>NC_140687.1:4182000-5456000 GCF_054131305.1 Coturnix japonica | reverse complement strand
TAAATATAGCTGTGTCCATCTATTGCCTGAAGAGCCGTACTTTTATAGCAAACAAACAAGGGTGTTCAAAAATCACACGTACTAATTGGAAGAAAGCTTCTGCAATAAGAACCCTAAAACCCCGCTTCAAAGCCACGAGCCTTTCACTCTTTTGCTAGAGGTGTCCTTGGTTCTCATGCTGTTTATCCTGCTCTGCAGCTGCTGCTCTGTAAAGTGCTTATCTTGATCCATGGCTGCTGCTCTGTAAAATTCTTCTTGTATTACAACAGAATGGCAGTTCCCTGGGGTCTCCAGCACACCCCCAGCCAGCTGGCAAATGCCACTGAGGACCTTTAGGAAAGACATGCCCTGGGTAGTGACAATGTTCACTGGACAACTGTGAGCCCCACAATGGGTCTCGTACCTGTGTGCCATCTTCTGAACACCAGTAGCACGGTGTAGATGCAAGGCCCAGCCAGGCAAAATCAAAACATGCTTCTGGAAGGGGATCCTTTCTGAAGAATCCTTACACTAATGAGAGGACCACAAACATTCACTCAGCGAACTCCAAATCTCTGTGTCTTTGCAGGCCTAGGGTCTTGTTTGGTTCACAGAGACACGGTGGGTTGATTCTCAGCTCTGTACTGTAGCAAATGGGGTACAGATTCTGCATGACGGATGGGCAAGGAAGAAGAGAAAAGGCTGCTGCCATCCATGAGAGGGCACTGAGCTCTGCCTGGGGATGGCAGAGGAGCCAGCTGAGAACTGATGGAAAGGGCTCAGAGAGGAGAGCGGCAGATTCTGTTCCTTGCTTCCTGATCAGGAAGAACAAGAAGAGGGGACAGGCAGGAATCTGAGTTACAGCTGGAATGGAATTGTTTTCTTCAGACTGTCTGCTGTGGTGCAGTGTTTTGGTTCTAGGAGAAAACCATTGATAACACTCTGATGTTTACAGCTGCTGCTAAGCAGTGTTGTACAGAGCCAAGGCCATGGTCAGTGGAGGGCACATGGAGCTGGGAGGGAACAGAGTGAGGACAGCTGACTGATAGTGGCCAAAGGGACGTTCTCTATCAGCTGACAGCAAGCAGAAATTGTATTGAAAGGGGTGGGAGTTCATCTCAGTCTCTTCACTGCTCAGGGCCCAGCTGAGCATCAGTCTGGTGGTGCTGAGCAAGTGCTTGTGCATCAGTTGTTACATACAATTCGATATCAACGGATATATAGTGATAACTATTACTCCACTTCTTTTATCTCTCTTAGTAAACTGCTTTGTTACATCCCAGAAGTTGTACTCTTTTTCCCAGTTCTCATCCCCATCCCACTGGGAATGGGGCAGTGCACAAAGCACTGTGTGCTGCTGAGCCACATGTTGGGTTCAACAACCACTGTCATTTTGGTGCCTGATGTGAGGCTCCAAGGGTTGAGATAGCAGCACATCTGTCCAGAGCGGACAGGGCTTTGTGGGAGCTGGAGAAGTGCAGGCCATGGTGCTGATATGTGTGGATGTGCTCCCTATGTGTGGAGCTTGTTGAGTCTTCTCATGAAGCTTCACTGCACAGCTCCTTACTTGGTGCTTGGATGCTGCATTAGGGTATTTATTTTGCTATGCTGTTTGACCTCAGTTTGTACCACGATAAAATTGGCAGCTGACAAAGTGAAGTTTTGTGCACATTCAGCTCTGCGGTCATCTTTGGGTTTTGGAAGTAATATTGTCCATATGATTAGGAATTACACAATTTACATTGTCGCCTCTGTGAGTCCGGGGGTGTACTGGATATTGTGTTGAGGGACATGGTTTAGTGGGAGCTATAGGTAATAGGTGAACGGTTGGACTGGATGATCTTTTAGGCCTTTTCCAACCTTGGTGATTCTATGAATCTATGATTGAGGTTAAACAATTATTCAGGAATATCAGTGAGAGATCTGCCCCAAGGTGAGAAGGCTCTGCATGGCAGAGGGTGTGGGACGGTCTGGGCAGCTGCCTGGAGTGGTGGGCACCCCCAGGGCTTTGGAACTTCATCTCCGAGCAACTGCAGGATCCTGATAGACTGGTAGAATATTGGGGGCAGGTCTGCTGTGGCACTGGTAACCCCCAAGAGGCACAAATGACTGCAGTGTGCCAGATCCAGAGAGCTGGATCTGCTGACAGTGCTGCAGCCTCTGCAACTCCTGGCACAGACCATGCAGCAGCTCCAAGGTTTTGCTACACGTCCTGCAGTTGCTCCAAGCTCTGGGCAGATCCCTCTGTCACTCCACCCCTCATAATGAGCTCTGCAGTTACTCCTGCTACGGGTCCTGTAGCTGTTCCAAGTATGGTAATAAGAAAATGGTACAAATTCCTCCCAAGGGAGGAAGTACAGCCCTGCGGTGGCTCCAACCCCTCCAATGAGCCCAGTGGCTGCTCCAACATAGTCACAGGTCCTGTGGTGGTTCCAGCTCTGGCAATGAACTCTGAGGTCACTTCAACTCCTGCAACAGCCCAACAGCCACTTCAGCTCCTACAGTGAACCCTGTGGCTGTTAAAACCCCTGCAACTAATCCTGGACTTGCAGACAGATGCGCATAGGGATTAGTTCATATATGTTTGCAACTGCATATGTTGTATATGTGTGAAAATACACTAAATATATTATATATGTATAAATACATTTGTCATAATTATTATCCTTTTCTTTTTCTCTTTGTCTCAACCCATAAACCTTAAACCACAGCACTGCCTTGAGATGCTTACGGATCTCCTTGGGACTATTCAATCTGATCTGG
Organism: Coturnix japonica; assembly: GCF_054131305.1. NCBI lineage: Eukaryota > Metazoa > Chordata > Aves > Galliformes > Phasianidae > Coturnix > Coturnix japonica. The sequence goes on along the minus strand of NC_140687.1, from coordinate 5,453,258 downwards.
TCACACAGTGAAGAGCACCTGAAGATCTCAAGGTTTTCTCAGGGAGCAGCTCCTGAGGTATATTCCTTACACCAGCTTTGGAAGAGGCCTCCCTCCAGTTCTCTGGTCCTGCTCTAAAGGGGCCCTCTTGTTATGGCAGTGCCAGCAAGGAGACCAGCTCTGACAGACCTGTTCATATTGCCGGCTACTGACTGCAGCCCTGGATTGCTGCTGTAGAGGCAACAGGACTGTTGTGAGACACACAAGACCTTCAGGACTGCACAAATGAGAGGACTCAAGAGCACTGCAGCACTGGTAAGAGCACATGAATGAAAAGAGCACGTTGAGCTGCTGTCTGTGGCTGTACCTCCCCAAATCCAGGCAAAGTAGGAAGAAAGAAAATCTAAGTAAGTCTATTTTGAAAGCTTTTTAGGTATCTTATAACATATTCAGGGAATCTGGTTCCATGTTTACATGAGTTCTTGGAGTGAGAAAATGGAAATTAGGTAGGAAAGAATTTAAATACATTTTTATTTATAAGTTCAATAACATTTTTTTTTTGCACATTCCTATATCTCACATAATCAAACAGACAAAGATGCATAAAACATAAAGAACCACCACTGGGAATCCTATTGAGGAAGTTGTGCATTTTATTGTAGCTGGAATAGTGCTTATTGCAACACCTTCCTGAAAGCGTGCTTGATCTCCCTGTTCCTCATGCTGTAGATAATAGGGTTTAGTGTTGGAGGAACCACTGCATACAGAAGTGCCACTGTCAGATCCAGGAGTGGGGAGGAAATGGACGGGGGCTTCAGGTAGGCAAAAGCACCAGTGCTGAGAAACAGGGAGACCACAGCCAGGTGAGGGAGGCACATGGAGAAGGCTTTGTGCCGTCCCTGCTCAGAGGGCATCCTCAGCACAGCCATGAAGATGTGCACATAGGACACAACTATGAAAACAAAGCAACCAAAGCCTAAACTGACACCAAAAAAGAGAAATACAAATTCCATGAGGTAGGAGCCAGAGCAGGAGAGCTTGAGGATCTGTGGGATTTCACAGAAAAACTGGTTGACAACATTGCCTTGGCAGAGAGGCAGTGAAAACGTACTGGCAGTGTGCAGCAGGGAATAGAGAACCCCAGTGCCCCAGGCAGCTGCTGCCATGGTGGCACAAGCTCTGCTGTCCATCAAGGTCCCGTAGTGCAGGGGCTTGCAGATCGCAACGTAGCGTTCATAGGACATGATGGTGAGAAGGGAATACTCTGCTGAGAGGAAGAAGGAAAAGAAAAAGAGCTGTGCAGCACATCCTGTGTAGGAGATGGCCCTGGTGTCCCAGAGGGCGTTGGCCATGGCTTTGGGGAGAGTGGTGGAGATGCAGCCCAGGTCGAGGAGGGCCAGGTTGAGGAGGAAGAAGTACATGGGGGTGTGCAGGCGGCGGTCGCAGGCTACGGCTGTGCTGATGAGGCCGTTGCCCAGGAGGGCAGCCAGGTAGATGCCCAGGAAGAGCCAGAAGTGCAGGAGCTGCAGCTGCCGCGTGTCTGCCAACGGCAGCAGGAGGAACTCGCTGATGGAGCTGCTGTTGGACATCTGCTGTTGTTGGGCTTGGAGTCCTGCTCAGAGTGCAGAAGATAATGACAAGTCCAGACCATTCTCAGACACACTCCTCCTGCTATAATATGAAATGTTTTTATTCTCTTACAACAGTGTACATTTAGCACCATTACTTGCATTTAATTTCATGTATTTCAGCATTCCTTAAGCAGAAGCAGCATATGGAGCTCTAACCTTCCTTTTATTTTCTTATGCCTTCTCCCTGGATATTTTCATCTGTTTCATGTCTCATATCTTTACCCCAAGTGCTCTTAGAGCCCCCTACCCGAGCTTCTGTGGCATTCAGTTTCAGTTAGAAAATGCTGCCTGTTTGTAGGATAAGTGAATTATTCATGCCTACAGAAAATGATGATAATTCCATCCTTCGAGAAAGGGGAGACTGAAAGCACATCATGTGTGAGTGTTCACAAAACAAGCAATTGATTGATGAAAAATTCTCAGAACTCTTATTGCCCCTTTTAGATTTCTGACTCCAAACCTCTTTGCCTCAGAACAGGAAATGGAAACCCCCTGCCTTGGCTCTCCTCTTGCAAAGTGCCCTCAGAAACATTCCGTTGTGCAGTGGAGTTGTGATCCCCTGCCCCAGGCAGCAGCTGTGGCAGCACAAGCCCTGCCGGGGGGCTCCTTCCCCCCACCCGTCTCCCTGCAGCACCCTGGGCAGCTCCCCGGGCAGGCTGAGTGCTGAGCCTGGCAGGCGGCAGAGTCCCATACCCGGCACACAGCCCCTGGGGCACAGCAGGGACCCTGCTCTGCAGGACAGCCCTGGGCACCCGCCTGCAGCCCCGGCTGCACAGCCTGCAGCCGTGCTGGGACATGCAGCCCTCAGGGCTGTGATTTCATACTGCAGTATGGAAGCCCTCAGCTGGAGCAGAAGGCTTTTTCCACAGTAAAGAAACATGCAGTGCCTGCATCCAGATCTCCTATGGGATGTCCCAAATTAAGTTGACCCTCTATGAAAAGCAGCTCATGGTCTGCAGTGAGACTTACCCTGTCATGGTCTGTGAGCAATGCTCCTGCAGTGAGCTCACAGCCCGCTCACACCACACACATCCTGCAAGCTCTCTTCAGTTTCTCTCCTCTCCTTCTGTCACCTGCAGGCTGTGCTGTGCACAAGAGCTGCTCCTGGGCACAGCTGTCTCTCTGCAGCCCTGCACACTTTTATGAGCTCCCTGTGTCCCAGGAGCCTGGACAGGCAAGCAGCAGATTATGTCATTTTTATCTTTCCGACTTGTCTCCCCTGACATGTCCCTGGGTCCTCATGGCCAACAGCTCCTGAAAGACAACAGCATCATGACTGTGCTTTGAAATTCGCTCAATTAACCACCACATGTCCAGTGGTCAGTGACTGATTGGAGACATATGGGGAGTGCTCCCAGAGATCGTTTGATGAAACAATAAGGGCAACCAGACAAGGAAGGCAAGGTTTGGACTTTCCCTGTGCAGGGCAGTGATCCAGCTGAGGCAGTGCAGGAGTCTCATCCCTTGACAGAAATCCTGGAGCTGAAATGGAATTCAGCTCCCTACACACCCACAGGAGCTGGGATTCCTCTGGTTCAGTTCAGAAGAGCACAAGGAGTTGCCTGCATGTGAGCTCCTGCTCTGAGTCCTCGGACCTTCAGCTGGGAGGCAGCTGCTCACACACAGACACTGGGTGATGCCCAAGGTGCCTGGGCTGCTCCTGATGTGTGCCAGTGCTTGTAAACCATGTGGGAAATCCCTGAGATAGACAGCTCCTTCCTGGGCATCAGCCGAGGGCCAGAGAGGGGATAGCACTGGCTGTCTGGTGAATTCACTCACAGCTGCAAGAGCAGCACAGGGCCTTCAGGAAAGCCATGCCCATGGTGTGACCATGTTGCTGTGTCAACTCCAAGGCCCACGATCAGTCTAATGTTTGTGTGCCACCTTCTGCACACTGATACCATAGATGAGCTATCCAGTCAGGCAATGTCCAGTGATGCTTTCCAATTAGGATGTTTACTTCTGTGGTTTTGCACTAATGCAAACACCAACACACAAGAAGCTAGAAATCTTGATAGAGCTGCAGGCCTGAGCTCCTGTTTGGACCATGGGGACACAGTTTAATGGCTTCCACAACTGCACTGTAGCACAAGGGGGATACCGAGTCTTTAGGATGGATGGGCGAGGAGATAAAGAAGGGTGAATGCCCTCTGTGAGAGTGCACTGAGCTCTGCCTGGGGATGGAAGAGCAGACAGGTCAGAGCTAATGGAAATGGCAAACAGAGGAGACCATCAGTGTCTTTTCCTGTCTTCCTGATCAGGGAGAGTAAATGGAAGGTGCCCTCTGCAGACAGATGGGAATCTGATGTTGTCTGTCCCTTGTCCCATTTGGTGGCCTTTGTCACTCCATTATCTGTGGCAGGGACAGCACAGCAGGGCATGTGGCATCCAGCAGATCCCTGGAGAGCACAGATGGCAGCTTCTTGACCAAGCAGTGGAGGAACCAAAGAGGAGAGGTGCTCTGCTGGATCTCATACTCTCCGGCATGGAAGGACTTGTGGGAACTGCGAAGGTGAAAGGGGCATCAGGCCACGTGCAAGATGCAAATGTATCTCTTTTTATTTATTTTGAGGCTGTAAGCTTAATAGTTGATCATAAATGTCAATAAAACTGAAACAAATAATTGAAGACAAAGATGGAAATCATTGAAATTGTGTTAACCCTTCTCAACATGAAAAATTCTCATGAGTCTTGTTCCATTTTAAGTTGTAAATATGAATCTTTGAGGTGATTTGATGTCTTTTTTTTTCTTTTACTGAAACTACAATGTTTTCCAGAACTGTGTTCGCTGGACACAAATGTCTTCAGATTCAGAGACACAGACAGCGGTGCCAGTGCCAATGCCCTGTGACTATAGCCCGGTGCCCAGCACTACTCTTCCCTGCTGCCTATTTGATGTGTCTCATCCTCCAAGTTTTTTCAGCTCTCCTAAATAAATGGCCATGGTTAAGGGCATGTTTTCAGCAGGCCATTTGGGCACAAACTACTCCCACTGCCCTTCAGATTTCTCCATCCCTTGCTCTTTGTTCAGTCAGATACCTCCCAATTATCTGTCTGATTTCTGACTTTCAGGGGGATTACTGGAATTTGTTCCATCTCCCCAAAGTCTGAGAATCAGTGAGAATGTGTTAACCCATCTCAATGTGTGAAATACTCACAAGTCCTGATCAATTTTAAGTTGATACCTCTCAACTACCTGGCTGATCTATCCCAGGGAGATTACTGGAATTTGCTCTATCTACCAGAGTCTGATGGCCTCTGTTGTCAACTACTTCACTGTGATTCAATCTATCCTATCCTACCTCAGAATAAATAATTTCTTTTAAAAGTATTCCATATGAAAGACAAACTTCAATAGATGCCGCTTGAACATGGCATGCAGTTGATCACTGTGTTTTACTGTACATTCAATTGCATCACCTTTCTTTCCATTTCCTGGCCAGATAAAAAAGAGAAATCTTTCCTTTTCCATGTGTAGCTGGTTCTCTGAGGAAAGCCAGTGGGAGTTGGTGCAAAGCAGTTTTAACACTGAGCGGATGAATGCAGAGGAGAAGAGTGATGTGAAGAAAAGTGATGCAAGTCCCATAGGTCCATTGTGAGCAGAAATTGGGTGGGGAGGTTGAGAAGGACCTTTGTCAACACAGTAACAGTACAGAACTCATTGGGACATCCTGGATTGGTATCAGTTGCACAGTGCTGCTTTAATGTCTTCTTTAAACCCAACTATAAATAAATAGACAATAAATTTATACTGGATTCTTTAAGCTCTCTCCAGATATCCCTCCTTTTTGCTGAACAAGTTCTGATAACCTGAAGAAGATAACAAGATGGCATAAGGCACAGGAGATTCTTTAGGTTATAATGGTCCCAGGGTGCATTTGATGCTGAGTTCATCAGCCTCTAGTGCAGAGAGAAGTTTACACAAAGTGCTCAACAAGACAAAGTCAGAAGTAACAGTGAAGTTTCTTGGAGTATTAATGGGCCCGCTGAGGAACATTACCAAGTAAGCTTCCCAAGGGACTTGTTAGAGAAGATAACTGGAAGCCATGACTACAGGCAGGCAAAGGCACTGGCATGCTAAGAAACCTCTCCTTTGCCTTACAAAGCAGACAGGTCAAGCCCTGATTGCAAGACCAGTGGTAGAGAGATCCTGTCTCTCATGTTGGCTCCTGGCATTTCCTGGGGCAATGTGTTGGAATTTTGTATGATGTTAAATGAAAGACATGGGGACAGAAGATCCCAGGCTCTACATGTGGTGCAAGGACGCTGTGAGGTTCATGTCCCATATGAGACCTATGTTTCATTGCAGGATGTGAGCAGGGATGTGAGAAGGGCCCAGTCTGAACAAGCAGCCAATCCCTGTGAAACTCTGAACTTCAGATCTCTCGGTTTCAGTGCCCTCCTTTGCACATTCTCCCAGAGTTTGAAGTCCTTTATGTTCTGTGGTGCCCAGAACATAGTGAGGCAGTAGCAATGCAGAGCAGAGGGACAACCCTTTCCCTCACCCAGCTGGCAATAAGTTGCTTCATGCACTCCAGGGGACTGTTGTCTTTCCTGGCTGCCTTGGCACACTGCTGACTCACATTCAGTGTGATGCTGACCAGCACCCCAACCCTTTCCAGTCAGAATCCTCTCCAGTGTCCCATATCCAGTCAGTGTGTATGTCCAGCATTGCCCCTACCCAGGTGCACAATCAGGCACTTGTTCTTGTTATACTTTATGCACTTGGTGCTTAGTACCAACTGGTACCCACTTCTCTGACTTGTCCACATCTCTCTGCAAGTCCTCTCCACCCTCAGTGGAGGCAACAACACCTCCTCATCTGGTCTCATCAGCAAACTTGCTCAGAACGTCTTCTAGTCCTGCATTCAAGTCATCTGCATAAACATGAAAGGAAAGTGGCCCCAAAATGGAACCCTGGGGACCCCGACAGTGACCATCTACCAGCCTGATGGAAAAAACTGACTATAATCCTTTGGGACTGACGTACTGGCCAACTGCTCACCCACCACATTGTGTTTCTGTCTAGCCATATGCAGAACATTCTGTCCAGAAGGTTGTTGTGAGAAACAGTATCAAAATCTCCACTGAAATCCTCAAGGATTACATCAACTGGCTTCCCTTGGTCAACTAAACGGATAACTGTGTCACAAAATGAGCTTAAATTAAACAGGACCTTTGCCTCACAAACTTGTGTTGGCTGCGACCAATGACAGAATTGTCCTTCAGCTGTTTTTCCATAACTCCCACCATCATTTTCTCCATAATTTTACCAGGCTCTGGACTGACAGGTCCATAATTGCCCATGTCATCTTTCTTGCTCTTCCTTACAATGAGACAACATTTGCCAGCTTCCTGTCAGCTGGCATGACCCTAGACTTCTTTAGATGCAATTGAAATGAGAGCCCAGAGCACACTAAGTTTTCATCATTGAAAGAAAGTAGATGTGCCATAGCTTTGCAATGCCTTGAACTCCAGAGTATGCCACAGATGGAGCAGAGGGGAAGATTTGCCTCTTCTGTAGTGAACTCATTCTTTTGGTAAGCAGAATAACACTACCTGATACATGGGGACTGTGTCTCTGCTCTGCTCTGCTCAGCTCACAGGGCAGAGGTTCAGGGTGTTGCTCTCATGTCAATGCAGGTAAACTCACTTTAATCCTTTTTCCTCTGTAAATGCTTCCTCTATTTCTATGCTCAGATACACTTCCACATTCCCTCAACTACACTTTCATATATCATTAACAATTACACTTTCTTATACCATCAAAACAGTTTGTCAAAACGTACAGTTCTTCAGTTCACATAAACTCCCTTAATACAGTCTGTATTCTTCAGTTATAAACACTGTGCCACAGAACCAGCACTGATTGAACCACCTCCCTCACACACTTCCTCGCAAGCAGTACATAGTATTACATAAATGGGTTGACACTCATTGGTCGGGTGGAATGTACACCTCTCCTCAGGACAATCTTACTAATCTACAGAGTACAAACTCCCGTCTTCTTACATACAAGCAGAAAGTACTTATGAGTGGACACACAACACGGTCTTTCACTTTGTCCGTGTCTGGCCATTTCCCTCACAGGAGGAAGGAAACATGGATCGGGACTCGGCACTCACCCTGCAGCTGTTCTGTGTCTCACTCACACCACACTCACTCTGACATTTAGATCAAAAACCATGGTTTATTCATACTACACAATGCTGACAACGTTTTCTAGCTGGAATCTTAATAACACTCATACTCTGGTCGACCAGTTGCAAACGTTAATGTTTTTCCCAGAGTCGGCTTGACACACGGTACCAAACACTTAAAGCAGATGATAATATTGAACATACAACCTATAACCCCCGTGATTACAACTTGGAGAACCCAGGCTACCATTTGACAGGCTATCCACTATATCCCATACCCGTAGGAGAGACCAACCTAGGTCCCTCCTATTGTCACCCACCTGGGAGAGAGTACTTGTTCTTGTTTCCATTCATATGACATACAGTTCCCTTTCATAGGAACACACCCAAGGAGTCTTCCTACCCCAGCTGGCAACCAAAGCCATGAGCTCACCTCCCTGGGAGCAGCACGTATGGCTGTAAACTGTGTAGGATGTCTCCTCAAGACATATGGGCTCCACTTACCATACACATACCTGGTCCACCTATGGGTGGTCCTTGTCTGTCCCTGCAGTGATCAGGTGAGGAAGGGAGTCCTTCAGAGAAATCTCAGGGTGCGCCAAAAGTGTCTCCCTCTCAGCTGGTCCTGCAGCGAACAGAGCTGGTCCCACCTGGGCCGCCAAATTGACTACAGGAATTGAACTCTATAACCTCTATAACTGATACAGTCTCCCATGACATCCTTATAACAAAGCTGAGGAAGTATGGGATAGGTGATTGGACAGTGAAGTGGGTCGAGAATTGGCTGACTGGCAGAGTGCAGAGTGTTGTCGTTGGCGGTGCAGTGTCTGGCTGAGGGCCTGTAACGAGCGGCATCCCCCAGGGGTCTGTGCTCAGTCCGGTCTTGTTCAACATCTTCATCAATGACCACCCTCAGCAAGTTTGCTGATGACACGAAGTTGGGAGGATTGGCTGACACGCCTGAAGGCTGTGCTGCCATTCAGCGAGACCTGGACAGGCTGGAGAGCCGGGCAGTAAGAAACCGGATGAGGTTTAACAAAAGCAAGTGTAGAGTCTTGCACCTGGGTAGAAATAATTGCATGCACCAGTACAGGCTGGGGGAAGAGCTGCTGGAGAGGAGCTCTGCTGAGAGGGATCTGGGCATCCTGGTGGACGACAGATTGACCATGAGCCAGCAGTGTGCCCTTGTAGCCAAAAAAGCCAATGGCATCCTGGGGTGCATTAAAAAGAGCGTGTCCAGCAGGTCGAAGGAGGTGATCCTCCCCCTCTACTCTGCCCTGGTGAGGCCTCATCTGGAATATTGTGTCCAGTTCTGGGCTCCCCAGTACAAAAAAGACAGGGATCTCTTGGAAAGAGTCCAGTGGAGGACCACAAAGATGGTGAAGGGCCTGGAGCATCTCCCCTATGAGGAGAGACTTAGGGAACTGGGTCTGTTTAGCCTTGAGAAAAGAAGGCTGAGAGGGGACCTGATCCAGGTCTATAAATATTTGAGGTGTGGGGGGCAAAGAGGTGAGGCCAGACTCTTTTCAGCAGTGTGTGGAGGAGGGACAAGGGGAAACAGACAGAAACTGCACCATAGGAAATTCTGCACTAATGTGTGCAATAACTTCTTTATGGTGAGAGTGACAGAGCACTGGAACAGGCTGCCTAGGGTGGTTGTGGAATCTCCTTCACTGGAGATATTCAAGACCTGCCTGGATGCTGAGCTGTGCAACGTGGTGTAGGGAACCTGCTTTGGCAGGGGGACTGGACTCAGTGGTCTCTGGAGGTCCCTTCCAACCCCTACAATTCTGTGATTCTGTGAATATCATGGAGTTGTTTGGATGGGGAAAGACTACCCCTTTGAATGACCTTTTGTCAGGGCATGTCCTGGGATTCCTAGGATCCTCAAAATGCAGCACTGCTTCTGTCACTGAAAAATGGGGCCGTGTGTGGGACGGAGGGAGGGTCCATGAGTCCCTGGCCCACCTGACTGAGTATTTCCATGGTCTTAGCAAAGACATACTTACAACTTGATGTCATGGTTTAATAATTTTGTATTTTTTGCTATCAGTATTCCACATCATAACATCATATAAAGCATGAATAATTTTACTGAATCTGCAACTTACAGAAGAAGACTACATCTCCCAGGGAACAACATGATAGGTCACGGGACCTGGACTCTATATTAACTCTGTCGCAGAACAGACTGACGTCTTTCGAGTTCTGGCGGTCAGGGGAGTGTGTGGGAGCCTTCAGCCGTTCGCCTAGATTCACAGTAGGCCTCTCGGTTACGGGACTCATTCTCTCTCCTATTTTGCTTGATTCGTTAGCTCAATTTTCAATTATATTGTATTATATTGTGTTATCCTGTATTTCGATATAGTATTTAGTAAATAAGTGTGCCTCCTTAGATCGTTGCCGCTGTTTTCTTTTCCTAATTAACTTTTTCCTTTCGGCCTAGGGCCCCTCCGGGGCCTGCGGCCCCTGTCACGGACGCAGGTGGATTTTAGTTCAAACCGTGACACTTGAGAATGACAGTTAGCTGTGTTCATGGTGGCATGGCCACTTTTAATGGCCTTGAACTGTCTGAACATAACTGAAGAGGCTCAGGCTGATGCAAATCAGCTATTGAATGATAGTGTTGAAAAACTGGAAAGACAGGTGGCAGTTTTGATGGGAAAAAACCTAATTCAATCATTCTCCTATGGAAGATCAGTAACAACTGTCTGGAGGACCATGGGGGCCCTGTACAAGGGAATCTGTATAAAATGGACTCTGTAAATGAAGGCACTAAAAGGTCAGATTTTGAGGTTCCATTTGGACTAGATCTATTTGAGATCTGACTGATTGTAACCCAAAAATGAAAAAAAAAAAAAAAAAAAATGCAGGATAGGCTGGTGGGAGTGCCCTGACCAGTGTCCATCCCCCAAACCCTGCTGCCCATAATACAGCAGCTGAACTGATGGATATAGTACAGTGGTTTAGACAGAAACCAAGAGAGCATGCCAGCATAGCTGCTCTGGTTATGGGACATGGAGGCAGAAAGTGCTATGGTGAATGGACTGGAAATTTCAAAACTGACATCCATTACTACTAACCCTGCCCTCAGGCAAAGACTTTATGCTCTTGTCTGGAGGGCTTATCGCAATAAAGATTGGCGGATTTGCTGCGTAGACCGGTCAGAACTCAGATCTGCGTTGTGCTTCCTGCGGCACCAAACGCCCAACAGTGGCAGTTCCGCTTATTGGCCAGCAGGTGGCAGCAGAGACCACGGAAAGAACGTCTGCGGGACAGACCCTGGGGATCCGTTCTTTTGATTATAGGGGAAGAACACAAAGATGGAAGAGGAGGGAAGGGGGAAAAAAAAAAGAAAAAAAAAAAATCAAACCACAGCAAACAAATAAAAACTTCTCCAAACATAGCAAACGTGAATGTCTGTCAATAAATTAATGAGTAATTAAATTGATATCCCTTTCCCGCCCCCCCCCCCCCCCCCCCCCCCCAAACTTCTGAGATGAAAAAAAAACACTTCTTTTAGAAGAAAACAGAGTAGTAACAACTTCTGTACCTACATTCACCACTCTGAGATCCTGTCTGGGTCTCCCAAGGCTTGTAAATAACCACTGGGTCGGTTCTGATGTCGCGTGATTTGTTGTCAGTTCTCTCATGGTTCTCCGGTCAGTTCTCCAATGCCAGGATCTGCCACAGGGCATTCTGACCACGGGCATCATGTTTCTACGCTGCCGCCTGCATTTAACAGGCAATGGGACTGCCCAGCATGTGCAAGGCAGCACCTCTTTCACACCACCAGAATGTTTAAGGCTGTTGGGATTGTTGTTAGCGTCCCATTAACACTGAGGCTAGAGATACCCTTAGGATTGACATTACTATTAGCATTACTTTGATGGTGCCCTATCTGGGTCATTTCCAGGGGATGTCAGGAGTAAGGCACAGTGTCAGGAGAAAAAGAACAGACTCTGTTACTTTATAAACGTGATAATAGAGAGAGTTCATTGGAAAAAATACAACTCTTAAATAATGCAAAGCATGCTTCTGATTGGATGCAGGCATCATCTGGGCTCTGATTAATATTACTCTTAAGGTAAAGATTATTGTTACCATAATGATTTTTTTTTTGGATTATGATCAGGGTTAAGGTTCCTTTTGCTACAAACTTCTAGCATCATTTTTGTTGTTGCATTTGGAGTTAGGGACGATTTTAGAATCAGGGTAAGGGTTAGGATTAGAGTTACATTGCTGGTTAATGCTGTTATCTTTACAGCTCCTGTGAGGGTTGGGGTCTGGGTCAGGTGTTTAAAAATGAAATGAAAAAAGAATTAAAAAAATATATTGAAAGCTTCAGATTTCCTTAATCTTTGTGGGAATCATATAATGTGCAACTCAGATCTACCTCTTCGTGCAGTGACTGCCTGTAAATTTGCTGGAGCCTAATATAATATGGCCTTGTGCTTTCCACTAACTCACCTTCATTTCATTTTCATTACATTTGCTTGGTAGTCAGATTTTGGTGTGTGGATATTTTAAAACAATCTAACTGACATTAGCAAAAAATTAAAAATAAAATTAAAAAAAATGCACAACAGCATCGTATCAATTTTTATAGATAAGATAAAGAAGAGCAGTTTCCCTTAGTTTTCTGTGCCTCTTTACTTTCTTACCCTCTCCCCTTGTGTGAGAAACTCTCAAAGTCAAAGATTTCTAGTTAGGCAAAGATGGCAGCGATAGCAGCAGTGCTTATTCATTATTGCAATACTGCGCGCACATCCCCTATTGGCAAGGGAGAAACTGCACACCAGTCAGTGAAATCAATTCTGTTCTGTGCCCTAAACCCACTGCAGGTGATGCTCTCATGGCTCTCATTGGTTGAGCATCTCAGGCTCACAGACTCCTCGAGACTGTGGCTAGGATTCATTTCCATAGAAGGTCAATTACCAACCTCTTGTTTTTAGGTCTGCCTTGTACTTTTCTGCGGACAGAGAAGGGCAATGTTTCCAAAAGTCAGTACATTCATTCTGTCCTGTGCTGGGCTCTACCCACCCTGTATTTATCTTGTGCTTGTCTCAATTCTACCCATGTCAGAATGCCCCCAGTCTGAACTTAATTCTGTTCAGCAACTTTCTTGGTGGAAAAACTACTTATACAGCTGTTTTACAAGAGGGTTATACATTCAGTTAGGGCCTACACTATGTACTGAAAATACTGGAAACTTCCACTGCAAAAACACAATCTACCTCTCCCATCTGTGCAGCCTTGCAGACCCAGAGCATGCCAGGTTATTTCTGCTTTCATAGCATTTGCATGCTGTAGGGTGAGCACAAGGATCTGCTGCTTGATTCTTCTGCAAGAGCTGCCTACCGGCAAATGGTTGCAGGGATGGAGGATGTGACAGAAAGAATTTGTCTCCACAAGAGCAGAGTTACATTCAGTGCAGAGTGTGAGAGTCAGGTTGGTGTGGAAAAGCACTGACACGCTGGGGATGATGCAGTGCTCACATGTCTAACACTCACAGACATTACTGTCAGAAGGATGGTGCTGTGTTGTGCTTCTACCTTTGGCAGCCCCTGGAGAAATGCTATGGCACACAGAACACCCTTGTATTGCACTGACTGCTGCCATGCAGCATGGATTTAACACACCAAATCCAGAGGAGCATGACTGCATCTAACTGCCCTGAGAAAAACTACTGTAGCTGAAGAGATGAGGAGGCAGCTGCTCATCTGCAGAACAAGCAGTACTGCCAGACATTGGGCCAGGTGAGCACCTCCTGCTGCAGCGTGATGATGACAGGGCTGGAGATGATCTGCAAAGCCAGCTTAAAAGGAGGAGACGTGAGTCAACATGGCAGGAGGACAGAGGTGTTAGGGAGCAGCCAAGGCATCAAAGAGTATCAGAAGGCTTTGAAAAGTATCACAAAGTGACAGCCAGGAAGACTGGGATATATCATGAGCAGCAACCTGGATGCTAGAGATTATTTGCTCCCATACAAAATGGTAGAGATCTTGCTGCAGACATCCCAAAGCCAGGCAAAATGGGAACCCAGAGCTCTGCCTGCACGAACCCCACAGCCATAGCATTGCAAGCTGAGCTGCCTTGCTGTTTGTTGCATTCATCCCAATCCCTGTGATTGAAGACTCAGAATGCAGTCGAGGCGATGACTGAGCATGAGAGTGACTTTATTCAATAAAAGACAGGAGGGCTTGAGAGGTCAAGGGTGAAGATGGGACTCCTCTTGTCAAGATGAGAGTGGCTCAGAGCTGGTGCTGCTGCCTGGTGCCTGGGACTGGCAGCCTGACTCTAAGTCCCCATCTAAGATGCTCAGCTTCACCTCACTGATGCTGCCCTGCTCCTGCATGGTGGTGCTGCTGCTGGGACACTCGGGCTGTGCTTGGGATGGGCAGCACTGCAAAGGCGCTGGGTCACAATCCAGGCAGGTGACTGCTGTGTCTGGCAGGCTCAGGTCAGGAGCTTCAGCAGAGCCAGGAGATATGAGAGCATGAACGTGGATGAGCCCCTTGTGTCCATCACTGTTACCATGTGGAAGGCTGTCATCCGAATTGCAGCGATTCATGCTTAATAAGAACTCTCCATTGATGGAAAGACACTGCTTGGTTTGGATCTTTGGGGTTGACAAGGGCTCGAATCACCTAGGAAGGCATAGAAACACAAGGGTTAGTTTCAAACATTTGCACGTTGAATCATGAAAGGTTGTTGATACTTGGTTAATAGAGTGGCGGCAGGAAGAAGCAAGTAGGCTTGAAGCAGCATAGCCACTGTCTTGAAAGTGATCCTCATTCAGGTCCAGCTCGTGTGTTGTTTCACTGTAATCTGCTTCTTTGGGTCTACCTAGTGGGCAGCAACACTCGAGCTGTTACTGATATCATTGAAAAGAACTGGAGACAATTGTTCTATTCCTAAGAGCTTCAAGGTGCCTAGAAGCACAAATAGAAACCAGCAGTATTTCATCACTTCACCAAAAGGAAGGTCAAACACCTGAGCTGTGAAGAGCAGTTACAGAACCTATGCATAAGATCACACCAGACATACTTTGTTCTAACAACAGTTATGGCACATAGTCCATTTCCTTCAATATTCCCAAAATGAAATGATGTGGAGCATTACAGGGAAAGAAACACTGCACACAGACACTATGACCCTGATTAGACTCAAGCAGCAGACTTAAAACAAGTCAGAGTTTTTGATTCCAGGATATTTCAGGACCTATCGTGTGAAATTCAGTTACACAACAGTGCCTAGGTGCCTGCGTTTCAAGCAACTTTCAGATCACAGCCATGTAAAATAAAAACAAATTCAGTGCAGAAATAGCAAGCCTGTACCTTAATACTCATGAGATTATCCATTTTTTACTGCATTCTGACTAAGTTCTAAAACTTGCTCATCCCAGTTCACTTCAACAAGTTCCACCAATTCAAGCAACGCAGTTCTGAGATCCTGTGTATGTTGTGCAGATAGAATTGAGCAGTGCAGAAATAGTCTCTGACAGCTTTAAGAGCTCCGTTCTGCTTACAAACTCTCAGTCCAAAACTATTCAGTTTTAAGGAAATGAACACCTGAAGCAGTTGGATCATCTGCCATTTGCCGCATTCTGCTTCTTGGCATCATGATTAGCACAAAGGGTTTTCTGCTGTCCTGCAGAGATGGAAAAAGTTCTGCTTACAAATGGACCAAGTTTCAGTGTACAGCAGAGTTTGTACCAGACTAATAAGCCACGTCATTCAATTCATTTGCTCAGGTTGTTATGCACTCCGAAAGGAAACAGAACTAACTGCTGGATTCTGAAGGCAATCTGTGGGGTCCTACATTACCTCCTGATTCTGGAAGAGGAAATTCTAATAGCAAATGCAGAACTTTGATCTTTGTAGACATGAGAAGAGCTGGCATTTAGGAACATTCATTTCAGGGAAATCAAATGATGTGTCTGTATTTTTACTACAGATAGTATAGGGAGCAGCCAGTTGAAGAACCAGATACAAAAAATCCAGACCATTGGCAAGAAAATACTTCTCCTTAAATTCTGTATGCTATCATGGTACAGAATTAGGCTACAGTGCCACATAGGCCAACCAAGCGTAGAACCAATTCCACTAAATACTGGTAGACAAAGCAGCAAAAACAGGGACAATATTCAGCAGACAGGCCTTTCTACCCACAGCTCAGCATGTTCTGCCATCCGAAAAGCAAGGCCTCTTGTCAAGCTCAGCTATTTCCCTTCTCAGTGTATTCTAGCACCACTGATACCCACTGGTATCCTCCTGTAGAGTGCCATCATATTGTCATCATCCAAAGGGAAAACCCACACAGCAGAGCATACAGCACTACACCCATGCTCCAAATATCCGCCTGAAAAACAAAAAGACAAGCTTACAAACCTGAAGCACCTCAAATGGCTTCCTGACAGACTGGATTGTCTGCCCTTGCCAAAGCCCACATATAGCCCATGAAAAGCTGGCTCTTTCACTCAGGAAAAAGAGCCTTATCGTCCCAGAGAAAGCATATAACCCTCATTCAATTGCCCTTTCACTCAGCTTAGAGCACTACTAAAACCAGCATCTTCACCTTAGCTCATCACACTGCTGCACTTCCTTTTACAAGGATTTCACTGGCAAAAATGAAATCAAAGCCGTCACAAGGGATTTAGCACAGTTACGTGTTACTGGCTACAAGAGCTGTCAGCAAAGTCACCTGTCTGGCTTTGCTGCTGTTCTATTTATGTACAGGCACAACAAGGTTCAGACACCTCACAGTGCAGTTCTCACTTTGACTGTAAAGAAAAAGGAGGCTTGAAAAGCAGCGTGTGGAAAACAAAGAAACAAGAATTAGAACAACAGTGGGGCCATGGCACTTGTAGGAATTGCTCCGCCTTTAACAGCGATTCAAGAAGGATGAGGGCATTCCAAACCAGACCAGTTTGGACAGATTAACAACTGCAAGTAGTGGGTTCCAAAATTCCAGACATGAAATCAAAGCTGGAAAAACTCTTCACATTTTCATCTCTCAATTTTTAGTACATTGTGCATTACAACGGAAACAATTCTTCACATACATCTTGGAAGCTAAAGACAAGTCTGACAAAACAGACTGCACAAAAATGATGGATAATTAACAGAGCAAATTGCTCTTTCAAAAACTTAGTAATAGAAAGAGATCTCTGAAGTTGCTGTTCTGTAGAGCACCAAAGCAGTCGCTTGAGGCAGTTCAGGATTAGCCTGAGACAAACCAGCCAGCTGTGTGAACTGAGACCAATTGCACTTCTTCTATTTTACTTTCATTCTATGTGACCTCACTAAGCAAATATTGTCTAAGACCATGAGTATCACATAAATGTGCAGATCTCAAGCTGCTCACTTATCTAGTACCCTTGGCATGATGCTTTATTTTCCTCAGCTATTCATCTAGTTTGTGCCTGTTGATTGTGCATCAACAGCCTGTTGGTCTCGATTACCTGTAAGAGGCTTTAAATTTGGCCAGGAAAAATCATTTGAGGATAAGTAATTATCTGGGACTCAGTAAGGCAGTCTTCCCATGCTTTCATAACAGCCGAGATACACACACACACAAACTCATGGAACCCCACTGCTTTGCACAATCCTGTGCACACTCACATGTGTCATGCACTGATTTCCCAGCCAGTCCTCATGGGGTCTATTACTTAGGACAGGAGTGCAGGGGAGCAGCCAGAAGCTGTTTGCATTCCCTGCTGTCTGCTGGGCAGCTTTGCTGGAGATGCTTGGGTTGCTTTGCTTTTCCTTGGGAGGTGGGAAGGAGCTTTGGGTTGGAGGCACATCCCGTGCCAGAGCATCTCGATGGCACGTGTGTGGCACTGATCTGCAGCAGATGAAGGGGAGGAGGTCCCAGCACAGCCCTGCACCATGCTCTGCCACACTGGGCAGCTTGTTCCTGGCTCAGCAGCGTCATCAGACAAGAAGCAGGGAAGGAAATCAAGGATGGGGGGTACCATCAAACGCAGTTAGTGCATGCCTGTGCAAGACAAACAGACCCAGAGCTTGCAGGTTATTCCTGCTTTTGTAGCATTTGTGTGCTGTAGCTGAGCAAAAGGTTCTGCTGCTTGAATCTTCTTCTGCAAGAGCCACCTACCGGTAAATGTCTGCAGGGATGGAGGATGTGACAGAAAGCATTTGTCTCCATGACAGCGTAGTTACACTTGGTCTAGAGAGTGAGAGAGGCAGGCAGCACTGCCTGATGTTGGTCAGGGCGAGCTCCTCCTGCTGCAGCGCGATGATGGCAGGGCTAGAGATGATCTGCAGGGACAGCTCACAGGTGGGAGCCAGGAATGGACACGGCGGGAGGACAGAGGTGTTAGGGAGCAGCCACGGCATCAAAGAGCATCAAAAGGCCCTGAAAAGCATCACAGCCACAGCCAGGAAGCTTGGGGTTTTCATGAGCAGCATCCAGGATGCTAGAGACTATTTGCTGCCATACACAACGGCAGCAGAGCTCTCGCTGCAGGCATCCCAAAGTCAGGCAAAATGGGAACACACCCAGAGCTCGGCCGCACAAACCCCACAGCCAGAGTGTTGTAAGCTGAGCTGCCTTGCAGTTTCTTGCACTCATCCCAATCTCTGCGAATGAAAACTCGGAATTCAGTCAAGGCATTGATAGAGCACGAGCGTGCCTTTATTCAATAGGAGAAAGGAGGGGGTGTGAGGTCTGGAGGAAAGATGGGACTCATCCTCTCTTGTAATCATGAGAGCTGCTCAGAGACCGTGCTGTTGCCCGGAGCCTGGGACTCGTGTCCTGATTCTGTGCCCCCCTGCGAGATGCTCAGCTTCTCCTCGGTGATGCTGACCTGAGCCTGCATGGTGGTGCTGCTGTCGGGGCACTCAGGCTGTGCTTGGGCTGGGCTGCACTGCAGAGACATTGAGTCCAGGCTGGTGCCTGAGGTGTCTGGTGGGCTCAGGTCAGCAGCTTCAGTAGGGATGGGATGAATGAAGGCTTCAACGATGATGACCTTCTTCTCTTGATAGCTGATGTTATACGGAAGGCTTTCATCTGAACTGCAGCATTCTGTGCTTAGTAACAACTCTTCATTGATGGAAGATGCGTCATCGTAACATGCCCTGCGTCTTGGGGATATACAAGGGCTCGGGTCACCTAGGAAGGAGCAGATGTACAGCAGTTAGTGTCGAACGTTCGCAAGATGAACCATGGAGATTCTTGACATTTGGCTATGTAGTGGTGGTGGGCAGAAGCAAATAGGCTTCTAGCAACAGTGTCACTGTCTTGAAAGTGATCCACGTGCAGGTCCAGCTCTTGTGTTGACAAGAGACTCATTTGGGAAAGACAGGGATCAAGACGGGCTTGAACGCCAGAAGGAGGTACAAGCCCACTGAAAGCATGAATTCTACCTGTGTTGCTGACAAGCAGTGTTTTGTAAGCTGGACTTGCACCCTTACCTGCCAGGACCAAGACTTCTGCTTCAGAGGGCTCCCTGGCACTGCTCTGCAGTTGGTGTTTGGCCACAGGGGATGGTTTGCCCAGGCAGAAGCAGGAACACCAACTGCCAGCTGCTGACTCTGCCCTCTTACTGGGAGAACTCATTCTGCAGAGAAAACAGAGCATGCTGTCAGACGTGGTGCAGGGTGATGGAAGAGCTGCACCGAGCCCTGGCCAAAAGTTGCCTGTTCTGGGCACTGCCTGCTTTCTGCTGAAACACAGCTTAGAAACGCCCTCTGTTTCAAACAGCAGAGGATGCTTCCATTCCTACAGCTCAGCCCTCAAGTCCTGAAGGCTAAATACCTCTCAACGATGTCAAGCAAGGACATGGATCCGGAGAATGTCGGAGGCTCAGGCTGCTTTGCTCTCCCAGGGCTGACCTTCACCAGGGAACAAAGGCCGTTGATGAGCTTGCCCCATTTCTTTGGCTCTGCGCAACAAAACAAAGAAACCAGTTCATTTCAGGCCTGGCTCGGTTGGACGAAGCTGAGCGCAATGCATTCGACAGAGCATGTAACAACGGGAAGAACATTCCCAACAAGGACACGCAAGAATGGATTTTCCCCATCCCTGGAGGTGCCCAAGGAGATTACTGTAGTTCTCTTTCTAAGCTTGCTGAACTTGGGCATAAACAAACCCCCTGAAAGTAACGTTCTGACCCTATTTGACTAACTCGCATTGTCAAATGTAAATTACGCACCTGGCTTTGGCAATGAATTGAGGAGGGAATCGGGAACTTTTCCGCTGATGAGTTCCATGCACTCACCAGGGAAAAGCCCAACCTGTAATTAGAACAAAAAGACAGGTGAGCATTAGCCCGAGCCCAGAGCCAAAGGGAAGGTCCACTGACAGTGACACAGGGCAACTGTTTGCATCCAGCAGCCATCCTGTGCAGGCAGAGCAGCTCCAAGCTGAGATTCCCAACTCTACTGAAGTTGTGCTCTCTAGTCAAAAACGTGTGCCTACCTCAAAGCCACGCTTGCCTCTCCACCAGGGGCTCAGCCTGTTGATATGTCCTCATATCAACAATGCTCACCAGATCTCCGACCTGAAAGAGATTGAAACATCAATCCCAGATTCAGCAAATCTGGTAGGAAAACAAAGCAGAAAGGACTGCCTTCTTCTATGCACGACAACACGGAACGCCTGGAACTGCTTACCTCCAGAGAGAGCTCATCTGGGCCCTGGGCGACGTGGCTCTTAATAACATGGGCTGCCGCAAATGCTGGTACGTTTAAAGATGACATAGCACGCACCAGCTGCGGCTTCTGCATGTTATCAGCCTGCAAAACAGAGAACAGGCCGTGGTCAGGAGCTGAGGACAAACCACGAGGATTTCAAGGTGAGGAGCACATCTGCAGAGAAAGCTGCAGCAAATGCGCTCCGTCCTTCTCAGGAGCACTTCAGAAGGAGCTGCACGTCTCATAGCTCTGGAGCAGCACTTCTTCCCCACCCTTCACTACTCCAAGCAGCTCCAACAAACTTCTCAGAAGAAATCCAGGCCAGCACAGACCTGGCAGACCAGAACCAAGTGCAGCTTGTGTGACGGCAGTGCCCACTCCTTGCTTCCACCCTGCTCCAGCAGGTTAAGGAGTCTGAGCCTCACTGGCCTTTGACAACTCAAGACTTTCAGCACCTCATGCCAACATTTCTCACTAAGATACACCTCAGGCATTGAATTCTCTTCTCACTACCTCCTCCCAGTCCTCCCCTAGGAACAGAAACCATTCAGATTCTACAGCAAACACATCTACCCTGCAAGAGCACACTGAACCACCTGCAACAATGAAACATGGTTTTGGAGAGTGGGTTTGAAAACACACCTTTAGACAGCTGTCTCCCTGTAGCCAAAAGGAAACCAAGCAGCAAAAGAAGAGTCCAGCCTGAAATATGCCCATGCTACTAGCCCAGGTTTTTCACAGTCAATGCAGAATCCATCCTGCTCTTGAGTTAACAAATGACCAGTGGGTCTCCCCTAGCTCCACCCCTTCTCCTTCAAAGCCAGAAAAAGAAAGAAAAACAAGTAGAAGAAAACCCAGACGTACCTTTCCACACACAAAGCAGAAAGTGGAACAGCAGTTGTCTCCTTCCTGAGACATGGTGGGGCGCATCCCAGAGGAAGCCCAAGTTCTTTGCTTCTCTCCACAGGGACTTCAAGCACTCTTGGCAAGAGCTGCTTTGGTTCTTTCTTCAATTGCTTCCATCACCAGAATCTCCTTTGGAAAAGGAACCCGAATGAAAGAATCAGCAAATGAAAAAGAATGAGCAATAGCCACTTTACCAGCTTTCTTCTGACACTCAATTTAGACTCTTGACTCGGGCAAGGTCTTAAAATCAGCTGGTTACAAGAACTGTCCCAAAATATATCCAACATCTGTAAAGCTGCCGTTATTTCTGACAGCGAGTGTAATCACAGAATCATAGAATGGCCCGGGTTGGAAGGGACCTCAAGGATCATGAAGATCAATCACCTCCCTGTCCCTGCTGGCCATCCCCTCTTCTGATGGAGCCCAGGGGACCATTTGCTCTCTGAGCTGCAAGAGCACACTGATGGCTCACGTTCTGTTTTTCATCCACCAGGACCCCCAGGTCCTTCTCTGCGGGGCTTCTCTTAAGGACTGCTCCTCCCAGTCTGTAGAAATGCCTGGGATTCCTCCAGCCCAAGTGCAAAACCTTGCACTTTGCTGTGTTCAACCTCATTAAATTCACCTAGGCCAACCTCTCGGTTGAGCTCCCTCTGAATGGCATCCCTTCCTTCCACTGCGTCAGCCGCACCACTCAGCAAACAGCAGAGGGTGCACTCCATTGCATCATTGGTGTCTCTGATAACCATGTAAAAAAGCACTGGTCCCAAGACAGACTCCTGGATGACACCACTTGTTATCGGCCTCCACCTGGACATCAAACCATGAGTCACCACCCTCTGTCCTCTACAAAACCTCTTTGTCTTCTACTCCTGCTGCAGCTGCAATGGCTGCATCAGCATGACTCACGTGTTTGACAATCCTCCAGCTCTGGCCTAGCCATGCACAGCAGCAGTCCGTCTCCCTCCCAGCTCACTCACCAGTGTGCTGCTGTGCCCCAAATTCAGTGCAGCAGCATTGAGAGCAGGCAGCACCCATCACCCTCCTCTAACTCTCTCTGCCAGCTGCGATGAGGACTGACACAGCACGCCCACCCCAGCCCAGCTTTTCTGCTGAGACACCTCCCAGCAACCACCCAGCACCAATCCCAGTTGCTGCAAACTGTCTGAGAGCCTGCTGGAGTGCACTGACAATAACTTTGTGGGCCAAGCATTAAGCACACCAAGCAGAAGGGAAGCATTACTGGACATGCTGAACAGCAGGGGTTAAGACTGGAGGTGGTCAGGGCTGTAGTGACCATGCCCTCCTAGAGTTCCTCATCTCAAGGAATGTGTGCCTGGCAAAAAGCAAAGTCAGGACCCTGAGCTTCAGGAGAGTCAGCTGCAGGCTGTTCAAAGAATTCTTGCATGAGAGACACTGGAAAACTGTTTTTAGGGGTAAAGGAATGGAAAAGAGATGGTAACTTTCTCAGAAAACCTTTCTCAGAGCTGGAGCTCTGAGCTCCATCCCGACCACACGAAACACAGCAGAGGAGGCAGGAAAGCAGCATGGCTGAACCTGCTGGTTACAGGGAGCAACAAGAAGGAAATGGAGAAACAGCGGAAACGGAGACATGCAGCCTGGTCGCTTTGGTGGCCTTCTACAGTGGAGTGACAGCATCAGTAGGGAAAGGAAAAGCAACTGACATCACTCAGCCAGACTTTTGCAAGGCCTTCGATGTTGAGCAAGTTTCCTGTTAGAACTCAGTGTGAACAAATCTACCACTGAGCAACACCTTGAGCCCCCACTCACCTCAGCAGAGGAAAGCCTGCACCCCAGCCTTCCGCCTATTCTGCTCCATTGATGGAAGCACACCGGGCATCATTGCTACTCACCCGACCAATGATGATAGGGGCAGAAAAGGGAATTCCTCTTTACCTTTCAGATGAAAAATTGATGACTGTGTGGAACCTTCCCAGTACCGCTGCGGGGCCTTCCTTTACTTGTATCCTGCTGCTCCGTGTCACAGTGGGAGAGCTGCTCTGGCCTCTCCTCTCAGCCTGTGCCTCCTGCAGTGTGAGCAGCTTTGTGGATAGAGGAGACACCCACACAGACTTGGGCCTGGATAGAGAACTGTGCCCTACAACATAGGTACATTTACATCATGCTCTTTTCCTTGTGTGTGAGCAATAGGGAGGTGATCGTCCCTCTCTACTCTGCTCTTGTGAGGCCCCATCTGGAGTACTGTGTCCAGGTGCGGAGCCCTCAGTACAAAAAAGATATGGAGATTTTGGAAAGGGTCCAGAGGAGGGCCACAAAGATGATCAGGGGGCTGGAGCACCTCCCCTATGAGGACAGGCTGAGGGAGTTGGGTTTGTTCAGCCTGGAGAAGAGAAGGTTGCGGGGTGACCTCATTGCAGCCTTTCAGTACCTGAAGGGAACTTACTCCCAGGAGGGGAGTAAACTCTTCGAAAGGGCTGATAATAGCAGGACTAGGGGAAATGGTTTTAAGTTGAAGGAGGGAAGATTTAGGTTGGATGTTAGGGGAAAGTTCTTTACTAGAAGGGTGGTTAGGTCCTGGAACAGGCTGCCCAGTGAGGTTGTGGATGCCCCGTCCTTGGAGGTGTTCAAGACCAGGTTGGACGGGGCCCTGGGCAACCTGATCTAGTAAAGGCGTATGTTTGGTGGCCCTGCTAGGCAGGGGGGTTGGAACTACATGATCCTTGAGGTCCCTTCCAACCCGGGTAATTCTGTGATTCTGTGATTCTGTGGGGTGAAAGCCAATGTCCCCCTTTTGCCTCCAATACAGTAAACACTGCATGAGATATTAAAACTGGTATCCTTTGGCCCAGTGTAGATTGATGGGCTTCTTTAATATTGAGCACCAGTGCACCCTGGATATCCCTTACTCACTTCAAGCTGTTTCAAGTTTACCATCAGTCCGTAGCTGTGTATCCATGGTCGGCACCCTCCTGTCATTCCTGGCAACGTATGGAGTTCCTTGGCAGTTTGCAGCTCAGGGGTTGAGCAGATGGCTTCTTTCTCGGCAGTCCTTAAGGTTCAAAGTCCAGCTGTCATCTCCTATCCCAAATACATCACTTGCTGCTGAGTTAGTTGTGCTTTCTGTAAACCAAGAAACTCAGCAAAGTCTCAGTCTATTGTACACAGTCCTTTTGTTGCTGTGGCACCCACGTGCTCCAGTAAAGTTCCACCCTAGGATGGAGGATCCCAGGTCTCAGGCTCACGAGTTGACCAGTTCTCAACAATCATTTAGCTGTTCTCACAACCCTGGGTAACACTGTCCAGGTTCACTGAGTCTCTTCTCCCTCTATTAGGGAGAACAGATACACGCAAGTACTCGTATGCTATCATGAGGAATTCAGTAGGTTACATTTAATTTAGAAGCATGATGCAATCAAAAGCTCGCTTAAATAAAAGCATACCCTTTTCTTTCACTCAAAATAATAGCCCAGAAAAAAATAAAAACAAAACAAAACTCTCATCATAATTGTTAATGAAATTATCTACTAAATCTCGATGGAGAGTGGAGACACATGCTAGTTTTAGGAACACAGCACTTATCTCATTATCTGAATGCATCTCAAGGCATGCTCCTTGTGAAACTGTGAGAACTTCTATCATTAACAGACATGTACCATGCCCTGATATATGGTTAAACCGCTTGCAGTGCACTGTCAGATGTACAGGATGGCAGCTGTATGTGCTGTGACCAAATAAACCCCACACTGAAACCTTTCAGAATTTTAGGACCTACAAGTACTGCATTCATATTAAAAGTAAAAAATTCCTAAGCTACACATGTTCTAGGTTTCCATTTGTTAGATACAACATACCTTTGGAAGTAGGCGCCTAAAAAGATATGCCTTCTACTTGCTTCTCTGTCTGGCTCTTCGAAAAGAAGGCCTTTGGAGCAGGAAATGCAAAGGGCAGCTCATTTCTTAACACTGACTCTGCATCAACATTCTCTGTGTTTGCACGCTTCTTAGATGCCACTTTTCTTGTCACTGGAGTTGACAGTGTGAATTCCATATCACCCAGTTGAGTATCATGCCTCGAATGGTGCCAGAGACGGAACAAAAGGTTTTCTGATCACAGCCGGAGAAGTTACTGTCAAAGAAATTCTAACAGCTGAGAAGGTCAGACACAATGCTTATAAAAATATCATACATTATTTGGCTATTGAACAAAACAGTTGAAAACTCTGATTCTCTCCTAGAATAAGTTCGTTTCTTATAGACTGTCAAACACCATTTTTTCATTTGTTCATCTCAATTCTCCATTAAGGATTAACCCTCACCAGCTTATCTAAACATAAATATGAATTATCACTTGGTTTAGTTAAAAATTTGAATAATATCACAGTGGATTTTGTTGTCCAACACAGTAAGATTGAATTTCTTTCGGTACCTTTCAACCTCTGCCTACCTCCAGCCTAACTCCAGAATCTTATTAACTGTGCCTTATCGCTTCCCATTGTGTTTTAAAATCCTCACTGACTCCTTTACTTGTTCCCTTGCTTGCTGTTTCTGTGCAAACCAAACACTGGAGTTAGGGATCACGTCAAACCAACCATGGCCTACAGGTAGAAGGCAACAAAATTTATGCTTAACATACTTCTTTGCTCTATCTTTATCTTCCTTTGGTCAAGGTCCACTAGATACTTAAATATGGAGTAAGCACTAGATACAATGAGAAGCAGATTTCTAGATTAAGAGCTGTATTTTTTCTGTAAGAAACTAGCTGTACATCTTCACACACCTGCTTTGTTTTCTGAGTATTTAGATCGAGTGGAGATTCTTCAAACACTGAAGCTACATCAGAAAATTCCATGGATCCAAACGCATCTGGCACATGGCTGCAGTCTGGCACATCTTCATATGCCAGAGCCTTTTCAGACAGAAATGTTCCACCGAGATTCTTTTGCAGAATTAGAAGGAAGATTTCATCAGAAGATTTCACCACTAAAGTCTAAATAAGATTGGTTTGCAAGTTCCAAACTATGGCTAACAGCTAATGGAAGTCCACAGGCCAGCAGCAACAACTTTTATATTATGTTCTTAATATTCTAATTGTTGATATGACGTTCATATAAAGAGCAGAAGGGAAATTACTCTTAGAGCTCAAGTCATCTTTCACAGCCTGCGTCAACAAGAGCAGCACCTCATAGCCTTTGGTTTCAAGACCTGGACCACAAGCTAGCTAATGATTTTACACAGAATTCCAGAGTTCAAGTCACTGTTTACATTAGGGCTGAAATTGTACTGAAAGCCTTCAAGTTCATCACACTTAATTATCACTGGCACCACACATAACTCCACGTTACATATGTGATCACACGCAACCTGGCAACTTCAGACAATTCCCAAAGCACTCCACTTGCACTTGGCTACTAAAGTACAGAAAAAGGAATTAACATCAGAAATAGCTGCAGTCAAAACCATCTAAGAATCCAAGTCTCCAGGAAACAAGGAAAGCAAATCCTCTCCAGGACTGTGTTCTAAAAGGAAACAGATCAGAAAGGTGAGTTCTTCCCCCCTTTGACCACCCACTCATGTAACGTCCATGTCATTTCTAAGTATGCTGCCCAGACCAAGACTGAGGATGCTTCAGAAGAAGACCTTCCCTGCTAAGCCAAACAGAACAAGTAAGGTACCAAAATATGTAGAGCCAAACGAGGAAAGGTGCTCTAAGAAGGTAAGCATCACAAGAGACCAACAGGAATACTTACACAATCCAAACAATGCACAGTTTCTGTTCCACAAGCTGCCAAGAGGAATGTGTGCAGTACTCACAGCGCACCATGTACACTGCTTACTGCAGTCATACTGCTTCGTAGGACCAGCCCAACTTACTAAAACACTTTAATGAGCAATCCGAACTGTCTGGATCAGCACGGTTCACTTGGAAGGGACCTTCACAGATAAACCTGAAGAGGTGAGGCGACTGCACTATCTAAACCTTAAAGCATATAGGACCTTAAAGCATAAGCTTAAAGCACAGAAGCATGACCAGCAGGTCGAGGGAGGTGGTGCTGCCCCTCCACACTCCTCTCATTGAAACCCCATCTGGAGCACTGCACGCAGTTCTGGAGCCCTCAACACAAGAAGGACTTGGAGATGTTCAGGCAGGTCCAGAGGAGGGCCATGAAGGTGATCAGAGAGGGCTGAAAGCACCTCTACTATGTGCACAGGCTGAGAGAGATGGGGCTCTTCAGCCTGGAGAAGACTCCAAGGAGACCTTAGAGTGGCCTTCCAGTATCTGAAGAGGGCCTACAGGGAAGGCTGGGGAGGGACTTTTCATAAGGGCAGGTAGCAACAGAATGAGGGGAAATGGCTTTACATGGGAAGAAGGTAGATTAGGATTGGATATTAGGAAGAAATGCTTTACTGTGGGTGTGGTGAGACACTGGAGCAGGTTGCCCAGCAAGGCTCCAATATGATTGCTTTGCAAGTTCCAAACTATGGCTAACAGCTAATGGAAGTCCTCAGTCCAGCAGCACAAAATTTTATATTATCTTCTTAATATTCTAATTGTGGATTTGACGTTCATATAAAGAGCAGAAGGGAAATTACTCTTAGAGCTCAAGTCATCTTTCACAGCCTGCGTCAACAAGAGCAGCACCTCACAGCCTTTGGTTTGAAGACCCGGACCACAAGCTAGCTAATGATTTTACACAGAATTCCAGAGTTCAAGTCATTGTTTATGTTAGGGCTGCAATTCTACTGAAAGCCTTCCAGTTCATCACACTTCATTATCAATGGCACCACAGATACCTCACAAAGAAGCATTATGACACCACAAAGGGGCATTATGACGTCAGAAAGGGCATTATGACATCACAAAGGGCATTATGAATCACAAAGGAGCACTATGACATCACAAAGGAGCATTATGACGTCTCAAAGGGCATTATGACGTCACAAAGGGCGTTATGACGTCACAAAGTAGCATTATGACATCACAAAGAAGCATTATGACACCACAAAGAAGCATTATGACACCACAAAGAAGCATTATGACATCACAAAGGGGAATTATGACGTCAAAAAGGGTCATTATGACGTCTGAAAGGGGCATTGTGATGTCACAAAGGGGTGTTATGACATCACAAAGGGGTATTGTGACATCACAAAAGAGCATTAAGACATCACAAAGGGGAATTAAGACGTCACAAAGGGCATTATGACGTCACAAAGAGGCATTATCACGTCACAAAGAGGCATTATGAAAACAAAGGAGCCTTATGACGTCTCAAATGGCATTATGACATCACAAAGGGCATTATGACGTCACAAAGGGGCATTAAGACATCACAATGGGTCATTATGACGTCAGAAAGGGGCATTATGACATCAGAAAGGTGCATTATGATGTCACAAAGGGTGTTATGATGTCACAAAGGGGCATTATGATGTCACAAAGGGGCGCTGGGAAAAGATCTCTGTGTGGAGATTGCTTCTACTAGAGGTAGTTCTATAAGACTGTTATATAGAGCTGTGCAGGGGCTGTAAATCTGTCTGCAGAGGGTGATGATCAGTTCCAAGTGTCTGCAGTCAATGCTCATGGACAGAGCCCATCCAACCTGGCCTTGAATGCCTGCAGGCCTTGAATGGGGCATCCACAGCCTCCTTGGGCAACCTGTTCCAGTGTGTCACCACCCTCTGAGCAAAAAACATCTACCTAAGATCCAACCTATACCTCCCCAGTCTCAGTTTTAAACCATTCCCCCTTGTCCTATCATTATCCACCCTCATAAACAGCCATTCCCCCTCCTGTTTATACGCTCCCTTCAAGTACTCAAAGGCCACAATGAGGTCTCCCCACAGCCTTCCATTCTCCAGGCTAAACAAGCCCAGATCCCTCCACCTTTCCTCATAGGAGAGCTGCTCCAGCCCTCTGATCATCACAGTGGCCCTCCTCTGGACCCCCCCCAACAGCTCCACATCCTTTCACAGGCCTGGACACAGTGCTGCAAATATGGCCTCACAAGAGCTGAGCAGGAGTGGACAATCACCTCCCTCTCCTGCTGGCCACCCCTTTTTCAGTGCAGCCCAGAACACACATGGATCTATCTTTTCCATACGGATATTCCCATCTGTGTACATATATATACCACACCTACACCCCCACAATCTGCTACAACTCCATAGAATTTTCAAGGTTGGAAAAGACCTGGATGATCTTATGATCTTATGATCTCAGATCTTATGATCTGGATGATCTTATGATCATCCAGTCCAACCATCACCAATACTTCCCAGTTAAATCACATCCCTCAACACAACACCCAAACTTTTTGTGAACTTCCCAGGGTTGGTGACTCTACATGAGAGAAAAGGGCACTCAGATAAGGGATTCTGCATTTGCTATTAGCAGAGGTGGGATGAGACCGAGCACTGCCCCAGCTCCTGGGATAATGCAGAAGGGCTGAGACCTTCCAGCTGCTTCCACCCAGGGTCACACAGCAAAGCCGACCCTGCAGGAGTCTGCATCATTCTTTGCATGGCATTGCTAAGAGGAAGATCCCCCCCCTACCCTTGGCTCTACACTCCAGCTGCTGTCTGCCATCTGTAAAGCCACCACAGCTCTCCTACTGGAGTTCCCATCTGCACAGTGACAGCTTGGTTTCTTCTTACTGTCAAAGCAGCCACAGCCTCAGTGCTTCTCAAATCTCCCCTTTTCAGCTGATTTCCTCTTTCTTGTGGCTGGGCAATTCCTCCCTCTCACAGTCATCCCTCTGCCCCACTCTGTGCCCACAGACCCAGAGAGGGCACACAGAGCCAGCCCTGTCCCAGCTGCTGCTGCTTCACATCTGACAGTCTCAGGAGCTGAGATCCAGGCCGAGACAGCAATGCCCAGACATGGTTTGTAGGACGTTTGTGATAGGAAATAGGGAGGTTTGTGATTAAACCTGCCCCCTAAGGAGGAAGGCAATGCTGCCTGCAGCCCCAGCAGGCATTACAAAACATCCCCATTTACAGGAGGGTTTTAAATAGCACAATTCAGGAACTACAACTGCACAAATTCCCGCATGCCCTGGAATAAGTTTGGGAATGGACATGGTTCTACCACCTGTGCAATGCCATAGAAATAACAACCATCCACCTGTAAACCTCCATCCTCTCCCCTGCTGCACAAAGGGAAGCTCAACAGCAGTGCACAAATGTCCCAGCAATGTCTGAGCACTGCTCTGTGCATCCCAACCTGCTCATCCCATCCACTCCTGGCTGGGCAGCAGGATTGGGGTGGCACATTGCAATGGGCACAGAGGAACATGGAAGCCCCACACATGTGAGGAAGGGGCTGGCTGTGCTCCACACTCACGTTATCAGATGTGATTTGCCCTTCTGTGGGGAGCCTCTGCTCTTTCCCAGCTCATCCTCCAGCGTCTGGGACTCCAGGATCTCATTCAGGCTGTTGTTGGCTGCGGGGCAGCTCCATGAAGAGCCTCCCCTCCACCGACCGGCACACAACAGCCGCTCCCGCGCACTGCGGCTCAGCCAATCGGAGCTGGCGGAGCTGCCGCTGCCCGATGGGACCCCCCCCCCCACATATTGACCCCCCAGACGAGGAAGAGGAGGAGGAGAGCGACGAGGAGCTGCCGCAGGAGCTGACGTTGGGGCGGGGGGGCAACGCGGGGGGGGGGTCGGCAGTGGGGGGTGGGGGAGGGGGTGGGGCAGCATTACCCCCGGACCCCGTGGACCCCCCCCAGCCAAAGTGCTGCTCTCCGACCCCCGCGGGCTCTTTGTGCAGCCGCTGCCCTCCAGTTATAGGACCCCCCCCCCCATATTGTGCTTTGCTCACCCCCACCTCCGGAACCCCCCCCCACTCACCACATCGCCCCCTCCCCCCCCGGGTGGGGTTATGGGGGGTGGGGTGGGGTCGACGATGTGCCGTAAGCCGCGCCGGGGTCGTGTGACAAACCCCCCCCCCCATCAAGATGAATGGGGCGCTGTCGGGGGGGGGCTCAGCCGTAAGGATAAAGCGGGGGGGTTAATGACGGGGGGGGGCAGTGCTATAGGGAACGCAACTAATCTAAGCCCCCCCCCCCCACATTAACACCCCATTGTGTGTGGGGGTGGTGGGGGTGGGGCACACAATAACCCCCCCAAAGGCCAAACAGCCCCAACACCCCCCCTCAAAGCCGCTGACTTACGCTGTGCCCCCCCTGCATGAAGGGCCCCCCCCCATCGATTGAGCCCCCCCCAATCCCATCTATAGTTGAGAGCTATGCTTTTTGTAACCCCCCCTTTTTAAAGCCCCCCCCCCCACAATGTTGTGCACGATGTGCTGCCCCCCATGAGCCCCTGACCCCCCCCCTTAAAAGATGGGGTGGGGGGGGTGGTCTCGGACCCCCCCTCCTTTAAACGATGGGGTGGGGGGGCGGATTGTCACTGCCCCCCAACACCAAAATGGACACCCCCCTTTTAAAGGATGGGGTGGGGATGGGGGGGTGGGGGGTGAAGGTGATCTCGCCCCCCCCCCCATTAAAACGGACCCCCCACCCCTTTAAAGGATGGGTGGGGGTCGGTTACGGGCCCCCCCGGCGCTGTGTGTGTATGTGCCCCCCCCCGTTTTGCTCCCCCCGTGGCGCAGTGTGCTGGGAAAGGATCTCTGTGTGGAGATTGCTTCTACTAGATGTAGTTCTATAAGACTGTTATATAGAGCTGTGCAGGGCCTGTAAAGAGAGTTGAGGGGGACTCTAGTGGGCATATGGGGCTGTGGTGGGCAATAGGAGGACTAGGGGCTCTAGGGGGCTCTGAGGGTGTGTAGGGGTTGTGGATCAGGTTGGATCTTAGGAAGATGTTTTTCACTCAGAGGGTGGTGACGCACTGGAACAGGTTGCCCAAGGAGGCTGTGGATGCCCCATCCCTGCAGGCATTCAAGGCCAGGCTGGATGTGGCTCTGGGCAGCCTGGTCTGGTGGATGGCGTCCCTGCACATAGCAGGGGGTTGGAACTGGATGATTTTTGGGATCCTTTTCAACCCAGGCCATTCTATGACTGTACA
The DNA here is from genome assembly GCF_054131305.1 of Coturnix japonica. Lineage (NCBI taxonomy): Eukaryota > Metazoa > Chordata > Aves > Galliformes > Phasianidae > Coturnix > Coturnix japonica. The sequence goes on along the minus strand of NC_140687.1, from coordinate 5,420,937 downwards.
GTTCCATAGTGGAACAAATATAATATGCTAACTATGTAAAACATGGAGTCAGACCTGTGTGATTTGTCCACACCAGGAGGTGATTAGAAAACAATTTGTAAGCTACAAAGCTGCTTGCTGGAAAGGAAAAGAAAATAAAACTACAAGAAAAAGGGAAATCATTTCTTCCTGAAAATAGGAAGAATTATAGATCTGACATGAAATTTGAGTGAAGCTCCTGATTTTATGAAGCTATTCCCATTATTTTCTTGGTGCTGTGTTTCCCAAATGAGTGGTTTCTGGCTCTGCTGCAGCACCAGTCTGCATGTGAACATCAACTCTGTTCACCATCTGGGAAGATTAGGACTTCCCTTCTCCTACCAGCACCACTGAATTACAGTTACTCAGTGGTTAAACAAAGGAATCCTTAAAGAAGGGTTTACAGCTGTCCTGTTGTCTGAAGTGCTTGGGGCATTCTGATGCTATTAAGCTCTATGTATTAACAAGTTAAAAAAGAAAAGGTAGGCATCTGATTGTTGTGACAGTTTCTAAGCGATTTGGAAAGCTGTACCACCCAACCACTCCTTCTATTTGATGGAGGTGACAAAGCTCAGTTTAATTTCTGACTGCTGTTTAAATTCTGAAGCTCGAGCTGGTTCCTGGAGCAGAAAAAGCTCGGAAGCTGTCCCTCCTACAAGCAGGCACCTCTGAGCAAAATATGACATCTCAGTTTCTGATGGTAAGGTCAGGAGATCTGATTCCAGCATCTAGCTTTTGGCTTAATACTGTGTTAGTGGGACCTTTGGCATCTAGCACTTAATGATCTTGAAGGTTTCTTCCAACCCAAGCCCTCCCATGATCCTATGATTCTGTGATTTCATTCAGGTTTATTGAGATGAGTTCTCCTGAATGTGCTGTTCTCCATATGATTATAATTGGAGTCCAGATGGGTGACTGAAACCAGACACCAAACTTTCTGATGGCCAAAATTAAATGAAATCAATCCTTTACTGTGTCAGTAGTCTGTAACTAGAGCCCATCAGGTAATTCCCAGCCTCCTGCCTGTATCAGTGGCTGCACACAGTGAAAAAGTCTGATGGGATTTTAACCTCTAAAATGTTCCAAAGCAACCAGAGGGTGAATATATTCACTATGTAAATACCTGCAGGAATAAGCTTGTCATGTATGTCCTCAGGTACCACAGTAGTTAATGGTGGGACTCAGTAGGTCATGCTGAAAGTTGAGTCTGCTGATTTTGAAGGTCTTTTGAAGGTCTTTTCCAGCCTACATGACCTTATGCTAATATTTCTGAAATTTATTTCTGTTCAGCTCCCAGAAAACCTCCCACCCAGCCCCCAACTGACCCCGTGGTGAAAAATAAAACAGAAACCTCAGTGACGCTGGCATGGTCCCCTCCGAAGATGCACCGCCCCATTCCAGTCGATGGCTACATTGTGGAATGCAAGAAACTAACTGGCTTCACCTGGGTGAGGTGCCACGAGTCTCATGTCCCCGTCCCAGAGTTCACGGTGAGCAATCTGTCTGAAGAGGCTGATGATCAGTTCCGAGTGTCTGCAGTCAATGCGCATGGACAGAGCCCGTCTCTGGAATTCCCAGGGAGCGTGCACCTTGGTAAGCACAAAAACCCCAATGGAAATGGGTCAGTGTGTGCTGAGCAGCTGTGTTGGTTCCCTAAAGATGCTTCCTTTGACTTTAAGGTTAGCAGTGCATTAACACACCAAAGGCTTTCCTTTATTCCTAGTTCTCCTATCTCCTATCAACCTCCAGCTACCACTAAAGTGATACGAGTTGTTTCTGTGACAGAGACATGAATATCCTTATCTTTTGATATCTCACATGTGCAAGAGGCAGAACTTTCTGTAACAGATCTTAAGCACAGAAGTGCTTCTTCTAGCACTCATGCAAAGGGAGAAGTAGAAATGTACCTATGATTTAATCTTCCATCTCTAAATGAGATACCAGACTTGCATCTAAAGAGCATTAAGACATACATGTTCTTCCTCAGACCCAGTCCTGGCTGTGAAATCCCCCCTAACAACTGGTGAAGCTGTACCTGGAGGGGATGCCATGTTTACTATTGACCTTACAACAACGTGCAAGCATGCCAGCTGATGAATGTCTGCAGTTCACTGCTATTGGCCAGTGCATTCAGTCACCAGGTTTACCACTGCATGACCATAGAGCAGTACTTTCAGCTGCAGGTTCAGACAGCCTTTCTGATTGCACTGGAATAGTTTAGAAGTAGGGGAGCAATCATTCCAATAATATCTCTATCAATCAGCTTTGCATGACAAAGTAGAACAAATAAACATTCATGATGGGAGGACCTGTTTGTCATTGGGTGGAAACCTCTGCAGAAGCATGTTTAGAGCATTATTAATCAGTAGAAGGAGATGTTTGGTTGATTTTTACTTAGTAAATCCAGCAAGAAGACCAAATGAAATATCGTGAATTGCTCAGCACTGACACAATGATGAGTGCAGGAACAGAAGGTGATACTTTTTCAGAGATGTTGCAGCAAACATTGACCACGTTAGCCTGATCTAAATTGAAATAACGAGGCCTTTGCTCCTGACAGGTGCTGCAGTGAGATTTACCAAGAAGAGCAAAGATGTAGAAAAGATCTGCGCTTGGCTGCGTGAGGAAGCCAAACTGCAGGCTGAGCTTTCAGACACAGGCGCTACTGTGGAGTGGATGAAGGATGGGAAGGAGCTCAAGGCCAGTGAAAATTATGAACTGCAAATTGTGGGGAAGAAACACACCCTGAAAATTCACAACGACTCAATGGATGATGCTGCAAGTTATCAGTGCATCTGTGAGGGGGATAAAATGCTCTATCAGCTTTCAGTGAAAGGTATGTGACAGTCTGGGCTGTCCTCTTCCTGCCCAGGGCCAGCAGACTGCATTCACCTGACTCCCCGACAGTCCAGCTGTTGTCAGACAGCATCTGGGGTGTTTTCAGTGGCTGTTTTGACTTGAACTGGCCAATCTGCTTTGTAGAGCCATTTGATTTCTGTGTTCTGTCCTGTGATTCGTCCCTAAGATATAGAGGAAATCAAGGGAAAGACAGGAAAAAGAGCATCCCAGCCTTCCTGCTCTTCTGTCAGGGTGGCCACAAGAGATGATGTCAACATCTCTTTTTGTAGCAGTGATCCCAAATGTAGAAAACACCTGTGAAGAGTCACAGGGACTAAATTGATGGAGAGCAGAACTTCCTGCCAAGGCTTGTCAGCTAGTCTTAATTTTGCTTTTCTTCTCTCTCTTTGTCATGTTAGCATAATATTTCATACTGGCAGGTCTGCCCATAGAATTAACTGGCACAGGCTGCCCAGGTAGGTGGTGGGATCCCTGAAGGTGTTCAGGAGCTGTCGAGATGTGGCCCTGATGGATGTTATCAGGGGGCATGGTGGGGTGGGTTGGGGTTGGAATCAAAGGAGGACCCCCATGTATTTCATCGGGAAGCACTACTGGTAATAAGACCTTTGGAGCAAATCCTGGTAGGGCCACGCTCAGCTGGTCCAGTCTGGAGGCTGTTTCTCCTTACTGCAGTATCTGCAGTGAAAACCAGCAGCTGCTTTTGTGTGGTTGGGCTCACATCCAGCAGTGGTGACGGGACTACAATGATAAGAGACAGTTCCTGAAAAAATGAATGAAATTTGACTGTATGATAGGATGGAGTTAAATGTATTGACAGGATCTCAGTCATCCCAGTGTCCATCAGCTGGCTCTCGAGCTCCTAAATACAGGCATTCTGTAGAACGTTGTTGAATTTGTATTATACATGCGTGTTCTTGGAACTGCAGAACAAATGCATGCATAATCCAGACTTTGATTTTAGCAGCTCTGACTGCGCTGTCTCAACAGACCCAACTCAGTTGTGTGCGCTGTTTTGAAATGATATGTTAACAAGAAGTTGGAAAACAAGCTCAATTACCCTCAGTAAAATAGGACCGTGGACTTAGGCTTGAACTTTTGGCTAAGACAGTGGTGAGATTTTGAATCTTTGAAGTCAATTATTCCACTGTGTGTTAATAAGGGCCAGTTTTATCATCTAACTTTTGCACTCCAATTAATTTCCATAAAGGAATTCTTTTTTTTCTTTTTTCTTTTCAGTCCTAAGTGATATCTCTATCTTTTAGGCTTGATTTGTTTGCCAGGGGGTTACAGTGCAGTAATAGATACCCCCTCCATTGATTTCCTTCTAGTTTGCTTGTTCCAATTCTTTCCTCAGTTTTCCTATTTTAGACATTTTCTTGAAGCCTTGGGCTTCTTCCTTTGGCTCTGTCCCCTGTACAGTGTACGTCCTTCAACTTGTGGAGATAAGGTAATCTGGTACGTGGTTTATAAAAGCTGCCAATTTGCCAGCTTCTGAATTAGAATCTAGCAATTAGAACTAGGATTAAACGTGCACGTTTGATCTTATGATAAATGAATGCCTCATGGTCACCAATGTCCCTGCAGTTCTTTACCATCATATGTATTTTGTGTCTTCATATTTTGTTTCAGCACTGGCAAACTTCGTAATCAAAGAGACAAGTGGAGGAGTAATCAGGGCCGTTGCTGGAAAACAAGCTGAATTTGTTTCTGAGACCTCTGAAGCCAATGTCATGGTGAAGTGGTACAAAAATGGCAAAGAAATCAAGACCAGTAAGAAATTCACAATGGAAGATAAAGGGAAACTGCATAAGCTTGTGGCTTCAGCTGTAACGAAAGAAGACGAGGGAACATACATCTACACAATTGGAGATGACACTCTGATTTTTGATTGGAAAGTCTCAGGTAAGTTTGTGAGGCAAACATAGGATCACAATCCATGTAAAGCACTTCAGACTTAATTCATTTTATTTGTCTAACGCTGTGGGTTTCCAGTATTTAGGACAAAGATTGCATAGCTCTATTGAAGCAATTCTGACCTTCCTGTTGTCCCTATACAAATCCACAGTATGAGCAAATAATGTAACTGTGTTGTGATGAATTCAAGACAGCCTTAGCTCCAGCTGGGGCTGGAGTCACGACTTGAGCCCTGACATCTGGGCTTCATTCATCTAGTTCATGTATTGCCTCAGCACTTACATCATCTTTAAACCTATGACTGAAATGGTCCTAAGTTATTAGCATGGGAATCCTGTCTCCTCTTTGGACAAATTAAACTCCACATTTGGAGAGTTGAGTGTCTCCTGCTGTACCCGAAGGACATTGTGATCTCTGAGGTGTCTCCCTGAGGTGCTGTAAGCACAGCCATTAGCTCATAGTGCAAGTAAAGCACTGTTAGGTCAAGCCTGGAGGAGTAATGCTTGTCACTGACATGTTCCTGTTCAGGGTGGAGCTGGAGGGTAAAATAACACAAGAAATTGTCATTGAAATTCAATATCTGTGAAATTCAGCTGGTTGCATTCACAGAACCTGGCGTTAAGATCTGTTTTCTGTTTTATATCTTGAGCCTATTTTCCATAACCCAGTCCTCATTTATGAACTGAAGCTCTACTGAAAGCCTTTCGCTGTGTATGCTCATGCTGCAGTGCAGCGCTTGTGACCTTTAACAGCACATTCACGTTCCTCTGATCACAGGATCCTTACGGTTGATTAAGACCCTCTAGTCTGACTGCTCACCCATCACCACCGTGATGCTCACCATCAGCTTAGCTAAAAACTCAGCAGAGATGATAGATCAAGCACAACACTGGATTTGGGGTGGCTAGAGATTCCTAAGATATTGAAGGATTGCTTGCAGGTGGTGTTGGTTCAGGTATTCACCCTGCATCCCACCTGCTGTTCTGTTTGGTTGAGAATCATGCATTCTGCAATTTCACTTTGTAATTCAAAGACCCTGGCTTTATCTGTTGAAAAACTGATCTAAAACAAGCCAAGAAGACTCCGTTGGAACTGGTTGATGCAGAACAAAGGCATCCCCAAAGGACAAGTTGCACTGTTTGATGAACATTATTGGATGAGAGCTAAGCTAAGATTTAAAAAGTTCTGGGGCTGTCTCTGAGCATCAAATACAGAGGAAGCCTGCATGATTCCCTGAGAATGGATACCTCCTACTTTGGTGTAGGGTTAAGGGAACACTAGCAGTAACTCCTATCACAAAATGTCGCATGGCTCAGACAAAATGCCATCAAGAGGGCTTAATTAGGAGCACCAAATGGTCGCAAGATGGTCTTAGGGCAGGGAAGTAATCTATCTATGTGATACTGATTGATGCTATTAGTTCTTAACAGCTTGACTCTAGAAGGACTGTTGTTCTTTGGTCACCTAGTTATAAAAGAATAAATGGCTCCTGTCTATTACAATTTTTAACGCATTTTTTGTTCACTGATGCCATAAATGTTCCTGGCATAGTAATTGGCCTTGGTATATTCAGTGACTGAAAGCAACAGTTGTTGCTCTAAGAAATGCAGTACAAAGCTAGGTCTGCCTGTAGCTGACAGCCATCAGCTTGCTCCTCAGGCAGGTTCTGTCTGTGTATGGGAGATCACAATGTGAACCACTGATTGATCAGCTGAGGCAAGTGTGGGGTCAGCTGTGGGAGCACAGGTGAAAGTTATGTAGCTGTGCTCCCTGGAGGGGTGGAGTTCGACTCCACCTCCTCTGAGACCTCATTTAAGGGCTGACCCTCACTGAGGCAGCATCTCTTGGAGATTGCTCACCAGGGAGGATCACCTCAGCTCTGGTGAGTTCCCTTTTCCTTATATCTTCTGTATTTCTACCATTTTACTTGTAATTGCTATCCTTGTTAATACCAGCATAGTTATTGCCAATACATTTGGCAAGCCAGGCAGGAGCCACTGACTTGGCATCTAGAAATATAAGGAAAAAAAAAAATGTCCTTTGTGTGGAAAATCTTTAATTGGTACAAGGGGGAGAAGACCACCCCCTTAGGGACATGCCTTCCTGGACAAATTCCAGGTTTTGAGGCGTCCCCATATTACCAATTAGCAACAATTATTGAACAATGGGGCCCTTTAAGAGTACCAAATAACATGGATGCCTATTGTCTAACTGATTACTTTCTAGGACTACAAAAAGATATCTTAATTACAAAAGAAAAGCGAATGGCTGCATCTATGGCAGCCTGGCCATTATTAAATGCTTTAAATCGGGCAGAGATAAAATCAAACAACATTGCACATGAAAATGAATTGTTAAAGGCCCGTATTGAAAAATTGGAGGGTGAGATCAATCTATTGACAGGAAAAAAACCGTCATTTTCTTCCTCCAACCCTCAAATTAGATACATTTCATTTAATGACGATCAAGATCCTGAAGAAATGAATCAAAATAAGATCACTAAATCTGATCTAGAAAAACCATCTGAGACAGACTCACTAGAAGTCCGTCCAGTAATAACTCAAAAAACAAAGAAAATTCAAGATCGACCAGCAGGAGTGCCTCCTGATCAATGGCCCCCTGCCGAATCTGTTTTACATGTAACAGCCCGTCCATATACGCCTACTGAACTCATGGACCTAGTGCAACGATTTAGGCAAAGGCCAAGGGAAAGTGTTCCGGCTTGGTTATTACGGTTATGGGATTCAGGGGCAGATAGTGTACTGGTTAGTGGCCCCGAAGTATCTAAGTTGGCCACAATAACAGTACATCCTGCCCTTCGGCAGAGACTGTATGCTGGGACTCAGTTCCCTGAAGAAAACCATTCAATTGTAGAATGGATAATGGCTGCTTGCCGCATGGTGTGGACAAATAAAACTGACATGCCAGTAAACACAGGGATGTGGTCTTCTATGGAAGACCTTCAAAATTATATACGCGAATTAGGTATGAGAGAGGCTATCTACGAAGACACATTCGATAGCCCTGATATGGTTAAATTTTCTGCGGGAATGAGGGACCTAATTTTACAGTAAGCACCCTCTCATATGTATGGAACCTTGGTTTCCATACTTAATCCAGTAGTATCCGCAGAGGCAGTAGTCCAACAAGCCGCCCAATTGGTAGCAGACCTCGGAGAAACTGAGCGTTTACGAGCTAAGCGCAATATCAGGGTGATTGAGGATGCCGAGGCTTTTCCAATAGTGCGAGCCAGAAGATCGGCCCCGCGAACTTCTCGGGCAGGACCTGTTAGGGTATCCCGGAAACAAATGTTTAATGATCTGCTCCGGGCAGGCGTTCAGTTTTCAAAAATTGATGGGCAGCCCAATCAGGTTCTCCTTCAGTTGTGGAAGCAACTGAAGGATGAACAAAAATTTCAGAATAAACCCAAAAGGCCAGGGATAAGATTTATAGAGCGGCGACCAACAACAACATGGAATTTAGAAGATTTTATAGTTCCAAATAGGAAAAAGAAGCCACCTCAGGTGCCTCGGGTTATGACACCGGAGGTATCGGAGGTAAAAGACTTGAATCTGGCTCAGTTCATGGCTTGACGAGGGATGTCAGTCCTCCTAGGGCCTCTAGACGGGACCGGAGGCCCTATGTGGAACTGACGATATACTGGTCCCGAAAGAATATACAGAAGGTTATGGCCCTAGTTGATACCGGGGCAGAGACATCTATAATATATGGAGACCCAACTAAATTTAAAGGTAATAGAGTGATGATTGGAGGTTTTGGGGGACAAACCATTCCGGTCACCCAAACCTGGGTAAAACTGGGGGTCGGGCGTCTTCCACCACGGGAGTACAAGGTATCCATTGCCCCAATTCCAGAGTATATATTAGGAATTGATATCCTGTGGGGTCTGGCTCTCCATACAACAGTGGGAGAGTTCCGATTGCGGCAGAGATGCATTAGTATCCGGGCAATCCAGACAATATTGAGAGGCCATGCAAAACATGAGCCTATTTGTTTGCCGAAGCCACGCCGGATTACTAATGTGAAACAGTACAGACTCCCGGGTGGGCAGGATGAAATAACAAAGACGGTGCAGGAATTAGAAAGAGTGGGTATTATAAGGCCTGCACATAGCCCATATAACTCCCCAATATGGCCAGTGCGAAAACCGGATGGAACATGGAGGATGACAGTAGACTATAGGGAATTAAATAAGGTCACGCCACCTGTTCATGCGGCTGTACCCAATATTGCCTCCCTAATGGACACACTAAGCAGGGAAATCAAAACATATCACTGTGTCTTGGATTTGGCGAATGCATTCTTCAGTATTCCAATCAGTGAAGAATCGCAAGATCAGCTTGCATTTACATGGGAAGGGAGGCAATGGACTTTCCAGGTCCTACCCCAAGGGTACGTACATTCGCCCACTTTTTGTCATAATTTAGTGGCACGTGATCTGGCTAAGTGGGAAAAGCCAAATAATGTCAATTTATATCATTATATTGATGACCTCCTGTTAACATCCGATTCGTTAGAGGCGGTGAGACAAGCAGCAGATTTGTTGATAGCTTACCTGCAGAAAAGAGGGTGGGCTATAAACCCACAGAAGGTGCAAGGTCCGGGGCTATCTGTAAAATTCCTGGGAGTAATTTGGTCCGGGAAAACCAAAGTACTACCCAGTGCGGTAGTAGATAAAGTCCAAGCGTTTCCAGTCCCTACAACATCAAAACAATTGCAAGAATGTTTGGGTATATTGGGGTATTGGCGCTCCTTTATACCTCATTTAGCTCAGCTATTAAGGCCATTATACAAGCTTACAAAGAAGGGTCAATCATGGAAATGGGGAAAGATAGAACAGGATGCTTTCCAACAGGCAAAACTGGCAGTTAAACAAGCTCAGGCGTTGGGTATATTTGATCCGACCCTCCCAGCTGAACTAGATGTTCATGTTACTCAAGATGGTTTTGGCTGGGGCCTGTGGCAACGCCAGAGTTCTGTTCGAACCCCCATTGGATTCTGGTCTCAGGTTTGGCACGGAGCAGAAGAACGATATAGCATGATTGAGAAACAGTTATTGGCTGCCTATTTGGCATTACAAGCAGTAGAGCCGATAACGCAAACAGCAGAGGTCATAGTTAAGACTTCATTACCAATCCAGGGGTGGGTGAGAGATTTGACTCACCTTCCTAAGACGGGGGTGGCCCAAGCACAAACGGTGGCACGATGGGTCGCCTATCTAAGCCAGAGAAGCAGTCTGTCTTCATCTCCACTTAAAGAAGAACTACAGAAGATCCTAGGCCCAGTGACGTATCACAGTGATACATCAAAAGAACCGATGGTTGCTCCACCAGAGAAGAGTCCTGTTCAGGAAGGAAGATATCCTATTCCTGAAGATGCCTGGTATACGGATGGGTCCAGCAGAGGCAACCCGAGCAAGTGGCGAGCAATAGCATACCATCCCTCTACTGAGACCATCTGGTTTGATGAGGGGGATGGTCAAAGCAGCCAATGGGCAGAATTGCGAGCCGTGTGGATGGTTATAACTAAAGAACCTGGTGACGGCGTCCTGAACATCTGTACAGATAGTTGGGCTGTGTACCGGGGGCTCACTCTGTGGATTACGCAATGGGCTACCCAGGAATGGACTATCCACGCCCGACCGATTTGGGGTAAAGACATGTGGGTAGACATTTGGAATACGGTCAAACACAGGACAGTATGTGTCTACCATGTCTCTGGTCATCAACCCTTGCAGTCACCAGGAAATGATGAAGCTGACACACTGGCCCGAATCCGATGGATTGAGAATTCACAATCTGAAAATATTGCCCGTTGGTTACATCAGAAGCTACGGCATGCTGGACAGAAGATAATGTGGGCAGCTGCTAAAGCATGGGGGCTGCCTGTACAACTATCTGATATCGTTCAAGCATGTCAGGATTGCGATGCTTACTCAAAGATGAGACCGAGACCGTTGCCTGAAACAACATCCCACATTGTTAGAGGATATAGTCCTCTTCAGAGATGGCAGGTCGACTACATTGGGCCCCTCCCTCGGTCTGAGGGGGCGAGATATGCCCTGACCTGCGTTGACACTGTAAGTGGACTGCTGCAAGCCTATCCTGTACCAAAGGCAAATCAAGCATACACAATTAAGGCACTTACTAAACTGATGTCTGCATACGGGACACCTCAAGTTATCGAGAGTGACCAAGGGACTCACTTCACTGGAGCGATGATACAGCGCTGGGCAGAAGAAAACAACATTGAATGGCGATTCCACCTGCCATATAACCCAACAGGGGCAGGCCTTATTGAATGTTATAATGGTATCCTTAAGGCTGCCCTGAAAACAGACTCTCAGTCCCTGCAGGGGTGGACAAAAAGATTATATGAAACCGTGCGGGACCTGAATGAAAGACCTCGGGATGGCAGACCCAGTGCCCTGAAAATGTTACAAACTATATGGGCCTCCCCTCTTAGGATCCAAATTACAGGCACCGATAATAAGGTAAAACCGCAGGTTGGTACTGAAAATAATCTTCTGCTCCCTGCCCCTGAGAATTTAGAACCGGGAATCCATAAGATAAATTGGCCTTGGAAGGTGCAGGTAGGACCCAAATGGTGTGGCCTACTTGCACCTTGGGGGAGATTATTGGAGGTGGGAGGTTCAGTCACCCCCTCGGTGATAGGTACATGGCCTACTGACATCGTGGTCAATACTCCGGCCTTTATTGCTAAAGGAACACCTATTATGTCCCTATGGCAGATCAAGACTCCTCCTCTGGTGCCAGATATAGTTATACAGCCACAGATATCTGGCCAGAGGGTATGGTATCGGAGGCCGGGACATAATCCAGTACAAGCAGAAGTATTGACCCAAGATAAGAATACGGCCTGTATCTTGCCCTGGAGGGCGGATCTTCCCCTCCTAGTACCCTTGAAACATCTATATTACTCCCCTTAAGATTGATTCTAAGCCTCTAGGACCATTACTCTGGACTGATGAAACGCAGACGGACCTGCACTTCAAGATGATTTGTCTCCGGTAACATCTATCAAGCACTGGCCCATGGAAGATCATAAACACCCATCCAATCATCATCATTTGAATAATATCAACATCTAATGCGACGGGAGATTGTATCAGCGTCGTGATTGGGTCTCTGTAATAAGGGGAACTCACCTAATCATTGGTTCACGTTGTGAAGGGGTGGAGTGTATGGGAGATCACAATGTGAACCACTGATTGATCAGCTGAGGCAAGTGTGGGGTCAGCTGTGGGAGCACAGGTGAAAGTTATGTAGCTGTGCTCCCTGGAGGGGTGGAGTTCGACTCCACCTCCTCTGAGACCTCATTTAAGGGCTGACCCTCACTGAGGCAGCATCTCTTGGAGATCGCTCACCAGGGAGGATCGCCTCAGCTCTGGTGAGTTCCCTTTTCCTTATATCTTCTGTATTTCTACCATTTTGCTTGTAATTGCTATCCTTGTTAATACCAGCATAGGTATTGCCAATACAGTCTGGATGGAATGAAGGGCATGAAATACTGATGTGCTCATCAAACGCTGCTTGTTAGCTTAGAGACAAGGTGTTGAATTGGTTTGTTCATGTATTGCAAACAGGTTACTTAGCTGCCTTCATTTTAGCTTCAGAAGAACATGTGCAGAATACAGAATTGATTAAAAGAAATAAGAACTGTCTGCATAGAACTTACTCTTTCCTTACACAGGAGAATCAAGCACACGTTTGTATGTGAGTACCTCCAGAGGTGAAACTTGATCCCCCAGATGTAATGAGCAGAGACATTACAATCAGTTCTAACTGTATCTTAATGCTGTGCTGAATAAGCCTGAGTCAGGATGTAAACCACTTTCTCTTTTTTTCTTCAGATGAAGCCATTAATTTTGTCAGCAAGTCCAAAACGACTCCAGAAATATCAGTCAGTCCTTCTGAAGACCTGGAGCTGGTGTGTGAGGTGTCAGCTGCAAGCGGAGCTGTCGTATAGAAGAAAGATCAAATAGAGGTGAAGCAGGACCAGAGGACAACCATCATCTCCCAGGGGACGCACCGCAAGCTCATGGTCAAAAATGTGACCCTGAAAGACCAAGGGAGCTACAGCTGTGAAACAAAAGATGACAAAGCAACATTCCAAGTGAAAGTCAGAGGTGAGAAAATGCTTGGAATCCCAGAGATAAAGGAACACTTCATTTTGTGTGTCTTGCATTTGGAGGATCAACTTACAGCCTCTCTGGTGCAAAACATTTTGGCTATAGGACTTTCTTTGTCATCTAGTGTCATAGCAACACTTTTCTACATGTGCTTTTCCATCCAGGAATGAATTACTGCAACAAACAATAGGCAAGGAGGGTAACTTGTGCAGCTCTTGTAGTCAGCTGGTGTCTGCAGGGTTACAGTGCAAGAGCACACCAGGCATGCAAGGAGTGAGAAAAGGGGAGGTGTTTGATGAGATCTGGTTACAAAATTTGAATGACACAATGAGGTGGAAAATGCCACTAATCAGACTCATAAATGGCCTGGGTTGCAAAGGCCCACAGTGCTCATCCAGTTCCAACCCCCTTCTTCCTATGTGCAGGGTTGCCAACCAGCAGCCCAGGCTGCCCAGAACCACATCCAGCCTGGCCTTGAATGCCTGCAGGGATGGAGCATCCACAGTCTCCTTGGGCAACCTGTTCTAGAGGGCCATTCCCTTCTGATTTACTGGAAATGTAGAGAGACATCAGAAGAAACAAAGAGAAGGGAGGAGGTTCAGCAGTGCATGCAGGTGTTCTAAATCTCATGTCCAAATCTGCTATCAGACTGCGAAATGTTTAGATTTATGATATGATATGAAATGATATGCCTATTCATTTCCCAAGGCAAAATAGAGGGGAAAGTATTTTCCTGTCTTAATGAGGCATCATGATGGTCCCTGTGAAGGGCAAGTATAATGAAAATGGGGAACTGGAGTAAGCTCTGCAGCAGACTACAGCAAAATGGTGTGACTGTTGTGATGTCCCTGCAGAGAAAGAAGACGTGTTTACAAACAAGGACAAGGTACAAAAGGAGGTGAAGGCTGCACTGACTCAAAATGCCACGCTGAGCTGCGAGGTGGCCCAGGAGAAGATGGAGGTGAAGTGGTACAAGGAGGGGAAACTGATCACCTCGAGCAAGAAGTTCAAGGTGGAGTCAGAGGGCAAACAGTGTCGGCTGGTGGTGATCCAGGTAGAGAAGAAAGATGCAGGGGAGTACAGCTGCGAGGCTGCTGGCCAGAAACTCACCTTCAAGATTCATGTCACAGGTGAGAGAGAACACATTTTGGCCTTTCATTCTAGAATGTTTTAGAAAACGGTCATTAGTTTGTAAGTTTTCCCTGCTATGCTTAAAATTTTTGGAGCTGAACCTTGGGGTGGTTAATTTCTGATGAGGAAATTGAACAAATTATTCTAAATACAGTTGTGAGGCAGCTCCATCTTTTAAAATCTTCAGGAATTTCCTTTTGCTGTGGGAATGAGGCCATAGACAAGAAAGTTCTGATTGCACTTCTCCATTCCCACGTGCCTGTACCACTAGAACAACTCTGCAATGCAGCTGCGTCTCAGGAAGTTTCAGAACAGGGGCTTTGTGTCAAGCACTAGGGGGTGTGCTCTATGTAACATGTTTTTGTCTTGGAAGGGCTCATTTAGCATGGGAGAGAATACTACAGGAATGTTTTGTATAAGTTGATGTTTTGAAGACATAAGTAAATGGCAGCTAGGGGACGAAAGAGTCATGAGAGTCATACAAGAAGCATCACAGAATGCCTTTTGTTGGAAGGGACCTGGAGGATCATCCAGTTCCAATCTCTGTCCTGGAAAGGAACACATTCTTTGAGACTAGGTTGCTCTAACACCCATCCAGCCTAGACTTGAATGTTTTCAGGGATGGGGCATCCATAAATTGCACAACTTCTCTCCACATCATTCTCTTGGGGCATCAGACTGGGAGAACTGATTCATTTTTCTGACTCCTTCCCCAAAACCTGCTCTTCTTTCAAGAGGCCAAACTAATGTATCTCTCTCTTTTCAGAGCCAGAATTTGTATTTACAAACAAGGAGAAGGTACAGAAGGTGGTGAAGGCTGCAACAACAGAAAAATGCCACGCTGAGCTGCGAGGTGGCGCAGGAGAAGATGGAGGTTGTCATCAATTTATAAGCAATGAGCCAATAATGTTCCAATTATAAACTTTTATTAATTGTAGCGGGTAAAACTAAAAGGCAATTCAGCGCTGGGCGACAGGGGGATTATTGTTCCTCCAACTGCCGCGCCGTCCCGTCCCTTGCAACTTCTTTTGTATTGTCCATCCCGAGCGTATTGTCCTTTAATTGGTCGGTTGTGATCGTGCGACTTGGTGTGTCGTTCCTTGGTTGGTCCTTCCGTGGAACTTTGTATCCATCGGGGCGCGCTTTGCCTGTAACTACGCAGAGTACACAATCTACCCATAAAATTAGAGTGTTCTGCAACCTTTGTGGCCTCCATATTCCACCATTATATCCCGGTCCTAATGAACAAGCACTCCACCACAATGCTACCACATCCCGGTCTTAATGAGCAAACATTTTATCACAGAGGTCAACTGATAAAAGGAGGGGAAACTGATCACCTCGAGCAAGAAGTTCAAGGTAGAGTCAGAGGGCAAACAGCGTCGGCTGGTGGTGAGCCAGGTGGAGAAGAAAGATGCAGGGGAGTACAGCTGCGAGGCTGCTGGCCAGAAACTCACCTTCAAGATTCATGTCACAGGTAAGACAGGTGTTGTATGAAATACAGCAGAGAACAGTAAAGTAAAATCTAGTTTCTATTATACTGCACCTGGATCACTGTAGTCTGTGCTGAGTCCCTCAAGTCCCTAGACTTGATTGCCTGGGTTTGTAGAAAGTATTTGGTTTCAGTATGACACAAAGACCTGTTTCAGTCTGTCTGTAGAGCAATAATTAGTAATATATGTACAGTGGAAGCAATATTCAAGATATTATTCAAATCTCTCCTGTGCCTGAGATCCCAAACTGTAATTCTTGTTCACCTAAACATTTGACTAAGATAAGTATGTGCAGTGAGGCTGGAGTGCATGTTCTACGTGCAGCCTTTCATGGCAGGAGAAGCAGGAACTTCTCCTAGTAGTACACTGCCTTTTTACTATGCCTTTATGTTGGAGGCTGCATCTGGATAGGTGAGTCTGCTACTCACAGTAAGAGACCTGGTAGAGCTGACTATTGCCAGAGCTCAAAGTAAGATAGATATCTGCAAATCACACACAAAGAACAAAGGACTGCGTTGGTGAGCATATTTCCTTTGTGCCTTTGACAGTCACAGTTGTGGCAATGGTAGAGGCCATGAGGAGTCTGTTCAGGAAGCCAGGAGTACTGTTCTGGGTCATGAAAAGGCAGCCAGTGGTTTGACTATCACATGTTTATGTGTTTTGATGTTTCACAGTGGGTCTTAAGTAAAAGGAACTCAGGTTTTGGTTGCCTGCAGGACAGATGTTCTTTTGGGTTCAATATGTTTGCATAGTGACTTGCAACCATGGGACTGGTGTTCAAGGACCCTCTTGGTTCCTTCAGTTCCTAGGTTCTTTCTTGCCTAGATTTGACACTTTGTTTCAACAGAAGAGCTGATATTCTCTAGTGAAGGCTATTAGTTTGGGCACAAGTGGTAACCTAAACCTGTTCCAACCTGTACATACAAACCTGCAAGTTGGTCTCATTTCGGTCCCTCAGTCAATACTTTTTCTTTTCTTCCCTCAGAGCCAAAACCTGTGTTTATAAACCAGGAGCAGGTGCAGAAAGAGGTGAGTGCTGCCCTGGCAGCAAGTGCCTCCCTCAGCTGTGAAGTAGCACAGGATCCAACAGAAGTAAAATGGTACAAGGATGGAAGACTGCTTGCCTCCTCCAGAAAGTTCAGAATGGAATCTGTGGGCAAAACACGGCATCTGGTTGTGGAGCAGCTGGAGAAGAAAGATGCTGGAGAATACATCTGCGAGGCTGCTGGCCAGAAGATGACCTTCAAGTTGGAAACAACTGGTGAGCATTCGCTTTGGGAGCACTAAGCAGCTTTTTATGTGGCTTAGAGGAAGACTGGCTGTCTTCTACCCTGTGGGCATGGAACAGCCACAATTCCCCCCGGAACAACATCAATGACCCACACCACAAGTTGGATTCTCCTTTTTAATGTAGTGGTAGCGAGGTGAAAATCTGGCTGTGGAATATTTTTGACTAAGGAACTTCTACTTTAATTTCTAGATGCGCTGAATTACCCTCTGGAGTGTCTTTCTGAATATATAAGCAACCATGGGTGACTATGATCCTGATTTATATCTAGGTTCAGGCTTACTTTTTCAGTTAGGTTAGATCAATAGCTCCAGAGAAGATAGGGAAATACAGCAGTTCACTGATACCATGTGTCAGAAGAATGCAGCTCAGTGCTGGGCAGTTTGCTGCTTCATTCCCTCTTACAAGTTGCACCCAAGGCTGGAAAAGACCACTGAGATAGCTGAGTCCAACCCAGCCCACCCTCACTGGACTTACTAACCACGTCCCCAGTGCCACATACCCGTGGCTCTTGAGCACCTCCAGTGACTGCGGTATATCAGCGTGGTTGCTTCAGTTGTGGGAGTTTTCAGACACTGGCTGTTGTTCTAGCGAGACAAAAAACCAAAACTGATGGAACAGTGTCTATACAGGAAGCAACTGGCTGTCCTGATGGCTGCCAACAGTTTTACACAAGGTGTGTCATGCAAGCTTGCATGAGTCTGGTTTAAAAACTTGCTGTTCTGATGGAAGGAGAGGATGTTGGTACAGGATAACTGCGGGATTTGTGCTCTCCCGACATCCAGTTGCAATCACAGCTTATTGTTGCTATAGAAAACAGCTTCTCTGTAGACAAATTGAGTTAGTTCCAATAAGTGGCTGAAGCCCTAAGTGATCCAAGGTGAAGCATGATCCAAACTGGAATTTAACTAATTGTAGTAGGGAATCCAAGCCTTAATGAGATGAGTTATTTAAAATATGAGTCCTCCATCTAAAACAGCATTGAACTCTTACTCTGGTTTATGATAGAAGTGAGAGTTTAACAGCAGAAGTCTGAAGTTATGCTCCATATTTCTCATCACTCAAGAGAATATTTGAATATATGAATTCCTTTGGCTATGTTAGAGCTCATAATGAGGTCAGCTGATGTTCTTTAAATGCTCGGAGTCTAGCAATGTGGGGAAGTGGACTGCTATTTGCTGTTGAGCTTTAGGCTAAGAAGCCTGATTTTAGAGGACTGTGGACTTCCCCTTTCCCTTCCCCTCTCCTCCCCTTCTCCCTGGACTGATCCCACATGGTTTGAGAATGATTTCAGATCAAGGTAAATGAGGAATCGCCGTGTGAAAACCTGTTGTTTTACTGCACTATAAGAGACACTTAGTCAAAAGACAAGTGTGTGTTCCAAGCTTGAGATTGCAGGAGATCCTAGAAACAACTCAGCTGCTCAAACCTGTAGTCTGGCTGAATCTTTTATTGTCAGTTTTGGTCAGGAGGAGATGCTTGAGTAAGACAAATAAAAGGTCACGGGTAAGTTGGTCCTTCTTGTGATATACTTCTAGGCTTTCATCAGGGAGAAGCTTAATTAGTCCAAATAATCATAGCAGAAACCACACCAAGAGCATGAGAGTGAAATTTATACTTTCTTGATGTGAAGGAAAATTTTACCTGGTTCTGCCATTCCCCAAATATTTGTTTCCTTATGACAAGAAGAACTTTGCAGAAGTAATTTTTTTTTTTCAGTCTTGCGTGCAACACAAAAAGGGGTAAAATCTAGGAGGCCACCTGAAATGTTTTTTCCATCTGGAAGGATCCATTTAACAGCACCCATGGACCTGGTTATGAACAAAACTAAGTTCCCAACTAAATCCACATTCTTCTTTCTCCTTCTCAGAATTGCCTGTGAAAATCAGCAAACCATTGGCAGACAGTAGCGTCATTGAGAAGGACAAGGTCACATTTGAGTGTGAGCTGTCCAGGCCCAACATGGACGTCAAGTGGTTCAAGGTATGGCATGTAATGGTATTTTCCTTTCTGACTTCTCTGGAAATGAATGAGAGCCTTTAATTTCACTTCCAAGGGATGCGAGTCTGAGCTTTTCCTTGATAGCTTTTTCACTGCTCTCTTTTCTTTATGCTCTTTTATTTGCCCAGATCAGCACTCTTTGTTATTATGTCCTGAGTTCATTTATCAAGTTGAAATTGAAGTTTGTTTTGGTTTTATTGTGAACTTTTTAGGTCATGCTGCACAAAATATTGTTGGTTGAACTACAGTACAGTCTTGAGCTTCAAGTCTAACACAGAAATTCTCAGCCGGGATTTTGTAGCCTTGTTGTGAACTGGGTTTTTGGGGTGAAATCTCAGTTTTCTTTGCACCTGACAGTGTGAGAATTTGCTCTGGCACTTTGTGTACCTCCCCGGTGCTCAGCTGTTCCTTCCCTTACTTGGGGATAACGTCATTTATTCAAGGTGATGTCCAAACAGGCTTGTTAACAGTCCTCCGCAGTGCTTTAAGCTGTCATAGGTCAGCCAGAATTTATGCATGTTCTATAGCCATTCCTTCATGTTGAAAACACTGCACTGTGCTTAAGCTTCAGCATATGTTCCAGTAAGCACAGTTCCATTAATTCTAGGGGAGTGGGTGAATTAAGCATAGATCTGAAGGCTCCCTTTGCTGAGTGCAGAGATGGAAGGACTAATGGAGATCTGACTTGATATTTTCCCTTCTAGGATGGGAAGGAGCTCTGTCAAAGTAAAAAAGTGGGCATTACTTCCCAGGGAAATAAGAGAAGTCTCATTATTCACAAGTGTGAATATGAAGATCAGGGAACATCCACATGCTGAGCAGCCTAAGACAAGACATCAGCTACCCTAAAGGTTCATTTTATGTTTAACTGAAAGAGCAAATAAATCCTCTTGTGGTATTTTGCACCACGGGAAGAAATGCTTCATGGGCAGTTTGGGCATTTCTTGGTTAGTCCTTTTGGATACCTTTCTCTTTCTTCTTTATGCTCAAGACAGATTTTCCCTCCATGTGTTGCATTGGTTAAACCCCAGTTTGTAGCTCATCATTGGGCTCTGAAGCATCAGACTTGTTACTGAACACACGGGTCTGCTGTGCCCTGGTAGATGCCACCTTCCCAAGGGACGTATGAAAGGATGCTTTTTTCTGATTTCCTACTAGATGCTGTCCTCATGTGGCCACTTGGGTTCAGTGTTAGCATGAACATGAACATGTGTCCTGTCCCATGACTTTGGTGAACTCTCATTTTCTCTCTCATTCTGCAACCAGGTTGGGTTGCTGTTTCAGTACTGGCTGTTTTATGTAGCCATTCCATTTGTTCTGGTTTACGTTCTTTTTTATTTTCTTTTTTTCAGGCATCATTTCTATACAGTAGACAAAGCCAGCCTATTACATTTGATTTACAGTTTTTAGCTTTTGCTGGTAAGCATTTCAGCTCTCAGGCAGTTTTACCAACAGCTTTGAAGAGCTGAAATGAACCAGCCTGGACACGATGGTCTGTTTTTGTTGGTGTAATGAATTTATGAAGTTAAACTGATTGACCCCATAAGGTTTTACAGTGTATGACTCACGTCTGGCAGAGTTATCACAGCAATGAGTTTATATACTTAGCATTTCAGGAGGCAAATGGTTGGGGATACTCTTTCATTTGCTTGCGTCTCAGAGTGAATCACTAGTATGTGAACCATCCTTCATCTCCTTTGTATTGCTTTTGTGTGTGTCTGTGTGTGGTTTCCCCTGTGAATTTCATTCTTTCCAGTTATATGGAAGTTCTCTTTTGAGCAGTGAAATTAGATGTTCCATCATCAGTCATAATGGTAAAGCTGAGTCCTTTCTGTCTGGCGTCTCAATAACTGCTGCCCCACCACAATATCTGCCTAATACTTCAGCTCCATGGATGCCTCCTTGTGCAAACTGAGAGCCTGTATTTGGTGTGCATAGATCTGGGCTTACATCTGTGCTGGTAAATGCACTAGTGCATGGGCTAAGCAGTCCTGCCTCCTGTGCTGTGGGCATTGAGATGGGACTCCTACAAGCTGCCCATTGCAAGATATTTAGAAACTAATTGCTGCGGAGGTTTCCATCCTCTTTTCAGACTAACTAAAATTTGGTTAGTGGGATCAAAACAGAAGGGGCAGGGAGGGAGAGCTGACCAAGGACTACTGATGGAACAACTATGAATCCTTGGTTCCTCAGGATTCCCTGCATCAGCAGTTGGCAACAGGAGTAAGGGGGCTCAGGAGGACACTGTGGAGTAGTGTGAAAAATGAGCGAAGAGAGTTACTAATTGATGCCTCTTGGAAAGTAGTCCAAGAGTGGTCCTCTTCCTAAACTCTCCTCTTGTGTGTGGTTTTATCTTTATGAGGTGTTCATAACAAGTGATGTGTAGATCTCCCTTATCTCATAATGTCTTTGCCTGCCTGCAGTGAATATGCAGGATACTGGATCATATACCAGCTTCTTTGAATTACTGCTCATGTCAGGAGATAAAATCTGCCTATTCTTTGAACTAACACTGGCGAGGGTTAGTTATTCTGGCTACCGAGAGAATGACACAGCAGATTAAACTCTTTCATTTCCTTCTTTGTCAAATGCCTTTTCATCTAACTGTGTGTCCCATAGAAATTCAGAGCAGTGTTGGCTGAGGGAAGTGGAAATATTTATCTCCTGTGTGTATCTGCCACCCTATTTAGACATGCTGGCAGAGCGCAGAGATTGGAGGAGTTGGATTAGGCAGTAGTTTCCCTATTGCTCACAGAACCACTTTTTCTGTGGTCTCCCAGCTACCCTGTGCCCAGTGACCTATGCAAGATGGAGCGGAAAAGGCTCATTTTATGAACAAACAGGAACCTTTCTGGTCAGATTAATACCTGTGCTCTTTTAGAGAGATTTAGATACTAGAGATTTTAGGTACTGGAATAGGCTCCCCAGAAAGGTGGTTGAATCACCATCCCTGGTTGTGTTTAAGAGCCTTTTGGATGTGGTACTCAGGGATATGATTTAGTGTAGGGTTTTTAGAGTTAGGGTACTGGTTAGGCTGCGGTTGGACTTGATGATCTTCAATGTCTTTTCCAACCTGGGTAAATCTATGATTCTATGCAGGAACTCTTCTCCTGAGGTTAATCCAAGTTGTATCCAGGCCCTTCAGAAGGAAAGGGATATAGCAGCACAGAAATATGGCCTGATTCTGACATAACTAAATGCAGACCTGGAGAGTTAAAAGGGATTGTGTGATGTTCAAAGGATTTTGAAGCAAAGATGTCCCCTAGGTAAGATTTGTGGCTGACATTCCCCATACATTGTTTGTAGGCACACAAGCTAAGGAGAGACTAGTGATGAGCATGCAGAGAAGCCAATGGTTCAGACAGGTTTGTAGTGACACAACACTGTAGAGTTCTGTCTAGTTCTCCTTGGCATAGTTTGGAAAATAAAGATGAGGTAATTGGTGGTAACCAATATGGCTTCATCAAGGTCAAGCCATGTCTGACAAACTTGGTGGCCTTTCATGATGGAGTAACAGCATCAGTGGATAATGGGAGAGCAACTGACATCATCTACTTGGACTTGTGCAGAGCATTTGATCCCGTCCTGCATGACATCCTGGTCACCAAACTGGAGAAAAATGGTTTTGATGGATGGACCAGTTGCAGGATAGGGAACTGTCTGGATGGTCACACTCAGAGAGCTGCAGTCAATAGCTCAGTGTCCAGGTGGAGGGTGGTGTTGGGACCAGTGTTATTTAACATTTTTGTAGGCAACATGGAGAGTGGAATCAAATGCAGCCTCAGCAAGTTTGCAGATGACACCAAGCTGAGCGGTGCTGTTGATGTGCTAGAGGGAAGGGATGCTACTCAGAGGGACCTGGACAGGCTGGAGAGGTGGGCCCTTGGCAGCCTCATGAACTTGAGTGTGGCCAAGTACAAGGCCCTGCACCTGGGTCAGGGCAATCCCAAGCACAGGCACAGGCTTAGAGGAGAATGATTTGAGAGAAGCCTTGACCCTGAGGAGAAGAGTTGGTGTGGAGGGAGGTGTCCCTGCCTATAGCAGGGGGACTGGAACTAAATGACCTTAAAGATTCAGTCAGTTCTATTGTTTTTCTACCCTTAATTTTGCTTGAAAGGTTTTAGAATAAATGAGATTCTGGTTTCCATGAAAACTGTTTGCAGGGAGCTCCATTGTAGCTAGTAGGTCTGTCTTTAAGTTCAAGGGCAATAATGCATTGACTGTGTTGAAGAGAGAAATGACTCAGGAATGGATGATGGTTTAGAATAAAACATAATCCTACTTATTTTCTATGCAAATATGTGTAAGGAAAAGATGCTGCACTCAGTTCTGGAAATACCCTGACAAATATATCTCTACTGTTTCACAGCTGGAGATATCAAGATTGTTAAAGCACTGGAAGATGTGGAAGTGAATGAATATGGGAGTGCATCTTTTGTCTGTGAGATTTCACACGATGAGGTTCAGACCCAGTGGTACAAAGAGGACAACAAGCTGAAGGCTGATGACAACATCAGAATGCAACAAGATGGTAGGGTGTAAGCGGGGGGTCTTTCTCCTGAGTGGGGGGTGGGTTGGAGATCAAGCATATAAGACATCTGAAATGAAGTGAAGAGGGTTCAGAAGCGAGTTCCCCTTTTGTTTTGGGACTGAGGTTTAGGTGGAACAAGTGACATGGTGGGATGCTTAGTGTGGGAAGTGTGATGCTATCCCACC
Organism: Coturnix japonica; assembly: GCF_054131305.1. NCBI lineage: Eukaryota > Metazoa > Chordata > Aves > Galliformes > Phasianidae > Coturnix > Coturnix japonica. The sequence continues at coordinate 5,397,344 of NC_140687.1, read as the reverse complement.
ATCCCACACTGCTGGGAGCAGGTAGGAAATGAGTGCAGTTATTTCCAAAGTGGGGGTGAACAGGGCAGTCAGTTCACCTCTCCAAAGAGGTTTTGTCTGACAGTGAGTGTGATCCTTCTGTATCAGATACTTTGAATTTGACGGTGGCCGCATTTGATCAGTCCTTGTAGAAGCCATGTTTAGATTCTGCTTTGGTCTGCTCCATTTCCAGTTCAAAGTCGTTGGACACTAAATGAGACAGCTGCATCTCAGTAAAAGATGTGTTTGAATAGCTGTGATGTGCTTACTATTCAGATTTACAGAGCTGAGGTTTTGTCCTTGGCTATAGCAAAGAAGTCAAATCAGGTGAAATTAATTGTATTTCTGAACTAGACAAGTTTAAGTTTGGTAGCACCTAAATTTGGTGCGGTTTGTCATTGATTTCATCTGAAAGAAACTTGCAGGCTTTTTATCTGCTGTTGTCCCCAGCGTAAGATTATCCATTCACATCCTAAAGTACTTGTTATATTTTCAACTCACTCTTATTTGAATAAAAGCCTCAACAATTGGGAGCAATTTAATAAGCACAGAACAAGAGCTGGACCTTGCATTTGGTAGATACTGTACAGTATTACTTCATAGAAATGTAGTCAATGGCATTCCCTATAGACAATCGTTTGTTTTATCTTTAGAGTCGTTCAAAGAACCATTGTGAACTTGACATTAATTGGAATGGAATACACGCAAGAGACTTTCCTCTTCTTCCAATTGTCCTCATCCTTTCTTCTCTTCCACCCCTGCTTTGCAGATTACCATATAGAAATCACCAGGAAGTTGGAGGACAAGACAGCTTTGGAACGTCATTCTGTCATCCTGTCCTGTGACTTCAGGCCTTCTCCAAAGGTTGTGAAATGGTTCAAGGGCCGCACACCCATCGAGCCCTCTGAGAAGTACAAGATCAAGAGGGATAAGCATTCAGTAGAGCTCAGAATTCTGAAGCTGAAGCCCGATGATGCTGGTGTGTACAAGTGCAAGGCAGGAATTGCAGAGACTGAGGCCACGCTGAAAGCTGAAGGTATGAGCAGGGAGGGTGGCCTCTTCCATGTCCTATTTCACCTCAGATTTCTCTTCTTGAGGTTGACTTCTGCCGTTCTCTCCTGCTAACTTTATACATGTATTATCTTCACATAGATGATTACACAAAGATCATCTAGTCCAACCATTCTACCACATCCCAGTATGATTTATAGTAACAGTGGTAACAGTTCACCTTGTTTCCCCACAGCCCGCAATGTAGAAGTAACGAAGCACCTGCAGGATGTAGAAATTGAAGAAGAGAGCTCTGCTGTCTTCTCCTGCGAGCTGTCCCATAATGACGAGGACGTGGAATGGTTCCTGAATGGCAACCTCCTTTACACCAACAATTACAATGACATCAAGAACGTTGGCAATTGCTGCACACTGACAATGAAGCAGGTTAAGCCTGAGGATGCTGGCACAGTGACAGTGAAGTCAGACAAGGTGTCAGAAAGCGCACCTGAAGGTGATAGGTGGGTCTGATCACACCCCTCCTGGATGTAAGAGATGCTAAGGAGCTCCAGTTCATTCTATTGTGCAGCAGTCCTGCTTCTAAAGCTGACCTCTCTGGGGTGACAAGTCATCAGAGGCTTTCTTCCAGTGGAAGGTTCCATTGCAGCAGATATCAAGGAAGGAGGATGGTTTTGGTGTCCTGCCAAAGCATTCCATTGCTTTTTATCATCATTTTACTTAACACAAGGAGAGTTACAGGAGCAATTTCTTTTACTGCTTCAGTAACATGCAGTGTCAATGCTGTTGTCTCCAAGGATTTATGACTGAAGGAGAGATCATTCAGTGTGTGTTTTGCCTCTGGGATGACTAATGACCAGGCTGTGAGCAACCTGATCTAGCTGTGAATGTCCCTTTTTATTGCAGGGGAGCTGGGCTAGATGGCCTTTAAGGGTCTCTTCCAATTCTAAGGAACTTGTGCCTGAAGTGCAGAAGTGGATGAATTATACCACTTCTTCATATCCTCCCCATGATTACAGAGGAAATACAACAAAACAACATGCATGGTCTTACTGTTGTCATTTGCTTGAATACGAAGACGTCTCTTTTTTATGGTTGAGATTTTTGTTGATATGGGTCAGGAGGAACTCACACTTTTTAGCTTTCTCAATAGGCAAAAAGTTCCAGTTGCTGCAAGCCACCGAGGTAACCAATAGAGGGGCCCTGATCCCCCTTGTGCCATCGGGATGCTCTGGCACGGGATGTGCCTCAAATTCAAAGCTCCTTCCCACCTCCCAAGGAAAAGCAAAGCAACTCAAGCATCTCCAGCAAAGCTGCCCAGCAGACAGCAGGGAATGCAAACAGCTTCTGGCTGCTCCCCTGCACTCCTGTCCTAAGTAAGTGACCCCTCGAGGACTGGATGGGAAATCAGTGCATGACACACGTGAGTGTGCACAGCATTGTGCAAAGCAGTGGGGATCCATGTGTGTGTGTGTGTGTATTTGTGCATGGATGGTGTTGTACACACATTTGTGTCCATGAGTGTACAAACCAGTGGTGTTGCTCAGGTGTGTGTAGGTCTGTGGGTATGTGTGCAAGGACGAGCATGCACATATATGTACGTGTACAGGGGTGTGCAGAGTGTTGGAGCTGCACAAGGACATTGTGGTACCGGTGTGTGCGTGCACTTTGGGAGTGAAAGGAAGGGGTTACACATGTGTGAGTGTGTGTGCGCACAGGGCTGCACTAAGGGATGTGGTTGTGTGAGTGTGTGTGAGCACATAGTGCGTGGATGCGGTGGCACAAATGTGTGCTTGCACAGGGCTGTGCTGAGGAGTTGGGCTGCACACAGGTGCACACAAAGGGATGTTTGAACCCTTTGCCCCTAAGAACAGTTTTCCAGTGTCTCTCGTCCAAGAATTCTTTGAACAGCCTGCAGCTGACTCTCCTGAAGCTCAGGGTCCTGACTTTGCTTTTTGCCAGGCCCGCATTCCTTGAGATGAGGAACTCTAGGAGGGCATGGTCACTACAGCCCTGACCACCTCCAGTCTTAACCCCTGCTGTGCAGCATGTCCAGTAATGCTTCCCTTCACAGAATCACAGAATCACAGAATTACCCGGGTTGGAAGGGACCTCAAGGATCATGTAGTTCCAACCCCCCTGCCTAGCAGGGCCACCAAACATACACATTTACTAGATCAGGTTGCCCAGGGCCCTGTCCAACCTGGTCTTGAACACCTCCAAGGACGGGGCATCCACAACCTCACTGGGCAGCCTGTTCCAGGACCTAACCACCCTTCTAGTAAAGAACTTTCCCCTAACATCCAACCTAAATCTTCCCTCCTTCAACTTAAAACCATTTCCCCTAGTCCTGCTATTATCAGCCCTTTCGAAGAGTTTACTCCCCTCCTGGGAGTAAGTTCCCTTCAGGTATTGAAAGGCTGCAATGAGGTCACCTCGCAACCTTCTCTTCTCCAGGCTGAACAAACCCAACTCCCTCAGCCTGTCCTCATAGGGGAGGTGCTCCAGCCCCCTGATCATCTTCCTGTCCCTCCTCTGGACCCTTTCCAAAATTTCCATATCTTTTTTGTACTGAGGGCTCCACACCTGGACACAGTACTCCAGATGGGGCCTCACAAGAGCAGAGTAGAGAGGGACGATCACCTCCCTATCCCTGCTGACCACCCCTCTCCTGATGGAGCCCAGGATCCCATTTGCTTTCCGGGCTGCCAGAGCGCACTGCTGGCTCATGTTAAGTTTCTCATCTATCAGGACCCCTAGGTCTTTTTCAGCCGAGCTGCTCTCAAGGACAACTCCTCCCAGCCTGTACAGGTGCCTGGGGTTCTTCCGGCCCAAGTGCAAAACCTTGCACTTTGCCGTGTTGAACCTCATTAGGTTCACCCGAGCCCAGCTTTCCAGCCTGTCAAGGTCCCTCTGAATGGCATCTGTTCCCTCCACCGTATCGACTGCACCACTCAGCTTGGTGTCATCAGCAAACTTGCTGAGGGTGCACTCCATTCCCTCATCGATGTCATTAATAAAGATGTTAAAGAGCACCGGTCCCAAGACAGACCCTTGAGGGACGCCGCTCGTTACCGGCCTCCACCTGGACATAGAGCCATTGACCACCACCCTCTGTCTGCGGCCTTTCAACCAATTGCTTATCCATCTAGTTGTCCACCCATCAAATCCACCTCCCTCCAATTTGGAGATGAGGATGTGATGGGGGACCATGTCAAAGGCCTTGCTCAGGTCCAGGTAAATGACATCGGTCGCCTTCCCTTCATCCACCAACGCCGTCACTCCATCATAGAAGGCCACAAGATTAGTTAAGCATGACCTTCCCCTGGTGAAGCCATGCTGGCTGTCTCGGATCACATGCTTGTTCTTTATGCGATCAAGCATGTTGTCCAGGAGGATCTGTTCCATAATCTTCCCAGGCACAGAGGTGAGACTCACCGGCCTGTAGTTACCCGGGTCGTCCCTGCTCCCCTTCTTGTAAATGGGAGTGACGTGACCCTTCCTCCAATCATCCGGGACCTCACCTGACAGCCACGACTTCTCAAATATGATGGAGAGCGGCTCAGCAACCACCTCAGCCAGCTCCTTCAGGACCCTGGGATGCACGCCATCTGGCCCCATAGACTTATACTCATTCAGTCTAAGGAGGCACTCTTGGACTTGCTCTACCCTTACAGTGGGGAGGGATTTACCTCCTTGGTCCCCACATGGAGGTATGGGGGTGCAAGACTTAGGGACGTGAAAAAGACTAGAATCCTGGCCACCAGTGAAGACCGAGGTGAAGAACTCATTCAGCACCTCAGCTTTCTCTTCATCTGTTGAAGCCATTTCTCCTTTTAAATTTACCAGAGTAGGCACGCCCATTTTGGCCTGTCTCTTCTGGCCAATGTACCTGTAGAAGGTTTTCTTGTTGTTTTTCACATCCCTCGCCAAGTTCAGTTCTGCCTGAGCCTTGGCTTTCCTGATCCCACATCTGCAAGTTCGGACGGCATCCCTGTATTCTTCCCGGGTGACACAGCCTTGTTTCCAGAGCTTGTACACCCCTTTCTTCACCCTCAGTTCTCTTAGCAGGTCCTTGCTGAGCCATGCCGGTTTTCTACCTCTCCTGCCCACTTTCTTAATCAGGGGAATGGAGACCTCTTGTGCTGCCAGGAGGGCATCCTTGAACAGTAGCCAGCTCTCCTCAACGTCCTTATCTTTGAGGGCAGCGCGCCAGGGGATCTTGGCCAGCATTCCATTGAGTAGCTTGAAGTCTGCTCTTCTAAAGTTGAGCATCCTGGTCCTGCTCTTTGCCAGGCCCACATCGCTTGAGATCACAAACTCAACCAGGGCATGATCGCTGGAGCCCAGGCAGCCTCCAACCTTGACGCCTTTGATGATCTCCTCAGCGTTGGTGAGCAGCAGGTCCAGCAACGCTTGACCTCTGGTCGGTCTGTCCAATACCTTCCCTTCTGCTTGGTGTGCTTAATGCTTGGCCCACAAAGTTATTCCCAGTGCAGTCCAGCAGTCTCTCAGACAGCTTGCAGCCAGCCATGCTGATTTCCCAGCCTGACTGGAATCCCCCATCAAGTTGAGAGTCAGTGAGCGCGGTGCTTCTGGTAGCTGCAGTAAGCAGGGCCCATCAACAGGCTCCCTTGACCAGGCGGCCTGGAGCAGACCCTCACCTCCAGAAGCCCATTATTGGTTCAGTCCCGAATTTTACCCGCAAGTTCTCAACGTGATCGTGGCTGTTCTTAGTCCTTTGCAGTCAGCTTCTTCATAGAGAGGGCAAATACCTTGCCCTCCGGAATTCCATAGTAACAATCATGTCTCCTTTATGTCAGGTGAGGTGTTTTTTGTTGTTGTTGTTTTTTGTTTGCTTGTTTGTTTGTTTTCCATTTTCTAGGTAGAAAATTTAATTTCTGAGCCAGGAGAAGAAGAAGTGCAACATGTAACAATCTTCCTGGCACTGTGCAGTTTGCATGAGTAGCCAAGTGCTCCTCAGGTAACGTGTGCTGCAGAGCTGACCTTGGTGGCAGGGGTTGTGTCTTCATTTTCTTCCTGTCATGTGGGAACATAAGAAGACTCTTCAGAGCAGGAGCTGCAGAGGAAGATGAACGGCATGAGAAGGTAAGGCTAGGAACCAAGGACACCTCCAGAAAGAACAGAAAAACTAAGTCATTTAAGATGCATGATGGCCGTGTGATACTGTCCGTGACTGGAGGAGAAGCACATGGCTAGGAATGACTGATGGCTCTGGTGGGATGAGTGCCTATGTGCGCCGTAAAGGAGAGTTTGTGGGATGTTCTGTGGACATGTGAAGGCTGTGGGAAAGTTAAGAGAGAAAACGTGTGAATTCACAGAAGTGGTATTAGAACCTGGAATAAACCATTTGGATCACTCACATCTGAGTCCGTGCCAGATTGTCGCACTGTCAGAACCTGAGGCCTGGGATTTTCCTTTAGTAGTGCCAACTGCCTGTTGTAAATGAGAAAAGATATTACTAAACATAGCTTCCCTCCTTGTAGTTTTGATATTTCTGTCTTTGCATTCCTTTAGCACCCAGGGTGTTGATGCAGCTGCACAAATCCGCTGTACTGTCCTCCTGTTTTGCATGGAAGAATGGTAAAATAGCAATCTCTGGGTGAAATTTTGTTCAGGCATTTTCCTTTCTGTGCCCCTAGGAAGCAATGGCTTGGAAATGGCAGTGCTGCCTGGGAACCCACACAGCAACCCAGTATCTCATTGTCTGGGTCTGTGAAAAACCACAATGATGACAAAAGATGTTTCAATTCTGTCTGTGCTGTCAGTGCAGCCCTGAGGAGCGGTGTGGGCATGGCATGGCAGGGAGAAGGGATTTCCCTTCCAATGGGAAAGTGCCTGTTCATGTGTTGGTATGTAACCGCTCCATGGCCTGCTCCATGTGCTTCTGAATGGGCAGCTCAACTTTTGTGTCACTCAGCCACCTGTGGCAGAGGTCAGGATTAGTGCCTTTCAAGGAGCTGAGAAGCATTTCTTGCTCAAGTCCTGCTTCCAAGCTTAACCACCTACAATGAAGTAGATGTCGTTTTTCTGGTGTCCTTCAATTCCGTGTCCGCATTTTCCCAAAAGCAAAAGAATTTGGAGTTAACCAGCTGCAGTGAAGTGAGCGATTTCAGTGCCTATTTCTGATGGTGGCAATGAGTTCAGAGGTCACACTTAATTGACGGTGCCTGTTTCCATTCTGACAAAGGCTGTAGTTTCAGCTGACTTCCCGAGGCTGCCATGTGTGGTGGTGACACAGCCTTGGGCTTGTGCGTTTGCATGACTCCCACCTTTCCTTTCTGTGTCTTGCAGGTCAGCTGGTGCTGGAAGCGGCCGGTATCTGAGTAGGAATGAAGGTGAGTGCAGGAGCAGCTGCTGAGGGGAGGAAGGAAGTCCATGCTAATGAGCTCTGAAGCATCTGCGGGTCCGGTACCAGAATAGGCAGCAGTGATGCAGGGGGCTCCTCGGCAGGAAGCTGGCTGATCCAAATGCTTGCTGAGAGTTTGGAAGCCCAAACCCTTATGGTCTCTGTAAGGGTGGTTAATAAAAAGATATTAACCAAGATGGTGGTAAATAGCCTAAGGTTATTAGCAAAGGGAAACTCACCAATATCGATACCTTGACTAGAAAGCTGAGGCAGCCTCAACTAGGGAGCAATCTCTAAGACATGCTGTCTCAGTGGTGGTCAGCCTTTAAATGAGGTCTCAGAGGAGGTTGAGTCGAGGTCCACCCCTTCTGGGAGCACAGCTAGATTACTCTCACCTGTGCTCCCGCAGCTGACCCAATACTTGCCTCAGCTGATTAATCAGAGGTTCAAGCTGTGATTTCCCATACAGTCTCTAAGCTGAAGGCAGCATCTCCTTGATCTGATGGTGGTGTGCCTGAGTGAGGGAGTGATCCAAGCTGGATGCAGAAGAGTCATCTTAATTTCTCTGCTATTTTACTTCAGATGACACCTATTGGGTGTTGGTTTCTTAAAATTTGGATCTAGGAGGTGGTCTCTTCCTTTGCTTCTGATGAAAGCACAGAAGTGCAGCAGGAGTAGAAGACAAAGAGGTTTTCTTGGTGACAGGAACACCAATTATTTGATTCAAATGTGTAACTGATGTAGATGGTGAAGAACAGATCTGCCTCAAAGACATGCTTGATCACATAAGAAATGAGCATGTGATCCAAGACAGGCAGCGTGGCTTTAGCAGGGGAAGGCCATGCCTAACCAGTCTGGTGGCCTTCTATGATGGAGTGACGGCATTTGTGGACAAAAGGAAGGTAACAGATGTCATTGACCTGGACTTGAGCAAGATCTTTGACATTGCCCTCCACCACATCCTTATCTCTAAACTGGAGGGACGTGGATTTGACAGGTGGACCACCTGGTGGATAAGGGATTGGTTGAAAGGCCACAGACAGAGGGTGGTGATTCATGGTTCTATGTCCAGGTGGAGGCCGATAACAAGTGGTGTCATCCAGGAGTCTGTCTTGGGACCAGTGCTTTTTTACATGGTTATCAGAGACACCAATGATGCAATGGAGTGCACCTTCTGCTGTTTGCTGAGTGGTGCGGCTGACGCAGTGGAAGGAAGGGATGCCATTCAGAGGGAGCTCAACCGAGAGGTTGGCCTACGTGAATCTAATGAGGTTGAACACAGCAAAGTGCAAGGTTTTGCACTTGGGCTGGAGGAATCCCAGGCATTTCTACAGACTGGGAGGAGCAGTCCTTAAGAGAAGCCCCGCAGAGAAGGACCTGGGGGTCCTGGTGGATGAAAAACAGAACGTGAGCCATCAGCGTGCTCTTGCAGCTCAGAGAGCAAATGGTCCCCTGGGCTCCATCAGAAGAGGGGATGGCCAGCAGGGACAGGGAGGTGATTGATCTTCATGATCCTTGAGGTCCCTTCCAACCCGGGCCATTCTATGATTCTGTGATTACACTCGCTGTCAGAAAGAATGGCAGCTGTACAGAAGCTGGATATATTTTGGGACAGTTCTTGTAACCAGTTGATTTTAAGACCTTGCCCGAGTCAAGAGTCTAAATTGAGTGTCAGAAGAAAGCTGGTAAAGTGGCTATTGCTCATTCTTTTTCATTTGCTGATTCTTTCATTCGGGTTCCTTTTCCAAAGGAGATTCTGGTGATGGAAGCAATTGAAGAAAGAACCAAAGCAGCTCTTGCCAAGAGTGCTTGAAGTCCCTGTGGAGAGAAGCAAAGAACTTGGGCTTCCTCTGGGATGCTCCCCACCATGTCTCAGGAAGGAGACAACTGCTGTTCCACTTTCTGCTCTGTGTGTGGAAAGGTACGTCTGGGTTTCTTCTGCTTGTTTATTCTTTCTTTTTCAGGCTTTGAAGGAGAAGGGGTGGAGCAACGGGAGACTCACTGGTCGTTTGTTACCTCAAGAACAGGATGGATTCTGCATTGACTGTGAAAAACCTGGGCTAGTAGCATGGGCATGTTTCAGGCTGGACTTTTCCTTCTTGGTTTCCTTTTGGCTACAGGGAGACAGCTGTCTAAAGGTGTGTTTTCATACCCACTCTCCAAAACCATGTTTCATTGTTGCAGGTGGTTCAGTGTGCTCTTGCAGTGCAGATGCTGTAGTTTGCTGTAGAATCTGAATTGTTTCTGTTCCTAGGGGAGGACTGGGAGGAGGTAGTGAGAAGAGAATTCAATGCCTTAGGTGTATCTTAGTGAGAAATGTTGGCATGAGGTGCTGAAAGTCTTGAGTTGTCAAAGGCCAGTGAGGCTCAGACTCCTTAACCTGCTGGAGCAGGGTGGAAGCAAGGAGTGGGCACTGCCGTCCCACAAGCTGCACTTGGTTCTGGTCTGCCAGGTCTGTGCTGGCCTGGATTTCTTCTGAGAAGTTTGTTGGAGCTGCTTGGAGTAGTGAAGGGTGGGGAGGAAGTGCTGCTCAAGAGCTAAGGCTCTGCATGATCATCTTGGATGGTTTTAACCATGATATCTGAAGACATAGTTTCCATCAGAATGATCCCAACATTGTGCGAGTGTCTCAGATGTATGAGAGCACCCGCCTCCTCCAGCTGAGCCATAGGAAAGCTAACTGTGCCCAGTAATTACAGCTTCTGCAGATTGAATATGCTTCCAAGTGTTTTCCTTAGTGATCAATAATGTCCCAGCACTCTGAGATTCCATCTCTGGCACAGTCTGGAGCATCTCTGCAATCCTTGGTTGCTGGAGGGCACGTGGTGAGTGCATGGACAGGGTGGCACAAACGCGTGCGTGTGCTGAGGAGTTGGGTTGCACACAGGTGCACACAAAGGGGTGTTTGTGGAAGGTGTAGGCACGTAGGTGTTCCCAGGGATGGTTTGCACACGTCTGTGAATGCAAAGGAGGGCACACGATGCAGAGTGTGCATGGGGGTGTGCAAAGCAGGCAGGGTGGTGAATGGGTGTGCGTGTGCACATGGATAGGGGAAGGTTGGGGTTACAGGTTGACCTGTGCTGAGGTGAGTGGGGACTCACGGTGTTGCTCAGTGGTAGATTGGTTCACACTGAGTGCTAACAGGAAACTCGCACACCCTTTTTGTTTCAGCTGTGCCAGCGCTGTGATCCCTTGCTGCAGGGATGGGGTGTTGGAAGGATGGTGTGCGTGCCGAGCTCCCATCTCTTGCAGGAATCAAGTGTAGAGCAAAAGGGATGTTTGGGCCAGGTGACTGTAAGAAGGCTGGCTGCTTTGGATGGTGGTAGCTGATGGAAACAGGTGCTCTGGGGACCGTTCAGCTTTTAACAGAAGACAGGGGTCCTGCAGCAAGAACGACTAGGTTCTCAAATGGCTTCAGACGTGCACACCGACTACATCCCCGCAGACATTTACCGGTAGGTGGCTCTTGCAGAAGAAGATTCAAGCAGCAGAACCTTTTGCTCAGCTACAGCACACAAATGCTACAAAAGCAGGAACAACCTGCAAGCTCTGGGTCTGTTTGTCTTGCACAGGCATGCACTAACTGCGTTTGATGGTACCCCCCATCCTTGATTTCCTTCCCTGCTTCTTGTCTGATGACACTGCTGAGCCAGGAACAAGCTGCCCAGTGTGGCAGAGCATGGTGCAGAGCTGTGCTGGGACCTCCTCCCCTTCATCTGCTGCAGATCAGTGCCCCACACGTGCCATTGGGATGCTCTGGCACGGGATGTGCCTCCAACCCAAAGCTCCTTCCCACCTCCCAAGGAAAAACAAAGCAACCCAAGCATCTCCAGCAAAGCTGCCCAGCAGACAGCAGGGAATGCAAACAGCTTCTGGCTGCTCCCCTACACTCCCGTCCTAAGTAAGAGACCCTATGAGGACTGGCTGGGAAATCAGTGCATGACACACGTGAGTGTGCACAGGATTGTGCAAAGCAGTGGGGTTCCACGAGTTTGTGTGTGTGTGTATCTCTGCTGTTATGAAAGCATGGGAAGACTTACTGAGTCCCAGATAATTACTTATCCTCAAATGATTTTTCCTGGCCAAAGTTAGAGCCTCTCACAGGTAATCGAGATCAACAGGCTGTTGTTGCACAATCAACAGACACAATCTAGATGATCAGCTGAGGAAAATAAAGCATCATGCGAAGGGTACTAGATAAGTGAGCAGCTTGAGATCTGCACATTTATGTGATGCTCATGGTCTTAGACAATATTTGCCTAGAGAGGTCACATTGAATGAAAGCAAACTCTAAGATGAATGAAAATATGCACAGGAGAAGAAGCCTCTGAGGCTTCTCAAGTGTTATGACCAGAAGACATAAACTCTGTTAAAGCAAACGTTTCTCTCTATTTTTTGTGTTATTCCAGGCAGGCCTTGATTACCGCCTGAACACATGCTGTGGAAGCCCAGCTTATGCAGCACCAGAGCTAATCCAGGGCAAAGTGTCTATTGGCTCAGAGGGATGTAGAGCGGTGTTTGTTTTCCCCTCTTTCCCTTCCCTCTCCACAGAGCATTTAAAGGCAGTGGAGCTCAGGTAGGCTCTCTTGGTTTCCCTTCTGAATTCTGCTAGGTTGCATCGCTTGGTAGCTCTCAGAAGCTGTCAGTGGCCACAGACTAGAAAAGTGCAATTGGTCTCAGTTCACACAGCTGGCTGGTTTGTCTCTGGCTAATCCTGAACTGCCTCAAGCGACTGCTTTGGGGCTCTACAGAACAGCAACTTCAGAGATCTCTTTCTATTACTAAGTGTTTGAAAGAGCAATTTGCTCTGTTAATTATCCATCATTTCTGTGCAGTCTGTTCTGTCAGACTTGTCTTTAGCTTCCAAGTTGTATGTGAAGAATTGTTTCCGTTGTAATGCACAATGAACTAAAAATTGAGAGATGAAAATGTGAAGAGTTTTTCCAGCTTTGATTTCATGTCTGGAATTTTGGAACCCACTACTTGCAGTTGTTAATCTGTCCAAACTGGTCTGGTTTGGGATGCCCTCGTACTTCTTGAATCGCTGTTAAAGGCGGAGCAATTCCTACAAGTGCCATGGCCCCACTGTTGTTCTAATTCTTGTTTCTTTGTTTTCCACACACTGCTTTTCAAGCCTCCTTTTTCTTTACAGTCAAAGTGAGAACTGCACTGTGTCTGAACCTTGTTGTGCCTCTACATAAAGAGAACCGAACAGCAGCAAAGCCAGACAGGTGACTGTGCTGACAGCTCTCGTAGCCAGTAACACGTAACTGTGCTAAATCCCTTGTGACGGCTTTGATTTCATTTTTGCCAGTGAAATCCTTGTAAAAGGAAGTGCAGCAGTGTGATGAGCTAAGGTGAAGATGCTGGTTTTAGTAGTGCTCTAAGCTGAGTGAAAGGGCAATTGAATGAGGGTTATATGCTTTCTCTGGGACGATAAGGTTTTATTTCCTGAGGGAAAGAGCCAGCTTTTCATGGGCTATATGTGGGCTTTGGCAAGGGCAGACAATCCAGTCTGTCAGGAAGCCATTTGAGGTGCTTCAGGTTTGTAAGCTTGTCTTTTTGTTTTTCAGGCGGATATTTGGAGCATGGGTGTAGTGCTGTATGCTCTGCTGTGTGGGTTTTTCCTTTGGATGATGACAATATGATGGCACTCTACAGGAGGATACCAGTGGGTATCAGTGGTGCTAGAATACACTGAGAAGGGAAATAGCTGAGCTTGACAAGAGGCCTTGCTTTTCGGATGGCAGAACATGCTGAGCTGTGGGTAGAAAGGCCTGTCTGCTGAATATTGTCCCTGTTTTTGCTGCTTTGTCTACCAGTATTTTGTGGATTTGGTTCTACGCTTGGTTGGCCTATGTGGCACTGTAGCCTAATTCTGTACCATGATAGCATACAGAATTTAAGGAGAAGTATTTTCCTGCCAATGGGCTGGATTTTTTTGTATCTGGTTCTTCAACTGGCTGCTCCCTATACTATCTGTAGTAAAAATACAGACACATCATTTGATTTCCCTGAAATGAATGTTCCTAAATGCCAGCTCTTCTCATGTCTACAAACAAAGTTCTGCATTTGCTATTAGAATTTCCTCTTCCAGAATCAGGAGGTAATGTAGGACCCCACAGATTGCCTTCAGAATCCAACAGTTAGTTCTGTTTCCTTTCGGAGTGCATAACAACCTGAGCACATGAATTGAATGACGTGGCTTGTTAGTCTGGTACAAACTCTGCTGTACACTGAAACCTGGTCCATTTGTAAGCAGGACTTTGTCCATCTCTGCAGGACAGCAGAAAACCCTTTGTGCTAATCATGATGCCAAGAAGCAGAATGCGGCAAATGGCAGATGATCCAACTGCTTCAGGTGTTCATTTCCTTAAAACTGAGAATAGTTTTGGACTGAGAGTTTGTAAGCAGAACAGAGCTCTTAAAGCTGTCAGAGATTATTTCTGCACTGTTCAATTCTATCTGCACAACATACACAGGATCTCAGAACTGCGTTGCTTGAATTGGTGGAACTTGCTGAAGTGAACTGGGATGAGCAAGTTTTAGAACTTAGTCAGAGTGCTGTAAAAAATGGATAATCTCATGAGTATAAAGGTACAGGCTTGCTATTTCTGCACTGAATTTGTTTTTATTTTACATGGCTGTGATCTGAAAGTTGCTTGAAACGCAGGCACCTAGGCACTGTTGTGTAACTGAATTTCACACGATAGGTCCTGAAATATCCTGGAATCAAAAACTCTGACTTGTTTTAAGTCTGCTGCTTGAGTATAATCAGGGTCATAGTGTCTGTGTGCAGTGTTTCTTTCCCTGTAATGCTCCACATCATTTCATTTTGGGAATATTGAAGGAAATGGACTATGTGCCATAACTGTTGTTAGAACAAAGTATGTCTGGTGTGATCTTATGCATAGGTTCTGTAGCTGCTCTTCACAGCTCAGGTGTTTGACCTTCCTTTTGGTGAAGTGATGAAATACTGCTGGTTTCTATTTGTGCTTCTAGGCACCTTGAAGCTCTTAGGAATAGAACAATTGTCTCCAGTTCTTTTCAATGATATCAGTAACAGCTCGAGTGTTGCTGCCCACTAGGTAGACCCAAAGAAGCAGATTACAGTGAAACAACACACGAGCTGGACCTGAATGAGGATCACTTTCAAGACAGTGGCTATGCTGCTTCAAGCCTACTTGCTTCTTCCTGCCGCCACTCTATTACCAAGTATCAACAACCTTTCATGATTCAACTTGCAAATGTTTGAAACTAACCCTTGTGTTTCTATGCCTTCCTAGGTGATTCGAGCCCTTGTCAACCCCAAAGATCCAAACCAAGCAGTGTCTTTCCATCAATGGAGAGTTCTTATTAAGCATGAATCGCTGCAATTCGGATGACAGCCTTCCACATGGTAACAGTGATGGACACAAGGGGCTCATCCACGTTCATGCTCTCATATCTCCTGGCTCTGCTGAAGCTCGTGACCTGAGCTTGCCAGACACAGCAGTCACCTGCCTGGATTGTGACCCAGCGCCTTTGCAGTGCTGCCCATCCCAAGCACAGCCCGAGTGTCCCAGCAGCAGCACCACCATGCAGGAGCAGGGCAGCATCAGTGAGGTGAAGCTGAGCATCTTAGATGGGGACTTAGAGTCAGGCTGCCAGTCCCAGGCACCAGGCAGCAGCACCAGCTCTGAGCCACTCTCATCTTGACAAGAGGAGTCCCATCTTCACCCTTGACCTCTCAAGCCCTCCTGTCTTTTATTGAATAAAGTCACTCTCATGCTCAGTCATCGCCTCGACTGCATTCTGAGTCTTCAATCACAGGGATTGGGATGAATGCAACAAACAGCAAGGCAGCTCAGCTTGCAATGCTATGGCTGTGGGGTTCGTGCAGGCAGAGCTCTGGGTTCCCATTTTGCCTGGCTTTGGGATGTCTGCAGCAAGATCTCTACCATTTTGTATGGGAGCAAATAATCTCTAGCATCCAGGTTGCTGCTCATGATATATCCCAGTCTTCCTGGCTGTCACTTTGTGATACTTTTCAAAGCCTTCTGATACTCTTTGATGCCTTGGCTGCTCCCTAACACCTCTGTCCTCCTGCCATGTTGACTCACGTCTCCCACTTTTAAGCTGGCTTTGCAGATCATCTCCAGCCCTGTCATCATCACGCTGCAGCAGGAGGTGCTCACCTGGCCCAATGTCTGGCAGTACTGCTTGTTCTGCAGATGAGCAGCTGCCTCCTCATCTCTTCAGCTACAGTAGTTTTTCTCAGGGCAGTTAGATGCAGTCATGCTCCTCTGGATTTGGTGTGTTAAATCCATGCTGCATGGCAGCAGTCAGTGCAATACAAAGGTGTTCTGTGTGCCATAGCATTTCTCCAGGGGCTGCCAAAGGTAGAAGCACAACACAGCACCATCCTTCTGACAGTAATGTCTGTGAGTGTTAGACATGTGAGCACTGCATCATCCCCAGCGTGTCAGTGCTTTTCCACACCAACCTGACTCTCACACTCTGCACTGAATGTAACTCTGCTCTTGTGGAGACAAATGCTTTCTGTCACATCCTCCATCCCTGCAACCATTTGCCGGTAGGCAGCTCTTGCAGAAGAATCAAGCAGCAGAACCTTGTGCTCACCCTACAGCATGCAAATGCTATGAAAGCAGAAATAACCTGGCATGCTCTGGGTCTGCAAGGCTGCACAGATGGGAGAGGTAGATTGTGTTTTTGCAGTGGAAGTTTCCAGTATTTTCAGTACATAGTGTAGGCCCTAACTGAATGTATAACCCTCTTGTAAAACAGCTGTATAAGTAGTTTTTCCACCAAGAAAGTTGCTGAACAGAATTAAGTTCAGACTGGGGGCATTCTGACATGGGGAGAATTGAGACAAGCACAAGATAAATACAGGGTGGGTAGAGCCCAGCACAGGACAGAATGAATGTACTGACTTTTGGAAACATTGCCCTTCTCTGTCCGCAGAAAAGTACAAGGCAGACCTAAAAACAAGAGGTTGGTAATTGACCTTCTATGGAAATGAATCCTAGCCACAGTCTCGAGGAGTCTGTGAGCCTGAGATGCTCAACCAATGAGAGCCATGAGAGCATCACCTGCAGTGGGTTTAGGGCACAGAACAGAATTGATTTCACTGACTGGTGTGCAGTTTCTCCCTTGCCAATAGGGGATGTGCGCGCAGTATTGCAATAATGAATAAGCACTGCTGCTATCGCTGCCATCTTTGCCTAACTAGAAATCTTTGACTTTGAGAGTTTCTCACACAAGGGGAGAGGGTAAGAAAGAGGCACAGAAAACTAAGGGAAACTGCTCTTCTTTATCTTATCTATAAAAATTGATACGATGCTGTTGTGCATTTTTTTTAACTTTATTTTTAATTTTTTGCTAATGTCAGTTAGATTGTTT
Source organism: Coturnix japonica (assembly GCF_054131305.1). Lineage (NCBI taxonomy): Eukaryota > Metazoa > Chordata > Aves > Galliformes > Phasianidae > Coturnix > Coturnix japonica. Next base: position 5,380,546 of record NC_140687.1, on the reverse strand, counting down.
TAAAATATCCACACACCAAAATCTGACTACCAAGCAAATGTAATGAAAATGAAATGAAGGTGAGTTAGTGGAAAGCACAAGGCCATATTATATTAGGCTCCAGCAAATTTACAGGCAGTCACTGCACGAAGAGGTAGATCTGAGTTGCACATTATATGATTCCCACAAAGATTAAGGAAATCTGAAGCTTTCAATATATTTTTTTAATTCTTTTTTCATTTCATTTTTAAACACCTGACACAGACCCCAACCCTCACAGGAGCTGTAAAGATAACAGCATTAACCAGCAATGTAACTCTAATCCTAACCCTTACCCTGATTCTAAAATCGTCCCTAACTCCAAATGCAACAACAAAAATGATGCTAGAAGTTTGTAGCAAAAGGAACCTTAACCCTGATCATAATCCAAAAAAAAAATCATTATGGTAACAATAATCTTTACCTTAAGAGTAATATTAATCAGAGCCCAGATGATGCCTGCATCCAATCAGAAGCATGCTTTGCATTATTTAAGAGTTGTATTTTTTCCAATGAACTCTCTCTATTATCACGTTTATAAAGTAACAGAGTCTGTTCTTTTTCTCCTGACACTGTGCCTTACTCCTGACATCCCCTGGAAATGACCCAGATAGGGCACCATCAAAGTAATGCTAATAGTAATGTCAATCCTAAGGGTATCTCTAGCCTCAGTGTTAATGGGACGCTAACAACAATCCCAACAGCCTTAAACATTCTGGTGGTGTGAAAGAGGTGCTGCCTTGCACATGCTGGGCAGTCCCATTGCCTGTTAAATGCAGGCGGCAGCGTAGAAACATGATGCCCGTGGTCAGAATGCCCTGTGGCAGATCCTGGCACCGGAGAACTGACCGGAGAACCATGAGAGAACTGACAACAAATCACGCGACATCAGAACCGACCCAGTGGTTATTTACAAGCCTTGGGAGACCCAGACAGGATCTCAGAGTGGTGAATGTAGGTACAGAAGTTGTTACTACTCTGTTTTCTTCTAAAAGAAGTGTTTTTTTTTCATCTCAGAATTTGGGGGGGGGGGGGGGGGGGAAGGGATATCAATTTAATTACTCATTAATTTATTGACAGACATTCACGTTTGCTACGTTTGGAGAAGTTTTTATTTGTTTGCTGTGGTTTGATTTTTTTTTTTTTCTTTTTTTTTTCCCCCTTCCCTCCTCTTCCATCTTTGTGTTCTTCCCCTATAATCAAAAGAACGGATCCCCAGGGTCTGTCCCGCAGACGTTCTTTCCGTGGTCTCTGCTGCCACCTGCTGGCCAATAAGCGGAACTGCCACTGTTGGGCGTTTGGTGCCGCAGGAAGCACAACGCAGATCTGAGTTCTGACCGGTCTACGCAGCAAATCCGCCAATCTTTATTGCGATAAGCCCTCCAGACAAGAGCATAAAGTCTTTGCCTGAGGGCAGGGTGAGTAGTAATGGATGTCAGTTTTGAAATTTCCAGTCCATTCACCATAGCACTTTCTGCCTCCATGTCCCATAACCAGAGCAGCTATGCTGGCATGCTCTCTTGGTTTCTGTCTAAACCACTGTACTATATCCATCAGTTCAGCTGCTGTATTATGGGCAGCAGGGTTTGGGGGGTGGACACTGGTCAGGGCACTCCCACCAGCCTATCCTGCATTTTTTTTTTTTTTTTTTTTTCATTTTTGGGTTACAATCAGTCAGATCTCAAATAGATCTAGTCCAAATGGAACCTCAAAATCTGACCTTTTAGTGCCTTCATTTACAGAGTCCATTTTATACAGATTCCCTTGTACAGGGCCCCCATGGTTCTCCAGACAGTTGTTACTGATCTTCCATAGGAGAATGATTGAATTAGGTTTTTTCCCCATCAAAACTGCCACCTGTCTTTCCAATTTTTCAACACTATCATTCAATAGCTGATTTGCATCAGCCTGAGCCTCTTCAGTTATGTTCAGACAGTTCAAGGCCATTAAAAGTGGCCATGCCACCATGAACACAGCTAACTGTCATTCTCAAGTTGTAAGTATGTCTTTGCTAAGACCATGGAAATACTCAGTCAGGTGGGCCAGGGACTCATGGACCCTCCCTCCGTCCCACACAGGGCCCCATTTTTCAGTGACAGAAGCAGTGCTGCATTTTGAGGATCCTAGGAATCCCAGGACATGCCCTGACAAAAGGTCATTCAAAGGGGTAGTCTTTCCCCATCCAAACAACTCCATGATATTCACAGAATCACATAATTGTAGGGGTTGGAAGGGACCTCCAGAGACCACTGAGTCCAGTCCCCCTGCCAAAGCAGGTTCCCTACACCACAAAAGAGGTACGAAAAGGTAGATCTGAGTTGCACATTATATGATTCCCACAAAGATTAAGGAAATCTGAAGCTTTCAATATATTTTTTTAATTCTTTTTTCATTTCATTTTTTAAACACCTGACCCAGACCCCAACCCTCACAGGAGCTGTAAAGATAACAGCATTAACCTGCAATGTAACTCTAATCCTAACCCTTACCCTGATTCTACAGGGGACTGTCTGAAACGGACATCAATTCAATTACTCATTTATTTATTGACAGACATTCAAGTTTGCTACGTTTGGAGAAGTTTTTATTTGTTTGCTGTGGTGTGGTTTTTTCTTTTTTTCTTTTTTTTTCCCCCCTTCCCTCCTCTTCCATCTTTGTGTTCTTCCCCTATAATCAAAAGAGAACGGATCCCCAGGGTCTGTCCCGCAGACGTTCTTTCCGTGGTCTCTGCTGCCACCTGCTGGCCAATAAGCGGAACTGCCACTGTTGGGCGTTTGGTGCCACAGGAAGCACAACGCAGATCTGAGTTCTGACCGGTCTACGCAGCAAATCCGCCAATCTTTATTGTGATAAGCCCTCCACATGGCATTGCGCATGCACTCGAACACGCAACAGGCATAGATTTCTCTTAACTCCTTGAGGAGCAGGCAAGCAGAACAACTGAGCGCACCACTGCTTGTGATTGGGCCACCCCCATCATAGAGATGTGTGTTAGATCTTTTACCCACCCCTGGACTGGCCTTGTTGTTTAACGATAACCTCTGAAATCTGAGCTACTGGTTCTACCACCTGTAGTGTAGAATAGGTAGCCAATAAATGCTTTTCAACTGTGATGTATCTTTATTCTGCTCCATGCCAAACCTGTGGCCAAAACCTCATAGGGGTTCACAAAGAACTCTGGCTCTGCCAGAGCCCCCATCCAGACCCTTCTTGAGTTACATTCACATCTAGTTTGGCTGAAAAGGTTGGACTATAAATACTCAGTGCTTGGGCCTGTTTAACAGATATTTTTTCCTGATTATGCTGTCCATCGATCTTTTTAAACTGAACTCCTGCTCTAATCTGGTCTTTAAACATTTGTTGTCTCAAGACCCTAATGGGTCCAGACTGGATTACCTTAGGGGCTGGACGCCTAAGTCATGGCAGCAGATGGTTCTCTGCCTTTCTCAGACCTTTCCACCACCATTCAGAGCCTGCATCTGGCCGTAGGCACTCTTGTCTCCCCATCAATTGGGCAGCCTGTTGTATTACAGCACCTGAGGGCCACTGGGGGGTTCAGTATGGATAACATAGACCCATACTGATGTAAAGGTGATGGCTGTAGGATGAGATCCCTCGTTCCTGATGAAAAATTTATTGACTGGGCTCTCAAAATCATCTTCATAGATTGCCTCTTTCATGCCTAATTCTCTAATATAATTTTGTTAGTCCTCCATAGAGGACCACAGGCTGATATTTAATGGTATGTCATTCTTATTTGGCCATGTTATATGACACACAGCCATAAATCATTCACTGATCAAATGGCTATCCTCATTATGTTGGACAGAGCATACAGTCTTTGCCTGAGGGCAGGGTGAGTAGTAATGGATGTCAGTTTTGAAATTTCCAGTCCATTCACCACAGCGCTTTCTGCCTCCATGTCCCATAACGAGAGCAGCTATGCTGGCATGCTCTCTTGGTTTCTGTCTAAACCACTGTACTATATCCATCAGTTCAGCTGCTGTATTATGGGCAGCAGGGTTTGGGGGGTTGGATACTGGTCAGGGCACTCCCACCAGCCTATCCTGCATTTTTTTTTTTTTTTTTTTTCATTTTTGGGTTACAATCAGTCAGATCTCAAATAGATCTAGTCCAAATGGAACCTCAAAATCTGACCTTTTAGTGCCTTCATTTACAGAGTCCATTTTATACAGATTCCCTTGTACAGGGTCCCCATGGTCTTCCAGAGAGATGTTCCTGATCTTCCATAGGAGAATGATTGAATTAGGTTTTTTCCCCATCAAAACTGCCACCTGTCTTTCCAGTTTTTCAACACTATCATTCAATAGCTGATTTGCATCAGCCTGAGCCTCTTCAGTTATGTTCAGACAGTTCAAGGCCATTAAAAGTGGCCATGCCACCATGAACACAGCTAACTGTCATTCTCAAGTTGTAAGTATGTCTTTGCTAAGACCATGGAAATACTCAGTCAGGTGGGCCAGGGACTCATGGACCCTCCCTCCGTCCCACACAGGGCCCCATTTTTCAGTGACAGAAGCAGTGCTGCATTTTGAGGATCCTAGGAATCCCAGGACATGCCCTGACAAAAGGTCATTCAAAGGGGTAGTCTTTCCCCATCCAAACAACTCCATGATATTCACAGAATCACAGAATTGTAGGGGTTGGAAGGAACCTCCAGAGACCACTGAGTCCAGCCCCCTGCCAAAGCAGGTTCCCTACACCACGTTGCACAGCTCAGCATCCAGGCAGGTCTTGAATATCTCCAGAGAAGGAGATTCCACAACCACCCTAGGCAGCCTGTTCCAGTGCTCTGTCACTCTCACCGTAAAGAAGTTATTGCACACATTAGTGCAGAACTTCCTATGGTGCAGTTTCTGTCTGTTTCCCCTTGTCCCGTCTCCACACACTGCTGAAAAGAGTCTGGCCTCACCTCTTTGCCCCCCACACCTCAAATATTTATAGAACCTGGATCCTGTCCCCTCTCAGCCTTCTTTTCTCAAGGCTAAACAGACCCAGTTCCCTCAGTCTCTCCTCATTGGGGAGATGCTCCAGGCCCTTCACCATCTTAGTGGCCCTCTGCTGGACTCTTTCTAAGAGATCCCTGTCTTTTTTTTACTGGGGAGCCCAGAACTGGACACAGTATTCCAGATGAGGCCTCACCAGGGCAGAGTAGAGGGGGAGGATCACCTCCTTCGACCTGCTGGACACGCTCTTTTTAATGCACCCCAGGATGCCATTGGCTTTTTTGGCTACAAGGGCACACTGCTGGCTCATGGTTAATCTGTCGTCCACCAGGACGCCCAGGTCCCTCTCAGCAGAGCTCCTCCCCAGCAGCTCTTCCCCCAGCCTGTACCGGTGCATGCAATTATTTCTCCCTAGGTGCAAGACTCTACACTTGCTTTTGTTAAACCTCATCCGGTTTCTTACTGCCCGGCTCTCCAGCCTGTCCAGGTCTCGCTGAATGGCAGCACAGCCTTCAGGTGTGTCAGCCAATCCTCCCAACTTCGTGTCATCAGCAAACTTGCTGAGGGTGGTCATTGATGAAGATGTTGAACAAGACCGGACTGAGCACAGACCCCTGGGGGATGCCGCTCGTTACAGGCCCTCAGCCAGACACTGCACCGCCAACGACAACCCTCTGCACTCTGCCAGTCAGCCAATTCTCGACCCACTTCACTGTCCAATCACCTATCCCATACTTCCTCAGCTTTGTTATAAGGATGTCATGGGAGACTGTATCAGTTATAGAGGTTATAGAGTTCAATTCCTGTAGTCAATTTGGCGGCCCAGGTGGGACCAGCTCTGTTCGCTGCAGGACCAGCTGAGAGGGAGACACTTTTGGCGCACCCTGAGATTTCTCTGAAGGACTCCCTTCCTCACCTGATCACTGCAGGGACAGACAAGGACCACCCATAGGTGGACCAGGTATGTGTATGGTAAGTGGAGCCCATATGTCTTGAGGAGACATCCTACACAGTTTACAGCCATACGTGCTGCTCCCAGGGAGGTGAGCTCATGGCTTTGGTTGCCAGCTGGGGTAGGAAGACTCCTTGGGTGAGTTCCTATGAAAGGGAACTGTATGTCATATGAATGGAAACAAGAACAAGTACTCTCTCCCAGGTGGGTGACAATAGGAGGGACCTAGGTTGGTCTCTCCTACGGGTATGGGATATAGTGGATAGCCTGTCAAATGGTAGCCTGGGTTCTCCAAGTTGTAATCACGGGGGTTATAGATTGTATGTTCAATATTATCATCTGCTTTAAGTGTTTGGTACCGTGTGTCAAGCCGACTCTGGGAAAAACATTAACGTTTGCAACTGGTCGACCAGAGTATGAGTGTTATTAAGATTCCAGCTAGAAAACGTTGTCAGCATTGTGTAGTATGAATAAACCATGGTTTTTGATCTAAATGTCAGAGTGAGTGTGGTGTGAGTGAGACACAGAACAGCTGCAGGGTGAGTGCCGAGTCCCGATCCATGTTTCCTTCCTCCTGTGAGGGAAATGGCCAGACACGGACAAAGTGAAAGACTGTGTTGTGTGTCCACTCATAAGTACTTTCTGCTTGTATGTAAGAAGACAGGAGTTTGTACTCTGTAGATTAGTAAGATTGTCCTGAGGAGAGGTGTACATTCCACCCGACCAATGAGTGTCAACCCATTTATGTAATACTATGTACTGCTTGCGAGGAAGTGTGTGAGGGAGGTGGTTCAATCAGTGCTGGTTCTGTGGCACAGTGTTTATAACTGAAGAATACAGACTGTATTAAGGGAGTTTATGTGAACTGAAGAACTGTACGTTTTGACAAACTGTTTTGATGGTATAAGAAAGTGTAATTGTTAATGATATATGAAAGTGTAGTTGAGGGAATGTGGAAGTGTATCTGAGCATAGAAATAGAGGAAGCATTTACAGAGGAAAAAGGATTAAAGTGAGTTTACCTGCATTGACATGAGAGCAACACCCTGCCAGACCGCTGCCCTGTGAGCTGAGCAGAGCAGAGCAGAGACACAGTCCCCATGTATCAGGTAGTGTTATTCTGCTTACCAAAAGAATGAGTTCACTACAGAAGAGGCAAATCTTCCCCTCTGCTCCATCTGTGGCATAGTCTGGAGTTCAAGGCATTGCAAAGCTATGGCACATCTACTTTCTTTCAATGATGAAAACTTAGTGTGCTCTGGGCTCTCATTTCAATTGCATCTAAAGAAGTCTAGGGTCATGCCAGCTGACAGGAAGCTGGCAAATGTTGTCTCATTGTAAGGAAGAGCAAGAAAGATGACATGGGCAATTATGGACCTGTCAGTCCAGAGCCTGGTAAAATTATGGAGAAAATGATGGTGGGAGTTATGGAAAAACAGCTGAAGGACAATTCTGTCATTGGTCGCAGCCAACACAAGTTTGTGAGGCGAAGGTCCTGTTTAATTTAAGCTCATTTTGTGACACAGTTATCCGTTTAGTTGACCAAGGGAAGCCAGTTGATGTAATCCTTGAGGATTTCAGTGGAGATTTTGATACTGTTTCTCACAACAACCTTCTGGACAGAATGTTCTGCATATGGCTAGACAGAAACACAATGTGGTGGGTGAGCAGTTGGCCAGTAGGTCAGTCCCAAAGGATTACAGTCAGTTTTTTCCATCAGGCTGGTAGATGGTCACTGTCGGGGTCCCCAGGGTTCCAATTTGGGGCCACTTTCCTTTCATGTTTATGCAGATGACTTGAATGCAGGACTAGAAGACGTTCTGAGCAAGTTTGCTGATGAGACCAGATGAGGAGGTGCTGTTGCCTCCACTGAGGGTGGAGAGGACTTGCAGAGAGATGTGGACAAGTCAGAGAAGTGGGTACCAGTTGGTACTAAGCACCAAGTGCATAAAGTATAACAAGAACAAGTGCCTGATTGTGCACCTGGGTAGGGGCAATGCTGGACATACACACTGACTGGATATGGGACACTGGAGAGGATTCTGACTGGAAAGGGTTGGGGTGCTGGTCAGCATCACACTGAATGTGAGTCAGCAGTGTGCCAAGGCAGCCAGGAAAGACAACAGTCCCCTGGAATGCATGAAGCAACTTATTGCCAGCTGGGTGAGGGAAAGGGTTGTCCCTCTGCTCTGCATTGCTACTGCCTCACTATGTTCTGGGCACCACAGAACATAAAGGACTTCAAACTCTGGGAGAATGTGCAAAGGAGGGCACTGAAACCGAGAGATCTGAAGTTCAGAGTTTCACAGGGATTGGCTGCTTGTTCAGACTGGGCCCTTCTCACATCCCTGCTCACATCCTGCAATGAAACATAGGTCTCATATGGGACATGAACCTCACAGCGTCCTTGCACCACATGTAGAGCCTGGGATCTTCTGTCCCCATGTCTTTCATTTAACATCATACAAAATTCCAACACATTGCCCCAGGAAATGCCCAGAGCCAACATGACATACAGGACCTCTCTACCACTGGTCTTGCAATCAGGGCTTGACCTGTCTGCTTTGTAAGGCAAAGGAGAGGTTTCTTAGCATGCCAGTGCCTTTGCCTGCCTGTAGTCATGGCTTCCAGTTATCTTCTCTAACAAGTCCCTTGGGAAGCTTACTTGGTAATGTTCCTCAGCGGGCCCATTAATACTCCAAGAAACTTCACTGTTACTTCTGACTTTGTCTTGTTGAGCACTTTGTGCAAACTTCTCTCTGCACTAGAGGCTGATGAACTCAGCATCAAATGCACCCTGGGACCATTATAACCTAAAGAATCTCCTGTGCCTTATGCCATCTTGTTATCTTCTTCAGGTTATCAGAACTTGTTCAGCAAAAAGGAGGGATATCTGGAGAGAGCTTAAAGAATCCAGTATAAATTTATTGTCTATTTATTTATAGTTGGGTTTAAAGAAGACATTAAAGCAGCACTGTGCAACTGATACCAATCCAGGATGTCCCAATGTGTTCTGTACTGTTACTGTGTTGACAAAGGTCCTTCTCAACCTCCCCACCCAATTTCTGCTCACAATGGACCTATGGGACTTGCATCACTTTTCTTCACATCACTCTTCTCCTCTGCATTCATCCGCCCAGTGTTAAAACTGCTTTGCACCAACTCCCACTGGCTTTCCTCAGAGAACCAGCTACACATGGAAAAGGAAAGATTTCTCTTTTTTATCTGGCCAGCAAATGGAAAGAAAGGTGATGCAATTGAATGAACAGTAAAACACAGTGATCAACTGCATGCCATGTTCAAGCTGCATCTATTGAAGTTTGTCTTTCATATGGAATACTTTTAAAAGAAATGATTTATTCTGAGGTAGGATAGGATAGATTGAATCACAGTGAAGTAGTTGACAACAGAGGCCATCAGACTCTGGTAGATAGAGCAAATTCCAGTAATCTCCCTGGGATAGATCAGCCAGGTAGTTGAGAGGTATCAACTTAAAATTGATCAGGACTTGTGAGTATTTCACACATTGAGACGGGTTAACACATTCTCACTGATTCTCAGACTTTGGGGAGATGGAACAAATTCCAGTAATCCCCCTGAAAGTCAGAAATCAGACAGATAATTGGGAGGTATCTGACTGAACAAAGAGCAAGGGATGGAGAAATCTGGAGGGCAGTGGGAGTAGTTTGTGCCCAAATGGCCTGCTGAAAACATGCCCTTAACCATGGCCATTTATTTAGGAGAGCTGAAAAAACTTGGAGGATGAGACACATCAAATAGGCAGCAGGGAAGAGTAGTGCTGGGCACCGGGCTATAGTCACAGGGCATTGGCACTGGCACCGCTGTCTGTGTCTCTGAATCTGAAGACATTTGTGTCCAGCGAACACAGTTCTGGAAAACATTGTAGTTTCAGTAAAAGAAAAAAAAAGACATCAAATCACCTCAAAGATTCATATTTACAACTTAAAATGGAACAAGACTCATGAGAATTTTTCATGTTGAGAAGGGTTAACACAATTTCAATGATTTCCATCTTTGTCTTCAATTATTTGTTTCAGTTTTATTGACATTTATGATCAACTATTAAGCTTACAGCCTCAAAATAAATAAAAAGAGATACATTTGCATCTTGCACGTGGCCTGATGCCCCTTTCACCTTCGCAGTTCCCACAAGTCCTTCCATGCCGGAGAGTATGAGATCCAGCAGAGCACCTCTCCTCTTTGGTTCCTCCACTGCTTGGTCAAGAAGCTGCCATCTGTGCTCTCCATGGATCTGCCCTGCTGTGCTGTCCCTGCCACAGATAATGGAGTGACAAAGGCCACCAAATGGGACAAGGGACAGACAACATCAGATTCCCATCTGTCTGCAGAGGGCACCTTCCATTTACTCTCCCTGATCAGGAAGACAGGAAAAGACACTGATGGTCTCCTCTGTTTGCCATTTCCATTAGCTCTGACCTGTCTGCTCTTCCATCCCCAGGCAGAGCTCAGTGCACTCTCACAGAGGGCATTCACCCTTCTTTATCTCTTCGCCCATCCATCCTAAAGACTCGGTATCCCCCTTGTGCTACAGTGCAGTTGTGGAAGCCATTAAACTGTGTCCCCATGGTCCAAACAGGAGCTCAGGCCTGCAGCTCTATCAAGATTTCTAGCTTCTTGTGTGTTGGTGTTTGCATTAGTGCAAAACCACAGAAGTAAACATCCTAATTGGAAAGCATCACTGGACATAGCCTGACTGGATAGCTAATCTATGGTATCAGTGTGCAGAAGGTGGCACACAAACATTAGACTGATCGTGGGCCTTGGAGTTGACACAGCAACATGGTCACACCATGGGCATGGCTTTCCTGAAGGCCCTGTGCTGCTCTTGCAGCTGTGAGTGAATTCACCAGACAGCCAGTGCTATCCCCTCTCTGGCCCTCGGCTGATGCCCAGGAAGGAGCTGTCTATCTCAGGGATTTCCCACATGGTTTACAAGCACTGGCACACATCAGGAGCAGCCCAGGCACCTTGGGCATCACCCAGTGTCTGTGTGTGAGCAGCTGCCTCCCAGCTGAAGGTCCGAGGACTCAGAGCAGGAGCTCACATGCAGGCAACTCCTTGTGCTCTTCTGAACTGAACCAGAGGAATCCCAGCTCCTGTGGGTGTGTAGGGAGCTGAATCCCATTTCAGCTCCAGGATTTCTGTCAAGGGATGAGACTCCTGCACTGCCTCAGCTGGATCACTGCCCTGCACAGGGAAAGTCCAAACCTTGCCTTCCTTGTCTGGTTGCCCTTATTGTTTCATCAAACGATCTCTGGGAGCACTCCCCATATGTCTCCAATCAGTCACTGACCACTGGACATGTGGTGGTTAATTGAGCGAATTTCAAAGCACAGTCATGATGCTGTTGTCTTTCAGGAGCTGTTGGCCATGAGGACCCAGGGACATGTCAGGGGAGACAAGTCGGAAAGATAAAAATGACATAATCTGCTGCTTGCCTGTCCAGGCTCCTGGGACACAGGGAGCTCATAAAAGTGTGCAGGGCTGCAGAGAGACAGCTGTGCCCAGGAGCAGCTCTTGTGCACAGCACAGCCTGCAGGTGACAGAAGGAGAGGAGAGAAACTGAAGAGAGCTTGCAGGATGTGTGTGGTGTGAGCGGGCTGTGAGCTCACTGCAGGAGCATTGCTCACAGACCATGACAGGGTAAGTCTCACTGCAGACCATGAGCTGCTTTTCATAGAGGGTCAACTTAATTTGGGACATCCCATAGGAGATCTGGATGCAGGCACTGCATGTTTCTTTACTGTGGAAAAAGCCTTCTGCTCCAGCTGAGGGCTTCCATACTGCAGTATGAAATCACAGCCCTGAGGGCTGCATGTCCCAGCACGGCTGCAGGCTGTGCAGCCGGGGCTGCAGGCGGGTGCCCAGGGCTGTCCTGCAGAGCAGGGTCCCTGCTGTGCCCCAGGGGCTGTGTGCCGGGTATGGGACTCTGCCGCCTGCCAGGCTCAGCACTCAGCCTGCCCGGGGAGCTGCCCAGGGTGCTGCAGGGAGACGGGTGGGGGGAAGGAGCCCCCCGGCAGGGCTTGTGCTGCCACAGCTGCTGCCTGGGGCAGGGGATCACAACTCCACTGCACAACTGAATGTTTCTGAGGGCACTTTGCAAGAGGAGAGCCAAGGCAGGGGGTTTCCATTTCCTGTTCTGAGGCAAAGAGGTTTGGAGTCAGAAATCTAAAAGGGGCAATAAGAGTTCTGAGAATTTTTCATCAATCAATTGCTTGTTTTGTGAACACTCACACATGATGTGCTTTCAGTCTCCCCTTTCTCGAAGGATGGAATTATCATCATTTTCTGTAGGCATGAATAATTCACTTATCCTACAAACAGGCAGCATTTTCTAACTGAAACTGAATGCCACAGAAGCTCGGGTAGGGGGCTCTAAGAGCACTTGGGGTAAAGATATGAGACATGAAACAGATGAAAATATCCAGGGAGAAGGCATAAGAAAATAAAAGGAAGGTTAGAGCTCCATATGCTGCTTCTGCTTAAGGAATGCTGAAATACATGAAATTAAATGCAAGTAATGGTGCTAAATGTACACTGTTGTAAGAGAATAAAAACATTTCATATTATAGCAGGAGGAGTGTGTCTGAGAATGGTCTGGACTTGTCATTATCTTCTGCACTCTGAGCAGGACTCCAAGCCCAACAACAGCAGATGTCCAACAGCAGCTCCATCAGCGAGTTCCTCCTGCTGCCGTTGGCAGACACGCGGCAGCTGCAGCTCCTGCACTTCTGGCTCTTCCTGGGCATCTACCTGGCTGCCCTCCTGGGCAACAGCCTCATCAGCACAGCCGTAGCCTGCGACCGCCGCCTGCACACCCCCATGTACTTCTTCCTCCTCAACCTGGCCCTCCTCGACCTGGGCTGCATCTCCACCACTCTCCCCAAAGCCATGGCCAACGCCCTCTGGGACACCAGGGCCATCTCCTACACAGGATGTGCTGCACAGCTCTTTTTCTTTTCCTTCTTCCTCTCAGCAGAGTATTCCCTTCTCACCATCATGTCCTATGACCGCTACGTTGCCATCTGCAAGCCCCTGCACTACGGGACCTTGATGGACAGCAGAGCTTGTGCCACCATGGCAGCAGCTGCCTGGGGCACTGGGGTTCTCTATTCCCTGCTGCACACTGCCAGTACGTTTTCACTGCCTCTCTGCCAAGGCAATGTTGTCAACCAGTTTTTCTGTGAAATCCCACAGATCCTCAAGCTCTCCTGCTCTGGCTCCTACCTCATGGAATTTGTATTTCTCTTTTTTGGTGTCAGTTTAGGCTTTGGTTGCTTTGTTTTCATAGTTGTGTCCTATGTGCACATCTTCATGGCTGTGCTGAGGATGCCCTCTGAGCAGGGACGGCACAAAGCCTTCTCCATGTGCCTCCCTCACCTGGCTGTGGTCTCCCTGTTTCTCAGCACTGGTGCTTTTGCCTACCTGAAGCCCCCGTCTATTTCCTCCCCACTCCTGGATCTGACAGTGGCACTTCTGTATGCAGTGGTTCCTCCAACACTAAACCCTATTATCTACAGCATGAGGAACAGGGAGATCAAGCACGCTTTCAGGAAGGTGTTGCAATAAGCACTATTCCAGCTACAATAAAATGCACAACTTCCTCAATAGGATTCCCAGTGGTGGTTCTTTATGTTTTATGCATCTTTGTCTGTTTGATTATGTGAGATATAGGAATGTGCAAAAAAAAAATGTTATTGAACTTATAAATAAAAATGTATTTAAATTCTTTCCTACCTAATTTCCATTTTCTCACTCCAAGAACTCATGTAAACATGGAACCAGATTCCCTGAATATGTTATAAGATACCTAAAAAGCTTTCAAAATAGACTTACTTAGATTTTCTTTCTTCCTACTTTGCCTGGATTTGGGGAGGTACAGCCACAGACAGCAGCTCAACGTGCTCTTTTCATTCATGTGCTCTTACCAGTGCTGCAGTGCTCTTGAGTCCTCTCATTTGTGCAGTCCTGAAGGTCTTGTGTGTCTCACAACAGTCCTGTTGCCTCTACAGCAGCAATCCAGGGCTGCAGTCAGTAGCCGGCAATATGAACAGGTCTGTCAGAGCTGGTCTCCTTGCTGGCACTGCCATAACAAGAGGGCCCCTTTAGAGCAGGACCAGAGAACTGGAGGGAGGCCTCTTCCAAAGCTGGTGTAAGGAATATACCTCAGGAGCTGCTCCCTGAGAAAACCTTGAGATCTTCAGGTGCTCTTCACTGTGTGACCAGATCAGATTGAATAGTCCCAAGGAGATCCGTAAGCATCTCAAGGCAGTGCTGTGGTTTAAGGTTTATGGGTTGAGACAAAGAGAAAAAGAAAAGGATAATAATTATGACAAATGTATTTATACATATATAATATATTTAGTGTATTTTCACACATATACAACATATGCAGTTGCAAACATATATGAACTAATCCCTATGCGCATCTGTCTGCAAGTCCAGGATTAGTTGCAGGGGTTTTAACAGCCACAGGGTTCACTGTAGGAGCTGAAGTGGCTGTTGGGCTGTTGCAGGAGTTGAAGTGACCTCAGAGTTCATTGCCAGAGCTGGAACCACCACAGGACCTGTGACTATGTTGGAGCAGCCACTGGGCTCATTGGAGGGGTTGGAGCCACCGCAGGGCTGTACTTCCTCCTTTGGGAGGAATTTGTACCATTTTCTTATTACCATACTTGGAACAGCTACAGGACCCGTAGCAGGAGTAACTGCAGAGCTCATTATGAGGGGTGGAGTGACAGAGGGATCTGCCCAGAGCTTGGAGCAACTGCAGGACGTGTAGCAAAACCTTGGAGCTGCTGCATGGTCTGTGCCAGGAGTTGCAGAGGCTGCAGCACTGTCAGCAGATCCAGCTCTCTGGATCTGGCACACTGCAGTCATTTGTGCCTCTTGGGGGTTACCAGTACCACAGCAGACCTGCCCCCAATATTCTACCAGTCTATCAGGATCCTGCAGTTGCTCGGAGATGAAGTTCCAAAGCCCTGGGGGTGCCCACCACTCCAGGCAGCTGCCCAGACCGTCCCACACCCTCTGCCATGCAGAGCCTTCTCACCTTGGGGCAGATCTCTCACTGATATTCCTGAATAATTGTTTAACCTCAATCATAGATTCATAGAATCACCAAGGTTGGAAAAGGCCTAAAAGATCATCCAGTCCAACCGTTCACCTATTACCTATAGCTCCCACTAAACCATGTCCCTCAACACAATATCCAGTACACCCCCGGACTCACAGAGGCGACAATGTAAATTGTGTAATTCCTAATCATATGGACAATATTACTTCCAAAACCCAAAGATGACCGCAGAGCTGAATGTGCACAAAACTTCACTTTGTCAGCTGCCAATTTTATCGTGGTACAAACTGAGGTCAAACAGCATAGCAAAATAAATACCCTAATGCAGCATCCAAGCACCAAGTAAGGAGCTGTGCAGTGAAGCTTCATGAGAAGACTCAACAAGCTCCACACATAGGGAGCACATCCACACATATCAGCACCATGGCCTGCACTTCTTCAGCTCCTACAAAGCCCTGTCCGCTCTGGACAGATGTGCTGCTATCTCAACCCTTGGAGCCTCACATCAGGCACCAAAATGACAGTGGTTGTTGAACCCAACATGTGGCTCAGCAGCACACAGTGCTTTGTGCACTGCCCAATTCCCAGTGGGATGGGGATGAGAACTGGGAAAAAGAGTACAACTTCTGGGATGTAACAAAGCAGTTTACTAAGAGAGATAAAAGAAGTGGAGTAATAGTTATCACTATATATCCGTTGATATGGAATTGTATGTAACAACTGATGCACAAGCACTTGCTCAGCACCACCAGACTGATGCTCAGCTGGACCCTGGGCAGTGAAGAGACTGAGATGAACTCCCACCCCTTTCAATACAATTTCTGCTTGCTGTCAGCTGATAGAGAACGTCCCTTTGGCCACTATCAGTCAGCTGTCCTCACTCTGTTCCCTCCCAGCTCCATGTGCCCTCCACTGACCATGGCCTTGGCTCTGTACAACACTGCTTAGCAGCAGCTGTAAACATCAGAGTGTTATCAATGGTTTTCTCCTAGAACCAAAACACTGCACCACAGCAGACAGTCTGAAGAAAACAATTCCATTCCAGCTGTAACTCAGATTCCTGCCTGTCCCCTCTTCTTGTTCTTCCTGATCAGGAAGCAAGGAACAGAATCTGCCGCTCTCCTCTCTGAGCCCTTTCCATCAGTTCTCAGCTGGCTCCTCTGCCATCCCCAGGCAGAGCTCAGTGCCCTCTCATGGATGGCAGCAGCCTTTTCTCTTCTTCCTTGCCCATCCGTCATGCAGAATCTGTACCCCATTTGCTACAGTACAGAGCTGAGAATCAACCCACCATGTCTCTGTGAACCAAACAAGACCCTAGGCCTGCAAAGGCACAGAGATTTGGAGTTCGCTGAGTGAATGTTTGTGGTCCTCTCATTAGTGTAACGACTCTTCAGAAAGGATCCCCTTCCAGAAGCATGTTTTGATTTTGCCTGGCTGGGCCTTGCATCTACACCGTGCTACTGGTGTTCAGAAGATGGCACACAGGTACGAGACCCATTGTGGGGCTCACAGTTGTCCAGTGAACATTGTCACTACCCAGGGCATGTCTTTCCTAAAGGTCCTCAGTGGCATTTGCCAGCTGGCTGGGGGTGTGCTGGAGACCCCAGGGAACTGCCATTCTGTTGTAATACAAGAAGAATTTTTAGAGAGCAGCAGCCATGGATCAAGATAAGCACTTTACAGAGCAGCAGCTGCAGAGCAGGATAAACAGCATGAGAACCAAGGACACCTCTAGCAAAAGAGTGAAAGGCTCGTGGCTTTGAAGCGGGGTTTTAGGGTTCTTATTGCAGAAGCTTTCTTCCAATTAGTACGTGTGATTTTTGAACACCCTTGTTTGTTTGCTATAAAAGTACGGCTCTTCAGGCAATAGATGGACACAGCTATATTTAACTATATTGGTGTGTGGTTGTTTGTCCTAGAACGCTGACTTTTGCCTTCAGGTTCGCCAACACATGGGGGCCCGCAATGTCATGGGATTTAACTCTTGAACACCTGTGGGATCCCGAGAAACTAAGCCAGTATTTGAGTCAGGGATGGCGCAGCCTAGATAGATCTAAGGGGGTATGACTTATTTGGGGCTTGGCTTGTGCTTACCGTGCTCTATATAACACTGTTCCGAAAAGAGAGAATTTCCGAGCTGAGGTTCTAGCCAAAAAGGGAAATCCCCAAGTCAATTTTGATCAGTCACAGGAGGCACCAGTAACAATATCAGTTGCCCTTGTGGAAGGCAAGAAATGGAAATGGGTGTCCTCACGTCTAGAACGGAAAAAAGAAGTGGAGGAGGAGGCAACAGAAGATCCAGGTGACAGGTCTGGATAAGTACCGAGAAAGGAAAAAGGAAAAGTGTCATGAAGAAGAGAGTGATGAGGAGGAAATCTCTGTTACTGTTTGTCGATCCCTGAAGATGACTGAAATCGAAGGCGTAAGAAAGGAGTTCACACGGCACCAGAATGAATCTCTTGTTACCTGGTTGCTTCGCTGTTGGGACAGCTGGGACGGTAGCTTGTTGTGATGTGACAGGCCCTTCCCCATATTCTGGAAGAATCTTAGTGTAATACAGTGGGTGTAGACAAAAAGGCGTAGGTTATATAAGGATGTGTCTGTTTCAATAAATCGCCATTTTGCCACTTCATCTCCTTGGTGTCACTTGGTAATTGGCCTAGCTGCTGCTTCAGTTGAAGGCGAGAGATCGTAAAGAAATTAACGACCATAAAGCCTTCATGTGTATCATTAAAATTCTCAGCTATTAGACACAAGCGCTTTCCAGATTGAGCAAGGAACAACAGTAAATTGCACTGTGTGTTTCCTTGTGGTGTTACCTACGTGACCACAGAGAAGACACGAGGAAGTGGCATGACCAGCCTACTCCTGGACTATGAGCACGGGTGAGGGAACTACAAAACAGTCCAACCACCAGTACGGCTGCTCCAGTTATCACAGGTAACCAATAGAGGGGCCCTGCCCTCATTCAAGGGAGTGGAAGGGATAATAGAGTTTATTGGACTGTGTGGATTTGATGGCCTAGCACATCAGAACCACAGAAATATAAGGCACTGGTGGATACTGGTGCACAGTGCACCCTAATGCCCTCCAGTCATGAAGGGACAGAATCAATCCATATTTCTGGATATCTCTCAAGAATTGACTGTGTTGGAGGCTGAAATAAGCCTCACTGGTAAAGACTGGAAAAAACATCCTATGTGAGTGGTCCAGGGTTTCCGTTCATACTTGGTATTGAGGATACCTCAGAAGAGGGCATTTCAAGGATACTAAGGGGTATCACTGGGCCTTTGGAATCGCTGCTGTAGATATGGACAACATTAAGCAGCTGTCTGTTTTGCCTGGCCTGTCAGAGGACCCGTCTGTTGTGAGGCTGCTACGAGTAAAAATAAAAGAGCAGCAGGTACCGATTGCTACAAAGACAGTGCACAGACGGCAGTATCGCACCAACAGGGATTCCTTGCTCCCCATTCATGATTTGATTCGCCAGTTGGAGAATCAGGGAGTGATCAGTAAAACTCACTCACCTTTTAACAGCTCCATATGGCCAGTGCGTAAAGCCAGTGGAGAATGGAGGCTGACAGTAGACTACCGTGGCCTGAATGAGGTCACACCCCCACTGAGTGCTGCTGTGCTGGAGAGCAAATAATTCAAATTCTTCTATGAGCCAGTTTTGCTATTAAGTGAAGCAAAGTAAAAGGGCCTGCCCAGGAAATTCAGTTCTTAGGTATAAAGTGGCAGGATGGATGTCATCACATCCCAACAGTGATTGACAAAATCACTGCCATGTCTCCACCAACTAGCAAGAAAGAGACACAATCTTTCCTGGGTGCAGTGGGCTTTTGGAGGATGCACATTCCAAACTACAGCCTCATTGTAAGCCCCCTTTATCAGGTGATGCAGAAGAAGAATGATTTTGCATAGGGCCCAGAGCAGCAGCAGGCTTTTGAACAGATTAAACAGGAGATAGCCTGTGCCATAGACCTGGGGCCAGTACGGACTGGACAGGATGTAAAGAACATCCTCTATACTGCTGCTGGAGAGAAAGGTCCCACTTGGAGTTTGTGGCAAAGAGCCTCAGGAGGGACCCAAGGCCGACCCCTGGGATTCTGGAGCTGAGCGTACAAGGGGTCTGAAGAGTGCTACACTCCAACTGAGAAGGAGATCTTAGCCGCGTATGAGGGGGCTCGGGCTGCTTCCGAAGTAGCTGGTACTGAAATGCAGCTCTTTCTGGCACCTCGACTGTCAATGATGAACCGGATGTTGAAAGGGGAGGTTCTCTCCACCCATCATGCTACCAATGCCACCTGGAGCAAGTGGATTGCACTGATTAGACAACAAGCGCGGATGGGGAACCTCAATCGTCCAGGAATTTTAGAAGTGATCATGAACTGGACTGAAGATAAAAAGTTTGGAACATCACCAGGAGAAGAGGTGTCATGTGCTAAAGCGGCCCCACCATACATCGAACTACCAGAAAATGAAAAGAAATATGCTCTTTTCACTGATGGATCATTTCATATTGTAGGGAAGCATCGGAGATGGAAAGCTGCTGTTTGGAGCCCCACACGACAGGTCGCAGAGGCCACTGAAGGTAAAGGAGAATCAAGTCAGTTTGCAGAGGTAAAAGCTGTCCAGCTGACCTTAGATGTGGCTGAACGGGAGAGGTGGCCAATGCTTTATCTTTATACTGACTCATGGATGGTGGCAAATGCCTTATGGGGGTTGTTACAGCAGTGGGAACAAAATAACTGGCAACGGAGGTGTAAACCTATTTGGGCTGCTGAACTGTAGAAAAACATAACTGCTCAAAAAAAAGATATGATTGTAAAGGTGTGTCACATGGATGCACACTTGCCCAAGAGTCGGGCTATTGCAGAACAACAAAACAACCATCAGGTAGGTCGAGCTGCCAGAATTGAGGTGGCTCAAATAGACTTGGACTGGCAGAACAAGAGTGAATTATTTCAAGCTTGATGGTTCCATGAGACCTCAGGCCATCAAGGAATGGACATAGCATATAATTGGGCTAGAGACTGAGGGGTGGACTTAACTATGGATGCTATTGCACTGGTTATTCATGACTGTGAATCATGTGCCATAATTAAACAAGCCAAGAATATGAAGCCTCTCTGGGGGGAAGGCCAAGGCAAAAGTATAAATATGGGGAGGAGTGACAGGTGAATGATGTCACCTTGCCAGGATCTCATAATGATAAGCGTTTTGTGCTTACCATGGTGGAAGCAACCACTGGGTGGCTTGAAACATACGCAGTACCCCATGCTACTGCCAGAAACACAATATTGGGTTGTTAGAAACAAGTCCTATAGAGACATGACACCTCAGAAAGAACTGAGTCTCATAATGGGACACATTTCAAAAATTCCCTTAATAAATACTTGGGCCAAAGTTCATGGCATTGAGTGGATTTATCATATCCCCTACCATGCACCAGCTTCTGGTAAAATTAAAAGATACAATGGGGTGTTGAAAACTATGTTGAAAGCAATGGGTGGTGGAACACTGAAGCACTGGGAAAAGCATTTGCATGTGGTGCAAGGATGCTGTTAAAGTTCATATCCCACATGTGCCCTGTGTCTCATCACAGGATGTGGGGTGTGAGAAGGGCCCAGTCTGAACAAGCAGTCAATCCCAGTGAAACTCTGAACTTCAGATCTCTCAGTTCCAGTGCCCTCCTGTGCACACTCTCCCATAGTTTGATGTTCTTTATGTTCTGCATTGCCCAGAAGTGCACCCAGTGCTCCAGGTGAGGCAGTAGCAATGCAGAGCAAAGAGGGACAAACCTTTCTCCCACCCAGCTGGCAATAAATTGCTTGATGCACTTTAGGGGACTGTTGGCCTTCTTGGCTGGCTGGGCACACTGCTGACTCACTGAAAATTTTATGTTGAGCAGGACCCCCAATCCTTTTCAGTCAGACGTCTCTCATGTGTCCAATATACAGACAGTGTTTATGTCCAGGGTTGCCCATACCCAGGTGCACAATCAGGCACTTGTTCTTGTTATACTTTATGCACTTGGTGCTTAGTACCAACTGGTACCCACTTCTCTGACTTGTCCACATCTCTCTGCAAGTCCTCTCCACCCTAAGTGGAGGCAACAACACCTCCTCATCTGGTCTCATCAGCAAACTTGCTCAGAACATCTTCTAGTCCTGCATGCAAGTCATCTGCATAAACATGAAAGGAAAGTGGCCCTAAAATGGAACCCTGGGGAGCTCTGACAGTGACCATCTACCAGCCCAATGGAACCCACTGACTATAATCCTTTGGGACAGAACTACTGGCCAACTGCTCACCCACCACTGCTGGTGAACCTGAAAGGCAAAATGTCAGCGTGCTGGGTCAAACAGAGAAACACCAATATAGTTACATATAGCTGCATCAATTTATTGCCCGAAAGCCAGACTTTTATAGGAGACAGACAAGGGTGTCCAAAAATCACACACGCTAATTGGAGGAAAGCTACTGCAATAACAACCCTATAACCCCCCTTCAAAGCCACGAGCCATTCATTCTTTTCCTAGAGATGTCCTTTGTTCTCATGCTGTTTATCCTGCTCCGCAGCTGCTGCTCTGTGAACTCCTTATCTCAATCCATGGCTGCTGCTCTGTAAAATTCTTCTTGTATTACAACACACCACGTTCTGTTTCTGTCTAGCTGTATGCAGGAATTTCTGTCCAGAAGGGTGCTGGAGAAATAGTATCAAAAGCTCTACTGAAATCCTCAAGGATTACATCAACTGCCTTCCCTTGTTCAGCTCAATGGATAAAGGTGTCATAAAAAGACCTGAAATTAAATAGGACCTTCCCCTCTGTATCTTGTGTTGTCTGTGACCTGTCCTTCAGTTGTTTTTCCATAACTCCCACCATCATTTTCTCCATAATTTTACCAAGCACTGTAGTGAGACTGACAGGTCCATAGTTGCCCGTGTCATCTTTCTTGCTCTTCCTTACAATGAGACAACATTTGCCAGCTTCCTGTCAACAGGTATGACCCTAGATTTATTAGATGCCATTGAAATGCGAGCCCAGAGCATGCTAAAGTGTCATCAGTGCAAGAACGTAGATGTGCCATAGCTTTGCAATGCCTTGAAATCCAGACTATGCCACAGATGGAGCAGAGAGGAAGATCTGCCTCTTCTGTTCTGAGCTCATCCTTTTGATAAGCTGAATATCACTACATACTCCATGGGGTCAGGTGCAAAAGACACAATGGGTGCCCTAAGCACGTG
The DNA here is from genome assembly GCF_054131305.1 of Coturnix japonica. Classification (NCBI taxonomy): domain Eukaryota; kingdom Metazoa; phylum Chordata; class Aves; order Galliformes; family Phasianidae; genus Coturnix; species Coturnix japonica. Next base: position 5,358,240 of record NC_140687.1, on the reverse strand, counting down.
GCTGAGGTGGTATTTAGGATGGCCAAGAATACCTCCCTTCTGGCCCTCAGCTGATGCTCCAGAAGGAGGTGTCTATCTCATAGATTTTCCGTCACAGTTTACAAGCACTAGCACAAAACTAGGATCACCCAAGGCATCTTGGGCATCACTGAGAGACTGTGTATGAGTAGTGCAGTCCCTGTGGAATAAAAACCAAGGATTCAGATGAGGGACTCACACACAGACACCTCACTGTGCACATCTGAACTCAGCTAGGTGAACTTGTAGCTCCTGTGGTTCTTTGAAAAACTGATCCCAATTCAGCCCCAGGGTTTCCATCTGAGGATGAGATGCCTAACGCTAGAATAAGGATGGGATGGTCTGTTGATAACAGGACAAATGGAAACGGATTTAAATTAAAAAGGGGAGACATAGGTTAGATGTGAGGAACCTATATTTTTACACAGCAACACTGGAAAAAGTTGTCCTCAGAGGCTGTGCATGCCCAATGGATGGGATCCTGGGTTTACTCTGGGTTTACCCTCACGTCAGTCCATGTTTCTACTCATACTTTTGTCTAGGTGAACTCTCACTTTACTCAAGGTTTTACTCACAGTTTACCATCAGGGAGTGTGATCGGGAGATGGGCTGGTGGAGTGACTTGCTGGCATCCCCGAGGGAAGGCTGCCAGGCAGATACCCCCAGAAAAGTGGTTGACTCCCTGCCCTGTCACAGTCAGACAGACCTGACTGATGAGAAGGGTTGGAAGAGAGTCCCAACTCAACATCACAGGAGCCCCCCCATGCCTGCCTAGCCCTCGACCCCTGATCCATCTAAGCAACAGGTTTGACACTCTGAAATCTGAAGGAGATAAGAATGGGGAGGCAATGGAGGATCTGCCTAGGAGGAAACCTAATGCAAGGCAGTCACTACCAAGCCTTGTGACTTCCTCTGCCATGAAAGAAAGAAGGGTGGCCGTGGTGGGTGACTCCCTTCTCAGAGGAATAGAGGGCCCCATTTGCAGACTGGACCCCAGTTGTCAGTAAGTCTGCTGCCTTCTTGGTTTCAGGTCAGGGACATAATGAGGAAACTCCCAATGCTGGTTAGGTCCACTGATTATTTTCCACTACTCATAGTTTAGGTGGGCAGTGATGAAATTTCTTAGATAAGACTACAAACTATAAAAAGAGATTTCAGGAATTTAGGCCATTTAGTTCACAAAGTGGGAGATCAAGTGATTTTTTGTTCTATACCTTCAGTGGCAGTGAGGGACACAGAGCAGGCTTGGAAAGCAAAGCAATGAACAATTGTCTCAGAGGTTGGTACTGAGCCAGAAACTTTGAGTTCTTTGATCACAGGACAGTTTACTTGGCCCATGGTCTGTTATCCATGAATGGAACCCAACTGTCTCAAAGGGGGAAGTGAATCCTAGCATAGACGGTAGCGGGGCTTATCGAAAGAGCTTTAAACTAGCTACGATGGGGGAGTGGACAAAACAGGGCTTACCAGAGATAAGCCTAGGGAAATGCTGTTTGAGCTGGGAGAGAGGCAGATGCCTCAGCTGAAGTGCATCTACACCAACGCACGCAGCTTGGTCAACAAGCAAGAGGAGCTGGAAGCAACTGTGCATCTGACAAACCATGACCTAGTTGCTATTACCGACCCATGGTGGGACCACTGCCATGACTGGAGTGCTGTGATGGATGGTTACAAGCTCTTCAGAAGGGATAGAGGAGGAAGGAAGGGTGGTGGTGTGGCCCTTTATATTAAAGAGAGTTTTGATGTTGAAGAGCTTGGGCTTCAGAATGAAGTGCATGTTTGTAAGGATCGGGGGAAAGGCCTGTAAGTGTGACATCTTGCTAAAGGTTTCTTATAGACCGCCTAATTGATGGGTGAGGCATTCTATGAGCAGCTTACTGAAGTCGCAAGATTGCCAGCACTCATTTTCTTGGGAGACTACAACTTCTCTGATATATGCTGGGAATATAATAAATAGCAGAGGAATCAGTCCAAGAGGTTTATAGATTGCATGCAAGACAGCTTCCTTACACAGCTGGTATGAAGTCCTACCAGGGGTGGTTCCTTGCTAGACCTGCTCTTCACTAACAGTGAAGGACTGGTAGGAGTTGAGAAGGTTGGGGACTGTCTTGGGCAGAGTGGCCATGAAATGGTAGAATTCTCTATTCTTGGAGATGTCAGAAGGGTGACTAGCAAAACTACTATCCTGAACTTCTAGAGGGCGGACTTTGACCTGTTCAGGACACTTGTAGCACAGGTCCCTTGGGAGTCGCTCCTTATGGGTAAAGGGGTCCAGGAAGCCTGGACACTCCTCAAGATGGAAATCTTAAAGGCACGAGATCAGGCTGTCCCTGAATGCCATAAGGTGAGCCATAGGGGAAGAAGACCAGTGCAGATGAACTGGGAAAAACTATTGAGACTCAGGAAGAAAAAGAGAATCTCCGTCCTCTGGAAGAAGGGGCTGGGTACTTGGGGAGATTACAAGGAAGTTGCTAAGGCATGCAGGGAGGAAGTTAGGAAGGCACATTAATTCCCTGTCCCTTAATCCATGCCCAGAGCTTCTCAGCCATGTCACTGCCAACTGTAAGCTCCATGCAGAGTTCAAGTGGGACACAGAGGGCACAGCCTTCTGCTGGGTGGATGCAAGTGTTGGTGGAACCAGATGGGACAAAGCCCTCCCACCATGCCCTCCTGGGAAAATGGCCACCCCAAGAATGGCAGTCTGCCTCCTCCATGACCACATCTGAAATGCTCCTGCACTGATTGATTATAGGGCTTTAAACCAGGTCCAAATGGGGAAGGGTGGGGAATTGGATGTGACAGAGAAGGGCTGAGGGATATTGTTGCTGTTGGAGATTGAATGGAAAGCCTCTGAGTTGTTCTATAGGATTGTGTGAGGATTCCTCAGAGAAAGTCTTGTTGCCAATACCCCGTCCTAAATCTTACTGTGTACCCTCTGGGGGTAACCCCAACCTACTGCTGCCCTAAAGTGCCTGTAGACCAGTGCGGGTAGCATGGGAAATAAACGGGACAAATCAAGAGAAAACCACAGAGCTTTTCCTTTCATGCAGGCTGCTGATTCTGAGCAAGGCCCTGAACATCAGTACCACAGTGTAGATGCAAGACCCAGACAGGCTAAATCAAAGCATGCTTCTGGAAGGGGATCCTTTCTGAAGAATCCTTACACTAATGAGAGGACCACAAACATTCACTCAGCGAACTCCAAATCTCTGTGCCTTTGCAGGCCTAGGGTCTTGTTTGGTTCACAGAGACACGGTGGGTTGATTCTCAGCTCTGTACTGTAGCAAATGGGGTACAGATTCTGCATGACGGATGGGCAAGGAAGAAGAGAAAAGGCTGCTGCCATCCATGAGAGGGCACTGAGCTCTGCCTGGGGATGGCAGAGGAGCCAGCTGAGAACTGATGGAAAGGGCTCAGAGAGGAGAGCGGCAGATTCTGTTCCTTGCTTCCTGATCAGGAAGAACAAGAAGAGGGGACAGGCAGGAATCTGAGTTACAGCTGGGATGGAATTGTTTTCTTCAGACTGTCTGCTGTGGTGCAGTGTTTTGGTTCTAGGAGAAAACCATTGATAACACTCTGATGTTTACAGCTGCTGCTAAGCAGTGTTGTACAGAGCCAAGGCCATGGTCAGTGGAGGGCACATGGAGCTGGGAGGGAACAGAGTGAGGACAGCTGACTGATAGTGGCCAAAGGGACGTTCTCTATCAGCTGACAGCAAGCAGAAATTGTATTGAAAGGGGTGGGAGTTCATCTCAGTCTCTTCACTGCTCAGGGCCCAGCTGAGCATCAGTCTGGTGGTGCTGAGCAAGTGCTTGTGCATCAGTTGTTACATACGATTCTATATCAACGGATATATAGTGATTACTATTACTCCTCTCCTTTTATCTCTCTTAGTAAACTGCTTTGTTACAACCCAGAAGTTGTACTCTTTTTCCCAGTTCTCATCCCCATCCCACTGGGAATGGGGCAGTGCACAAAGCACTGTGAGCTGCTGAGCCACATGTTGGGTTCAACAACCACAGTCATTTTGGTGCCTGATGTGAGGCTCCAAGGGTTGTGGTAACAGCACATCTGTCCAGAGTGGACAGGGCTTTGTGGGAGTTGGAGATGTGCAGGCCATGGTGCTGATAGTTTCCCTATTTGTGAAGCTTGCTGAGTCTTCTCATGAAGCTGCATTTCACAGCTCCTTGCTTGCTGCTTGTTTTCCCTGCTGCATCATTTGTCAACTCTGGATGCTGGATTAGGGTATTTATTTTGCTATGCTGTTTGACCTTGGTTTGTACCACGATAAAATTGGCAAAGTGAAGTTTTGTGCACATTCAGCTCTTTGGACATCTTTGGGTTTTGGAAGTAATATTGTTGGTATGATTAGGAATTACACATTTTACACTGTCGTCTCTGGGAGACCAGGGGTATTCAAGGAGAGACTGGATATTGTGTTGAGGGACATGGTTAAGTGGGAGCTATTGGTAATAGGTGAACGGTTGGATTGGATGATCTTTCAGGCCTTTTCCAGCCTTGGTGATTCTATGATTCTAGGATTGAGGTTAAACAATTATTCAGGAATATCAGTGAGAGATCTGCCCCAAGGTGAGAAGGCTCTGCATGGCAGGGGGTGTGGGACAGTCTGGGCAGCTGCCTGGAGTGGTGGGCACCCCCAGGGCTTTGGAACTTCATCTCCGAGCAACTGCAGGATCCTGAGAAACTGGTAGAATATTGGAGACAGGTCTGCTGTGGCACTGGTAATCCTAAAAAGGCCCAAATGACTGCAGTGTGCCAGGGCCTGGCCCACACCTACTGAGCTGTGTTCAACACTATTCAGCATCTTCAAGGGGAAGAGAGCTGGATCTGCTGACATTGCTGCAGCCTCTGCAACTCCTGGCACAGTCCCTGCAATAGCTCCAAGTTTTTGCTACACATCCTGCAGTTGCTCCAAGCTCTGGACAGATCCCACTGTCACTCCACCCCTCATAAGGAGCTCTGCGGTCACTTATGCTACAGGTCCTGTAGCTGTTCCAAGTATTGAGATAAGAAAATTAAGCAAACCACTGAGTGCTGCTGTAGAGACGACGGGACTGCTGTGAGACACACAAGACCTTCAGGCCTGTAGAAATGAGAGGACTCGAATCCTCTGTGCACTGTATCAGTGTAAAGAGAGGAGGAATGAAAAGAACTAGTTGTGCTTCTATCTGTGGCTGTACCTTCCCCAAATCCAGACAAAGTTGGATAAGAGAAGAGCTAAGGAAAAGCGTATTTTGAATGCTATTTATTTATCTCTTAACCTATTCGGGGAATCTGGTTCCATGTTTACATGAGCTCTTGGAGTGAGAAAATGGATAGTAGGTGTGAAAGAAGTGAAACAAATTTTTATTTATAAGTTCAATAACATTTTTTTGCACGTTGCTATATCTCACATAATCAATCAATCAAAGATGCATAAAAGATGAAGAACCATCACTGGGAATCATGCGATGAAGATGTGCACTTTATTGAAGCGGGAATAGTGAGTATTGCAACACCTTCCTGAGAGCGAGCTTGATCTCCCTGTTCCTCATGCTGTAGATAATAGGGTTCAGTGTTGGAGGAACCACTGAGTACAGAAGTGCCACTGTCAGATCCAGGAGTGGGGAGGGAATGGAGGGGGGCTTCAGGTAGGCAAAAGCACCAGTGCTGAGAAACAGGGAGACCACGGCCAGGTGAGGGAGGCACGTGGAGAAGGCTTTGCGCCGTCCCTGCTCAGAGGGCATCCTCAGCACAGCCACGAAGATCTGCACATAGGACACAACTATGAAAACATAGCAGCCTACGTCTAAACTGATAGTAAAAATGAGAAACACAACTTCCCTGAGATTTGATTCTGAGCAGGAGAGCTTGAGGATCTGGGGAATTTCACAGAAAAACTGGTTGACAACATTGCCTTGGCAGAGAGGCAGTGAAAACGTACTGGCAGTGTGCAGCAGGGAATTGAGAACCCCAGTGCCCCAGGCAGCTGCTGCCATGGTGGCACAAGCTCTGCTGTCCATCAAGGTCCCGTAGTGCAGGGGCTTGCAGATGGCAACATAGCGGTCATAGGACATGATGGTGAGAAGAGAATACTCTGCTGAGAGGAAGAAGGAAAAGAAAAAGAGCTGTGCAGCACATCCTGTGTAGGAGATGGCCCTGGTGTCCCAGAGGGCGTTGGCCATGGCTTTGGGGAGAGTGGTGGAGATGCTGCCCAGGTCGAGGAGGGCCAGGTTGAGGAGGAAGAAGTACATGGGGGTGTGCAGGCGGCGGTCGCAGGCTACGGCTGTGCTGATGAGGCCGTTGCCCAGGAGGGCAGCCAGGTAGATGCCCAGGAAGAGCCAGAAGTGCAGGAGCTGCAGCTGCCGCGTGTCTGCCAACGGCAGCAGGAGGAACTCACTGATGGAGCTGCTGTTGGGCAGCTGCTGTTGTTGGGCTTGGAGTCCTGCTCAGAGTGCAGAAGATAATGACAAGTCCAGACCATTCTCAGAGGCACTACTCCTGCTATACTATGAAATGTTTTAATTCTCCTACAACAGTGTACATTTAGCACCATTACTTGCATTTAATTTCATGTAGATCAGCATTCCTTAAGCAGAAGCAGCATATGGAGCTCTAACCTTCCTCTTATTTTCTTATCCCTTCTCCCTGGATATTTTCATCTGTTTCGTGTCTCATATCTTTACCCCAAGTGCTCTTAGAGCCCCCTACCCGAGCTTCTGTGGCATTCAGTTTCAGTTAGAAAATGCTGCCTGTTTGTAGGATAAGTGAATTATTCATGCCTACAGAAAATGAAGATAATTCCATCCTTCGAGAAAGGGGAGACTGAAAGCACATCATGTGTGACTGTTCACAAAACAAGCAATTGATTGACGAAAAATTCTCAGAACTCTTATTGCCCCTTTTAGATTTCTGACTCCAAACCTCTTTGCCTCAGAACAGGAAATGGAAACCCCCTGCCTTGGCTCTCCTCTTGCAAAGTGCCCTCAGAAACATTCCGTTGTGCAGTGGAGCTGTGATCCCCTGCCCCAGGCAGCAGCTGTGGCAGCACAAACCCTGCCGGGGGGTCATTACCCCACACGTCTCCCCGCAGCGCCCTGGGCAGCTCCCCGGGCAGGCTGAGTGCTGAGCCTGGCAGGCGGCAGAGTCCCATACCCGGCACACAGCCCCTGGGGCACAGCAGGGACCGTGCTCTGCAGGACAGCCCTGGGCACCCGTCTCAGCTGGAGCAGAAAGCTTTTTCCACAGTAAAGAAACACGCAGTGCCTGCAGTCAGATCTCCTATGGGATGTCCCAGTTATAGTTACCCCTTAATTAAAAGCAGCTCATGGTCAGCTGTGAGACTTACCTTGTCATGGTCTGTGAGCAATGCTCCTGCAGTGAGTTCACAGCCCGCTCACACCACACACATCCTGCAAGCTCTCTCCAATTTCTCTCCTCTCCTTCTGTCACCTGCAGGCTGTGCTGTGCACGAGATCTGCTCCTGGGCACAGCTGTCTCTCTGCAGCTCTGCCCACTTTTATGAGCTCCCTGTGTCCCAGGAACCTGGACAAGCAAGCAGCAGATTATGTCATTTTTATCCTTCCCACTCATTTCCCCTGACATGTCCCTGGGTCCTCATGGCCAACAGCTCCTGAAAGACAACAGCATCATGACTGTGCTTTGAAATCCACTCAATTAACCACCACGTGTCCAGTGGTCAGTGACTGATTGGAGACATATGGGGAGTGCTCTCAGAGATCGTTTGATGAAACAATAAGGGCAACCAGACAAGGAAGGCGAGGTTTGGACTTTCCCTGTGCAGGGCAGTGATCCAGCTGAGGCAGCGCAGGAGTCTCATCCCTTGACAGAAATCCTGGAGCTGAAATGGGATTCGGCTCCCCACAGAACCACAGGAGCTGGGATTTCTCTGGTTCAGTTCAGAAGTGCACAAGGAGTTGCCTGCATGTGAGCTCCTGCTCTGAGTCCTCGGTCCTTCAGCTGGGAGGCAGCTGCTCACACACAGACACTGGGTGATGCCCAAGGTGCCTGGGCTGCTCCTGATGTTTGCAAGTGCTTGTAAACCGTGTGGGAAATCCCTGAGATAGACACCTCCTTCCTGGGCATCAGCTGAGGGCCAGAGAGGGGATAGCACCGGCTGTCCGGTGAATTCACTCACAGCTACAAGAGCAGCACAGGGCCTTCAGGAAAGCCATGCCCATGGTGTGTCCGTGCTGCTACGTTACCTCCAAGACCCACGATCGGTCTAATGTTTGTGTGCCACCTTCTGCACACTGATTCTATAGATGAGCTATCCAATCAGGCAATGTCCAGTGATGCTTTTCAATTAGGATATTTACTTCTGTGCTTTTGCACTAATGCAAACACCAACACACAAGAAGCTAGAAATCTTGGTAGAGCTGCAGGCCTGAGCTCCTGTTTGGACCATGGGGACACAGTTTAATGGTTTCCACAACTGCACTGTAGCACAAGGGGGATACCGAGTCTTTAGGATGGATGGGCGAGGAGACAAAGAAGGGCGACTGCCCTCTGTGAGAGTGCACTGAGCTCTGCCTGGGGATGGAAGAGCAGACAGGTCAGAGCTAATGGAAATGGCAAACAGAGGAGACCATCAGTGTCTTTTCCTGTCTTCCTGATCAGGGAGAGTAAATGGAAGGTGCCCTCTGCAGACAGATGGGAATCTGATGTTGTCTGTCCCTTGTCCCATTTGGTGGCCTTTGTCACTCCATTATCTGTGGCAGGGACAGCACAGCAGGGCAGATCCATGGAGAGCACAGATGGCAGCTTCTTGACCAAGCAGTGGAGGAACCAAAGAGGAGAGGTGCTCTGCTGGATCTCATACTCTCCGGCATGGAAGGACTTGTGGGAACTGTGAAGGTGAAAGGGGCATCAGGCCATGTGCAAGATGCAAATGTATCTCTTTTAATTTATTTATTTATTTTGAGGCTGTAAGCTTAATAGTTGATCATAAATGTCAATAAAACTGAAACAAATAATTGAAGACAAAGATGGAAATCAATGAAAATGTGTTAACCCTTCTCAACATGAAAAATTCTCATGAGTCTTGTTCCATTTTAAGTTGTAAATATGAATCTTTGAGGTGATTTGATGTCTTTTTTTTTCTTTTACTGAAACTACAATGTTTTCCAGAACTGTGTTCGCTGGACACAAATGCCTTCAGGTTCAGAGACACAGACAGCGGTGCCAGTGCCAATGCCCTGTGACTGTAGCCTGGTGCCCAGCACTACTCTTCCCTGCTGCCTATTTGATGTGCCTCATCCTCCAAGTTTTTTCAGCTCTCCTAAAGAAATGGCCATGGTTAAGGGCATGTTTTCAGCAGGCCATTTGGGCACACACTACTCCCACTGCCCTCCAGATTTCTCCATCCCTTGCTCTTTGTTCAGTCAGATACCTCCCAATTATCTGTCTGATTTCTGACTTTCAGGGGGATTACTGGAATTTGTTCCATCTCCCCAAAGTCTGATGGAATGTGTTGTCAACTCCTTCACTGTGATTTGATCTATCCCTTCCTATCGATTCTTTTTCTTTTTCTTCTTATACTTTTTCTTTTTCTCAATCACTGTCTCTTTTTTATTAAGGCACGAAGTCTGAAAGATGTTCATTAATGTCAGTAAAAGTGAAAAACAGAGTTGGAGACAAAGATATAAATCAATGAGAATGTGTTAACCCATCTCAATGTGTGAAATACTCACAAGTCCTGATCAGTTTTAAGTTGATACCTCTCAACTACCTGGCTGATCTATCCCAGGAAGATTACTGGAATTTGCTCCATCTCTCAGAGTCTGATGGCCTCTGTTGTCAACTACTTCACTGTGATTCAATCTATCCTATCCTACCTCAGAATAAATCATTTCTTTTAAAAATATTCCATATGAAAGACAAACTTCAATAGATGCCGCTTGAACATGGCATGCAGTTGATCACTGTGTTTTACTGTTCATTCAATTGCATCACCTTTGTTTCCATTTGCTGGCCAGATAAAAAAGAGAAATCTTTCCTTTTCCATGTGTAGCTGGTTCTCTGAGGAAAGCCAGTGGGAGTTGGTGCAAAGCAGTTTTAACACTGAGCGGATGAATGCAGAGGAGAAGAGTGATGTGAAGAAAAGTGATGCAAGTCCCATAGGTCCATTGTGAGCAGAAATTGGGTGGGGAGGTTGAGAAGGACCTTTGTCAACACAGTAACAGTACAGAACTCATTGGGACATCCTGGATTGGTATCAGTTGCACAGTGCTGCTTTAATGTCTTCTTTAAACCCAACTATAAATAAATAGACAATAAATTTATACTGGATTCTTTAAGCTCTCTCCAGATATCCCTCCTTTTTGCTGAACAAGTTCTGATAACCTGAAGAAGATAACAAGATGGCATAAGGCACAGGAGATTCTTTAGGTTATAATGGGCCCCAGGGTGCATTTGATGCTGAGTTCATCAGCCTCTAGTGCAGAGAGAAGTTTGCACAAAGTGCTCAACAAGACAAAGTCGGAAGTAACAGTGAAGTTTCTTGGAGTATTAATGGGCCCACTGAGGGCCATTACCAAGTAAGCTTCCCAAGGGACTTGTTAGAGAAGATAACTGGAAGCCATGACTACAGGCAGGCAAAGGCACTGGCATGCTAAGAAACCTCTCCTTTGCCTTACAAAGCAGACAGGTCAAGCCCTGATTGCAAGACCAGTGGTAGAGAGATCCTGTCTCTCATGTTGGCTCCTGGCATTTCCTGGGGCAATGGGTTGGAGGTCCGTATGATGTTAAATGAAAGACATGGGGACAGAAGATCCCAGGCTCTACATGTGGTGCAAGGACGCTGTGAGGTTCATGTCCCATATGAGACCTATGTTTCATTGCAGGATGTGAGAAGGGATGTGAGAAGGGCCCAGTCTGAACAAGCAGTCAATCCCTGTGAAACTCTGAACTTCAGATCTCTCAGTTCCAGTGCCCTCGTTTGCACATTCTCCCAGAGTTTGATGTCCTTTATGTTCTGCGGTGCACAATCAGGCACTTGTTCTTGTTATACGTTATGCACTTGGTGCTTAGTACCAACTGGTACCCACTTCTCTGACTTGTCCACATCTCTCTGCAAGTCCTCTCCACCCTCAGTGGAGGCAACAGCACCTCCTCATCTGGTCTCATCAGCAAACTTGCTCAGAACGTCTTCTAGTCCTGCATTCAAGTCATCTGCATAAACATGAAAGGAAAGTGGCCCCAAAATGGAACCCTGGGGACCCCGACAGTGACCATCTACCAGCCTGATGGAAAAAACTGACTATAATCCTTTGGGACTGACCTACTGGCCAACTGCTCACCCACCACATTGTGTTTCTGTCTAGCCATATGCAGAACATTCTGTCCAGAAGGTTGTTGTGAGAAACAGTATCAAAATCTCCACTGAAATCCTCAAGGATTACATCAACTGGCTTCCCTTGGTCAACTAAACGGATAACTGTGTCACAGAATGAGCTTAAATTAAAAAGGACCTTCGCCTCACAAACTTGTGTTGGCTGCAACCAATGACAGAATTGTCCTTCAGCTGTTTTTCCATAACTCCCACCATCATTTTCTCCATAATTTTACCAGGCTCTGGACTGACAGGTCCATAATTGCCCATGTCATCTTTCTTGCTCTTCCTTACAATGAGACAACATTTGCCAGCTTCCTGTCAGCTGGCATGACCCTAGACTTCTTTAGATGCAATTGAAATGACAGCCCAGAGCATACTAAGGCGTCATCATTGAAAGAAAGTAGATGTGCCATAGCTTTGCAATGTCTTGAACTCCAGAGTATGCCACAAATGGAGCAGAGGGGAAGATTTGCCTCTTCTGTAGTGAACTCATTCTTTTGGTAAGCAGAATAACACTACCTGATACATGAGGACTGTGTCTCTGCTCTGCTCTGCTCAGCTCACAGGGCAGAGGTTCAGGGTGTTGCTCTCATGTCAGTGCAGGTAAACTCACTTTAACCTTTTTTCTTCTGTAAATGCTTCCTCTGTTTGTATGCTCAGATACACTTCCACATTCCCTCAAGTACACTTCCATATATCATTAACAATTACACTTTCTTATACCATCAAAACTGTTTGTCAAACAGTACAGTTCTTCAGTTCACATAAACTCCCTTAATACAGTCTGTATTCTTCAGTTATAAACACTGTGCCACAGAACCAGCACTGATTGAACCACCTCCCTCACACACTTCCTCGCAAGCAGTACATAGTATTACATAAATGGGTTGACATTCATTGGTCGGGTGGAATGTACACCTCTCCTCAGGACAATCTTACTAATCTACAGAGTACAAACTCCCGTCTTCTTACATACAAGCAGAAAGTACATATGAGTGGACAGACAACACAGTCTTTCACTTTGTCCGTGTCTGGCCATTTCCCTCACAGGAGGAAGGAAACATGGATCGGGACTCGGCACTCACCCTGCAGCTGTTCTGTGTCTCACTCACACCACACTCACTCTGACATTTAGATCAAAAACCATGGTTTATTCATACTACACAATGCTGACAACGTTTTCTAGCTGGAATCTTAATAACACTCATACTCTGGTCGACCAGTTGCAAACGTTAATGTTTTTCCCAGAGTCGGCTTGACACACGGTACCAAACACTTAAAGCAGATGATAATATTGAACATACAACCTATAACCCCCGTGATTACAACTTGGAGAACCCAGGCTACCATTTGACAGGCTATCCACTATATCCCATACCCGTAGGAGAGACCAGCCTAGGTCCCTCCTATTGTCAACTACCTGGGAGAGAGTATTTATTCTTGTTTCCATTCATATGACATACAGTTCCCTTTCATAGGAACTCACCCAAGGAGTCTTCCTACCCAGCTGGCAACCAAAGCCATGAGCTCACCTCCCTGGGAGCAGCACGTATGGCTGTAAACTGTGTAGGATGTCTCCTCAAGACATATGGGCTCCACTTACCATACACATACCTGGTCCACCTATGGGTGGTCCTTGTCTGTCCCTGCAGTGATCAGGTGAGGAAGGGAGTCCTTCAGAGAAATCTCAGGGTGCGCCAAAAGTGTCTCCCTCTCAGCTGGTCCTGCAGCAAACAGAGCTGGTCCCACCTGGGCCGCCAAATTGACTACAGGAATTGAACTCTATAACCTCTATAACTGATACAGTCTCCCATGACATACTTATACCAAAGCTGAGGAAGTATGGGATAGGTGATTGGACAGTGAAGTGGGTCGAGAACTGGCTGACTGGCAGAGTGCAGAGGGTTGTCGTTGGCGGTGCAGTGTCTGGCTGCAGGGCTGTAACTAGCGGCGTCCCCCAGGGGTCTGTGCTGGGTCCGGTCTTGTTCAACATCTTCATCAACGACCTTGATGAGGGGATAGTGACCACCCTCAGCAAGTTTGCTGATGACACGAAGTTGGGAGGATTGGCTGACACGCCTGAAGGCTGTGCTGCCATTCAGCGAGACCTGGACAGGCTGGAGAGCTGGGCAGTAAGACACCGGATGAGGTTTAACAAAAGCAAGTGTAGAGTCTTGCACCTGGGTAGAAATAATTGCATGCACCAGTACAGGCTGGGGGAAGAGCTGCTGGAGAGGAGCTCTGCTGAGAGGGATCTGGGCGTCCTGGTGGACGACAGATTGACCATGAGCCAGCAGTGTGCCCTTGTAGCCAAAAAAGCCAATGGCATCCTGGGGTGCATTAAAAAGAGCGTGTCCAGCAGGTCGAAGGAGGTGATCCTCCCCCTCTACTCTGCCCTGGTGAGGCCTCATCTGGAATATTGTGTCCAGTTCTGGGCTCCCCAGTACAAAAAAGACAGGGATCTCTTGGAAAGAGTCCAGTGGAGGACCACAAAGATGGTGAAGGGCCTGGAGCATCTCCCCTATGAGGAGAGACTTAGGGAACTGGGTCTGTTTAGCCTTGAGAAAAGAAGGCTGAGAGGGGACCTGATCCAGGTCTATAAATATTTGAGGTGTGGGGGGCAAAGAGGTGAGGCCAGACTCTTTTCAGCAGTGTGTGGAGGAGGGACAAGGGGAAACAGACAGAAACTGCACCATAGGAAATTCTGCACTAATGTGTGCAATAACTTCTTTATGGTGAGAGTGACAGAGCACTGGAACAGGCTGCCTAGGGTGGTTGTGGAATCTCCTTCTCTGGAGATATTCAAGACCTGCCTGGATGCTGAGCTGTGCAACGTGGTGTAGGGAACCTGCTTTGGCAGGGGGACTGGACTCAGTGGTCTCTGGAGGTCCCTTCCAACCCCTACAATTCTGTGATTCTGTGAATATCATGGAGTTGTTTGGATGGGGAAAGACTACCCCTTTGAATGACCTTTTGTCAGGGCATGTCCTGGGATTCCTAGGATCCTCAAAATGCAGCACTGCTTCTGTCACTGAAAAATGGGGCCCTGTGTGGGACGGAGGGAGGGTCCATGAGTCCCTGGCCCACCTGACTGAGTATTTCCATGGTCTTAGCAAAGACATACTTACAACTTGAGAATGACAGTTAGCTGTATTCATGGTGGCATGGCCACTTTTAATAGCCTTGAACTGTCTGAACATAACTGAAGAGGCTCAGGCTGATGCAAATCAGCTATTGAATGATAGTGTTGAAAAATTGGAAAGACAGGTGGCAGTTTTGATGGGAAAAAACCTAATTCAATCATTCTCCTATGGAAGATCAGTAACAACTGTCTGGAGGACCATGGGGGCCCTGTACAAGGGAATCTGTATAAAATGGACTCTGTAAATGAAGGCACTAAAAGGTCAGATTTTGAGGTTCCATTTGGACTAGATCTATTTGAGATCTGACTGATTGTAACCCAAAAATGAAAAAAAAAAAAAAAAAAAAATGCAGGATAGGCTGGTGGGAGTGCCCTGATCAGTGTCCACCCCCGAAACCCTGCTGCCCATAATACAGCAGCTGAACTGATGGATATAGTACAGTGGTTTAGGCAGAAACCAAGAGAGCATGCCAGCATAGCTGCTCTGGTTATGGGACATGGAGGCAGAAAGTGCTATGGTGAATGGACTGGAAATTTCAAAACTGACATCCATTACTACTAACCCTGCCCTCAGGCAAAGACTTTATGCTCTTGTCTGGAGGGCTTATCGCAATAAAGATTGGCGGATTTGCTGCGTAGACCGGTCAGAACTCAGATCTGCGTTGTGCTTCCTGCGGCACCAAACGCCCAACAGTGGCAGTTCCGCTTATTGGCCAGCAGGTGGCAGCAGAGACCACGGAAAGAACGTCTGCGGGACAGACCCTGGGGATCCGTTCTCTTTTGATTATAGGGGAAGAACACAAAGATGGAAGAGGAGGGAAGGGGGAAGAAAAAAAGAAAAAAAAAAATCAAACCACAGCAAACAAATAAAAACTTCTCCAAACGTAGCAAACGTGAATGTCTGTCAATAAATTAATGAGTAATTAAATTGATATCCCTTTCCCGCCCCCCCCCCCCCCCCCCCCCCCCCCCCCAACTTCTGAGATGAAAAAAAAACACTTCTTTTAGAAGAAAACAGAGTAGTAACAACTTCTGTACCTACAGTCACCACTCTGAGATCCTGTCTGGGTCTCCCAAGGCTTGTAAATAACCACTGGGTCGGTTCTGATGTCGCGTGATTTGTTGTCAGTTCTCTCATGGTTCTCCGGTCAGTTCTCCGGTGCCAGGATCTGCCACAGGGCATTCTGACCACGGGCATCATGTTTCTACGCTGCCGCCTGCATTTAACAGGCAATGGGACTGCCCAGCATGTGCAAGGCAGCACCTCTTTCACACCACCAGAATGTTTAAGGCTGTTGGGATTGTTGTTAGCGTCCCATTAACACTGAGGCTAGAGATACCCTTAGGATTGACATTACTATTAGCATTACTTTGATGGTGCCCTATCTGGGTCATTTCCAGGGGATGTCAGGAGTAAGGCACAGTGTCAGGAGAAAAAGAACAGACTCTGTTACTTTATAAACGTGATAATAGAGAGAGTTCATTGGAAAAAATACAACTCTTAAATAATGCAAAGCATGCTTCTGATTGGATGCAGGCATCATCTGGGCTCTGATTAATATTACTCTTAAGGTAAAGATTATTGTTACCATAATGATTTTTTTTTTTGGATTATGATCAGGGTTAAGGTTCCTTTTGCTACAAACTTCTAGCATCATTTTTGTTGTTGCATTTGGAGTTAGGGACGATTTTAGAATCAGGGTAAGGGTTAGGATTAGAGTTACATTGCTGGTTAATGCTGTTATCTTTACAGCTCCTGTGAGGGTTGGGGTCTGGGTCAGGTGTTTAAAAATGAAATGAAAAAAGAATTAAAAAAATATATTGAAAGCTTCAGATTTCCTTAATCTTTGTGGGAATCATATAATGTGCAACTCAGATCTACCTCTTCGTGCAGTGACTGCCTGTAAATTTGCTGGAGCCTAATATAATATGGCCTTGTGCTTTCCACTAACTCACCTTCATTTCATTTTCATTACATTTGCTTGGTAGTCAGATTTTGGTGTGTGGATATTTTAAAACAATCTAACTGACATTAGCAAAAAATTAAAAATAAAATTAAAAAAAATGCACAACAGCATCAATTGTATCAATTTTTATAGATAAGATAAAGAAGAGCAGTTTCCCTTAGTTTTCTGTGCCTCTTTACTTTCTTACCCTCTCCCCTTGTGTGAGAAACTCTCAAAGTCAAAGATTTCTAGTTAGGCAAAGATGGCAGCGATAGCAGCAGTGCTTATTCATTATTGCAATACTGCGCGCACATCCCCTATTGGCAAGGGAGAAACTGCACACCAGTCAGTGAAATCAATTCTGTTCTGTGCCCTAAACCCACTGCAGGTGATGCTCTCATGGCTCTCATTGGTTGAGCTTCTCAGGCTCACAGACTCCTCGAGACTGTGGCTAGGATTCATTTCCATAGAAGGTCAATTACCAACCTCTTGTTTTTAGGTCTGCCTTGTACTTTTCTGCGGACAGAGAAGGGCAATGTTTCCAAAAGTCAGTACATTCATTCTGTCCTGTGCTGGGCTCTACCCACCCTGTATTTATCTTGTGCTTGTCTCAATTCTCCCCATGTCAGAATGCCCCCAGTCTGAACTTAATTCTGTTCAGCAACTTTCTTGGTGGAAAAACTACTTATACAGCTGTTTTACAAGAGGGTTATACATTCAGTTAGGGCCTACACTATGTACTGAAAATACTGGAAACTTCCACTGCAAAAACACAATCTACCTCTCCCATCTGTGCAGCCTTGCAGACCCAGAGCATGCCAGGTTATTTCTGCTTTCATAGCATTTGCATGCTGTAGGGTGAGCACAAGGTTCTGCTGCTTGATTCTTCTGCAAGAGCTGCCTACCGGCAAATGGTTGCAGGGATGGAGGATGTGACAGAAAGCATTTGTCTCCACAAGAGCAGAGTTACATTCAGTGCAGAGTGTGAGAGTCAGGTTGGTGTGGAAAAGCACTGACACGCTGGGGATGATGCAGTGCTCACATGTCTAACACTCACAGACATTACTGTCAGAAGGATGGTGCTGTGTTGTGCTTCTACCTTTGGCAGCCCCTGGAGAAATGCTGTGGCACACAGAACACCTTTGTATTGCACTGAGTGCTGCCATGCAGCATGGATTTAACACACCAAATCCAGAGGAGCATGACTGCATCTAACTGCCCTGAGAAAAACTACTGTAGCTGAAGAGATGAGGAGGCAGCTGCTCATCTGCAGAACAAGCAGTACTGCCAGACATTGGGCCAGGTGAGCACCTCCTGCTGCAGCGTGATGATGACAGGGCTGGAGATGATCTGCAAAGCCAGCTTAAAAGTGGGAGACGTGAGTCAACATGGCAGGAGGACAGAGGTGTTAGGGAGCAGCCAAGGCATCAAAGAGTATCAAAAGGCTTTGAAAAGTATCACAAAGTGACAGCCAGGAAGACTGGGATATATCATGAGCAGCAACCTGGATGCTAGAGATTATTTGCTCCCATACAAAATGGTAGAGATCTTGCTGCAGACATCCCAAAGCCAGGCAAAATGGGAACCCAGAGCTCTGCCTGCACGAACCCCACAGCCATAGCATTGCAAGCTGAGCTGCCTTGCTGTTTGTTGCATTCATCCCAATCCCTGTGATTGAAGACTCAGAATGCAGTCGAGGCAATGACTGAGCATGAGAGTGACTTTATTCAATAAAAGACAGGAGGGCTTGAGAGGTCAAGGGTGAAGATGGGACTCCTCTTGTCAAGATGAGAGTGGCTCAGAGCTGGTGCTGCTGCCTGGTGCCTGGGACTGGCAGCCTGACTCTAAGTCCCCATCTAAGATGCTCAGCTTCACCTCACTGATGCTGCCCTGCTCCTGCATGGTGGTGCTGCTGCTGGGACACTCGGGCTGTGCTTGGGATGGGCAGCACTGCAAAGGCGCTGGGTCACAGTCCAGGCAGGTGACTGCTGTGTCTGGCAGGCTCAGGTCAGGAGCTTCAGCAGAGCCAGGAGATATGAGAGCATGAACGTGGATGAGCCCCTTGTGTCCATCACTGTTACCATGTGGAAGGCTGTCATCCGAATTGCAGCGATTCATGCTTAATAAGAACTCTCCATTGATGGAAAGACACTGCTTGGTTTGGATCTTTGGGGTTGACAAGGGCTCGAATCACCTAGGAAGGCATAGAAACACAAGGGTTAGTTTCAAACATTTGCAAGTTGAATCATGAAAGGTTGTTGATACTTGGTAATAGAGTGGCGGCTGGAAGAAGCAAGTAGGCTTGAAGCAGCATAGCCACTGTCTTGAAAGTGATCCTCATTCAGGTCCAGCTCGTGTGTTGTTTCACTGTAATCTGCTTCTTTGGGTCTACCTAGTGGGCAGCAACACTCGAGCTGTTACTGATATCATTGAAAAGAACTGGAGACAATTGTTCTATTCCTAAGAGCTTCAAGGTGCCTAGAAGCACAAATAGAAACCAGCAGTATTTCATCACTTCACCAAAAGGAAGGTCAAACACCTGAGCTGTGAAGAGCAGTTACAGAACCTATGCATAAGATCACACCAGACATACTTTGTTCTAACAACCGTTATGGCACATAGTCCATTTCCTTCAATATTCCCAAAATGAAATGATGTGGAGCATTACAGGGAAAGAAACACTGCACACAGACACTATGACCCTGATTAGACTCAAGCAGCAGACTTAAAACAAGTCAGAGTTTTTGATTCCAGGATATTTCAGGACCTATCGTGTGAAATTCAGTTACACAACAGTGCCTAGGTGCCTGCGTTTCAAGCAACTTTCAGATCACAGCCATGTAAAATAAAAACAAATTCAGTGCAGAAATAGCAAGCCTGTACCTTAATACTCATGAGATTATCCATTTTTTACAGCACTCTGACTAAGTTCTAAAACTTGCTCATCCCAGTTCACTTCAGCAAGTTCCACCAATTCAAGCAACGCAGTTCTGAGATCCTGTATATGTTGTGCAGATAGAATTGAACAGTGCAGAAATAATCTCTGACAGCTTTAAGAGCTCTGTTCTGCTTACAAACTCTCAGTCCAAAACTATTCTCAGTTTTAAGGAAATGAACACCTGAAGCAGTTGGATCATCTGCCATTTGCCGCATTCTGCTTCTTGGCATCATGATTAGCACAAAGGGTTTTCTGCTGTCCTGCAGAGATGGACAAAGTCCTGCTTACAAATGGACCAAGTTTCAGTGTACAGCAGAGTTTGTACCAGACTAAAAAGCCACGCCATTCAATTCATGTGCTCAGGTTGTTATGCACTCCGAAAGGAAACAGAACTAACTGTTGGATTCTGAAGGCAATCTGTGGGGTCCTACATTACCTCCTGATTCTGGAAGAGGAAATTCTAATAGCAAATGCAGAACTTTGATCTTTGTAGACATGAGAAGAGCTGGCATTTAGGAACATTCATTTCAGGGAAATCAAATGATATGTCTGTATTTTTTACTACAGATAGTATAGGGAGCAGCCAGTTGAAGAACCAGATACAAAAAATCCAGCCCATTGGCAAGAAAATACTTCTCCTTAAATTCTGTATGCTATCATGGTACAGAATTAGGCTACAGTGCCACATAGGCCAACCAAGTGTAGAACCAAATCCACAAAATACTGGTAGACAAAGCAGCAAAAACAGGGACAATATTCAGCAGACAGGCCTTTCTACTCACAGCTCAGCATGTTCTGCCATCCGAAAAGCAAGGCCTCTTGTCAAGCTCAGCTATTTCCCTTCTCAGTGTATTCTAGCACCACTGATACCCACTGGTATCCTCCTGTAGAGTGCCATCATATTGTCATCATCCAAAGGGAAAACCCACACAGCAGAGCATACAGCACTACACCCATGCTCCAAATATCCGCCTGAAAAACAAAAAGACAAGCTTACAAACCTGAAGCACCTCAAATGGCTTCCTGACAGACTGGATTGTCTGCCCTTGCCAAAGCCCACATATAGCCCATGAAAAGCTGGCTCTTTCCCTCAGGAAATAAAACCTTATCGTCCCAGAGAAAGCATATAACCCTCATTCAATTGCCCTTCCACTCAGCTTAGAGCACTACTAAAACCAGCATCTTCACCTTAGCTCATCACACTGCTGCAGTTCCTTTTACAAGGATTTCACTGGCAAAAATGAAATCAAAGCCGTCACAAGGGATTTAGCACAGTTACGTGTTACTGGCTACGAGAGCTGTCAGCACAGTCACCTGTCTGGCTTTGCTGCTGTTCGGTTCTCTTTATGTAGAGGCACAACAAGGTTCAGACACAGTGCAGTTCTCACTTTGACTGTAAAGAAAAAGGAGGCTTGAAAAGCAGCGTGTGGAAAACAAAGAAACAAGAATTAGAACAACAGTGGGGCCATGGCACTTGTAGGAATTGCTCCGCCTTTAACAGCGATTCAAGAAGTACGAGGGCATCCCAAACCAGACCAGTTTGGACAGATTAACAACTGCAAGTAGTGGGTTCCAAAATTCCAGACATGAAATCAAAGCTGGAAAAACTCTTCACATTTTCATCTCTCAATTTTTAGTTCATTGTGCATTACAACGGAAACAATTCTTCACATACAACTTGGAAGCTAAAGACAAGTCTGACAAAACAGACTGCACAGAAATGATGGATAATTAACAGAGCAAATTGCTCTTTCAAACACTTAGTAATAGAAAGAGATCTCTGAAGTTGCTGTTCTGTAGAGCCCCAAAGCAGTCGCTTGAGGCAGTTCAGGATTAGCCAGAGACAAACCAGCCAGCTGTGTGAACTGAGACCAATTGCACTTTTCTAGTCTGTGGCCACTGACAGCTTCTGAGAGCTACCAAGCGATGCAACCTAGCAGAATTCAGAAGGGAAACCAAGAGAGCCTACCTGAGCTCCACTGCCTTTAAATGCTCTGTGGAGAGGGAAGGGAAAGAGGGGAAAACAAACACCGCTCTACATCCCTCTGAGCCAATAGACACTTTGCCCTGGATTAGCTCTGGTGCTGCATAAGCTGGGCTTCCACAGCATGTGTTCAGGCGGTAATCAAGGCCTGCCTGGAATAACACAAAAAATAGAGAGAAACGTTTGCTTTAACAGAGTTTATGTCTTCTGGTCATAACACTTGAGAAGCCTCAGAGGCTTCTTCTCCTGTGCATATTTTCATTCATCTTAGAGTTTGCTTTCATTCAATGTGACCTCTCTAGGCAAATATTGTCTAAGACCATGAGCATCACATAAATGTGCAGATCTCAAGCTGCTCACTTATCTAGTACCCTTCGCATGATGCTTTATTTTCCTCAGCTGATCATCTAGATTGTGTCTGTTGATTGTGCAACAACAGCCTGTTGATCTCGATTACCTGTGAGAGGCTCTAACTTTGGCCAGGAAAAATCATTTGAGGATAAGTAATTATCTGGGACTCAGTAAGTCTTCCCATGCTTTCATAACAGCAGAGATACACACACACACAAACTCGTGGAACCCCACTGCTTTGCACAATCCTGTGCACACTCACGTGTGTCATGCACTGATTTCCCAGCCAGTCCTCATAGGGTCTCTTACTTAGGACGGGAGTGTAGGGGAGCAGCCAGAAGCTGTTTGCATTCCCTGCTGTCTGCTGGGCAGCTTTGCTGGAGATGCTTGGGTTGCTTTGTTTTTCCTTGGGAGGTGGGAAGGAGCTTTGGGTTGGAGGCACATCCCGTGCCAGAGCATCCCAATGGCACGTGTGGGGCACTGATCTGCAGCAGATGAAGGGGAGGAGGTCCCAGCACAGCTCTGCACCATGCTCTGCCACACTGGGCAGCTTGTTCCTGGCTCAGCAGCGTCATCAGACAAGAAGCAGGGAAGGAAATCAAGGATGGGGGGTACCATCAAACGCAGTTAGTGCATGCCTGTGCAAGACAAACAGACCCAGAGCTTGCAGGTTGTTCCTGCTTTTGTAGCATTTGTGTGCTGTAGCTGAGCAAAAGGTTCTGCTGCTTGAATCTTCTTCTGCAAGAGCCACCTACCGGTAAATGTCTGCGGGGATGTAGTCGGTGTGCACGTCTGAAGCCATTTGAGAACCTAGTCGTTCTTGCTGCAGGACCCCTGTCTTCTGTTAAAAGCTGAACGGTCCCCAGAGCACCTGTTTCCATCAGCTACCACCATCCAAAGCAGCCAGCCTTCTTACAGTCACCTGGCCCAAACATCCCTTTTGCTCTACACTTGATTCCTGCAAGAGATGGGAGCTCGGCATGCACACCATCCTTCCAACACCCCATCCCTGCAGCAAGGGATCACAGCGCTGGCACAGCTGAAACAAAAAGGGTGTGCGAGTTTCCTGTTAGCACTCAGTGTGAACCAATCTACCACTGAGCAACACCGTGAGTCCCCACTCACCTCAGCACAGGTCAACCTGTAACCCCAACCTTCCCCTATCCATGTGCACACGCACACCCATTCACCACCCTGCCTGCTTTGCACACCCCCATGCACACTCTGCATCGTGTGCCCTCCTTTGCATTCACAGACGTGTGCAAACCATCCCTGGGAACACCTACGTGCCTACACCTTCCACAAACACCCCTTTGTGTGCACCTGTGTGCAACCCAACTCCTCAGCACACGCACGCGTTTGTGCCACCCTGTCCATGCACTCACCACGTGCCCTCCAGCAACCAAGGATTGCAGAGATGCTCCAGACTGTGCCAGAGATGGAATCTCAGAGTGCTGGGACATTATTGATCACTAAGGAAAACACTTGGAAGCATATTCAATCTGCAGAAGCTGTAATTACTGGGCACAGTTAGCTTTCCTATGGCTCAGCTGGAGGAGGCGGGTGCTCTCATACATCTGAGACACTCGCACAATGTTGGGATCATTCTGATGGAAACTATGTCTTCAGATATCATGGTTAAAACCATCCAAGATGATCATGCAGAGCCTTAGCTCTTGAGCAGCACTTCCTCCCCACCCTTCACTACTCCAAGCAGCTCCAACAAACTTCTCAGAAGAAATCCAGGCCAGCACAGACCTGGCAGACCAGAACCAAGTGCAGCTTGTGGGACGGCAGTGCCCACTCCTTGCTTCCACCCTGCTCCAGCAGGTTAAGGAGTCTGAGCCTCACTGGCCTTTGACAACTCAAGACTTTCAGCACCTCATGCCAACATTTCTCACTAAGATACACCTAAGGCATTGAATTCTCTTCTCACTACCTCCTCCCAGTCCTCCCCTAGGAACAGAAACAATTCAGATTCTACAGCAAACTACAGCATCTGCACTGCAAGAGCACACTGAACCACCTGCAACAATGAAACATGGTTTTGGAGAGTGGGTATGAAAACACACCTTTAGACAGCTGTCTCCCTGTAGCCAAAAGGAAACCAAGAAGGAAAAGTCCAGCCTGAAACATGCCCATGCTACTAGCCCAGGTTTTTCACAGTCAATGCAGAATCCATCCTGTTCTTGAGGTAACAAACGACCAGTGAGTCTCCCGTTGCTCCACCCCTTCTCCTTCAAAGCCTGAAAAAGAAAGAATAAACAAGCAGAAGAAACCCAGACGTACCTTTCCACACACAGAGCAGAAAGTGGAACAGCAGTTGTCTCCTTCCTGAGACATGGTGGGGAGCATCCCAGAGGAAGCCCAAGTTCTTTGCTTCTCTCCACAGGGACTTCAAGCACTCTTGGCAAGAGCTGCTTTGGTTCTTTCTTCAATTGCTTCCATCACCAGAATCTCCTTTGGAAAAGGAACCCGAATGAAAGAATCAGCAAATGAAAAAGAATGAGCAATAGCCACTTTACCAGCTTTCTTCTGACACTCAATTTAGACTCTTGACTCGGGCAAGGTCTTAAAATCAACTGGTTACAAGAACTGTCCCAAAATATATCCAGCTTCTGTACAGCTGCCATTCTTTCTGACAGCGAGTGTAATCACAGAATCATAGAATGGCCCGGGTTGGAAGGGACCTCAAGGATCATGAAGATCAATCACCTCCCTGTCCCTGCTGGCCATCCCCTCTTCTGATGGAGCCCAGGGGACCATTTGCTCTCTGAGCTGCAAGAGCACGCTGATGGCTCACGTTCTGTTTTTCATCCACCAGGACCCCCAGGTCCTTCTCTGCGGGGCTTCTCTTAAGGACTGCTCCTCCCAGTCTGTAGAAATGCCTGGGATTCCTCCAGCCCAAGTGCAAAACCTTGCACTTTGCTGTGTTCAACCTCATTAGATTCACGTAGGCCAACCTCTCGGTTGAGCTCCCTCTGAATGGCATCCCTTCCTTCCACTGCGTCAGCCGCACCACTCAGCAAACAGCAGAAGGTGCACTCCATTGCATCATTGGTGTCTCTGATAACCATGTAAAAAAGCACTGGTCCCAAGACAGACTCCTGGATGACACCACTTGTTATCGGCCTCCACCTGGACATAGAACCATGAATCACCACCCTCTGTCTGTGGCCTTTCAACCAATCCCTTATCCACCAGGTGGTCCACCTGTCAAATCCACGTCCCTCCAGTTTAGAGATAAGGATGTGGTGGAGGGCAATGTCAAAGATCTTGCTCAAGTCCAGGTCAATGACATCTGTTACCTTCCTTTTGTCCACAAATGCCGTCACTCCATCATAGAAGGCCACCAGACTGGTTAGGCATGGCCTTCCCCTGCTAAAGCCACGCTGCCTGTCTTGGATCACATGCTCATTTCTTATGTGATCAAGCATGTCTTTGAGGCAGATCTGTTCTTCACCATCTACATCAGTTACACATTTGAATCAAATAATTGGTGTTCCTGTCACCAAGAAAACCTCTTTGTCTTCTACTCCTGCTGCACTTCTGTGCTTTCATCAGAAGCAAAGGAAGAGACCACCTCCTAGATCCAAATTTTAAGAAACCAACACCCAATAGGTGTCATCTGAAGTAAAATAGCAGAGAAATTAAGATGACTCTTCTGCATCCAGCTTGGATCACTCCCTCACTCAGGCACACCACCATCAGATCAAGGAGATGCTGCCTTCAGCTTAGAGACTGTATGGGAAATCACAGCTTGAACCTCTGATTAATCAGCTGAGGCAAGTATTGGGTCAGCTGCGGGAGCACAGGTGAGAGTAATCTAGCTGTGCTTCCAGAAGGGGTGGACCTCGACTCAACCTCCTCTGAGACCTCATTTAAAGGCTGACCACCACTGAGACAGCATGTCTTAGAGATTGCTCCCTAGTTGAGGCTGCCTCAGCTTTCTAGTCAAGGTATCGATATTGGTGAGTTTCCCTTTGCTAATAACCTTAGGCTATTTACCACCATCTTGGTTAATATCTTTTTATTAACCACCCTTACAGAGACCATAAGGGTTTGGGCTTCCAAACTCTCAGCAAGCATTTGGATCAGCCAGCTTCCTGCCGAGGAGCCCCCTGCATCACTGCTGCCTATTCTGGTACCGGACCCGCAGATGCTTCAGAGCTCATTAGCATGGACTTCCTTCCTCCCCTCAGCAGCTGCTCCTGCACTCACCTTCATTCCTACTCAGATACCGGCCGCTTCCAGCACCAGCTGACCTGCAAGACACAGAAAGGAAAGGTGGGAGTCATGCAAACGCACAAGCCCAAGGCTGTGTCACCACCACACATGGCAGCCTCGGGAAGTCAGCTGAAACTACAGCCTTTGTCAGAATGGAAACAGGCACCGTCAATTAAGTGTGACCTCTGAACTCATTGCCACCATCAGAAATAGGCACTGAAATCGCTCACTTCACTGCAGCTGGTTAACTCCAAATTCTTTTGCTTTTGGGAAAATGCGGACACAGAATTGAAGGACACCAGAAAAACGACATCTACTTCATTGTAGGTGGTTAAGCTTGGAAGCAGGACTTGAGCAAGAAATGCTTCTCAGCTCCTTGAAAGGCACTAATCCTGACCTCTGCCACAGGTGGCTGAGCGACACAAAAGTTGAGCTGCCCATTCAGAAGCACATGGAGCAGGCCATGGAGCGGTTACATACCAACACATGAACAGGCACTTTCCCATTGGAAGGGAAATCCCTTCTCCCTGCCATGCCATGCCCACACTGCTCCTCAGGGCTGCACTGACAGCACAGACAGAATTGAAACATCTTTTGTCATCACTGTGGTTTTTCACAGACCCAGACAATGAGATACTGGGTTGCTGTGTGGGTTCCCAGGCGGCACTGCCATTTCCAAGCCATTGCTTCCTAGGGGCACAGAAAGGAAAACGCCTGAACAAAATTTCACCCAGAGATTGCTATTTTATCATTCTTCCATGCAAAACAGGAGGACAGTACAGCGGATTTGTGCAGCTGCATCAACACCCTGGGTGCTAAAGGAATGCAAAGACAGAAATATCAAAACTACAAGGAGGGAAGCTATGTTTAGTAATATCTTTTCTCATTTACAACAGGCAGTTGGCACTACTAAAGGAAAATCCCAGGCCTCAGGTTCTGACA
This sequence comes from Coturnix japonica, assembly GCF_054131305.1. Taxonomy (NCBI): domain Eukaryota; kingdom Metazoa; phylum Chordata; class Aves; order Galliformes; family Phasianidae; genus Coturnix; species Coturnix japonica. Next base: position 5,331,336 of record NC_140687.1, on the reverse strand, counting down.
GTGCGACAATCTGGCACGGACTCAGATGTGAGTGATCCAAATGGTTTATTCCAGGTTCTAATACCACTTCTGTGAATTCACACGTTTTCTCTCTTAACTTTCCCACAGCCTTCACATGTCCACAGAACATCCCACAAACTCTCCTTTACGGCGCACGTAGGCACTCATCCCACCAGAGCCATCAGTCATTCCTAGCCATGTGCTTCTCCTCCAGTCACGGACAGTATCACACGGCCATCATGCATCTTAAATGACTTAGTTTTTCTGTTCTTTCTGGAGGTGTCCTTGGTTCCTAGCCTTACCTTCTCATGCCGTTCATCTTCCTCTGCAGCTCCTGCTCTGAAGAGTCTTCTTATGTTCCCACATGACAGGAAGAAAATGAAGACACAACCCCTGCCACCAAGGTCAGCTCTGCAGCACACGTTACCTGAGGAGCACTTGGCTACTCATGCAAACTGCACAGTGCCAGGAAGATTGTTACATGTTGCACTTCTTCTTCTCCTGGCTCAGAAATTAAATTTTCTACCTAGAAAATGGAAAACAAACAAACAAGCAAACAAAAAACAACAACAACAAAAAACACCTCACCTGACATAAAGGAGACATGATTGTTACTATGGAATTCCGGAGGGCAAGGTATTTGCCCTCTCTATGAAGAAGCTGACTGCAAAGGACTAAGAACAGCCACGATCACGTTGAGAACTTGCGGGTAAAATTCGGGACTGAACCAATAATGGGCTTCTGGAGGTGAGGGTCTGCTCCAGGCCGCCTGGTCAAGGGAGCCTGTTGATGGGCCCTGCTTACTGCAGCTACCAGAAGCACCGCGCTCACTGACTCTCAACTTGATGGGGGATTCCAGTCAGGCTGGGAAATCAGCATGGCTGGCTGCAAGCTGTCTGAGAGACTGCTGGACTGCACTGGGAATAACTTTGTGGGCCAAGCATTAAGCACACCAAGCAGAAGGGAAGGTATTGGACAGACTGACCAGAGGTCAAGCGTTGCTGGACCTGCTGCTCACCAACGCTGAGGAGATCATCAAAGGCGTCAAGGTTGGAGGCTGCCTGGGCTCCAGCGATCATGCCCTGGTTGAGTTTGTGATCTCAAGCGATGTGGGCCTGGCAAAGAGCAGGACCAGGATGCTCAACTTTAGAAGAGCAGACTTCAAGCTACTCAATGGAATGCTGGCCAAGATCCCCTGGCGCGCTGCCCTCAAAGATAAGGACGTTGAGGAGAGCTGGCTACTGTTCAAGGATGCCCTCCTGGCAGCACAAGAGGTCTCCATTCCCCTGATTAAGAAAGTGGGCAGGAGAGGTAGAAAACCGGCATGGCTCAGCAAGGACCTGCTAAGAGAACTGAGGGTGAAGAAAGGGGTGTACAAGCTCTGGAAACAAGGCTGTGTCACCCGGGAAGAATACAGGGATGCCGTCCGAACTTGCAGATGTGGGATCAGGAAAGCCAAGGCTCAGGCAGAACTGAACTTGGCGAGGGATGTGAAAAACAACAAGAAAACCTTCTACAGGTACATTGGCCAGAAGAGACAGGCCAAAATGGGCGTGCCTACTCTGGTAAATTTAAAAGGAGAAATGGCTTCAACAGATGAAGAGAAAGCTGAGGTGCTGAATGAGTTCTTCACCTCGGTCTTCACTGGTGGCCAGGATTCTAGTCTTTTTCACGTCCCTAAGTCTTGCACCCCCATACCTCCATGTGGGGACCAAGGAGGTAAATCCCTCCCCACTGTAAGGGTAGAGCAAGTCCGAGAGTGCCTCCTTAGACTGAATGAGTATAAGTCTATGGGGCCAGATGGCGTGCATCCCAGGGTCCTGAAGGAGCTGGCTGAGGTGGTTGCTGAGCCGCTCTCCATCATATTTGAGAAGTCGTGGCTGTCAGGTGAGGTCCCGGATGATTGGAGGAAGGGTCACGTCACTCCCATTTACAAGAAGGGGAGCAGGGACGACCCGGGTAACTACAGGCCGGTGAGTCTCACCTCTGTGCCTGGGAAGATTATGGAACAGATCCTCCTGGACAACATGCTTGATCGCATAAAGAACAAGCATGTGATCCGAGACAGCCAGCATGGCTTCACCAGGGGAAGGTCATGCTTAACTAATCTTGTGGCCTTCTATGATGGAGTGACGGCGTTGGTGGATGAAGGGAAGGCGACCGATGTCATTTACCTGGACCTGAGCAAGGCCTTTGACATGGTCCCCCATCACATCCTCATCTCCAAATTGGAGGGAGGTGGATTTGATGGGTGGACAACTAGATGGATAAGCAATTGGTTGAAAGGGCCGCAGACAGAGGGTGGTGGTCAATGGCTCTATGTCCAGGTGGAGGCCGGTAACGAGCGGCGTCCCTCAAGGGTCTGTCTTGGGACCGGTGCTCTTTAACATCTTTATTAATGACATCGATGAGGGAATGGAGTGCACCCTCAGCAAGTTTGCTGATGACACCAAGCTGAGTGGTGCAGTCGATACGGTGGAGGGAACAGATGCCATTCAGAGGGACCTTGACAGGCTGGAAAGCTGGGCTCGGGTGAACCTAATGAGGTTCAACACGGCAAAGTGCAAGGTTTTGCACTTGGGCCGGAAGAACCCCAGGCACCTGTACAGGCTGGGAGGAGTTGTCCTTGAGAGCAGCTCGGCTGAAAAAGACCTAGGGGTCCTGATAGATGAGAAACTTAACATGAGCCAGCAGTGCGCTCTGGCAGCCCGGAAAGCAAATGGGATCCTGGGCTCCATCAGGAGAGGGGTGGTCAGCAGGGATAGGGAGGTGATCGTCCCTCTCTACTCTGCTCTTGTGAGGCCCCATCTGGAGTACTGTGTCCAGGTGTGGAGCCCTCAGTACAAAAAAGATATGGAAATTTTGGAAAGGGTCCAGAGGAGGGCCACAAAGATGATCAGGGGGCTGGAGCACCTCCCCTATGAGGACAGGCTGAGGGAGTTGGGTTTGTTCAGCCTGGAGAAGAGAAGGTTGCGAGGTGACCTCATTGCAGCCTTTCAATACCTGAAGGGAACTTACTCCCAGGAGGGGAGTAAACTCTTCGAAAGGGCTGATAATAGCAGGACTAGGGGAAATGGTTTTAAGTTGAAGGAGGGAAGATTTAGGTTGGATGTTAGGGGAAAGTTCTTTACTAGAAGGGTGGTTAGGTCCTGGAACAGGCTGCCCAGTGAGGTTGTGGATGCCCCGTCCTTGGAGGTGTTCAAGACCAGGTTGGATAGGGCCCTGGGCAACCTGATCTAGTAAATGTGTATGTTTGGTGGCCCTGCTAGGCAGGGGGGTTGGAACTACATGATCCTTGAGGTCCCTTCCAACCCGGGTAATTCTGTGATTCTGTGATTCTGTGAAGGGAAGCATTACTGGACATGCTGCACAGCAGGGGTTAAGACTGGAGGTGGTCAGGGCTGTAGTGACCATGCCCTCCTAGAGTTCCTCATCTCAAGGAATGCGGGCCTGGCAAAAAGCAAAGTCAGGACCCTGAGCTTCAGGAGAGTCAGCTGCAGGCTGTTCAAAGAATTCTTGGACGAGAGACACTGGAAAACTGTTCTTAGGGGCAAAGGGTTCAAACATCCCTTTGTGTGCACCTGTGTGCAGCCCAACTCCTCAGCACAGCCCTGTGCAAGCACACATTTGTGCCACCGCATCCACGCACTATCTATGTGCTCACACACACTCACACAACCACATCCCTTAGTGCAGCCCTGTGCGCACACACACTCACACATGTGTAACCCCTTCCTTTCACTCCCAAAGTGCACGCACACACCGGTACCACAATGTCCTTGTGCAGCTCCAACACTCTGCACACCCCTGTGCACGTACATATATGTGCATGCTCGTCCTTGCACACATACCCACAGACCTACACACACCTGAGCAACACCACTGGTTTGTACACTCATGGACACAAATGTGTGTACAACACCATCCATGCACAAATACACACACACACACACGGATCCCCACTGCTTTGCACAATGCTGTGCACACTCACGTGTGTCATGCACTGATTTCCCATCCAGTCCTCGAGGGGTCACTTACTTAGGACAGGAGTGCAGGGGAGCAGCCAGAAGCTGTTTGCATTCCCTGCTGTCTGCTGGGCAGCCTTGCTGGAGATGCTTGAGTTGCTTTGCTTTTCCTTGGGAGGTGGGAAGGAGCTTTGAATTTGAGGCACATCCCGTGCCAGAGCATCCTGATGGCACAAGGGGGATCAGGGCCCCTCTATTGGTTACCTCGGTGGCTTGCAGCAACTGGAACTTTTTGCCTATTGAGAAAGCTAAAAAGTGTGAGTTCCTCCTGACCCATATCAACAAAAATCTCAACCATAAAAAAGAGACGTCTTCGTATTCAAGCAAATGACAACAGTAAGACCATGCATGTTGTTTTGTTGTATTTCCTCTGTAATCATGGGGAGGATATGAAGAAGTGGTATAATTCATCCACTTCTGCACTTCAGGCACAAGTTCCTTAGAATTGGAAGAGACCCTTAAAGGCCATCTAGCCCAGCTCCCCTGCAATAAAAAGGGACATTCACAGCTAGATCAGGTTGCTCACAGCCTGGTCATTAGTCATCCCAGAGGCAAAACACACACTGAATGATCTCTCCTTCAGTCATAAATCCTTGGAGACAACAGCATTGACACTGCATGTTACTGAAGCAGTAAAAGAAATTGCTCCTGTAACTCTCCTTGTGTTAAGTAAAATGATGATAAAAAGCAATGGAATGCTTTGGCAGGACACCAAAACCATCCTCCTTCCTTGATATCTGCTGCAATGGAACCTTCCACTGGAAGAAAGCCTCTGATGACTTGTCACCCCAGAGAGGTCAGCTTTAGAAGCAGGACTGCTGCACAATAGAATGAACTGGAGCTCCTTAGCATCTCTTACATCCAGGAGGGGTGTGATCAGACCCACCTATCACCTTCAGGTGCGCTTTCTGACACCTTGTCTGACTTCACTGTCACTGTGCCAGCATCCTCAGGCTTAACCTGCTTCATTGTCAGTGTGCAGCAATTGCCAACGTTCTTGATGTCATTGTAATTGTTGGTGTAAAGGAGGTTGCCATTCAGGAACCATTCCACGTCCTCGTCATTATGGGACAGCTCGCAGGAGAAGACAGCAGAGCTCTCTTCTTCAATTTCTACATCCTGCAGGTGCTTCGTTACTTCTACATTGCGGGCTGTGGGGAAACAAGGTGAACTGTTACCACTGTTACTATAAATCATACTGGGATGTGGTAGAATGGTTGGACTAGATGATCTTTGTGTAATCATCTATGTGAAGATAATACATGTATAAAGTTAGCAGGAGAGAACGGCAGAAGTCAACCTCAAGAAGAGAAATCTGAGGTGAAATAGGACATGGAAGAGGCCACCCTCCCTGCTCATACCTTCAGCTGTCAGCGTGGCCTCAGTCTCTGCAATTCCTGCCTTGCACTTGTACACACCAGCATCATCGGGCTTCAGCTTCAGAATTCTGAGCTCTACTGAATGCTTATCCCTCTTGATCTTGTACTTCTCAGAGGGCTCGATGGGTGTGCGGCCCTTGAACCATTTCACAACCTTTGGAGAAGGCCTGAAGTCACAGGACAGGATGACAGAATGACGTTCCAAAGCTGTCTTGTCCTCCAACTTCCTGGTGATTTCTATATGGTAATCTGCAAAGCAGGGGTGGAAGAGAAGAAAGGATGAGGACAATTGGAAGAAGAGGAAAGTCTCTTGCGTGTATTCCATTCCAATTAATGTCAAGTTCACAATGGTTCTTTGAACGACTCTAAAGATAAAACAAACGATTGTCTATAGGGAATGCCATTGACTACATTTCTATGAAGTAATACTGTACAGTATCTACCAAATGCAAGGTCCAGCTCTTGTTCTGTGCTTATTAAATTGCTCCCAATTGTTGAGGCTTTTATTCAAATAAGAGTGAGTTGAAAATATAACAAGTACTTTAGGATGTGAATGGATAATCTTACGCTGGGGACAACAGCAGATAAAAAGCCTGCAAGTTTCTTTCAGATGAAATCAATGACAAACCGCACCAAATTTAGGTGCTACCAAACTTAAACTTGTCTAGTTCAGAAATACAATTAATTTCACCTGATTTGACTTCTTTGCTATAGCCAAGGACAAAACCTCAGCTCTGTAAATCTGAATAGTAAGCACATCACAGCTATTCAAACACATCTTTTACTGAGATGCAGCTGTCTCATTTAGTGTCCAACGACTTTGAACTGGAAATGGAGCAGACCAAAGCAGAATCTAAACATGGCTTCTACAAGGACTGATCAAATGCGGCCACCGTCAAAGTATCTGATACAGAAGGATCACACTCACAGTCAGACAAAACCTCTTTGGAGAGGTGAACTGACTGCCCTGTTCACCCCCACTTTGGAAATAACTGCACTCATTTCCTACCTGCTCCCAGCAGTGTGGGATGGTGGGATAGCATCACACTTCCCACACTAAGCATCCCACCATGTCACTTGTTCCACCTAAACCTCAGTCCCAAAACAAAAGGGGAACTCGCTTCTGAACCCTCTTCACTTCATTTCAGATGTCTTATATGCTTGATCTCCAACCCACCCCCCACTCAGGAGAAAGACCCCCCGCTTACACCCTACCATCTTGTTGCATTCTGATGTTGTCATCAGCCTTCAGCTTGTTGTCCTCTTTGTACCACTGGGTCTGAACCTCATCGTGTGAAATCTCACAGACAAAAGACGCACTCCCATATTCATTCACTTCCACATCTTCCAGTGCTTTAACAATCTTGATATCTCCAGCTGTGAAACAGTAGAGATATATTTGTCAGGGTATTTCCAGAACTGAGTGCAGCATCTTTTCCTTACACATATTTGCATAGAAAATAAGTAGGATTATGTTTTATTCTAAACCATCATCCATTCCTGAGTCATTTCTCTCTTCAACACAGTCAATGCATTATTGCCCTTGAACTTAAAGACAGACCTACTAGCTACAATGGAGCTCCCTGCAAACAGTTTTCATGGAAACCAGAATCTCATTTATTCTAAAACCTTTCAAGCAAAATTAAGGGTAGAAAAACAATAGAACTGACTGAATCTTTAAGGTCATTTAGTTCCAGTCCCCCTGCTATAGGCAGGGACACCTCCCTCCACAACAACTCTTCTCCTCAGGGTCAAGGCTTCTCTCAAATCATTCTCCTCTAAGCCTGTGCCTGTGCTTGGGATTGCCCTGACCCAGGTGCAGGGCCTTGTACTTGGCCACACTCAAGTTCATGAGGCTGCCAAGGGCCCACCTCTCCAGCCTGTCCAGGTCCCTCTGAGTAGCATCCCTTCCCTCTAGCACATCAACAGCACCGCTCAGCTTGGTGTCATCTGCAAACTTGCTGAGGCTGCATTTGATTCCACTCTCCATGTTGCCTACAAAAATGTTAAATAACACTGGTCCCAACACCACCCTCCACCTGGACACTGAGCTATTGACTGCAGCTCTCTGAGTGTGACCATCCAGACAGTTCCCTATCCTGCAACTGGTCCATCCATCAAAACCATTTTTCTCCAGTTTGGTGACCAGGATGTCATGCAGGACGGGATCAAATGCTCTGCACAAGTCCAAGTAGATGATGTCAGTTGCTCTCCCATTATCCACTGATGCTGTTACTCCATCATGAAAGGCCACCAAGTTTGTCAGACATGGCTTGACCTTGATGAAGCCATATTGGTTACCACCAATTACCTCATCTTTATTTTCCAAACTATGCCAAGGAGAACTAGACAGAACTCTACAGTGTTGTGTCACTACAAACCTGTCTGAACCATTGGCTTCTCTGCATGCTCATCACTAGTCTCTCCTTAGCTTGTGTGCCTACAAACAATGTATGGGGAATGTCAGCCACAAATCTTACCTAGGGGACATCTTTGCTTCAAAATCCTTTGAACATCACACAATCCCTTTTAACTCTCCAGGTCTGCATTTAGTTATGTCAGAATCAGGCCATATTTCTGTGCTGCTATATCCCTTTCCTTCTGAAGGGCCTGGATACAACTTGGATTAACCTCAGGAGAAGAGTTCCTGCATAGAATCATAGATTTACCCAGGTTGGAAAAGACATTGAAGATCATCAAGTCCAACCGCAGCCTAACCAGTACCCTAACTCTAAAAACCCTACACTAAATCATATCCCTGAGTACCACATCCAAAAGGCTCTTAAATACAACCAGGGATGGTGATTCAACCACCTTTCTGGGGAGCCTATTCCAGTACCTAAAATCTCTAGTATCTAAATCTCTCTAAAAGAGCACAGGTATTAATCTGACCAGAAAGGTTCCTGTTTGTTCATAAAATGAGCCTTTTCCGCTCCATCTTGCATAGGCCACTGGGCACAGGGTAGCTGGGAGACCACAGAAAAAGTGGTTCTGTGAGCAATAGGGAAACTACTGCCTAATCCAACTCCTCCAATCTCTGCGCTCTGCCAGCATGTCTAAATAGGGTGGCAGATACACACAGGAGATAAATATTTCCACTTCCCTCAGCCAACACTGCTCTGAATTTCTATGGGACACACAGTTAGATGAAAAGGCATTTGACAAAGAAGGAAATGAAAGAGTTTAATCTGCTGTGTCATTCTCTCGGTAGCCAGAATAACTAACCCTCGCCAGTGTTAGTTCAAAGAATAGGCAGATTTTATCTCCTGACATGAGCAGTAATTCAAAGAAGCTGGTATATGATCCAGTATCCTGCATATTCACTGCAGGCAGGCAAAGACATTATGAGATAAGGGAGATCTACACATCACTTGTTATGAACACCTCATAAAGATAAAACCACACACAAGAGGAGAGTTTAGGAAGAGGACCACTCTTGGACTACTTTCCAAGAGGCATCAATTAGTAACTCTCTTCGCTCATTTTTCACACTACTCCACAGTGTCCTCCTGAGCCCCCTTACTCCTGTTGCCAACTGCTGATGCAGGGAATCCTGAGGAACCAAGGATTCATAGTTGTTCCATCAGTAGTCCTTGGTCAGCTCTCCCTCCCTGCCCCTTCTGTTTTGATCCCACTAACCAAATTTTAGTTAGTCTGAAAAGAGGATGGAAACCTCCGCAGCAATTAGTTTCTAAATATCTTGCAATGGGCAGCTTGTAGGAGCCCCATCTCAATGCCCACAGCACAGGAGGCAGGACTGCTTAGCCCATGCACTAGTGAATTTACCAGCACAGATGTAAGCCCAGATCTATGCACACCAAATACAGGCTCTCAGTTTGCACAAGGAGGCATCCATGGAGCTGAAGTATTAGGCAGATATTGTGGTGGGGCAGCAGTTATTGAGACGCCAGACAGAAAGGACACAGATAACGTGGCAACTCAGCTTTACCATTATGACTGATGATGGAACATCTAATTTCACTGCTCAAAAGAGAACTTACAGTGCTTGATAGATGTTACCGGAGACAAATCATCTTGAAGTGCAGGTCCGTCTGCGTTTCATCAGTCCAGAGTAATGGTCCTAGAGGCTTAGAATCAATCTTAAGGGGAGTAATATAGATGTTTCAAGGGTACTAGGAGGGGAAGATCCGCCCTCCAGGGCAAGATACAGGCCGTATTCTTATCTTGGGTCAATACTTCTGCTTGTACTGGATTATGTCCCGGCCTCCGATACCATACCCTCTGGCCAGATATCTGTGGCTGTATAACTATATCTGGCACCAGAGGAGGAGTCTTGATCTGCCATAGGGACATAATAGGTGTTCCTTTAGCAATAAAGGCCGGAGTATTGACCACGATGTCAGTAGGCTATGTACCTATCACCGAGGGGGTGACTGAACCTCCCACCTCCAATAATCTCCCCCAAGGTGCAAGTAGGCCACACCATTTGGGTCCTACCTGCACCTTCCAAGGCCAATTTATCTTATGGATTCCCGGTTCTAAATTCTCAGGGGCAGGGAGCAGAAGATTATTTTCAGTACCAACCTGCGGTTTTACCTTATTATCGGTGCCTGTAATTTGGATCCTAAGAGGGGAGGCCCATATAGTTTGTAACATTTTCAGGGCACTGGGTCTGCCATCCCGAGGTCTTTCATTCAGGTCCCGCACGGTTTCATATAATCTTTTTGTCCACCCCTGCAGGGACTGAGAGTCTGTTTTCAGGGCAGCCTTAAGGATACCATTATAACGTTCAATAAGGCCTGCCCCTGTTGGGTTATATGGCAGGTGGAATCGCCATTCAATGTTGTTTTCTTCTGCCCAGCGCTGTATCATCGCTCCAGTGAAGTGAGTCCCTTGGTCACTCTCGATAACTTGAGGTGTCCCGTATGCAGACATCAGTTTAGTAAGTGCCTTAATTGTGTATGCTTGATTTGCCTTTGGTACAGGATAGGCTTGCAGCAGTCCACTTACAGTGTCAACGCAGGTCAGGGCATATCTCGCCCCCTCAGACCGAGGGAGGGGCCCAATGTAGTCGACCTTCCATCTCTGAAGAGGACTATATCCTCTAGCAATGTGGGATGTTGTTTCAGGCAACGGTCTCGGTCTCATCTTTGAGCAAGCATCGCAATCCTGACATGCTTGAACGATATCAGATAGTTGTACAGGCAGCCCCCATGCTTTAGCAGCTGCCCACATTATCTTCTGTCCAGCATGCCGTAGCTTCTGATGTAACCAACGGGCAATATTTTCAGATTGTGAATTCTCAATCCATCGGATTCGGGCCAGTGTGTCAGCTTCATCATTTCCTGGTGACTGCAAGGGTTGATGACCAGAGACATGGTAGACACATACTGTCCTGTGTTTGACCGTATTCCAAATGTCTACCCACATGTCTTTACCCCAAATCGGTCGGGCGTGGATAGTCCATTCCTGGGTAGCCCATTGCATAATCCACAGAGTGAGCCCCCGGTACACAGCCCAACTATCTGTACAGATGTTCAGGACGCCGTCACCAGGTTCTTTAGTTATAACCATCCACACGGCTCGCAATTCTGCCCATTGGCTGCTTTGACCATCCCCCTCATCAAACCAGATGGTCTCAGTAGAGGGATGGTATGCTATTGCTCGCCACTTGCTCGGGTTGCCTCTGCTGGACCCATCCGTATACCAGGCATCTTCAGGAATAGGATATCTTCCTTCCTGAACGGGACTCTTCTCTGGTGGAGCAACCATCGGTTCTTTTGATGTATCACTGTGATACGTCACTGGGCCTAGGATCTTCTGTAGTTCTTCTTTAAGTGGAGATGAAGACAGACTGCTTCTCTGGCTTAGATAGGTGACCCATCGTGCCACCGTTTGTGCTCGGGCCACCCCCGTCTTAGGAAGGTGAGTCAAATCTCTCACCCACCCCTGGATTGGTAATGAAGTCTTAACTATGACCTCTGCTGTTTGCGTTATCGGCTCTACTGCTTGTAATGCCGAATAGGCAGCCAATAACTGTTTCTCAATCATGCTATATCATTCTTCTGCTCCGTGCCAAACCTGAGACCAGAATCCAATGGGGGTTCGAACAGAACTCTGGCGTTGCCACAGGCCCCAGCCAAAACCATCTTGAGTAACATGAACATCTAGTTCAGCTGGGAGGGTCGGATCAAATATACCCAACGCCTGAGCTTGTTTAACTGCCAGTTTTGCCTGTTGGAAAGCATCCTGTTCTATCTTTCCCCATTTCCATGATTGACCCTTCTTTGTAAGCTTGTATAATGGCCTTAATAGCTGAGCTAAATGAGGTATAAAGGAGCGCCAATACCCCAATATACCCAAACATTCTTGCAATTGTTTTGATGTTGTAGGGACTGGAAACGCTTGGACTTTATCTACTACCGCACTGGGTAGTACTTTGGTTTTCCCGGACCAAATTACTCCCAGGAATTTTACAGATAGCCCCGGACCTTGCACCTTCTGTGGGTTTATAGCCCACCCTCTTTTCTGCAGGTAAGCTATCAACAAATCTGCTGCTTGTCTCACCGCCTCTAACGAATCGGATGTTAACAGGAGGTCATCAATATAATGATATAAATTGACATTATTTGGCTTTTCCCACTTAGCCAGATCACGTGCCACTAAATTATGACAAAAAGTGGGCGAATGTACGTACCCTTGGGGTAGGACCTGGAAAGTCCATTGCCTCCCTTCCCATGTAAATGCAAACTGATCTTGCGATTCTTCACTGATTGGAATACTGAAGAATGCATTCGCCAAATCCAAGACACAGTGATATGTTTTGATTTCCCTGCTTAGTGTGTCCATTAGGGAGGCAATATTGGGTACAGCCGCATGAACAGGTGGCGTGACCTTATTTAATTCCCTATAGTCTACTGTCATCCTCCATGTTCCATCCGGTTTTCGCACTGGCCATATTGGGGAGTTATATGGGCTATGTGCAGGCCTTATAATACCCACTCTTTCTAATTCCTGCACCGTCTTTGTTATTTCATCCTGCCCACCCGGGAGTCTGTACTGTTTCACATTAGTAATCCGGCGTGGCTTCGGCAAACAAATAGGCTCATGTTTTGCATGGCCTCTCAATATTGTCTGGATTGCCCGGATACTAATGCATCTCTGCCGCAATCGGAACTCTCCCACTGTTGTATGGAGAGCCAGACCCCACAGGATATCAATTCCTAATATATACTCTGGAATTGGGGCAATGGATACCTTGTACTCCCGTGGTGGAAGACGCCCGACCCCCAGTTTTACCCAGGTTTGGGTGACCGGAATGGTTTGTCCCCCAAAACCTCCAATCATCACTCTATTACCTTTAAATTTAGTTGGGTCTCCATATATTATAGATGTCTCTGCCCCGGTATCAACTAGGGCCATAACCTTCTGTATATTCTTTCGGGACCAGTATATCGTCAGTTCCACATAGGGCCTCCGGTCCCGTCTAGAGGCCCTAGGAGGACTGACATCCCTCGTCAAGCCATGAACTGAGCCAGATTCAAGTCTTTTACCTCCGATACCTCCGGTGTCATAACCCGAGGCACCTGAGGTGGCTTCTTTTTCCTATTTGGAACTATAAAATCTTCTAAATTCCATGTTGTTGTTGGTCGCCGCTCTATAAATCTTATCCCTGGCCTTTTGGGTTTATTCTGAAATTTTTGTTCATCCTTCAGTTGCTTCCACAACTGAAGGAGAACCTGATTGGGCTGCCCACCAATTTTTGAAAACTGAACGCCTGCCCGGAGCAGATCATTAAACATTTGTTTCCGGGATACCCTAACAGGTCCTGCCCGAGAAGTTCGCGGGGCCGATCTTCTGGCTCGCACTTTTGGAAAAGCCTCGGCATCCTCAATCACCCTGATATTGCGCTTAGCTCGTAAACGCTCAGTTTCTCCGAGGTCTGCTACCAATTGGGCGGCTTGTTGGACTACTGCCTCTGCGGATACTACTGGATTAAGTATGGAAACCAAGGTTCCATACATATGAGAGGGTGCTTACTGTAAAATTAGGTCCCTCATTCCCGCAGAAAATTTAACCATATCAGGGCTATCGAATGTGTCTTCGTAGATAGCCTCTCTCATACCTAATTCGCGTATATAATTTTGAAGGTCTTCCATAGAAGACCACATCCCTGTGTTTACTGGCATGTCAGTTTTATTTGTCCACACCATGCGGCAAGCAGCCATTATCCATTCTACAATTGAATGGTTTTCTTCAGGGAACTGAGTCCCAGCATACAGTCTCTGCCGAAGGGCAGGATGTACTGTTATTGTGGCCAACTTAGATACTTCGGGGCCACTAACCAGTACACTATCTGCCCCTGAATCCCATAACCGTAATAACCAAGCCGGAACACTTTCCCTTGGCCTTTGCCTAAATCGTTGCACTAGGTCCATGAGTTCAGTAGGCGTATATGGACGGGCTGTTACATGTAAAACAGATTCGGCAGGGGGCCATTGATCAGGAGGCACTCCTGCTGGTCGATCTTGAATTTTCTTTGTTTTTTGAGTTATTACTGGACAAACTTCTAGTGAGTCCGTCTCAGATGGTTTTTCTAGATCAGATTTAGTGATCTTATTTTGATTCATTTCTTCAGGATCTTGATCGTCATTAAATGAAATGTATCTAATTTGAGGGTTGGAGGAAGAAAATGACGGTTTTTTTCCTGTCAATAGATTGATCTCACCCTCCAATTTTTCAATACGGGCCTTTAACAATTCATTTTCATGTGCAATGTTGTTTGATTTTATCTCTGCCCGATTTAAAGCATTTAATAATGGCCAGGCTGCCATAGATGCAGCCATTCGCTTTTCTTTTGTAATTAAGATATCTTTTTGTAGTCCTAGAAAGTAATCAGTTAGACAATAGGCGTCCATGTTATTTGGTACTCTTAAAGGGCCCTATTGTTCAATAATTGTTGCTAATTGGTAATATGGGGACGCCTCAAAACCTGGAATTTGTCCAGGAAGGCATGTCCCTAAGGGGGTGGTCTTCTCCCCCTTGTACCAATTAAAGATTTTCCACACAAAGGACATTTTTTTTTTTCCTTATATTTCTAGATGCCAAGTCAGTGGCTCCTGCCTGGCTTGCCAAATGTATTGGCAATAACTATGCTGGTATTAACAAGGATAGCAATTACAAGTAAAATGGTAGAAATACAGAAGATATAAGGAAAAGGGAACTCACCAGAGCTGAGGTGATCCTCCCTGGTGAGCAATCTCCAAGAGATGCTGCCTCAGTGAGGGTCAGCCCTTAAATGAGGTCTCAGAGGAGGTGGAGTCGAACTCCACCCCTCCAGGGAGCACAGCTACATAACTTTCACCTGTGCTCCCACAGCTGACCCCACACTTGCCTCAGCTGATCAATCAGTGGTTCACATTGTGATCTCCCATACACAGACAGAACCTGCCTGAGGAGCAAGCTGATGGCTGTCAGCTACAGGCAGACCTAGCTTTGTACTGCATTTCTTAGAGCAACAACTGTTGCTTTCAGTCACTGAATATACCAAGGCCAATTACTATGCCAGGAACATTTATGGCATCAGTGAACAAAAAATGCGTTAAAAATTGTAATAGACAGGAGCCATTTATTCTTTTATAACTAGGTGACCAAAGAACAACAGTCCTTCTAGAGTCAAGCTGTTAAGAACTAATAGCATCAATCAATATCACATAGATAGATTACTTCCCTGCCCTAAGACCATCTTGCGACCATTTGGTGCTCCTAATTAAGCCCTCTTGATGGCATTTTGTCTGAGCCATGCGACATTTTGTGATAGGAGTTACTGCTAGTGTTCCCTTAACCCTACACCAAAGTAGGAGGCATCCATTCTCAGGGAATCATGCAGGCTTCCTCTGTATTTGATGCTCAGAGACAGCCCCAGAACTTTTTAAATCTTAGCTTAGCTCTCATCCAATAATGTTCATCAAACAGTGCAACTTGTCCTTTGGGGATGCCTTTGTTCTGCATCAACCAGTTCCAACGGAGTCTTCTTGGCTTGTTTTAGATCAGTTTTTCAACAGATAAAGCCAGGGTCTTTGAATTACAAAGTGAAATTGCAGAATGCATGATTCTCAACCAAAAAGAACAGCAGGTGGGATGCAGGGTGAATACCTGAACCAACACCACCTGCAAGCAATCCTTCAATATCTTAGGAATCTCTAGCCACCCCAAATCCAGTGTTGTGCTTGATCTATCATCTCTGCTGAGTTTTTAGCTAAGCTGATGGTGAGCATCACGGTGGTGATGGGTGAGCAGTCAGACTAGAGGGTCTTAATCAACCGTAAGGATCCTGTGATCAGAGGAACGTGAATGTGCTGTTAAAGGTCACAAGCGCTGCACTGCAGCATGAGCATACACAGCGAAAGGCTTTCAGTAGAGCTTCAGTTCATAAATGAGGACTGGGTTATGGAAAATAGGCTCAAGATATAAAACAGAAAACAGATCTTAACGCCAGGTTCTGTGAATGCAACCAGCTGAATTTCACAGATATTGAATTTCAATGACAATTTCTTGTGTTATTTTACCCTCCAGCTCCACCCTGAACAGGAACATGTCAGTGACAAGCATTACTCCTCCAGGCTTGACCTAACAGTGCTTTACTTGCACTATGAGCTAATGGCTGTGCTTACAGCACCTCAGGGAGACACCTCAGAGATCACAATGTCCTTCGGGTACAGCAGGAGACACTCAACTCTCCAAATGTGGAGTTTAATTTGTCCAAAGAGGAGACAGGATTCCCATGCTAATAACTTAGGACCATTTCAGTCATAGGTTTAAAGATGATGTAAGTGCTGAGGCAATACATGAACTAGATGAATGAAGCCCAGATGTCAGGGCTCAAGTCGTGACTCCAGCCCCAGCTGGAGCTAAGGCTGTCTTGAATTCATCACAACACAGTTACATTATTTGCTCATACTGTGGATTTGCATAGGGACAACAGGAAGGTCAGAATTGCTTCAATAGAGCTATGCAATCTTTGTCCTAAATACTGGAAACCCACAGCGTTGGACAAATAAAATGAATTAAGTCTGAAGTGCTTTACATGGATTGTGATCCTATGTTTGCCTCACAAACTTACCTGAGACTTTCCAATCAAAAATCAGAGTGTCATCTCCAATTGTGTAGATGTATGTTCCCTCGTCTTCTTTCGTTACAGCTGAAGCCACAAGCTTATGCAGTTTCCCTTTATCTTCCATTGTGAATTTCTTACTGGTCTTGATTTCTTTGCCATTTTTGTACCACTTCACCATGACATTGGCTTCAGAGGTCTCAGAAACAAATTCAGCTTGTTTTCCAGCAACGGCCCTGATTACTCCTCCACTTGTCTCTTTGATTACGAAGTTTGCCAGTGCTGAAACAAAATATGAAGACACAAAATACATATGATGGTAAAGAACTGCAGGGACATTGGTGACCATGAGGCATTCATTTATCATAAGATCAAACGTGCACGTTTAATCCTAGTTCTAATTGCTAGATTCTAATTCAGAAGCTGGCAAATTGGCAGCTTTTATAAACCACGTACCAGATTACCTTATCTCCACAAGTTGAAGGACGTACACTGTACAGGGGACAGAGCCAAAGGAAGAAGCCCAAGGCTTCAAGAAAATGTCTAAAATAGGAAAACTGAGGAAAGAATTGGAACAAGCAAACTAGAAGGAAATCAATGGAGGGGGTATCTATTACTGCACTGTAACCCCCTGGCAAACAAATCAAGCCTAAAAGATAGAGATATCACTTAGGACTGAAAAGAAAAAAGAAAAAAAAGAATTCCTTTATGGAAATTAATTGGAGTGCAAAAGTTAGATGATAAAACTGGCCCTTATTAACACACAGTGGAATAATTGACTTCAAAGATTCAAAATCTCACCACTGTCTTAGCCAAAAGTTCAAGCCTACGTCCACGGTCCTATTTTACTGAGGGTAATTGAGCTTGTTTTCCAACTTCTTGTTAACATATCATTTCAAAACAGCGCACACAACTGAGTTGGGTCTGTTGAGACAGCGCAGTCAGAGCTGCTAAAATCAAAGTCTGGATTATGCATGCATTTGTTCTGCAGTTCCAAGAACACGCATGTATAATACAAATTCAACAACGTTCTACAGAATGCCTGTATTTAGGAGCTCGAGAGCCAGCTGATGGACACTGGGATGACTGAGATCCTGTCAATACATTTAACTCCATCCTATCATACAGTCAAATTTCATTCATTTTTTCAGGAACTGTCTCTTATCATTGTAGTCCCGTCACCACTGCTGGATGTGAGCCCAACCACACAAAAGCAGCTGCTGGTTTCACTGCAGATACTGCAGTAAGGAGAAACAGCCTCCAGACTGGACCAGCTGAGCGTGGCCCTACCAGGATTTGCTCCAAAGGTCTTATTACCAGTAGTGCTTCCCGATGAAATACATGGGGGTCCTCCTTTGATTCCAACCCCAACCCACCCCACCATGCCCCCTGATAACATCCATCAGGGCCACATCTCGACAGCTCCTGAACACCTCCAGGGATCCCACCACCTACCTGGGCAGCCTGTGCCAGTTAATTCTATGGGCAGACCTGCCAGTATGAAATATTATGCTAACATGACAAAGAGAGAGAAGAAAAGCAAAATTAAGACTAGCTGACAAGCCTTGGCAGGAAGTTCTGCTCTCCATCAATTTAGTCCCTGTGACTCTTCACAGGTGTTTTCTACATTTGGGATCACTGCTACAAAAAGAGATGTTGACATCATCTCTTGTGGCCACCCTGACAGAAGAGCAGGAAGGCTGGGATGCTCTTTTTCCTGTCTTTCCCTTGATATCCTCTATATCTTAGGGACGAATCACAGGACAGAACACAGAAATCAAATGGCTCTACAAAGCAGATTGGCCAGTTCAAGTCAAAACAGCCACTGAAAACACCCCAGATGCTGTCTGACAACAGCTGGACTGTCGGGGAGTCAGGTGAATGCAGTCTGCTGGCCCTGGGCAGGAAGAGGACAGCCCAGACTGTCACATACCTTTCACTGAAAGCTGATAGAGCATTTTATCCCCCTCACAGATGCACTGATAACTTGCAGCATCATCCATTGAGTCGTTGTGAATTTTCAGGGTGTGTTTCTTCCCCACAATTTGCAGTTCATAATTTTCACTGGCCTTGAGCTCCTTCCCATCCTTCATCCACTCCACAGTAGCGCCTGTGTCTGAAAGCTCAGACTGCAGTTTGGCTTCCTCACGCAGCCAAGCGCAGATCTTTTCTACATCTTTGCTCTTCTTGGTAAATCTCACTGCAGCACCTGTCAGGAGCAAAGGCCTCGTTATTTCAATTTATATCAGGCTAACGTGGTCAATGTTTGCTGCAACATCTCTGAAAAAGTATCACCTTCTGTTCCTGCACTCATCATTGTGTCAGTGCTGAGCAATTCACGATATTTCATTTGGTCTTCTTGCTGGATTTACTAAGTAAAAATCAACCAAACATCTCCTTCTACTGATTAATAATGCTCTAAACATGCTTCTGCAGAGGTTTCCACCCAATGACAAACAGGTCCTCCCATCATGAATGTTTATTTGTTCTACTTTGTCATGCAAAGCTGATTGATAGAGATATTATTGGAATGATTGCTCCCCTACTTCTAAACTATTCCAGTGCAATCAGAAAGGCTGTCTGAACCTGCAGCTGAAAGTACTGCTCTATGGTCATGCAGTGGTAAACCTGGTGACTGAATGCACTGGCCAATAGCTGTGAACTGCAGACATTCATCAGCTGGCATGCTTGCACGTTGTTGTAAGGTCAATAGTAAACATGGCATCCCCTCCAGGTACAGCTTCACCAGTTGTTAGGGGGGATTTCACAGCCAGGACTGGGTCTGAGGAAGAACATGTATGTCTTAATGCTCTTTAGATGCAAGTCTGGTATCTCATTTAGAGATGGAAGATTAAATCATAGGTACATTTCTACTTCTCCCTTTGCATGAGTGCTAGAAGAAGCACTTCTGTGCTTAAGATCTGTTACAGAAAGTTCTGCCTCTTGCACATGTGAGATATCAAAAGATAAGGATATTCATGTCTCTGTCACAGAAACAACTCGTATCACTTTAGTGGTAGCTGGAGGTTGATAGGAGATAGGAGAACTAGGAATAAAGGAAAGCCTTTGGTGTGTTAATGCACTGCTAACCTTAAAGTCAAAGGAAGCATCTTTAGGGAACCAACACAGCTGCTCAGCACACACTGACCCATTTCCATTGGGGTTTTTGTGCTTACCAAGGTGCACGCTCCCTGGGAATTCCAGAGACGGGCTCTGTCCATGCGCATTGACTGCAGACACTCGGAACTGATCATCAGCCTCTTCAGACAGATTGCTCACCGTGAACTCTGGGACGGGGACATGAGACTCGTGGCACCTCACCCAGGTGAAGCCAGTTAGTTTCTTGCATTCCACAATGTAGCCATCGACTGGAATGGGGCGGTGCATCTTCGGAGGGGACCATGCCAGCGTCACTGAGGTTTCTGTTTTATTTTTCACCACGGGGTCAGTTGGGGGCTGGGTGGGAGGTTTTCTGGGAGCTGAACAGAAATAAATTTCAGAAATATTAGCATAAGGTCATGTAGGCTGGAAAAGACCTTCAAAAGACCTTCAAAATCAGCAGACTCAACTTTCAGCATGACCTACTGAGTCCCACCATTAACTACTGTGGTACCTGAGGACATACATGACAAGCTTATTCCTGCAGGTATTTACATAGTGAATATATTCACCCTCTGGTTGCTTTGGAACATTTTAGAGGTTAAAATCCCATCAGACTTTTTCACTGTGTGCAGCCACTGATACAGGCAGGAGGCTGGGAATTACCTGATGGGCTCTAGTTACAGACTACTGACACAGTAAAGGATTGATTTCATTTAATTTTGGCCATCAGAAAGTTTGGTGTCTGATTTCAGTCACCCATCTGGACTCCAATTATAATCATATGGAGAACAGCACATTCAGGAGAACTCATCTCAATAAACCTGAATGAAATCACAGAATCATAGGATCATGGGAGGGCTTGGGTTGGAAGAAACCTTCAAGATCATTAAGTGCTAGATGCCAAAGGTCCCACTAACACAGTATTAAGCCAAAAGCTAGATGCTGGAATCAGATCTCCTGACCTTACCATCAGAAACTGAGATGTCATATTTTGCTCAGAGGTGCCTGCTTGTAGGAGGGACAGCTTCCGAGCTTTTTCTGCTCCAGGAACCAGCTCGAGCTTCAGAATTTAAACAGCAGTCAGAAATTAAACTGAGCTTTGTCACCTCCATCAAATAGAAGGAGTGGTTGGGTGGTACAGCTTTCCAAATCGCTTAGAAACTGTCACAACAATCAGATGCCTACCTTTTCTTTTTTAACTTGTTAATACATAGAGCTTAATAGCATCAGAATGCCCCAAGCACTTCAGACAACAGGACAGCTGTAAACCCTTCTTTAAGGATTCCTTTGTTTAACCACTGAGTAACTGTAATTCAGTGGTGCTGGTAGGAGAAGGGAAGTCCTAATCTTCCCAGATGGTGAACAGAGTTGATATTCACATGCAGACTGGTGCTGCAGCAGAGCCAGAAACCACTCATTTGGGAAACACAGCACCAAGAAAATAATGGGAATAGCTTCATAAAATCAGGAGCTTCACTCAAATTTCATGTCAGATCTATAATTCTTCCTATTTTCAGGAAGAAATGATTTCCCTTTTTCTTGTAGTTTTATTTTCTTTTCCTTTCCAGCAAGCAGCTTTGTAGCTTACAAATTGTTTTCTAATCACCTCCTGGTGTGGACAAATCACACAGGTCTGACTCCATGTTTTACATAGTTAGCATATTATATTTGTTCCACTATGGAACTGTACAGTCATAGAATGGCCTGGGTTGAAAAGGATCCCAAAAATCATCCAGTTCCAACCCCCTGCTATGTGCAGGGACGCCATCCACCAGACCAGGCTGCCCAGAGCCACATCCAGCCTGGCCTTGAATGCCTGCAGGGATGGGGCATCCACAGCCTCCTTGGGCAACCTGTTCCAGTGCGTCACCACCCTCTGAGTGAAAAACATCTTCCTAAGATCCAACCTGATCCACAACCCCTACACACCCTCAGAGCCCCCTAGAGCCCCTAGTCCTCCTATTGCCCACCACAGCCCCATATGCCCACTAGAGTCCCCCTCAACTCTCTTTACAGGCCCTGCACAGCTCTATATAACAGTCTTATAGAACTACCTCTAGTAGAAGCAATCTCCACACAGAGATCCTTTCCCAGCACACTGCGCCACGGGGGGAGCAAAACGGGGGGGGGTCACATACACACACAGCGCCGGGGGGGCCCGTAACTGACCCCCACCCATCCTTTAAAGGGGTGGGGGGTCCGTTTTAATGGGGGGGGGGGCGAGATCACCTTCACCCCCCACCCCCCCATCCCCACCCCATCCTTTAAAAGGGGGGTGTCCATTTTGGTGTTGGGGGGCAGTGACAATCCGCCCCCCCACCCCATCGTTTAAAGGAGGGGGGGTCCGAGACCACCCCCCCCACCCCATCTTTTAAGGGGGGGGGGTCAGGGGCTCATGGGGGGCAGCACATCGTGCACAACATTGTGGGGGGGGGGGCTTTAAAAGGGGGGGGCTACAAAAAGCATAGCTCTCAACTATAGATGGGATTGGGGGGAGCTCAATCGATGGGGGGGGGCCCTTCATGCCGGGGGGGCACAGCGTAAGTCAGCGGCTTTGAGGGGGGGTGTTGGGGCTGTTTGGCCTTTGGGGGGGTTATTGTGTGCCCCACCCCCACCACCCCCACACACAATGGGGTGTTAATGTGGGGGGGGGGGGCTTAGATTAGTTGCGTTCCCTATAGCACTGCCCCCCCCCGTCATTAAGCCCCCCGCTTTATCCTTACGGCTGCGCCCCCCCCCCGACAGCACCCCATTCATCTTGATGGGGTGGGGGGTTTGTCACACGACCCCGGCGCGGCTTACGGCACATCGTCGACCCCACCCCACCCCCCATAACCCCACCCGGGGGGGGAGGGGGCGATGTGGTGAGTGGGGGGGGGGTTCCGGAGGTGGGGGTGAGCAAAGCGCAATATGGGGGGGGGGGTCCTATAACTGGAGGGCAGCGGCTGCACAAAGAGCCCGCGGGGGTCGGAGAGCAGCACTTTGGCTGGGGGGGGTCCACGGGGTCCGGGGGTAATGCTGCCCCACCCCCTCCCCCACCCCCCACTGCCGACCCCCCCCCCGCGTTGCCCCCCCGCCCCAACGTCAGCTCCTGCGGCAGCTCCTCGTCGCTCTCCTCCTCCTCTTCCTCGTCTGGGGGGTCAATATGTGGGGGGGGGGGTCCCATCGGGCAGCGGCAGCTCCGCCGGCTCCGATTGGCTGAGCCGCAGTGCGCGGGAGCGGCTGTTGTGTGCCGGTCGGTGGAGGGGAGGCTCTTCATGGAGCTGCCCCGCAGCCAACAACAGCCTGAATGAGATCCTGGAGTCCCAGACGCTGGAGGATGAGCTGGGAAAGAGCAGAGGCTCCCCACAGAAGGGCAAATCACGTCTGATAACGTGAGTGTGGAGCACAGCCAGCCCCTTCCTCACATGTGTGTGGCTTCCATGTTCCTCTGTGCCCATTGCAATGTGCCACCCCAATCCTGCTGCCCAGCCAGGAGTGGATGGGATGAGCAGGTTGGGATGCACAGAGCAGTGCTCAGACATTGCTGGGACATTTGTGCACTGCTGTTGAACTTCCCTTTGTGCAGCAGGGGGGAGGATGGAGGTTTACAGGTGGATGGTTGTTATTTCTATGGCATTGCACAGGTGGTAGAACCATGTCCATTCCCAAACTTATTCCAGGGCATGCGGGAATTTGTGCAGTTGTAGTTCCTGAATTGTGCTATTTAAAACCCTCCTGTAAATGGGGATGTTTTGTAATGCCTGCTGGGGCTGCAGGCAGCATTGCCTTCCTCCTTAGGGGGCAGGTTTAATCACAAGCCTCCCTATTTCCTATCACAAACGTCCTACAAACCATGTCTGGGCATTGCTGTCTCGGCCTGGATCTCAGCTCCTGAGACTGTCAGATGTGAAGCAGCAGCAGCTGGGACAGGGCTGGCTCTGTGTGCCCTCTCTGGGTCTCTGGGCACAGAGTGGGGCAGAGGGATGACTGTGAGAGGGAGGAATTGCCCAGCCACAAGAAAGAGGAAATCAGCTGAAAAGGGGAGATTTGAGAAGCACTGAGGCTGTGGCTGCTTTGACAGTAAGAAGAAACCAAGCTGTCACTGTGCAGATGGGAACTCCAGTAGGAGAGCTGTGGTGGCTTTACAGATGGCAGACAGCAGCTGGAGTGTAGAGCCAAGGGTAGGGGGGGGATCTTCCTCTTAGCAATGCCATGCAAAGAATGATGCAGACTCCTGCAGGGTCGGCTTTGCTGTGTGACCCTGGGTGGAAGCAGCTGGAAGGTCTCAGCCCTTCTGCATTATCCCAGGAGCTGGGGCAGTGCTCGGTCTCATCCCACCTCTGCTAATAGCAAATGCAGAATCCCTTATCTGAGTGCCCTTTTCTCTCATGTAGAGTCACCAACCCCGGGAAGTTCACAAAAAGTTTGGGTGTTGTGTTGAGGGATGTGATTTAACTGGGAAGTATTGGTGATGGTTGGACTGGATGATCATAAGATCATCCAGATCATAAGATCTGAGATCATAAGATCATAAGATCATCCAGGTCTTTTCCAACCTTGAAAATTCTATGGAGTTGTAGCAGATTGTGGGGGTGTAGGTGTGGTATATATATGTACACAGATGGGAATATCCGTATGGAAAAGATAGATCCATGTGTGTTCTGGGCTGCACTGAAAAAGGGGTGGCCAGCAGGAGAGGGAGGTGATTGTCCACTCCTGCTCAGCTCTTGTGAGGCCATATTTGCAGCACTGTGTCCAGGCCTGGGAAGGATGTGGAGCTGTTGGGGGGGGTCCAGAGGAGGGCCACTGTGATGATCAGAGGGCTGGAGCAGCTCTCCTATGAGGAAAGGTGGAGGGATCTGGGCTTGTTTAGCCTGGAGAATGGAAGGCTGTGGGGAGACCTCATTGTGGCCTTTGAGTACTTGAAGGGAGCGTATAAACAGGAGGGGGAATGGCTGTTTATGAGGGTGGATAATGATAGGACAAGGGGGAATGGTTTAAAACTGAGACTGGGGAGGTATAGGTTGGATCTTAGGTAGATGTTTTTTGCTCAGAGGGTGGTGACACACTGGAACAGGTTGCCCAAGGAGGCTGTGGATGCCCCATTCAAGGCCTGCAGGCATTCAAGGCCAGGTTGGATGGGCTCTGTCCATGAGCATTGACTGCAGACACTTGGAACTGATCATCACCCTCTGCAGACAGATTTACAGCCCCTGCACAGCTCTATATAACAGTCTTATAGAACTACCTCTAGTAGAAGCAATCTCCACACAGAGATCTTTTCCCAGCGCCCCTTTGTGACATCATAATGCCCCTTTGTGACATCATAACACCCTTTGTGACATCATAATGCACCTTTCTGATGCCATAATGCCCCTTTCTGACGTCATAATGACCCATTGTGATGTCTTAATGCCCCTTTGTGACGTCATAATGCCCTTTCTGATGTCATAATGCCATTTGAGACGTCATAAGGCTCCTTTGTTTTCATAATGCCTCTTTGTGACGTGATAATGCCTCTTTGTGACGTCATAATGCCCTTTGTGACGTCTTAATTCCCCTTTGTGATGTCTTAATGCTCTTTTGTGATGTCACAATACCCCTTTGTGATGTCATAACACCCCTTTGTGACATCATAATGCCCCTTTCAGACGTCATAATGACCCTTTTTGACGTCATAATTCCCCTTTGTGATGTCATAATGCATATTTGTGGTGTCATAATGCTTCTTTGTGATGTCATAATGCTACTTTGTGACGTCATAACGCCCTTTGTGACGTCATAATGCCCTTTGAGACGTCATAATGCTCCTTTGTGATGTCATAATGCTCCTTTGTGATTCATAATGCCCTTTCTGACGTCATAATGCCCCTTTGTGGTGTCATAATGCTTCTTTGTGAGGTATCTGTGGTGCCATTGATAATGAAGTGTGATGAACTGGAAGGCTTTCAGTAGAATTGCAGCCCTAACATAAACAATGACTTGAACTCTGGAATTCTGTGTAAAATCATTAGCTAGCTTGTGGTCCGGGTCTTCAAACCAAAGGCTGTGAGGTGCTGCTCTTGTTGACGCAGGCTGTGAAAGATGACTTGAGCTCTAAGAGTAATTTCCCTTCTGCTCTTTATATGAACGTCAAATCCACAATTAGAATATTAAGAACATAATATAAAATTTTGTGCTGCTGGACTGAGGACTTCCATTAGCTGTTAGCCATAGTTTGGAACTTGCAAAGCAATCATATTGGAGCCTTGCTGGGCAACCTGCTCCAGTGTCTCACCACACCCACAGTAAAGCATTTCTTCCTAATATCCAATCCTAATCTACCTTCTTCCCATGTAAAGCCATTTCCCCTCATTCTGTTGCTACCTGCCCTTATGAAAAGTCCCTCCCCAGCCTTCCCTGTAGGCCCTCTTCAGATACTGGAAGGCCACTCTAAGGTCTCCTTGGAGTCTTCTCCAGGCTGAAGAGCCCCATCTCTCTCAGCCTGTGCACATAGTAGAGGTGCTTTCAGCCCTCTCTGATCACCTTCATGGCCCTCCTCTGGACCTGCCTGAACATCTCCAAGTCCTTCTTGTGTTGAGGGCTCCAGAACTGCGTGCAGTGCTCCAGATGGGGTTTCAATGAGAGGAGTGTGGAGGGGCAGCACCACCTCCCTCGACCTGCTGGTCATGCTTCTGTGCTTTAAGCTTATGCTTTAAGGTCCTATATGCTTTAAGGTTTAGATAGTGCAGTCGCCTCACCTCTTCAGGTTTATCTGTGAAGGTCCCTTCCAAGTGAACCGTGCTGATCCAGACAGTTCGGATTGCTCATTAAAGTGTTTTAGTAAGTTGGGCTGGTCCTACGAAGCAGTATGACTGCAGTAAGCAGTGTACATGGTGCGCTGTGAGTACTGCACACATTCCTCTTGGCAGCTTGTGGAACAGAAACTGTGCATTGTTTGGATTGTGTAAGTATTCCTGTTGGTCTCTTGTGATGCTTACCTTCTTAGAGCACCTTTCCTCGTTTGGCTCTACATATTTTGGTACCTTACTTGTTCTGTTTGGCTTAGCAGGGAAGGTCTTCTTCTGAAGCATCCTCAGTCTTGGTCTGGGCAGCATACTTAGAAATGACATGGACGTTACATGAGTGGGTGGTCAAAGGGGGGAAGAACTCACCTTTCTGATCTGTTTCCTTTTAGAACACAGTCCTGGAGAGGATTTGCTTTCCTTGTTTCCTGGAGACTTGGATTCTTAGATGGTTTTGACTGCAGCTATTTCTGATGTTAATTCCTTTTTCTGTACTTTAGTAGCAAAGTGCAAGTGGAGTGCTTTGGGAATTGTCTGAAGTTGCCAGGTTGCGTGTGATCACATATGTAACGTGGAGTTATGTGTGGTGCCAGTGATAATTAAGTGTGATGAACTTGAAGGCTTTCAGTACAATTTCAGCCCTAATGTAAACAGTGACTTGAACTCTGGAATTCTATGTAAAATCATTAGCTAGCTTGTGGTCCAGGTCTTGAAACCAAAGGCTATGAGGTGCTGCTCTTGTTGACGCAGGCTGTGAAAGATGACTTGAGCTCTAAGAGTAATTTCCCTTCTGCTCTTTATATGAACGTCATATCAACAATTAGAATATTAAGAACATAATATAAAAGTTGTTGCTGCTGGCCTGTGGACTTCCATTAGCTGTTAGCCATAGTTTGGAACTTGCAAACCAATCTTATTTAGACTTTAGTGGTGAAATCTTCTGATGAAATCTTCCTTCTAATTCTGCAAAAGAATCTCGGTGGAACATTTCTGTCTGAAAAGGCTCTGGCATATGAAGATGTGCCAGACTGCAGCCATGTGCCAGATGCGTTTGGATCCATGGAATTTTCTGATGTAGCTTCAGTGTTTGAAGAATCTCCACTCGATCTAAATACTCAGAAAACAAAGCAGGTGTGTGAAGATGTACAGCTAGTTTCTTACAGAAAAAATACAGCTCTTAATCTAGAAATCTGCTTCTCATTGTATCTAGTGCTTACTCCATATTTAAGTATCTAGTGGACCTTGACCAAAGGAAGATAAAGATAGAGCAAAGAAGTATGTTAAGCATAAATTTTGTTGCCTTCTACCTGTAGGCCATGGTTGGTTTGACGTGATCCCTAACTCCAGTGTTTGGTTTGCACAGAAACAGCAAGCAAGGGAACAAGTAAAGGAGTCGGTGAGGATTTTAAAACACAATGGGAAGCGATAAGGCACAGTTAATAAGATTCTGGAGTTAGGCTGGAGGTAGGCAGAGGTTGAAAGGTACCGAAAGAAATTCAATCTTACTGTGTTGGACAACAAAATCCACTGTGATATTATTCAAATTTTTAACTAAACCAAGTGATAATTCATATTTATGTTTAGATAAGCTGGTGAAGGTTAATCCTCAATGGAGAATTGAGATGAACAAATAAAAAAATGGTGTTTGACAGTCTATAAGAAACGAACTTATTCTAGGAGAGAATCAGAGTTTTCAACTGTTTTGTTCAATAGCCAAATAATGTATGATATTTTTATAAGCATTGTGTCTGACCTTCTCAGCTGTTAGAATTTCTTTGACAGTAACTTCTCCGGCTGTGATCAGAAAACCTTTTGTTCCGTCTCTGGCACCATTCGAGGCATGATACTCAACTGGGTGATATGGAATTCACACTGTCAACTCCAGTGACAAGAAAAGTGGCATCTAAGAAGCGTGCAAACACAGAGAATGTTGATGCAGAGTCAGTGTTAAGAAATGAGCTGCCCTTTGCATTTCCTGCTCCAAAGGCCTTCTTTTCGAAGAGCCAGACAGAGAAGCAAGTAGAAGGCATATCTTTTTAGGCGCCTACTTCCAAAGGTATGTTGTATCTAACAAATGGAAACCTAGAACATGTGTAGCTTAGGAATTTTTTACTTTTAATATGAATGCAGTACTTGTAGGTCCTAAAATTCTGAAAGGTTTCAGTGTGGGGTTTATTTGGTCACAGCACATACAGCTGCCATCCTGTACATCTGACAGTGCACTGCAAGCGGTTTAACCATATATCAGGGCATGGTACACGTCTGTTAATGATAGAAGTTCTCACAGTTTCACAAGGAGCATGCCTTGAGATGCATTCAGATAATGAGATAAGTGCTGTGTTCCTAAAACTAGCATGTGTCTCCACTCTCCATCAAGATGTAGTAGATAATTTCTTTAACAATTATGATGAGAGTTTTGTTTTGTTTTTATTTTTTTCTGGGCTATTATTTTGAGTGAAAGAAAAGGGTATGCTTTTATTTAAGCGAGCTTTTGATTGCATCATGCTTCTAAATTAAATGTAACCTACTGAATTCCTCATGATAGCATACGAGTACTTGCGTGTATCTGTTCTCCCTAATAGAGGGAGAAGAGACTCAGTGAACCTGGACAGTGTTACCCAGGGTTGTGAGAACAGCTAAATGATTGTTGAGAACTGGTCAACTCATGAGCCTGAGACCTGGGATCCTCCATCCTAGGGTGGAACTTTACTGGAGCACGTGGGTGCCACAGCAACAAAAGGACTGTGTACAATAGACTGAGAGTTTGCTGAGTTTCTTGGTTTACAGAAAGCACAACTAACTCAGCAGCAAGTGACGTATTTGGGATAGGAGATGACAGCTGGACTTTGAACCTTAAGGACTGCCGAGAAAGAAGCCATCTGCTCAACCCCTGAGCAGCAAACTGCCAAGGAACTCCATACGTTGCCAGGAATGACAGGAGGGTGCCGACCATGGATACACAGCTACGGACTGATGGTAAACTTGAAACAGCTTGAAGTGAGTAAGGGATATCCAGGGTGCACTGGTGCTCAATATTCAAGAAGCCCATCAATCTACACTGGGCCAAAGGATACCAGTTTTAATATCTCATGCAGTGTTTACTGTATTGGAGGCAAAAGGGGGACATTGGCTTTCACCCCACAGAATCACAGAATCACAGAATTACCCGGGTTGGAAGGGACCTCAAGGATCATGTAGTTCCAACCCCCCTGCCTAGCAGGGCCACCAAACATACGCCTTTACTAGATCAGGTTGCCCAGGGCCCCGTCCAACCTGGTCTTGAACACCTCCAAGGACGGGGCATCCACAACCTCACTGGGCAGCCTGTTCCAGGACCTAACCACCCTTCTAGTAAAGAACTTTCCCCTAACATCCAACCTAAATCTTCCCTCCTTCAACTTAAAACCATTTCCCCTAGTCCTGCTATTATCAGCCCTTTCGAAGAGTTTACTCCCCTCCTGGGAGTAAGTTCCCTTCAGGTACTGAAAGGCTGCAATGAGGTCACCCCGCAACCTTCTCTTCTCCAGGCTGAACAAACCCAACTCCCTCAGCCTGTCCTCATAGGGGAGGTGCTCCAGCCCCCTGATCATCTTCCTGTCCCTCCTCTGGACCCTTTCCAAAATCTCCATATCTTTTTTGTACTGAGGGCTCCGCACCTGGACACAGTACTCCAGATGGGGCCTCACAAGAGCAGAGTAGAGAGGGACGATCACCTCCCTATCCCTGCTGACCACCCCTCTCCTGATGGAGCCCAGGATCCCATTTGCTTTCCGGGCTGCCAGAGCGCACTGCTGGCTCATGTTAAGTTTCTCATCTATCAGGACCCCTAGGTCTTTTTCAGCCAAGCTGCTCTCAAGGACAACTCCTCCCAGCCTGTACAGGTGCCTGGGGTTCTTCCGGCCCAAGTGCAAAACCTTGCACTTTGCAGTGTTGAACCTCATTAGGTTCACCCGAGCCCAGCTTTCCAGCCTGTCAAGGTCCCTCTGAATGGCATCTGTTCACCCCAAAGATTCCCGAAATACCAGGCCATCCTGGTAGAGCAGGGTGATATAGAAATAATTGTAACTACTATTGCCAACCCAGTATCTTTCCTTAGCGGAACTCCCCTGGTGGAGAACCAGGATGACATCACTGCTTTGAAACAACTGATGCTGCACATTACATCCAGTCGGTCGGAGCTGAAGGACGAACCCTTAGAAGATGCAGAAGACGCCTGGTTTACCAGCAGCTGCAGTTTTGTGAGACAAGGAGGCTGTAAGGCAGGACATGCAGTAACTGCTACTGAGCAGGGAATGGAAGCACAACCATCAGCCGTGGGGACTACCCCTCAGAAGGCTGAAATAACTGCCTTGACGAGAGCCTTAATGATATGGACAGATGCTAACTATGTGTTTGGGGTGTCACACGCTCATAGTACCATCTGAAAAGAGCAAGGATTGCTCACACACAAGGAAAAGAGCATGATGTAAATGTACCTATGTTGTAGGGCACAGTTCTCTATCCAGGCCCAAGTCTGTGTGGGTGTCTCCTCTATCCACAAAGCTGCTCACACTGCAGGAGGCACAGGCTGAGAGGAGAGGCCAGAGCAGCTCTCCCACTGTGACACGGAGCAGCAGGATACAAGTAAAGGAAGGCCCCGCAGCGGTACTGGGAAGATTCCACACAGTCATCAATTTTTCATCTGAAAGGTAAAGAGGAATTCCCTTTTCTGCCCCTATCATCATTGGTCGGGTGAGTAGCAATGATGCCCGGTGTGCTTCCATCAATGGAGCAGAATAGGCGGAAGGCTGGGGTGCAGGCTTTCCTCTGCTGAGGTGAGTGGGGGCTCAGGGTGTTGCTCAGTGGTAGATTTGTTCACACTGAGTTCTAACAGGAAACTTGCTCAACATCGAAGGCCTTGCAAAAGTCTGGCTGAGTGATGTCAGTTGCTTTTCCTTTCCCTACTGATGCTGTCACTCCACTGTAGAAGGCCACCAAAGCGACCAGGCTGCATGTCTCCGTTTCCGCTGTTTCTCCATTTCCTTCTTGTTGCTCCCTGTAACCAGCAGGTTCAGCCATGCTGCTTTCCTGCCTCCTCTGCTGTGTTTCGTGTGGTCGGGATGGAGCTCAGAGCTCCAGCTCTGAGAAAGGTTTTCTGAGAAAGTTACCATCTCTTTTCCATTCCTTTACCCCTAAAAACAGTTTTCCAGCGTCTCTCATGCAAGAATTCTTTGAACAGCCTGCAGCTGACTCTCCTGAAGCTCAGGGTCCTGACTTTGCTTTTTGCCAGGCACACATTCCTTGAAATGAGGAACTCTAGGAGGGCATGGTCACTACAGCCCTGACCACCTCCAGTC
This sequence comes from Coturnix japonica, assembly GCF_054131305.1. Lineage (NCBI taxonomy): Eukaryota > Metazoa > Chordata > Aves > Galliformes > Phasianidae > Coturnix > Coturnix japonica. The sequence continues at coordinate 5,299,653 of NC_140687.1, read as the reverse complement.
TTAACCCCTGCTGTTCAGCATGTCCAGTAATGCTTCCCTTCTGCTTGGTGTGCTTAATGCTTGGCCCACAAAGTTATTGTCAGTGCACTCCAGCAGGCTCTCAGACAGTTTGCAGCAACTGGGATTGGTGCTGGGTGGTTGCTGGGAGGTGTCTCAGCAGAAAAGCTGTGCTGGGGTGGGCGTGCTGTGTCAGTCCTCATCGCAGCTGGCAGAGAGAGTTAGAGGAGGGTGATGGGTGCTGCCTGCTCTCAATGCTGCTGCACTGAATTTGGGGCACAGCAGCACACTGGTGAGTGAGCTGGGAGGGAGACGGACTGCTGCTGTGCATGGCTAGGCCAGAGCTGGAGGATTGTCAAACACGTGAGTCATGCTGGTGCAGCCATTGCAGCTGCAGCAGGAGTAGAAGACAAAGAGGTTTTGTAGAGGACAGAGGGTGGTGACTCATGGTTTGATGTCCAGGTGGAGGCCGATAACAAGTGGTGTCATCCAGGAGTCTGTCTTGGGACCAGTGCTTTTTTACATGGTTATCAGAGACACCAATGATGCAATGGAGTGCACCCTCTGCTGTTTGCTGAGTGGTGCGGCTGACGCAGTGGAAGGAAGGGATGCCATTCAGAGGGAGCTCAACCGAGAGGTTGGCCTAGGTGAATTTAATGAGGTTCAACACAGCAAAGTGCAAGGTTTTGCACTTGGGCTGGAGGAATCCCAGGCATTTCTACAGACTGGGAGGAGCAGTCCTTAAGAGAAGCCCCGCAGAGAAGGACCTGGGGGTCCTGGTGGATGAAAAACAGAACGTGAGCCATCAGCGTGCTCTTGCAGCTCAGAGAGCAAATGGTCCCCTGGGCTCCATCAGAAGAGGGGATGGCCAGCAGGGACAGGGAGGTGATTGATCTTCATGATCCTTGAGGTCCCTTCCAACCCGGGCCATTCTATGATTCTGTGATTACACTCGCTGTCAGAAATAACGGCAGCTGTACAGATGTTGGATATATTTTGGGACAGTTCTTGTAACCAGCTGATTTTAAGACCTTGCCCGAGTCAAGAGTCTAAATTGAGTGTCAGAAGAAAGCTGGTAAAGTGGCTATTGCTCATTCTTTTTCATTTGCTGATTCTTTCATTCGGGTTCCTTTTCCAAAGGAGATTCTGGTGATGGAAGCAATTGAAGAAAGAACCAAAGCAGCTCTTGCCAAGAGTGCTTGAAGTCCCTGTGGAGAGAAGCAAAGAACTTGGGCTTCCTCTGGGATGCGCCCCACCATGTCTCAGGAAGGAGACAACTGCTGTTCCACTTTCTGCTTTGTGTGTGGAAAGGTACGTCTGGGTTTTCTTCTACTTGTTTTTCTTTCTTTTTCTGGCTTTGAAGGAGAAGGGGTGGAGCTAGGGGAGACCCACTGGTCATTTGTTAACTCAAGAGCAGGATGGATTCTGCATTGACTGTGAAAAACCTGGGCTAGTAGCATGGGCATATTTCAGGCTGGACTCTTCTTTTGCTGCTTGGTTTCCTTTTGGCTACAGGGAGACAGCTGTCTAAAGGTGTGTTTTCAAACCCACTCTCCAAAACCATGTTTCATTGTTGCAGGTGGTTCAGTGTGCTCTTGCAGGGTAGATGTGTTTGCTGTAGAATCTGAATGGTTTCTGTTCCTAGGGGAGGACTGGGAGGAGGTAGTGAGAAGAGAATTCAATGCCTGAGGTGTATCTTAGTGAGAAATGTTGGCATGAGGTGCTGAAAGTCTTGAGTTGTCAAAGGCCAGTGAGGCTCAGACTCCTTAACCTGCTGGAGCAGGGTGGAAGCAAGGAGTGGGCACTGCCGTCACACAAGCTGCACTTGGTTCTGGTCTGCCAGGTCTGTGCTGGCCTGGATTTCTTCTGAGAAGTTTGTTGGAGCTGCTTGGAGTAGTGAAGGGTGGGGAAGAAGTGCTGCTCCAGAGCTATGAGACGTGCAGCTCCTTCTGAAGTGCTCCTGAGAAGGACGGAGCGCATTTGCTGCAGCTTTCTCTGCAGATGTGCTCCTCACCTTGAAATCCTCGTGGTTTGTCCTCAGCTCCTGACCACGGCCTGTTCTCTGTTTTGCAGGCTGATAACATGCAGAAGCTGCAGCTGGTGCTTGCTATGTCATCTTTAAACGTACCAGCATTTGCGGCAGCCCATGTTATTAAGAGCCACGTCGCCCAGGGGCCAGATGAGCTCTCTCTGGAGGTAAGCAGTTCCAGGCGTTCCGTGTTGTCGTGCATAGAAGAGGGCAGTCCTTTCTGCTTTGTTTTCCTACCAGATTTGCTGAATCTGGGATTGATGTTTCAATCTCTTTCAGGTCGGAGATCTGGTGAGCATTGTTGATATGAGGACATATCAACAGGCTGAGCCCCTGGTGGAGAGGCAAGCGTGGCTTTGAGGTAGGCACACGTTTTTGACTAGAGAGCACAACTTCAGTACAGTTGGGAATCTCAGCTTGGAGCTGCTCTGCCTGCACAGGATGGCTGCTGGATGCAAACAGTTGCCCTGTGTCACTGTCAGTGGACCTTCCCTTTGGCTCTGGGCTCGGGCTAATGCTCACCTGTCTTTTTGTTCTAATTACAGGTTGGGCTTTTCCCTGGTGAGTGCATGGAACTCATCAGCGGAAAAGTTCCCGATTCCCTCCTCAATTCATTGCCAAAGCCAGGTGCGTAATTTACATTTGACAATGCGAGTTAGTCAAATAGGGTCAGAACGTTACTTTCAGGGGGTTTGTTTATGCCCAAGTTCAGCAAGCTTAGAAAGAGAACTACAGTAATCTCCTTGGGCACTTCCAGGGATGGGGAAAATCCATTCTTGCGTGTCCTTGTTGGGAATGTTCTTCCCGTTGTTACATGCTCTGTCGAATGCATTGCGCTCAGCTTCGTCCAACCGAGCCAGGCCTGAAATGAACTGGTTTCTTTGTTTTGTTGCGCAGAGCCAAAGAAATGGGGCAAGCTCATCAACGGCCTTTGTTCCCTGGTGAAGGTCAGCCCTGGGAGAGCAAAGCAGCCTGAGCCTCCGACATTCTCCGGATCCATGTCCTTGCTTGACATCGTTGAGAGGTATTTAGCCTTCAGGACTTGAGGGCTGAGCTGTAGGAATGGAAGCATCCTCTGCTGTTTGAAACAGAGGGCGTTTCTAAGCTGTGTTTCAGCAGAAAGCAGGCAGTGCCCAGAACAGGCAACTTTTGGCCAGGGCTCGGTGCAGCTCTTCCATCACCCTGCACCACGTCTGACAGCATGCTCTGTTTTCTCTGCAGAATGAGTTCTCCCAGTAAGAGGGCAGAGTCAGCAGCTGGCAGTTGGTGTTCCTGCTTCTGCCTGGGCAAACCATCCCCTGTGGCCAAACACCAACTGCAGAGCAGTGCCAGGGAGCCCTCTGAAGCAGAAGTCTTGGTCCTGGCAGGTAAGGGTACAAGTCCAGCTTACAAAACACTGCTTGTCAGCAACACAGGTAGAATTCATGCTTTCAGTGGGCTTGTACCTCCTTCTGGCGTTCAAGCCCGTGCCTGACATCTTCAGTTGATCCCTGTCTTTCCCAAATGAGTCTCTTGTCAACACAAGAGCTGGACCTGCACATGGATCACTTTCAAGACAGTGACACTGTTGCTAGAAGCCTATTTGCTTCTGCCCACCACCACTACATAGCCAAATGTCAAGAATCTCCATGGTTCATCTTGCGAACGTTCGACACTAACTGCTGTACATCTGCTCCTTCCTAGGTGACCCGAGCCCTTGTATATCCCCAAGACGCAGGGCATGTTACGATGACGCATCTTCCATCAATGAAGAGTTGTTACTAAGCACAGAATGCTGCAGTTCAGATGAAAGCCTTCCGTATAACATCAGCTATCAAGAGAAGAAGGTCATCATCGTTGAAGCCTTCATTCATCCCATCCCTACTGAAGCTGCTGACCTGAGCCCACCAGACACCTCAGGCACCAGCCTGGACTCAATGTCTCTGCAGTGCAGCCCAGCCCAAGCACAGCCTGAGTGCCCCGACAGCAGCACCACCATGCAGGCTCAGGTCAGCATCACCGAGGAGAAGCTGAGCATCTCGCAGGGGGGCACAGAATCAGGACACGAGTCCCAGGCTCCGGGCAACAGCACGGTCTCTGAGCAGCTCTCATGATTACAAGAGAGGATGAGTCCCATCTTTCCTCCAGACCTCACACCCCCTCCTTTCTCCTATTGAATAAAGGCACGCTCGTGCTCAATCAATGCCTTGACTGAATTCCGAGTTTTCATTCGCAGAGATTGGGATGAGTGCAAGAAACTGCAAGGCAGCTCAGCTTACAACACTCTGGCTGTGGGGTTTGTGCGGCCGAGCTCTGGGTGTGTTCCCATTTTGCCTGACTTTGGGATGCCTGCAGCGAGAGCTCTGCTGCCGTTGTGTATGGCAGCAAATAGTCTCTAGCATCCTGGATGCTGCTCATGAAAACCCCAAGCTTCCTGGCTGTGGCTGTGATGCTTTTCAGGGCCTTTTGATGCTCTTTGATGCCGTGGCTGCTCCCTAACACCTCTGTCCTCCCGCCGTGTCCATTCCTGGCTCCCACCTGTGAGCTGTCCCTGCAGATCATCTCTAGCCCTGCCATCATCGCGCTGCAGCAGGAGGAGCTCGCCCTGACCAACATCAGGCAGTGCTGCCTGCCTCTCTCACTCTCTAGACCAAGTGTAACTACGCTGTCATGAAGACAAATGCTTTCTGTCACATCCTCCATCCCTGCAGACATTTACCGGTAGGTGGCTCTTGCAGAAGAAGATTCAAGCAGCAGAACCTTTTGCTCAGCTACAGCACACAAATGCTACAAAAGCAGGAATAACCTGCAAGCTCTGGGTCTGTTTGTCTTGCACAGGCATGCACTAACTGCGTTTGATGGTACCCCCCATCCTTGATTTCCTTCCCTGCTTCTTGTCTGATGACGCTGCTGAGCCAGGAACAAGCTGCCCAGTGTGGCAGAGCATGGTGCAGAGCTGTGCTGGGACCTCCTCCCCTTCATCTGCTGCAGATCAGTGCCACACACGTGCCATCGAGATGCTCTGGCACGGGATGTGCCTCCAACCCAAAGCTCCTTCCCACCTCCCAAGGAAAAGCAAAGCAACCCAAGCATCTCCAGCAAAGCTGCCCAGCAGACAGCAGGGAATGCAAACAGCTTCTGGCTGCTCCCCTGCACTCCTGTCCTAAGTAATAGACCCCATGAGGACTGGCTGGGAAATCAGTGCATGACACATGTGAGTGTGCACAGGATTGTGCAAAGCAGTGGGGTTCCATGAGTTTGTGTGTGTGTGTATCTCGGCTGTTATGAAAGCATGGGAAGACTGCCTTACTGAGTCCCAGATAATTACTTATCCTCAAATGATTTTTCCTGGCCAAATTTAAAGCCTCTTACAGGTAATCGAGACCAACAGGCTGTTGTTGCACAATCAACAGGCACAAACTAGATGAATAGCTGAGGAAAATAAAGCATCATGCCAAGGGTACTAGATAAGTGAGCAGCTTGAGATCTGCACATTTATGTGATACTCATGGTCTTAGACAATATTTGCTTAGTGAGGTCACATAGAATGAAAGTAAAATAGAAGAAGTGCAATTGGTCTCAGTTCACACAGCTGGCTGGTTTGTCTCAGGCTAATCCTGAACTGCCTCAAGCGACTGCTTTGGTGCTCTACAGAACAGCAACTTCAGAGATCTCTTTCTATTACTAAGTTTTTGAAAGAGCAATTTGCTCTGTTAATTATCCATCATTTCTGTGCAGTCTGTTTTGTCAGACTTGTCTTTAGCTTCCAAGTTGTATGTGAAGAATTGTTTCCGTTGTAATGCACAATGTACTAAAAATTGAGAGATGAAAATGTGAAGAGTTTTTCCAGCTTTGATTTCATGTCTGGAATTTTGGAACCCACTACTTGCAGTTGTTAATCTGTCCAAACTGGTCTGGTTTGGAATGCCCTCATCCTTCTTGAATCGCTGTTAAAGGCGGAGCAATTCCTACAAGTGCCATGGCCCCACTGTTGTTCTAATTCTTGTTTCTTTGTTTTCCACACGCTGCTTTTCAAGCCTCCTTTTTCTTTACAGTCAAAGTGAGAACTGCACTGTGAGGTGTCTGAACCTTGTTGTGCCTGTACATAAATAGAACAGCAGCAAAGCCAGACAGGTGACTGTGCTGACAGCTCTCGTAGCCAGTAACACGTAACTGTGCTAAATCCCTTGTGACGGCTTTGATTTCATTTTTGCCAGTGAAATCCTTGTAAAAGGAAGTGCAGCAGTGTGATGAGCTAAGGTGAAGATGCTGGTTTTAGTAGTGCTCTAAGCTGAGTGAAAGGGCAATTGAATGAGGGTTATATGCTTTCTCTGGGACGATAAGGCTCTTTTTCCTGAGGGAAAGAGCCAGCTTTTCATGGGCTATATGTGGGCTTTGGCAAGGGCAGACAATCCAGTCTGTCAGGAAGCCATTTGAGGTGCTTCAGGTTTGTAAGCTTGTCTTTTTGTTTTTCAGGCGGATATTTGGAGCATGGGTGTACTGCTGTATGCTCTGCTGTGTGGGTTTTTCCTTTGGATGATGACAATATGATGGCACTCTACAGGAGGATACCAGTGGGTATCAGTGGTGCTAGAATACACTGAGAAGGGAAATAGCTGAGCTTGACAAGAGGCCTTGCTTTTCGGATGGCAGAACATGCTGAGCTGTGGGTAGAAAGGCCTGTCTGCTGAATATTGTCCCTGTTTTTGCTGCTTTGTCTACCAGTATTTTGTGGATTTGGTTCTACACTTGGTTGGCCTATGTGGCACTGTAGCCTAATTCTGTACCATGATAGCATACAGAATTTAAGGAGAAGTATTTTCTTGCCAATGGGCTGGATTTTTTGTATCTGGTTCTTCAACTGGCTGCTCCCTATACTATCTGTAGTAAAAAATACAGACACTTCATTTGATTTCCCTGAAATGAATGTTCCTAAATGCCAGCTCTTCTCATGTCTACAAAGATCAAAGTTCTGCATTTGCTATTAGAATTTCCTCTTCCAGAATCAGGAGGTAATGTAGGACCCCACAGATTGCCTTCAGAATCCAACAGTTAGTTCTGTTTCCTTTCGGAGTGCATAACAACCTGAGCACATGAATTGAATGGCGTGGCTTTTTAGTCTGGTACAAACTCTGCTGTACACTGAAACTTGGTCCATTTGTAAGCAGGACTTTGTCCATCTCTGCAGGACAGCAGAAAACCCTTTGTGCTAATCATGATGCCAAGAAGCAGAATGCGGCAAATGGCAGATGATCCAACTGCTTCAGGTGTTCATTTCCTTAAAACTGAGAATAGTTTTGGACTGAGAGTTTGTAAGCAGAACAGAGCTCTTAAAGCTGTCAGAGATTATTTCTGCACTGTTCAATTCTATCTGCACAACATACACAGGATCTCAGAACTGCGTTGCTTGAATTGGTGGAACTTGCTGAAGTGAACTGGGATGAGCAAGTTTTAGAACTTAGTCAGAGTGCTGTAAAAAATGGATAATCTCATGAGTATTAAGGTACAGGCTTGCTATTTCTGCACTGAATTTGTTTTTATTTTACATGGCTGTGATCTGAAAGTTGCTTGAAACGCAGGCACCTAGGCACTGTTGTGTAACTGAATTTCACACGATAGGTCCTGAAATATCCTGGAATCAAAAACTCTGACTTGTTTTAAGTCTGCTGCTTGAGTCTAATCAGGGTCATAGTGTCTGTGTGCAGTGTTTCTTTCCCTGTAATGCTCCACATCATTTCATTTTGGGAATATTGAAGGAAATGGACTATGTGCCATAACGGTTGTTAGAACAAAGTATGTCTGGTGTGATCTTATGCATAGGTTCTGTAACTGCTCTTCACAGCTCAGGTGTTTGACCTTCCTTTTGGTGAAGTGATGAAATACTGCTGGTTTCTATTTGTGCTTCTAGGCACCTTGAAGCTCTTAGGAATAGAACAATTGTCTCCAGTTCTTTTCAATGATATCAGTAACAGCTCGAGTGTTGCTGCCTGTTATGGTTTTGCAATTTGGTTGGTGTTGGTATTCCACATCAGAACACCATGCTTCATAATGGGAGTAAAGGGGACAAGTTTTTTTTCTGTGAACTGCCTTAATGGGCATGTGGGGAGGGGCACCGGAAGGGAAGGGAGGAAGGGGACGGCGTTGCTGGACCGGCTCCCTGCGAGGAGACAACGTGGTCAGAGCTTCCTGCCTTCCACAGCTCCATCGGTGAGATTTGGGACTTGGTATTCTCTTTGTTGAGACTCTCTTGTTGTTGTTTAGTGTTATTAGGTTATTAAACTGCCATTCGTTCTCAGATCACCTTTTTCCTCCCTCATTTTTTTGTTAGACCTAATCGCAATCTCCCTTCCCTTCCCCGTCTCCCTAAACGCACGTGGCCGGGCCGGGCCACGCCGCACTTTGCCGTACCGTGCCGTGAGAGAAAAAGGGGGGGGGCTTTTGTTCCTGCTGCCCTGGGTTTGTGCACACTGTCCCGGAGTGAGCTCTAGAGAGATCCCCGTGACATTTTTGGTGGAGAATGCGGGCAGAGCTCTGGGCAATGTTTTGGGCAGTAATTAGGTGGGTTTTTTCAGCAGCCCTGTATGTAGGACTGATAGTCCGTAGGTTCCTGTGGTCCTGGCTTAAGGACTTCCTGATGTTGGGGGTAGGGGTAGATTTATTAAGCCGATGGCTGGCAGGGATAGAGATATCTGCCTGGCTCCCTTCCAGACTAACGAACATCACAGGCACTGCGCTTGAACTGGCTCACGAATGCTCTGAATTCCTTAAGTATGACTGGGGTGTCAATTGGAATACTGTGTTGTTAGTCTCTCTAATTGTAGTAGTTTACTATAAATTGCAGAGAGACTTGCAAAGAATAGTGCAGAGAGACTCAGGAAAAGGGCCAGAAGCATCAGGACCCCCAGTATCAGGTAATCTCACCCCTGAACACCAGAGGGACCTTGGGAAATTAATAGAACCCCTGAGTGAGTGTGGGAGATCAGGGGGATCTCAGATCGAATGGCTTATGAAAAAGATAGAGAGTCTCGAGAATGAGATCCAAACCCTAAGGGGAAGGCAAAAAGTTAATCCCAGCCGACCACAGGAAGCACCAGCATCAGTGTCAGTCGCCCCAGTGGAAGGCCAGAGATGGGAACGTGTGTCCTCACGTCTGGAACGGATGGAGGAAGTAGAGGAAGATCCTGGTGAGGGACCCTCCCCAAAACCACCGAGAAAGGCAACCCAGAAGACTAACAGACGCGGAGAATATAGTGATGATGAGGGAAAAGTCACTGCTTCCTCTACTCGTAAACCTCTGAAAATTACTGAAATCCAAAGTGCGAGAAAGGAGTTTGCCCGACTCCCAGGTGAACGCCTTGTCACTTGGCTGCTCCGGTGTTGGGACAATGGGGCCTCCTGCATGTCCCTAAGCTGCGATGAGGCTCGTCAATTAGGAAACATTGCTCGAGACTCATCTATTGATAGAGGGATCAGCAGATGTCTCGATGGAGTCACCAATCTCTGGGAGAGGATTCTATCAGCTGTAAAGGCAACCGGTCTTCTCAAAAGTGATTTGGAGCCTGTACTGGAAAAATGGAGTACAGCTGAGGAAGGTATCCAGTACCTGAGAGAAATGGCTGTGGCAGAAATGCTGTTCGATCCCACGTTTGTCCCTGGGGACCCAGAGGATCACCATGACCCAGAAAAGGTGAGCGGTACTCCGGAAATATGCAAGAAACTCATACGGTCAGCACCAGTGAAGTATTCCAGTGTACTATTAACGAACTCTAACAGGTATGATGAGCTGGATAGGAGACCTGAAATTTTTGAGCTCATCCTTTCACTGCAAAATATCGAATACTCACTACTGCCACACCGTACCACCATCGCAGCCATCTGTAAAATGGTGGATAGAATGGACCAAATGGAGAAAAGACAGGACAACATGCAGAAGAGCTGGTCTGCGGCAAGGAACCACAGTGAACCTGTGGCAGTCTCAGCTGTCAGACGCAAACGCACACCTGTCCGAGTGAAGGACCGCAGTGAGCCTATGTCACGTGGTGCCATGTGGAACTACCTGCGTGACCATGGAGAGGATATGAAGAAGTGGCATGACGAACCCAATTTTGTACTGCGAGCACGGGTAAGAAAATTACAAAAGAGGTCAGCCACTACTGAGGTTGCCTCTACCGCCTCAGACAACCAATAGAGGGGCCCTGCCCTCAGCCAGGGGGGGGAAAGGGATAATAGAGTGTATTGGACTGTGTGGATTCGGTGGCCTGGCACATCAGAACCACAAAAATATAAAGCACTGGTGGATACTGGTGCCCAGTGCACCCTGATACCCTCAGGTTTCGAAGGGACAGAACGGATACATATACATGGGGTGACTGGGGGTTCGCAGGAACTGTCTGTATTGGAGGCCGAGATAAGCCTCACTGGTAGAGACTGGCAGAAACATCGTATAGTGACTGGCCAGGGGGCTCCTTGCATACTTGGAATAGATTACCTAAGAAGGGGACATTTCAAGGACCCCAAAGGATACAGATGGGCTTTTGGAATAGCTGCTATAGAAACAGACAGTATTAAGCAGCTGTCTGATTTGCCTGGCCTATCAGAGGACCCGTCTGCTGTGGGGTTACTGCGGGTGGAAGAACAACGGGTGCCAATTGCCACGAGAACAGTACACAGACGACAGTACCGTACTAATAGGGATTCCTTGCTCCCCATCCATAAGCTCATTCAACAACTAGAATGTCAGGGAGTAATTAGTAAGACCCATTCACCCTTCAATAGCCCCATATGGCCAGTGCGCAAAGCCAGTGGAGAATGGAGGCTGACAGTGGACTATCGTGGCCTTAATGAGGTCACACCCCCATTGAGTGCTGCAGTGCCAGACATGTTGGAACTCCAGTATGAACTAGAATCGAAAGAGGCAAAATGGTATGCCACCATTGATATTGCCAATGCATTCTTCTCTGTCCCTTTGGCCACAGAGTGTAGGCCACAGTTCGCTTTTACTTGGAGGGGTGTTCAGTACACTTGGAATCGTTTGCCCCAGGGGTGGAAACACAGCCCGACCATCTGCCATGGGCTGATCCAAGCCACATTGGAACAGGGCGGTGCTCCAGAGCACCTGCAGTATATAGATGATATCGTTGTGTGGGGTGATACAGCGACGGAGGTTTTTAAAAAAGGAGAACGGATAATCCAGATCCTCCTGTCTGCTGGTTTCGCTATTAAGCGAGACAAAGTGAAGGGCCCTGCCCAAGAAATCCAGTTTCTTGGGGTGAAATGGCAAGATGGGCGTCGCCACATCCCAACTGATGTGATCAACAAAATTACTGCAATGTCTGTGCCCACTGACAAAAAAGAGACACAGTCCTTCCTGGGTGTGGTAGGCTTCTGGAGGATGCACATCCCAAATTATAGCCTCATTGTGAGCCCCCTCTATCAGGTGACCCGAAAGAAGAATAGCTTCGCGTGGGGCCCTGAACAGCAGCAGGCCTTTGAGCAAATCAAGCAAGAGATAGCCCGTGCTGTGGCCCTGGGGCCAGTACGGATGGGACAGGATGTGAAGAACATCCTTTACACAGCTGCTGGGGAGAAAGGTCCCACTTGGAGCTTGTGGCAGAGAACCTCAGATGAGACCCGAGGCCGACCCCTAGGATTCTGGAGTAGAGCATATAGGGGGTCGGAAGAGGGCTATACTCCAACTGAGAAGGAGATCCTAGCCGCATATGAAGGGGTCCGGGCTGCCTCTGAGGTAATTGGCACCGAAACACAGCTTCTCCTGGCACCTCGACTTCCAGTGCTGAATTGGATGTTTAAAGGGCAGGTTCCCTCCACTCACCATGCCACAGACGCCACATGGAGTAAGTGGGTTGCACTAATCACACAGCGGGCCCGGATGGGGAACCTCAGCCGTCCAGGGATCCTAGAAGTGATCATGGACTGGCCCGAAGGTAAAAAGTTTGAAGCACCACCAACAGAAGAGGTGTCACGCGCCAAAGAGGCTCCCCCGTACAATGAACTTCCGGACAACGAAAAGAAGTTCGCCCTGTTCACTGATGGATCGTGCCGCATTGTTGGGAAACATCGCAGATGGAAGGCTGCAGTGTGGAGCCCCACACGACAAGTTGCAGAGGCCACGGAAGGAAGAGGAGAATCGAGTCAATTTGCGGAGGTAAAGGCTGTCCAACTGGCCCTAGACATTGCTGAGCGGGAGAAATGGCCAGTGCTTTACCTCTATACTGACTCATGGATGGTGGCCAATGCCTTGTGGGGGTGGTTGCAGCAATGGGAGCAAAACAACTGGCAGCGGAAAGGTAAACCTATTTGGGCCGCTGAACTATGGAAGAACATTGCTGCTCGAATAAAGAATATGGTCCTAAAGGTGCGTCACGTAGATGCCCACGTGCCCAAGAGTCGAGCAACAGAGGAGCAACAAAATAACCACCAGGTAGATCGAGCTGCCAGAATTGAGGTAGCTGAGATAGACCTGGATTGGCAGAATAAGGGAGAGTTATTCCTAGCTCGGTGGGCCCATGAGACCTCAGGCCATCAAGGCAGAGATGGAACACATAAGTGGGCTAGAGACCGAGGGGTGGACATAACTATGGACGCTATTGCACAGATCATCCATGATTGTGACACCTGTGCCATGATCAAACAGGCCAAGAGGATGAGACCTCTCTGGGGGGAAGGGCGATGGGAAAAGTATAAATATGGGGAGGCATGGCAGATTGATTATATCACCCTGCCAAAGACTCGTAATGGTAAGCATTATGTACTCACCATGGTGGAGGTAACCACCGGGTGGCTTGAGACATATGCAGTACCCCATGCCACTGCCAGAAACACCATATTAGGCCTAGAGACACAAATCCTGTGGCGACATGGCACCCCAGAGAGGATCGAATCAGACAATGGGACTCATTTCAAAAATTCACTGGTGAGCACTTGGGCCAAAGAACATGGCATCGAGTGGATCTATCACATCCCCTATCACGCACCAGCCGCTGGTAAGATCGAGCGCCACAACGGTTTGCTGAAAACCACGCTGAAAGCGATGGGTGGTGGAACATTTAAGAACTGGGAGAAACATCTAGCAGAAGCCACCTGGCTGGTAAACACCCGAGGATCAGCCAACCGAGACGGCCCTACACAGTCCAACTCCCTGCGTACCGTGGAGGGAGACAAGGTTCCTGTGGTGCATGTAAAGAATATGCTGGGAAAAGCGGTTTGGGTCCTTCCAGCCTCTGGAAAGGGGAGGCCCCTCCGTGGAACTGTCTTTGCACAGGGACCTGGGTGCACCTGGTGGGTGATGCAGAAGGATGGGGATGTTCAGTGTGTGCCACAGGGAAACTTGATGCTGGGGGAGTGCAGCCTGTGATTCCATGTGTGTATATATATCTATATATATATCTGTATGTACATATGTAATGCATGTTAACTACTGTTCTGTTTATATGTTGATAAAAGTTAGGCATGATGTGATGATGTGTAATAAGGGGTGGAATGTTATGGTTTTGCAATTTGGTTGGTGTTGGTATTCCACATCAGAACACCATGCTTCATAATGGGAGTAAAGGGGACAAGTTTTTTTTCTGTGAACTGCCTTAATGGGCATGTGGGGAGGGGCACCGGAAGGGAAGGGAGGAAGGGGACGGCGTTGCTGGACCGGCTCCCTGCGAGGAGACAACGTGGTCAGAGCTTCCTGCCTTCCACAGCTCCATCGGTGAGATTTGGGACTTGGTATTCTCTTTGTTGAGACTCTCTTGTTGTTGTTTAGTGTTATTAGGTTATTAAACTGCCATTCGTTCTCAGATCACCTTTTTCCTCCCTCATTTTTTTGTTAGACCTAATCGCAATCTCCCTTCCCTTCCCCGTCTCCCTAAACGCACGTGGCCGGGCCGGGCCACGCCGCACTTTGCCGTACCGTGCCGTGAGAGAAAAAGGGGGGGGGCTTTTGTTCCTGCTGCCCTGGGTTTGTGCACACTGTCCCGGAGTGAGCTCTAGAGAGATCCCCGTGACACTGCCCACTAGGTAGACCCAAAGAAGCAGATTACAGTGAAACAACACACGAGCTGGACCTGAATGAGGATCACTTTCAAGACAGTGGCTATGCTGCTTCAAGCCTACTTGCTTCTTCCTGCCGCCACTCTATTACCAAGTATCAACAACCTTTCATGATTCAACTTGCAAATGTTTGAAACTAACCCTTGTGTTTCTATGCCTTCCTAGGTGATTCGAGCCCTTGTCAACCCCAAAGATCCAAACCAAGCAGTGTCTTTCCATCAATGGAGAGTTCTTATTAAGCATGAATCGCTGCAATTCGGATGACAGCCTTCCACATGGTAACAGTGATGGACACAAGGGGCTCATCCACGTTCATGCTCTCATATCTCCTGGCTCTGCTGAAGCTCCTGACCTGAGCCTGCCAGACACAGCAGTCACCTGCCTGGATTGTGACCCAGCGCCTTTGCAGTGCTGCCCATCCCAAGCACAGCCCGAGTGTCCCAGCAGCAGCACCACCATGCAGGAGCAGGGCAGCATCAGTGAGGTGAAGCTGAGCATCTTAGATGGGGACTTAGAGTCAGGCTGCCAGTCCCAGGCACCAGGCAGCAGCACCAGCTCTGAGCCACTCTCATCTTGACAAGAGGAGTCCCATCTTCACCCTTGACCTCTCAAGCCCTCCTGTCTTTTATTGAATAAAGTCACTCTCATGCTCAGTCATCGCCTCGACTGCATTCTGAGTCTTCAATCACAGGGATTGGGATGAATGCAACAAACAGCAAGGCAGCTCAGCTTGCAATGCTATGGCTGTGGGGTTCGTGCAGGCAGAGCTCTGGGTTCCCATTTTGCCTGGCTTTGGGATGTCTGCAGCAAGATCTCTACCATTTTGTATGGGAGCAAATAATCTCTAGCATCCAGGTTGCTGCTCATGATATATCCCAGTCTTCCTGGCTGTCACTTTGTGATACTTTTCAAAGCCTTTTGATACTCTTTGATGCCTTGGCTGCTCCCTAACACCTCTGTCCTCCTGCCATGTTGACTCACGTCTCCCACTTTTAAGCTGGCTTTGCAGATCATCTCCAGCCCTGTCATCATCACGCTGCAGCAGGAGGTGCTCACCTGGCCCAATGTCTGGCAGTACTGCTTGTTCTGCAGATGAGCAGCTGCCTCCTCATCTCTTCAGCTACAGTAGTTTTTCTCAGGGCAGTTAGATGCAGTCATGCTCCTCTGGATTTGGTGTGTTAAATCCATGCTGCATGGCAGCAGTCAGTGCAATACAAAGGTGTTCTGTGTGCCATAGCATTTCTCCAGGGGCTGCCAAAGGTAGAAGCACAACACAGCACCATCCTTCTGACAGTAATGTCTGTGAGTGTTAGACATGTGAGCACTGCATCATCCCCAGCGTGTCAGTGCTTTTCCACACCAACCTGACTCTCACACTCTGCACTGAATGTAACTCTGCTCTTGTGGAGACAAATGCTTTCTGTCACATCCTCCATCCCTGCAACCATTTGCCGGTAGGCAGCTCTTGCAGAAGAATCAAGCAGCAGAACCTTGTGCTCACCCTACAGTATGCAAATGCTATGAAAGCAGAAATAACCTGGCATGCTCTGGGTCTGCAAGGCTGCACAGATGGGAGAGGTAGATTGTGTTTTTGCAGTGGAAGTTTCCAGTATTTTCAGTACATAGTGTAGGCCCTAACTGAATGTATAACCCTCTTGTAAAACAGCTGTATAAGTAGTTTTTCCACCAAGAAAGTTGCTGAACAGAATTAAGTTCAGACTGGGGGCATTCTGACATGGGGAGAATTGAGACAAGCACAAGATAAATACAGGGTGGGTAGAGCCCAGCACAGGACAGAATGAATGTACTGACTTTTGGAAACATTGCCCTTCTCTGTCCGCAGAAAAGTACAAGGCAGACCTAAAAACAAGAGGTTGGTAATTGACCTTCTATGGAAATGAATCCTAGCCACAGTCTCGAGGAGTCTGTGAGCCTGAGATGCTCAACCAATGAGAGCCATGAGAGCATCACCTGCAGTGGGTTTAGGGCACAGAACAGAATTGATTTCACTGACTGGTGTGCAGTTTCTCCCTTGCCAATAGGGGATGTGCGCGCAGTATTGCAATAATGAATAAGCACTGCTGCTATCGCTGCCATCTTTGCCTAACTAGAAATCTTTGACTTTGAGAGTTTCTCACACAAGGGGAGAGGGTAAGAAAGTAAAGAGGCACAGAAAACTAAGGGAAACTGCTCTTCTTTATCTTATCTATAAAAATTGATACAATTGATGCTGTTGTGCATTTTTTTTAATTTTATTTTTAATTTTTTGCTAATGTCAGTTAGATTGTTTTAAAATATCCACACACCAAAATCTGACTACCAAGCAAATGTAATGAAAATGAAATGAAGGTGAGTTAGTGGAAAGCACAAGGCCATATTATATTAGGCTCCAGCAAATTTACAGGCAGTCACTGCACGAAGAGGTAGATCTGAGTTGCACATTATATGATTCCCACAAAGATTAAGGAAATCTGAAGCTTTCAATATATTTTTTTAATTCTTTTTTCATTTCATTTTTAAACACCTGACCCAGACCCCAACCCTCACAGGAGCTGTAAAGATAACAGCATTAACCAGCAATGTAACTCTAATCCTAACCCTTACCCTGATTCTAAAATCGTCCCTAACTCCAAATGCAACAACAAAAATGATGCTAGAAGTTTGTAGCAAAAGGAACCTTAACCCTGATCATAATCCAAAAAAAAAAATCATTATGGTAACAATAATCTTTACCTTAAGAGTAATATTAATCAGAGCCCAGATGATGCCTGCATCCAATCAGAAGCATGCTTTGCATTATTTAAGAGTTGTATTTTTTCCAATGAACTCTCTCTATTATCACGTTTATAAAGTAACAGAGTCTGTTCTTTTTCTCCTGACACTGTGCCTTACTCCTGACATCCCCTGGAAATGACCCAGATAGGGCACCATCAAAGTAATGCTAATAGTAATGTCAATCCTAAGGGTATCTCTAGCCTCAGTGTTAATGGGACGCTAACAACAATCCCAACAGCCTTAAACATTCTGGTGGTGTGAAAGAGGTGCTGCCTTGCACATGCTGGGCAGTCCCATTGCCTGTTAAATGCAGGCGGCAGCGTAGAAACATGATGCCCGTGGTCAGAATGCCCTGTGGCAGATCCTGGCACCGGAGAACTGACCGGAGAACCATGAGAGAACTGACAACAAATCACGCGACATCAGAACCGACCCAGTGGTTATTTACAAGCCTTGGGAGACCCAGACAGGATCTCAGAGTGGTGAATGTAGGTACAGAAGTTGTTACTACTCTGTTTTCTTCTAAAAGAAGTGTTTTTTTTTCATCTCAGAAGATTGGGGGGGGGGGGGGGGGGGGGGGGGGGCGGGAAAGGGATATCAATTTAATTACTCATTAATTTATTGACAGACATTCACGTTTGCTACGTTTGGAGAAGTTTTTATTTGTTTGCTGTGGTTTGATATTTTTTTTTTTCTTTTTTTTTTCCCCCTTCCCTCCTCTTCCATCTTTGTGTTCTTCCCCTATAATCAAAAGAACGGATCCCCAGGGTCTGTCCCGCAGACGTTCTTTCCGTGGTCTCTGCTGCCACCTGCTGGCCAATAAGCGGAACTGCCACTGTTGGGCGTTTGGTGCCGCAGGAAGCACAACGCAGATCTGAGTTCTGACCGGTCTAAGCAGCAAATCCGCCAATCTTTATTGCGATAAGCCCTCCAGACAAGAGCATAAAGTCTTTGCCTGAGGGCAGGGTTAGTAGTAATGGATGTCAGTTTTGAAATTTCCAGTCCATTCACCATAGCACTTTCTGCCTCCATGTCCCATAACCAGAGCAGCTATGCTGGCATGCTCTCTTGGTTTCTGTCTAAACCACTGTACTATATCCATCAGTTCAGCTGCTGTATTATGGGCAGCAGGGTTTGGGGGGTGGACACTGGTCAGGGCACTCCCACCAGCCTATCCTGCATTTTTTTTTTTTTTTTTTTTTCATTTTTGGGTTACAATCAGTCAGATCTCAAATAGATCTAGTCCAAATGGAACCTCAAAATCTGACCTTTTAGTGCCTTCATTTACAGAGTCCATTTTATACAGATTCCCTTGTACAGGGCCCCCATGGTCCTCCAGACAGTTGTTACTGATCTTCCATAGGAGAATGATTGAATTAGGTTTTTTCCCATCAAAACTGCCACCTGTCTTTCCAATTTTTCAACACTATCATTCAATAGCTGATTTGCATCAGCCTGAGCCTCTTCAGTTATGTTCAGACAGTTCAAGGCCATTAAAAGTGGCCATGCCACCATGAACACAGCTAACTGTCATTCTCAAGTTGTAAGTATGTCTTTGCTAAGACCATGGAAATACTCAGTCAGGTGGGCCAGGGACTCATGGACCCTCCCTCCGTCCCACACAGGGCCCCATTTTTCAGTGACAGAAGCAGTGCTGCATTTTGAGGATCCTAGGAATCCCAGGACATGCCCTGACAAAAGGTCATTCAAAGGGGTAGTCTTTCCCCATCCAAACAACTCCATGATATTCACAGAATCACAGAATTGTAGGGGTTGGAAGGGACCTCCAGAGACCACTGAGTCCAGTCCCCCTTCCAAAGCAGGTTCCCTACACCACAAAAGAGGTACGAAGAGGTAGATCTGAGTTGCACATTATATGATTCCCACAAAGATTAAGGAAATCTGAAGCTTTCAATATATTTTTTTAATTCTTTTTTCATTTCATTTTTTAAACACCTGACCCAGACCCCAACCCTCACAGGAGCTGTAAAGATAACAGCATTAACCTGCAATGTAACTCTAATCCTAACCCTTACCCTGATTCTACAGGGGACTGTCTGAAACAGACATCAATTCAATTACTCATTTATTTATTGACAGACATTCAAGTTTGCTACGTTTGGAGAAGTTTTTATTTGTTTGCTGTGGTTTGGTTTTTTCTTTTTTTCTTTTTTTTTCCCCCCTTCCCTCCTCTTCCATCTTTGTGTTCTTCCCCTATAATCAAAAGAGAACGGATCCCCAGGGTCTGTCCCGCAGACGTTTTTTCCGTGGTCTCTGCTGCCACCTGCTGGCCAATACACGGAACTGCCACTGTTGGGCGTTTGGTGCCACAGGAAGCACAACGCAGATCTGAGTTCTGACCGGTCTACGCAGCAAATCCGCCAATCTTTATTGTGATAAGCCCTCCACATGGCATTGCGCATGCACTCGAACACGCAACAGGCATAGATTTCTCTTAACTCCTTGAGGAGCAGGCAAGCAGAACAACTGAGCGCACCACTGCTTGTGATTGGGCCACCCCCATCATAGAGATGTGTGTTAGATCTTTTACCCACCCCTGGACTGGCCTTGTTGTTTAACGATAACCTCTGAAATCTGAGCTACTGGTTCTACCACCTGTAGTGTAGAATAGGTAGCCAATAAATGCTTTTCAACTGTGATGTATCTTTATTCTGCTCCATGCCAAACCTGTAGCCAAAACCTCATAGGGGTTCACAAAGAACTCTGGCTCTGCCAGAGCCCCCATCCAGACCCTTCTTGAGTTACATTCACATCTAGTTTGGCTGAAAAGGTTGGACTATAAATACTCAGTGCTTGGGCCTGTTTAACAGATATTTTTTCCTGATTATGCTGTCCATCGATCTTTTTAAACTGAACTCCTGCTCTAATCTGGTCTTTAAACATTTGTTGTCTCAAGACCCTAATGGGTCCAGACTGGATTACCTTAGGGGCTGGGCGCCTAAGTCATGGCAGCAGATGGTTCTCTGCCTTTCTCAGACCTTTCCACCACCATTCAGAGCCTGCATCTGGCCGTAGGCACTCTTGTCTCCCCATCAATTGGGCAGCCTGTTGTATTACAGCACCTGAGGGCCACTGGGGGGTTCAGTATGGATAACATAGACCCATACTGATGTAAAGGTGATGGCTGTAGGATGAGATCCCTCGTTCCTGATGAAAAATTTATTGACTGGGCTCTCAAAATCATCTTCATAGATTGCCTCTTTCATGCCTAATTCTCTAATATAATTTTGTTAGTCCTCCATAGAGGACCACAGGCTGATATTTAATGGTATGTCATTCTTATTTGGCCATGTTATATGACACACAGCCATAAATCATTCACTGATCAAATGGCTATCCTCATTATGTTGGACAGAGCATACAGTCTTTGCCTGAGGGCAGGGTGAGTAGTAATGGATGTCAGTTTTGAAATTTCCAGTCCATTCACCACAGCGCTTTCTGCCTCCATGTCCCATAACCAGAGCAGCTATGCTGGCATGCTCTCTTGGTTTCTGTCTAAACCACTGTACTATATCCATCAGTTCAGCTGCTGTATTATGGGCAGCAGGGTTTGGGGGGTTGGATACTGGTCAGGGCACTCCCACCAGCCTATCCTGCATTTTTTTTTTTTTTTTTTTTCATTTTTGGGTTACAATCAGTCAGATCTCAAATAGATCTAGTCCAAATGGAACCTCAAAATCTGACCTTTTAGTGCCTTCATTTACAGAGTCCATTTTATACAGATTCCCTTGTACAGGGTCCCCATGGTCTTCCAGAGAGATGTTCCTGATCTTCCATAGGAGAATGATTGAATTAGGTTTTTTCCCCATCAAAACTGCCACCTGTCTTTCCAGTTTTTCAACACTATCATTCAATAGCTGATTTGCATCAGCCTGAGCCTCTTCAGTTATGTTCAGACAGTTCAAGGCCATTAAAAGTGGCCATGCCACCATGAACACAGCTAACTGTCATTCTCAAGTTGTAAGTATGTCTTTGCTAAGACCATGGAAATACTCAGTCAGGTGGGCCAGGGACTCATGGACCCTCCCTCCGTCCCACACAGGGCCCCATTTTTCAGTGACAGAAGCAGTGCTGCATTTTGAGGATCCTAGGAATCCCAGGACATGCCCTGACAAAAGGTCATTCAAAGGGGTAGTCTTTCCCCATCCAAACAACTCCATGATATTCACAGAATCACAGAATTGTAGGGGTTGGAAGGAACCTCCAGAGACCACTGAGTCCAGCCCCCTGCCAAAGCAGGTTCCCTACACCACGTTGCACAGCTCAGCATCCAGGCAGGTCTTGAATATCTCCAGAGAAGGAGATTCCACAACCACCCTAGGCAGCCTGTTCCAGTGCTCTGTCACTCTCACCGTAAAGAAGTTATTGCACACATTAGTGCAGAACTTCCTATGGTGCAGTTTCTGTCTGTTTCCCCTTGTCCCGTCTCCACACACTGCTGAAAAGAGTCTGGCCTCACCTCTTTGCCCCCCACACCTCAAATATTTATAGAACCTGGATCCTGTCCCCTCTCAGCCTTCTTTTCTCAAGGCTAAACAGACCCAGTTCCCTCAGTCTCTCCTCATTGGGGAGATGCTCCAGGCCCTTCACCATCTTAGTGGCCCTCTGCTGGACTCTTTCTAAGAGATCCCTGTCTTTTTTTTACTGGGGAGCCCAGAACTGGACACAATATTCCAGATGAGGCCTCACCAGGGCAGAGTAGAGGGGGAGGATCACCTCCTTCGACCTGCTGGACACGCTCTTTTTAATGCACCCCAGGATGCCATTGGCTTTTTTGGCTACAAGGGCACACTGCTGGCTCATGGTTAATCTGTCGTCCACCAGGACGCCCAGGTCCCTCTCAGCAGAGCTCCTCCCCAGCAGCTCTTCCCCCAGCCTGTACCGGTGCATGCAATTATTTCTCCCTAGGTGCAAGACTCTACACTTGCTTTTGTTAAACCTCATCCGGTTTCTTACTGCCTGGCTCTCCAGCCTGTCCAGGTCTCGCTGAATGGCAGCACAGCCTTCAGGTGTGTCAGCCAATCCTCCCAACTTCGTGTCATCAGCAAACTTGCTGAGGGTGGTCATTGATGAAGATGTTGAACAAGACCGGACTGAGCACAGACCCCTGGGGGATGCCGCTAGTTACAGCCCTGCAGCCAGACACTGCACTGCCAACGACAACCCTCTGCACTCTGCCAGTCAGCCAGTTCTCGACCCACTTCACTGTCCAATCACCTATCCCATACTTCCTCAGCTTTGGTATAAGTATGTCATGGGAGACTGTATCAGTTATAGAGGTTATAGAGTTCAATTCCTATAGTCAATTTGGCGGCCCAGGTGGGACCAGCTCTGTTCGCTGCAGGACCAGCTGAGAGGGAGACACTTTTGGCGCACCCTGAGATTTCTCTGAAGGACTCCCTTCCTCACCTGATCACTGCAGGGACAGACAAGGACCACCCATAGGTGGACCAGGTATGTGTATGGTAAGTGGAGCCCATATGTCTTGAGGAGACATCCTACACAGTTTACAGCCATACGTGCTGCTCCCAGGGAGGTGAGCTCATGGCTTTGGTTGCCAGCTGGGGTAGGAAGACTCCTTGGGTGAGTTCCTATGAAAGGGAACTGTATGTCATATGAATGGAAACAAGAACAAGTACTCTCTCCCAGGTGGGTGACAATAGGAGGGACCTAGGTTGGTCTCTCCTACGGGTATGGGATATAGTGGATAGCCTGTCAAATGGTAGCCTGGGTTCTCCAAGTTGTAATCACGGGGGTTATAGATTGTATGTTCAATATTATCATCTGCTTTAAGTGTTTGGTACCGTGTGTCAAGCCGACTCTGGGAAAAACATTAACGTTTGCAACTGGTCGACCAGAGTATGAGTGTTATTAAGATTCCAGCTAGAAAACGTTGTCAGCATTGTGTAGTATGAATAAACCATGGTTTTTGATCTAAATGTCAGAGTGAGTGTGGTGTGAGTGAGACACAGAACAGCTGCAGGGTGAGTGCCGAGTCCCGATCCATGTTTCCTTCCTCCTGTGAGGGAAATGGCCAGACACGGACAAAGTGAAAGACTGTGTTGTGTGTCCACTCATAAGTACTTTCTGCTTGTATGTAAGAAGACAGGAGTTTGTACTCTGTAGATTAGTAAGATTGTCCTGAGGAGAGGTGTACATTCCACCCGACCAATGAGTGTCAACCCATTTATGTAATACTATGTACTGCTTGCGAGGAAGTGTGTGAGGGAGGTGGTTCAATCAGTGCTGGTTCTGTGGCACAGTGTTTATAACTGAAGAATACAGACTGTATTAAGGGAGTTTATGTGAACTGAAGAACTGTACGTTTTGACAAACTGTTTTGATGGTATAAGAAAGTGTAATTGTTAATGATATATGAAAGTGTAGTTGAGGGAATGTGGAAGTGTATCTGAGCATAGAAATAGAGGAAGCATTTACAGAGGAAAAAGGATTAAAGTGAGTTTACCTGCATTGACATGAGAGCAACACCCTGCCAGACCGCTGCCCTGTGAGCTGAGCAGAGCAGAGCAGAGACACAGTCCCCATGTATCAGGTAGTGTTATTCTGCTTACCAAAAGAATGAGTTCACTACAGAAGAGGCAAATCTTCCCCTCTGCTCCATCTGTGGCATACTCTGGAGTTCAAGGCATTGCAAAGCTATGGCACATCTACTTTCTTTCAATGATGAAAACTTAGTGTGCTCTGGGCTCTCATTTCAATTGCATCTAAAGAAGTCTAGGGTCATGCCAGCTGACAGGAAGCTGGCAAATGTTGTCTCATTGTAAGGAAGAGCAAGAAAGATGACATGGGCAATTATGGACCTGTCAGTCCAGAGCCTGGTAAAATTATGGAGAAAATGATGGTGGGAGTTATGGAAAAACAGCTGAAGGACAATTCTGTAATTGGTCGCAGCCAACACAAGTTTGTGAGGCGAAGGTCCTGTTTAATTTAAGCTCATTTTGTGACACAGTTATCCGTTTAGTTGACCAAGGGAAGCCAGTTGATGTAATCCTTGAGGATTTCAGTGGAGATTTTGATACTGTTTCTCACAACAACCTTCTGGACAGAATGTTCTGCATATGGCTAGACAGAAACACAATGTGGTGGGTGAGCAGTTGGCCAGTAGGTCAGTCCCAAAGGATTACAGTCAGTTTTTTCCATCAGGCTGGTAGATGGTCACTGTCGGGGTCCCCAGGGTTCCAATTTGGGGCCACTTTCCTTTCATGTTTATGCAGATGACTTGAATGCAGGACTAGAAGACGTTCTGAGCAAGTTTGCTGATGAGACCAGATGAGGAGGTGCTGTTGCCTCCACTGAGGGTGGAGAGGACTTGCAGAGAGATGTGGACAAGTCAGAGAAGTGGGTACCAGTTGGTACTAAGCACCAAGTGCATAACGTATAACAAGAACAAGTGCCTGATTGTGCACCGCAGAACATAAAGGACTTCAAACTCTGGGAGAATGTGCAAACGAGGGCACTGGAACTGAGAGATCTGAAGTTCAGAGTTTCACAGGGATTGACTGCTTGTTCAGACTGGGCCCTTCTCACATCCCTGCTCACATCCTGCAATGAAACATAGGTCTCATATGGGACATGAACCTCACAGCGTCCTTGCACCACATGTAGAGCCTGGGATCTTCTGTCCCCATGTCTTTCATTTAACATCATACAAAATTCCAACACATTGCCCCAGGAAATGCCCAGAGCCAACATGACATACAGGACCTCTCTACCACTGGTCTTGCAATCAGGGCTTGACCTGTCTGCTTTGTAAGGCAAAGGAGAGGTTTCTTAGCATGCCAGTGCCTTTGCCTGCCTGTAGTCATGGCTTCCAGTTATCTTCTCTAACAAGTCCCTTGGGAAGCTTACTTGGTAATGTTCCTCAGCGGGCCCATTAATACTCCAAGAAACTTCACTGTTACTTCTGACTTTGTCTTGTTGAGCACTTTGTGCAAACTTCTCTCTGCACTAGAGGCTGATGAACTCAGCATCAAATGCACCCTGGGACCATTATAACCTAAAGAATCTCCTGTGCCTTATGCCATCTTGTTATCTTCTTCAGGTTATCAGAACTTGTTCAGCAAAAAGGAGGGATATCTGGAGAGAGCTTAAAGAATCCAGTATAAATTTATTGTCTATTTATTTATAGTTGGGTTTAAAGAAGACATTAAAGCAGCACTGTGCAACTGATACCAATCCAGGATGTCCCAATGAGTTCTGTACTGTTACTGTGTTGACAAAGGTCCTTCTCAACCTCCCCACCCAATTTCTGCTCACAATGGACCTATGGGACTTGCATCACTTTTCTTCACATCACTCTTCTCCTCTGCATTCATCCGCTCAGTGTTAAAACTGCTTTGCACCAACTCCCACTGGCTTTCCTCAGAGAACCAGCTACACATGGAAAAGGAAAGATTTCTCTTTTTTATCTGGCCAGCAAATGGAAAGAAAGGTGATGCAATTGAATGAACAGTAAAACACAGTGATCAACTGCATGCCATGTTCAAGCTGCATCTATTGAAGTTTGTCTTTCATATGGAATACTTTTAAAAGAAATGATTTATTCTGAGGTAGGATAAGATAGATTGAATCACAGTGAAGTAGTTGACAACAGAGGCCATCAGACTCTGGTAGATAGAGCAAATTCCAGTAATCTCCCTGGGATAGATCAGCCAGGTAGTTGAGAGGTATCAACTTAAAATTGATCAGGACTTGTGAGTATTTCACACATTGAGACGGGTTAACACATTCTCACTGATTCTCAGACTTTGGGGAGATGGAACAAATTCCAGTAATCCCCCTGAAAGTCAGAAATCAGACAGATAATTGGGAGGTATCTGACTGAACAAAGAGCAAGGGATGGAGAAATCTGGAGGGCAGTGGGAGTAGTTTGTGCCCAAATGGCCTGCTGAAAACATGCCCTTCACCATGGCCATTTATTTAGGAGAGCTGAAAAAACTTGGAGGATGAGACACATCAAATAGGCAGCAGGGAAGAGTAGTGCTGGGCACCGGGCTATAGTCACAGGGCATTGGCACTGGCACCACTGTCTGTGTCTCTGAATCTGAAGACATTTGTGTCCAGCGAACACAGTTCTGGAAAACATTGTAGTTTCAGTAAAAGAAAAAAAAAGACATCAAATCACCTCAAAGATTCATATTTACAACTTAAAATGGAACAAGACTCATGAGAATTTTTCATGTTGAGAAGGGTTAACACAATTTCAATGATTTCCATCTTTGTCTTCAATTATTTGTTTCAGTTTTATTGACATTTATGATCAACTATTAAGCTTACAGCCTCAAAATAAATAAAAAGAGATACATTTGCATCTTGCACGTGGCCTGATGCCCCTTTCACCTTTGCAGTTCCCACAAGTCCTTCCATGCCGGAGAGTATGAGATCCAGCAGAGCACCTCTCCTCTTTGGTTCCTCCACTGCTTGGTCAAGAAGCTGCCATCTGTGCTCTCCAGGGATCTGCTGGATGCCACATGCCCTGCTGTGCTGTCCCTGCCGCAGATAATGGAGTGACAAAGGCCACCAAATGGGACAAGGGACAGACAACATCAGATTCCCATCTGTCTGCAGAGGGCACCTTCCATTTACTCTCCCTGATCAGGAAGACAGGAAAAGACACTGATGGTCTCCTCTGTTTGCCATTTCCATTAGCTCTGACCTGTCTGCTCTTCCATCCCCAGGCAGAGCTCAGTGCACTCTCACAGAGGGCATTCACCCTTCTTTATCTCCTCGCCCATCCATCCTAAAGACTCGGTATCCCCCTTGTGCTACAGTGCAGTTGTGGAAGCCATTAAACTGTGTCCCCATGGTCCAAACAGGAGCTCAGGCCTGCAGCTCTATCAAGATTTCTAGCTTCTTGTGTGTTGGTGTTTGCATTAGTGCAAAACCACAGAAGTAAACATCCTAATTGGAAAGCATCACTGGACATAGCCTGACTGGATAGCTAATCTATGGTATCAGTGTGCAGAAGGTGGCACACAAACATTAGACTGATCGTGGGCCTTGGAGTTGACACAGCAACATGGTCACACCATGGGCATGGCTTTCCTGAAGGCCCTGTGCTGCTCTTGCAGCTGTGAGTGAATTCACCAGACAGCCAGTGCTATCCCCTCTCTGGCCCTCAGCTGATGCCCAGGAAGGAGCTGTCTATCTCAGGGATTTCCCACATGGTTTACAAGCACTGGCACACATCAGGAGCAGCCCAGGCACCTTGGGCATCACCCAGTGTCTGTGTGTGAGCAGCTGCCTCCCAGCTGAAGGTCCGAGGACTCAGAGCAGAAGCTCACATGCAGGCAACTCCTTGTGCTCTTCTGAACTGAACCAGAGGAATCCCAGCTCCTGTGGGTGTGTAGGGAGCTGAATCCCATTTCAGCTCCAGGATTTCTGTCTGTCACGGTTTGAACTAAAAATCCACCTGCGTCCGTGACAGGGGCCGTGGGCCCCGGAGGGGCCCTGGGCCGAAAGGAAAAAATTAGGAAAAGAAAACAGCGGCAACGATCTAAGGAGGCACACTTATTTACTAAATACTATATCGAAATACCGGATAACACAATATAATACAATATAATTGAAAATTGAAAATTGGGCTAACGAATCAAGCAAAATAGGAGAGAGAATGAGTCCC
Source organism: Coturnix japonica (assembly GCF_054131305.1). Classification (NCBI taxonomy): domain Eukaryota; kingdom Metazoa; phylum Chordata; class Aves; order Galliformes; family Phasianidae; genus Coturnix; species Coturnix japonica. The sequence continues at coordinate 5,272,150 of NC_140687.1, read as the reverse complement.
GTAACCGAGAGGCCTACTGTGAAATTTAGGCGAGACGGTGAAGGCTCCCACACACTCCCCTGAACGCCAGAACTCGAAAGAGATCAGTCTGTTCTGCGACAGAGTTAATATAGAGTCCAGGTCCCGTGACCCATCGTGTTGTTCCCTGGGAGATGTAGTCTTCTTCTGTAAGTTCCAGATTCAGTAAAATTATTCATGCTTTAAATCATGTTATGATGTGGAATACTGATAGCAAAAATTACAAAATTATTAAACCATGACACTGTCAAGGGATGAGACTCCTGCACTGCCTCAGCTGAATCACTGCCCTGCACAGGGAAAGTCCAAACCTTGCCTTCCTTGTCTGGTTGCCCTTATTGTTTCATCAAACGATCTCTGGGAGCACTCCCCATATGTCTCCAATCAGTCACTGACCACTGGACATGTGGTGGTTAATTGAGCGAATTTCAAAGCACAGTCATGATGCTGTTGTCTTTCAGGAGCTGTTGGCCATGAGGACCCAGGGACATGTCAGGGGAGACAAGTCGGAAAGATAAAAATGACATAATCTGCTGCTTGCCTGTCCAGGCTCCTGGGACACAGGGAGCTCATAAAAGTGTGCAGGGCTGCAGAGAGACAGCTGTGCCCAGGAGCAGCTCTTGTGCACAGCACAGCCTGCAGGTGACAGAAGGAGAGGAGAGAAACTGAAGAGAGCTTGCAGGATGTGTGTGGTGTGAGCGGGCTGTGAGCTCACTGCAGGAGCATTGCTCACAGACCATGACAGGGTAAGTCTCACTGCAGACCATGAGCTGCTTTTCATAGAGGGTCAACTTAATTTGGGACATCCCATAGGAGATCTGGATGCAGGCACTGCATGTTTCTTTACTGTGGAAAAAGCCTTCTGCTCCAGCTGAGGGCTTCCATACTGCAGTATGAAATCACAGCCCTGAGGGCTGCATGTCCCAGCACGGCTGCAGGCTGTGCAGCCGGGGCTGCAGGCGGATGCCCAGGGCTGTCCTGCAGAGCAGGGTCCCTGCTGTGCCCCAGGGGCTGTGTGCCGGGTATGGGACTCTGCCGCCTGCCAGGCTCAGCACTCAGCCTGCCCGGGGAGCTGCCCAGGGCGCTGCGGGGAGACGGGTGGGGGGAAGGAGCCCCCCGGCAGGGTTTGTGCTGCCACAGCTGCTGCCTGAGGCAGGGGATCACAGCTCCACTGCACAACGGAATGTTTCTGAGGGCACTTTGCAAGAGGAGAGCCAAGGCAGGGGGTTTCCATTTCCTGTTCTGAGGCAAAGAGGTTTGGAGTCAGAAATCTAAAAGGGGCAATAAGAGTTCTGAGAATTTTTCATCAATCAATTGCTTGTTTTGTGAACACTCACACATGATGTGCTTTCAGTCTCCCCTTTCTCGAAGGATGGAATTATCATCATTTTCTGTAGGCATGAATAATTCACTTATCCTACAAACAGGCAGCATTTTCTAACTGAAACTGAATGCCACAGAAGCTCGGGTAGGGGGCTCTAAGAGCACTTGGGGTAAAGATATGAGACATGAAACAGATGAAAATATCCAGGGAGAAGGCATAAGAAAATAAAAGGAAGGTTAGAGCTCCATATGCTGCTTCTGCTTAAGGAATGCTGAAATACATGAAATTAAATGCAAGTAATGGTGCTAAATGTACACTGTTGTAAGAGAATAAAAACATTTCATATTATAGCAGGAGTAGTGCCTCTGAGAATGGTCTGGACTTGTCATTATCTTCTGCACTCTGAGCAGGACTCCAAGCCCAACAACAGCAGATGTCCAACAGCAGCTCCATCAGCGAGTTCCTCCTGCTGCCGTTGGCAGACACGCAGCAGCTGCAGCTCCTGCACTTCTGGCTCTTCCTGGGCATCTACCTGGCTGCCCTCCTGGGCAACGGCCTCATCAGCACAGCCGTAGCCTGCGACCGCCGCCTGCACACCCCCATGTACTTCTTCCTCCTCAACCTGGCCCTCCTCGACCTGGGCTGCATCTCCACCACTCTCCCCAAAGCCATGGCCAACGCCCTCTGGGACACCAGGGCCATCTCCTACACAGGATGTGCTGCACAGCTCTTTTTCTTTTCCTTCTTCCTCTCAGCAGAGTATTCCCTTCTCACCATCATGTCCTATGACCGCTACGTTGCCATCTGCAAGCCCCTGCACTACGGGACCTTGATGGACAGCAGAGCTTGTGCCACCATGGCAGCAGCTGCCTGGGGCACTGGGGTTCTCTATTCCCTGCTGCACACTGCCAGTACGTTTTCACTGCCTCTCTGCCAAGGCAATGTTGTCAACCAGTTTTTCTGTGAAATCCCACAGATCCTCAAGCTCTCCTGCTCTGGCTCCTACCTCATGGAATTTGTATTTCTCTTTTTTGGTGTCAGTTTAGGCTTTGGTTGCTTTGTTTTCATAGTTGTGTCCTATGTGCACATCTTCATGGCTGTGCTGAGGATGCCCTCTGAGCAGGGACGGCACAAAGCCTTCTCCATGTGCCTCCCTCACCTGGCTGTGGTCTCCCTGTTTCTCAGCACTGGTGCTTTTGCCTACCTGAAGCCCCCGTCCATTTCCTCCCCACTCCTGGATCTGACAGTGGCACTTCTGTATGCAGTGGTTCCTCCAACACTAAACCCTATTATCTACAGCATGAGGAACAGGGAGATCAAGCACGCTTTCAGGAAGGTGTTGCAATAAGCACTATTCCAGCTACAATAAAATGCACAACTTCCTCAATAGGATTCCCAGTGGTGGTTCTTTATGTTTTATGCATCTTTGTCTGTTTGATTATGTGAGATATAGGAATGTGCAAAAAAAAAATGTTATTGAACTTATAAATAAAAATGTATTTAAATTCTTTCCTACCTAATTTCCATTTTCTCACTCCAAGAACTCATGTAAACATGGAACCAGATTCCCTGAATATGTTATAAGATACCTAAAAAGCTTTCAAAATAGACTTACTTAGATTTTCTTTCTTCCTACTTTGCCTGGATTTGGGGAGGTACAGCCACAGACAGCAGCTCAACGTGCTCTTTTCATTCATGTGCTCTTACCAGTGCTGCAGTGCTCTTGAGTCCTCTCATTTGTGCAGTCCTGAAGGTCTTGTGTGTCTCACAACAGTCCTGTTGCCTCTACAGCAGCAATCCAGGGCTGCAGTCAGTAGCCGGCAATATGAACAGGTCTGTCAGAGCTGGTCTCCTTGCTGGCACTGCCATAACAAGAGGGCCCCTTTAGAGCAGGACCAGAGAACTGGAGGGAGGCCTCTTCCAAAGCTGGTGTAAGGAATATACCTCAGGAGCTGCTCCCTGAGAAAACCTTGAGATCTTCAGGTGCTCTTCACTGTGTGACCAGATCAGATTGAATAGTCCCAAGGAGATCCGTAAGCATCTCAAGGCAGTGCTGTGGTTTAAGGTTTATGGGTTGAGACAAAGAGAAAAAGAAAAGGATAATAATTATGACAAATGTATTTATACATATATAATATATTTAGTGTATTTTCACACATATACAACATATGCAGTTGCAAACATATATGAACTAATCCCTATGCGCATCTGTCTGCAAGTCCAGCGTTAGTTGCAGGGGTTTTAACAGCCACAGGGTTCACTGTAGGAGCTGAAGTGGCTGTTGGGCTGTTGCAGGAGTTGAAGTGACCTCAGAGTTCATTGCCAGAGCTGGAACCACCACAGGACCTGTGACTATGTTGGAGCAGCCACTGGGCTCATTGGAGGGGTTGGAGCCACCGCAGGGCTGTACTTCCTCCCTTGGGAGGAATTTGTACCATTTTCTTATTACCATACTTGGAACAGCTACAGGACCCGTAGCAGGAGTAACTGCAGAGCTCATTATGAGGGGTGGAGTGACAGAGGGATCTGCCCAGAGCTTGGAGCAACTGCAGGACGTGTAGCAAAACCTTGGAGCTGCTGCATGGTCTGTGCCAGGAGTTGCAGAGGCTGCAGCACTGTCAGCAGATCCAGCTCTCTGGATCTGGCACACTGCAGTCATTTGTGCCTCTTGGGGGTTACCAGTGCCACAGCAGACCTGCCCCCAATATTCTACCAGTTTCTCAGGATCCTGCAGTTGCTCGGAGATGAAGTTCCAAAGCCCTGGGGGTGCCCACCACTCCAGGCAGCTGCCCAGACCGTCCCACACCCTCTGCCATGCAGAGCCTTCTCACCTTGGGGCAGATCTCTCACTGATATTCCTGAATAATTGTTTAACCTCAATCATAGATTCATAGAATCACCAAGGTTGGAAAAGGCCTAAAAGATCATCCAGTCCAACCGTTCACCTATTACCTATAGCTCCCACTAAACCATGTCCCTCAACACAATATCCAGTACACCCCCGGACTCACAGAGGCGACAATGTAAATTGTGTAATTCCTAATCATATGGACAATATTACTTCCAAAACCCAAAGATGACCGCAGAGCTGAATGTGCACAAAACTTCACTTTGTCAGCTGCCAATTTTATCGTGGTACAAACTGAGGTCAAACAGCATAGCAAAATAAATACCCTAATGCAGCATCCAAGCACCAAGTAAGGAGCTGTGCAGTGAAGCTTCATGAGAAGACTCAACAAGCTCCACACATAGGGAGCACATCCACACATATCAGCACCATGGCCTGCACTTCTCCAGCTCCCACAAAGCCCTGTCCGCTCTGGACAGATGTGCTGCTATCTCAACCCTTGGAGCCTCACATCAGGCACCAAAATGACAGTGGTTGTTGAACCCAACATGTGGCTCAGCAGCACACAGTGCTTTGTGCACTGCCCAATTCCCAGTGGGATGGGGATGAGAACTGGGAAAAAGAGTACAACTTCTGGGATGTAACAAAGCAGTTTACTAAGAGAGATAAAAGAAGTGGAGTAATAGTTATCACTATATATCCGTTGATATGGAATTGTATGTAACAACTGATGCACAAGCACTTGCTCAGCACCACCAGACTGATGCTCAGCTGGACCCTGGGCAGTGAAGAGACTGAGATGAACTCCCACCCCTTTCAATACAATTTCTGCTTGCTGTCAGCTGATAGAGAACGTCCCTTTGGCCACTATCAGTCAGCTGTCCTCACTCTGTTCCCTCCCAGCTCCATGTGCCCTCCACTGACCATGGCCTTGGCTCTGTACAACACTGCTTAGCAGCAGCTGTAAACATCAGAGTGTTATCAATGGTTTTCTCCTAGAACCAAAACACTGCACCACAGCAGACAGTCTGAAGAAAACAATTCCATTCCAGCTGTAACTCAGATTCCTGCCTGTCCCCTCTTCTTGTTCTTCCTGATCAGGAAGCAAGGAACAGAATCTGCCGCTCTCCTCTCTGAGCCCTTTCCATCAGTTCTCAGCTGGCTCCTCTGCCATCCCCAGGCAGAGCTCAGTGCCCTCTCATGGATGGCAGCAGCCTTTTCTCTTCTTCCTTGCCCATCCGTCATGCAGAATCTGTACCCCATTTGCTACAGTACAGAGCTGAGAATCAACCCACCATGTCTCTGTGAACCAAACAAGACCCTAGGCCTGCAAAGGCACAGAGATTTGGAGTTCGCTGAGTGAATGTTTGTGGTCCTCTCATTAGTGTAACGACTCTTCAGAAAGGATCCCCTTCCAGAAGCATGTTTTGATTTTGCCTGGCTGGGCCTTGCATCTACACCGTGCTACTGGTGTTCAGAAGATGGCACACAGGTACGAGACCCATTGTGGGGCTCACAGTTGTCCAGTGAACATTGTCACTACCCAGGGCATGTCTTTCCTAAAGGTCCTCAGTGGCATTTGCCAGCTGGCTGGGGGTGTGCTGGAGACCCCAGGGAACTGCCATTCTGTTGTAATACAAGAAGAATTTTACAGAGCAGCAGCCATGGATCAAGATAAGCACTTTACAGAGCAGCAGCTGCAGAGCAGGATAAACAGCATGAGAACCAAGGACACCTCTAGCAAAAGAGTGAAAGGCTCGTGGCTTTGAAGCGGGGTTTTAGGGTTCTTATTGCAGAAGCTTTCTTCCAATTAGTACGTGTGATTTTTGAACACCCTTGTTTGTTTGCTATAAAAGTACGGCTCTTCAGGCAATAGATGGACACAGCTATATTTAACTATATTGGTGTGTGGTTGTTTGTCCTAGAACGCTGACTTTTGCCTTCAGGTTCGCCAACACATGGGGGCCCGCAATGTCATGGGATTTAACTCTTGAACACCTGTGGGATCCCGAGAAACTAAGCCAGTATTTGAGTCAGGGATGGCGCAGCCTAGATAGATCTAAGGGGGTATGACTTATTTGGGGCTTGGCTTGTGCTTACCGTGCTCTATATAACACTGTTCCGAAAAGAGAGAATTTCCGAGCTGAGGTTCTAGCCAAAAAGGGAAATCCCCAAGTCAATTTTGATCAGTCACAGGAGGCACCAGTAACAATATCAGTTGCCCTTGTGGAAGGCAAGAAATGGAAATGGGTGTCCTCACGTCTAGAACGGAAAAAAGAAGTGGAGGAGGAGGCAACAGAAGATCCAGGTGACAGGTCTGGATAAGTACCGAGAAAGGAAAAAGGAAAAGTGTCATGAAGAAGAGAGTGATGAGGAGGAAATCTCTGTTACTGTTTGTCGATCCCTGAAGATGACTGAAATCGAAGGCGTAAGAAAGGAGTTCACACGGCACCAGAATGAATCTCTTGTTACCTGGTTGCTTCGCTGTTGGGACAGCTGGGACGGTAGCTTGTTGTGATGTGACAGGCCCTTCCCCATATTCTGGAAGAATCTTAGTGTAATACAGTGGGTGTAGACAAAAAGGCGTAGGTTATATAAGGATGTGTCTGTTTCAATAAATCGCCATTTTGCCACTTCATCTCCTTGGTGTCACTTGGTAATTGGCCTAGCTGCTGCTTCAGTTGAAGGCGAGAGATCGTAAAGAAATTAACGACCATAAAGCCTTCATGTGTATCATTAAAATTCTCAGCTATTAGACACAAGCGCTTTCCAGATTGAGCAAGGAACAACAGTAAATTGCACTGTGTGTTTCCTTGTGGTGTTACCTACGTGACCACAGAGAAGACACGAGGAAGTGGCATGACCAGCCTACTCCTGTACTATGAGCACGGGTGAGGGAACTACAAAACAGTCCAACCACCAGTACGGCTGCTCCAGTTATCACAGGTAACCAATAGAGGGGCCCTGCCCTCATTCAAGGGAGTGGAAGGGATAATAGAGTTTATTGGACTGTGTGGATTTGATGGCCTAGCACATCAGAACCACAGAAATATAAGGCACTGGTGGATACTGGTGCACAGTGCACCCTAATGCCCTCCAGTCATGAAGGGACAGAATCAATCCATATTTCTGGATATCTCTCAAGAATTGACTGTGTTGGAGGCTGAAATAAGCCTCACTGGTAAAGACTGGAAAAAACATCCTATGTGAGTGGTCCAGGGTTTCCGTTCATACTTGGTATTGAGGATACCTCAGAAGAGGGCATTTCAAGGATACTAAGGGGTATCACTGGGCCTTTGGAATCGCTGCTGTAGATATGGACAACATTAAGCAGCTGTCTGTTTTGCCTGGCCTGTCAGAGGACCCGTCTGTTGTGAGGCTGCTACGAGTAAAAATAAAAGAGCAGCAGGTACCGATTGCTACAAAGACAGTGCACAGACGGCAGTATCGCACCAACAGGGATTCCTTGCTCCCCATTCATGATTTGATTCGCCAGTTGGAGAATCAGGGAGTGATCAGTAAAACTCACTCACCTTTTAACAGCTCCATATGGCCAGTGCGTAAAGCCAGTGGAGAATGGAGGCTGACAGTAGACTACCGTGGCCTGAATGAGGTCACACCCCCCACTGAGTGCTGCTGTGCTGGAGAGCAAATAATTCAAATTCTTCTATGAGCCAGTTTTGCTATTAAGTGAAGCAAAGTAAAAGGGCCTGCCCAGGAAATTCAGTTCTTAGGTATAAAGTGGCAGGATGGATGTCATCACATCCCAACAGTGACTGACAAAATCACTGCCATGTCTCCACCAACTAGCAAGAAAGAGACACAATCTTTCCTGGGTGCAGTGGGCTTTTGGAGGATGCACATTCCAAACTACAGCCTCATTGTAAGCCCCCTTTATCAGGTGATGCAGAAGAAGAATGATTTTGCATAGGGCCCAGAGCAGCAGCAGGCTTTTGAACAGATTAAACAGGAGATAGCCTGTGCCATGGACCTGGGGCCAGTACGGACTGGACAGGATGTAAAGAACATCCTCTATACTGCTGCTGGAGAGAAAGGTCCCACTTGGAGTTTGTGGCAAAGAGCCTCAGGAGGGACCCAAGGCCGACCCCTGGGATTCTGGAGCTGAGCGTACAAGGGGTCTGAAGAGTGCTACACTCCAACTGAGAAGGAGATCTTAGCCGCGTATGAGGGGGCTCGGGCTGCTTCCGAAGTAGCTGGTACTGAAATGCAGCTCTTTCTGGCACCTCGACTGTCAATGATGAACCGGATGTTGAAAGGGGAGGTTCTCTCCACCCATCATGCTACCGATGCCACCTGGAGCAAGTGGATTGCACTGATTAGACAACAAGCGCGGATGGGGAACCTCAATCGTCCAGGAATTTTAGAAGTGATCATGAACTGGACTGAAGATAAAAAGTTTGGAACATCACCAGGAGAAGAGGTGTCATGTGCTAAAGCGGCCCCACCATACATCGAACTACCAGAAAATGAAAAGAAATATGCTCTTTTCACTGATGGATCATTTCATATTGTAGGGAAGCATCGGAGATGGAAAGCTGCTGTTTGGAGCCCCACACGACAGGTCGCAGAGGCCACTGAAGGTAAAGGAGAATCAAGTCAGTTTGCAGAGGTAAAAGCTGTCCAGCTGACCTTAGATGTGGCTGAACGGGAGAGGTGGCCAATGCTTTATCTTTATACTGACTCATGGATGGTGGCAAATGCCTTATGGGGGTTGTTACAGCAGTGGGAACAAAATAACTGGCAACGGAGGTGTAAACCTATTTGGGCTGCTGAACTGTAGAAAAACATAACTGCTCAAAAAAAAGATATGATTGTAAAGGTGTGTCACGTGGATGCACACTTGCCCAAGAGTCGGGCTATTGCAGAACAACAAAACAACCATCAGGTAGGTCGAGCTGCCAGAACTGAGGTGGCTCAAATAGACTTGGACTGGCAGAACAAGAGTGAATTATTTCAAGCTTGATGGTTCCATGAGACCTCAGGCCATCAAGGAATGGACATAACATATAATTGGGCTAGAGACTGAGGGGTGGACTTAACTATGGATGCTATTGCACTGGTTATTCATGACTGTGAATCATGTGCCATAATTAAACAAGCCAAGAATATGAAGCCTCTCTGGGGGGAAGGCCAAGGCAAAAGTATAAATATGGGGAGGAGTGACAGGTGAATGATGTCACCTTGCCAGGATCTCATAATGATAAGCGTTTTGTGCTTACCATGGTGGAAGCAACCACTGGGTGGCTTGAAACATACGCAGTACCCCATGCTACTGCCAGAAACACAATATTGGGTTGTTAGAAACAAGTCCTATAGAGACATGACACCTCAGAAAGAACTGAGTCTCATAATGGGACACATTTCAAAAATTCCCTTAATAAATACTTGGGCCAAAGTTCATGGCATTGAGTGGATTTATCATATCCCCTACCATGCACCAGCTTCTGGTAAAATTAAAAGATACAATGGGGTGTTGAAAACTATGTTGAAAGCAATGGGTGGTGGAACACTGAAGCACTGGGAAAAGCATTTGCATGTGGTGCAAGGATGCTGTTAAAGTTCATATCCCACATGTGCCCTGTGTCTCATCACAGGATGTGGGGTGTGAGAAGGGCCCAGTCTGAACAAGCAGTCAATCCCAGTGAAACTCTGAACTTCAGATCTCTCAGTTCCAGTGCCCTCCTGTGCACACTCTCCCATAGTTTGATGTTCTTTATGTTCTGCATTGCCCAGAAGTGCACCCAGTGCTCCAGGTGAGGCAGTAGCAATGCAGAGCAAAGAGGGACAAACCTTTCTCCCACCCAGCTGGCAATAAATTGCTTGATGCACTTTAGGGGACTGTTGGCCTTCTTGGCTGGCTGGGCACACTGCTGACTCACTTAAAATTTTATGTTGAGCAGGACCCCCAATCCTTTTCAGTCAGACGTCTCTCATGTGTCCAATATACAGACAGTGTTTATGTCCAGGGTTGCCCATACCCAGGTGCACAATCAGGCACTTGTTCTTGTTATACTTTATGCACTTGGTGCTTAGTACCAACTGGTACCCACTTCTCTGACTTGTCCACATCTCTCTGCAAGTCCTCTCCACCCTAAGTGGAGGCAACAACACCTCCTCATCTGGTCTCATCAGCAAACTTGCTCAGAACATCTTCTAGTCCTGCGTGCAAGTCATCTGCATAAACATGAAAGGAAAGTGGCCCTAAAATGGAACCCTGGGGAGCTCTGACAGTGACCATCTACCAGCCCAATGGAACCCACGGACTATAATCCTTTGGGACAGAACTACTGGCCAACTGCTCACCCACCACTGCTGGTGAACCTGAAAGGCAAAATGTCAGCGTGCTGGGTCAAACAGAGAAACACCAATATAGTTACATATAGCTGCATCAATTTATTGCCCGAAAGCCAGACTTTTATAGGAGACAGACAAGGGTGTCCAAAAATCACACACGCTAGTTGGAGGAAAGCTACTGCAATAACAACCCTATAACCCCCCTTCAAAGCCACGAGCCATTCATTCTTTTCCTAGAGATGTCCTTTGTTCTCATGCTGTTTATCCTGCTCCGCAGCTGCTGCTCTGTGAACTCCTTATCTCAATCCATGGCTGCTGCTCTGTAAAATTCTTCTTGTATTACAACACACCACGTTCTGTTTCTGTCTAGCTGTATGCAGGAATTTCTGTCCAGAAGGGTGCTGGAGAAATAGTATCAAAAGCTCTACTGAAATCCTCAAGGATTACATCAACTGCCTTCCCTTGTTCAGCTCAATGGATAAAGGTGTCATAAAAAGACCTGAAATTAAATAGGACCTTCCCCTCTGTATCTTGTGTTGTCTGTGACCTGTCCTTCAGTTGTTTTTCCATAACTCCCACCATCATTTTCTCCATAATTTTACCAAGCACTGTAGTGAGACTGACAGGTCCATAGTTGCCCGTGTCATCTTTCTTGCTCTTCCTTACAATGAGACAACATTTGCCAGCTTCCTGTCAACAGGTATGACCCTAGATTTATTAGATGCCATTGAAATGCGAGCCCAGAGCATGCTAAAGTGTCATCAGTGCAAGAACGTAGATGTGCCATAGCTTTGCAATGCCTTGAAATCCAGACTATGCCACAGATGGAGCAGAGAGGAAGATCTGCCTCTTCTGTTCTGAGCTCATCCTTTTGATAAGCTGAATATCACTACATACTCCATGGGGTCAGGTGCAAAAGACACAATGGGTGCCCTAAGCACGTGGCTGAGGTGGTATTTAGGATGGCCAAGAATACCTCCCTTCTGGCCCTCAGCTGATGCTCCAGAAGGAGGTGTCTATCTCATAGATTTTCCGTCACAGTTTACAAGCACTAGCACAAAACTAGGATCACCCAAGGCATCTTGGGCATCACTGAGAGACTGTGTATGAGTAGTGCAGTCCCTGTGGAATAAAAACCAAGGATTCAGATGAGGGACTCACACACAGACACCTCACTGTGCACATCTGAACTCAGCTAGGTGAACTTGTAGCTCCTGTGGTTCTTTGAAAAACTGATCCCAATTCAGCCCCAGGGTTTCCATCTGAGGATGAGATGCCTAACGCTAGAATAAGGATGGGATGGTCTGTTGATAACAGGACAAATGGAAACGGATTTAAATTAAAAAGGGGAGACATAGGTTAGATGTGAGGAACCTATATTTTTACACAGCAACACTGGAAAAAGTTGCCCTCAGAGGCTGTGCATGCCCAATGGATGGGATCCTGGGTTTACTCTGGGTTTACCCTCACGTCAGTCCATGTTTCTACTCATACTTTTGTCTAGGTGAACTCTCACTTTACTCAAGGTTTTACTCACAGTTTACCATCAGGGAGTGTGATCGGGAGATGGGCTGGTGGAGTGACTTGCTGGCATCCCCGAGGGAAGGCTGCCAGGCAGATACCCCCAGAAAAGTGGTTGACTCCCTGCCCTGTCACAGTCAGACAGACCTGACTGATGAGAAGGGTTGGAAGAGAGTCCCAACTCAACATCACAGGAGCCCCCCCATGCCTGCCTAGCCCTCGACCCCTGATCCATCTAAGCAACAGGTTTGACACTCTGAAATCTGAAGGAGATAAGAATGGGGAGGCAATGGAGGATCTGCCTAGGAGGAAACCTAATGCAAGGCAGTCACTACCAAGCCTTGTGACTTCCTCTGCCATGAAAGAAAGAAGGGTGGCCGTGGTGGGTGACTCCCTTCTCAGAGGAATAGAGGGCCCCATTTGCAGACTGGACCCCAGTTGTCAGTAAGTCTGCTGCCTTCTTGGTTTCAGGTCAGGGACATAATGAGGAAACTCCCAATGCTGGTTAGGTCCACTGATTATTTTCCACTACTCATAGTTTAGGTGGGCAGTGATGAAATTTCTTAGATAAGACTACAAACTATAAAAAGAGATTTCAGGAATTTAGGCCATTTAGTTCACAAAGTGGGAGATCAAGTGATTTTTTGTTCTATACCTTCAGTGGCAGTGAGGGACACAGAGCAGGCTTGGAAAGCAAAGCAATGAACAATTGTCTCAGAGGTTGGTACTGAGCCAGAAACTTTGAGTTCTTTGATCACAGGACAGTTTACTTGGCCCATGGTCTGTTATCCATGAATGGAACCCAACTGTCTCAAAGGGGGAAGTGAATCCTAGCATAGACGGTAGCGGGGCTTATCGAAAGAGCTTTAAACTAGCTACGATGGGGGAGTGGACAAAACAGGGCTTACCAGAGATAAGCCTAGGGAAATGCTGTTTGAGCTGGGAGAGAGGCAGATGCCTCAGCTGAAGTGCGTCTACACCAACGCACGCAGCTTGGTCAACAAGCAAGAGGAGCTGGAAGCAACTGTGCATCTGACAAACCATGACCTAGTTGCTATTACCGACCCATGGTGGGACCACTGCCATGACTGGAGTGCTGTGATGGATGGTTACAAGCTCTTCAGAAGGGATAGAGGAGGAAGGAAGGGTGGTGGTGTGGCCCTTTATATTAAAGAGAGTTTTGATGTTGAAGAGCTTGGGCTTCAGAATGAAGTGCATGTTTGTAAGGATCGGGGGAAAGGCCTGTAAGTGTGACATCTTGCTAAAGGTTTCTTATAGACCGCCTAATTGATGGGTGAGGCATTCTATGAGCAGCTTACTGAAGTCGCAAGATTGCCAGCACTCATTTTCTTGGGAGACTACAACTTCTCTGATATATGCTGGGAATATAATAAATAGCAGAGGAATCAGTCCAAGAGGTTTATAGATTGCATGCAAGACAGCTTCCTTACACAGCTGGTATGAAGTCCTACCAGGGGTGGTTCCTTGCTAGACCTGCTCTTCACTAACAGTGAAGGACTGGTAGGAGTTGAGAAGGTTGGGGACTGTCTTGGGCAGAGTGGCCATGAAATGGTAGAATTCTCTATTCTTGGAGATGTCAGAAGGGTGACTAGCAAAACTACTATCCTGAACTTCTAGAGGGCGGACTTTGACCTGTTCAGGACACTTGTAGCACAGGTCCCTTGGGAGTCGCTCCTTATGGGTAAAGGGGTCCAGGAAGCCTGGACACTCCTCAAGATGGAAATCTTAAAGGCACGAGATCAGGCTGTCCCTGAATGCCATAAGGTGAGCCATAGGGGAAGAAGACCAGTGCAGATGAACTGGGAAAAACTATTGAGACTCAGGAAGAAAAAGAGAATCTCCGTCCTCTGGAAGAAGGGGCTGGGTACTTGGGGAGATTACAAGGAAGTTGCTAAGGCATGCAGGGAGGAAGTTAGGAAGGCACATTAATTCCCTGTCCCTTAATCCATGCCCAGAGCTTCTCAGCCATATCACTGCCAACTGTAAGCTCCATGCAGAGTTCAAGTGGGACACAGAGGGCACAGCCTTCTGCTGGGTGGATGCAAGTGTTGGTGGAACCAGATGGGACAAAGCCCTCCCACCATGCCCTCCTGGGAAAATGGCCACCCCAAGAATGGCAGTCTGCCTCCTCCATGACCCCATCTGAAATGCTCCTGCACTGATTGATTATAGGGCTTTAAACCAGGTCCACATGGGGAAGGGTGGGGAATTGGATGTGACAGAGAAGGGCTGAGGGATATTGTTGCTGTTGGAGATTGAATGGAAAGCCTCTGAGTTGTTCTATAGGATTGTGTGAGGATTCCTCAGAGAAAGTCTTGTTGCCAATACCCCGTCCTAAATCTTACTGTGTACCCTCTGGGGGTAACCCCAACCTACTGCTGCCCTAAAGTGCCTGTAGACCAGTGCGGGTAGCATGGGAAATAAACGGGACAAATCAAGAGAAAACCACAGAGCTTTTCCTTTCATGCAGGCTGCTGATTCTGAGCAAGGCCCTGAACATCAGTACCACAGTGTAGATGCAAGACCCAGGCAGGCTAAATCAAAACATGCTTCTGGAAGGGGATGCTTTCTGAAGAATCCTTACACTAATGAGAGGACCACAAACATTCACTCAGCGAACTCCAAATCTCTGTGCCTTTGCAGGCCTAGGGTCTTGTTTGGTTCACAGAGACACGGTGGGTTGATTCTCAGCTCTGTACTGTAGCAAATGGGGTACAGATTCTGCATGACGGATGGGCAAGGAAGAAGAGAAAAGGCTGCTGCCATCCATGAGAGGGCACTGAGCTCTGCCTGGGGATGGCAGAGGAGCCAGCTGAGAACTGATGGAAAGGGCTCAGAGAGGAGAGCGGCAGATTCTGTTCCTTGCTTCCTGATCAGGAAGAACAAGAAGAGGGGACAGGCAGGAATCTGAGTTACAGCTGGGATGGAATTGTTTTCTTCAGACTGTCTGCTGTGGTGCAGTGTTTTGGTTCTAGGAGAAAACCATTGATAACACTCTGATGTTTACAGCTGCTGCTAAGCAGTGTTGTACAGAGCCAAGGCCATGGTCAGTGGAGGGCACATGGAGCTGGGAGGGAACAGAGTGAGGACAGCTGACTGATAGTGGCCAAAGGGACGTTCTCTATCAGCTGACAGCAAGCAGAAATTGTATTGAAAGGGGTGGGAGTTCATCTCAGTCTCTTCACTGCTCAGGGCCCAGCTGAGCATCAGTCTGGTGGTGCTGAGCAAGTGCTTGTGCATCAGTTGTTACATACGATTCTATATCAACGGATATATAGTGATTACTATTACTCCTCTCCTTTTATCTCTCTTAGTAAACTGCTTTGTTACAACCCAGAAGTTGTACTCTTTTTCCCAGTTCTCATCCCCATCCCACTGGGAATGGGGCAGTGCACAAAGCACTGTGAGCTGCTGAGCCACATGTTGGGTTCAACAACCACAGTCATTTTGGTGCCTGATGTGAGGCTCCAAGGGTTGTGGTAACAGCACATCTGTCCAGAGTGGACAGGGCTTTGTGGGAGTTGGAGATGTGCAGGCCATGGTGCTGATAGTTTCCCTATTTGTGAAGCTTGCTGAGTCTTCTCATGAAGCTGCATTTCACAGCTCCTTGCTTGCTGCTTGTTTTCCCTGCTGCATCATTTGTCAACTCTGGATGCTGGATTAGGGTATTTATTTTGCTATGCTGTTTGACCTTGGTTTGTACCACGATAAAATTGGCAAAGTGAAGTTTTGTGCACATTCAGCTCTTTGGACATCTTTGGGTTTTGGAAGTAATATTGTTGGTATGATTAGGAATTACACATTTTACACTGTCGTCTCTGGGAGACCAGGGGTATTCAAGGAGAGACTGGATATTGTGTTGAGGGACATGGTTAAGTGGGAGCTATTGGTAATAGGTGAACGGTTGGATTGGATGATCTTTCAGGCCTTTTCCAGCCTTGGTGATTCTATGATTCTAGGATTGAGGTTAAACAATTATTCAGGAATATCAGTGAGAGATCTGCCCCAAGGTGAGAAGGCTCTGCATGGCAGGGGGTGTGGGACAGTCTGGGCAGCTGCCTGGAGTGGTGGGCACCCCCAGGGCTTTGGAACTTCATCTCCGAGCAACTGCAGGATCCTGAGAAACTGGTAGAATATTGGAGACAGGTCTGCTGTGGCACTGGTAATCCTAAAAAGGCCCAAATGACTGCAGTGTGCCAGGGCCTGGCTCACACCTACTGAGCTGTGTTCAACACTATTCAGCATCTTCAAGGGGAAGAGAGCTGGATCTGCTGACATTGCTGCAGCCTCTGCAACTCCTGGCACAGTCCCTGCAATAGCTCCAAGTTTTTGCTACACATCCTGCAGTTGCTCCAAGCTCTGGACAGATCCCACTGTCACTCCACCCCTCATAAGGAGCTCTGCGGTCACTTATGCTACAGGTCCTGTAGCTGTTCCAAGTATTGAGATAAGAAAATTAAGCAAACCACTGAGTGCTGCTGTAGAGACGACGGGACTGCTGTGAGACACACAAGACCTTCAGGCCTGTAGAAATGAGAGGACTCGAATCCTCTGTGCACTGTATCAGTGTAAAGAGAGGAGGAATGAAAAGAACTAGTTGTGCTTCTATCTGTGGCTGTACCTTCCCCAAATCCAGACAAAGTTGGATAAGAGAAGAGCTAAGGAAAAGCGTATTTTGAATGCTATTTATTTATCTCTTAACCTATTCGCGGAATCTGGTTCCATGTTTACATGAGCTCTTGGAGTGAGAAAATGGATAGTAGGTGTGAAAGAAGTGAAACAAATTTTTATTTATAAGTTCAATAACATTTTTTTGCACGTTGCTATATCTCACATAATCAATCAATCAAAGATGCATAAAAGATGAAGAACCATCACTGGGAATCATGCGATGAAGATGTGCACTTTATTGAAGCGGGAATAGTGAGTATTGCAACACCTTCCTGAGAGCGTGCTTGATCTCCCTGTTCCTCATGCTGTAGATAATAGGGTTCAGTGTTGGAGGAACCACTGAGTACAGAAGTGCCACTGTCAGATCCAGGAGTGGGGAGGGAATGGAGGGGGGCTTCAGGTAGGCAAAAGCACCAGTGCTGAGAAACAGGGAGACCACGGCCAGGTGAGGGAGGCACGTGGAGAAGGCTTTGCGCCGTCCCTGCTAAGAGGGCATCCTCAGCACAGCCACGAAGATCTGCACATAGGACACAACTATGAAAACATAGCAGCCTACGTCTAAACTGATAGTAAAAATGAGAAACACAACTTCCCTGAGATTTGATTCTGAGCAGGAGAGCTTGAGGATCTGGGGAATTTCACAGAAAAACTGGTTGACAACATTGCCTTGGCAGAGAGGCAGTGAAAACGTACTGGCAGTGTGCAGCAGGGAATTGAGAACCACAGTGCACCAGGCAGCTGCTGCCATGGTGGCACAAGCTCTGCTGTCCATCAAAGTCCCGTAGTGCAGGGGCTTGCAGATGGCAACGTAGCGGTCATAGGACATGATGGTGAGAAGGGAATACTCTGCTGACATGAAGAAGGTAAAGAAAAAGAGCTGTGCAGCACATCCTGTGTAGGAGATGGCCCTGTTGTCCCAGAGGGCGTTGGCCATGGCTTTGGGGAGAGTGGTGGAGATGCTGCCCAGGTCGAGGAGGGCCAGGTTGAGGAGGAAGAAGTACATGGGGGTGTGCAGGCGGCGGTCGCAGGCTACGGCTGTGCTGATGAGGCCGTTGCCCAGGAGGGCAGCCAGGTAGATGCCCAGGAAGAGCCAGAAGTGCAGGAGCTGCAGCTGCCGCGTGTCTGCCAACGGCAGCAGGAGGAACTCACTGATGGAGCTGCTGTTGGGCATCTGCTGTTGTTGGGCTTGGAGTCCTGCTCAGAGTGCAGAAGATAATGACAAGTCCAGACCATTCTCAGAGGCACTACTCCTGCTATACTATGAAATGTTTTAATTCTCCTACAACAGTGTACATTTAGCACCATTACTTGCATTTAATTTCATGTAGATCAGCATTCCTTAAGCAGAAGCAGCATATGGAGCTCTAACCTTCCTCTTATTTTCTTATCCCTTCTCCCTGGATATTTTCATCTGTTTCATGTCTCATATCTTTACCCCAAGTGCTCTTAGAGCCCCCTACCCGAGCTTCTGTGGCATTCAGTTTCAGTTAGAAAATGCTGCCTGTTTGTAGGATAAGTGAATTATTCATGCCTACAGAAAATGAAGATAATTCCATCCTTCGAGAAAGGGGAGACTGAAAGCACATCATGTGTGAGTGTTCACAAAACAAGCAATTGATTGATGAAAAATTCTCAGAACTCTTATTGCCCCTTTTAGATTTCTGAATCCAAACCTCTTTGCCTCAGAACAGGAAATGGAAACCCCCTGCCTTGGCTCTCCTCTTGCAAAGTGCCCTCAGAAACATTCAGTTGTGCAGTGGAGCTGTGATCCCCTGCCCCAGGCAGCAGCTGTGGCAGCACAAACCCTGCCGGGGGCTCCTTACCCCACACGTCTCCCCGCAGCACCCTGGGCAGCTCCCCGGGCAGGCTGAGTGCTGAGCCTGGCAGGCGGCAGAGTCCCATACCCGGCACACAGCCCCTGGGGCACAGCAGGGACCCTGCTCTGCAGGACAGCCCTGGGCACCCGTCTCAGCTGGAGCAGAAAGCTTTTTCCACAGTAAAGAAACATGCAGTGCCTGCAGTCAGATCTCCTATGGGATGTCCCAGTTATAGTTACCCCTTAATTAAAAGCAGCTCTTGGTCAGCTGTGAGACTTACCTTGTCATGGTCTGTGAGCAATGCTCCTGCAGTGAGTTCACAGCCCGCTCACACCACACACATCCTGCAAGCTCTCTCCAATTTCTCTCCTCTCCTTCTGTCACCTGCAGGCTGTGCTGTGCACGAGATCTGCTCCTGGGCACAGCTGTCTCTCTGCAGCTCTGCCCACTTTTATGAGCTCCCTGTGTCCCAGGAACCTGGACAAGCAAGCAGCAGATTATGTCATTTTTATCCTTCCCACTCATTTCCCCTGACATGTCCCTGGGTCCTCATGGCCAACAGCTCCTGAAAGACAACAGCATCATGACTGTGCTTTGAAATCCACTCAATTAACCACCACATGTCCAGTGGTCAGTGACTGATTGGAGACATATGGGGAGTGCTCCCAGAGATCGTTTGATGAAACAATAAGGGCAACCAGACAAGGAAGGCGAGGTTTGGACTTTCCCTGTGCAGGGCAGTGATCCAGCTGAGGCAGCGCAGGAGTCTCATCCCTTGACAGAAATCCTGGAGCTGAAATGGGATTCGGCTCCCCACAGAACCACAGGAGCTGGGATTTCTCTGGTTCAGTTCAGAAGTGCACAAGGAGTTGCCTGCATGTGAGCTCCTGCTCTGAGTCCTCGGTCCTTCAGCTGGGAGGCAGCAGCTCACACACAGACACTGGGTGATGCCCAAGGTGCCTGGGCTGCTCCTGATGTTTGCAAGTGCTTGTAAACCGTGTGAGAAATCCCTGAGATAGACACCTCCTTCCTGGGCATCAGCTGAGGGCCAGAGAGGGGATAGCACCGGCTGTCCGGTGAATTCACTCACAGCTACAAGAGCAGCACAGGGCCTTCAGGAAAGCCATGCCCATGGTGTGTCCGTGCTGCTACGTCACCTCCAAGACCCACGATCGGTCTAATGTTTGTGTGCCACCTTCTGCACACTGATTCTATAGATGAGCTATCCAGTCAGGCAATGTCCAGTGATGCTTTTCAATTAGGATATTTACTTCTGTGCTTTTGCACTAATGCAAACACCAACACACAAGAAGCTAGAAATCTTGGTAGAGCTGCAGGCCTGAGCTCCTGTTTGGACCATGGGGACACAGTTTAATGGTTTCCACAACTGCACTGTAGCACAAGGGGGATACCGAGTCTTTAGGATGGATGGGCGAGGAGACAAAGAAGGGCGACTGCCCTCTGTGAGAGTGCACTGAGCTCTGCCTGGGGATGGAAGAGCAGACAGGTCAGAGCTAATGGAAATGGCAAACAGAGGAGACCATCAGTGTCTTTTCCTGTCTTCCTGATCAGGGAGAGTAAATGGAAGGTGCCCTCTGCAGACAGATGGGAATCTGATGTTGTCTGTCCCTTGTCCCATTTGGTGGCCTTTGTCACTCCATTATCTGTGGCAGGGACAGCACAGCAGGGCATGTGGCATCCAGCAGATCCATGGAGAGCACAGATGGCAGCTTCTTGACCAAGCAGTGGAGGAACCAAAGAGGAGAGGTGCTCTGCTGGATCTCATACTCTCCGGCATGGAAGGACTTGTGGGAACTGTGAAGGTGAAAGGGGCATCAGGCCATGTGCAAGATGCAAATGTATCTCTTTTAATTTATTTATTTATTTTGAGGCTGTAAGCTTAATAGTTGATCATAAATGTCAATAAAACTGAAACAAATAATTGAAGACAAAGATGGAAATCATTGAATTTGTGTTAACCCTTCTCAACATGAAAAATTCTCATGAGTCTTGTTCCATTTTAAGTTGTAAATATGAATCTTTGAGGTGATTTGATGTCTTTTTTTTTCTTTTACTGAAACTACAATGTTTTCCAGAACTGTGTTCGCTGGACACAAATGCCTTCAGGTTCAGAGACACAGACAGTGGTGCCAGTGCCAATGCCCTGTGACTGTAGCCTGGTGCCCAGCACTACTCTTCCCTGCTGCCTATTTGATGTGCCTCATCCTCCAAGTTTTTTCAGCTCTCCTAAAGAAATGGCCATGGTTAAGGGCATGTTTTCAGCAGGCCATTTGGGCACACACTACTCCCACTGCCCTCCAGATTTCTCCATCCCTTGCTCTTTGTTCAGTCAGATACCTCCCAATTATCTGTCTGATTTCTGACTTTCAGGGGGATTACTGGAATTTGTTCCATCTCCCCAAAGTCTGATGGAATGTGTTGTCAACTCCTTCACTGTGATTTGATCTATCCCTTCCTATCTATTCTTTTTCTTTTTCTTCTTATACTTTTTCTTTTTCTCAATCACTGTCTCTTTTTTATTAAGGCACGAAGTCTGAAAGATGTTCATTAATGTCAGTAAAAGTGAAAAACAGAGTTGGAGACAAAGATATAAATCAATGAGAATGTGTTAACCCATCTCAATGTGTGAAATACTCACAAGTCCTGATCAGTTTTAAGTTGATACCTCTCAACTACCTGGCTGATCTATCCCAGGAAGATTACTGGAATTTGCTCCATCTCTCAGAGTCTGATGGCCTCTGTTGTCAACTACTTCACTGTGATTCAATCTATCCTATCCTACCTAAGAATAAATCATTTCTTTTAAAAATATTCCATATGAAAGACAAACTTCAATAGATGCCGCTTGAACATGGCATGCAGTTGATCACTGTGTTTTACTGTTCATTCAATTGCATCACCTTTCTTTCCATTTGCTGGCCAGATAAAAAAGAGAAATCTTTCCTTTTCCATGTGTAGCTGGTTCTCTGAGGAAAGCCAGTGGGAGTTGGTGCAAAGCAGTTTTAACACTGAGCGGATGAATGCAGAGGAGAAGAGTGATGTGAAGAAAAGTGATGCAAGTCCCATAGGTCCATTGTGAGCAGAAATTGGGTGGGGAGGTTGAGAAGGACCTTTGTCAACACAGTAACAGTACAGAACTCATTGGGACATCCTGGATTGGTATCAGTTGCACAGTGCTGCTTTAATGTCTTCTTTAAACCCAACTATAAATAAATAGACAATAAATTTATACTGGATTCTTTAAGCTCTCTCCAGATATCCCTCCTTTTTGCTGAACAAGTTCTGATAACCTGAATGAGATAACAAGATGGCATAAGGCACAGGAGATTCTTTAGGTTATAATGGGCCCCAGGGTGCATTTGATGCTGAGTTCATCAGCCTCTAGTGCAGAGAGAAGTTTGCACAAAGTGCTCAACAAGACAAAGTCAGAAGTAACAGTGAAGTTTCTTGGAGTATTAATGGGCCCACTGAGGGCCATTACCAAGTAAGCTTCCCAAGGGACTTGTTAGAGAAGATAACTGGAAGCCATGACTACAGGCAGGCAAAGGCACTGGCATGCTAAGAAACCTCTCCTTTGCCTTACGAAGCAGACAGGTCAAGCCCTGATTGCAAGACCAGTGGTAGAGAGATCCTGTCTCTCATGTTGGCTCCTGGCATTTCCTGGGGCAATGGGTTGGAGGTCCGTTAATGTTAAATGTTAAATGAAAGACATGGGGACAGAAGATCCCAGGCTCTACATGTGGTGCAAGGACGCTGTGAGGTTCATGTCCCATATGAGACCTATGTTTCATTGCAGGATGTGAGCAGGGATGTGAGAAGGGCCCAGTCTGAACAAGCAGTCAATCCCTGTGAAACTCTGAACTTCAGATCTCTCAGTTCCAGTGCCCTCGTTTGCACATTCTCCCAGAGTTTGATGTCCTTTATGTTCTGCGGTGCACAATCAGGCACTTGTTCTTGTTATACGTTATGCACTTGGTGCTTAGTACCAACTGGTACCCACTTCTCTGACTTGTCCACATCTCTCTGCAAGTCCTCTCCACCCTCAGTGGAGGCAACAGCACCTCCTCATCTGGTCTCATCAGCAAACTTGCTCAGAACGTCTTCTAGTCCTGCATTCAAGTCATCTGCATAAACATGAAAGGAAAGTGGCCCCAAAATGGAACCCTGGTGACCCCGACAGTGACCATCTACCAGCCTGATGGAAAAAACTGACTATAATCCTTTGGGACTGACCTACTGGCCAACTGCTCACCCACCACATTGTGTTTCTGTCTAGCCATATGCAGAACATTCTGTCCAGAAGGTTGTTGTGAGAAACAGTATCAAAATCTCCACTGAAATCCTCAAGGATTACATCAACTGGCTTCCCTTGGTCAACTAAACGGATAACTGTGTCACAGAATGAGCTTAAATTAAACAGGACCTTCGCCTCACAAACTTGTGTTGGCTGCAACCAATGACAGAATTGTCCTTCAGCTGTTTTTCCATAACTCCCACCATCATTTTCTCCATAATTTTACCAGGCTCTGGACTGACAGGTCCATAATTGCCCATGTCATCTTTCTTGCTCTTCCTTACAATGAGACAACATTTGCCAGCTTCCTGTCAGCTGGCATGACCCTAGACTTCTTTAGATGCAATTGAAATGACAGCCCAGAGCATACTAAGGCGTCATCATTGAAAGAAAGTAAATGTGCCATAGCTTTGCAATGTCTTGAACTCCAGAGTATGCCACAAATGGAGCAGAGGGGAAGATTTGCCTCTTCTGTAGTGAACTCATTCATTTGGTAAGCAGAATAACACTACCTGATACATGAGGACTGTGTCTCTGCTCTGCTCTGCTCTGCTCAGCTCACAGGGCAGAGGTTCAGGGTGTTGCTCTCATGTCAGTGCAGGTAAACTCACTTTAACCTTTTTTCTTCTGTAAATGCTTCCTCTGTTTGTATGCTCAGATACACTTCCACATTCCCTCAAGTACACTTCCATATATCATTAACAATTACACTTTCTTATACCATCAAAACAGTTTGTCAAAACGTACAGTTCTTCAGTTCACATAAACTCCCTTAATACAGTCTGTATTCTTCAGTTATAAACACTGTGCCACAGAACCAGCACTGACTGAACCACCTCCCTCACACACTTCCTCGCAAGCAGTACATAGTATTACATAAATGGGTTGACACTCATTGGTCGAGTGGAATGTACACCTCTCCTCAGGACAATCTTACTAATCTACAGAGTACAAACTCCCGTCTTCTTACATACAAGCAGAAAGTACATATGAGTGGACAGACAACACAGTCTTTCACTTTGTCCGTGTCTGGCCATTTCCCTCACAGGAGGAAGGAAACATGGATCGGGACTCGGCACTCACCCTGCAGCTGTTCTGTGTCTCACTCACACCACACTCACTCTGACATTTAGATCAAAAACCATGGTTTATTCATACTACACAATGCTGACAACGTTTTCTAGCTGGAATCTTAATAACACTCATACTCTGGTCGACCAGTTGCAAACGTTAATGTTTTTCCCAGAGTCGGCTTGACACACGGTACCAAACACTTAAAGCAGATGATAATATTGAACATACAACCTATAACCCCCGTGATTACAACTTGGAGAACCCAGGCTACCATTTGACAGGCTATCCACTATATCCCATACCCGTAGGAGAGACCAACCTAGGTCCCTCCTATTGTCACCCACCTGGGAGAGAGTACTTGTTCTTGTTTCCATTCATATGACATACAGTTCCCTTTCATAGGAACACACCCAAGGAGTCTTCCTACCCCAGCTGGCAACCAAAGCCATGAGCTCACCTCCCTGGGAGCAGCACGTATGGCTGTAAACTGTGTAGGATGTCTCCTCAAGACATATGGGCTCCACTTACCATACACATACCTGGTCCACCTATGGGTGGTCCTTGTCTGTCCCTGCAGTGATCAGGTGAGGAAGGGAGTCCTTCAGAGAAATCTCAGGGTGCGCCAAAAGTGTCTCCCTCTCAGCTGGTCCTGCAGCGAACAGAGCTGGTCCCACCTGGGCCGCCAAATTGACTACAGGAATTGAACTCTATAACCTCTATAACTGATACAGTCTCCCATGACATCCTTATAACAAAGCTGAGGAAGTATGGGATAGGTGATTGGACAGTGAAGTGGGTCGAGAATTGGCTGACTGGCAGAGTGCAGAGGGTTGTCGTTGGCGGTGCAGTGTCTGGCTGAGGGCCTGTAACGAGCGGCATCCCCCAGGGGTCTGTGCTCAGTCCGGTCTTGTTCAACATCTTCATCAATGACCACCCTCAGCAAGTTTGCTGATGACACGAAGTTGGGAGGATTGGCTGACACGCCTGAAGGCTGTGCTGCCATTCAGCGAGACATGGACAGGCTGGAGAGCTGGGCAGTAAGACACCGGATGAGGTTTAACAAAAGCAAGTGTAGAGTCTTGCACCTAGGGAGAAATAATTGCATGCACCGGTACAGGCTGGGGGAAGAGCTGCTGGGGAGGAGCTCTGCTGAGAGGGACCTGGGCGTCCTGGTGGACGACAGATTAACCATGAGCCAGCAGTGTGCCCTTGTAGCCAAAAAAGCCAATGGCATCCTGGGGTGCATTAAAAAGAGCGTGTCCAGCAGGTCGAAGGAGGTGATCCTCCCCCTCTACTCTGCCCTGGTGAGGCCTCATCTGGAATATTGTGTCCAGTTCTGGGCTCCCCAGTAAAAAAAAGACAGGGATTTCTTAGAAAGAGTCCAGCAGAGGGCCACTAAGATGGTGAAGGGCCTGGAGCATCTCCCCAATGAGGAGAGACTGAGGGAACTGGGTCTGTTTAGCCTTGAGAAAAGAAGGCTGAGAGGGGACAGGATCCAGGTTCTATAAATATTTGAGGTGTGGGGGGCAAAGTGTTGAGGCCAGACTCTTTTCAGCAGTGTGTGGAGACGGGACAAGGGGAAACAGACAGAAACTGCACCATAGGAAGTTCTGCACTAATGTGTGCAATAACTTCTTTACGGTGAGAGTGACAGAGCACTGGAACAGGCTGCCTAGGGTGGTTGTGGAATCTCCTTCTCTGGAGATATTCAAGACCTGCCTGGATGCTGAGCTGTGCAACGTGGTGTAGGGAACCTGCTTTGGCAGGGGGCTGGACTCAGTGGTCTCTGGAGGTCCCTTCCAACCCCTACAATTCTGTGATTCTGTGAATATCATGGAGTTGTTTGGATGGGGAAAGACTACCCCTTTGAATGACCTTTTGTCAGGGCATGTCCTGGGATTCCTAGGATCCTCAAAATGCAGCACTGCTTCTGTCACTGAAAAATGGGGCCCTGTGTGGGACGGAGGGAGGGTCCATGAGTCCCTGGCCCACCTGACTGAGTATTTCCATGGTCTTAGCAAAGACATACTTACAACTTGAGAATGACAGTTAGCTGTGTTCATGGTGGCATGGCCACTTTTAATGGCCTTGAACTGTCTGAACATAACTGAAGAGGCTCAGGCTGATGCAAATCAGCTATTGAATGATAGTGTTGAAAAACTGGAAAGACAGGTGGCAGTTTTGATGGGGAAAAAGCCTAATTCAATCATTCTCCTATGGAAGATCAGGAACATCTCTCTGGAAGACCATGGGGACCCTGTACAAGGGAATCTGTATAAAATGGACTCTGTAAATGAAGGCACGAAAAGGTCAGATTTTGAGGTTCCATTTGGTCTAGATCTATTTGAGATCTGACTGATTGTAACCCAAAAATGAAAAAAAAAAAAAAAAAAAATGCAGGATAGGCTGGTGGGAGTGCCCTGACCAGTATCCAACCCCCCAAACCCTGCTGCCCATAATACAGCAGCTGAACTGATGGATATAGTACAGTGGTTTAGACAGAAACCAAGAGAGCATGCCAGCATAGCTGCTCTGGTTATGGGACATGGAGGCAGAAAGCGCTGTGGTGAATGGACTGGAAATTTCAAAACTGACATCCATTACTACTCACCCTGCCCTCAGGCAAAGACTGTATGCTCTGTCCAACATAATGAGGATAGCCATTTGATCAGTGAATGATTTATGGCTGTGTGTCATATAACATGGCCAAATAAGAATGACATACCATTAAATATCAGCCTGTGGTCCTCTATGGAGGACTAACAAAATTATATTAGAGAATTAGGCATGAAAGAGGCAATCTATGAAGATGATTTTGAGAGCCCAGTCAATAAATTTTTCATCAGGAACGAGGGATCTCATCCTACAGCCATCACCTTTACATCAGTATGGGTCTATGTTATCCATACTGAACCCCCCAGTGGCCCTCAGGTGCTGTAATACAACAGGCTGCCCAATTGATGGGGAGACAAGAGTGCCTACGGCCAGATGCAGGCTCTGAATGGTGGTGGAAAGGTCTGAGAAAGGCAGAGAACCATCTGCTGCCATGACTTAGGCGCCCAGCCCCTAAGGTAATCCAGTCTGGACCCATTAGGGTCTTGAGACAACAAATGTTTAAAGACCAGATTAGAGCAGGAGTTCAGTTTAAAAAGATCGATGGACAGCATAATCAGGAAAAAATATCTGTTAAACAGGCCCAAGCACTGAGTATTTATAGTCCAACCTTTTCAGCCAAACTAGATGTGAATGTAACTCAAGAAGGGTCTGGATGGGGGCTCTGGCAGAGCCAGAGTTCTTTGTGAACCCCTATGAGGTTTTGGCCACAGGTTTGGCATGGAGCAGAATAAAGATACATCACAGTTGAAAAGCATTTATTGGCTACCTATTCTACACTACAGGTGGTAGAACCAGTAGCTCAGATTTCAGAGATTATCGTTAAACAACAAGGCCAGTCCAGGGGTGGGTAAAAGATCTAACACACATCTCTATGATGGGGGTGGCCCAATCACAAGCAGTGGTGCGCTCAGTTGTTCTGCTTGCCTGCTCCTCAAGGAGTTAAGAGAAATCTATGCCGTTTGTGTGTCGAGTGCATGCACAATGCCATGTGGAGGGCTTATCACAATAAAGATTGGCGGATTTGCTGCGTAGACCGGTCAGAACTCAGATCTGCGTTGTGCTTCCTGTGGCACCAAACGCCCAACAGTGGCAGTTCCGTGTATTGGCCAGCAGGTGGCAGCAGAGACCATGGAAAGAACGTCTGCGGGCCAGACCCTGGGGATCCGTTCTCTTTTGATTATAGGGGAAGAACACAAAGATGGAAGAGGAGGGAAGGGGGGAAAAAAAAAGAAAAAAAGAAAAAACCAAACCACAGCAAACAAATAAAAACTTCTCCAAACGTAGCAAACTTGAATGTCTGTCAATAAATAAATGAGTAATTGAATTGATGTCCGTTTCAGACAGTCCCCTGTAGAATCAGGGTAAGGGTTAGGATTAGAGTTACATTGCAGGTTAATGCTGTTATCTTTACAGCTCCTGTGAGGGTTGGGGTCTGGGTCAGGTGTTTAAAAAATGAAATGAAAAAAGAATTAAAAAAATATATTGAAAGCTTCAGATTTCCTTAATCTTTGTGGGAATCATATAATGTGCAACTCAGATCTACCTCTTCGTACCTCTTTTGTGGTGTAGGGAACCTGCTTTGGCAGGGGGACTGGACTCAGTGGTCTCTGGAGGTCCCTTCCAACCCCTACAATTCTGTGATTCTGTGAATATCATGGAGTTGTTTGGATGGGGAAAGACTACCCCTTTGAATGACCTTTTGTCAGGGCATGTCCTGGGATTCCTAGGATCCTCAAAATGCAGCACTGCTTCTGTCACTGAAAAATGGGGCCGTGTGTGGGACGGAGGGAGGGTCCATGAGTCCCTGGCCCACCTGACTGAGTATTTCCATGGTCTTAGCAAAGACATACTTACAACTTGAGAATGACAGTTAGCTGTGTTCATGGTGGCATGGCCACTTTTAATGGCCTTGAACTGTCTGAACATAACTGAAGAGGCTCAGGCTGATGCAAATCAGCTATTGAATGATAGTGTTGAAAAATTGGAAAGACAGGTGGCAGTTTTGATGGGAAAAAACTAATTCAATCATTCTCCTATGGAAGATCAGTAACAACTGTCTGGAGGACCATGGGGGGCCTGTACAAGGGAATCTGTATAAAATGGACTCTGTAAATGAAGGCACTAAAAGGTCAGATTTTGAGGTTCCATTTGGACTAGATCTATTTGAGATCTGACTGATTGTAACCCAAAAATGAAAAAAAAAAAAAAAAAAAATGCAGGATAGGCTGGTGGGAGTGCCCTGACCAGTGTCCACCCCCCAAACCCTGCTGCCCATAATACAGCAGCTGAACTGATGGATATAGTACAGTGGTTTAGACAGAAACCAAGAGAGCATGCCAGCATAGCTGCTCTGGTTATGGGACATGGAGGCAGAAAGTGCTATGGTGAATGGACTGGAAATTTCAAAACTGACATCCATTACTACTAACCCTGCCCTCAGGCAAAGACTTTATGCTCTTGTCTGGAGGGCTTATCGCAATAAAGATTGGCGGATTTGCTGCGTAGACCGGTCAGAACTCAGATCTGCGTTGTGCTTCCTGCGGCACCAAACGCCCAACAGTGGCAGTTCCGCTTATTGGCCAGCAGGTGGCAGCAGAGACCACAGAAAGAACGTCTGCGGGACAAACCCTGGGGATCCGTTCTTTTGATTATAGGGGAAGAACACAAAGATGGAAGAGGAGGGAAGGGGGAAAAAAAAAAGAAAAAAAGAAAAATCAAACCACAGCAAACAAATAAAAACTTCTCCAAACGTAGCAAACGTGAATGTCTGTCAATAAATTAATGAGTAATTAAATTGATATCCCTTTCCCGCCCCCCCCCCCCAAATTCTGAGATGAAAAAATACACTTCTTTTAGAAGAAAACAGAGTAGTAACAACTTCTGTACCTACATTCACCACTCTGAGATCCTGTCTGGGTCTCCCAAGGCTTGTAAATAACTCCAAGGCTTGATGTCGCGTGATTTGTTGTCAGTTCTCTCATGGTTCTCCGGTCAGTTCTCCGGTGCCAGGATCTGCCACAGGGCATTCTGACCACGGGCATCATGTTTCTACGCTGCCGCCTGCATTTAACAGGCAATGGGACTGCCCAGCATGTGCAAGGCAGCACCTCTTTCACACCACCAGAATGTTTAAGGCTGTTGGGATTGTTGTTAGCGTCCCATTAACACTGAGGCTAGAGATACCCTTAGGATTGACATTACTATTAGCATTACTTTGATGGTGCCCTATCTGGGTCATTTCCAGGGGATGTCAGGAGTAAGGCACAGTGTCAGGAGAAAAAGAACAGACTCTGTTACTTTATAAACGTGATAATAGAGAGAGTTCATTGGAAAAAATACAACTCTTAAATAATGCAAAGCATGCTTCTGATTGGATGCAGGCATCATCTGGGCTCTGATTAATATTACTCTTAAGGTAAAGATTATTGTTACCATAATGATTTTTTTTTTGGATTATGATCAGGGTTAAGGTTCCTTTTGCTACAAACTTCTAGCATCATTTTTGTTGTTGCATTTGGAGTTAGGGACGATTTTAGAATCAGGGTAAGGGTTAGGATTAGAGTTACATTGCTGGTTAATGCTGTTATCTTTACAGCTCCTGTGAGGGTTGGGGTCTGGGTCAGGTGTTTAAAAATGAAATGAAAAAAGAATTAAAAAAATATATTGAAAGCTTCAGATTTCCTTAATCTTTGTGGGAATCATATAATGTGCAACTCAGATCTACCTCTTCGTGCAGTGACTGCCTGTAAATTTGCTGGAGCCTAATATAATATGGCCTTGTGCTTTCCACTAACTCACCTTCATTTCATTTTCATTACATTTGCTTGGTAGTCAGATTTTGGTGTGTGGATATTTTAAAACAATCTAACTGACATTAGCAAAAAATTAAAAATAAAATTAAAAAAAATGCACAACAGCATCAATTGTATCAATTTTTATAGATAAGATAAAGAAGAGCAGTTTCCCTTAGTTTTCTGTGCCTCTTTACTTTCTTACCCTCTCCCCTTGTGTGAGAAACTCTCAAAGTCAAAGATTTCTAGTTAGGCAAAGATGGCAGCGATAGCAGCAGTGCTTATTCATTATTGCAATACTGCGCGCACATCCCCTATTGGCAAGGGAGAAACTGCACACCAGTCAGTGAAATCAATTCTGTTCTGTGCCCTAAACCCACTGCAGGTGATGCTCTCATGGCTCTCATTGGTTGAGCATCTCAGGCTCACAGACTCCTCGAGACTGTGGCTAGGATTCATTTCCATAGAAGGTCAATTACCAACCTCTTGTTTTTAGGTCTGCCTTGTACTTTTCTGCGGACAGAGAAGGGCAATGTTTCCAAAAGTCAGTACATTCATTCTGTCCTGTGCTGGGCTCTACCCACCCTGTATTTATCTTGTGCTTGTCTCAATTCTCCCCATGTCAGAATGCCCCCAGTCTGAACTTAATTCTGTTCAGCAACTTTCTTGGTGGAAAAACTACTTATACAGCTGTTTTACAAGAGGGTTATACATTCAGTTAGGGCCTACACTATGTACTGAAAATACTGGAAACTTCCACTGCAAAAACACAATCTACCTCTCCCATCTGTGCAGCCTTGCAGACCCAGAGCATGCCAGGTTATTTCTGCTTTCATAGCATTTGCATGCTGTAGGGTGAGCACAAGGTTCTGCTGCTTGATTCTTCTGCAAGAGCTGCCTACCGGCAAATGGTTGCAGGGATGGAGGATGTGACAGAAAGCATTTGTCTCCACAAGAGCAGAGTTACATTCAGTGCAGAGTGTGAGAGTCAGGTTGGTGTGGAAAAGCACTGACACGCTGGGGATGATGCAGTGCTCACATGTCTAACACTCACAGACATTACTGTCAGAAGGATGGTGCTGTGTTGTGCTTCTACCTTTGGCAGCCCCTGGAGAAATGCTATGGCACACAGAACACCTTTGTATTGCACTGACTGCTGCCATGCAGCATGGATTTAACACACCAAATCCAGAGGAGCATGACTGCATCTAACTGCCCTGAGAAAAACTACTGTAGCTGAAGAGATGAGGAGGCAGCTGCTCATCTGCAGAACAAGCAGTACTGCCAGACATTGGGCCAGGTGAGCACCTCCTGCTGCAGCGTGATGATGACAGGGCTGGAGATGATCTGCAAAGCCAGCTTAAAAGTGGGAGACGTGAGTCAACATGGCAGGAGGACAGAGGTGTTAGGGAGCAGCCAAGGCATCAAAGAGTATCAGAAGGCTTTGAAAAGTATCACAAAGTGACAGCCAGGAAGACTGGGATATATCATGAGCAGCAACCTGGATGCTAGAGATTATTTGCTCCCATACAAAATGGTAGAGATCTTGCTGCAGACATCCCAAAGCCAGGCAAAATGGGAACCCAGAGCTCTGCCTGCACGAACCCCACAGCCATAGCATTGCAAGCTGAGCTGCCTTGCTGTTTGTTGCATTCATCCCAATCCCTGTGACTGAAGACTCAGAATGCAGTCGAGGCGATGACTGAGCATGAGAGTGACTTTATTCAATAAAAGACAGGAGGGCTTGAGAGGTCAAGGGTGAAGATGGGACTCCTCTTGTCAAGATGAGAGTGGCTCAGAGCTGGTGCTGCTGCCTGGTGCCTGGGACTGGCAGCCTGACTCTAAGTCCCCATCTAAGATGCTCAGCTTCACCTCACTGATGCTGCCCTGCTCCTGCATGGTGGTGCTGCTGCTGGGACACTCGGGCTGTGCTTGGGATGGGCAGCACTGCAAAGGCGCTGGGTCACAATCCAGGCAGGTGACTGCTGTGTCTGGCAGGCTCAGGTCAGGAGCTTCAGCAGAGCCAGGAGATATGAGAGCATGAACGTGGATGAGCCCCTTGTGTCCATCACTGTTACCATGTGGAAGGCTGTCATCCGAATTGCAGCGATTCATGCTTAATAAGAACTCTCCATTGATGGAAAGACACTGCTTGGTTTGGATCTTTGGGGTTGACAAGGGCTCGAATCACCTAGGAAGGCATAGAAACACAAGGGTTAGTTTCAAACATTTGCAAGTTGAATCATGAAAGGTTGTTGATACTTGGTAATAGAGTGGCGGCAGGAAGAAGCAAGTAGGCTTGAAGCAGCATAGCCACTGTCTTGAAAGTGATCCTCATTCAGGTCCAGCTCGTGTGTTGTTTCACTGTAATCTGCTTCTTTGGGTCTACCTAGTGGGCAGCAACACTCGAGCTGTTACTGATATCATTGAAAAGAACTGGAGACAATTGTTCTATTCCTAAGAGCTTCAAGGTGCCTAGAAGCACAAATAGAAACCAGCAGTATTTCATCACTTCACCAAAAGGAAGGTCAAACACCT
This sequence comes from Coturnix japonica, assembly GCF_054131305.1. Lineage (NCBI taxonomy): Eukaryota > Metazoa > Chordata > Aves > Galliformes > Phasianidae > Coturnix > Coturnix japonica. The sequence goes on along the minus strand of NC_140687.1, from coordinate 5,239,281 downwards.
GAGCTGTGAAGAGCAGTTACAGAACCTATGCATAAGATCACACCAGACATACTTTGTTCTAACAACCGTTATGGCACATAGTCCATTTCCTTCAATATTCCCAAAATGAAATGATGTGGAGCATTACAGGGAAAGAAACACTGCACACAGACACTATGACCCTGATTAGACTCAAGCAGCAGACTTAAAACAAGTCAGAGTTTTTGATTCCAGGATATTTCAGGACCTATCGTGTGAAATTCAGTTACACAACAGTGCCTAGGTGCCTGCGTTTCAAGCAACTTTCAGATCACAGCCATGTAAAATAAAAACAAATTCAGTGCAGAAATAGCAAGCCTGTACCTTAATACTCATGAGATTATCCATTTTTTACTGCATTCTGACTAAGTTCTAAAACTTGCTCATCCCAGTTCACTTCAACAAGTTCCACCAATTCAAGCAACGCAGTTCTGAGATCCTGTGTATGTTGTGCAGATAGAATTGAACAGTGCAGAAATAATCTCTGACAGCTTTAAGAGCTCTGTTCTGCTTACAAACTCTCAGTCCAAAACTATTCTCAGTTTTAAGGAAATGAACACCTGAAGCAGTTGGATCATCTGCCATTTGCCGCATTCTGCTTCTTGGCATCATGATTAGCACAAAGGGTTTTCTGCTGTCCTGCAGAGATGGACAAAGTCCTGCTTACAAATGGACCAAGTTTCAGTGTACAGCAGAGTTTGTACCAGACTAAAAAGCCACGCCATTCAATTCATGTGCTCAGGTTGTTATGCACTCCGAAAGGAAACAGAACTAACTGTTGGATTCTGAAGGCAATCTGTGGGGTCCTACATTACCTCCTGATTCTGGAAGAGGAAATTCTAATAGCAAATGCAGAACTTTGATCTTTGTAGACATGAGAAGAGCTGGCATTTAGGAACATTCATTTCAGGGAAATCAAATGATGTGTCTGTATTTTTTACTACAGATAGTATAGGGAGCAGCCAGTTGAAGAACCAGATACAAAAAATCCAGCCCATTGGCAAGAAAATACTTCTCCTTAAATTCTGTATGCTATCATGGTACAGAATTAGGCTACAGTGCCACATAGGCCAACCTAGTGTAGAACCAAATCCACAAAATACTGGTAGACAAAGCAGCAAAAACAGGGACAATATTCAGCAGACTGTGCTGTGGCCTTTCTACCCACAGCTCAGCATGTTCTGCCATCCGAAAAGCAAGGCCTCTTGTCAAGCTCAGCTATTTCCCTTCTCAGTGTATTCTAGCACCACTGATACCCACTGGTATCCTCCTGTAGAGTGCAATCATATTGTCATCATCCAAAGGGAAAACCCACACAGCAGAGCATACAGCAGTACACCCATGCTCCAAATATCCGCCTGAAAAACAAAAAGACAAGCTTACAAACCTGAAGCACCTCAAATGGCTTCCTGACAGACTGGATTGTCTGCCCTTGCCAAAGCCCACATATAGCCCATGAAAAGCTGGCTCTTTCCCTCAGGAAATAAAACCTTATCGTCCCAGAGAAAGCATATAACCCTCATTCAATTGCCCTTCCACTCAGCTTAGAGCACTACTAAAACCAGCATCTTCACCTTAGCTCATCACACTGCTGCAGTTCCTTTTACAAGGATTTCACTGGCAAAAATGAAATCAAAGCCGTCACAAGGGATTTAGCACAGTTACGTGTTACTGGCTACGAGAGCTGTCAGCACAGTCACCTGTCTGGCTTTGCTGCTGTTCGGTTCTCTTTATGTAGAGGCACAACAAGGTTCAGACACAGTGCAGTTCTCACTTTGACTGTAAAGAAAAAGGAGGCTTGAAAAGCAGTGTGTGGAAAACAAAGAAACAAGAATTAGAACAACAGTGGGGCCATGGCACTTGTAGGAATTGCTCCGCCTTTAACAGCGATTCAAGAAGTACGAGGGCATTCCAAACCAGACCAGTTTGGACAGATTAACAACTGCAAGTAGTGGGTTCCAAAATTCCAGACATGAAATCAAAGCTGGAAAAACTCTTCACATTTTCATCTCTCAATTTTTAGTACATTGTGCATTACAACGGAAACAATTCTTCACATACAACTTGGAAGCTAAAGACAAGTCTGACAAAACAGACTGCACAGAAATGATGGATAATTAACAGAGCAAATTGCTCTTTCAAACACTTAGTAATAGAAAGAGATCTCTGAAGTTGCTGTTCTGTAGAGCACCAAAGCAGTCGCTTGAGGCAGTTCAGGATTAGCCTGAGACGAACCAGCCAGCTGTGAACTGAGACCAATTGCACTTTTCTAGTCTGTGGCCACTGACAGCTTCTGAGAGCTACCAAGCGATGCAACCTAGCAGAATTCAGAAGGGAAACCAAGAGAGCCTACCTGAGCTCCACTGCCTTTAAATGCTCTGTGGAGAGGGAAGGGAAAGAGGGGAAAACAAACACCGCTCTACATCCCTCTGAGCCAATAGACACTTTGCCCTGGATTAGCTCTGGTGCTGCATAAGCTGGGCTTCCACAGCATGTGTTCAGGCGGTAATCAAGGCCTGCCTGGAATAACACAAAAAATAGAGAGAAACGTTTGCTTTAACAGAGTTTATGTCTTCTGGTCATAACACTTGAGAAGCCTCAGAGGCTTCTTCTCCTGTGCATATTTTCATTCATCTTAGAGTTTGCTTTCATTCAATGTGACCTCTCTAGGCAAATATTGTCTAAGACCATGAGCATCACATAAATGTGCAGATCTCAAGCTGCTCACTTATCTAGTACCCTTCGCATGATGCTTTATTTTCCTCAGCTGATCATCTAGATTGTGTCTGTTGATTGTGCAACAACAGCCTGTTGATCTCGATTACCTGTGAGAGGCTCTAACTTTGGCCAGGAAAAATCATTTGAGGATAAGTAATTATCTGGGACTCAGTAAGTCTTCCCATGCTTTCATAACAGCAGAGATACACACACACACAAACTCGTCGAACCCCACTGCTTTGCACAATCCTGTGCACACTCACGTGTGTCATGCACTGATTTCCCAGCCAGTCCTCATAGGGTCTCTTACTTAGGACGGGAGTGTAGGGGAGCAGCCAGAAGCTGTTTGCATTCCCTGCTGTCTGCTGGGCAGCTTTGCTGGAGATGCTTGGGTTGCTTTGTTTTTCCTTGGGAGGTGGGAAGGAGCTTTGGGTTGGAGGCACATCCCGTGCCAGAGCATCCCAATGGCACGTGTGGGGCACTGATCTGCAGCAGATGAAGGGGAGGAGGTCCCAGCACAGCTCTGCACCATGCTCTGCCACACTGGGCAGCTTGTTCCTGGCTCAGCAGCGTCATCAGACAAGAAGCAGGGAAGGAAATCAAGGATGGGGGGTACCATCAAACGCAGTTAGTGCATGCCTGTGCAAGACAAACAGACCCAGAGCTTGCAGGTTGTTCCTGCTTTTGTAGCATTTGTGTGCTGTAGCTGAGCAAAAGGTTCTGCTGCTTGAATCTTCTTCTGCAAGAGCCACCTACCGGTAAATGTCTGCGGGGATGTAGTCGGTGTGCACGTCTGAAGCCATTTGAGAACCTAGTCGTTCTTGCTGCAGGACCCCTGTCTTCTGTTAAAAGCTGAACGGTCCCCAGAGCACCTGTTTCCATCAGCTACCACCATCCAAAGCAGCCAGCCTTCTTACAGTCACCTGGCCCAAACATCCCTTTTGCTCTACACTTGATTCCTGCAAGAGATGGGAGCTCGGCATGCACACCATCCTTCCAACACCCCATCCCTGCAGCAAGGGATCACAGCGCTGGCACAGCTGAAACAAAAAGGGTGTGCGAGTTTCCTGTTAGCACTCAGTGTGAACCAATCTACCACTGAGCAACACCGTGAGTCCCCACTCACCTCAGCACAGGTCAACCTGTAACCCCAACCTTCCCCTATCCATGTGCACACGCACACCCATTCACCACCCTGCCTGCTTTGCACACCCCCATGCACACTCTGCATCGTGTGCCCTCCTTTGCATTCACAGACGTGTGCAAACCATCCCTGGGAACACCTACGTGCCTACACCTTCCACAAACACCCCTTTGTGTGCACCTGTGTGCAACCCAACTCCTCAGCACACGCACGCGTTTGTGCCACCCTGTCCATGCACTCACCACGTGCCCTCCAGCAACCAAGGATTGCAGAGATGCTCCAGACTGTGCCAGAGATGGAATCTCAGAGTGCTGGGACATTATTGATCACTAAGGAAAACACTTGGAAGCATATTCAATCTGCAGAAGCTGTAATTACTGGGCACAGTTAGCTTTCCTATGGCTCAGCTGGAGGAGGCGGGTGCTCTCATACATCTGAGACACTCGCACAATGTTGGGATCATTCTGATGGAAACTATGTCTTCAGATATCATGGTTAAAACCATCCAAGATGATCATGCAGAGCCTTAGCTCTTGAGCAGCACTTCCTCCCCACCCTTCACTACTCCAAGCAGCTCCAACAAACTTCTCAGAAGAAATCCAGGCCAGCACAGACCTGGCAGACCAGAACCAAGCGCAGCTTGTGGGACGGCAGTGCCCACTCCTTGCTTCCACCCTGCTCCAGCAGGTTAAGGAGTCTGAGCCTCACTGGCCTTTGACAACTCAAGACTTTCAGCACCTCATGCCAACATTTCTCACTAAGATACACCTAAGGCATTGAATTCTCTTCTCACTACCTCCTCCCAGTCCTCCCCTAGGAACAGAAACAATTCAGATTCTACAGCAAACTACAGCATCTGCACTGCAAGAGCACACTGAACCACCTGCAACAATGAAACATGGTTTTGGAGAGTGGGTATGAAAACACACCTTTAGACAGCTGTCTCCCTGTAGCCAAAAGGAAACCAAGAAGGAAAAGTCCAGCCTGAAACATGCCCATGCTACTAGCCCAGGTTTTTCACAGTCAATGCAGAATCCATCCTGTTCTTGAGGTAACAAACGACCAGTGAGTCTCCCGTTGCTCCACCCCTTCCCCTTCAAAGCCTGAGAAAGAAAGAATAAACAAGCAGAAGAAACCCAGACGTACCTTTCCACACACAGAGCAGAAAGTGGAACAGCAGTTGTCTCCTTCCTGAGACATGGTGGGGAGCATCCCAGAGGAAGCCCAAGTTCTTTGCTTCTCTCCACAGGGACTTCAAGCACTCTTGGCAAGAGCTGCTTTGGTTCTTTCTTCAATTGCTTCCATCACCAGAATCTCCTTTGGGAAAGGAACCCGAATGAAAGAATCAGCAAATGAAAAAGAATGAGCAATAGCCACTTTACCAGCTTTCTTCTGACACTCAATTTAGACTCTTGACTCGGGCAAGGTCTTAAAATCAACTGGTTACAAGAACTGTCCCAAAATATATCCAGCTTCTGTACAGCTGCCATTCTTTCTGACAGCGAGTGTAATCACAGAATCATAGAATGGCCCGGGTTGGAAGGGACCTCAAGGATCATGAAGATCAATCACCTCCCTGTCCCTGCTGGCCATCCCCTCTTCTGATGGAGCCCAGGGGACCATTTGCTCTCTGAGCTGCAAGAGCACGCTGATGGCTCACGTTCTGTTTTTCATCCACCAGGACCCCCAGGTCCTTCTCTGCGGGGCTTCTCTTAAGGACTGCTCCTCCCAGTCTGTAGAAATGCCTGGGATTCCTCCAGCCCAAGTGCAAAACCTTGCACTTTGCTGTGTTCAACCTCATTAGATTCACGTAGGCCAACCTCTCGGTTGAGCTCCCTCTGAATGGCATCCCTTCCTTCCACTGCGTCAGCCGCACCACTCAGCAAACAGCAGAAGGTGCACTCCATTGCATCATTGGTGTCTCTGATAACCATGTAAAAAAGCACTGGTCCCAAGACAGACTCCTGGATGACACCACTTGTTATCGGCCTCCACCTGGACATAGAACCATGAATCACCACCCTCTGTCTGTGGCCTTTCAACCAATCCCTTATCCACCAGGTGGTCCACCTGTCAAATCCACATCCCTCCAGTTTAGAGATAAGGATGTGGTGGAGGGCAATGTCAAAGATCTTGCTCAAGTCCAGGTCAATGACATCTGTTACCTTCCTTTTGTCCACAAATGCCGTCACTCCATCATAGAAGGCCACCAGACTGGTTAGGCATGGCCTTCCCCTGCTAAAGCCACGCTGCCTGTCTTGGATCACATGCTCATTTCTTATGTGATCAAGCATGTCTTTGAGGCAGATCTGTTCTTCACCATCTACATCAGTTACACATTTGAATCAAATAATTGGTGTTCCTGTCACCAAGAAAACCTCTTTGTCTTCTACTCCTGCTGCACTTCTGTGCTTTCATCAGAAGCAAAGGAAGAGACCACCTCCTAGATCCAAATTTTAAGAAACCAACACCCAATAGGTGTCATCTGAAGTAAAATAGCAGAGAAATTAAGATGACTCTTCTGCATCCAGCTTGGATCACTCCCTCACTCAGGCACACCACCATCAGATCAAGGAGATGCTGCCTTCAGCTTAGAGACTGTATGGGAAATCACAGCTTGAACCTCTGATTAATCAGCTGAGGCAAGTATTGGGTCAGCTGCGGGAGCACAGGTGAGAGTAATCTAGCTGTGCTCCCAGAAGGGGTGGACCTCGACTCAACCTCCTCTGAGACCTCATTTAAAGGCTGACCACCACTGAGACAGCATGTCTTAGAGATTGCTCCCTAGTTGAGGCTGCCTCAGCTTTCTAGTCAAGGTATTGATATTGGTGAGTTTCCCTTTGCTAATAACCTTAGGCTATTTACCACCATCTTGGTTAATATCTTTTTATTAACCACCCTTACAGAGACCATAAGGGTTTGGGCTTCCAAACTCTCAGCAAGCATTTGGATCAGCCAGCTTCCTGCCGAGGAGCCCCCTGCATCACTGCTGCCTATTCTGGTACCGGACCCGCAGATGCTTCAGAGCTCATTAGCATGGACTTCCTTCCTCCCCTCAGCAGCTGCTCCTGCACTCACCTTCATTCCTACTCAGATACCGGCCGCTTCCAGCACCAGCTGACCTGCAAGACACAGAAAGGAAAGGTGGGAGTCATGCAAACGCACAAGCCCAAGGCTGTGTCACCACCACACATGGCAGCCTCGGGAAGTCAGCTGAAACTACAGCCTTTGTCAGAATGGAAACAGGCACCGTCAATTAAGTGTGACCTCTGAACTCATTGCCACCATCAGAAATAGGCACTGAAATCGCTCACTTCACTGCAGCTGGTTAACTCCAAATTCTTTTGCTTTTGAGAAAATGCGGACACGGAATTGAAGGACACCAGAAAAACGACATCTACTTCATTGTAGGTGGTTAAGCTTGGAAGCAGGACTTGAGCAAGAAATGCTTCTCAGCTCCTTGAAAGGCACTAATCCTGACCTCTGCCACAGGTGGCTGAGTGACACAAAAGTTGAGCTGCCCATTCAGAAGCACATGGAGCAGGCCATGGAGCGGTTACATACCAACACATGAACAGGCACTTTCCCATTGGAAGGGAAATCCCTTCTCCCTGCCATGCCATGCCCACACTGCTCCTCAGGGCTGCACTGACAGCACAGACAGAATTGAAACATCTTTTGTCATCACTGTGGTTTTTCACAGACCCAGACAATGAGATACTGGGTTGCTGTGTGGGTTCCCAGGCGGCACTGCCATTTCCAAGCCATTGCTTCCTAGGGGCACAGAAAGGAAAACGCCTGAACAAAATTTCACCCAGAGATTGCTATTTTACCATTCTTCCATGCAAAACAGGAGGACAGTACAGCGGATTTGTGCAGCTGCATCAACACCCTGGGTGCTAAAGGAATGCAAAGACAGAAATATCAAAACTACAAGGAGGGAAGCTATGTTTAGTAATATCTTTTCTCATTTACAACAGGCAGTTGGCACTACTAAAGGAAAATCCCAGGCCTCAGGTTCTGACAGTGCGACAATCTGGCACGGACTCAGATGTGAGTGATCCAAATGGTTTATTCCAGGTTCTAATACCACTTCTGTGAATTCACACGTTTTCTCTCTTAACTTTCCCACAGCCTTCACATGTCCACAGAACATCCCACAAACTCTCCTTTACGGCGCACGTAGGCACTCATCCCACCAGAGCCATCAGTCATTCCTAGCCATGTGCTTCTCCTCCAGTCACGGACAGTATCACACGGCCATAATGCATCTTAAATGACTTAGTTTTTCTGTTCTTTCTGGAGGTGTCCTTGGTTCCTAGCCTTACCTTCTCATGCCGTTCATCTTCCTCTGCAGCTCCTGCTCTGAAGAGTCTTCTTATGTTCCCACATGACAGGAAGAAAATGAAGACACAACCCCTGCCACCAAGGTCAGCTCTGCAGCACACGTTACCTGAGGAGCACTTGGCTACTCATGCAAACTGCACAGTGCCAGGAAGATTGTTACATGTTGCACTTCTTCTTCTCCTGGCTCAGAAATTAAATTTTCTACCTAGAAAATGGAAAACAAACAAACAAGCAAACAAAAAACAACAACAACAAAAAACACCTCACCTGACATAAAGGAGACATGATTGTTACTATGGAATTCCGGAGGGCAAGGTATTTGCCCTCTCTATGAAGAAGCTGACTGCAAAGGACTAAGAACAGCCACGATCACGTTGAGAACTTGCGGGTAAAATTCGGGACTGAACCAATAATGGGCTTCTGGAGGTGAGGGTCTGCTCCAGGCCGCCTGGTCAAGGGAGCCTGTTGATGGGCCCTGCTTACTGCAGCTACCAGAAGCACCGCGCTCACTGACTCTCAACTTGATGGGGGATTCCAGTCAGGCTGGGAAATCAGAAAGGCTGGCTGCAAGCTGTCTGAGAGACTGCTGGACTGCACTGGGAATAACTTTGTGGGCCAAGCATTAAGCACACCAAGCAGAAGGGAAGGTATTGGACAGACCGACCAGAGGTCAAGCGTTGCTGGACCTGCTGCTCACCAACGCTGAGGAGATCATCAAAGGCGTCAAGGTTGGAGGCTGCCTGGGCTCCAGCGATCATGCCCTGGTTGAGTTTGTGATCTCAAGCGATGTGGGCCTGGCAAAGAGCAGGACCAGGATGCTCAACTTTAGAAGAGCAGACTTCAAGCTACTCAATGGAATGCTGGCCAAGATCCCCTGGCGCGCTGCCCTCAAAGATAAGGACGTTGAGGAGAGCTGGCTACTGTTCAAGGATGCCCTCCTGGCAGCACAAGAGGTCTCCATTCCCCTGATTAAGAAAGTGGGCAGGAGAGGTAGAAAACCGGCATGGCTCAGCAAGGACCTGCTAAGAGAACTGAGGGTGAAGAAAGGGGTGTACAAGCTCTGGAAACAAGGCTGTGTCACCCGGGAAGAATACAGGGATGCCGTCCAAACTTGCAGATGCGGGATCAGGAAAGCCAAGGCTCAGGCAGAACTGAACTTGGCGAGGGATGTGAAAAACAACAAGAAAACCTTCTACAGGTACATTGGCCAGAAGAGACAGGCCAAAATGGGCGTGCCTACTCTGGTAAATTTAAAAGGAGAAATGGCTTCAACAGATGAAGAGAAAGCTGAGGTGCTGAATGAGTTCTTCACCTCGGTCTTCACTGGTGGCCAGGATTCTAGTCTTTTTCACGTCCCTAAGTCTTGCACCCCCATACCTCCATGTGGGGACCAAGGAGGTAAATCCCTCCCCACTGTAAGGGTAGAGCAAGTCCGAGAGTGCCTCCTTAGACTGAATGAGTATAAGTCTATGGGGCCAGATGGCGTGCATCCCAGGGTCCTGAAGGAGCTGGCTGAGGTGGTTGCTGAGCCGCTCTCCATCATATTTGAGAAGTCGTGGCTGTCAGGTGAGGTCCCGGATGATTGGAGGAAGGGTCACGTCACTCCCATTTACAAGAAGGGGAGCAGGGACGACCCGGGTAACTACAGGCCGGTGAGTCTCACCTCTGTGCCTGGGAAGATTATGGAACAGATCCTCCGGGACAACATGCTTGATCGCATAAAGAACAAGCATGTGATCCGAGACAGCCAGCATGGCTTCACCAGGGGAAGGTCATGCTTAACTAATCTTGTGGCCTTCTATGATGGAGTGACGGCGTTGGTGGATGAAGGGAAGGCGACCGATGTCATTTACCTGGACCTGAGCAAGGCCTTTGACATGGTCCCCCATCACATCCTCATCTCCAAATTGGAGGGAGGTGGATTTGATGGGTGGACAACTAGATGGATAAGCAATTGGTTGAAAGGGCCGCAGACAGAGGGTGGTGGTCAATGGCTCTATGTCCAGGTGGAGGCCGGTAACGAGCGGCGTCCCTCAAGGGTCTGTCTTGGGACCGGTGCTCTTTAACATCTTTATTAATGACATCGATGAGGGAATGGAGTGCACCCTCAGCAAGTTTGCTGATGACACCAAGCTGAGTGGTGCAGTCGATACGGTGGAGGGAACAGATGCCATTCAGAGGGACCTTGACAGGCTGGAAAGCTGGGCTCGGGTGAACCTAATGAGGTTCAACACGGCAAAGTGCAAGGTTTTGCACTTGGGCCGGAAGAACCCCAGGCACCTGTACAGGCTGGGAGGAGTTGTCCTTGAGAGCAGCTCGGCTGAAAAAGACCTAGGGGTCCTGATAGATGAGAAACTTAACATGAGCCAGCAGTGCGCTCTGGCAGCCCGGAAAGCAAATGGGATCCTGGGCTCCATCAGGAGAGGGGTGGTCAGCAGGGATAGGGAGGTGATCGTCCCTCTCTACTCTGCTCTTGTGAGGCCCCATCTGGAGTACTGTGTCCAGGTGTGGAGCCCTCAGTACAAAAAAGATATGGAAATTTTGGAAAGGGTCCAGAGGAGGGCCACAAAGATGATCAGGGGGCTGGAGCACCTCCCCTATGAGGACAGGCTGAGGGAGTTGGGTTTGTTCAGCCTGGAGAAGAGAAGGTTGCGGGGTGACCTCATTGCAGCCTTTCAGTACCTGAAGGGAACTTACTCCCAGGAGGGGAGTAAACTCTTCGAAAGGGCTGATAATAGCAGGACTAGGGGAAATGGTTTTAAGTTGAAGGAGGGAAGATTTAGGTTGGATGTTAGGGGAAAGTTCTTTACTAGAAGGGTGGTTAGGTCCTGGAACAGGCTGCCCAGTGAGGTTGTGGATGCCCCGTCCTTGGAGGTGTTCAAGACCAGGTTGGACAGGGCCCTGGGCAACCTGATCTAGTAAATGTGTATGTTTGGTGGCCCTGCTAGGCAGGGGGGTTGGAACTACATGATCCTTGAGGTCCCTTCCAACCCGGGTAATTCTGTGATTCTGTGATTCTGTGAAGGGAAGCATTACTGGACATGCTGCACAGCAGGGGTTAAGACTGGAGGTGGTCAGGGCTGTAGTGACCATGCCCTCCTAGAGTTCCTCATCTCAAGGAATGCGGGCCTGGCAAAAAGCAAAGTCAGGACCCTGAGCTTCAGGAGAGTCAGCTGCAGGCTGTTCAAAGAATTCTTGGACGAGAGACACTGGAAAACTGTTCTTAGGGGCAAAGGGTTCAAACATCCCTTTGTGTGCACCTGTGTGCAGCCCAACTCCTCAGCACAGCCCTGTGCAAGCACACATTTGTGCCACCGCATCCACGCACTATCTATGTGCTCACACACACTCACACAACCACATCCCTTAGTGCAGCCCTGTGCGCACACACACTCACACATGTGTAACCCCTTCCTTTCATTCCCAAAGTGCACGCACACACCGGTACCACAATGTCCTTGTGCAGCTCCAACACTCTGCACACCCCTGTGCACGTACATATATGTGCATGCTCGTCCTTGCACACATACCCACAGACCTACACACACCTGAGCAACACCACTGGTTTGTACACTCATGGACACAAATGTGTGTACAACACCATCCATGCACAAATACACACACACACGGATCCCCACTGCTTTGCACAATGCTGTGCACACTCACGTGTGTCATGCACTGATTTCCCATCCAGTCCTCGAGGGGTCACTTACTTAGGACAGGAGTGCAGGGGAGCAGCCAGAAGCTGTTTGCATTCCCTGCTGTCTGCTGGGCAGCTTTGCTGGAGATGCTTGAGTTGCTTTGCTTTTCCTTGGGAGGTGGGAAGGAGCTTTGAATTTGAGGCACATCCCGTGCCAGAGCATCCCGATGGCACAAGGGGGATCAGGGCCCCTCTATTGGTTACCTCGGTGGCTTGCAGCAACTGGAACTTTTTGCCTATTGAGAAAGCTAAAAAGTGTGAGTTCCTCCTGACCCATATCAACAAAAATCTCAACCATAAAAAAGAGACGTCTTCGTATTCAAGCAAATGACAACAGTAAGACCATGCATGTTGTTTTGTTGTATTTCCTCTGTAATCATGGGGAGGATATGAAGAAGTGGTATAATTCATCCACTTCTGCACTTCAGGCACAAGTTCCTTAGAATTGGAAGAGACCCTTAAAGGCCATCTAGCCCAGCTCCCCTGCAATAAAAAGGGACATTCACAGCTAGATCAGGTTGCTCACAGCCTGGTCATTAGTCATCCCAGAGGCAAAACACACACTGAATGATCTCTCCTTCAGTCATAAATCCTTGGAGACAACAGCATTGACACTGCATGTTACTGAAGCAGTAAAAGAAATTGCTCCTGTAACTCTCCTTGTGTTAAGTAAAATGATGATAAAAAGCAATGGAATGCTTTGGCAGGACACCAAAACCATCCTCCTTCCTTGATATCTGCTGCAATGGAACCTTCCACTGGAAGAAAGCCTCTGATGACTTGTCACCCCAGAGAGGTCAGCTTTAGAAGCAGGACTGCTGCACAATAGAATGAACTGGAGCTCCTTAGCATCTCTTACATCCAGGAGGGGTGTGATCAGACCCACCTATCACCTTCAGGTGCGCTTTCTGACACCTTGTCTGACTTCACTGTCACTGTGCCAGCATCCTCAGGCTTAACCTGCTTCATTGTCAGTGTGCAGCAATTGCCAACGTTCTTGATGTCATTGTAATTGTTGGTGTAAAGGAGGTTGCCATTCAGGAACCATTCCACGTCCTCGTCATTATGGGACAGCTCGCAGGAGAAGACAGCAGAGCTCTCTTCTTCAATTTCTACATCCTGCAGGTGCTTCGTTACTTCTACATTGCGGGCTGTGGGGAAACAAGGTGAACTGTTACCACTGTTACTATAAATCATACTGGGATGCGGTAGAATGGTTGGACTAGATGATCTTTGTGTAATCATCTATGTGAAGATAATACATGTATAAAGTTAGCAGGAGAGAACGGCAGAAGTCAACCTCAAGAAGAGAAATCTGAGGTGAAATAGGACATGGAAGAGGCCACCCTCCCTGCTCATACCTTCAGCTGTCAGCGTGGCCTCAGTCTCTGCAATTCCTGCCTTGCACTTGTACACACCAGCATCATCGGGCTTCAGCTTCAGAATTCTGAGCTCTACTGAATGCTTATCCCTCTTGATCTTGTACTTCTCAGAGGGCTCGATGGGTGTGCGGCCCTTGAACCATTTCACAACCTTTGGAGAAGGCCTGAAGTCACAGGACAGGATGACAGAATGACGTTCCAAAGCTGTCTTGTCCTCCAACTTCCTGGTGATTTCTATATGGTAATCTGCAAAGCAGGGGTGGAAGAGAAGAAAGGATGAGGACAATTGGAAGAAGAGGAAAGTCTCTTGCGTGTATTCCATTCCAATTAATGTCAAGTTCACAATGGTTCTTTGAACGACTCTAAAGATAAAACAAACGATTGTCTATAGGGAATGCCATTGACTACATTTCTATGAAGTAATACTGTACAGTATCTACCAAATGCAAGGTCCAGCTCTTGTTCTGTGCTTATTAAATTGCTCCCAATTGTTGAGGCTTTTATTCAAATAAGAGTGAGTTGAAAATATAACAAGTACTTTAGGATGTGAATGGATAATCTTACGCTGGGGACAACAGCAGATAAAAAGCCTGCAAGTTTCTTTCAGATGAAATCAATGACAAACCGCACCAAATTTAGGTGCTACCAAACTTAAACTTGTCTAGTTCAGAAATACAATTAATTTCACCTGATTTGACTTCTTTGCTATAGCCAAGGACAAAACCTCAGCTCTGTAAATCTGAATAGTAAGCACATCACAGCTATTCAAACACATCTTTTACTGAGATGCAGCTGTCTCATTTAGTGTCCAACGACTTTGAACTGGAAATGGAGCAGACCAAAGCAGAATCTAAACATGGCTTCTACAAGGACTGATCAAATGCGGCCACCGTCAAATTCAAAGTATCTGATACAGAAGGATCACACTCACTGTCAGACAAAACCTCTTTGGAGAGGTGAACTGACTGCCCTGTTCACCCCCACTTTGGAAATAACTGCACTCATTTCCTACCTGCTCCCAGCAGTGTGGGATGGTGGGATAGCATCACACTTCCCACACTAAGCATCCCACCATGTCACTTGTTCCACCTAAACCTCAGTCCCAAAACAAAAGGGGAACTCGCTTCTGAACCCTCTTCACTTCATTTCAGATGTCTTATATGCTTGATCTCCAACCCACCCCCCACTCAGGAGAAAGACCCCCCGCTTACACCCTACCATCTTGTTGCATTCTGATGTTGTCATCAGCCTTCAGCTTGTTGTCCTCTTTGTACCACTGGGTCTGAACCTCATCGTGTGAAATCTCACAGACAAAAGACGCACTCCCATATTCATTCACTTCCACATCTTCCAGTGCTTTAACAATCTTGATATCTCCAGCTGTGAAACAGTAGAGATATATTTGTCAGGGTATTTCCAGAACTGAGTGCAGCATCTTTTCCTTACACATATTTGCATAGAAAATAAGTAGGATTATGTTTTATTCTAAACCATCATCCATTCCTGAGTCATTTCTCTCTTCAACACAGTCAATGCATTATTGCCCTTGAACTTAAAGACAGACCTACTAGCTACAATGGAGCTCCCTGCAAACAGTTTTCATGGAAACCAGAATCTCATTTATTCTAAAACCTTTCAAGCAAAATTAAGGGTAGAAAAACAATAGAACTGACTGAATCTTTAAGGTCATTTAGTTCCAGTCCCCCTGCTATAGGCAGGGACACCTCCCTCCACACCAACTCTTCTCCTCAGGGTCAAGGCTTCTCTCAAAACATTCTCCTCTAAGCCTGTGCCTGTGCTTGGGATTGCCCTGACCCAGGTGCAGGGCCTTGTACTTGGCCACACTCAAGTTCATGAGGCTGCCAAGGGCCCACCTCTCCAGCCTGTCCAGGTCCCTCTGAGTAGCATCCCTTCCCTCTAGCACATCAACAGCACCGCTCAGCTTGGTGTCATCTGCAAACTTGCTGAGGCTGCATTTGATTCCACTCTCCATGTTGCCTACAAAAATGTTAAATAACACTGGTCCCAACACCACCCTCCACCTGGACACTGAGCTATTGACTGCAGCTCTCTGAGTGTGACCATCCAGACAGTTCCCTATCCTGCAACTGGTCCATCCATCAAAACCATTTTTCTCCAGTTTGGTGACCAGGATGTCATGCAGGACGGGATCAAATGCTCTGCACAAGTCCAAGTAGATGATGTCAGTTGCTCTCCCATTATCCACTGATGCTGTTACTCCATCATGAAAGGCCACCAAGTTTGTCAGACATGGCTTGACCTTGATGAAGCCATATTGGTTACCACCAATTACCTCATCTTTATTTTCCAAACTATGCCAAGGAGAACTAGACAGAACTCTACAGTGTTGTGTCACTACAAACCTGTCTGAACCATTGGCTTCTCTGCATGCTCATCACTAGTCTCTCCTTAGCTTGTGTGCCTACAAACAATGTATGGGGAATGTCAGCCACAAATCTTACCTAGGGGACATCTTTGCTTCAAAATCCTTTGAACATCACACAATCCCTTTTAACTCTCCAGGTCTGCATTTAGTTATGTCAGAATCAGGCCATATTTCTGTGCTGCTATATCCCTTTCCTTCTGAAGGGCCTGGATACAACTTGGATTAACCTCAGGAGAAGAGTTCCTGCATAGAATCATAGATTTACCCAGGTTGGAAAAGACATTGAAGATCATCAAGTCCAACCGCAGCCTAACCAGTACCCTAACTCTAAAAACCCTACACTAAATCATATCCCTGAGTACCACATCCAAAAGGCTCTTAAACACAACCAGGGATGGTGATTCAACCACCTTTCTGGGGAGCCTATTCCAGTACCTAAAATCTCTAGTATCTAAATCTCTCTAAAAGAGCACAGGTATTAATCTGACCAGAAAGGTTCCTGTTTGTTCATAAAATGAGCCTTTTCCGCTCCATCTTGCATAGGCCACTGGGCACAGGGTAGCTGGGAGACCACAGAAAAAGTGGTTCTGTGAGCAATAGGGAAACTACTGCCTAATCCAACTCCTCCAATCTCTGCGCTCTGCCAGCATGTCTAAATAGGGTGGCAGATACACACAGGAGATAAATATTTCCACTTCCCTCAGCCAACACTGCTCTGAATTTCTATGGGACACACAGTTAGATGAAAAGGCATTTGACAAAGAAGGAAATGAAAGAGTTTAATCTGCTGTGTCATTCTCTCGGTAGCCAGAATAACTAACCCTCGCCAGTGTTAGTTCAAAGAATAGGCAGATTTTATCTCCTGACATGAGCAGTAATTCAAAGAAGCTGGTATATGATCCAGTATCCTGCATATTCACTGCAGGCAGGCAAAGACATTATGAGATAAGGGAGATCTACACATCACTTGTTATGAACACCTCATAAAGATAAAACCACACACAAGAGGAGAGTTTAGGAAGAGGACCACTCTTGGACTACTTTCCAAGAGGCATCAATTAGTAACTCTCTTCGCTCATTTTTCACACTACTCCACAGTGTCCTCCTGAGCCCCCTTACTCCTGTTGCCAACTGCTGATGCAGGGAATCCTGAGGAACCAAGGATTCATAGTTGTTCCATCAGTAGTCCTTGGTCAGCTCTCCCTCCCTGCCCCTTCTGTTTTGATCCCACTAACCAAATTTTAGTTAGTCTGAAAAGAGGATGGAAACCTCCGCAGCAATTAGTTTCTAAATATCTTGCAATGGGCAGCTTGTAGGAGCCCCATCTCAATGCCCATAGCACAGGAGGCAGGACTGCTTAGCCCATGCACTAGTGCATTTACCAGCACAGATGTAAGCCCAGATCTATGCACACCAAATACAGGCTCTCAGTTTGCACAAGGAGGCATCCATGGAGCTGAAGTATTAGGCAGATATTGTGGTGGGGCAGCAGTTATTGAGACGCCAGACAGAAAGGACACAGATAACGTGGCAACTCAGCTTTACCATTATGACTGATGATGGAACATCTAATTTCACTGCTCAAAAGAGAACTTCCATATAACTGGAAAGAATGAAATTCACAGGGGAAACCACACACAGACACACACAAAAGCAATACAAAGGAGATGAAGGATGGTTCACATACTAGTGATTCACTCTGAGACGCAAGCAAATGAAAGAGTATCCCCAACCATTTGCCTCCTGAAATGCTAAGTATATAAACTCATTGCTGTGATAACTCTGCCAGACGTGAGTCATACACTGTAAAACCTTATGGGGTCAATCAGTTTAACTTCATAAATTCATTACACCAACAAAAACAGACCATCGTGTCCAGGCTGGTTCATTTCAGCTCTTCAAAGCTGTTGGTAAAACTGCCTGAGAGCTGAAATGCTTACCAGCAAAAGCTAAAAACTGTAAATCAAATGTAATAGGCTGGCTTTGTCTACTGTATAGAAATGATGCCTGAAAAAAAGAAAATAAAAAAGAACGTAAACCAGAACAAATGGAATGGCTACATAAAACAGCCAGTACTGAAACAGCAACCCAACCTGGTTGCAGAATGAGAGAGAAAATGAGAGTTCACCAAAGTCATGGGACAGGACACATGTTCATGTTCATGCTAACACTGAACCCAAGTGGCCACATGAGGACAGCATCTAGTAGGAAATCAGAAAAAAGCATCCTTTCATACGTCCCTTGGGAAGGTGGCATCTACCAGGGCACAGCAGACCCGTGTGTTCAGTAACAAGTCTGATGCTTCAGAGCCCAATGATGAGCTACAAACTGGGGTTTAACCAATGCAACACATGGAGGGAAAATCTGTCTTGAGCATAAAGAAGAAAGAGAAAGGTATCCAAAAGGACTAACCAAGAAATGCCCAAACTGCCCATGAAGCATTTCTTCCCGTGGTGCAAAATACCACAAGAGGATTTATTTGCTCTTTCAGTTAAACATAAAATGAACCTTTAGGGTAGCTGATGTCTTGTCTTAGGCTGCTCAGCATGTGGATGTTCCCTGATCTTCATATTCACACTTGTGAATAATGAGACTTCTCTTATTTCCCTGGGAAGTAATGCCCACTTTTTTACTTTGACAGAGCTCCTTCCCATCCTAGAAGGGAAAATATCAAGTCAGATCTCCATTAGTCCTTCCATCTCTGCACTCAGCAAAGGGAGCCTTCAGATCTATGCTTAATTCACCCACTCCCCTAGAATTAATGGAACTGTGCTTACTGGAACATATGCTGAAGCTTAAGCACAGTGCAGTGTTTTCAACATGAAGGAATGGCTATAGAACATGCATAAATTCTGGCTGACCTATGACAGCTTAAAGCACTGCGGAGGACTGTTAACAAGCCTGTTTGGACATCACCTTGAATAAATGACGTTATCCCCAAGTAAGGGAAGGAACAGCTGAGCACCGGGGAGGTACACAAAGTGCCAGAGCAAATTCTCACACTGTCAGGTGCAAAGAAAACTGAGATTTCACCCCAAAAACCCAGTTCACAACAAGGCTACAAAATCCCGGCTGAGAATTTCTGTGTTAGACTTGAAGCTCAAGACTGTACTGTAGTTCAACCAACAATATTTTGTGCAGCATGACCTAAAAAGTTCACAATAAAACCAAAACAAACTTCAATTTCAACTTGATAAATGAACTCAGGACATAATAACAAAGAGTGCTGATCTGGGCAAATAAAAGAGCATAAAGAAAAGAGAGCAGTGAAAAAGCTATCAAGGAAAAGCTCAGACTCGCATCCCTTGGAAGTGAAATTAAAGGCTCTCATTCATTTCCAGAGAAGTCAGAAAGGAAAATACCATTACATGCCATACCTTGAACCACTTGACGTCCATGTTGGGCCTGGACAGCTCACACTCAAATGTGACCTTGTCCTTCTCAATGACGCTACTGTCTGCCAATGGTTTGCTGATTTTCACAGGCAATTCTGAGAAGGAGAAAGAAGAATGTGGATTTAGTTGGGAACTTAGTTTTGTTCATAACCAGGTCCATGGGTGCTGTTAAATGGATCCTTCCAGATGGAAAAAACATTTCAGGTGGCCTCCTAGATTTTACCCCTTTTTGTGTTGCACGCAAGACTGAAAAAAAAAATTACTTCTGCAAAGTTCTTCTTGTCATAAGGAAACAAATATTTGGGGAATGGCAGAACCAGGTAAAATTTTCCTTCACGTCAAGAAAGTATAAATTTCACTCTCATGCTCTTGGTGTGGTTTCTGCTATGATTATTTGGACTAATTAAGCTTCTCCCTGATGAAAGCCTAGAAGTATATCACAAGAAGGACCAACTTACCCGTGACCTTTTATTTGTCTTACTCAAGCATCTCCTCCTGACCAAAACTGACAATAAAAGATTCAGCCAGACTACAGGTTTGAGCAGCTGAGTTGTTTCTAGGATCTCCTGCAATCTCAAGCTTGGAACACACACTTGTCTTTTGACTAAGTGTCTCTTATAGTGCAGTAAAACAACAGGTTTTCACACGGCGATTCCTCATTTACCTTGATCTGAAATCATTCTCAAACCATGTGGGATCAGTCCAGGGAGAAGGGGAGGAGAGGGGAAGGGAAAGGGGAAGTCCACAGTCCTCTAAAATCAGGCTTCTTAGCCTAAAGCTCAACAGCAAATAGCAGTCCACTTCCCCACATTGCTAGACTCCGAGCATTTAAAGAACATCAGCTGACCTCATTATGAGCTCTAACATAGCCAAAGGAATTCATATATTCAAATATTCTCTTGAGTGATGAGAAATATGGAGCATAACTTCAGACTTCTGCTGTTAAACTCTCACTTCTATCATAAACCAGAGTAAGAGTTCAATGCTGTTTTAGATGGAGGACTCATATTTTAAATAACTCATCTCATTAAGGCTTGGATTCCCTACTACAATTAGTTAAATTCCAGTTTGGATCATGCTTCACCTTGGATCACTTAGGGCTTCAGCCACTTATTGGAACTAACTCAATTTGTCTACAGAGAAGCTGTTTTCTATAGCAACAATAAGCTGTGATTGCAACTGGATGTCGGGAGAGCACAAATCCCGCAGTTATCCTGTACCAACATCCTCTCCTTCCATCAGAACAGCAAGTTTTTAAACCAGACTCATGCAAGCTTGCATGACACACCTTGTGTAAAACTGTTGGCAGCCATCAGGACAGCCAGTTGCTTCCTGTATAGACACTGTTCCATCAGTTTTGGTTTTTTGTCTCGCTAGAACAACAGCCAGTGTCTGAAAACTCCCACAACTGAAGCAACCACGCTGATATACCGCAGTCACTGGAGGTGCTCAAGAGCCACGGGTATGTGGCACTGGGGACGTGGTTAGTAAGTCCAGTGAGGGTGGGCTGGGTTGGACTCAGCTATCTCAGTGGTCTTTTCCAGCCTTGGGTGCAACTTGTAAGAGGGAATGAAGCAGCAAACTGCCCAGCACTGAGCTGCATTCTTCTGACACATGGTATCAGTGAACTGCTGTATTTCCCTATCTTCTCTGGAGCTATTGATCTAACCTAACTGAAAAAGTAAGCCTGAACCTAGATATAAATCAGGATCATAGTCACCCATGGTTGCTTATATATTCAGAAAGACACTCCAGAGGGTAATTCAGCGCATCTAGAAATTAAAGTAGAAGTTCCTTAGTCAAAAATATTCCACAGCCAGATTTTCACCTCGCTACCACTACATTAAAAAGGAGAATCCAACTTGTGGTGTGGGTCATTGATGTTGTTCCGGGGGGAATTGTGGCTGTTCCATGCCCACAGGGTAGAAGACAGCCAGTCTTCCTCTAAGCCACATAAAAAGCTGCTTAGTGCTCCCAAAGCGAATGCGAATGCTCACCAGTTGTTTCCAACTTGAAGGTCATCTTCTGGCCAGCAGCCTCGCAGATGTATTCTCCAGCATCTTTCTTCTCCAGCTGCTCCACAACCAGACGCCGTGTTTTGCCCACAGATTCCATTCTGAACTTTCTGGAGGAGGCAAGCAGTCTTCCATCCTTGTACCATTTTACTTCTGTTGGATCCTGTGCTACTTCACAGCTGAGGGAGGCACTTGCTGCCAGGGCAGCACTCACCTCTTTCTGCACCTGCTCCTGGTTTATAAACACAGGTTTTGGCTCTGAGGGAAGAAAAGAAAAAGTATTGACTGAGGGACCGAAATGAGACCAACTTGCAGGTTTGTATGTACAGGTTGGAACAGGTTTAGGTTACCACTTGTGCCCAAACTAATAGCCTTCACTAGAGAATATCAGCTCTTCTGTTGAAACAAAGTGTCAAATCTAGGCAAGAAAGAACCTAGGAACTGAAGGAACCAAGAGGGTCCTTGAACACCAGTCCCATGGTTGCAAGTCACTATGCAAACATATTGAACCCAAAAGAACATCTGTCCTGCAGGCAACCAAAACCTGAGTTCCTTTTACTTAAGACCCACTGTGAAACATCAAAACACATAAACATGTGATAGTCAAACCACTGGCTGCCTTTTCATGACCCAGAACAGTACTCCTGGCTTCCTGAACAGACTCCTCATGGCCTCTACCATTGCCACAACTGTGACTGTCAAAGGCACAAAGGAAATATGCTCACCAACGCAGTCCTTTGTTCTTTGTGTGTGATTTGCAGATATCTATCTTACTTTGAGCTCTGGCAATAGTCAGCTCTACCAGGTCTCTTACTGTGAGTAGCAGACTCACCTATCCAGATGCAGCCTCCAACATAAAGGCATAGTAAAAAGGCAGTGTACTACTAGGAGAAGTTCCTGCTTCTCCTGCCATGAAAGGCTGCACGTAGAACATGCACTCCAGCCTCACTGCACATACTTATCTTAGTCAAATGTTTAGGTGAACAAGAATTACAGTTTGGGATCTCAGGCACAGGAGAGATTTGAATAATATCTTGAATATTGCTTCCACTGTACATATATTACTAATTATTGCTCTACAGACAGACTGAAACAGGTCTTTGTGTCATACTGAAACCAAATACTTTCTACAAACCCAGGCAATCAAGTCTAGGGAAAAAACCTCAGCACAGACTACAGTGATCCAGGTGCAGTATAATAGAAACTAGATTTTACTTTACTGTTCTCTGCTGTATTTCATACAACACCTGTCTTACCTGTGACATGAATCTTGAAGGTGAGTTTCTGGCCAGCAGCCTCGCAGCTGTACTCCCCTGCATCTTTCTTCTCCACCTGGCTCACCACCAGCCGACGCTGTTTGCCCTCTGACTCTACCTTGAACTTCTTGCTCGAGGTGATCAGTTTCCCCTCCTTTTATCACTTGACCTCTGTGATAAAATGTTTGCTCATTAAGACCGGGATGTGGTAGCATTGTGGTGGAGTGCTTGTTCATTAGGACCGGGATATAATGGTGGAATATGGAGGCCACAAAGGTTGCAGAACACTCTAATTTTATGGGTAGATTGTGTACTCTGCGTAGTTACAGGCAAAGCGCGCCCCGGTGGATACAAAGTTCCACGGAAGGACCAACCAAGGAACGACACACCAAGTCGCATGATCACAACCGACCAATTAAAGGACAATACGCTCGGGATGGACAATACAAAAGAAGTTGCAAGGGACGGGACGGCGCGGCAGTTGGAGGAACAATAATCCCCCTGTCGCCCAGCGCTGAATTGCCTTTTAGTTTTACCCGCTACAATTAATAAAAGTTTATAATTGGAACATTATTGGCTCATTGCTTATAAATTGATGACAACCTCCATCTTCTCCTGGGCCACCTCGCAGCTCAGCGTGGCATTTTTCTGTTGTTGCAGCCTTCACCACCTTCTGTACCTTCTCCTTGTTTGTAAATACAAATTCTGGCTCTGAAAAGAGAGAGATACATTAGTTTGGCCTCTTGAAAGAAGAGCAGGTTTTGGGGAAGGAGTCAGAAAAATGAATCAGTTCTCCCAGTCTGATGCCCCAAGAGAATGATGTGGAGAGAAGTTGTGCAATTTATGGATGCCCCATCCCTGAAAACATTCAAGTCTAGGCTGGATGGGTGTTAGAGCAACCTAGTCTCAAAGAATGTGTTCCTTTCCAGGACAGAGATTGGAACTGGATGATCCTCCAGGTCCCTTCCAACAAAAGGCATTCTGTGATGCTTCTTGTATGACTCTCATGACTCTTTCGTCCCCTAGCTGCCATTTACTTATGTCTTCAAAACATCAACTTATACAAAACATTCCTGTAGTATTCTCTCCCATGCTAAATGAGCCCTTCCAAGACAAAAACATGTTACATAGAGCACACCCCCTAGTGCTTGACACAAAGCCCCTGTTCTGAAACTTCCTGAGACGCAGCTGCATTGCAGAGTTGTTCTAGTGGTACAGGCACGTGGGAATGGAGAAGTGCAATCAGAACTTTCTTGTCTATGGCCTCATTCCCACAGCAAAAGGAAATTCCTGAAGATTTTAAAAGATGGAGCTGCCTCACAACTGTATTTAGAATAATTTGTTCAATTTCCTCATCAGAAATTAACCACCCCAAAGTTCAGCTCCAAAAATTTTAAGCATAGCAGGGAAAACTTACAAACTAATGACCGTTTTCTAAAACATTCTAGAATGAAAGGCCAAAATGTGTTCTCTCTCACCTGTGACATGAATCTTGAAGGTGAGTTTCTGGCCAGCAGCCTCGCAGCTGTACTCCCCTGCATCTTTCTTCTCTACCTGGATCACCACCAGCCGACACTGTTTGCCCTCTGACTCCACCTTGAACTTCTTGCTCGAGGTGATCAGTTTCCCCTCCTTGTACCACTTCACCTCCATCTTCTCCTGGGCCACCTCGCAGCTCAGCGTGGCATTTTGAGTCAGTGCAGCCTTCACCTCCTTTTGTACCTTGTCCTTGTTTGTAAACACGTCTTCTTTCTCTGCAGGGACATCACAACAGTCACACCATTTTGCTGTAGTCTGCTGCAGAGCTTACTCCAGTTCCCCATTTTCATTATACTTGCCCTTCACAGGGACCATCATGATGCCTCATTAAGACAGGAAAATACTTTCCCCTCTATTTTGCCTTGGGAAATGAATAGGCATATCATTTCATATCATATCATAAATCTAAACATTTCGCAGTCTGATAGCAGATTTGGACATGAGATTTAGAACACCTGCATGCACTGCTGAACCTCCTCCCTTCTCTTTGTTTCTTCTGATGTCTCTCTACATTTCCAGTAAATCAGAAGGGAATGGCCCTCTAGAACAGGTTGCCCAAGGAGACTGTGGATGCTCCATCCCTGCAGGCATTCAAGGCCAGGCTGGATGTGGTTCTGGGCAGCCTGGGCTGCTGGTTGGCAACCCTGCACATAGGAAGAAGGGGGTTGGAACTGGATGAGCACTGTGGGCCTTTGCAACCCAGGCCATTTATGAGTCTGATTAGTGGCATTTTCCACCTCATTGTGTCATTCAAATTTTGTAACCAGATCTCATCAAACACCTCCCCTTTTCTCACTCCTTGCATGCCTGGTGTGCTCTTGCACTGTAACCCTGCAGACACCAGCTGACTACAAGAGCTGCACAAGTTACCCTCCTTGCCTATTGTTTGTTGCAGTAATTCATTCCTGGATGGAAAAGCACATGTAGAAAAGTGTTGCTATGACACTAGATGACAAAGAAAGTCCTATAGCCAAAATGTTTTGCACCAGAGAGGCTGTAAGTTGATCCTCCAAATGCAAGACACACAACATGAAGTGTTCCTTTATCTCTGGGATTCCAAGCATTTTCTCACCTCTGACTTTCACTTGGAATGTTGCTTTGTCATCTTTTGTTTCACAGCTGTAGCTCCCTTGGTCTTTCAGGGTCACATTTTTGACCATGAGCTTGCGGTGCGTCCCCTGGGAGATGATGGTTGTCCTCTGGTCCTGCTTCACCTCTATTTGATCTTTCTTCTATACGACAGCTCCGCTTGCAGCTGACACCTCACACACCAGCTCCAGGTCTTCAGAAGGACTGACTGATATTTCTGGAGTCGTTTTGGACTTGCTGACAAAATTAATGGCTTCATCTGAAGAAAAAAAGAGAAAGTGGTTTACATCCTGACTCAGGCTTATTCAGCACAGCATTAAGATACAGTTAGAACTGATTGTAATGTCTCTGCTCATTACATCTGGGGGATCAAGTTTCACCTCTGGAGGTACTCACATACAAACGTGTGCTTGATTCTCCTGTGTAAGGAAAGAGTAAGTTCTATGCAGACAGTTCTTATTTCTTCTAATCAATTCTGTATTCTGCACATGTTCTTCTGAAGCTAAAATGAAGGCAGCTAAGTAACCTGTTTGCAATACATGAACAAACCAATTCAACACCTTGTCTCTAAGCTAACAAGCAGCGTTTGATGAGCACATCAGTATTTCATGCCCTTCATTCCATCCAGACTGTATTGGCAATAACTATGCTGGTATTAACAAGGATAGCAATTACAAGCAAAATGGTAGAAATACAGAAGATATAAGGAAAAGGGAACTCACCAGAGCTGAGGCGATCCTCCCTGGTGAGCGATCTCCAAGAGATGCTGCCTCAGTGAGGGTCAGCCCTTAAATGAGGTCTCAGAGGAGGTGGAGTCGAACTCCACCCCTCCAGGGAGCACAGCTACATAACTTTCACCTGTGCTCCCACAGCTGACCCCACACTTGCCTCAGCTGATCAATCAGTGGTTCACATTGTGATCTCCCATACACTCCACCCCTTCACAACGTGAACCAATGATTAGGTGAGTTCCCCTTATTACAGAGACCCAATCACGACGCTGATACAATCTCCCGTCGCATTAGATGTTGATATTATTCAAATGATGATGATTGGATGGGTGTTTATGATCTTCCATGGGCCAGTGCTTGATAGATGTTACCGGAGACAAATCATCTTGAAGTGCAGGTCCGTCTGCGTTTCATCAGTCCAGAGTAATGGTCCTAGAGGCTTAGAATCAATCTTAAGGGGAGTAATATAGATGTTTCAAGGGTACTAGGAGGGGAAGATCCGCCCTCCAGGGCAAGATACAGGCCGTATTCTTATCTTGGGTCAATACTTCTGCTTGTACTGGATTATGTCCCGGCCTCCGATACCATACCCTCTGGCCAGATATCTGTGGCTGTATAACTATATCTGGCACCAGAGGAGGAGTCTTGATCTGCCATAGGGACATAATAGGTGTTCCTTTAGCAATAAAGGCCGGAGTATTGACCACGATGTCAGTAGGCCATGTACCTATCACCGAGGGGGTGACTGAACCTCCCACCTCCAATAATCTCCCCCAAGGTGCAAGTAGGCCACACCATTTGGGTCCTACCTGCACCTTCCAAGGCCAATTTATCTTATGGATTCCCGGTTCTAAATTCTCAGGGGCAGGGAGCAGAAGATTATTTTCAGTACCAACCTGCGGTTTTACCTTATTATCGGTGCCTGTAATTTGGATCCTAAGAGGGGAGGCCCATATAGTTTGTAACATTTTCAGGGCACTGGGTCTGCCATCCCGAGGTCTTTCATTCAGGTCCCGCACGGTTTCATATAATCTTTTTGTCCACCCCTGCAGGGACTGAGAGTCTGTTTTCAGGGCAGCCTTAAGGATACCATTATAACATTCAATAAGGCCTGCCCCTGTTGGGTTATATGGCAGGTGGAATCGCCATTCAATGTTGTTTTCTTCTGCCCAGCGCTGTATCATCGCTCCAGTGAAGTGAGTCCCTTGGTCACTCTCGATAACTTGAGGTGTCCCGTATGCAGACATCAGTTTAGTAAGTGCCTTAATTGTGTATGCTTGATTTGCCTTTGGTACAGGATAGGCTTGCAGCAGTCCACTTACAGTGTCAACGCAGGTCAGGGCATATCTCGCCCCCTCAGACCGAGGGAGGGGCCCAATGTAGTCGACCTGCCATCTCTGAAGAGGACTATATCCTCTAGCAATGTGGGATGTTGTTTCAGGCAACGGTCTCGGTCTCATCTTTGAGCAAGCATCGCAATCCTGACATGCTTGAACGATATCAGATAGTTGTACAGGCAGCCCCCATGCTTTAGCAGCTGCCCACATTATCTTCTGTCCAGCATGCCGTAGCTTCTGATGTAACCAACGGGCAATATTTTCAGATTGTGAATTCTCAATCCATCGGATTCGGGCCAGTGTGTCAGCTTCATCATTTCCTGGTGACTGCAAGGGTTGATGACCAGAGACATGGTAGACACATACTGTCCTGTGTTTGACCGTATTCCAAATGTCTACCCACATGTCTTTACCCCAAATCGGTCGGGCGTGGATAGTCCATTCCTGGGTAGCCCATTGCGTAATCCACAGAGTGAGCCCCCGGTACACAGCCCAACTATCTGTACAGATGTTCAGGACGCCGTCACCAGGTTCTTTAGTTATAACCATCCACACGGCTCGCAATTCTGCCCATTGGCTGCTTTGACCATCCCCCTCATCAAACCAGATGGTCTCAGTAGAGGGATGGTATGCTATTGCTCGCCACTTGCTCGGGTTGCCTCTGCTGGACCCATCCGTATACCAGGCATCTTCAGGAATAGGATATCATCCTTCCTGAATGGGACTCTTCTCTGGTGGAGCAACCATCGGTTCTTTTGATGTATCACTGTGATACGTCACTGGGCCTAGGATCTTCTGTAGTTCTTCTTTAAGTGGAGATGAAGACAGACTGCTTCTCTGGCTTAGATAGGCGACCCATCGTGCCACCGTTTGTGCTTGGGCCACCCCCGTCTTAGGAAGGTGAGTCAAATCTCTCACCCACCCCTGGATTGGTAATGAAGTCTTAACTATGACCTCTGCTGTTTGCGTTATCGGCTCTACTGCTTGTAATGCCGAATAGGCAGCCAATAACTGTTTCTCAATCATGCTATATCGTTCTTCTGCTCCGTGCCAAACCTGAGACCAGAATCCAATGGGGGTTCGAACAGAACTCTGGCGTTGCCACAGGCCCCAGCCAAAACCATCTTGAGTAACATGAACATCTAGTTCAGCTGGGAGGGTCGGATCAAATATACCCAACGCCTGAGCTTGTTTAACTGCCAGTTTTGCCTGTTGGAAAGCATCCTGTTCTATCTTTCCCCAATTCCATGATTGACCTTTCTTTGTAAGCTTGTATAATGGCCTTAATAGCTGAGCTAAATGAGGTATAAAGGAGCGCCAATACCCCAATATACCCAAACATTCTTGCAATTGTTTTGATGTTGTAGGGACTGGAAACGCTTGGACTTTATCTACTACCGCACTGGGTAGTACTTTGGTTTTCCCGGACCAAATTACTCCCAGGAATTTTACAGATAGCCCCGGACCTTGCACCTTCTGTGGGTTTATAGCCCACCCTCTTTTCTGCAGGTAAGCTATCAACAAATCTGCTGCTTGTCTCACCGCCTCTAACGAATCGGATGTTAACAGGAGGTCATCAATATAATGATATAAATTGACATTATTTGGCTTTTCCCACTTAGCCAGATCACGTGCTACTAAATTATGACAAAAAGTGGGCGAATGTACGTACCCTTGGGGTAGGACCTGGAAAGTCCATTGCCTCCCTTCCCATGTAAATGCAAACTGATCTTGCGATTCTTCACTGATTGGAATACTGAAGAATGCATTCGCCAAATCCAAGACACAGTGATATGTTTTGATTTCCCTGCTTAGTGTGTCCATTAGGGAGGCAATATTGGGTACAGCCGCATGAACAGGTGGCGTGACCTTATTTAATTCCCTATAGTCTACTGTCATCCTCCATGTTCCATCCGGTTTTCGCACTGGCCATATTGGGGAGTTATATGGGCTATGTGCAGGCCTTATAATACCCACTCTTTCTAATTCCTGCACCGTCTTTGTTATTTCATCCTGCCCATCCGGGAGTCTGTACTGTTTCACATTAGTAATCCGGCGTGGCTTCGGCAAACAAATAGGCTCATGTTTTGCATGGCCTCTCAATATTGTCTGGATTGCCCGGATACTAATGCATCTCTGCCGCAATCGGAACTCTCCCACTGTTGTATGGAGAGC
Source organism: Coturnix japonica (assembly GCF_054131305.1). NCBI lineage: Eukaryota > Metazoa > Chordata > Aves > Galliformes > Phasianidae > Coturnix > Coturnix japonica. The sequence goes on along the minus strand of NC_140687.1, from coordinate 5,210,028 downwards.
CAGACCCCACAGGATATCAATTCCTAATATATACTCTGGAATTGGGGCAATGGATACCTTGTACTCCCGTGGTGGAAGACGCCCGACCCCCAGTTTTACCCAGGTTTGGGTGACCGGAATGGTTTGTCCCCCAAAACCTCCAATCATCACTCTATTACCTTTAAATTTAGTTGGGTCTCCATATATTATAGATGTCTCTGCCCCGGTATCAACTAGGGCCATAACCTTCTGTATATTCTTTCGGGACCAGTATATCGTCAGTTCCACATAGGGCCTCCGGTCCCGTCTAGAGGCCCTAGGAGGACTGACATCCCTCGTCAAGCCATGAACTGAGCCAGATTCAAGTCTTTTACCTCCGATACCTCCGGTGTCATAACCCGAGGCACCTGAGGTGGCTTCTTTTTCCTATTTGGAACTATAAAATCTTCTAGATTCCATGTTGTTGTTGGTCGCCGCTCTATAAATCTTATCCCTGGCCTTTTGGGTTTATTCTGAAATTTTTGTTCATCCTTCAGTTGCTTCCACAACTGAAGGAGAACCTGATTGGGCTGCCCATCAATTTTTGAAAACTGAACGCCTGCCCGGAGCAGATCATTAAACATTTGTTTCTGGGATACCCTAACAGGTCCTGCCCGAGAAGTTCGCGGGGCCGATCTTCTGGCTCGCACTATTGGAAAAGCCTCGGCATCCTCAATCACCCTGATATTGCGCTTAGCTCGTAAACGCTCAGTTTCTCCGAGGTCTGCTACCAATTGGGCGGCTTGTTGGACTACTGCCTCTGCGGATACTACTGGATTAAGTATGGAAACCAAGGTTCCATACATATGAGAGGGTGCTTACTGTAAAATTAGGTCCCTCATTCCCGCAGAAAATTTAACCATATCAGGGCTATCGAATGTGTCTTCGTAGATAGCCTCTCTCATACCTAATTCGCGTATATAATTTTGAAGGTCTTCCATAGAAGACCACATCCCTGTGTTTACTGGCATGTCAGTTTTATTTGTCCACACCATGCGGCAAGCAGCCATTATCCATTCTACAATTGAATGGTTTTCTTCAGGGAACTGAGTCCCAGCATACAGTCTCTGCCGAAGGGCAGGATGTACTGTTATTGTGGCCAACTTAGATACTTCGGGGCCACTAACCAGTACACTATCTGCCCCTGAATCCCATAACCGTAATAACCAAGCCGAAACACTTTCCCTTGGCCTTTGCCTAAATCGTTGCACTAGGTCCATGAGTTCAGTAGGCGTATATGGACGGGCTGTTACATGTAAAACAGATTCGGCAGGGGGCCATTGATCAGGAGGCACTCCTGCTGGTCGATCTTGAATTTTCTTTGTTTTTTGAGTTATTACTGGACGGACTTCTAGTGAGTCCGTCTCAGATGGTTTTTCTAGATCAGATTTAGTGATCTTATTTTGATTCATTTCTTCAGGATTTTGATCGTCATTAAATGAAATGTATCTAATTTGAGGGTTGGAGGAAGAAAATGACGGTTTTTTTCCTGTCAATAGATTGATCTCACCCTCCAATTTTTCAATACGGGCCTTTAACAATTCATTTTCATGTGCAATGTTGTTTGATTTTATCTCTGCCCAATTTAAAGCATTTAATAATGGCCAGGCTGCCATAGATGCAGCCATTCGCTTTTCTTTTGTAATTAAGATATCTTTTTGTAGTCCTAGAAAGTAATCAGTTAGACAATAGGCGTCCATGTTATTTGGTACTCTTAAAGGGCCCCATTGTTCAATAATTGTTGCTAATTGGTAATATGGGGACGCCTCAAAACCTGGAATTTGTCCAGGAAGGCATGTCCCTAAGGGGGTGGTCTTCTTCCCCTTGTACCAATTAAAGATTTTCCACACAAAGGACATTTTTTTTTTTCCTTATATTTCTAGATGCCAAGTCAGTGGCTCCTGCCTGGCTTGCCAAATGTATTGGCAATAACTATGCTGGTATTAACAAGGATAGCAATTACAAGTAAAATGGTAGAAATACAGAAGATATAAGGAAAAGGGAACTCACCAGAGCTGAGGTGATCCTCCCTGGTGAGCAATCTCCAAGAGATGCTGCCTCAGTGAGGGTCAGCCCTTAAATGAGGTCTCAGAGGAGGTGGAGTCGAACTCCACCCCTCCAGGGAGCACAGCTACATAACTTTCACCTGTGCTCCCACAGCTGACCCCACACTTGCCTCAGCTGATCAATCAGTGGTTCACATTGTGATCTCCCATACACAGACAGAACCTGCCTGAGGAGCAAGCTGATGGCTGTCAGCTACAGGCAGACCTAGCTTTGTACTGCATTTCTTAGAGCAACAACTGTTGCTTTCAGTCACTGAATATACCAAGGCCAATTACTATGCCAGGAACATTTATGGCATCAGTGAACAAAAAATGCGTTAAAAATTGTAATAGACAGGAGCCATTTATTCTTTTATAACTAGATGACCAAAGAACAACAGTCCTTCTAGAGTCAAGCTGTTAAGAACTAATAGCATCAATCAATATCACATAGATAGATTACTTCCCTGCCCTAAGACCATCTTGCGACCATTTGGTGCTCCTAATTAAGCCCTCTTGATGGCATTTTGTCTGAGGCATGCGACATTTTGTGATAGGAGTTACTGCTAGTGTTCCCTTAACCCTACACCAAAGTAGGATTAAGGTATCCATTCTCAGGGAATCATGCAGGCTTCCTCTGTATTTGATGCTCAGAGACAGCCCCAGAACTTTTTAAATCTTAGCTTAGCTCTCATCCAATAATGTTCATCAAACAGTGCAACTTGTCCTTTGGGGATGCCTTTGTTCTGCATCAACCAGTTCCAACGGAGTCTTCTTGGCTTGTTTTAGATCAGTTTTTCAACAGATAAAGCCAGGGTCTTTGAATTACAAAGTGAAATTGCAGAATGCATGATTCTCAACCAAACAGAACAGCAGGTGGGATGCAGGGTGAATACCTGAACCAACACCACCTGCAAGCAATCCTTCAATATCTTAGGAATCTCTAGCCACCCCAAATCCAGTGTTGTGCTTGATCTATCATCTCTGCTGAGTTTTTAGCTAAGCTGATGGTGAGCATCACGGTGGTGATGGGTGAGCAGTCAGACTAGAGGGTCTTAATCAACCGTAAGGATCCTGTGATCAGAGGAACGTGAATGTGCTGTTAAAGGTCACAAGCGCTGCACTGCAGCATGAGCATACACAGCGAAAGGCTTTCAGTAGAGCTTCAGTTCATAAATGAGGACTGGGTTATGGAAAATAGGCTCAAGATATAAAACAGAAAACAGATCTTAACGCCAGGTTCTGTGAATGCAACCAGCTGAATTTCACAGATATTGAATTTCAATGACAATTTCTTGTGTTATTTTACCCTCCAGCTCCACCCTGAACAGGAACATGTCAGTGACAAGCATTACTCCTCCAGGCTTGACCTAACAGTGCTTTACTTGCACTATGAGCTAATGGCTGTGCTTACAGCACCTCAGGGAGACACCTCAGAGATCACAATGTCCTTCGGGTACAGCAGGAGACACTCAACTCTCCAAATGTGGAGTTTAATTTGTCCAAAGAGGAGACAGGATTCCCATGCTAATAACTTAGGACCATTTCAGTCATAGGTTTAAAGATGATGTAAGTGCTGAGGCAATACATGAACTAGATGAATGAAGCCCAGATGTCAGGGCTCAAGTCGTGACTCCAGCCCCAGCTGGAGCTAAGGCTGTCTTGAATTCATCACAACACAGTTACATTATTTGCTCATACTGTGGATTTGCATAGGGACAACAGGAAGGTCAGAATTGCTTCAATAGAGCTATGCAATCTTTGTCCTAAATACTGGAAACCCACAGCGTTGGACAAATAAAATGAATTAAGTCTGAAGTGCTTTACATGGATTGTGATCCTATGTTTGCCTCACAAACTTACCTGAGACTTTCCAATCAAAAATCGGAGTGTCATCTCCAATTGTGTAGATGTATGTTCCCTCGTCTTCTTTCGTTACAGCTGAAGCCACAAGCTTATGCAGTTTCCCTTTATCTTCCATTGTGAATTTCTTACTGGTCTTGATTTCTTTGCCATTTTTGTACCACTTCACCATGACATTGGCTTCAGAGGTCTCAGAAACAAATTCAGCTTGTTTTCCAGCAACGGCCCTGATTACTCCTCCACTTGTCTCTTTGATTACGAAGTTTGCCAGTGCTGAAACAAAATATGAAGACACAAAATACATATGATGGTAAAGAACTGCAGGGACATTGGTGACCATGAGGCATTCATTTATCATAAGATCAAACGTGCACGTTTAATCCTAGTTCTAATTGCTAGATTCTAATTCAGAAGCTGGCAAATTGGCAGCTTTTATAAACCACGTACCAGATTACCTTATCTCCACAAGTTGAAGGACGTACACTGTACAGGGGACAGAGCCAAAGGAAGAAGCCCAAGGCTTCAAGAAAATGTCTAAAATAGGAAAACTGAGGAAAGAATTGGAACAAGCAAACTAGAAGGAAATCAATGGAGGGGGTATCTATTACTGCACTGTAACCCCCTGGCAAACAAATCAAGCCTAAAAGATAGAGATATCACTTAGGACTGAAAAGAAAAAAGAAAAAAAAGAATTCCTTTATGGAAATTAATTGGAGTGCAAAAGTTAGATGATAAAACTGGCCCTTATTAACACACAGTGGAATAATTGACTTCAAAGATTCAAAATCTCACCACTGTCTTAGCCAAAAGTTCAAGCCTAAGTCCACGGTCCTATTTTACTGAGGGTAATTGAGCTTGTTTTCCAACTTCTTGTTAACATATCATTTCAAAACAGCGCACACAACTGAGTTGGGTCTGTTGAGACAGCGCAGTCAGAGCTGCTAAAATCAAAGTCTGGATTATGCATGCATTTGTTCTGCAGTTCCAAGAACACGCATGTATAATACAAATTCAACAACGTTCTACAGAATGCCTGTATTTAGGAGCTCGAGAGCCAGCTGATGGACACTGGGATGACTGAGATCCTGTCAGTACATTTAACTCCATCCTATCATACAGTCAAATTTCATTCATTTTTTCAGGAACTGTCTCTTATCATTGTAGTCCCGTCACCAGTGCTGGATGTGAGCCCAACCACACAAAAGCAGCTGCTGGTTTTCACTGCAGATACTGCAGTAAGGAGAAACAGCCTCCAGACTGGACCAGCTGAGCGTGGCCCTACCAGGATTTGCTCCAAAGGTCTTATTACCAGTAGTGCTTCCCGATGAAATACATGGGGGTCCTCCTTTGATTCCAACCCCAACCCACCCCACCATGCCCCCTGATAACATCCATCAGGGCCACATCTCGACAGCTCCTGAACACCTCCAGGGATCCCACCACCTACCTGGGCAGCCTGTGCCAGTTAATTCTATGGGCAGACCTGCCAGTATGAAATATTATGCTAACATGACAAAGAGAGAGAAGAAAAGCAAAATTAAGACTAGCTGACAAGCCTTGGCAGGAAGTTCTGCTCTCCATCAATTTAGTCCCTGTGACTCTTCACAGGTGTTTTCTACATTTGGGATCACTGCTACAAAAAGAGATGTTGACATCATCTCTTGTGGCCACCCTGACAGAAGAGCAGGAAGGCTGGGATGCTCTTTTTCCTGTCTTTCCCTTGATTTCCTCTATATCTTAGGGACGAATCACAGGACAGAACACAGAAATCAAATGGCTCTACAAAGCAGATTGGCCAGTTCAAGTCAAAACAGCCACTGAAAACACCCCAGATGCTGTCTGACAACAGCTGGACTGTCGGGGAGTCAGGTGAATGCAGTCTGCTGGCCCTGGGCAGGAAGAGGACAGCCCAGACTGTCACATACCTTTCACTGAAAGCTGATAGAGCATTTTATCCCCCTCACAGATGCACTGATAACTTGCAGCATCATCCATTGAGTCGTTGTGAATTTTCAGGGTGTGTTTCTTCCCCACAATTTGCAGTTCATAATTTTCACTGGCCTTGAGCTCCTTCCCATCCTTCATCCACTCCACAGTAGCGCCTGTGTCTGAAAGCTCAGCCTGCAGTTTGGCTTCCTCACGCAGCCAAGCGCAGATCTTTTCTACATCTTTGCTCTTCTTGGTAAATCTCACTGCAGCACCTGTCAGGAGCAAAGGCCTCGTTATTTCAATTTATATCAGGCTAACGTGGTCAATGTTTGCTGCAACATCTCTGAAAAAGTATCACCTTCTGTTCCTGCACTCATCATTGTGTCAGTGCTGAGCAATTCACGATATTTCATTTGGTCTTCTTGCTGGATTTACTAAGTAAAAATCAACCAAACATCTCCTTCTACTGATTAATAATGCTCTAAACATGCTTCTGCAGAGGTTTCCACCCAATGACAAACAGGTCCTCCCATCATGAATGTTTATTTGTTCTACTTTGTCATGCAAAGCTGATTGATAGAGATATTATTGGAATGATTGCTCCCCTACTTCTAAACTATTCCAGTGCAATCAGAAAGGCTGTCTGAACCTGCAGCTGAAAGTACTGCTCTATGGTCATGCAGTGGTAAACCTGGTGACTGAATGCACTGGCCAATAGCTGTGAACTGCAGACATTCATCAGCTGGCATGCTTGCACGTTGTTGTAAGGTCAATAGTAAACATGGCATCCCCTCCAGGTACAGCTTCACCAGTTGTTAGGGGGGATTTCACAGCCAGGACTGGGTCTGAGGAAGAACATGTATGTCTTAATGCTCTTTAGATGCAAGTCTGGTATCTCATTTAGAGATGGAAGATTAAATCATAGGTACATTTCTACTTCTCCCTTTGCATGAGTGCTAGAAGAAGCACTTCTGTGCTTAAGATCTGTTACAGAAAGTTCTGCCTCTTGCACATGTGAGATATCAAAAGATAAGGATATTCATGTCTCTGTCACAGAAACAACTCGTATCACTTTAGTGGTAGCTGGAGGTTGATAGGAGATAGGAGAACTAGGAATAAAGGAAAGCCTTTGGTGTGTTAATGCACTGCTAACCTTAAAGTCAAAGGAAGCATCTTTAGGGAACCAACACAGCTGCTCAGCACACACTGACCCATTTCCATTGGGGTTTTTGTGCTTACCAAGGTGCACGCTCCCTGGGAATTCCAGAGACGGGCTCTGTCCATGCGCATTGACTGCAGACACTCGGAACTGATCATCAGCCTCTTCAGACAGATTGCTCACCGTGAACTCTGGGACGGGGACATGAGACTCGTGGCACCTCACCCAGGTGAAGCCAGTTAGTTTCTTGCATTCCACAATGTAGCCATCGACTGGAATGGGGCGGTGCATCTTCGGAGGGGACCATGCCAGCGTCACTGAGGTTTCTGTTTTATTTTTCACCACGGGGTCAGTTGGGGGCTGGGTGGGAGGTTTTCTGGGAGCTGAACAGAAATAAATTTCAGAAATATTAGCATAAGGTCATGTAGGCTGGAAAAGACCTTCAAAAGACCTTCAAAATCAGCAGACTCAACTTTCAGCATGACCTACTGAGTCCCACCATTAACTACTGTGGTACCTGAGGACATACATGACAAGCTTATTCCTGCAGGTATTTACATAGTGAATATATTCACCCTCTGGTTGCTTTGGAACATTTTAGAGGTTAAAATCCCATCAGACTTTTTCACTGTGTGCAGCCACTGATACAGGCAGGAGGCTGGGAATTACCTGATGGGCTCTAGTTACAGACTACTGACACAGTAAAGGATTGATTTCATTTAATTTTGGCCATCAGAAAGTTTGGTGTCTGGTTTCAGTCACCCATCTGGACTCCAATTATAATCATATGGAGAACAGCACATTCAGGAGAACTCATCTCAATAAACCTGAATGAAATCACAGAATCATAGGATCATGGGAGGGCTTGGGTTGGAAGAAACCTTCAAGATCATTAAGTGCTAGATGCCAAAGGTCCCACTAACACAGTATTAAGCCAAAAGCTAGATGCTGGAATCAGATCTCCTGACCTTACCATCAGAAACTGAGATGTCATATTTTGCTCAGAGGTGCCTGCTTGTAGGAGGGACAGCTTCCGAGCTTTTTCTGCTCCAGGAACCAGCTCGAGCTTCAGAATTTAAACAGCAGTCAGAAATTAAACTGAGCTTTGTCACCTCCATCAAATAGAAGGAGTGGTTGGGTGGTACAGCTTTCCAAATCGCTTAGAAACTGTCACAACAATCAGATGCCTACCTTTTCTTTTTTAACTTGTTAATACATAGAGCTTAATAGCATCAGAATGCCCCAAGCACTTCAGACAACAGGACAGCTGTAAACCCTTCTTTAAGGATTCCTTTGTTTAACCACTGAGTAACTGTAATTCAGTGGTGCTGGTAGGAGAAGGGAAGTCCTAATCTTCCCAGATGGTGAACAGAGTTGATGTTCACATGCAGACTGGTGCTGCAGCAGAGCCAGAAACCACTCATTTGGGAAACACAGCACCAAGAAAATAATGGGAATAGCTTCATAAAATCAGGAGCTTCACTCAAATTTCATGTCAGATCTATAATTCTTCCTATTTTCAGGAAGAAATGATTTCCCTTTTTCTTGTAGTTTTATTTTCTTTTCCTTTCCAGCAAGCAGCTTTGTAGCTTACAAATTGTTTTCTAATCACCTCCTGGTGTGGACAAATCACACAGGTCTGACTCCATGTTTTACATAGTTAGCATATTATATTTGTTCCACTATGGAACTGTACAGTCATAGAATGGCCTGGGTTGAAAAGGATCCCAAAGATCATCCAGTTCCAACCCCCTGCTATGTGCAGGGACGCCATCCACCAGACCAGGCTGCCCAGAGCCACATCCAGCCTGGCCTTGAATGCCTGCAGGGATGGGGCATCCACAGCCTCCTTGGGCAACCTGTTCCAGTGCGTCACCACCCTCTGAGTGAAAAACATCTTCCTAAGATCCAACCTGATCCACAACCCCTACACACCCTCAGAGCCCCCTAGAGCCCCTAGTCCTCCTATTGCCCACCACAGCCCCATATGCCCACTAGAGTCCCCCTCAACTCTCTTTACAGGCCCTGCACAGCTCTATATAACAGTCTTATAGAACTACCATCTAGTAGAAGATCTCCACACAGAGATCCTTTCCCAGCACACTGCGCCACGGGGGGAGCAAAACGGGGGGGGGGCACATACACACACAGCGCCGGGGGGGCCCGTAACCGACCCCCACCCATCCTTTAAAGGGGTGGGGGGTCCGTTTTAATGGGGGGGGGGGGCGAGATCACCTTCACCCCCCACCCCCCCATCCCCACCCCATCCTTTAAAAGGGGGGTGTCCATTTTGGTGTTGGGGGGCAGTGACAATCCGCCCCCCCACCCCATCGTTAAAAGGAGGGGGGGTCCGAGACCACCCCCCCCACCCCATCTTTTAAGGGGGGGGGTCAGGGGCTCATGGGGGGCAGCACATCGTGCACAACATTGTGGGGGGGGGGGCTTTAAAAGGGGGGGGTTACAAAAAGCATAGCTCTCAACTATAGATGGGATTGGGGGGGGCTCAATCGATGGGGGGGGGCCCTTCATGCAGGGGGGCACAGCGTAAGTCAGCGGCTTTGAGGGGGGGTGTTGGGGCTGTTTGGCCTTTGGGGGGGTTATTGTGTGCCCCACCCCCACCACCCCCACACACAATGGGGTGTTAATGTGGGGGGGGGGGCTTAGATTAGTTGCGTTCTCTATAGCACTGCCCCCCCCCGTCATTAACCCCCCCGCTTTATCCTTACGGCTGAGCCCCCCCCCGACAGCGCCCCATTCATCTTGATGGGGGGGGGGTTTGTCACACGACCCCGGCGCGGCTTACGGCACATCGTCGACCCCACCCCACCCCCCATAACCCCACCCGGGGGGGGAGGGGGCGATGTGGTGAGTGGGGGGGGGGTTCCGGAGGTGGGGGTGAGCAAAGCGCAATATGGGGGGGGGGGTCCTATAACTGGAGGGCAGCGGCTGCACAAAGAGCCCGCGGGGGTCGGAGAGCAGCACTTTGGCTGGGGGGGGTCCACGGGGTCCGGGGGTAATGCTGCCCCACCCCCTCCCCCACCCCCCACTGCCGACCCCTTCCCCGCGTTGCCCCCCTGCCCCAACGTCAGCTCCTGCGGCAGCTCCTCACAGAATCACAGAATCACAGAATTACCCGGGTTGGAAGGGACCTCGAGGATCATGTAGTTCCAACCCCCCTGCCTAGCAGGGCCACCAAACATACACATTTACTAGATCAGGTTGCCCAGGGCCCTGTCCAACCTGGTCTTGAACACCTCCAAGGATTGGGCATCCACAACCTCACTGGGCAGCCTGTTCCAGGACCTAACCACCCTTCTAGTAAAGAACTTTCCCCTAACATCCAACCTAAATCTTCCCTCCTTCAACTTAAAACCATTTCCCCTAGTCCTGCTATTATCAGCCCTTTCGAAGAGTTTACTCCCCTCCTGGGAGTAAGTTCCCTTCAGGTATTGAAAGGCTGCAATGAGGTCACCTCGCAACCTTCTCTTCTCCAGGCTGAACAAACCCAACTCCCTCAGCCTGTCCTCATAGGGGAGGTGCTCCAGCCCCCTGATCATCTTTGTGGCCCTCCTCTGGACCCTTTCCAAAATCTCCATATCTTTTTTGTACTGAGGGCTCCACACCTGGACACAGTACTCCAGATGGGGCCTCACAAGAGCAGAGTAGAGAGGGACAATCACCTCCCTATCCCTGCTGACCACCCCTCTCCTGATGGAGCCCAGGATCCCGTTTGCTTTCCGGGCTGCCAGAGCGCACTGCTGGCTCATGTTAAGTTTCTCATCTATCAGGACCCCTAGGTCTTTTTCAGCCGAGCTGCTCTCAAGGACCACTCCTCCCAGCCTGTACAGGTGCCTGGGGTTCTTCCGGCCCAAGTGCAAAACCTTGCACTTTGCCGTGTTGAACCTCATTAGGTTCACCCGAGCCCAGCTTTCCAGCCTGTCAAGGTCCCTCTGAATGGCATCCGTTCCCTCCACCGTATCGACTGCACCACTCAGCTTGGTGTCATCAGCAAACTTGCTGAGGGTGCACTCCATTCCCTCATCGATGTCATTAATAAAGATGTTAAAGAGCACCGGTCCCAAGACAGACCCTTGAGGGACGCCGCTCGTTACCGGCCTCCACCTGGACATAGAGCCATTGACCACCACCCTCTGTCTGCGGCCTTTCAACCAATTGCTTATCCATCTAGTTGTCCACCCATCAAATCCACCTCCCTCCAATTTGGAGATGAGGATGTGATGGGGGACCATGTCAAAGGCCTTGCTCAGGTCCAGGTAAATGACATCGGTAAGCTCCTCGTCGCTCTCCTCCTCCTCTTCCTCGTCTGGGGGGTCAATATGTGGGGGGGGGGGTCCCATCGGGCAGCGGCAGCTCCGCCGGCTCCGATTGGCTGAGCCGCAGTGCGCGGGAGCGGCTGTTGTGTGCCGGTCGGTGGAGGGGAGGCTCTTCATGGAGCTGCCCCGCAGCCAACAACAGCCTGAATGAGATCCTGGAGTCCCGGACGCTGGAGGATGAGCTGGGAAAGAGCAGAGGCTCCCCACAGAAGGGCAAATCACGTCTGATAACGTGAGTGTGGAGCACAGCCAGCCCCTTCCTCACATGTGTGTGGCTTCCATGTTCCTCTGTGCCCATTGCAATGTGCCACCCCAATCCTGCTGCCCAGCCAGGAGTGGATGGGATGAGCAGGTTGGGATGCACAGAGCAGTGCTCAGACATTGCTGGGACATTTGTGCACTGCTGTTGAGCTTCCCTTTGTGCAGCAGGGGAGAGGATGGAGGTTTACAGGTGGATGGTTGTTATTTCTATGGCATTGCACAGGTGGTAGAACCATGTCCATTCCCAAACTTATTCCAGGGCATGCGGGAATTTGTGCAGTTGTAGTTCCTGAATTGTGCTATTTAAAACCCTCCTGTAAATGGGGATGTTTTGTAATGCCTGCTGGGGCTGCAGGCAGCATTGCCTTCCTCCTTAGGGGGCAGGTTTAATCACAAGCCTCCCTATTTCCTATCACAAACGTCCTACAAACCATGTCTGGGCATTGCTGTCTCGGCCTGGATCTCAGCTCCTGAGACTGTCAGATGTGAAGCAGCAGCAGCTGGGACAGGGCTGGCTCTGTGTGCCCTCTCTGGGTCTGTGGGCACAGAGTGGGGCAGAGGGATGACTGTGAGAGGGAGGAATTGCCCAGCCACAAGAAAGAGGAAATCAGCTGAAAAGGGGAGATTTGAGAAGCACTGAGGCTGTGGCTGCTTTGACAGTAAGAAGAAACCAAGCTGTCACTGTGCAGATGGGAACTCCAGTAGGAGAGCTGTGGTGGCTTTACAGATGGCAGACAGCAGCTGGAGTGTAGAGCCAAGGGTAGGGGGGGGATCTTCCTCTTAGCAATGCCATGCAAAGAATGATGCAGACTCCTGCAGGGTCGGCTTTGCTGTGTGACCCTGGGTGGAAGCAGCTGGAAGGTCTCAGCCCTTCTGCATTATCCCAGGAACTGGGGCAGTGCTCGGTCTCATCCCACCTCTGCTAATAGCAAATGCAGAATCCCTTATCTGAGTGCCCTTTTCTCTCATGTAGAGTCACCAACCCTGGGAAGTTCACAAAAAGTTTGGGTGTTGTGTTGAGGGATGTGATTTAACTGGGAAGTATTGGTGATGGTTGGACTGGATGATCATAAGATCATCCAGATCATAAGATCTGAGATCATAAGATCATAAGATCATCCAGGTCTTTTCCAACCTTGAAAATTCTATGGAGTTGTAGCAGATTGTGGGGGTGTAGGTGTGGTATATATATGTACACAGATGGGAATATCCGTATGGAAAAGATAGATCCATGTGTGTTCTGGGCTGCACTGAAAAAGGGGTGGCCAGCAAGAGAGGGAGGTGATTGTCCACTCCTGCTCAGCTCTTGTGAGGCCATATTTGCAGCACTGTGTCCAGGCCTGGGAAGGATGTGGAGCTGTTGGGGGGGGTCCAGAGGAGGGCCACTGTGATGATCAGAGGGCTGGAGCAGCTCTCCTATGAGGAAAGGTGGAGGGATCTGGGCTTGTTTAGCCTGGAGAATGGAAGGCTGTGGGGAGACCTCATTGTGGCCTTTGAGTACTTGAAGGGAGCGTATAAACAGGAGGGGGAATGGCTGTTTATGAGGGTGGATAATGATAGGACAAGGGGGGATGGTTTAAAACTGAGACTGGGGAGGTATAGGTTGGATCTTAGGTAGATGTTTTTTGCTCAGAGGGTGGTGACACACTGGAACAGGTTGCCCAAGGAGGCTGTGGATGCCCCATTCAAGGCCTGCAGGCATTCAAGGCCAGGTTGGATGGGCTCTGTCCATGAGCATTGACTGCAGACACTTGGAACTGATCATCACCCTCTGCAGACAGATTTACAGCCCCTGCACAGCTCTATATAACAGTCTTATAGAACTACCTCTAGTAGAAGCAATCTCCACACAGAGATCTTTTCCCAGCGCCCCTTTGTGACATCATAATGCCCCTTTGTGACATCATAACACCCTTTGTGACATCATAATGCACCTTTCTGATGTCATAATGCCCCTTTCTGACGTCATAATGACCCATTGTGATGTCTTAATGCCCCTTTGTGACGTCATAATGCCCTTTGTGATGTCATAATGCCATTTGAGACGTCATAAGGCTCCTTTGTTTTCATAATGCCTCTTTGTGACGTGATAATGCCTCTTTGTGACGTCATAATGCCCTTTGTGACGTCTTAATTCCCCTTTGTGATGTCTTAATGCTCTTTTGTGATGTCACAATATTCCTTTGTGATGTCATAACACCCCTTTGTGACATCATAATGCCCCTTTCAGACGTCATAATGACCCTTTTTGACGTCATAATTCCCCTTTGTGATGTCATAATGCTTCTTTGTGGTGTCATAACGCCCTTTGTGACGTCATAATGCCCTTTGAGACGTCATAATGCTCCTTTGTGATGTCATAATGCTCCTTTGTGATTCATAATGCCCTTTGTGATGTCATAATGCCCTTTCTGACGTCATAATGCCCCTCTGTGGTGTCATAATGCTTCTTTGTGAGGTATCTGTGGTGCCATTGATAATGAAGTGTGATGAACTGGAAGGCTTTCAGTAGAATTGCAGCCCTAACATAAACAATGACTTGAACTCTGGAATTCTGTGTAAAATCATTAGCTAGCTTGTGGTCCGGGTCTTCAAACCAAAGGCTGTGAGGTGCTGCTCTTGTTGACGCAGGCTGTGAAAGATGACTTGAGCTCTAAGAGTAATTTCCCTTCTGCTCTTTATATGAACGTCAAATCCACAATTAGAATATTAAGAAGATAATATAAAATTTTGTGCTGCTGGACTGAGGACTTCCATTAGCTGTTAGCCATAGTTTGGAACTTGCAAAGCAATCATATTGGAGCCTTGCTGGGCAACCTGCTCCAGTGTCTCACCACACCCACAGTAAAGCATTTCTTCCTAATATCCAATCCTAATCTACCTTCTTCCCATGTAAAGCCATTTCCCCTCATTCTGTTGCTACCTGCCCTTATGAAAAGTCCCTCCCCAGCCTTCCCTGTAGGCCCTCTTCAGATACTGGAAGGCCACTCTAAGGTCTCCTTGGAGTCTTCTCCAGGCTGAAGAGCCCCATCTCTCTCAGCCTGTGCACATAGTAGAGGTGCTTTCAGCCCTCTCTGATCACCTTCATGGCCCTCCTCTGGACCTGCCTGAACATCTCCAAGTCCTTCTTGTGTTGAGGGCTCCAGAACTGCGTGCAGTGCTCCAGATGGGGTTTCAATGAGAGGAGTGTGGAGGGGCAGCACCACCTCCCTCGACCTGCTGGTCATGCTTCTGTGCTTTAAGCTTATGCTTTAAGGTCCTATATGCTTTAAGGTTTAGATAGTGCAGTCGCCTCACCTCTTCAGGTTTATCTGTGAAGGTCCCTTCCAAGTGAACCGTGCTGATCCAGACAGTTCGGATTGCTCATTAAAGTGTTTTAGTAAGTTGGGCTGGTCCTACGAAGCAGTATGACTGCAGTAAGCAGTGTACATGGTGCGCTGTGAGTACTGCACACATTCCTCTTGGCAGCTTGTGGAACAGAAACTGTGCATTGTTTGGATTGTGTAAGTATTCCTGTTGGTCTCTTGTGATGCTTACCTTCTTAGAGCACCTTTCCTCGTTTGGCTCTACATATTTTGGTACCTTACTTGTTCTGTTTGGCTTAGCAGGGAAGGTCTTCTTCTGAAGCATCCTCAGTCTTGGTCTGGGCAGCATACTTAGAAATGACATGGACGTTACATGAGTGGGTGGTCAAAGGGGGGAAGAACTCACCTTTCTGATCTGTTTCCTTTTAGAACACAGTCCTGGAGAGGATTTGCTTTCCTTGTTTCCTGGAGACTTGGATTCTTAGATGGTTTTGACTGCAGCTATTTCTGATGTTAATTCCTTTTTCTGTACTTTAGTAGCCAAGTGCAAGTGGAGTGCTTTGGGAATTGTCTGAAGTTGCCAGGTTGCGTGTGATCACATATGTAACGTGGAGTTATGTGTGGTGCCAGTGATAATTAAGTGTGATGAACTTGAAGGCTTTCAGTACAATTTCAGCCCTAATGTAAACAGTGACTTGAACTCTGGAATTCTGTGTAAAATCATTAGCTAGCTTGTGGTCCAGGTCTTGAAACCAAAGGCTATGAGGTGCTGCTCTTGTTGACGCAGGCTGTGAAAGATGACTTGAGCTCTAAGAGTAATTTCCCTTCTGCTCTTTATATGAACGTCATATCAACAATTAGAATATTAAGAACATAATATAAAAGTTGTTGCTGCTGGCCTGTGGACTTCCATTAGCTGTTAGCCATAGTTTGGAACTTGCAAACCAATCTTATTTAGACTTTAGTGGTGAAATCTTCTGATGAAATCTTCCTTCTAATTCTGCAAAAGAATCTCGGTGGAACATTTCTGTCTGAAAAGGCTCTGGCATATGAAGATGTGCCAGACTGCAGCCATGTGCCAGATGCGTTTGGATCCATGGAATTTTCTGATGTAGCTTCAGTGTTTGAAGAATCTCCACTCGATCTAAATACTCAGAAAACAAAGCAGGTGTGTGAAGATGTACAGCTAGTTTCTTACAGAAAAAATACAGCTCTTAATCTAGAAATCTGCTTCTCATTGTATCTAGTGCTTACTCCATATTTAAGTATCTAGTGGACCTTGACCAAAGGAAGATAAAGATAGAGCAAAGAAGTATGTTAAGCATAAATTTTGTTGCCTTCTACCTGTAGGCCATGGTTGGTTTGACGTGATCCCTAACTCCAGTGTTTGGTTTGCACAGAAACAGCAAGCAAGGGAACAAGTAAAGGAGTCAGTGAGGATTTTAAAACACAATGGGAAGCGATAAGGCACAGTTAATAAGATTCTGGAGTTAGGCTGGAGGTAGGCAGAGGTTGAAAGGTACCGAAAGAAATTCAATCTTACTGTGTTGGACAACAAAATCCACTGTGATATTATTCAAATTTTTAACTAAACCAAGTGATAATTCATATTTATGTTTAGATAAGCTGGTGAGGGTTAATCCTCAATGGAGAATTGAGATGAACAAATAAAAAAATGGTGTTTGACAGTCTATAAGAAACGAACTTATTCTAGGAGAGAATCAGAGTTTTCAACTGTTTTGTTCAATAGCCAAATAATGTATGATATTTTTATAAGCATTGTGTCTGACCTTCTCAGCTGTTAGAATTTCTTTGACAGTAACTTCTCCGGCTGTGATCAGAAAACCTTTTGTTCCGTCTCTGGCACCATTCGAGGCATGATACTCAACTGGGTGATATGGAATTCACACTGTCAACTCCAGTGACAAGAAAAGTGGCATCTAAGAAGCGTGCAAACACAGAGAATGTTGATGCAGAGTCAGTGTTAAGAAATGAGCTGCCCTTTGCATTTCCTGCTCCAAAGGCCTTCTTTTCGAAGAGCCAGACAGAGAAGCAAGTAGAAGGCATATCTTTTTAGGCGCCTAATTCCAAAGGTATGTTGTATCTAACAAATGGAAACCTAGAACATGTGTAGCTTAGGAATTTTTTACTTTTAATATGAATGCAGTACTTGTAGGTCCTAAAATTCTGAAAGGTTTCAGTGTGGGGTTTATTTGGTCACAGCACATACAGCTGCCATCCTGTACATCTGACAGTGCACTGCAAGCGGTTTAACCATATATCAGGGCATGGTACACGTCTGTTAATGATAGAAGTTCTCACAGTTTCACAAGGAGCATGCCTTGAGATGCATTCAGATAATGAGATAAGTGCTGTGTTCCTAAAACTAGCATGTGTCTCCACTCTCCATCGAGATTTAGTAGATAATTTCTTTAACAATTATGATGAGAGTTTTGTTTTGTTTTTATTTTTTTCTGGGCTATTATTTTGAGTGAAAGAAAAGGGTATGCTTTTATTTAAGCGAGCTTTTGATTGCATCATGCTTCTAAATTAAATGTAACCTACTGAATTCCTCATGATAGCATACGAGTACTTGCGTGTATCTGTTCTCCCTAATAGAGGGAGAAGAGACTCAGTGAACCTGGACAGTGTTACCCAGGGTTGTGAGAACAGCTAAATGATTGTTGAGAACTGGTCAACTCGTGAGCCTGAGACCTGGGATCCTCCATCCTAGGGTGGAACTTTACTGGAGCACGTGGGTGCCACAGCAAAAAAAGGACTGTGTACAATAGACTGAGAGTTTGCTGAGTTTCTTGGTTTACAGAAAGCACAACTAACTCAGCAGCAAGTGACGTATTTGGGATAGGAGATGACAGCTGGACTTTGAACCTTAAGGACTGCCAAGAAAGAAGCCATCTGCTCAACCCCTGAGCTGCAAACTGCCAAGGAACTCCATACGTTGCCAGGAATGACAGGAGGGTGCCAACCATGGATACACAGCTACGGACTGATGGTAAACTTGAAACAGCTTGAAGTGAGTAAGGGATATCCAGGGTGCACTGGTGCTCAATATTCAAGAAGCCCATCAATCTACACTGGGCCAAAGGATACCAGTTTTAATATCTCATGCAGTGTTTACTGTATTGGAGGCAAAAGGGGGACATTGGCTTTCACCCCACAGAATCACAGAATCACAGAATTACCCGGGTTGGAAGGGACCTCAAGGATCATGTAGTTCCAACCCCCCTGCCTAGCAGGGCCACCAAACATACGCCTTTACTAGATCAGGTTGCCCAGGGCCCCGTCCAACCTGGTCTTGAACACCTCCAAGGACGGGGCATCCACAACCTCACTGGGCAGCCTGTTCCAGGACCTAACCACCCTTCTAGTAAAGAACTTTCCCCTAACATCCAACCTAAATCTTCCCTCCTTCAACTTAAAACCATTTCCCCTAGTCCTGCTATTATCAGCCCTTTCGAAGAGTTTACTCCCCTCCTGGGAGTAAGTTCCCTTCAGGTACTGAAAGGCTGCAATGAGGTCACCCCGCAACCTTCTCTTCTCCAGGCTGAACAAACCCAACTCCCTCAGCCTGTCCTCATAGGGGAGGTGCTCCAGCCCCCTGATCATCTTCCTGTCCCTCCTCTGGACCCTTTCCAAAATCTCCATATCTTTTTTGTACTGAGGGCTCCGCACCTGGACACAGTACTCCAGATGGGGCCTCACAAGAGCAGAGTAGAGAGGGACGATCACCTCCCTATCCCTGCTGACCACCCCTCTCCTGATGGAGCCCAGGATCCCATTTGCTTTCCGGGCTGCCAGAGCGCACTGCTGGCTCATGTTAAGTTTCTCATCTATCAGGACCCCTAGGTCTTTTTCAGCCGAGCTGCTCTCAAGGACAACTCCTCCCAGCCTGTACAGGTGCCTGGGGTTCTTCCGGCCCAAGTGCAAAACCTTGCACTTTGCTGTGTTGAACCTCATTAGGTTCACCCGAGCCCAGCTTTCCAGCCTGTCAAGGTCCCTCTGAATGGCATCTGTTCACCCCAAAGATTCCCGAAATACCAGGCCATCCTGGTAGAGCAGGGTGATATAGAAATAATTGTAACTACTATTGCCAACCCAGTATCTTTCCTTAGCAGAACTCCCCTGGTGGAGAACCAGGATGACATCACTGCTTTGAAACAACTGATGCTGCACATTACATCCAGTCGGTTGGAGCTGAAGGACGAACCCTTAGAAGATGCAGAAGACGCCTGATTTACCAGCAGCTGCAGTTTTGTGAGACAAGGAGGCTTTAAGGCAGGACATGCAGTAACTGCTACTGAGCAGGGAATGGAAGCACAACCATCAGCCATGGGGACTACCCCTCAGAAGGCTGAAATAACTGCCTTGACGAGAGCCTTAATGATATGGACAGATGCTAAATATGTGTTTGGGGTGTCACACGCTCATAGTACCATCTGAAAAGAGCAAGGATTGCTCACACACAAGGAAAAGAGCGTGATGTAAATGTACCTATGTTGTAGGGCACAGTTCTCTATCCAGGCCCAAGTCTGTGTGGGTGTCTCCTCTATCCACAAAGCTGCTCACACTGCAGGAAGCACAGGCTGAGAGGAGAGGCCAGAGCAGCTCTCCCACTGTGACACGGAGCAGCAGGATACAAGTAAAGGAAGGCCCCACAGCTGTACTGGGAAGATTCCACACAGTCATCAATTTTTCATCTGAAAGGTAAAGAGGAATTCCCTTTTCTGCCCCTATCATCATTGGTCGGGTGAGTAGCAATGATGCCCGGTGTGCTTCCATCAATGGAGCAGAATAGGCGGAAGGCTGGGGTGCAGGCTGACCTCTGCTGAGGTGAGTGGGGGCTCAGGGTGTTGCTCAGTGGTAGATTTGTTCACACTGAGTTCTAACAGGAAACTTGCTCAACATCGAAGGCCTTGCAAAAGTCTGGCTGAGTGATGTCAGTTGCTTTTCCTTTCCCTACTGATGCTGTCACTCCACTGTAGAAGGCCACCAAAGCGACCAGGCTGCATGTCTCTGTTTCCGCTGTTTCTCCATTTCCTTCTTGTTGCTCCCTGTAACCAGCAGGTTCAGCCATGCTGCTTTCCTGCCTCCTCTACTGTGTTTCGTGTGGTCGGGATGGAGCTCAGAGCTCCAGCTCTGAGTAAGGTTTTCTGAGAAAGTTACCATCTCTTTTCCATTCCTTTACCCCTAAAAACAGTTTTCCAGTGTCTCTCATGCAAGAATTCTTTGAACAGCCTGCAGCTGACTCTCCTGAAGCTCAGGATCCTGACTTTGCTTTTTGCCAGGCCTGCATTCCTTGAGATGAGGAACTCTAGGAGGGCATGGTCACTACAGCCCTGACCACCTCCAGTCTTAACCCCTGCTGTGCACCATGTCCAGTAATGCTTCCCTTCTGCTTGGTGTGCTTAATACTTGACCCACAAAGTTATTGTCAGTGCACTCCAGCAGGCTCTCAGACAGCTTGCAGCAACTGGGATTGGTGCTGGGTGGTTGCTGGGAGGTGTCTCAGCAGAAAAGCTGGGCTGGGGTGGGCGTGCTATGTCAGTCCTCATCGCAGCTGGCAGAGAGAGTTAGAGAAGGGTGATGGGTGCTGCCTGCTCTCAGTGCTGCTGCACTGAATTTGGGGCACAGCAGCACACTGGTGAGTGAGCTGGGAGGGAGACGGACTGCTGCTGTGCATGGCTAGGCCAGAGCTGGAGGATTGTCAAACACGTGAGTCATGCTGGTGCAGCCATTGCAGCTGCAGCAGGAGTAGAAGACAAAGAGGTTTTGTAGAGGACAGAGGGTGGTGATTCATGGTTTGATGTCCAGGTGGAGGCCGATAACAAGTGGTGTCATCCAGGAGTCTGTCTTGGGACCAGTGCTTTTTTACATGGTTATCAGAGACACCAATGATGCAATGGAGTGCACCCTCTGCTGTTTGCTGAGTGGTGCGGCTGACGCAGTGGAAGGAAGGGATGCCATTCAGAGGGAGCTCAACCGAGAGGTTGGCCTACGTGAATCTAATGAGGTTGAACACAGCAAAGTGCAAGGTTTTGCACTTGGGCTGGAGGAATCCCAGGCATTTCTACAGACTGGGAGGAGCAGTCCTTAAGAGAAGCCCCGCAGAGAAGGACCTGGGGGTCCTGGTGGATGAAAAACAGAACGTGAGCCATCAGCGTGCTCTTGCAGCTCAGAGAGCAAATGGTCCCCTGGGCTCCATCAGAAGAGGGGATGGCCAGCAGGGACAGGGAGGTGATTGATCTTCATGATCCTTGAGGTCCCTTCCAACCCGGGCCATTCTATGATTCTGTGATTACACTCGCTGTCAGAAATAACAGCAGCTGTACAGAAGCTGGATATATTTTGGGACAGTTCTTGTAACCAGCTGATTTTAAGACCTTGCCCGAATTGGGGGTCTAAATTGCATGTTAGGAGAAAGCTGGTAAAGTGGCTATTGCTCATTCTTTTTCATTTGCTGATTCTTTCATTCGGGTTCCTTTTCCAAAGGAGATTCTGGTGATGGAAGCAATTGAAGAAAGAACAAAAGCAGCTCTTGCCAAGAATGCTTGAAGTCCCTGTGGAGAGAAGCAAAGAACTTGGGCTTCCTCTGGGATGCTCCCCACCATGTCTCAGGAAGGAGACAACTGCTGTTTCACTTTCTGCTCTTTGTGTGGAAAGGTACGTCTGGGTTTTCTTCTACCTGTTTTTCTTTTTCTGGCTTTGAAGGAGAAGGGGTGGAGCAAGAGGAGACCCACTGGTCATTTGTTACCTCAAGAACAGGATGCATTCTCACTCATTCAAGTGAGAAACTTGGGCTAGTAGCATGGGCATGTTTCAGGCTGGACTCTTCTTTTGCTACTTGGTTTCCTTTTGGCTACAGGGAGACAGCTGTCTAAAGGCGTGTTTTCAGACCCACTCTCCAAAACCATGTTTCATTGTTGCAGGTGGTTCAGTGTGCTCTTGCAGGGTAGATGCTGTAGTTTGCTGTAGAATCTAAATGGTTTCTGTTCCTAGGGGAGGACTGAGAGGAGGTAGTGAGAAGAGAATTCAATGCCTTAGGTGTATCTTAGTGAGAAATGTTGGCATGAGGTGCTGAAAGTCTTGAGTTGTCAAAGGCCAGTGATGCTCAGACTCCTTAACCTGCTGGAGCAGGGTGGAAGCAAGGAGTGGGCACTGCCGTCACACAAGCTGCACTTGGTTCTGGTCTGCCAGGTCTGTGCTGGCCTGGATTTCTTCTGAGAAGTTTGTTGGAGCTGCTTGGAGTAGTGAAGGGTGGGGAAGAAGTGCTGCTCAAGAGCTATGAGACGTGCAGCTCCTTCTGAAGTGCTCCTGAGAAGGACGGAGCGCATTTGCTGCAGCTTTCTCTGCAGATGTGCTCCTCACCTTGAAATCCTCCTGGTTTGTCCTCAGCTCCTGACCACGGCCTGTTCTCTGTTTTGCAGGCTGATAACATGCAGAAGCCGCAGCTGGTGCGTGCTATGTCATCTTTAAACGTACCAGCATTTGCGGCAGCCCATGTTATTAAGAGCCACGTCACTCAGGGGCCAGATGAGCTCTCTCTGGAGGTAAGCAGTTCCAGGCATTCCGTGTTGTCGTGCATAGAAGAGGGCAGTCCTTTCTGCTTTGTTTTCCTACCAGATTTGCTGAATCTGGGATTGATGTTTCAATCTCTTTCAGGTCAGAGATCTGGTGAGCATTGTTGATATGAGGACATATCAACAGGCTGAGCCCCTGGTGGAGAGGCAAGCGTGGCTTTGAGGTAGGCACACGTTTTTGACTAGAGAGCACAACTTCAGTAGAGTTGGGAATCTCAGCTTGGAGCTGCTCTGCCTGCAACGGATGGCTCCTGGATGCAAACAGTTGCCCTGTGTCACTGTCAGTGGACCTTCCCTTTGGCTCTGGGCTCGGGCTAATGCTCACCTGTCTTTTTGTTCTAATTACAGGTTGGGCTTTTCCCTGGTGAGTGCATGGAACTCATCAGCGGAAAAGTTCCCGATTCCCTCCTCAATTCATTGCCAAAGCCAGGTGCGTAATTTACATTTGATAACGCGAGTTAGTCAAATAGGGTCAGAATGTTACTTTCAGGGGGTTTGTTTATGCCCAAGTTCAGCAAGCTTAGAAAGAGAACTACAGTAATCTCCTTGGGCACCTCCTGGGATGGGGAAAATCCATTCTTACGTGTCCTTGTTGGGAATGTTCTTCCCGTTGTTACATGCTCTGTCGAATGCATTGCACTCAGCTTCGTCCAACCGAGCCAGGCCTGAAATGAACTGGTTTCTTTGTTTTGTTGCGCAGAGCCAAAGAAATGGGGCAAGCTCATCAACCGCCTTTGTTCCCTGGTGAAGGCCAGCCCCGGGAGAGCAAAGCAGCCTGAGCCTCCGACATTCTCCGGATCCATGTCCTTGCTTGACATCGTTGAGAGGTATTTAGCCTTCAGGACTTGAGGGCTGAGCTGTAGGAATGGAAGCATCCTCTGCTGTTTGAAACAGAGGGCGTTTCTAAGCTGTGTTTCAGCAGAAAGCAGGCAGTGCCCAGAACAGGCAACTTTTGGCCAGGGCTCGGTGCAGCTCTTCCATCACCCTGCACGACATCTGACAGCATGCTCTGTTTTCTCTGCAGAATGAGTTCTCCCAGTAAGAGGGCAGAGTCAGCAGCTGGCAGTTGGTGTTCCTGCTTCTGCCTGGGCAAACCATCCCCTGTGGCCAAACACCAACTGCAGAGCAGTGCCAGGGAGCCCTCTGAAGCAGAAGTCTTGGTCCTGGCAGGTAAGGGTGCAAGTCCAGCTTACAAAACACTGCTTGTCAGCAACACAGGTAGAATTCATGCTTTCAGTGGGCTTGTACCTCCTTCTGGCGTTCAAGCCCGTCTTGATCCCTGTCTTTCCCAAATGAGTCTCTTGTCAACACAAGAGCTGGACCTGCACGTGGATCACTTTCAAGACAGTGACACTGTTGCTAGAAGCCTATTTGCTTCTGCCCACCACCACTACATAGCCAAATGTCAAGAATCTCCATGGTTCATCTTATGAACGTTCGACACTAACTGCTGTACATCTGCTCCTTCCTAGGTGACCCGAGCCCTTGTATATCCCCAAGACGCAGGGCATGTTACGATGACGCATCTTCCATCAATGAAGAGTTGTTACTAAGCACAGAATGCTGCAGTTCAGATGAAAGCCTTCCGTATAACATCAGCTATCAAGAGAAGAAGGTCATCATCGTTGAAGCCTTCATTCATCCCATCCCTACTGAAGCTGCTGACCTGAGCCCACCAGACACCTCAGGCACCAGCCTGGACTCAATGTCTCTGCAGTGCAGCCGAGCCCAAGCACAGCCCGAGTGCCCCGACAGCAGCACCACCATGCAGGCTCAGGTCAGCATCACCGAGGAGAAGCTGAGCATCTCGCAGGGGGGCACAGAATCAGGACACGAGTCCCAGGCTCCGGGCAACAGCACGGTCTCTGAGCAGCTCTCATGATTACAAGAGAGGATGAGTCCCATCTTTCCTCCAGACCTCACACCCCCTCCTTTCTCCTATTGAATAAAGGCACACTCGTGCTCAATCAACGCCTTGACTGAATTCCGAGTTTTCATTCGCAGAGATTGGGATGAGTGCAAGAAACTGCAAGGCAGCTCAGCTTACAACACTCTGGCTGTGGGGTTTGTGCAGCCGAGCTCTGGGTGTGTTCCCATTTTGCCTGACTTTGGGATGCCTGCAGCGAGAGCTCTGCTGCCGTTGTGTATGGCAGCAAATAGTCTCTAGCATCCTGGATGCTGCTCATGAAAACCCCAAGCTTCCTGGCTGTGGCTGTGATGCTTTTCAGGGCCTTTTGATGCTCTTTGATGCCGTGGCTGCTCCCTAACACCTCTGTCCTCCCGCCGTGTCCATTCCTGGCTCTCACCTGTGAGCTGTCCCTGCAGATCATCTCCAGCCCTGCCATCATCGTGCTGCGGCAGGAGGAACTCGCCCTGACCAACATCAGGCAGTGCTGCCTGCCTCTCTCACTCTCTAGACCAAGTGTAACTACGCTGTCATGGAGACAAATGCTTCTGTCACATCCTCCATCCCTGCAGACATTTACCGGTAGGTGGCTCTTGCAGAAGAAGATTCAAGCAGCAGAACCTTTTGCTCAGCTACAGCACACAAATGCTACAAAAGCAGGAATAACCCGCAAGCTCTGGGTCTGTTTGTCTTGCACAGGCATGCACTAACTGCGTTTGATGGTACCCCCCATCCTTGATTTCCTTCCCTGCTCCTTGTCTGATGGCGCTGCTGAGCCAGGAACAAGCTGCCCAGTGTGGCAGAGCATGGTGCAGGGCTGTGCTGGGACCTCCTCCCCTTCATCTGCTGCAGATCAGTGCCACACACGTGCCATCGAGATGCTCTGGCACGGGATGTGCCTCCAACCCAAAGCTCCTTCCCACCTCCCAAGGAAAAGCAAAGCAACCCAAGCATCTCCAGCAAAGCTGCCCAGCAGACAGCAGGGAATGCAAACAGCTTCTGGCTGCTCCCCTACACTCCTGTCCTAAGTAATAGACCCCATGAGGACTGGCTGGGAAATCAGTGCATGACACATGTGAGTGTGCACAGGATTGTGCAAAGCAGTGGGGTTCCATGAGTTTGTGTGTGTGTGTATCTCTGCTGTTATGAAAGCATGGGAAGACTGCCTTACTGAGTCCCAGATAATTACTTATCCTCAAATGATTTTTCCTGGCCAAAGTTAGAGCCTCTCACAGGTAATCGAGACCAACAGGCTGTTGTTGCACAATCAACAGACACAATCTAGATGAATAGCTGAGGAAAATAAAGCATCATGACAAGGGTACTAGATAAGTGAGCAGCTTGAGATCTGCACATTTATGTGATACTCATGGTCTTAGACAATATTTGCTTAGTGAGGTCACATAGAATGAAAGTAAAATAGAAGAAGTGCAATTGGTCTCAGTTCACAGCTGGCTGGTTCGTCTCAGGCTAATCCTGAACTGCCTCAAGCGACTGCTTTGGTGCTCTACAGAACAGTAACTTCAGAGATCTCTTTCTATTACTAAGTGTTTGAAAGAGCAATTTGCTCTGTTAATTATCCATCATTTCTGTGCAGTCTGTTTTGTCAGACTTGTCTTTAGCTTCCAAGTTGTATGTGAAGAATTGTTTCCGTTGTAATGCACAATGTACTAAAAATTGAGAGATGAAAATGTGAAGAGTTTTTCCAGCTTTGATTTCATGTCTGGAATTTTGGAACCCACTACTTGCAGTTGTTAATCTGTCCAAACTGGTCTGGTTTGGAATGCCCTCATCCTTCTTGAATCGCTGTTAAAGGCGGAGCAATTCCTACAAGTGCCATGGCCCCACTGTTGTTCTAATTCTTGTTTCTTTGTTTTCCACACACTGCTTTTCAAGCCTCCTTTTTCTTTACAGTCAAAGTGAGAACTGCACTGTGAGGTGTCTGAACCTTGTTGTGCCTCTACATAAATAGAACAGCAGCAAAGCCTGACAGGTGACTGTGCTGACAGCTCTCGTAGCCAGTAACATGTAACTGTGCTAAATCCCTTGTGACGGCTTTGATTTCATTTTTGCCAGTGAAATCCTTGTAAAAGGAAGTGCAGCAGTGTGATGAGCTAAGGTGAAGATGCTGGGTTTAGTAGTGCTCTAAGCTGAGTGGAAGGGCAATTGAATGAGGGTTATATGCTTTCTCTGGGACGATAAGGTTTTATTTCCTGAGGGAAAGAGCCAGCTTTTCATGGGCTATATGTGGGCTTTGGCAAGGGCAGACAATCCAGTCTGTCAGGAAGCCATTTGAGGTGCTTCAGGTTTGTAAGCTTGTCTTTTTGTTTTTCAGGCGGATATTTGGAGCATGGGTGTAGTGCTGTATGCTCTGCTGTGTGGGTATTCCCTTTGGATGATGACAATATGATGGCACTCTACAGGAGGATACCAGTGGGTATCAGTGGTGCTAGAATACACTGAGAAGGGAAATAGCTGAGCTTGACAAGAGGCCTTGCTTTTCGGATGGCAGAACATGCTGAGCTGTGGGTAGAAAGGCCTGTCTGCTGAATATTGTCCCTGTTTTTGCTGCTTTGTCTACCAGTATTTTGTGGAATTGGTTCTACGCTTGGTTGGCCTATGTGGCACTGTAGCCTAATTCTGTACCATGATAGCATACAGAATTTAAGGAGAAGTATTTTCTTGCCAATGGGCTGGATTTTTTGTATCTGGTTCTTCAACTGGCTGCTCCCTATACTATCTGTAGTAAAAATACAGACACATCATTTGATTTCCCTGAAATGAATGTTCCTAAATGCCAGCTCTTCTCATGTCTACAAAGATCAAAGTTCTGCATTTGCTATTAGAATTTCCTCTTCCAGAATCAGGAGGTAATGTAGGACCCCACAGATTGCCTTCAGAATCCAACAGTTAGTTCTGTTTCCTTTCGGAGTGCATAACAACCTGAGCACATGAATTGAATGGCGTGGCTTTTTAGTCTGGTACAAACTCTGCTGTACACTGAAACTTGGTCCATTTGTAAGCAGGACTTTTTCCATCTCTGCAGGACAGCAGAAAACCCTTTGTGCTAATCATGATGCCAAGAAGCAGAATGCGGCAGATGATCCAACTGCTTCAGGTGTTCATTTCCTTAAAACTGAGAATAGTTTTGGACTGAGAGTTTGTAAGCAGAACAGAGCTCTTAAAGCTGTCAGAGATTATTTCTGCACTGTTCAATTCTATCTGCACAACATACACAGGATCTCAGAACTGCGTTGCTTGAATTGGTGGAACTTGCTGAAGTGAACTGGGATGAGCAAGTTTTAGAACTTAGTCAGAGTGCTGTAAAAAATGGATAATCTCATGAGTATTAAGGTACAGGCTTGCTATTTCTGCACTGAATTTGTTTTTATTTTACATGGCTGTGATCTGAAAGTTGCTTGAAACGCAGGCACCTAGGCACTGTTGTGTAACTGAATTTCACACGATAGGTCCTGAAATATCCTGGAATCAAAAACTCTGACTTGTTTTAAGTCTGCTGCTTGAGTCTAATCAGGGTCATAGTGTCTGTGTGCAGTGTTTCTTTCCCTGTAATGCTCCACATCATTTCATTTTGGGAATATTGAAGGAAATGGACTATGTGCCATAACTGTTGTTAGAACAAAGTATGTCTGGTGTGATCTTATGCATAGGTTCTGTAACTGCTCTTCACAGCTCAGGTGTTTGACCTTCCTTTTGGTGAAGTGATGAAATACTGCTGGTTTCTATTTGTGCTTCTAGGCACCTTGAAGCTCTTAGGAATAGAACAATTGTCTCCAGTTCTTTTCAATGATATCAGTAACAGCTCGAGTGTTGCTGCCCACTAGGTAGACCCAAAGAAGCAGATTACAGTGAAACAACACACGAGCTGGACCTGAATGAGGATCACTTTCAAGACAGTGGCTATGCTGCTTCAAGCCTACTTGCTTCTTCCTGCCGCCACTCTATTACCAAGTATCAACAACCTTTCATGATTCAACTTGCAAATGTTTGAAACTAACCCTTGTGTTTCTATGCCTTCCTAGGTGATTCGAGCCCTTGTCAACCCCAAAGATCCAAACCAAGCAGTGTCTTTCCATCAATGGAGAGTTCTTATTAAGCATGAATCGCTGCAATTCGGATGACAGCCTTCCACATGGTAACAGTGATGGACACAAGGGGCTCATCCACGTTCATGCTCTCATATCTCCTGGCTCTGCTGAAGCTCGTGACCTGAGCCTGCCAGACACAGCAGTCACCTGCCTGGATTGTGACCCAGCGCCTTTGCAGTGCTGCCCATCCCAAGCACAGCCCGAGTGTCCCAGCAGCAGCACCACCATGCAGGAGCAGGGCAGCATCAGTGAGGTGAAGCTGAGCATCTTAGATGGGGACTTAGAGTCAGGCTGCCAGTCCCAGGCACCAGGCAGCAGCACCAGCTCTGAGCCACTCTCATCTTGACAAGAGGAGTCCCATCTTCACCCTTGACCTCTCAAGCCCTCCTGTCTTTTATTGAATAAAGTCACTCTCATGCTCAGTCATCGCCTCGACTGCATTCTGAGTCTTCAATCACAGGGATTGGGATGAATGCAACAAACAGCAAGGCAGCTCAGCTTGCAATGCTATGGCTGTGGGGTTCGTGCAGGCAGAGCTCTGGGTTCCCATTTTGCTTGGCTTTGGGATGTCTGCAGCAAGATCTCTACCATTTTGTATGGGAGCAAATAATCTCTAGCATCCAGGTTGCTGCTCATGATATATCCCAGTCTTCCTGGCTGTCACTTTGTGATACCTTTCAAAGCCTTCTGATACTCTTTGATGCCTTGGCTGCTCCCTAACACCTCTGTCCTCCTGCCATGTTGACTCACGTCTCCCACTTTTAAGCTGGCTTTGCAGATCATCTCCAGCCCTGTCATCATCACGCTGCAGCAGGAGGTGCTCACCTGGCCCAATGTCTGGCAGTACTGCTTGTTCTGCAGATGAGCAGCTGCCTCCTCATCTCTTCAGCTACAGTAGTTTTTCTCAGGGCAGTTAGATGCAGTCATGCTCCTCTGGATTTGGTGTGTTAAATCCATGCTGCATGGCAGCAGTCAGTGCAATACAAAGGTGTTCTGTGTGCCATAGCATTTCTCCAGGGGCTGCCAAAGGTAGAAGCACAACACAGCACCATCCTTCTGACAGTAATGTCTGTGAGTGTTAGACATGTGAGCACTGCATCATCCCCAGCGTGTCAGTGCTTTTCCACACCAACCTGACTCTCACACTCTGCACTGAATGTAACTCTGCTCTTGTGGAGACAAATGCTTTCTGTCACATCCTCCATCCCTGCAACCATTTGCCGGTAGGCAGCTCTTGCAGAAGAATCAAGCAGCAGAACCTTGTGCTCACCCTACAGCATGCAAATGCTATGAAAGCAGAAATAACCTGGCATGCTCTGGGTCTGCAAGGCTGCACAGATGGGAGAGGTAGATTGTGTTTTTGCAGTGGAAGTTTCCAGTATTTTCAGTACATAGTGTAGGCCCTAACTGAATGTATAACCCTCTTGTAAAACAGCTGTATAATAGTTTTTCCACCAAGAAAGTTGCTGAACAGAATTAAGTTCAGACTGGGGGCATTCTGACATGGGGAGAATTGAGACAAGCACAAGATAAATACAGGGTGGGTAGAGCCCAGCACAGGACAGAATGAATGTACTGACTTTTGGAAACATTGCCCTTCTCTGTCCGCAGAAAAGTACAAGGCAGACCTAAAAACAAGAGGTTGGTAATTGACCTTCTATGGAAATGAATCCTAGCCACAGTCTCGAGGAGTCTGTGAGCCTGAGATGCTCAACCAATGAGAGCCATGAGAGCATCACCTGCAGTGGGTTTAGGGCACAGAACAGAATTGATTTCACTGACTGGTGCGCAGTTTCTCCCTTGCCAATAGGGGATGTGCGCGCAGTATTGCAATAATGAATAAGCACTGCTGCTATCGCTGCCATCTTTGCCTAACTAGAAATCTTTGACTTTGAGAGTTTCTCACACAAGGGGAGAGGGTAAGAAAGTAAAGAGGCACAGAAAACTAAGGGAAACTGCTCTTCTTTATCTTATCTATAAAAATTGATACGATGCTGTTGTGCATTTTTTTTAATTTTATTTTTAATTTTTTGCTAATGTCAGTTAGATTGTTTTAAAATATCCACACACCAAAATCTGACTACCAAGCAAATGTAATGAAAATGAAATGAAGGTGAGTTAGTGGAAAGCACAAGGCCATATTATATTAGGCTCCAGCAAATTTACAGGCAGTCACTGCACGAAGAGGTAGATCTGAGTTGCACATTATATGATTCCCACAAAGATTAAGGAAATCTGAAGCTTTCAATATATTTTTTTAATTCTTTTTTCATTTCATTTTTAAACACCTGACCCAGACCCCAACCCTCACAGGAGCTGTAAAGATAACAGCATTAACCAGCAATGTAACTCTAATCCTAACCCTTACCCTGATTCTAAAATCGTCCCTAACTCCAAATGCAACAACAAAAATGATGCTAGAAGTTTGTAGCAAAAGGAACCTTAACCCTGATCATAATCCAAAAAAAAATCATTATGGTAACAATAATCTTTACCTTAAGAGTAATATTAATCAGAGCCCAGATGATGCCTGCATCCAATCAGAAGCATGCTTTGCATTATTTAAGAGTTGTATTTTTTCCAATGAACTCTCTCTATTATCACGTTTATAAAGTAACAGAGTCTGTTCTTTTTCTCCTGACACTGTGCCTTACTCCTGACATCCCCTGGAAATGACCCAGATAGGGCACCATCAAAGTAATGCTAATAGTAATGTCAATCCTAAGGGTATCTCTAGCCTCAGTGTTAATGGGACGCTAACAACAATCCCAACAGCCTTAAACATTCTGGTGGTGTGAAAGAGGTGCTGCCTTGCACATGCTGGGCAGTCCCATTGCCTGTTAAATGCAGGCGGCAGCGTAGAAACATGATGCCCGTGGTCAGAATGCCCTGTGGCAGATCCTGGCACCGGAGAACTGACCGGAGAACCATGAGAGAACTGACAACAAATCACGCGACATCAGAACCGACCCAGTGGTTATTTACAAGCCTTGGGAGACCCAGACAGGATCTCAGAGTGGTGAATGTAGGTACAGAAGTTGTTACTACTCTGTTTTCTTCTAAAAGAAGTGGTTTTTTTTCATCTCAGAAGATTGGGGGGGGGGGGGGGGGGGGGGGGGGGGGCGGGAAAGGGATATCAATTTAATTACTCATTAATTTATTGACAGACATTCACGTTTGCTACGTTTGGAGAAGTTTTTATTTGTTTGCTGTGGTTTGATTTTTCTTTTTTTCTTTTTTTTTTCCCCCTTCCCTCCTCTTCCATCTTTGTGTTCTTCCCCTATAATCAAAAGAACGGATCCCCAGGGTCTGTCCCGCAGACGTTCTTTCCGTGGTCTCTGCTGCCACCTGCTGGCCAATAAGCGGAACTGCCACTGTTGGGCGTTTGGTGCCGCAGGAAGCACAACGCAGATCTGAGTTCTGACCGGTCTACGCAGCAAATCCGCCAATCTTTATTGCGATAAGCCCTCCAGACAAGAGCATAAAGTCTTTGCCTGAGGGCAGGGTTAGTAGTAATGGATGTCAGTTTTGAAATTTCCAGTCCATTCACCATAGCACTTTCTGCCTCCATGTCCCATAACCAGAGCAGCTATGCTGGCATGCTCTCTTGGTTTCTGTCTAAACCACTGTACTATATCCATCAGTTCAGCTGCTGTATTATGGGCAGCAGGGTTTGGGGGGTGGACACTGGTCAGGGCACTCCCACCAGCCTATCCTGCATTTTTTTTTTTTTTTTTTTTTCATTTTTGGGTTACAATCAGTCAGATCTCAAATAGATCTAGTCCAAATGGAACCTCAAAATCTGACCTTTTAGTGCCTTCATTTACAGAGTCCATTTTATACAGATTCCCTTGTACAGGGCCCCCATGGTCTTCCAGACAGTTGTTACTGATCTTCCATAGGAGAATGATTGAATTAAGATTTTTCCCATCAAAACTGCCACCTGTCTTTCCAATTTTTCAACACTATCATTCAATAGCTGATTTGCATCAGCCTGAGCCTCTTCAGTTATGTTCAGACAGTTCAAGGCCATTAAAAGTGGCCATGCCACCATGAACACAGCTAACTGTCATTCTCAAGTTGTAAGTATGTCTTTGCTAAGACCATGGAAATACTCAGTCAGGTGGGCCAGGGACTCATGGACCCTCCCTCCGTCCCACACACGGCCCCATTTTTCAGTGACAGAAGCAGTGCTGCATTTTGAGGATCCTAGGAATCCCAGGACATGCCCTGACAAAAGGTCATTCAAAGGGGTAGTCTTTCCCCATCCAAACAACTCCATGATATTCACAGAATCACAGAATTGTAGGGGTTGGAAGGGACCTCCAGAGACCACTGAGTCCAGTCCCCCTGCCAAAGCAGGTTCCCTACACCACAAAAGAGGTACGAAGAGGTAGATCTGAGTTGCACATTATATGATTCCCACAAAGATTAAGGAAATCTGAAGCTTTCAATATATTTTTTTAATTCTTTTTTCATTTCATTTTTTAAACACCTGACCCAGACCCCAACCCTCACAGGAGCTGTAAAGATAACAGCATTAACCTGCAATGTAACTCTAATCCTAACCCTTACCCTGATTCTACAGGGGACTGTCTGAAACGGACATCAATTCAATTACTCATTTATTTATTGACAGACATTCAAGTTTGCTACGTTTGGAGAAGTTTTTATTTGTTTGCTGTGGTTTGGTTTTTTCTTTTTTTCTTTTTTTTTTCCCCCTTCCCTCCTCTTCCATCTTTGTGTTCTTCCCCTATAATCAAAAGAGAACGGATCCCCAGGGTCTGTCCCGCAGACGTTCTTTCCGTGGTCTCTGCTGCCACCTGCTGGCCAATACACGGAACTGCCACTGTTGGGCGTTTGGTGCCACAGGAAGCACAACGCAGATCTGAGTTCTGACCGGTCTACGCAGCAAATCCGCCAATCTTTATTGTGATAAGCCCTCCACATGGCATTGCGCATGCACTCGAACACGCAACAGGCATAGATTTCTCTTAACTCCTTGAGGAGCAGGCAAGCAGAACAACTGAGCGCACCACTGCTTGTGATTGGGCCACCCCCATCATAGAGATGTGTGTTAGATCTTTTACCCACCCCTGGACTGGCCTTGTTGTTTAACGATAACCTCTGAAATCTGAGCTACTGGTTCTACCACCTGTAGTGTAGAATAGGTAGCCAATAAATGCTTTTCAACTGTGATGTATCTTTATTCTGCTCCATGCCAAACCTGTGGCCAAAACCTCATAGGGGTTCACAAAGAACTCTGGCTCTGCCAGAGCCCCCATCCAGACCCTTCTTGAGTTACATTCACATCTAGTTTGGCTGAAAAGGTTGGACTATAAATACTCAGTGCTTGGGCCTGTTTAACAGATATTTTTTCCTGATTATGCTGTCCATCGATCTTTTTAAACTGAACTCCTGCTCTAATCTGGTCTTTAAACATTTGTTGTCTCAAGACCCTAATGGGTCCAGACTGGATTACCTTAGGGGCTGGGCGCCTAAGTCATGGCAGCAGATGGTTCTCTGCCTTTCTCAGACCTTTCCACCACCATTCAGAGCCTGCATCTGGCCGTAGGCACTCTTGTCTCCCCATCAATTGGGCAGCCTGTTGTATTACAGCACCTGAGGGCCACTGGGGGGTTCAGTATGGATAACATAGACCCATACTGATGTAAAGGTGATGGCTGTAGGATGAGATCCCTCGTTCCTGATGAAAAATTTATTGACTGGGCTCTCAAAATCATCTTCATAGATTGCCTCTTTCATGCCTAATTCTCTAATATAATTTTGTTAGTCCTCCATAGAGGACCACAGGCTGATATTTAATGGTATGTCATTCTTATTTGGCCATGTTATATGACACACAGCCATAAATCATTCACTGATCAAATGGCTATCCTCATTATGTTGGACAGAGCATACAGTCTTTGCCTGAGGGCAGGGTGAGTAGTAATGGATGTCAGTTTTGAAATTTCCAGTCCATTCACCACAGCGCTTTCTGCCTCCATGTCCCATAACCAGAGCAGCTATGCTGGCATGCTCTCTTGGTTTCTGTCTAAACCACTGTACTATATCCATCAGTTCAGCTGCTGTATTATGGGCAGCAGGGTTTGGGGGGTTGGATACTGGTCAGGGCACTCCCACCAGCCTATCCTGCATTTTTTTTTTTTTTTTTTTTCATTTTTGGGTTACAATCAGTCAGATCTCAAATAGATCTAGTCCAAATGGAACCTCAAAATCTGACCTTTTAGTGCCTTCATTTACAGAGTCCATTTTATACAGATTCCCTTGTACAGGGTCCCCATGGTCTTCCAGAGAGATGTTCCTGATCTTCCATAGGAGAATGATTGAATTAGGTTTTTTCCCATCAAAACTGCCACCTGTCTTTCCAGTTTTTCAACACTATCATTCAATAGCTGATTTGCATCAGCCTGAGCCTCTTCAGTTATGTTCAGACAGTTCAAGGCCATTAAAAGTGGCCATGCCACCATGAACACAGCTAACTGTCATTCTCAAGTTGTAAGTATGTCTTTGCTAAGACCATGGAAATACTCAGTCAGGTGGGCCAGGGACTCATGGACCCTCCCTCCGTCCCACACAGGGCCCCATTTTTCAGTGACAGAAGCAATGCTGCATTTTGAGGATCCTAGGAATCCCAGGACATGCCCTGACAAAAGGTCATTCAAAGGGGTAGTCTTTCCCCATCCAAACAACTCCATGATATTCACAGAATCACAGAATTGTAGGGGTTGGAAGGGACCTCCAGAGACCACTGAGTCCAGCCCCCTGCCAAAGCAGGTTCCCTACACCACGTTGCACAGCTCAGCATCCAGGCAGGTCTTGAATATCTCCAGAGAAGGAGATTCCACAACCACCCTAGGCAGCCTGTTCCAGTGCTCTGTCACTCTCACCGTAAAGAAGTTATTGCACACATTAGTGCAGAATTTCCTATGGTGCAGTTTCTGTCTGTTTCCCCTTGTCCCGTCTCCACACACTGCTGAAAAGAGTCTGGCCTCAACACTTTGCCCCCCACACCTCAAATATTTATAGAACCTGGATCCTGTCCCCTCTCAGCCTTCTTTTCTCAAGGCTAAACAGACCCAGTTCCCTCAGTCTCTCCTCATTGGGGAGATGCTCCAGGCCCTTCACCATCTTAGTGGCCCTCTGCTGGACTCTTTCTAAGAGATCCCTGTCTTTTTTTTACTGGGGAGCCCAGAACTGGACACAATATTCCAGATGAGGCCTCACCAGGGCAGAGTAGAGGGGGAGGATCACCTCCTTCGACCTGCTGGACACGCTCTTTTTAATGCACCCCAGGATGCCATTGGCTTTTTTGGCTACAAGGGCACACTGCT
Organism: Coturnix japonica; assembly: GCF_054131305.1. Classification (NCBI taxonomy): domain Eukaryota; kingdom Metazoa; phylum Chordata; class Aves; order Galliformes; family Phasianidae; genus Coturnix; species Coturnix japonica. Next base: position 5,174,146 of record NC_140687.1, on the reverse strand, counting down.
GGCTCATGGTTAATCTGTCGTCCACCAGGACGCCCAGGTCCCTCTCAGCAGAGCTCCTCCCCAGCAGCTCTTCCCCCAGCCTGTACCGGTGCATGCAATTATTTCTCCCTAGGTGCAAGACTCTACAGTTGCTTTTGTTAAACCTTATCCGGTTTCTTACTGCCCGGCTCTCCAGCCTGTCCAGGTCTCGCTGAATGGCAGCACAGCCTTCAGGTGTGTCAGCCAATCCTCCCAACTTCGTGTCATCAGCAAACTTGCTGAGGGTGGTCATTGATGAAGATGTTGAACAAGACCGGACTGAGCACAGACCCCTGGGGGATGCCGCTCGTTACAGGCCCTCAGCCAGACACTGCACCGCCAACGACAACCCTCTGTACTCTGCCAGTCAGCCAATTCTCGACCCACTTCACTGTCCAATCACCTATCCCATACTTCCTCAGCTTTGTTATAAGGATGTCATGGGAGACTGTATCAGTTATAGAGGTTATAGAGTTCAATTCCTGTAGTCAATTTGGCGGCCCATGTGGGACCAGCTCTGTTCGCTGCAGGACCAGCTGAGAGGGAGACACTTTTGGCGCACCCTGAGATTTCTCTGAAGGACTCCCTTCCTCACCTGATCACTGCAGGGACAGACAAGGACCACCCATAGGTGGACCAGGTATGTGTATGGTAAGTGGAGCCCATATGTCTTGAGGAGACATCCTACACAGTTTACAGCCATACGTGCTGCTCCCAGGGAGGTGAGCTCATGGCTTTGGCTGGGGTAGGAAGACTCCTTGGGTGAGTTCCTATGAAAGGGAACTGTATGTCATATGAATGGAAACAAGAACAAGTACTCTCTCCCAGGTGGGTGACAATAGGAGGGACCTAGGTTGGTCTCTCCTACGGGTATGGGATATAGTGGATAGCCTGTCAAATGGTAGCCTGGGTTCTCCAAGTTGTAATCACGGGGGTTATAGGTTGTATGTTCAATATTATCATCTGCTTTAAGTGTTTGGTACCGTGTGTCAAGCCGACTCTGGGAAAAACATTAACATTTGCAACTGGTCGACCAGAGTATGAGTGTTATTAAGATTCCAGCTAGAAAACGTTGTCAGCATTGTGTAGTATGAATAAACCATGGTTTTTGATCTAAATGTCAGAGTGAGTGTGGTGTGAGTGAGACACAGAACAGCTGCAGGGTGAGTGCCGAGTCCCGATCCATGTTTCCTTCCTCCTGTGAGGGAAATGGCCAGACACGGACAAAGTGAAAGACTGTGTTGTGTGTCCACTCATAAGTACTTTCTGCTTGTATGTAAGAAGACGGGAGTTTGTACCCTGTAGATTAGTAAGATTGTCCTGAGGAGAGGTGTACATTCCACCCGACCAATGAGTGTCAACCCATTTATGTAATACTATGTACTGCTTGCGAGGAAGTGTGTGAGGGAGGTGGTTCAATCAGTGCTGGTTCTGTGGCACAGTGTTTATAACTGAAGAATACAGACTGTATTAAGGGAGTTTATGTGAACTGAAGAACTGTACGTTTTGACAAACTGTTTTGATGGTATAAGAAAGTGTAATTGTTAATGATATATGAAAGTGTAGTTGAGGGAATGTGGAAGTGTATCTGAGCATAGAAATAGAGGAAGCATTTACAGAGGAAAAAGGATTAAAGTGAGTTTACCTGCATTGACATGAGAGCAACACCCTGCCAGACCGCTGCCCTGTGAGCTGAGCAGAGCAGAGCAGAGACACAGTCCCCATGTATCAGGTAGTGTTATTCTGCTTACCAAAAGAATGAGTTCACTACAGAAGAGGCAAATCTTCCCCTCTGCTCCATCTGTGGCATACTCTGGAGTTCAAGGCATTGCAAAGCTATGGCACATCTACTTTTTTTCAATGATGAAAACTTAGTGTGCTCTGGGCTGTCATTTCAATTGCATCTAAAGAAGTCTAGGGTCATGCCAGCTGACAGGAAGCTGGCAAATGTTGTCTCATTGTAAGGAAGAGCAAGAAAGATGACATGGGCAATTATGGACCTGTCAGTCCAGAGCCTGGTAAAATTATGGAGAAAATGATGGTGGGAGTTATGGAAAAACAGCTGAAGGACAATTCTGTCATTGGTCGCAGCCAACACAAGTTTGTGAGGCAAAGGTCCTGTTTAATTTAAGCTCATTTTGTGACACAGTTATCCGTTTAGTTGACCAAGGGAAGCCAGTTGATGTAATCCTTGAGGATTTCAGTGGAGATTTTGATACTGTTTCTCACAACAACCTTCTGGACAGAATGTTCTGCATATGGCTAGACAGAAAAACAATGTGGTGGGTGAGCAGTTGGCCAGTAGGTCAGTCCCAAAGGATTATAGTCAGTTTTTTCCATCAGGCTGGTAGATGGTCACTGTCGGGGTCCCCAGGGTTCCATTTTGGGGCCACTTTCCTTTCATGTTTATGCAGATGACTTGAATGCAGGACTAGAAGACGTTCTGAGCAAGTTTGCTGATGAGACCAGATGAGGAGGTGCTGTTGCCTCCACTGAGGGTGGAGAGGACTTGCAGAGAGATGTGGACAAGTCAGAGAAGTGGGTACCAGTTGGTACTAAGCACCAAGTGCATAAAGTATAACAAGAACAAGTGCCTGATTGTGCACCTGGGTAGGGGCAATGCTGGACATACACACTGACTGGATATGGGACACTGGAGAGGATTCTGACTGGAAAGGGTTGGGGTGCTGGTCAGCATCACACTGAATGTGAGTCAGCAGTGTGCCAAGGCAGCCAGGAAAGATAACAGTCCCCTGGAGTGCATGAAGCAACTTATTGCCAGCTGGGTGAGGGAAAGGATCATCCCTCTGCTCTGCATTGCTACTGCCTCACTATGTTCTGGGCACCACAGAACATAAAGGACTTCAAACTCTGGGAGAATGTGCAAAGGAGGGCACTGAAACCGAGAGATCTGAAGTTCAGAGTTTCACAGGGATTGGCTGCTTGTTCAGACTGGGCCCTTCTCACATCCCTGCTCACATCCTGCAATGAAACATAGGTCTCATATGGGACATGAACCTCACAGCGTCCTTGCACCACATGTAGAGCCTGGGATCTTCTGTCCCCATGTCTTTCATTTAACATTTAACATTAACGGACCTCCAACCCATTGCCCCAGGAAATGCCAGGAGCCAACATGAGAGACAGGATCTCTCTACCACTGGTCTTGCAATCAGGGCTTGACCTGTCTGCTTCGTAAGGCAAAGGAGAGGTTTCTTAGCATGCCAGTGCCTTTGCCTGCCTGTAGTCATGGCTTCCAGTTATCTTCTCTAACAAGTCCCTTGGGAAGCTTACTTGGTAATGGCCCTCCATAATTAATACTCCAAGAAACTTCACTGTTACTTCTGACTTTGTCTTGTTGAGCACTTTGTGCAAACTTCTCTCTGCACTAGAGGCTGATGAACTCAGCATCAAATGCACCCTGGGACCATTATAACCTAAAGAATCTCCTGTGCCTTATGCCATCTTGTTATCTTCTTCAGGTTATCAGAACTTGTTCAGCAAAAAGGAGGGATATCTGGAGAGAGCTTAAAGAATCCAGTATAAATTTATTGTCTATTTATTTATAGTTGGGTTTAAAGAAGACATTAAAGCAGCACTGTGCAACTGATACCAATCCAGGATGTCCCAATGAGTTCTGTACTGTTACTGTGTTGACAAAGGTCCTTCTCAACCTCCCCACCCAATTTCTGCTCACAATGGACCTATGGGACTTGCATCACTTTTCTTCACATCACTCTTCTCCTCTGCATTCATCCGCTCAGTGTTAAAACTGCTTTGCACCAACTCCCACTGGCTTTCCTCAGAGAACCAGCTACACATGGAAAAGGAAAGATTTCTCTTTTTTATCTGGTTAGCAAATGGAAAGAAAGGTGATGCAATTGAATGAACAGTAAAACACAGTGATCAACTGCATGCCATGTTCAAGCGGCATCTATTGAAGTTTGTCTTTCATATGGAATATTTTTAAAAGAAATGATTTATTCTGAGGTAGGATAGGATAGATTGAATCACAGTGAAGTAGTTGACAACAGAGGCCATCAGACTCTGGTAGATAGAGCAAATTCCAGTAATCTCCCTGGGATAGATCAGCCAGGTAGTTGAGAGGTATCAAGTTAAAATTGATCAGGACTTGTGAGTATTTCACACATTGAGACGGGTTAACACATTCTCACTGATTCTCAGACTTTGGGGAGATGGAACAAATTCCAGTAATCCCCCTGAAAGTCAGAAATCAGACAGATAATTGGGAGGTATCTGACTGAACAAAGAGCAAGGGATGGAGAAATCTGGAGGGCAGTGGGAGTAGTTTGTGCCCAAATGGCCTGCTGAAAACATGCCCTTAACCATGGCCATTTATTTAGGAGAGCTGAAAAAACTTGGAGGATGAGACACATCAAATAGGCAGCAGGGAAGAGTAGTGCTGGGCACCGGGCTATAGTCACAGGGCATTGGCACTGGCACCACTGTCTGTGTCTCTGAATCTGAAGACATTTGTGTCCAGCGAACACAGTTCTGGAAAACATTGTAGTTTCAGTAAAAGAAAAAAAAAGACATCAAATCACCTCAAAGATTCATATTTACAACTTAAAATGGAACAAGACTCATGAGAATTTTTCATGTTGAGAAGGGTTAACACAATTTCAATGATTTCCATCTTTGTCTTCAATTATTTGTTTCAGTTTTATTGACATTTATGATCAACTATTAAGCTTACAGCCTCAAAATAAATAAAAAGAGATACATTTGCATCTTGCACGTGGCCTGATGCCCCTTTCACCTTCGCAGTTCCCACAAGTCCTTCCATGCCGGAGAGTATGAGATCCAGCAGAGCACCTCTCCTCTTTGGTTCCTCCACTGCTTGGTCAAGAAGCTGCCATCTGTGCTCTCCAGGGATCTGCTGGATGCCACATGCCCTGCTGTGCTGTCCCTGCTGCAGATAATGGAGTGACAAAGGCCACCAAATGGGACAAGGGACAGACAACATCAGATTCCCATCTGTCTGCAGAGGGCACCTTCCATTTACTCTCCCTGATCAGGAAGACAGGAAAAGACACTGATGGTCTCCTCTGTTTGCCATTTCCATTAGCTCTGACCTGTCTGCTCTTCCATCCCCAGGCAGAGCTCAGTGCACTCTCACAGAGGGCATTCACCCTTCTTTATCTCCTCGCCCATCCATCCTAAAGACTCGGTATCCCCCTTGTGCTACAGTGCAGTTGTGGAAGCCATTAAACTGTGTCCCCATGGTCCAAACAGGAGCTCAGGCCTGCAGCTCTATCAAGATTTCTAGCTTCTTGTGTGTTGGTGTTTGCATTAGTGCAAAAACACAGAAGTAAACATCCTAATTGGAAAGCATCACTGGACATAGCCTGACTGGATAGCTCATCTATGGTATCAGTGTGCAGAAGGTGGCACACAAACATTAGACTGATCGTGGGCCTTGGAGTTGACACAGCAACATGGTCACACCATGGGCATGGCTTTCCTGAAGGCCCTGTGATGCTCTTGCAGCTGTGAGTGAATTCACCAGACAGCCAGTGCTATCCCCTCTCTGGCTCTCGGCTGATGCCCAGGAAGGAGCTGTCTATCTCAGGGATTTCCCACATGGTTTACAAGCACTGGCACACATCAGGAGCAGCCCAGGCACCTTGGGCATCACCCAGTGTCTGTGTGTGAGCAGCTGCCTCCCAGCTGAAGGTCCGAGGACTCAGAGCAGGAGCTCACATGCAGGCAACTCCTTGTGCTCTTCTGAACTGAACCAGAGGAATCCCAGCTCCTGTGGGTGTGTAGGGAGCTGAATCCCATTTCAGCTCCAGGATTTCTGTCAAGGGATGAGACTCCTGCACTGCCTCAGCTGGATCACTGCCCTGCACAGGGAAAGTCCAAACCTCGCCTTCCTTGTCTGGTTGCCCTTATTGTTTCATCAAACGATCTCTGGGAGCACTCCCCATATGTCTCCAATCAGTCACTGACCACTGGACATGTGGTGGTTAATTGAGCGAATTTCAAAGCACAGTCATGATGCTGTTGTCTTTCAGGAGCTGTTGGCCATGAGGACCCAGGGACATGTCAGGGGAGACAAGTCGGAAAGATAAAAATGACATAATCTGCTGCTTGCCTGTCCAGGCTCCTGGGACACAGGGAGCTCATAAAAGTGTGCAGGGCTGCAGAGAGACAGCTGTGCCCAGGAGCAGCTCTTGTGCACAGCACAGCCTGCAGGTGACAGAAGGAGAGGAGAGAAACTGAAGAGAGCTTGCAGGATGTGTGTGGTGTGAGCGGGCTGTGAGCTCACTGCAGGAGCATTGCTCACAGACCATGACAGGGTAAGTCTCACTGCAGACCATGAGCTGCTTTTCATAGAGGGTCAACTTAATTTGGGACATCCCATAGGAGATCTGGATGCAGGCACTGCATGTTTCTTTACTGTGGAAAAAGCCTTCTGCTCCAGCTGAGGGCTTCCATACTGCAGTATGAAATCACAGCCCTGAGGGCTGCATGTCCCAGCACGGCTGCAGGCTGTGCAGCCGGGGCTGCAGGCGGGTGCCCAGGGCTGTCCTGCAGAGCAGGGTCCCTGCTGTGCCCCAGGGGCTGTGTGCCGGTTATGGGACTCTGCCGCCTGCCAGGCTCAGCACTCAGCCTGCCCGGGGAGCTGCCCAGGGTGCTGCAGGGAGACGGGTGGGGGGAAGGAGCCCCCCGGCAGGGCTTGTGCTGCCACAGCTGCTGCCTGGGGCAGGGGATCACAACTCCACTGCACAACGGAATGTTTCTGAGGGCACTTTGCAAGAGGAGAGCCAAGGCAGGGAGTTTCCATTTCCTGTTCTGAGGCAAAGAGGTTTGGAGTCAGAAATCTAAAAGGGGCAATAAGAGTTCTGAGAATTTTTCATCAATCAATTGCTTGTTTTGTGAACACTCACACATGATGTGCTTTCAGTCTCCCCTTTCTCGAAGGATGGAATTATCATCATTTTCTGTAGGCATGAATAATTCACTTATCCTACAAACAGGCAGCATTTTCTAACTGAAACTGAATGCCACAGAAGCTCGGGTAGGGGGCTCTAAGAGCACTTGGGGTAAAGATATGAGACATGAAACAGATGAAAATATCCAGGGAGAAGGCATAAGAAAATAAAAGGAAGGTTAGAGCTCCATATGCTGCTTCTGCTTAAGGAATGCTGAAATACATGAAATTAAATGCAAGTAATGGTGCTAAATGTACACTGTTGTAAGAGAATAAAAACATTTCATATTATAGCAGGAGGAGTGTGTCTGAGAATGGTCTGGACTTGTCATTATCTTCTGCACTCTGAGCAGGACTCCAAGCCCAACAACAGCAGATGTCCAACAGCAGCTCCATCAGCGAGTTCCTCCTGCTGCCGTTGGCAGACACGCGGCAGCTGCAGCTCCTGCACTTCTGGCTCTTCCTGGGCATCTACCTGGCTGCCCTCCTGGGCAACGGCCTCATCAGCACAGCCGTAGCCTGCGACCGCCGCCTGCACACCCCCATGTACTTCTTCCTCCTCAACCTGGCCCTCCTCGACCTGGGCTGCATCTCCACCACTCTCCCCAAAGCCATGGCCAACGCCCTCTGGGACACCAGGGCCATCTCCTACACAGGATGTGCTGCACAGCTCTTTTTCTTTTCCTTCTTCCTCTCAGCAGAGTATTCCCTTCTCACCATCATGTCCTATGACCGCTACGTTGCCATCTGCAAGCCCCTGCACTACGGGACCTTGATGGACAGCAGAGCTTGTGCCACCATGGCAGCAGCTGCCTGGGGCACTGGGGTTCTCTATTCCCTGCTGCACACTGCCAGTACGTTTTCACTGCCTCTCTGCCAAGGCAATGTTGTCAACCAGTTTTTCTGTGAAATCCCACAGATCCTCAAGCTCTCCTGCTCTGGCTCCTACCTCATGGAATTTGTATTTCTCTTTTTTGGTGTCAGTTTAGGCTTTGGTTGCTTTGTTTTCATAGTTGTGTCCTATGTGCACATCTTCATGGCTGTGCTGAGGATGCCCTCTGAGCAGGGACGGCACAAAGCCTTCTCCATGTGCCTCCCTCACCTGGCTGTGGTCTCCCTGTTTCTCAGCACTGGTGCTTTTGCCTACCTGAAGCCCCCGTCCATTTCCTCCCCACTCCTGGATCTGACAGTGGCACTTCTGTATGCAGTGGTTCCTCCAACACTAAACCCTATTATCTACAGCATGAGGAACAGGGAGATCAAGCACGCTTTCAGGAAGGTGTTGCAATAAGCACTATTCCAGCTACAATAAAATGCACAACTTCCTCAATAGGATTCCCAGTGGTGGTTCTTTATGTTTTATGCATCTTTGTCTGTTTGATTATGTGAGATATAGGAATGTGCAAAAAAAAAAATGTTATTGAACTTATAAATAAAAATGTATTTAAATTCTTTCCTACCTAATTTCCATTTTCTCACTCCAAGAACTCATGTAAACATGGAACCAGATTCCCTGAATATGTTATAAGATACCTAAAAAGCTTTCAAAATAGACTTACTTAGATTTTCTTTCTTCCTACTTTGCCTGGATTTGGGGAGGTACAGCCACAGACAGCAGCTCAACGTGCTCTTTTCATTCATGTGCTCTTACCAGTGCTGCAGTGCTCTTGAGTCCTCTCATTTGTGCAGTCCTGAAGGTCTTGTGTGTCTCACAACAGTCCTGTTGCCTCTACAGCAGCAATCCAGGGCTGCAGTCAGTAGCCGGCAATATGAACAGGTCTGTCAGAGCTGGTCTCCTTGCTGGCACTGCCATAACAAGAGGGCCCCTTTAGAGCAGGACCAGAGAACTGGAGGGAGGCCTCTTCCAAAGCTGGTGTAAGGAATATACCTCAGGAGCTGCTCCCTGAGAAAACCTTGAGATCTTCAGGTGCTCTTCACTGTGTGACCAGATCAGATTGAATAGTCCCAAGGAGATCCGTAAGCATCTCAAGGCAGTGCTGTGGTTTAAGGTTTATGGGTTGAGACAAAGAGAAAAAGAAAAGGATAATAATTATGACAAATGTATTTATACATATATAATATATTTAGTGTATTTTCACACATATACAACATATGCAGTTGCAAACATATATGAACTAATCCCTATGCGCATCTGTCTGCAAGTCCAGGATTAGTTGCAGGGGTTTTAACAGCCACAGGGTTCACTGTAGGAGCTGAAGTGGCTGTTGGGCTGTTGCAGGAGTTGAAGTGACCTCAGAGTTCATTGCCAGAGCTGGAACCACCACAGGACCTGTGACTATGTTGGAGCAGCCACTGGGCTCATTGGAGGGGTTGGAGCCACCGCAGGGCTGTACTTCCTCCCTTGGGAAGAATTTGTACCATTTTCTTATTACCATACTTGGAACAGCTACAGGACCCGTAGCAGGAGTAACTGCAGAGCTCATTATGAGGGGTGGAGTGACAGAGGGATCTGCCCAGAGCTTGGAGCAACTGCAGGACGTGTAGCAAAACCTTGGAGCTGCTGCATGGTCTGTGCCAGGAGTTGCAGAGGCTGCAGCACTGTCAGCAGATCCAGCTCTCTGGATCTGGCACACTGCAGTCATTTGTGCCTCTTGGGGGTTACCAGTACCACAGCAGACCTGCCCCCAATATTCTACCAGTCTATCAGGATCCTGCAGTTGCTCGGAGATGAAGTTCCAAAGCCCTGGGGGTGCCCACCACTCCAGGCAGCTGCCCAGACCGTCCCACACCCTCTGCCATGCAGAGCCTTCTCACCTTGGGGCAGATCTCTCACTGATATTCCTGAATAATTGTTTAACCTCAATCATAGATTCATAGAATCACCAAGGTTGGAAAAGGCCTAAAAGATCATCCAGTCCAACCGTTCACCTATTACCTATAGCTCCCACTAAACCATGTCCCTCAACACAATATCCAGTACACCCCCGGACTCACAGAGGCGACAATGTAAATTGTGTAATTCCTAATCATATGGACAATATTACTTCCAAAACCCAAAGATGACCGCAGAGCTGAATGTGCACAAAACTTCACTTTGTCAGCTGCCAATTTTATCGTGGTACAAACTGAGGTCAAACAGCATAGCAAAATAAATACCCTAATGCAGCATCCAAGCACCAAGTAAGGAGCTGTGCAGTGAAGCTTCATGAGAAGACTCAACAAGCTCCACACATAGGGAGCACATCCACACATATCAGCACCATGGCCTGCACTTCTCCAGCTCCCACAAAGCCCTGTCCGCTCTGGACAGATGTGCTGCTATCTCAACCCTTGGAGCCTCACATCAGGCACCAAAATGACAGTGGTTGTTGAACCCAACATGTGGCTCAGCAGCACACAGTGCTTTGTGCACTGCCCAATTCCCAGTGGGATGGGGATGAGAACTGGGAAAAAGAGTACAACTTCTGGGATGTAACAAAGCAGTTTACTAAGAGAGATAAAAGAAGTGGAGTAATAGTTATCACTATATATCCGTTGATATGGAATTGTATGTAACAACTGATGCACAAGCACTTGCTCAGCACCACCAGACTGATGCTCAGCTGGACCCTGGGCAGTGAAGAGACTGAGATGAACTCCCACCCCTTTCAATACAATTTCTGCTTGCTGTCAGCTGATAGAGAACGTCCCTTTGGCCACTATCAGTCAGCTGTCCTCACTCTGTTCCCTCCCAGCTCCATGTGCCCTCCACTGACCATGGCCTTGGCTCTGTACAACACTGCTTAGCAGCAGCTGTAAACATCAGAGTGTTATCAATGGTTTTCTCCTAGAACCAAAACACTGCACCACAGCAGACAGTCTGAAGAAAACAATTCCATTCAAGCTGTAACTCAGATTCCTGCCTGTCCCCTCTTCTTGTTCTTCCTGATCAGGAAGCAAGGAACAGAATCTGCCGCTCTCCTCTCTGAGCCCTTTCCATCAGTTCTCAGCTGGCTCCTCTGCCATCCCCAGGCAGAGCTCAGTGCCCTCTCATGGATGGCAGCAGCCTTTTCTCTTCTTCCTTGCCCATCCGTCATGCAGAATCTGTACCCCATTTGCTACAGTACAGAGCTGAGAATCAACCCACCATGTCTCTGTGAACCAAACAAGACCCTAGGCCTGCAAAGGCACAGAGATTTGGAGTTCGCTGAGTGAATGTTTGTGGTCCTCTCATTAGTGTAACGACTCTTCAGAAAGGATCCCCTTCCAGAAGCATGTTTTGATTTTGCCTGGCTGGGCCTTGCATCTACACCGTGCTACTGGTGTTCAGAAGATGGCACACAGGTACGAGACCCATTGTGGGGCTCACAGTTGTCCAGTGAACATTGTCACTACCCAGGGCATGTCTTTCCTAAAGGTCCTCAGTGGCATTTGCCAGCTGGCTGGGGGTGTGCTGGAGACCCCAGGGAACTGCCATTCTGTTGTAATACAAGAAGAATTTTACAGAGCAGCAGCCATGGATCAAGATAAGCACTTTACAGAGCAGCAGCTGCAGAGCAGGATAAACAGCATGAGAACCAAGGACACCTCTAGCAAAAGAGTGAAAGGCTCGTGGCTTTGAAGCGGGGTTTTAGGGTTCTTATTGCAGAAGCTTTCTTCCAATTAGTACGTGTGATTTTTGAACACCCTTGTTTGTTTGCTATAAAAGTACGGCTCTTCAGGCAATAGATGGACACAGCTATATTTAACTATATTGGTGTGTGGTTGTTTGTCCTAGAACGCTGACTTTTGCCTTCAGGTTCGCCAACACATGGGGGCCCGCAATGTCATGGGATTTAACTCTTGAACACCTGTGGGATCCCGAGAAACTAAGCCAGTATTTGAGTCAGGGATGGCGCAGCCTAGATAGATCTAAGGGGGTATGACTTATTTGGGGCTTGGCTTGTGCTTACCGTGCTCTATATAACACTGTTCCGAAAAGAGAGAATTTCCGAGCTGAGGTTCTAGCCAAAAAGGGAAATCCCCAAGTCAATTTTGATCAGTCACAGGAGGCACCAGTAACAATATCAGTTGCCCTTGTGGAAGGCAAGAAATGGAAATGGGTGTCCTCACGTCTAGAACGGAAAAAAGAAGTGGAGGAGGAGGCAACAGAAGATCCAGGTGACAGGTCTGGATAAGTACCGAGAAAGGAAAAAGGAAAAGTGTCATGAAGAAGAGAGTGATGAGGAGGAAATCTCTGTTACTGTTTGTCGATCCCTGAAGATGACTGAAATCGAAGGCGTAAGAAAGGAGTTCACACGGCACCAGAATGAATCTCTTGTTACCTGGTTGCTTCGCTGTTGGGACAGCTGGGACGGTAGCTTGTTGTGATGTGACAGGCCCTTCCCCATATTCTGGAAGAATCTTAGTGTAATACAGTGGGTGTAGACAAAAAGGCGTAGGTTATATAAGGATGTGTCTGTTTCAATAAATCGCCATTTTGCCACTTCATCTCCTTGGTGTTACTTGGTAATTGGCCTAGCTGCTGCTTCAGTTGAAGGCGAGAGATCGTAAAGAAATTAACGACCATAAAGCCTTCATGTGTATCATTAAAATTCTCAGCTATTAGACACAAGCGCTTTCCAGATTGAGCAAGGAACAACAGTAAATTGCACTGTGTGTTTCCTTGTGGTGTTACCTACGTGACCACAGAGAAGACACGAGGAAGTGGCATGACCAGCCTACTCCTGTACTATGAGCACGGGTGAGGGAACTACAAAACAGTCCAACCACCAGTACGGCTGCTCCAGTTATCACAGGTAACCAATAGAGGGGCCCTGCCCTCATTCAAGGGAGTGGAAGGGATAATAGAGTTTATTGGACTGTGTGGATTTGATGGCCTAGCACATCAGAACCACAGAAATATAAGGCACTGGTGGATACTGGTGCACAGTGCACCCTAATGCCCTCCAGTCATGAAGGGACAGAATCAATCCATATTTCTGGATATGTCTCAAGAATTGACTGTGTTGGAGGCTGAAATAAGCCTCACTGGTAAAGACTGGAAAAAACATCCTATGTGAGTGGTCCAGGGTTTCCGTTCATACTTGGTATTGAGGATACCTCAGAAGAGGGCATTTCAAGGATACTAAGGGGTATCACTGGGCCTTTGGAATCGCTGCTGTAGATATGGACAACATTAAGCAGCTGTCTGTTTTGCCTGGCCTGTCAGAGGACCCGTCTGTTGTGAGGCTGCTACGAGTAAAAATAAAAGAGCAGCAGGTACCGATTGCTACAAAGACAGTGCACAGACGGCAGTATCGCACCAACAGGGATTCCTTGCTCCCCATTCATGATTTGATTCGCCAGTTGGAGAATCAGGGAGTGATCAGTAAAACTCACTCACCTTTTAACAGCTCCATATGGCCAGTGCGTAAAGCCAGTGGAGAATGGAGGCTGACAGTAGACTACCGTGGCCTGAATGAGGTCACACCCCCACTGAGTTCTGCTGTGCTGGAGAGCAAATAATTCAAATTCTTCTATGAGCCAGTTTTGCTATTAAGTGAAGCAAAGTAAAAGGGTCTGCCCAGGAAATTCAGTTCTTAGGTATAAAGTGGCAGGATGGATGTCATCACATCCCAACAGTGATTGACAAAATCACTGCCATGTCTCTACCAACTAGCAAGAAAGAGACACAATCTTTCCTGGGTGCAGTGGGCTTTTGGAGGATGCACATTCCAAACTACAGCCTCATTGTAAGCCCCCTTTATCAGGTGATGCAGAAGAAGAATGATTTTGCATAGGGCCCAGAGCAGCAGCAGGCTTTTGAACAGATTAAACAGGAGATAGCCTGTGCCATGGACCTGGGGCCAGTACGGACTGGACAGGATGTAAAGAACATCCTCTATACTGCTGCTGGAGAGAAAGGTCCCACTTGGAGTTTGTGGCAAAGAGCCTCAGGAGGGACCCAAGGCTGACCCCTGGGATTCTGGAGCTGAGCGTACAAGGGGTCTGAAGAGTGCTACACTCCAACTGAGAAGGAGATCTTAGCCGCGTATGAGGGGGCTCGGGCTGCTTCCGAAGTAGCTGGTACTGAAATGCAGCTCTTTCTGGCACCTCGACTGTCAATGATGAACCGGATGTTGAAAGGGGAGGTTCTCTCCACCCATCATGCTACCGATGCCACCTGGAGCAAGTGGATTGCACTGATTAGACAACAAGCGCGGATGGGGAACCTCAATCGTCCAGGAATTTTAGAAGTGATCATGAACTGGACTGAAGATAAAAAGTTTGGAACATCACCAGGAGAAGAGGTGTCATGTGCTAAAGCGGCCCCACCATACATCGAACTACCAGAAAATGAAAAGAAATATGCTCTTTTCACTGATGGATCATTTCATATTGTAGGGAAGCATCGGAGATGGAAAGCTGCTGTTTGGAGCCCCACACGACAGGTCGCAGAGGCCACTGAAGGTAAAGGAGAATCAAGTCAGTTTGCAGAGGTAAAAGCTGTCCAGCTGACCTTAGATGTGGCTGAACGGGAGAGGTGGCCAATGCTTTATCTTTATACTGACTCATGGATGGTGGCAAATGCCTTATGGGGGTTGTTACAGCAGTGGGAACAAAATAACTGGCAACGGAGGTGTAAACCTATTTGGGCTGCTGAACTGTAGAAAAACATAACTGCTCAAAAAAAAGATATGATTGTAAAGGTGTGTCACGTGGATGCACACTTGCCCAAGAGTCGGGCTATTGCAGAACAACAAAACAACCATCAGGTAGGTCGAGCTGCCAGAATTGAGGTGGCTCAAATAGACTTGGACTGGCAGAACAAGAGTGAATTATTTCAAGCTTGATGGTTCCATGAGACCTCAGGCCATCAAGGAATGGACATAGCATATAATTGGGCTAGAGACTGAGGGGTGGACTTAACTATGGATGCTATTGCACTGGTTATTCATGACTGTGAATCATGTGCCATAATTAAACAAGCCAAGAATATGAAGCCTCTCTGGGGGGAAGGCCAAGGCAAAAGTATAAATATGGGGAGGAGTGACAGGTGAATGATGTCACCTTGCCAGGATCTCATAATGATAAGCGTTTTGTGCTTACCATGGTGGAAGCAACCACTGGGTGGCTTGAAACATATGCAGTACCCCATGCTACTGCCAGAAACACAATATTGGGTTGTTAGAAACAAGTCCTATAGAGACATGACACCTCAGAAAGAACTGAGTCTCATAATGGGACACATTTCAAAAATTCCCTTAATAAATACTTGGGCCAAAGTTCATGGCATTGAGTGGATTTATCATATCCCCTACCATGCACCAGCTTCTGGTAAAATTAAAAGATACAATGGGGTGTTGAAAACTATGTTGAAAGCAATGGGTGGTGGAACACTGAAGCACTGGGAAAAGCATTTGCATGTGGTGCAAGGATGCTGTTAAAGTTCATATCCCACATGTGCCCTGTGTCTCATCACAGGATGTGGGGTGTGAGAAGGGCCCAGTCTGAACAAGCAGTCAATCCCAGTGAAACTCTGAACTTCAGATCTCTCAGTTCCAGTGCCCTCCTGTGCACACTCTCCCATAGTTTGATGTTCTTTATGTTCTGCATTGCCCAGAAGTGCACCCAGTGCTCCAGGTGAGGCAGTAGCAATGCAGAGCAAAGAGGGACAAACCTTTCTCCCACCCAGCTGGCAATAAATTGCTTGATGCACTTTAGGGGACTGTTGGCCTTCTTGGCTGGCTGGGCACACTGCTGACTCACTTAAAATTTTATGTTGAGCAGGACCCCCAATCCTTTTCAGTCAGACGTCTCTCATGTGTCCAATATACAGACAGTGTTTATGTCCAGGGTTGCCCATACCCAGGTGCACAATCAGGCACTTGTTCTTGTTATACTTTATGCACTTGGTGCTTAGTACCAACTGGTACCCACTTCTCTGACTTGTCCACATCTCTCTGCAAGTCCTCTCCACCCTAAGTGGAGGCAACAACACCTCCTCATCTGGTCTCATCAGCAAACTTGCTCAGAACATCTTCTAGTCCTGCATGCAAGTCATCTGCATAAACATGAAAGGAAAGTGGCCCTAAAATGGAACCCTGGGGAGCTCTGACAGTGACCATCTACCAGCCCAATGGAACCCACTGACTATAATCCTTTGGGACAGAACTACTGGCCAACTGCTCACCCACCACTGCTGGTGAACCTGAAAGGCAAAATGTCAGCGCGCTGGGTCAAACAGAGAAACACCAATATAGTTACATATAGCTGCATCAATTTATTGCCCGAAAGCCAGACTTTTATAGGAGACAGACAAGGGTGTCCAAAAATCACACACGCTAATTGGAGGAAAGCTACTGCAATAACAACCCTATAACCCCCCTTCAAAGCCACGAGCCATTCATTCTATTCCTAGAGATGTCCTTTGTTCTCATGCTGTTTATCCTGCTCCGCAGCTGCTGCTCTGTGAACTCCTTATCTCAATCCATGGCTGCTGCTCTGTAAAATTCTTCTTGTATTACAACACACCACGTTCTGTTTCTGTCTAGCTGTATGCAGGAATTTCTGTCCAGAAGGGTGCTGGAGAAATAGTATCGAAAGCTCTACTGAAATCCTCAAGGATTACATCAACTGCCTTCCCTTGTTCAGCTCAATGGATAAAGGTGTCATAAAAAGACCTGAAATTAAATAGGACCTTCCCCTCTGTATCTTGTGTTGTCTGTGACCTGTCCTTCAGTTGTTTTTCCATAACTCCCACCATCATTTTCTCCATAATTTTACCAAGCACTGTAGTGAGACTGACAGGTCCATAGTTGCCCGTGTCATCTTTCTTGCTCTTCCTTACAATGAGACAACATTTGCCAGCTTCCTGTCAACAGGTATGACCCTAGATTTATTAGATGCCATTGAAATGCGAGCCCAGAGCATGCTAAAGTGTCATCAGTGCAAGAACGTAGATGTGCCATAGCTTTGCAATGCCTTGAAATCCAGACTATGCCACAGATGGAGCAGAGAGGAAGATCTGCCTCTTCTGTTCTGAGCTCATCCTTTTGATAAGCTGAATATCACTACATACTCCATGGGGTCAGGTGCAAAAGACACAATGGGTGCCCTAAGCACGTGGCTGAGGTGGTATTTAGGATGGCCAAGAATACCTCCCTTCTGGCCCTCAGCTGATGCTCCAGAAGGAGGTGTCTATCTCATAGATTTTCCGTCACAGTTTACAAGCACTAGCACAAAACTAGGATCACCCAAGGCACCTTGGGCATCACTGAGAGACTGTGTATGAGTAGTGCAGTCCCTGTGGAATAAAAACCAAGGATTCAGATGAGGGACTCACACACAGACACCTCACTGTGCACATCTGAACTCAGCAAGGTGAACTTGTAGCTCCTGTGGTTCTTTGAAAAACTGATCCCAATTCAGCCCCAGGGTTTCCATCTGAGGATGAGATGCCTAACGCTAGAATAAGGATGGGATGGTCTGTTGATAACAGGACAAATGGAAACGGATTTAAATTAAAAAGGGGAGACATAGGTTAGATGTGAGGAACCTATATTTTTACACAGCAACACTGGAAAAAGTTGCCCTCAGAGGCTGTGCATGCTCAATGGATGGGATCCTGGGTTTACTCTGGGTTTACCCTCACGTCAGTCCATGTTTCTACTCATACTTTTGTCTAGGTGAACTCTCACTTTACTCAAGGTTTTACTCACAGTTTACCATCAGGGAGTGTGATCGGGAGATGGGCTGGTGGAGTGACTTGCTGGCATCCCCGAGGGAAGGCTGCCAGGCAGATACCCCCAGAAAAGTGGTTGACTCCCTGCCCTGTCACAGTCAGACAGACCTGACTGATGAGAAGGGTTGGAAGAGAGTCCCAACTCAACATCACAGGAGCCCCCCCATGCCTGCCTAGCCCTCGACCCCTGATCCATCTAAGCAACAGGTTTGACACTCTGAAATCTGAAGGAGATAAGAATGGGGAGGCAATGGAGGATCTGCCTAGGAGGAAACCTAATGCAAGGCAGTCACTACCAAGCCTTGTGACTTCCTCTGCCATGAAAGAAAGAAGGGTGGCCGTGGTGGGTGACTCCCTTCTCAGAGGAATAGAGGGCCCCATTTGCAGACTGGACCCCAGTTGTCAGTAAGTCTGCTGCCTTCTTGGTTTCAGGTCAGGGACATAATGAGGAAACTCCCAATGCTGGTTAGGTCCACTGATTATTTTCCACTACTCATAGTTTAGGTGGGCAGTGATGAAATTTCTTAGATAAGACTACAAACTATAAAAAGAGATTTCAGGAATTTAGGCCATCTAGTTCACAAAGTGGGAGATCAAGTGATTTTTTGTTCTATACCTTCAGTGGCAGTGAGGGACACAGAGCAGGCTTGGAAAGCAAAGCAATGAACAATTGTCTCAGAGGTTGGTACTGAGCCAGAAACTTTGAGTTCTTTGATCACAGGACAGTTTACTTGGCCCATGGTCTGTTATCCATGAATGGAACCCAACTGTCTCAAAGGGGGAAGTGAATCCTAGCATAGACGGTAGCGGGGCTTATCGAAAGAGCTTTAAACTAGCTACGATGGGGGAGTGGACAAAACAGGGCTTACCAGAGATAAGCCTAGGGAAATGCTGTTTGAGCTGGGAGAGAGGCAGATGCCTCAGCTGAAGTGCGTCTACACCAACGCACGCAGCTTGGTCAACAAGCAAGAGGAGCTGGAAGCAACTGTGCATCTGACAAACCATGACCTAGTTGCTATTACCGACCCATGGTGGGACCACTGCCATGACTGGATTGCTGTGATGGATGGTTACAAGCTCTTCAGAAGGGATAGAGGAGGAAGGAAGGGTGGTGGTGTGGCCCTTTATATTAAAGAGAGTTTTGATGTTGAAGAGCTTGGGCTTCAGAATGAAGTGCATGTTTGTAAGGATCGGGGGAAAGGCCTGTAAGTGTGACATCTTGCTAAAGGTTTCTTATAGACCGCCTAATTGATGGGTGAGGCATTCTATGAGCAGCTTACTGAAGTCGCAAGATTGCCAGCACTCATTTTCTTGGGAGACTACAACTTCTCTGATATATGCTGGGAATATAATAAATAGCAGAGGAATCAGTCCAAGAGGTTTATAGATTGCATGCAAGACAGCTTCCTTACACAGCTGGTATGAAGTCCTACCAGGGGTGGTTCCTTGCTAGACCTGCTCTTCACTAACAGTGAAGGACTGGTAGGAGTTGAGAAGGTTGGGGACTGTCTTGGGCAGAGTGGCCATGAAATGGTAGAATTCTCTATTCTTGGAGATGTCAGAAGGGTGACTAGCAAAACTACTATCCTGAACTTCTAGAGGGCGGACTTTGACCTGTTCAGGACACTTGTAGCACAGGTCCCTTGGGAGTCGCTCCTTATGGGTAAAGGGGTCCAGGAAGCCTGGACACTCCTCAAGATGGAAATCTTAAAGGCACGAGATCAGGCTGTCCCTGAATGCCATAAGGTGAGCCATAGGGGAAGAAGACCAGTGCAGATGAACTGGGAAAAACTATTGAGACTCAGGAAGAAAAAGAGAATCTCCGTCCTCTGGAAGAAGGGGCTGGGTACTTGGGGAGATTACAAGGAAGTTGCTAAGGCATGCAGGGAGGAAGTTAGGAAGGCACATTAATTCCCTGTCCCTTAATCCATGCCCAGAGCTTCTCAGCCATGTCACTGCCAACTGTAAGCTCCATGCAGAGTTCAAGTGGGACACAGAGGGCACAGCCTTCTGCTGGGTGGATGCAAGTGTTGGTGGAACCAGATGGGACAAAGCCCTCCCACCATGCCCTCCTGGGAAAATGGCCACCCCAAGAATGGCAGTCTGCCTCCTCCATGACCCCATCTGAAATGCTCCTGCACTGATTGATTATAGGGCTTTAAACCAGGTCCAAATGGGGAAGGGTGGGGAATTGGATGTGACAGAGAAGGGCTGAGGGATATTGTTGCTGTTGGAGATTGAATGGAAAGCCTCTGAGTTGTTCTATAGGATTGTGTGAGGATTCCTCAGAGAAAGTCTTGTTGCCAATACCCCGTCCTAAATCTTACTGTGTACCCTCTGGGGGTAACCCCAACCTACTGCTGCCCTAAAGTGCCTGTAGACCAGTGCGGGTAGCATGGGAAATAAACGGGACAAATCAAGAGAAAACCACAGAGCTTTTCCTTTCATGCAGGCTGCTGATTCTGAGCAAGGCCCTGAACATCAGTACCACAGTGTAGATGCAAGACCCAGACAGGCTAAATCAAAGCATGCTTCTGGAAGGGGATGCTTTCTGAAGAATCCTTACACTAATGAGAGGACCACAAACATTCACTCAGCGAACTCCAAATCTCTGTGCCTTTGCAGGCCTAGGGTCTTGTTTGGTTCACAGAGACACGGTGGGTTGATTCTCAGCTCTGTACTGTAGCAAATGGGGTACAGATTCTGCATGACGGATGGGCAAGGAAGAAGAGAAAAGGCTGCTGCCATCCATGAGAGGGCACTGAGCTCTGCCTGGGGATGGCAGAGGAGCCAGCTGAGAACTGATGGAAAGGGCTCAGAGAGGAGAGCGGCAGATTCTGTTCCTTGCTTCCTGATCAGGAAGAACAAGAAGAGGGGACAGGCAGGAATCTGAGTTACAGCTGGGATGGAATTGTTTTCTTCAGACTGTCTGCTGTGGTGCAGTGTTTTGGTTCTAGGAGAAAACCATTGATAACACTCTGATGTTTACAGCTGCTGCTAAGCAGTGTTGTACAGAGCCAAGGCCATGGTCAGTGGAGGGCACATGGAGCTGGGAGGGAACAGAGTGAGGACAGCTGACTGATAGTGGCCAAAGGGACGTTCTCTATCAGCTGACAGCAAGCAGAAATTGTATTGAAAGGGGTGGGAGTTCATCTCAGTCTCTTCACTGCTCAGGGCCCAGCTGAGCATCAGTCTGGTGGTGCTGAGAAAGTGCTTGTGCATCAGTTGTTACATACGATTCTATATCAACGGATATATAGTGATTACTATTACTCCTCTCCTTTTATCTCTCTTAGTAAACTGCTTTGTTACAACCCAGAAGCTGTACTCTTTTTCCCAGTTCTCATCCCCATCCCACTGGGAATGGGGCAGTGCACAAAGCACTGTGAGCTGCTGAGCCACATGTTGGGTTCAACAACCACAGTCATTTTGGTGCCTGATGTGAGGCTCCAAGGGTTGTGGTAACAGCACATCTGTCCAGAGTGGACAGGGCTTTGTGGGAGTTGGAGATGTGCAGGCCATGGTGCTGATAGTTTCCCTATTTGTGAAGCTTGCTGAGTCTTCTCATGAAGCTGCATTTCACAGCTCCTTGCTTGCTGCTTGTTTTCCCTGCTGCATCATTTGTCAACTCTGGATGCTGGATTAGGGTATTTATTTTGCTATGCTGTTTGACCTTGGTTTGTACCACGATAAAATTGGCAAAGTGAAGTTTTGTGCACATTCAGCTCTTTGGACATCTTTGGGTTTTGGAAGTAATATTGTTGGTATGATTAGGAATTACACATTTTACACTGTCGTCTCTGGGAGACCAGGGGTATTCAAGGAGAGACTGGATATTGTGTTGAGGGACATGGTTAAGTGAGAGCTATTGGTAATAGGTGAACGGTTGGATTGGATGATCTTTCAGGCCTTTTCCAGCCTTGGTGATTCTATGATTCTAGGATTGAGGTTAAACAATTATTCAGGAATATCAGTGAGAGATCTGCCCCAAGGTGAGAAGGCTCTGCATGGCAGGGGGTGTGGGACAGTCTGGGCAGCTGCCTGGAGTGGTGGGCACCCCCAGGGCTTTGGAACTTCATCTCCGAGCAACTGCAGGATCCTGAGAAACTGGTAGAATATTGGAGACAGGTCTGCTGTGGCACTGGTAATCCTAAAAAGGCCCAAATGACTGCAGTGTGCCAGGGCCTGGCCCACACCTACTGAGCTGTGTTCAACACTATTCAGCATCTTCAAGGGGAAGAGAGCTGGATCTGCTGACATTGCTGCAGCCTCTGCAACTCCTGGCACAGTCCCTGCAATAGCTCCAAGTTTTTGCTACACATCCTGCAGTTGCTCCAAGCTCTGGACAGATCCCACTGTCACTCCACCCCTCATAAGGAGCTCTGCGGTCACTTATGCTACAGGTCCTGTAGCTGTTCCAAGTATTGAGATAAGAAAATTAAGCAAACCACTGAGTGCTGCTGTAGAGACGACGGGACTGCTGTGAGACACACAAGACCTTCAGGCCTGTAGAAATGAGAGGACTCGAATCCTCTGTGCACTGTATCAGTGTAAAGAGAGGAGGAATGAAAAGAACTAGTTGTGCTTCTATCTGTGGCTGTACCTTCCCCAAATCCAGACAAAGTTGGATAAGAGAAGAGCTAAGGAAAAGCGTATTTTGAATGCTATTTATTTATCTCTTAACCTATTCGGGGAATCTGGTTCCATGTTTACATGAGCTCTTGGAGTGAGAAAATGGATAGTAGGTGTGAAAGAAGTGAAACAAATTTTTATTTATAAGTTCAATAACATTTTTTTGCACGTTGCTATATCTCACATAATCAATCAATCAAAGATGCATAAAAGATGAAGAACCATCACTGGGAATCATGCGATGAAGATGTGCACTTTATTGAAGCGGGAATAGTGAGTATTGCAACACCTTCCTGAGAGCGTGCTTGATCTCCCTGTTCCTCATGCTGTAGATAATAGGGTTCAGTGTTGGAGGAACCACTGAGTACAGAAGTGCCACTGTCAGATCCAGGAGTGGGGAGGGAATGGAGGGGGGCTTCAGGTAGGCAAAAGCACCAGTGCTGAGAAACAGGGAGACCACGGCCAGGTGAGGGAGGCACGTGGAGAAGGCTTTGTGCCGTCCCTGCTCAGAGGGCATCCTCAGCACAGCCACGAAGATCTGCACATAGGACACAACTATGAAAACATAGCAGCCTACGTCTAAACTGATAGTAAAAATGAGAAACACAACTTCCCTGAGATTTGATTCTGAGCAGGAGAGCTTGAGGATCTGGGGAATTTCACAGAAAAACTGGTTGACAAC
This sequence comes from Coturnix japonica, assembly GCF_054131305.1. Taxonomy (NCBI): domain Eukaryota; kingdom Metazoa; phylum Chordata; class Aves; order Galliformes; family Phasianidae; genus Coturnix; species Coturnix japonica. The sequence goes on along the minus strand of NC_140687.1, from coordinate 5,151,190 downwards.
ATTGCCTTGGCAGAGAGGCAGTGAAAACGTACTGGCAGTGTGCAGCAGGGAATTGAGAACCCCAGTGCCCCAGGCAGCTGCTGCCATGGTGGCACAAGCTCTGCTGTCCATCAAGGTCCCGTAGTGCAGGGGCTTGCAGATGGCAACGTAGCGGTCATAGGACATGATGGTGAGAAGGGAATACTCTGCTGACATGAAGAAGGTAAAGAAAAAGAGCTGTGCAGCACATCCTGTGTAGGAGATGGCCCTGTTGTCCCAGAGGGCGTTGGGCATGGCTTTGGGGAGAGTGGTGGAGATGCTGCCCAGGTCGAGGAGGGCCAGGTTGAGGAGGAAGAAGTACATGGGGGTGTGCAGGCGGCGGTCGCAGGCTACGGCTGTGCTGATGAGGCCGTTGACCAGGAGGGCAGCCAGGTAGATGCCCAGGAAGAGACAGAAGTGCAGGAGCTGCAGCTGCCGCGTGTCTGCCAACGGCAGCAGGAGGAACTCGCTGATGGAGCTGCTGTTGGACATCTGCTGTTGTTGGGCTTGGAGTCCTGCTCAGAGTGCAGAAGATAATGACAAGTCCAGACCATTCTCAGACACACTCCTCCTGCTATAATATGAAATGTTTTTATTCTCCTACAACAGTGTACATTTAGCACCATTACTTGCATTTAATTTCATGTAGATCAGCATTCCTTAAGCAGAAGCAGCATATGGAGCTCTAACCTTCCTCTTATTTTCTTATCCCTTCTCCCTGGATATTTTCATCTGTTTCATGTCTCATATCTTTACCCCAAGTGCTCTTAGAGCCCCCTACCCGAGCTTCTGTGGCATTCAGTTTCAGTTAGAAAATGCTGCCTGTTTGTAGGATAAGTGAATTATTCATGCCTACAGAAAATGAAGATAATTCCATCCTTCGAGAAAGGGGAGACTGAAAGCACATCATGTGTGAGTGTTCACAAAACAAGCAATTGATTGATGAAAAATTCTCAGAACTCTTATTGCCCCTTTTAGATTTCTGACTCCAAACCTCTTTGCCTCAGAACAGGAAATGGAAACCCCCTGCCTTGGCTCTCCTCTTGCAAAGTGCCCTCAGAAACATTCAGTTGTGCAGTGGAGCTGTGATCCCCTGCCCCAGGCAGCAGCTGTGGCAGCACAAACCCTGCCGGGGGCTCCTTACCCCACACGTCTCCCCGCAGCGCCCTGGGCAGCTCCCCGGGCAGGCTGAGTGCTGAGCCTGGCAGGCGGCAGAGTCCCATACCCGGCACACAGCCCCTGGGGCACAGCAGGAACCCTGCTCTGCAGGACAGCCCTGGGCACCCGTCTCAGCTGGAGCAGAAAGCTTTTTCCACAGAAAAGAAACATGCAGTGCCTGCAGTCAGATCTCCTATGGGATGTCCCAGTTATAGTTACCCCTTAATTAAAAGCAGCTCATGGTCAGCTGTGAGAATTACCCTGTCATGGTCTGTGAGCAATGCTCCTGCAGTGAGTTCACAGCCCGCTCACACCACACACATCCTGCAAGCTCTCTCCAATTTCACTCCTCTCCTTCTGTCACCTGCAGGCTGTGCTGTGCAGGTCTGTGCTGTGAGATCTGCTCCTGGGCACAGCTGTCTCTCTGCAGCTCTGCCCACTTTTATGAGCTCCCTGTGTCCCAGGAACCTGGACAAGCAAGCAGCAGATTATGTCATTTTTATCCTTCCCACTCATTTCCCCTGACATGTCCCTGGGTCCTCATGGCCAACAGCTCCTGAAAGACAACAGCATCATGACTGTGCTTTGAAATCCACTCAATTAACCACCACATGTCCAGTGGTCAGTGACTGATTGGAGACATATGGGGAGTGCTCCCAGAGATCGTTTGATGAAACAATAAGGGCAACCAGACAAGGAAGGCGAGGTTTGGACTTTCCCTGTGCAGGGCAGTGATCCAGCTGAGGCAGCGCAGGAGTCTCATCCCTTGACAGAAATCCTGGAGCTGAAATGGGATTCGGCTCCCCACAGAACCACAGGAGCTGGGATTTCTCTGGTTCAGTTCAGAAGTGCACAAGGAGTTGCCTACATGTGAGCTCCTGCTCTGAGTCCTCGGTCCTTCAGCTGGGAGGCAGCAGCTCACACACAGACACTGGGTGATGCCCAAGGTGCCTGGGCTGCTCCTGATGTTTGCAAGTGCTTGTAAACCGTGTGGGAAATCCCTGAGATAGACACCTCCTTCCTGGGCATCAGCTGAGGGCCAGAGAGGGGATAGCACCGGCTGTCCGGTGAATTCACTCACAGCTACAAGAGCAGCACAGGGCCTTCAGGAAAGCCATGCCCATGGTGTGTCCGTGCTGCTACGTCACCTCCAAGACCCACGATCGGTCTAATGTTTGTGTGCCACCTTCTGCACACTGATTCTATAGATGAGCTATCCAGTCAGGCTATGTCCAGTGATGCTTTTCAATTAGGATATTTACTTCTGTGCTTTTGCACTAATGCAAACACCAACACACAAGAAGCTAGAAATCTTGGTAGAGCTGCAGGCCTGAGCTCCTGTTTGGACCATGGGGACACAGTTTAATGGTTTCCACAACTGCACTGTACCACAAGGGGGATACCGAGTCTTTAGGATGGATGGGCGAGGAGACAAAGAAGGGCGACTGCCCTCTGTGAGAGTGCACTGAGCTCTGCCTGGGGATGGAAGAGCAGACAGGTCAGAGCTAATGGAAATGGCAAACAGAGGAGACCATCAGTGTCTTTTCCTGTCTTCCTGATCAGGGAGAGTAAATGGAAGGTGCCCTCTGCAGACAGATGGGAATCTGATGTTGTCTGTCCCTTGTCCCATTTGGTGGCCTTTGTCACTCCATTATCTGTGGCAGGGACAGCACAGCAGGGCATGTGGCATCCAGCAGATCCATGGAGAGCACAGATGGCAGCTTCTTGACCAAGCAGTGGAGGAACCAAAGAGGAGAGGTGCTCTGCTGGATCTCATACTCTCCGGCATGGAAGGACTTGTGGGAACTGTGAAGGTGAAAGGGGCATCAGGCCATGTGCAAGATGCAAATATATCTCTTTTAATTTATTTATTTATTTTGAGGCTGTAAGCTTAATAGTTGATCATAAATGTCAATAAAACTGAAACAAATAATTGAAGACAAAGATGGAAATCAATGAAAATGTGTTAACCCTTCTCAACATGAAAAATTCTCATGAGTCTTGTTCCATTTTAAGTTGTAAATATGAATCTTTGAGGTGATTTGATGTCTTTTTTTTTCTTTTACTGAAACTACAATGTTTTCCAGAACTGTGTTCGCTGGACACAAATGCCTTCAGGTTCAGAGACACAGACAGCGGTGCCAGTGCCAATGCCCTGTGACTGTAGCCTGGTGCCCAGCACTACTCTTCCCTGCTGCCTATTTGATGTGCCTCATCCTCCAAGTTTTTTCAGCTCTCCTAAAGAAATGGCCATGGTTAAGGGCATGTTTTCAGCAGGCCATTTGGGCACACACTACTCCCACTGCCCTCCAGATTTCTCCATCCCTTGCTCTTTGTTCAGTCAGATACCTCCCAATTATCTGTCTGATTTCTGACTTTCAGGGGGATTACTGGAATTTGTTCCATCTCCCCAAAGTCTGATGGAATGTGTTGTCAACTCCTTCACTGTGATTTGATCTATCCCTTCCTATCTATTCTTTTTCTTTTTCTTCTTATACTTCTTATACTTCTTTTTCTACTTATACTTTCTCAATCACTGTCTCTTTTTTATTAAAGCACGAAGTCTGAAAGATGTTCATTAATGTCAGTAAAAGTGAAAAACAGAGTTGGAGACAAAGATATAAATCAATGAGAATGTGTTAACCCATCTCAATGTGTGAAATACTCACAAGTCCTGATCAGTTTTAAGTTGATACCTCTCAACTACCTGGCTGATCTATCCCAGGAAGATTACTGGAATTTGCTCCATCTCTCAGAGTCTAATGGCCTCTGTTGTCAACTACTTCACTGTGATTCAATCTATCCTATCCTACCTCAGAATAAATCATTTCTTTTAAAAATATTCCATATGAAAGACAAACTTCAATAGATGCCGCTTGAACATGGCATGCAGTTGATCACTGTGTTTTACTGTTCATTCAATTGCATCACCTTTCTTTCCATTTGCTGGCCAGATAAAAAAGAGAAATCTTTCCTTTTCCATGTGTAGCTGGTTCTCTGAGGAAAGCCAGTGGGAGTTGGTGCAAAGCAGTTTTAACACTGAGCGGATGAATGCAGAGGAGAAGAGTGATGTGAAGAAAAGTGATGCAAGTCCCATAGGTCCATTGTGAGCAGAAATTGGGTGGGGAGGTTGAGAAGGACCTTTGTCAACACAGTAACAGTACAGAACTCATTGGGACATCCTGGATTGGTATCAGTTGCACAGTGCTGCTTTAATGTCTTCTTTAAACCCAACTATAAATAAATAGACAATAAATTTATACTGGATTCTTTAAGCTCTCTCCAGATATCCCTCCTTTTTGCTGAACAAGTTCTGATAACCTGAAGAAGATAACAAGATGGCATAAGGCACAGGAGATTCTTTAGGTTATAATGGGCCCCAGGGTGCATTTGATGCTGAGTTCATCAGCCTCTAGTGCAGAGAGAAGTTTGCACAAAGTGCTCAACAAGACAAAGTCAGAAGTAACAGTGAAGTTTCTTGGAGTATTAATGGGCCCACTGAGGGCCATTACCAAGTAAGCTTCCCAAGGGACTTGTTAGAGAAGATAACTGGAAGCCATGACTACAGGCAGGCAAAGGCACTGGCATGCTAAGAAACCTCTCCTTTGCCTTACGAAGCAGACAGGTCAAGCCCTGATTGCAAGACCAGTGGTAGAGAGATCCTGTCTCTCATGTTGGCTCCTGGCATTTCCTGGGGCAATGGGTTGGAGGTCCGTTAATGTTAAATGTTAAATGAAAGACATGGGGACAGAAGATCCCAGGCTCTACATGTGGTGCAAGGACGCTGTGAGGTTCATGTCCCATATGAGACCTATGTTTCATTGCAGGATGTGAGAAGGGATGTGAGAAGGGCCCAGTCTGAACAAGCAGTCAATCCCTGTGAAACTCTGAACTTCAGATCTCTCAGTTCCAGTGCCCTCGTTTGCACATTCTCCCAGAGTTTGAAGTCCTTTATGTTCTGCGGTGCACAATCAGGCACTTGTTCTTGTTATACGTTATGCACTTGGTGCTTAGTACCAACTGGTACCCACTTCTCTGACTTGTCCACATCTCTCTGCAAGTCCTCTCCACCCTCAGTGGAGGCAACAGCACCTCCTCATCTGGTCTCATCAGCAAACTTGCTCAGAACGTCTTCTAGTCCTGCATTCAAGTCATCTGCATAAACATGAAAGGAAAGTGGCCCCAAAATGGAACCCTGGGGACCCCGACAGTGACCATCTACCAGCCTGATGGAAAAAACTGACTATAATCCTTTGGGACTGACCTACTGGCCAACTGCTCACCCACCACATTGTGTTTCTGTCTAGCCATATGCAGAACATTCTGTCCAGAAGGTTGTTGTGAGAAACAGTATCAAAATCTCCACTGAAATCCTCAAGGATTACATCAACTGGCTTCCCTTGGTCAACTAAACGGATAACTGTGTCACAGAATGAGCTTAAATTAAACAGGACCTTCGCCTCACAAACTTGTGTTGGCTGCAACCAATGACAGAATTGTCCTTCAGCTGTTTTTCCATAACTCCCACCATCATTTTCTCCATAATTTTACCAGGCTCTGGACTGACAGGTCCATAATTGCCCATGTCATCTTTCTTGCTCTTCCTTACAATGAGACAACATTTGCCAGCTTCCTGTCAGCTGGCATGACCCTAGACTTCTTTAGATGCAATTGAAATGACAGCCCAGAGCATACTAAGGCGTCATCATTGAAAGAAAGTAGATGTGCCATAGCTTTGCAATGTCTTGAACTCCAGAGTATGCCACAAATGGAGCAGAGGGGAAGATTTGCCTCTTCTGTAGTGAACTCATTCATTTGGTAAGCAGAATAACACTACCTGATACATGAGGACTGTGTCTCTGCTCTGCTCTGCTCAGCTCACAGGGCAGAGGTTCAGGGTGTTGCTCTCATGTCAGTGCAGGTAAACTCACTTTAACCTTTTTTCTTCTGTAAATGCTTCCTCTGTTTGTATGCTCAGATACACTTCCACATTCCCTCAACTACACTTCCATATATCATTAACAATTACACTTTCTTATACCATCAAAACAGTTTGTCAAAACGTACAGTTCTTCAGTTCACATAAACTCCCTTAATACAGTCTGTATTCTTCAGTTATAAACACTGTGCCACAGAACCAGCACTGATTGAACCACCTCCCTCACACACTTCCTCGCAAGCAGTACATAGTATTACATAAATGGGTTGACATTCATTGGTCGGGTGGAATGTACACCTCTCCTCAGGACAATCTTACTAATCTACAGAGTACAAACTCCCGTCTTCTTACATACAAGCAGAAAGTACATATGAGTGGACAGACAACACAGTCTTTCACTTTGTCCGTGTCTGGCCATTTCCCTCACAGGAGGAAGGAAACATGGATCGGGACTCGGCACTCACCCTGCAGCTGTTCTGTGTCTCACTCACACCACACTCACTCTGACATTTAGATCAAAAACCATGGTTTATTCATACTACACAATGCTGACAACGTTTTCTAGCTGGAATCTTAATAACACTCATACTCTGGTCGACCAGTTGCAAACGTTAATGTTTTTCCCAGAGTCGGCTTGACACACGGTACCAAACACTTAAAGCAGATGATAATATTGAACATACAACCTATAACCCCCGTGATTACAACTTGGAGAACCCAGGCTACCATTTGACAGGCTATCCACTATATCCCATACCCGTAGGAGAGACCAACCTAGGTCCCTCCTATTGTCACCCACCTGGGAGAGAGTACTTGTTCTTGTTTCCATTCATATGACATACAGTTCCCTTTCATAGGAACTCACCCAAGGAGTCTTCCTACCCAGCTGGCAACCAAAGCCATGAGCTCACCTCCCTGGGAGCAGCACGTATGGCTGTAAACTGTGTAGGATGTCTCCTCAAGACATATGGGCTCCACTTACCATACACATACCTGGTCCACCTATGGGTGGTCCTTGTCTGTCCCTGCAGTGATCAGGTGAGGAAGGGAGTCCTTCAGAGAAATCTCAGGGTGCGCCAAAAGTGTCTCCCTCTCAGCTGGTCCTGCAGCGAACAGAGCTGGTCCCACATGGGCCGCCAAATTGACTACAGGAATTGAACTCTATAACCTCTATAACTGATACAGTCTCCCATGACATACTTATACCAAAGCTGAGGAAGTATGGGATAGGTGATTGGACAGTGAAGTAGGTCGAGAACTGGCTGACTGGCAGAGTGCAGAGGGTTGTCGTTGGCGGTGCAGTGTCTGGCTGCAGGGCTGTAACTAGCGGCGTCCCCCAGGGGTCTGTGCTGGGTCCGGTCTTGTTCAACATCTTCATCAACGACCTTGATGAGGGGATAGTGACCACCCTCAGCAAGTTTGCTGATGACACGAAGTTGGGAGGATTGGCTGACACGCCTGAAGGCTGTGCTGCCATTCATCGAGACCTGGACAGGCTGGAGAGCTGGGCAGTAAGACACCGGATGAGGTTTAACAAAAGCAAGTGTAGAGTCTTGCACCTGGGTAGAAATAATTGCATGCACCAGTACAGGCTGGGGGAAGAGCTGCTGGAGAGGAGCTCTGCTGAGAGGGATCTGGGCGTCCTGGTGGACGACAGATTGACCATGAGCCAGCAGTGTGCCCTTGTAGCCAAAAAAGCCAATGGCATCCTGGGGTGCATTAAAAAGAGCGTGTCCAGCAGGTCGAAGGAGGTGATCCTCCCCCTCTACTCTGCCCTGGTGAGGCCTCATCTGGAATATTGTGTCCAGTTCTGGGCTCCCCAGTACAAAAAAGACAGGGATCTCTTGGAAAGAGTCCAGTGGAGGACCACAAAGATGGTGAAGGGCCTGGAGCATCTCCCCTATGAGGAGAGACTGAGGGAACTGGGTCTGTTTAGCCTTGAGAAAAGAAGGCTGAGAAGGGACCTGATCCAGGTCTATAAATATTTGAGGTGTGGGGGGCAAAGAGGTGAGGCCAGACTCTTTTCAGCAGTGTGTGGAGGAGGGACAATGGGAAACAGACAGAAACTGCACCATAGGAAATTCTGCACTAATGTGTGCAATAACTTCTTTACGGTGAGAGTGACAGAGCACTGGAACAGGCTGCCTAGGTTGGTTGTGGAATCTCCTTCTCTGGAGATATTCAAGACCTGCCTGGATGCTGAGCTGTGCAACGTGGTGTAGGGAACCTGCTTTGGCAGGGGGACTGGACTCAGTGGTCTCTGGAGGTCCCTTCCAACCCCTACAATTCTGTGATTCTGTGAATATCATGGAGTTGTTTGGATGGGGAAAGACTACCCCTTTGAATGACCTTTTGTCAGGGCATGTCCTGGGATTCCTAGGATCCTCAAAATGCAGCACTGCTTCTGTCACTGAAAAATGGGGCCCTGTGTGGGACGGAGGGAGGGTCCATGAGTCCCTGGCCCACCTGACTGAGTATTTCCATGGTCTTAGCAAAGACATACTTACAACTTGAGAATGACAGTTAGCTGTGTTCATGGTGGCATGGCCACTTTTAATGGCCTTGAACTGTCTGAACATAACTGAAGAGGCTCAGGCTGATGCAAATCAGCTATTGAATGATAGTGTTGAAAAATTGGAAAGACAGGTGGCAGTTTTGATGGGAAAAAACCTAATTCAATCATTCTCCTATGGAAGATCAGTAACAACTGTCTGGAGGACCATGGGGGCCCTGTACAAGGGAATCTGTATAAAATGGACTCTGTAAATGAAGGCACTAAAAGGTCAGATTTTGAGGTTCCATTTGGACTAGATCTATTTGAGATCTGACTGATTGTAACCCAAAAATGAAAAAAAAAAAAAAAAAAAAATGCAGGATAGGCTGGTGGGAGTGCCCTGACCAGTGTCCACCCCCCAAACCCTGCTGCCCATAATACAGCAGCTGAACTGATGGATATAGTACAGTGGTTTAGACAGAAACCAAGAGAGCATGCCAGCATAGCTGCTCTGGTTATGGGACATGGAGGCAGAAAGTGCTATGGTGAATGGACTGGAAATTTCAAAACTGACATCCATTACTACTAACCCTGCCCTCAGGCAAAGACTTTATGCTCTTGTCTGGAGGGCTTATCGCAATAAAGATTGGCGGATTTGCTGCGTAGACCGGTCAGAACTCAGATCTGCGTTGTGCTTCCTGCGGCACCAAACGCCCAACAGTGGCAGTTCCGCTTATTGGCCAGCAGGTGGCAGCAGAGACCACGGAAAGAACGTCTGCGGGACAGACCCTGGGGATCCGTTCTTTTGATTATAGGGGAAGAACACAAAGATGGAAGAGGAGGGAAGGGGGAAAAAAAAAAGAAAAAAAAAAAAATCAAACCACAGCAAACAAATAAAAACTTCTCCAAACGTAGCAAACGTGAATGTCTGTCAATAAATTAATGAGTAATTAAATTGATATCCCTTTCCCGCCCCCCCCCCCCCCCCCCCCCAACTTCTGAGATGAAAAAAAAACACTTCTTTTAGAAGAAAACAGAGTAGTAACAACTTCTGTACCTACATTCACCACTCTGAGATCCTGTCTGGGTCTCCCAAGGCTTGTAAATAACCACTGGGTCGGTTCTGATGTCGCGTGATTTGTTGTCAGTTCTCTCATGGTTCTCCGGTCAGTTCTCCGGTGCCAGGATCTGCCACAGGGCATTCTGACCACGGGCATCATGTTTCTACGCTGCCGCCTGCATTTAACAGGCAATGGGACTGCCCAGCATGTGCAAGGCAGCACCTCTTTCACACCACCAGAATGTTTAAGGCTGTTGGGATTGTTGTTAGCGTCCCATTAACACTGAGGCTAGAGATACCCTTAGGATTGACATTACTATTAGCATTACTTTGATGGTGCCCTATCTGGGTCATTTCCAGGGGATGTCAGGAGTAAGGCACAGTGTCAGGAGAAAAAGAACAGACTCTGTTACTTTATAAACGTGATAATAGAGAGAGTTCATTGGAAAAAATACAACTCTTAAATAATGCAAAGCATGCTTCTGATTGGATGCAGGCATCATCTGGGCTCTGATTAATATTACTCTTAAGGTAAAGATTATTGTTACCATAATGATTTTTTTTTTGGATTATGATCAGGGTTAAGGTTCCTTTTGCTACAAACTTCTAGCATCATTTTTGTTGTTGCATTTGGAGTTAGGGACGATTTTAGAATCAGGGTATGGGTTAGGATTAGAGTTACATTGCTGGTTAATGCTGTTATCTTTACAGCTCCTGTGAGGGTTGGGGTCTGGGTCAGGTGTTTAAAAATGAAATGAAAAAAGAATTAAAAAAATATATTGAAAGCTTCAGATTTCCTTAATCTTTGTGGGAATCATATAATGTGCAACTCAGATCTACCTCTTCGTGCAGTGACTGCCTGTAAATTTGCTGGAGCCTAATATAATATGGCCTTGTGCTTTCCACTAACTCACCTTCATTTCATTTTCATTACATTTGCTTGGTAGTCAGATTTTGGTGTGTGGATATTTTAAAACAATCTAACTGACATTAGCAAAAAATTAAAAATAAAATTAAAAAAAATGCACAACAGCATCGTATCAATTTTTATAGATAAGATAAAGAAGAGCAGTTTCCCTTAGTTTTCTGTGCCTCTTTACTTTCTTACCCTCTCCCCTTGTGTGAGAAACTCTCAAAGTCAAAGATTTCTAGTTAGGCAAAGATGGCAGCGATAGCAGCAGTGCTTATTCATTATTGCAATACTGCGCGCACATCCCCTATTGGCAAGGGAGAAACTGCACACCAGTCAGTGAAATCAATTCTGTTCTGTGCCCTAAACCCACTGCAGGTGATGCTCTCATGGCTCTCATTTGTTGAGCATCTCAGGCTCACAGACTCCTCGAGACTGTGGCTAGGATTCATTTCCATAGAAGGTCAATTACCAACCTCTTGTTTTTAGGTCTGCCTTGTACTTTTCTGTGGACAGAGAAGGGCAATGTTTCCAAAAGTCAGTACATTCATTCTGTCCTGTGCTGGGCTCTACCCACCCTGTATTTATCTTGTGCTTGTCTCAATTCTCCCCATGTCAGAATGCCCCCAGTCTGAACTTAATTCTGTTCAGCAACTTTCTTGGTGGAAAAACTACTTATACAGCTGTTTTACAAGAGGGTTATACATTCAGTTAGGGCCTACACTATGTACTGAAAATACTGGAAACTTCCACTGCAAAAACACAATCTACCTCTCCCATCTGTGCAGCCTTGCAGACCCAGAGCATGCCAGGTTATTTCTGCTTTCATAGCATTTGCATGCTGTAGGGTGAGCACAAGGTTCTGCTGCTTGATTCTTCTGCAAGAGCTGCCTACCGGCAAATGGTTGCAGGGATGGAGGATGTGACAGAAAGCATTTGTCTCCACAAGAGCAGAGTTACATTCAGTGCAGAGTGTGAGAGTCAGGTTGGTGTGGAAAAGCACTGACACGCTGGGGATGATGCAGTGCTCACATGTCTAACACTCACAGACATTACTGTCAGAAGGATGGTGCTGTGTTGTGCTTCTACCTTTGGCAGCCCCTGGAGAAATGCTATGGCACACAGAACACCTTTGTATTGCACTGACTGCTGCCATGCAGCATGGATTTAACACACCAAATCCAGAGGAGCATGACTGCATCTAACTGCCCTGAGAAAAACTACTGTAGCTGAAGAGATGAGGAGGCAGCTGCTCATCTGCAGAACAAGCAGTACTGCCAGACATTGGGCCAGGTGAGCACCTCCTGCTGCAGCGTGATGATGACAGGGCTGGAGATGATCTGCAAAGCCAGCTTAAAAGTGGGAGACGTGAGTCAACATGGCAGGAGGACAGAGGTGTTAGGGAGCAGCCAAGGCATCAAAGAGTATCAGAAGGCTTTGAAAAGTATCACAAAGTGACAGCCAGGAAGACTGGGATATATCATGAGCAGCAACCTGGATGCTAGAGATTATTTGCTCCCATACAAAATGGTAGAGATCTTGCTGCAGACATCCCAAAGCCAGGCAAAATGGGAACCCAGAGCTCTGCCTGCACGAACCCCACAGCCATAGCATTGCAAGCTGAGCTGCCTTGCTGTTTGTTGCATTCATCCCAATCCCTGTGATTGAAGACTCAGAATGCAGTCGAGGCGATGACTGAGCATGAGAGTGACTTTATTCAATAAAAGACAGGAGGGCTTGAGAGGTCAAGGGTGAAGATGGGACTCCTCTTGTCAAGATGAGAGTGGCTCAGAGCTGGTGCTGCTGCCTGGTGCCTGGGACTGGCAGCCTGACTCTAAGTCCCCATCTAAGATGCTCAGCTTCACCTCACTGATGCTGCCCTGCTCCTGCATGGTGGTGCTGCTGCTGGGACACTCGGGCTGTGCTTGGGATGGGCAGCACTGCAAAGGCGCTGGGTCACAATCCAGGCAGGTGACTGCTGTGTCTGGCAGGCTCAGGTCAGGAGCTTCAGCAGAGCCAGGAGATATGAGAGCATGAACGTGGATGAGCCCCTTGTGTCCATCACTGTTACCATGTGGAAGGCTGTCATCCGAATTGCAGCGATTCATGCTTAATAAGAACTCTCCATTGATGGAAAGACACTGCTTGGTTTGGATCTTTGGGGTTGACAAGGGCTCGAATCACCTAGGAAGGCATAGAAACACAAGGGTTAGTTTCAAACATTTGCAAGTTGAATCATGAAAGGTTGTTGATACTTGGTAATAGAGTGGCGGCAGGAAGAAGCAAGTAGGCTTGAAGCAGCATAGCCACTGTCTTGAAAGTGATCCTCATTCAGGTCCAGCTCGTGTGTTGTTTCACTGTAATCTGCTTCTTTGGGTCTACCTAGTGGGCAGCAACACTCGAGCTGTTACTGATATCATTGAAAAGAACTGGAGACAATTGTTCTATTCCTAAGAGCTTCAAGGTGCCTAGAAGCACAAATAGAAACCAGCAGTATTTCATCACTTCACCAAAAGGAAGGTCAAACACCTGAGCTGTGAAGAGCAGTTACAGAACCTATGCATAAGATCACACCAGACATACTTTGTTCTAACAACAGTTATGGCACATAGTCCATTTCCTTCAATATTCCCAAAATGAAATGATGTGGAGCATTACAGGGAAAGAAACACTGCACACAGACACTATGACCCTGATTAGACTCAAGCAGCAGACTTAAAACAAGTCAGAGTTTTTGATTCCAGGATATTTCAGGACCTATCGTGTGAAATTCAGTTACACAACAGTGCCTAGGTGCCTGCGTTTCAAGCAACTTTCAGATCACAGCCATGTAAAATAAAAACAAATTCAGTGCAGAAATAGCAAGCCTGTACCTTAATACTCATGAGATTATCCATTTTTTACAGCACTCTGACTAAGTTCTAAAACTTGCTCATCCCAGTTCACTTCAGCAAGTTCCACCAATTCAAGCAACGCAGTTCTGAGATCCTGTGTATGTTGTGCAGATAGAATTGAACAGTGCAGAAATAATCTCTGACAGCTTTAAGAGCTCTGTTCTGCTTACAAACTCTCAGTCCAAAACTATTCTCAGTTTTAAGGAAATGAACACCTGAAGCAGTTGGATCATCTGCCGCATTCTGCTTCTTGGCATCATGATTAGCACAAAGGGTTTTCTGCTGTCCTGCAGAGATGGAAAAAGTCCTGCTTACAAATGGACCAAGTTTCAGTGTACAGCAGAGTTTGTACCAGACTAAAAAGCCACGCCATTCAATTCATGTGCTCAGGTTGTTATGCACTCCGAAAGGAAACAGAACTAACTGTTGGATTCTGAAGGCAATCTGTGGGGTCCTACATTACCTCCTGATTCTGGAAGAGGAAATTCTAATAGCAAATGCAGAACTTTGATCTTTGTAGACATGAGAAGAGCTGGCATTTAGGAACATTCATTTCAGGGAAATCAAATGATGTGTCTGTATTTTTTACTACAGATAGTATAGGGAGCAGCCAGTTGAAGAACCAGATACAAAAAATCCAGCCCATTGGCAAGAAAATACTTCTCCTTAAATTCTGTATGCTATCATGGTACAGAATTAGGCTACAGTGCCACATAGGCCAACCAAGTGTAGAACCAAATCCACAAAATACTGGTAGACAAAGCAGCAAAAACAGGGACAATATTCAGCAGACAGGCCTTTCTACCCACAGCTCAGCATGTTCTGCCATCCGAAAAGCAAGGCCTCTTGTCAAGCTCAGCTATTTCCCTTCTCAGTGTATTCTAGCACCACTGATACCCACTGGTATCCTCCTGTAGAGTGCCATCATATTGTCATCATCCAAAGGGAAAACCCACACAGCAGAGCATACAGCACTACACCCATGCTCCAAATATCCACCTGAAAAACAAAAAGACAAGCTTACAAACCTGAAGCACCTCAAATGGCTTCCTGACAGACTGGATTGTCTGCCCTTGCCAAAGCCCACATATAGCCCATGAAAAGCTGGCTCTTTCCCTCAGGAAATAAAACCTTATCGTCCCAGAGAAAGCATATAACCCTCATTCAATTGCCCTTCCACTCAGCTTAGAGCACTACTAAAACCAGCATCTTCACCTTAGCTCATCACACTGCTGCACTTCCTTTTACAAGGATTTCACTGGCAAAAATGAAATCAAAGCCGTCACAAGGGATTTAGCACAGTTACATGTTACTGGCTACGAGAGCTGTCAGCACAGTCACCTGTCAGGCTTTGCTGCTGTTCTATTTATGTAGAGGCACAACAAGGTTCAGACACCTCACAATGCAGTTCTCACTTTGACTGTAAAGAAAAAGGAGGCTTGAAAAGCAGTGTGTGGAAAACAAAGAAACAAGAATTAGAACAACAGTGGGGCCATGGCACTTGTAGGAATTGCTCCGCCTTTAACAGCGATTCAAGAAGGATGAGGGCATTCCAAACCAGACCAGTTTGGACAGATTAACAACTGCAAGTAGTGGGTTCCAAAATTCCAGACATGAAATCAAAGCTGGAAAAACTCTTCACATTTTCATCTCTCAATTTTTAGTACATTGTGCATTACAACGGAAACAATTCTTCACATACAACTTGGAAGCTAAAGACAAGTCTGACAAAACAGACTGCACAAAAATGATGGATAATTAACAGAGCAAATTGCTCTTTCAAACACTTAGTAATAGAAAGAGATCTCTGAAGTTGCTGTTCTGTAGAGCACCAAAGCAGTCGCTTGAGGCAGTTCAGGATTAGCCTGAGACGAACCAGCCAGCTGTGAACTGAGACCAATTGCACTTCTTCTATTTTACTTTCATTCTATGTGACCTCACTAAGCAAATATTGTCTAAGCCCATGAGTATCACATAAATGTGCAGATCTCAAGCTGCTCACTTATCTAGTACCCTTGGCATGATGCTTTATTTTCCTCAGCTATTCATCTAGATTGTGTCTGTTGATTGTGCAACAACAGCCTGTTGGTCTCGATTACCTGTGAGAGGCTCTAACTTTGGCCAGGAAAAATCATTTGAGGATAAGTAATTATCTGGGACTCAGTAAGGCAGTCTTCCCATGCTTTCATAACAGCAGAGATACACACACACACAAACTCATGGAACCCCACTGCTTTGCACAATCCTGTGCACACTCACATGTGTCATGCACTGATTTCCCAGCCAGTCCTCATGGGGTCTATTACTTAGGACAGGAGTGTAGGGGAGCAGCCAGAAGCTGTTTGCATTCCCTGCTGTCTGCTGGGCAGCTTTGCTGGAGATGCTTGGGTTGCTTTGCTTTTCCTTGGGAGGTGGGAAGGAGCTTTGGGTTGGAGGCACATCCCGTGCCAGAGCATCTCGATGGCACGTGTGTGGCACTGATCTGCAGCAGATGAAGGGGAGGAGGTCCCAGCACAGCCCTGCACCATGCTCTGCCACACTGGGCAGCTTGTTCCTGGCTCAGCAGCGCCATCAGACAAGGAGCAGGGAAGGAAATCAAGGATGGGGGGTACCATCAAACGCAGTTAGTGCATGCCTGTGCAAGACAAACAGACCCAGAGCTTGCGGGTTATTCCTGCTTTTGTAGCATTTGTGTGCTGTAGCTGAGCAAAAGGTTCTGCTGCTTGAATCTTCTTCTGCAAGAGCCACCTACCGGTAAATGTCTGCAGGGATGGAGGATGTGACAGAAGCATTTGTCTCCATGACAGCGTAGTTACACTTGGTCTAGAGAGTGAGAGAGGCAGGCAGCACTGCCTGATGTTGGTCAGGGCGAGTTCCTCCTGCCGCAGCACGATGATGGCAGGGCTGGAGATGATCTGCAGGGACAGCTCACAGGTGAGAGCCAGGAATGGACACGGCGGGAGGACAGAGGTGTTAGGGAGCAGCCACGGCATCAAAGAGCATCAAAAGGCCCTGAAAAGCATCACAGCCACAGCCAGGAAGCTTGGGGTTTTCATGAGCAGCATCCAGGATGCTAGAGACTATTTGCTGCCATACACAACGGCAGCAGAGCTCTCGCTGCAGGCATCCCAAAGTCAGGCAAAATGGGAACACACCCAGAGCTCGGCTGCACAAACCCCACAGCCAGAGTGTTGTAAGCTGAGCTGCCTTGCAGTTTCTTGCACTCATCCCAATCTCTGCGAATGAAAACTCGGAATTCAGTCAAGGCGTTGATTGAGCACGAGCGTGCCTTTATTCAATAGGAGAAAGGAGAGGGTGTGAGGTCTGGAGGAAAGATGGGACTCATCCTCTCTTGTAATCATGAGAGCTGCTCAGAGACCGTGCTGTTGCCCAGAGCCTGGGACTCGTGTCCTGATTCTGTGCCCCCCTGCGAGATGCTCAGCTTCTCCTCGGTGATGCTGACCTGAGCCTGCATGGTGGTGCTGCTGTCGGGGCACTCGGGCTGTGCTTGGGCTGGGCTGCACTGCAGAGACATTGAGTCCAGGCTGGTGCCTGAGGTGTCTGGTGGGCTCAGGTCAGCAGCTTCAGTAGGGATGGGATGAATGAAGGCTTCAATGATGATGACCTTCTTCTCTTGATAGCTGATGTTATACGGAAGGCTTTCATCTGAACTGCAGCATTCTGTGCTTAGTAACAACTCTTCATTGATGGAAGATGCGTCATCGTAACATGCCCTGCGTCTTGGGGATATACAAGGGCTCGGGTCACCTAGGAAGGAGCAGATGTACAGCAGTTAGTGTCGTACGTTCACAAGATGAACCATGGAGATTCTTGACATTTGGCTATGTAGTGGTGGTGGGCAGAAGCAAATAGGCTTCTAGCAACAGTGTCACTGTCTTGAAAGTGATCCACATGCAGGTCCAGCTCTTGTGTTGACAAGAGACTCATTTGGGAAAGACAGGGATCAAGACGGGCTTGAACGCCAGAAGGAGGTACAAGCCCACTGAAAGCATGAATTCTACCTGTGTTGCTGACAAGCAGTGTTTTGTAAGCTGGACTTGCACCCTTACCTGCCAGGACCAAGACTTCTGCTTCAGAGGGCTCCCTGGCACTGCTCTGCAGTTGGCGTTTGGCCACAGGGGATGGTTTGCCCAGGCAGAAGCAGGAACACCAACTGCCAGCTGCTGACTCTGCCCTCTTACTGGGAGAACTCATTCTGCAGAGAAAACAGAGCATGCTGTCAGACGTGGTGCAGGGTGATGGAAGAGCTGCACCGAGCCCTGGCCAAAAGTTGCCTGTTCTGGGCACTGCCTGCTTTCTGCTGAAACACAGCTTAGAAACGCCCTCTGTTTCAAACAGCAGAGGATGCTTCCATTCCTACAGCTCAGCCCTCAAGTCCTGAAGGCTAAATACCTCTCAACGATGTCAAGCAAGGACATGGATCCGGAGAATGTCAGAGGCTCAGGCTGCTTTGCTCTCCCGGGGCTGGCCTTCACCAGGGAACAAAGGCCGTTGATGAGCTTGCCCCATTTCTTTGGCTCTGCGCAACAAAACAAAGAAACCAGTTCATTTCAGGCCTGGCTCGGTTGGACGAAGCTGAGCGCAATGCATTCGACAGAGCATGTAACAACGGGAAGAACATTCCCAACAAGGACACGTAAGAATGGATTTTCCCCATCCCTGGAGGTGCCCAAGGAGATTACTGTAGTTCTCTTTCTAAGCTTGCTGAACTTGGGCATAAACAAACCCCCTGAAAGTAACGTTCTGACCCTATTTGACTAACTCGCGTTGTCAAATGTAAATTACGCACCTGGCTTTGGCAATGAATTGAGGAGGGAATCGGGAACTTTTCCGCTGATGAGTTCCATGCACTCACCAGGGAAAAGCCCAACCTGTAATTAGAACAAAAAGACAGGTGAGCATTAGCCCGAGCCCAGAGCCAAAGGGAAGGTCCACTGACAGTGACACAGGGCAACTGTTTGCATCCAGCAGCCATCCGTTGCAGGCAGAGCAGCTCCAAGCTGAGATTCCCAACTCTACTGAAGTTGTGCTCTCTAGTCAAAAACGTGTGCCTACCTCAAAGCCACGCTTGCCTCTCCACCAGGGGCTCAGCCTGTTGATATGTCCTCATATCAACAATGCTCACCAGATCTCTGACCTGAAAGAGATTGAAACATCAATCCCAGATTCAGCAAATCTGGTAGGAAAACAAAGCAGAAAGGACTGCCCTCTTCTATGCACGACAACACGGAATGCCTGGAACTGCTTACCTCCAGAGAGAGCTCATCTGGCCCCTGGGTGACGTGGCTCTTAATAACATGGGCTGCCGCAAATGCTGGTACGTTTAAAGATGACATAGCACGCACCAGCTGCGGCTTCTGCATGTTATCAGCCTGCAAAACAGAGAACAGGCCGTGGTCAGGAGCTGAGGACAAACCAGGAGGATTTCAAGGTGAGGAGCACATCTGCAGAGAAAGCTGCAGCAAATGTGCTCCGTCCTTATCAGGAGCACTTCAGAAGGAGCTGCACGTCTCATAGCTCTGGAGCAGCACTTCTTCCCCACCCTTCACTACTCCAAGCAGCTCCAACAAACTTCTCAGAAGAAATCCAGGCCAGCACAGACCTGGCAGACCAGAACCAAGTGCAGCTTGTGTGACGGCAGTGCCCACTCCTTGCTTCCACCCTGCTCCAGCAGGTTAAGGAGTCTGAGCATCACTGGCCTTTGACAACTCAAGACTTTCAGCACCTCATGCCAACATTTCTCACTAAGATACACCTAAGGCATTGAATTCTCTTCTCACTACCTCCTCTCAGTCCTCCCCTAGGAACAGAAACCATTTAGATTCTACAGCAAACTACAGTATCTACCCTGCAAGAGCACACTGAACCACCTGCAACAATGAAACATGGTTTTGGAGAGTGGGTCTGAAAACACACCTTTAGACAGCTGTCTCCCTGTAGCCAAAAGGAAACCAAGTAGCAAAAGAAGAGTCCAGCCTGAAACATGCCCATGCTACTAGCCCAAGTTTCTCACAGTGAATGCAGAATCCATCCTGTTCTTGAGGTAACAAATGATCAGTGGGTCTCCTCTTGCTCCACCCCTTCTCCTTCAAAGCCAGAAAAAGAAAAACAGGTAGAAGAAAACCCAGACGTACCTTTCCACACAAAGAGCAGAAAGTGGAACAGCAGTTGTCTCCTTCCTGAGACATGGTGGGGAGCATCCCAGAGGAAGCCCAAGTTCTTTGCTTCTCTCCACAGGGACTTCAAGCATTCTTGGCAAGAGCTGCTTTTGTTCTTTCTTCAATTGCTTCCATCACCAGAATCTCCTTTGGAAAAGGAACCCGAATGAAAGAATCAGCAAATGAAAAAGAATGAGCAATAGCCACTTTACCAGCTTTCTCCTAACATGCAATTTAGACCCCCAATTCGGGCAAGGTCTTAAAATCAGCTGGTTACAAGAACTGTCCCAAAATATATCCAGCTTCTGTACAGCTGCTGTTATTTCTGACAGCGAGTGTAATCACAGAATCATAGAATGGCCCGGGTTGGAAGGGACCTCAAGGATCATGAAGATCAATCACCTCCCTGTCCCTGCTGGCCATCCCCTCTTCTGATGGAGCCCAGGGGACCATTTGCTCTCTGAGCTGCAAGAGCACGCTGATGGCTCACGTTCTGTTTTTCATCCACCAGGACCCCCAGGTCCTTCTCTGCGGGGCTTCTCTTAAGGACTGCTCCTCCCAGTCTGTAGAAATGCCTGGGATTCCTCCAGCCCAAGTGCAAAACCTTGCACTTTGCTGTGTTCAACCTCATTAGATTCACGTAGGCCAACCTCTCGGTTGAGCTCCCTCTGAATGGCATCCCTTCCTTCCACTGCGTCAGCCGCACCACTCAGCAAACAGCAGAGGGTGCACTCCATTGCATCATTGGTGTCTCTGATAACCATGTAAAAAAGCACTGGTCCCAAGACAGACTCCTGGATGACACCACTTGTTATCGGCCTCCACCTGGACATCAAACCATGAATCACCACCCTCTGTCCTCTACAAAACCTCTTTGTCTTCTACTCCTGCTGCAGCTGCAATGGCTGCACCAGCATGACTCACGTGTTTGACAATCCTCCAGCTCTGGCCTAGCCATGCACAGCAGCAGTCCGTCTCCCTCCCAGCTCACTCACCAGTGTGCTGCTGTGCCCCAAATTCAGTGCAGCAGCACTGAGAGCAGGCAGCACCCATCACCCTTCTCTAACTCTCTCTGCCAGCTGCGATGAGGACTGACATAGCACGCCCACCCCAGCCCAGCTTTTCTGCTGAGACACCTCCCAGCAACCACCCAGCACCAATCCCAGTTGCTGCAAGCTGTCTGAGAGCCTGCTGGAGTGCACTGACAATAACTTTGTGGGTCAAGTATTAAGCACACCAAGCAGAAGGGAAGCATTACTGGACATGGTGCACAGCAGGGGTTAAGACTGGAGGTGGTCAGGGCTGTAGTGACCATGCCCTCCTAGAGTTCCTCATCTCAAGGAATGCAGGCCTGGCAAAAAGCAAAGTCAGGATCCTGAGCTTCAGGAGAGTCAGCTGCAGGCTGTTCAAAGAATTCTTGCATGAGAGACACTGGAAAACTGTTTTTAGGGGTAAAGGAATGGAAAAGAGATGGTAACTTTCTCAGAAAACCTTACTCAGAGCTGGAGCTCTGAGCTCCATCCCGACCACACGAAACACAGTAGAGGAGGCAGGAAAGCAGCATGGCTGAACCTGCTGGTTACAGGGAGCAACAAGAAGGAAATGGAGAAACAGCGGAAACAGAGACATGCAGCCTGGTCGCTTTGGTGGCCTTCTACAGTGGAGTGACAGCATCAGTAGGGAAAGGAAAAGCAACTGACATCACTCAGCCAGACTTTTGCAAGGCCTTCGATGTTGAGCAAGTTTCCTGTTAGAACTCAGTGTGAACAAATCTACCACTGAGCAACACCCTGAGCCCCCACTCACCTCAGCAGAGGTCAGCCTGCACCCCAGCCTTCCGCCTATTCTGCTCCATTGATGGAAGCACACCGGGCATCATTGCTACTCACCCGACCAATGATGATAGGGGCAGAAAAGGGAATTCCTCTTTACCTTTCAGATGAAAAATTGATGACTGTGTGGAATCTTCCCAGTACAGCTGTGGGGCCTTCCTTTACTTGTATCCTGCTGCTCCGTGTCACAGTGGGAGAGCTGCTCTGGCCTCTCCTCTCAGCCTGTGCCTCCTGCAGTGTGAGCAGCTTTGTGGATAGAGGAGACACCCACACAGACTTGGGCCTGGATAGAGAACTGTGCCCTACAACATAGGTACATTTACATCACGCTCTTTTCCTTGTGTGTGAGCAATCCTTGCTCTTTTCAGATGGTACTATGAGCGTGTGACACCCCAAACACATATTTAGCATCTGTCCATATCATTAAGGCTCTCGTCAAGGCAGTTATTTCAGCCTTCTGAGGGGTAGTCCCCATGGCTGATGGTTGTGCTTCCATTCCCTGCTCAGTAGCAGTTACTGCATGTCCTGCCTTAAAGCCTCCTTGTCTCACAAAACTGCAGCTGCTGGTAAATCAGGCGTCTTCTGCATCTTCTAAGGGTTCGTCCTTCAGCTCCAACCGACTGGATGTAATGTGCAGCATCAGTTGTTTCAAAGCAGTGATGTCATCCTGGTTCTCCACCAGGGGAGTTCCGCTAAGGAAAGATACTGGGTTGGCAATAGTAGTTACAATTATTTCTATATCACCCTGCTCTACCAGGATGGCCTGGTATTTCGGGAATCTTTGGGGTGAACAGATGCCATTCAGAGGGACCTTGACAGGCTGGAAAGCTGGGCTCGGGTGAACCTAATGAGGTTCAACACAGCAAAGTGCAAGGTTTTGCACTTGGGCCGGAAGAACCCCAGGCACCTGTACAGGCTGGGAGGAGTTGTCCTTGAGAGCAGCTCGGCTGAAAAAGACCTAGGGGTCCTGATAGATGAGAAACTTAACATGAGCCAGCAGTGCGCTCTGGCAGCCCGGAAAGCAAATGGGATCCTGGGCTCCATCAGGAGAGGGGTGGTCAGCAGGGATAGGGAGGTGATCGTCCCTCTCTACTCTGCTCTTGTGAGGCCCCATCTGGAGTACTGTGTCCAGGTGCGGAGCCCTCAGTACAAAAAAGATATGGAGATTTTGGAAAGGGTCCAGAGGAGGGACAGGAAGATGATCAGGGGGCTGGAGCACCTCCCCTATGAGGACAGGCTGAGGGAGTTGGGTTTGTTCAGCCTGGAGAAGAGAAGGTTGCGGGATGACCTCATTGCAGCCTTTCAGTACCTGAAGGGAACTTACTCCCAGGAGGGGAGTAAACTCTTCGAAAGGGCTGATAATAGCAGGACTAGGGGAAATGGTTTTAAGTTGAAGGAGGGAAGATTTAGGTTGGATGTTAGGGGAAAGTTCTTTACTAGAAGGGTGGTTAGGTCCTGGAACAGGCTGCCCAGTGAGGTTGTGGATGCCCCGTCCTTGGAGGTGTTCAAGACCAGGTTGGACGGGGCCCTGGGCAACCTGATCTAGTAAAGGCGTATGTTTGGTGGCCCTGCTAGGCAGGGGGGTTGGAACTACATGATCCTTGAGGTCCCTTCCAACCCGGGTAATTCTGTGATTCTGTGATTCTGTGGGGTGAAAGCCAATGTCCCCCTTTTGCCTCCAATACAGTAAACACTGCATGAGATATTAAAACTGGTATCCTTTGGCCCAGTGTAGATTGATGGGCTTCTTGAATATTGAGCACCAGTGCACCCTGGATATCCCTTACTCACTTCAAGCTGTTTCAAGTTTACCATCAGTCCGTAGCTGTGTATCCATGGTCGGCACCCTCCTGTCATTCCTGGCAACGTATGGAGTTCCTTGGCAGTTTGCAGCTCAGGGGTTGAGCAGATGGCTTCTTTCTTGGCAGTCCTTAAGGTTCAAAGTCCAGCTGTCATCTCCTATCCCAAATACGTCACTTGCTGCTGAGTTATTTGTGCTTTCTGTAAACCAAGAAACTCAGCAAACTCTCAGTCTATTGTACACAGTCCTTTTTTTGCTGTGGCACCCACGTGCTCCAGTAAAGTTCCACCCTAGGATGGAGGATCCCAGGTCTCAGGCTCACGAGTTGACCAGTTCTCAACAATCATTTAGCTGTTCTCACAACCCTGGGTAACACTGTCCAGGTTCACTGAGTCTCTTCTCCCTCTATTAGGGAGAACAGATACACGCAAGTACTCGTATGCTATCATGAGGAATTCAGTAGGTTACATTTAATTTATAAGCATGATGCAATCAAAAGCTCGCTTAAATAAAAGCATACCCTTTTCTTTCACTCAAAATAATAGCCCAGAAAAAAATAAAAACAAAACAAAACTCTCATCATAATTGTTAAAGAAATTATCTACTAAATCTCGATGGAGAGTGGAGACACATGCTAGTTTTAGGAACACAGCACTTATCTCATTATCTGAATGCATCTCAAGGCATGCTCCTTGTGAAACTGTGAGAACTTCTATCATTAACAGACGTGTACCATGCCCTGATATATGGTTAAACCGCTTGCAGTGCACTGTCAGATGTACAGGATGGCAGCTGTATGTGCTGTGACCAAATAAACCCCACACTGAAACCTTTCAGAATTTTAGGACCTACAAGTACTGCATTCATATTAAAAGTAAAAAATTCCTAAGCTACACATGTTCTAGGTTTCCATTTGTTAGATACAACATACCTTTGGAATTAGGCGCCTAAAAAGATATGCCTTCTACTTGCTTCTCTGTCTGGCTCTTCGAAAAGAAGGCCTTTGGAGCAGGAAATGCAAAGGGCAGCTCATTTCTTAACACTGACTCTGCATCAACATTCTCTGTGTTTGCACGCTTCTTAGATGCCACTTTTCTTGTCACTGGATTTGACAGTGTGAATTCCATATCACCCAGTTGAGTATCATGCCTCGAATGGTGCCAGAGACGGAACAAAAGGTTTTCTGATCACAGCCGGAGAAGTTACTGTCAAAGAAATTCTAACAGCTGAGAAGGTCAGACACAATGCTTATAAAAATATCATACATTATTTGGCTATTGAACAAAACAGTTGAAAACTCTGATTCTCTCCTAGAATAAGTTCGTTTCTTATAGACTGTCAAACACCATTTTTTTATTTGTTCATCTCAATTCTCCATTGAGGATTAACCCTCACCAGCTTATCTAAACATAAATATGAATTATCACTTGGTTTAGTTAAAAATTTGAATAATATCACAGTGGATTTTGTTGTCCAACACAGTAAGATTGAATTTCTTTCGGTACCTTTCAACCTCTGCCTACCTCCAGCCTAACTCCAGAATCTTATTAACTGTGCCTTATCGCTTCCCATTGTGTTTTAAAATCCTCACTGACTCCTTTACTTGTTCCCTTGCTTGCTGTTTCTGTGCAAACCAAACACTGGAGTTAGGGATCACGTCAAACCAACCATGGCCTACAGGTAGAAGGCAACAAAATTTATGCTTAACATACTTCTTTGCTCTATCTTTATCTTCCTTTGGTCAAGGTCCACTAGATACTTAAATATGGAGTAAGCACTAGATACAATGAGAAGCAGATTTCTAGATTAAGAGCTGTATTTTTTCTGTAAGAAACTAGCTGTACATCTTCACACACCTGCTTTGTTTTCTGAGTATTTAGATCGAGTGGAGATTCTTCAAACACTGAAGCTACATCAGAAAATTCCATGGATCCAAACGCATCTGGCACATGGCTGCAGTCTGGCACATCTTCATATGCCAGAGCCTTTTCAGACAGAAATGTTCCACCGAGATTCTTTTGCAGAATTAGAAGGAAGATTTCATCAGAAGATTTCACCACTAAAGTCTAAATAAGATTGGTTTGCAAGTTCCAAACTATGGCTAACAGCTAATGGAAGTCCACAGGCCAGCAGCAACAACTTTTATATTATGTTCTTAATATTCTAATTGTTGATATGACGTTCATATAAAGAGCAGAAGGGAAATTACTCTTAGAGCTCAAGTCATCTTTCACAGCCTGCGTCAACAAGAGCAGCACCTCATAGCCTTTGGTTTCAAGACCTGGACCACAAGCTAGCTAATGATTTTACACAGAATTCCAGAGTTCAAGTCACTGTTTACATTAGGGCTGAAATTGTACTGAAAGCCTTCAAGTTCATCACACTTAATTATCACCGGCATCACACATAACTCCACGTTACATATGTGATCACACGCAACCTGGCAACTTCAGACAATTCCCAAAGCACTCCACTTGCACTTTGCTACTAAAGTACAGAAAAAGGAATTAACATCAGAAATAGCTGCAGTCAAAACCATCTAAGAATCCAAGTCTCCAGGAAACAAGGAAAGCAAATCCTCTCCAGGACTGTGTTCTAAAAGGAAACAGATCAGAAAGGTGAGTTCTTCCCCCCTTTGACCACCCACTCATGTAACGTCCATGTCATTTCTAAGTATGCTGCCCAGACCAAGACTGAGGATGCTTCAGAAGAAGACCTTCCCTGCTAAGCCAAACAGAACAAGTAAGGTACCAAAATATGTAGAGCCAAACGAGGAAAGGTGCTCTAAGAAGGTAAGCATCACAAGAGACCAACAGGAATACTTACACAATCCAAACAATGCACAGTTTCTGTTCCACAAGCTGCCAAGAGGAATGTGTGCAGTACTCACAGCGCACCATGTACACTGCTTACTGCAGTCATACTGCTTCGTAGGACCAGCCCAACTTACTAAAACACTTTAATGAGCAATCCGAACTGTCTGGATCAGCACGGTTCACTTGGAAGGGACCTTCACAGATAAACCTGAAGAGGTGAGGCGACTGCACTATCTAAACCTTAAAGCATATAGGACCTTAAAGCATAAGCTTAAAGCACAGAAGCATGACCAGCAGGTCGAGGGAGGTGGTGCTGCCCCTCCACACTCCTCTCATTGAAACCCCATCTGGAGCACTGCACGCAGTTCTGGAGCCCTCAACACAAGAAGGACTTGGAGATGTTCAGGCAGGTCCAGAGGAGGGCCATGAAGGTGATCAGAGAGGGCTGAAAGCACCTCTACTATGTGCACAGGCTGAGAGAGATGGGGCTCTTCAGCCTGGAGAAGACTCCAAGGAGACCTTAGAGTGGCCTTCCAGTATCTGAAGAGAGCCTACAGGGAAGGCTGGGGAGGGACTTTTCATAAGGGCAGGTAGCAACAGAATGAGGGGAAATGGCTTTACATGGGAAGAAGGTAGATTAGGATTGGATATTAGGAAGAAATGCTTCACTGTGGGTGTGGTGAGACACTGGAGCAGGTTGCCCAGCAAGGCTCCAATATGATTGCTTTGCAAGTTCCAAACTATGGCTAACAGCTAATGGAAGTCCTCAGTCCAGCAGCACAAAATTTTATATTATCTTCTTAATATTCTAATTGTGGATTTGACGTTCATATAAAGAGCAGAAGGGAAATTACTCTTAGAGCTCAACTCATCTTTCACAGCCTGCGTCAACAAGAGCAGCACCTCACAGCCTTTGGTTTGAAGACCCGGACCACAAGCTAGCTAATGATTTTACACAGAATTCCAGAGTTCAAGTCATTGTTTATGTTAGGGCTGCAATTCTACTGAAAGCCTTCCAGTTCATCACACTTCATTATCAATGGCACCACAGATACCTCACAAAGAAGCATTATGACACCACAAAGGGGCATTATGACGTCAGAAAGGGCATTATGACATCACAAAGGGCATTATGAATCACAAAGGAGCATTATGACATCACAAAGGAGCATTATGACGTCTCAAAGGGCATTATGACGTCACAAAGGGCGTTATGACACCACAAAGAAGCATTATGACATCACAAAGGGGAATTATGACGTCAAAAAGGGTCATTATGACGTCTGAAAGGGGCATTATGATGTCACAAAGGGGTGTTATGACATCACAAAGGGGTATTGTGACATCACAAAAGAGCATTAAGACATCACAAAGGGGAATTAAGACGTCACAAAGGGCATTATGACGTCACAAAGAGGCATTATCACGTCACAAAGAGGCATTATGAAAACAAAGGAGCCTTATGACGTCTCAAATGGCATTATGACATCACAAAGGGCATTATGACGTCACAAAGGGGCATTAAGACATCACAATGGGTCATTATGACGTCAGAAAGGGGCATTATGACATCAGAAAGGTGCATTATGATGTCACAAAGGGTGTTATGATGTCACAAAGGGGAATTATGATGTCACAAAGGGGCGCTGGGAAAAGATCTCTGTGTGGAGATTGCTTCTACTAGAGGTAGTTCTATAAGACTGTTATATAGAGCTGTGCAGGGGCTGTAAATCTGTCTGCAGAGGGTGATGATCAGTTCCAAGTGTCTGCAGTCAATGCTCATGGACAGAGCCCATCCAACCTGGCCTTGAATGCCTGCAGGCCTTGAATGGGGCATCCACAGCCTCCTTGGGCAACCTGTTCCAGTGTGTCACCACCCTCTGAGCAAAAAACATCTACCTAAGATCCAACCTATACCTCCTCAGTCTCAGTTTTAAACCATTCCCCCTTGTCCTATCATTATCCACCCTCATAAACAGCCATTCCCCCTCCTGTTTATACGCTCCCTTCAAGTACTCAAAGGCCACAATGAGGTCTCCCCACAGCCTTCCATTCTCCAGGCTAAACAAGCCCAGATCCCTCCACCTTTCCTCATAGGAGAGCTGCTCCAGCCCTCTGATCATCACAGTGGCCCTCCTCTGGACCCCCCCCAACAGCTCCACATCCTTCCCAGGCCTGGACACAGTGCTGCAAATATGGCCTCACAAGAGCTGAGCAGGAGTGGACAATCACCTCCCTCTCCTGCTGGCCACCCCTTTTTCAGTGCAGCCCAGAACACACATGGATCTATCTTTTCCATACGGATATTCCCATCTGTGTACATATATATACCACACCTACACCCCCACAATCTGCTACAACTCCATAGAATTTTCAAGGTTGGAAAAGACCTGGATGATCTTATGATCTTATGATCTCAGATCTTATGATCTGGATGATCTTATGATCATCCAGTCCAACCATCACCAATACTTCCCAGTTAAATCACATCCCTCAACACAACACCCAAACTTTTTGTGAACTTCCCAGGGTTGGTGACTCTACATGAGAGAAAAGGGCACTCAGATAAGGGATTCTGCATTTGCTATTAGCAGAGGTGGGATGAGACCGAGCACTGCCCCAGCTCCTGGGATAATGCAGAAGGGCTGAGACCTTCCAGCTGCTTCCACCCAGGGTCACACAGCAAAGCCGACCCTGCAGGAGTCTGCATCATTCTTTGCATGGCATTGCTAAGAGGAAGATCCCCCCCCTACCCTTGGCTCTACACTCCAGCTGCTGTCTGCCATCTGTAAAGCCACCACAGCTCTCCTACTGGAGTTCCCATCTGCACAGTGACAGCTTGGTTTCTTCTTACTGTCAAAGCAGCCACAGCCTCAGTGCTTCTCAAATCTCCCCTTTTCAGCTGATTTCCTCTTTCTTGTGGCTGGGCAATTCCTCCCTCTCACAGTCATCCCTCTGCCCCACTCTGTGCCCACAGACCCAGAGAGGGCACACAGAGCCAGCCCTGTCCCAGCTGCTGCTGCTTCACATCTGACAGTCTCAGGAGCTGAGATCCAGGCCGAGACAGCAATGCCCAGACATGGTTTGCAGGACGTTTGTGATAGGAAATAGGGAGGCTTGTGATTAAACCTGCCCCCTAAGGAGGAAGGCAATGCTGCCTGCAGCCCCAGCAGGCATTACAAAACATCCCCATTTACAGGAGGGTTTTAAATAGCACAATTCAGGAACTACAACTGCACAAATTCCCGCATGCCCTGGAATAAGTTTGGGAATGGACATGGTTCTACCACCTGTGCAATGCCATAGAAATAACAACCATCCACCTGTAAACC
This sequence comes from Coturnix japonica, assembly GCF_054131305.1. Lineage (NCBI taxonomy): Eukaryota > Metazoa > Chordata > Aves > Galliformes > Phasianidae > Coturnix > Coturnix japonica. Next base: position 5,121,757 of record NC_140687.1, on the reverse strand, counting down.
TCCATCCTCTCCCCTGCTGCACAAAGGGAAGCTCAACAGCAGTGCACAAATGTCCCAGCAATGTCTGAGCACTGCTCTGTGCATCCCAACCTGCTCATCCCATCCACTCCTGGCTGGGCAGCAGGATTGGGGTGGCACATTGCAATGGGCACAGAGGAACATGGAAGCCACACACATGTGAGGAAGGGGCTGGCTGTGCTCCACACTCACGTTATCAGACATGATTTGCCCTTCTGTGGGGAGCCTCTGCTCTTTCCCAGCTCATCCTCCAGCGTCTGGGACTCCAGGATCTCATTCAGGCTGTTGTTGGCTGCGGGGCAGCTCCATGAAGAGCCTCCCCTCCACCGACCGGCACACAACAGCCGCTCCCGCGCACTGCGGCTCAGCCAATCGGAGCCGGCGGAGCTGCCGCTGCCCGATGGGACCCCCCCCCCCACATATTGACCCCCCAGACGAGGAAGAGGAGGAGGAGAGCGACGAGGAGCTGCCGCAGGAGCTGACGTTGGGGCGGGGGGGCAACGCGGGGGGGGGTCGGCAGTGGGGGGTGGGGGAGGGGGTGGGGCAGCATTACCCCCGGACCCCGTGGACCCCCCCCAGCCAAAGTGCTGCTCTCCGACCCCCGCGGGCTCTTTGTGCAGCCGCTGCCCTCCAGTTATAGGACCCCCCCCCCCATATTGCGCTTTGCTCACCCCCACCTCCGGAACCCCCCCCCCACTCACCACATCGCCCCCTCCCCCCCCGGGTGGGGTTATGGGGGGTGGGGTGGGGTCGACGATGTGCCGTAAGCCGCGCCGGGGTCGTGTGACAAACCCCCCCCCCCATCAAGATGAATGGGGCGCTGTCGGGGGGGGGCTCAGCCATAAGGATAAAGCGGGGGGGTTAGTGACGGGGGGGGCAGTGCTATAGGGAACGCAACTAATCTAAGCCCCCCCCCCCAACATTAACACCCCATTGTGTGTGGGGGTGGTGGGGGTGGGGCACACAATAACCCCCCCAAAGGCCAAACAGCCCCAACACCCCCCCTCAAAGCCGCTGACTTACGCTGTGCCAACCCTGCATGAAGGGCCCCCCCCCATCGATTGAGCCCCCCCCAATCCCATCTATAGTTGAGAGCTATGCTTTTTGTAACCCCCCCTTTTAAAGCCCCCCCCCCCCACAATGTTGTGCACGATGTGCTGCCCCCCATGAGCCCCTGACCCCCCCCCTTAAAAGATGGGGTGGGGGGGGTGGTCTCGGACCCCCCCTCCTTTAAACGATGGGGTGGGGGGGCGGATTGTCACTGCCCCCCAACACCAAAATGGACACCCCCCTTTTAAAGGATGGGGTGGGGATGGGGGGGTGGGGGGTGAAGGTGATCTCGCCCCCCCCCCCATTAAAACGGACCCCCCACCCCTTTAAAGGATGGGTGGGGGTCGGTTACGGGCCCCCCCGGCGCTGTGTGTGTATGTGCCCCCCCCCGTTTTGCTCCCCCCGTGGCGCAGTGTGCTGGGAAAGGATCTCTGTGTGGAGATTGCTTCTACTAGAGGTAGTTCTATAAGACTGTTATATAGAGCTGTGCAGGGCCTGTAAAGAGAGTTGAGGGGGACTCTAGTGGGCATATGGGGCTGTGGTGGGCAATAGGAGGACTAGGGGCTCTAGGGGGCTCTGAGGGTGTGTAGGGGTTGTGGATCAGGTTGGATCTTAGGAAGATGTTTTTCACTCAGAGGGTGGTGACGCACTGGAACAGGTTGCCCAAGGAGGCTGTGGATGCCCCATCCCTGCAGGCATTCAAGGCCAGGCTGGATGTGGCTCTGGGCAGCCTGGTCTGGTGGATGGCGTCCCTGCACATAGCAGGGGGTTGGAACTGGATGATCTTTGGGATCCTTTTCAACCCAGGCCATTCTATGACTGTACAGTTCCATAGTGGAACAAATATAATATGCTAACTATGTAAAACATGGAGTCAGACCTGTGTGATTTGTCCACACCAGGAGGTGATTAGAAAACAATTTGTAAGCTACAAAGCTGCTTGCTGGAAAGGAAAAGAAAATAAAACTACAAGAAAAAGGGAAATCATTTCTTCCTGAAAATAGGAAGAATTATAGATCTGACATGAAATTTGAGTGAAGCTCCTGATTTTATGAAGCTATTCCCATTATTTTCTTGGTGCTGTGTTTCCCAAATGAGTGGTTTCTGGCTCTGCTGCAGCACCAGTCTGCATGTGAACATCAACTCTGTTCACCATCTGGGAAGATTAGGACTTCCCTTCTCCTACCAGCACCACTGAATTACAGTTACTCAGTGGTTAAACAAAGGAATCCTTAAAGAAGGGTTTACAGCTGTCCTGTTGTCTGAAGTGCTTGGGGCATTCTGATGCTATTAAGCTCTATGTATTAACAAGTTAAAAAAGAAAAGGTAGGCATCTGATTGTTGTGACAGTTTCTAAGCGATTTGGAAAGCTGTACCACCCAACCACTCCTTCTATTTGATGGAGGTGACAAAGCTCAGTTTAATTTCTGACTGCTGTTTAAATTCTGAAGCTCGAGCTGGTTCCTGGAGCAGAAAAAGCTCGGAAGCTGTCCCTCCTACAAGCAGGCACCTCTGAGCAAAATATGACATCTCAGTTTCTGATGGTAAGGTCAGGAGATCTGATTCCAGCATCTAGCTTTTGGCTTAATACTGTGTTAGTGGGACCTTTGGCATCTAGCACTTAATGATCTTGAAGGTTTCTTCCAACCCAAGCCCTCCCATGATCCTATGATTCTGTGATTTCATTCAGGTTTATTGAGATGAGTTCTCCTGAATGTGCTGTTCTCCATATGATTATAATTGGAGTCCAGATGGGTGACTGAAACCAGACACCAAACTTTCTGATGGCCAAAATTAAATGAAATCAATCCTTTACTGTGTCAGTAGTCTGTAACTAGAGCCCATCAGGTAATTCCCAGCCTCCTGCCTGTATCAGTGGCTGCACACAGTGAAAAAGTCTGATGGGATTTTAACCTCTAAAATGTTCCAAAGCAACCAGAGGGTGAATATATTCACTATGTAAATACCTGCAGGAATAAGCTTGTCATGTATGTCCTCAGGTACCACAGTAGTTAATGGTGGGACTCAGTAGGTCATGCTGAAAGTTGAGTCTGCTGATTTTGAAGGTCTTTTGAAGGTCTTTTCCAGCCTACATGACCTTATGCTAATATTTCTGAAATTTATTTCTGTTCAGCTCCCAGAAAACCTCCCACCCAGCACCCAACTGACCCCGTGCTGAAAAATAAAACAGAAACCTCAGTGACGCTGGCATGGTCCCCTCCGAAGATTCACCGCCCCATTCCAGTCGATGGCTACATTGTGGAATGCAAGAAACTAACTGGCTTCACCTGGGTGAGGTGCCACGAGTCTCATGTCCCCGTCCCAGAGTTCACGGTGAGCAATCTGTCTGAAGAGGCTGATGATCAGTTCCGAGTGTCTGCAGTCAATGCGCATGGACAGAGCCCGTCTCTGGAATTCCCAGGGAGCGTGCACCTTGGTAAGCACAAAAACCCCAATGGAAATGGGTCAGTGTGTGCTGAGCAGCTGTGTTGGTTCCCTAAAGATGCTTCCTTTGACTTTAAGGTTAGCAGTGCATTAACACACCAAAGGCTTTCCTTTATTCCTAGTTCTCCTATCTCCTATCAACCTCCAGCTACCACTAAAGTGATACAAGTTGTTTCTGTGACAGAGACATGAATATCCTTATCTTTTGATATCTCACATGTGCAAGAGGCAGAACTTTCTGTAACAGATCTTAAGCACAGAAGTGCTTCTTGTAGCACTCATGCAAAGGGAGAAGTAGAAATGTACCTATGATTTAATCTTCCATCTCTAAATGAGATACCAGACTTGCATCTAAAGAGCATTAAGACATACATGTTCTTCCTCAGACCCAGTCCTGGCTGTGAAATCCCCCCTAACAACTGGTGAAGCTGTACCTGGAGGGGATGCCATGTTTACTATTGACCTTACAACAATGTGCAAGCATGCCAGCTGATGAATGTCTGCAGTTCACAGCTATTGGCCAGTGCATTCAGTCACCAGGTTTACCACTGCATGACCATAGAGCAGTACTTTCAGCTGCAGGTTCAGACAGCCTTTCTGATTGCACTGGAATAGTTTAGAAGTAGGGGAGCAATCATTCCAATAATATCTCTATCAATCAGCTTTGCATGACAAAGTAGAACAAATAAACATTCATGATGGGAGGACCTGTTTGTCATTGGGTGGAAACCTCTGCAGAAGCATGTTTAGAGCATTATTAATCAGTAGAAGGAGATGTTTGGTTGATTTTTACTTAGTAAATCCAGCAAGAAGACCAAATGAAATATCGTGAATTGCTCAGCACTGACACAATGATGAGTGCAGGAACAGAAGGTGATACTTTTTCAGAGATGTTGCAGCAAACATTGACCACGTTAGCCTGATATCAATTGAAATAACGAGGCCTTTGCTCCTGACAGGTGCTGCAGTGAGATTTACCAAGAAGAGCAAAGATGTAGAAAAGATCTGCGCTTGGCTGCGTGAGGAAGCCAAACTGCAGTCTGAGCTTTCAGACACAGGCGCTACTGTGGAGTGGATGAAGGATGGGAAGGAGCTCAAGGCCAGTGAAAATTATGAACTGCAAATTGTGGGGAAGAAACACACCCTGAAAATTCACAACGACTCAATGGATGATGCTGCAAGTTATCAGTGCATCTGTGAGGGGGATAAAATGCTCTATCAGCTTTCAGTGAAAGGTATGTGACAGTCTGGGCTGTCCTCTTCCTGCCCAGGGCCAGCAGACTGCATTCACCTGACTCCCCGACAGTCCAGCTGTTGTCAGACAGCATCTGGGGTGTTTTCAGTGGCTGTTTTGACTTGAACTGGCCAATCTGCTTTGTAGAGCCATTTGATTTCTGTGTTCTGTCCTGTGATTCGTCCCTAAGATATAGAGGAAATCAAGGGAAAGACAGGAAAAAGAGCATCCCAGCCTTCCTGCTCTTCTGTCAGGGTGGCCACAAGAGATGATGTCAACATCTCTTTTTGTAGCAGTGATCCCAAATGTAGAAAACACCTGTGAAGAGTCACAGGGACTAAATTGATGGAGAGCAGAACTTCCTGCCAAGGCTTGTCAGCTAGTCTTAATTTTGCTTTTCTTCTCTCTCTTTGTCATGTTAGCATAATATTTCATACTGGCAGGTCTGCCCATAGAATTAACTGGCACAGGCTGCCCAGGTAGGTGGTGGGATCCCTGGAGGTGTTCAGGAGCTGTCGAGATGTGGCCCTGATGGATGTTATCAGGGGGCATGGTGGGGTGGGTTGGGGTTGGAATCAAAGGAGGACCCCCATGTATTTCATCGGGAAGCACTACTGGTAATAAGACCTTTGGAGCAAATCCTGGTAGGGCCACGCTCAGCTGGTCCAGTCTGGAGGCTGTTTCTCCTTACTGCAGTATCTGCAGTGAAAACCAGCAGCTGCTTTTGTGTGGTTGGGCTCACATCCAGCACTGGTGACGGGACTACAATGATAAGAGACAGTTCCTGAAAAAATGAATGAAATTTGACTGTATGATAGGATGGAGTTAAATGTATTGACAGGATCTCAGTCATCCCAGTGTCCATCAGCTGGCTCTCGAGCTCCTAAATACAGGCATTCTGTAGAACGTTGTTGAATTTGTATTATACATGCGTGTTCTTGGAACTGCAGAACAAATGCATGCATAATCCAGACTTTGATTTTAGCAGCTCTGACTGCGCTGTCTCAACAGACCCAACTCAGTTGTGTGCGCTGTTTTGAAATGATATGTTAACAAGAAGTTGGAAAACAAGCTCAATTACCCTCAGTAAAATAGGACCGTGGACTTAGGCTTGAACTTTTGGCTAAGACAGTGGTGAGATTTTGAATCTTTGAAGTCAATTATTCCACTGTGTGTTAATAAGGGCCAGTTTTATCATCTAACTTTTGCACTCCAATTAATTTCCATAAAGGAATTCTTTTTTTTCTTTTTTCTTTTCAGTCCTAAGTCATATCTCTATCTTTTAGGCTTGATTTGTTTGCCAGGGGGTTACAGTGCAGTAATAGATACCCCCTCCATTGATTTCCTTCTAGTTTGCTTGTTCCAATTCTTTCCTCAGTTTTCCTATTTTAGACATTTTCTTGAAGCCTTGGGCTTCTTCCTTTGGCTCTGTCCCCTGTACAGTGTACGTCCTTCAATTTGTGGAGATAAGGTAATCTGGTATGTGGTTTATAAAAGCTGCCAATTTGCCAGCTTCTGAATTAGAATCTAGCAATTAGAACTAGGATTAAACGTGCACGTTTGATCTTATGATAAATGAATGCCTCATGGTCACCAATGTCCCTGCAGTTCTTTACCATCATATGTATTTTGTGTCTTCATATTTTGTTTCAGCACTGGCAAACTTCGTAATCAAAGAGACAAGTGGAGGAGTAATCAGGGCCGTTGCTGGAAAACAAGCTGAATTTGTTTCTGAGACCTCTGAAGCCAATGTCATGGTGAAGTGGTACAAAAATGGCAAAGAAATCAAGACCAGTAAGAAATTCACAATGGAAGATAAAGGGAAACTGCATAAGCTTGTGGCTTCAGCTGTAACGAAAGAAGACGAGGGAACATACATCTACACAATTGGAGATGACACTCTGATTTTTGATTGGAAAGTCTCAGGTAAGTTTGTGAGGCAAACATAGGATCACAATCCATGTAAAGCACTTCAGACTTAATTCATTTTATTTGTCCAACGCTGTGGGTTTCCAGTATTTAGGACAAAGATTGCATAGCTCTATTGAAGCAATTCTGACCTTCCTGTTGTCCCTATGCAAATCCACAGTATGAGCAAATAATGTAACTGTGTTGTGATGAATTCAAGACAGCCTTAGCTCCAGCTGGGGCTGGAGTCACGACTTGAGCCCTGACATCTGGGCTTCATTCATCTAGTTCATGTATTGCCTCAGCACTTACATCATCTTTAAACCTATGACTGAAATGGTCCTAAGTTATTAGCATGGGAATCCTGTCTCCTCTTTGGACAAATTAAACTCCACATTTGGAGAGTTGAGTGTCTCCTGCTGTACCCGAAGGACATTGTGATCTCTGAGGTGTCTCCCTGAGGTGCTGTAAGCACAGCCATTAGCTCATAGTGCAAGTAAAGCACTGTTAGGTCAAGCCTGGAGGAGTAATGCTTGTCACTGACATGTTCCTGTTCAGGGTGGAGCTGGAGGGTAAAATAACACAAGAAATTGTCATTGAAATTCAATATCTGTGAAATTCAGCTGGTTGCATTCACAGAACCTGGCGTTAAGATCTGTTTTCTGTTTTATATCTTGAGCCTATTTTCCATAACCCAGTCCTCATTTATGAACTGAAGCTCTACTGAAAGCCTTTCGCTGTGTATGCTCATGCTGCAGTGCAGCGCTTGTGACCTTTAACAGCACATTCACGTTCCTCTGATCACAGGATCCTTACGGTTGATTAAGACCCTCTAGTCTGACTGCTCACCCATCACCACCGTGATGCTCACCATCAGCTTAGCTAAAAACTCAGCAGAGATGATAGATCAAGCACAACACTGGATTTGGGGTGGCTAGAGATTCCTAAGATATTGAAGGATTGCTTGCAGGTGGTGTTGGTTCAGGTATTCACCCTGCATCCCACCTGCTGTTCTGTTTGGTTGAGAATCATGCATTCTGCAATTTCACTTTGTAATTCAAAGACCCTGGCTTTATCTGTTGAAAAACTGATCTAAAACAAGCCAAGAAGACTCCGTTGGAACTGGTTGATGCAGAACAAAGGCATCCCCAAAGGACAAGTTGCACTGTTTGATGAACATTATTGGATGAGAGCTAAGCTAAGATTTAAAAAGTTCTGGGGCTGTCTCTGAGCATCAAATACAGAGGAAGCCTGCATGATTCCCTGAGAATGGATGCCTCCTACTTTGGTGTAGGGTTAAGGGAACACTAGCAGTAACTCCTATCACAAAATGTCGCATGCCTCAGACAAAATGCCATCAAGAGGGCTTAATTAGGAGCACCAAATGGTCGCAAGATGGTCTTAGGGCAGGGAAGTAATCTATCTATGTGATATTGATTGATGCTATTAGTTCTTAACAGCTTGACTCTAGAAGGACTGTTGTTCTTTGGTCACCTAGTTATAAAAGAATAAATGGCTCCTGTCTATTACAATTTTTAACGCATTTTTTGTTCACTGATGCCATAAATGTTCCTGGCATAGTAATTGGCCTTGGTATATTCAGTGACTGAAAGCAACAGTTGTTGCTCTAAGAAATGCAGTACAAAGCTAGGTCTGCCTGTAGCTGACAGCCATCAGCTTGCTCCTCAGGCAGGTTCTGTCTGTGTATGGGAGATCACAATGTGAACCACTGATTGATCAGCTGAGGCAAGTGTGGGGTCAGCTGTGGGAGCACAGGTGAAAGTTATGTAGCTGTGCTCCCTGGAGGGGTGGAGTTCGACTCCACCTCCTCTGAGACCTCATTTAAGGGCTGACCCTCACTGAGGCAGCATCTCTTGGAGATTGCTCACCAGGGAGGATCACCTCAGCTCTGGTGAGTTCCCTTTTCCTTATATCTTCTGTATTTCTACCATTTTACTTGTAATTGCTATCCTTGTTAATACCAGCATAGTTATTGCCAATACATTTGGCAAGCCAGGCAGGAGCCACTGACTTGGCATCTAGAAATATAAGGAAAAAAAAAAAAATGTCCTTTGTGTGGAAAATCTTTAATTGGTACAAGGGGGAGAAGACCACCCCCATAGGGACATGCCTTCCTGGACAAATTCCAGGTTTTGAGACGTCCCCATATTACCAATTAGCAACAATTATTGAACAATGGGGCCCTTTAAGAGTACCAAATAACATGGATGCCTATTGTCTAACTGATTACTTTCTAGGACTACAAAAAGATATCTTAATTACAAAAGAAAAGCGAATGGCTGCATCTATGGCAGCCTGGCCATTATTAAATGCTTTAAATCGGGCAGAGATAAAATCAAACAACATTGCACATGAAAATGAATTGTTAAAGGCCCGTATTGAAAAATTGGAGGGTGAGATCAATCTATTGACAGGAAAAAAACCGTCATTTTCTTCCTCCAACCCTCAAATTAGATACATTTCATTTAATGACGATCAAGATCCTGAAGAAATGAATCAAAATAAGATCACTAAATCTGATCTAGAAAAACCATCTGAGACAGACTCACTAGAAGTCCGTCCAGTAATAACTCAAAAAACAAAGAAAATTCAAGATCGACCAGCAGGAGTGCCTCCTGATCAATGGCCCCCTGCCGAATCTGTTTTACATGTAACAGCCCGTCCATATACGCCTACTGAACTCATGGACCTAGTGCAACGATTTAGGCAAAGGCCAAGGGAAAGTGTTCCGGCTTGGTTATTACGGTTATGGGATTCAGGGGCAGATAGTGTACTGGTTAGTGGCCCCGAAGTATCTAAGTTGGCCACAATAACAGTACATCCTGCCCTTCGGCAGAGACTGTATGCTGGGACTCAGTTCCCTGAAGAAAACCATTCAATTGTAGAATGGATAATGGCTGCTTGCCGCATGGTGTGGACAAATAAAACTGACATGCCAGTAAACACAGGGATGTGGTCTTCTATGGAAGACCTTCAAAATTATATACGCGAATTAGGTATGAGAGAGGCTATCTACGAAGACACATTCGATAGCCCTGATATGGTTAAATTTTCTGCGGGAATGAGGGACCTAATTTTACAGTAAGCACCCTCTCATATGTATGGAACCTTGGTTTCCATACTTAATCCAGTAGTATCCGCAGAGGCAGTAGTCCAACAAGCCGCCCAATTGGTAGCAGACCTCGGAGAAACTGAGCGTTTACGAGCTAAGCGCAATATCAGGGTGATTGAGGATGCCGAGGCTTTTCCAATAGTGCGAGCCAGAAGATCGGCCCCGCGAACTTCTCGGGCAGGACCTGTTAGGGTATCCCGGAAACAAATGTTTAATGATCTGCTCCGGGCAGGCGTTCAGTTTTCAAAAATTGATGGGCAGCCCAATCAGGTTCTCCTTCAGTTGTGGAAGCAACTGAAGGATGAACAAAAATTTCAGAATAAACCCAAAAGGCCAGGGATAAGATTTATAGAGCGGCGACCAACAACAACATGGAATTTAGAAGATTTTATAGTTCCAAATAGGAAAAAGAAGCCACCTCAGGTGCCTCGGGTTATGACACCGGAGGTATCGGAGGTAAAAGACTTGAATCTGGCTCAGTTCATGGCTTGACGAGGGATGTCAGTCCTCCTAGGGCCTCTAGACGGGACCGGAGGCCCTATGTGGAACTGACGATATACTGGTCCCGAAAGAATATACAGAAGGTTATGGCCCTAGTTGATACCGGGGCAGAGACAACTATAATATATGGAGACCCAACTAAATTTAAAGGTAATAGAGTGATGATTGGAGGTTTTGGGGGACAAACCATTCCGGTCACCCAAACCTGGGTAAAACTGGGGGTCGGGCGTCTTCCACCACGGGAGTACAAGGTATCCATTGCCCCAATTCCAGAGTATATATTAGGAATTGATATCCTGTGGGGTCTGGCTCTCCATACAACAGTGGGAGAGTTCCGATTGCGGCAGAGATGCATTAGTATCCGGGCAATCCAGACAATATTGAGAGGCCATGCAAAACATGAGCCTATTTGTTTGCCGAAGCCACGCCGGATTACTAATGTGAAACAGTACAGACTCCCGGGTGGGCAGGATGAAATAACAAAGACGGTGCAGGAATTAGAAAGAGTGGGTATTATAAGGCCTGCACATAGCCCATATAACTCCCCAATATGGCCAGTGCGAAAACCGGATGGAACATGGAGGATGACAGTAGACTATAGGGAATTAAATAAGGTCACGCCACCTGTTCATGCGGCTGTACCCAATATTGCCTCCCTAATGGACACACTAAGCAGGGAAATCAAAACATATCACTGTGTCTTGGATTTGGTGAATGCATTCTTCAGTATTCCAATCAGTGAAGAATCGCAAGATCAGTTTGCATTTACATGGGAAGGGAGGCAATGGACTTTCCAGGTCCTACCCCAAGGGTACGTACATTCGCCCACTTTTTGTCATAATTTAGTGGCACGTGATCTGGCTAAGTGGGAAAAGCCAAATAATGTCAATTTATATCATTATATTGATGACCTCCTGTTAACATCCGATTCGTTAGAGGCGGTGAGACAAGCAGCAGATTTGTTGATAGCTTACCTGCAGAAAAGAGGGTGGGCTATAAACCCACAGAAGGTGCAAGGTCCGGGGCTATCTGTAAAATTCCTGGGAGTAATTTGGTCCGGGAAAACCAAAGTACTACCCAGTGCGGTAGTAGATAAAGTCCAAGCGTTTCCAGTCCCTACAACATCAAAACAATTGCAAGAATGTTTGGGTATATTGGGGTATTGGCGCTCCTTTATACCTCATTTAGCTCAGCTATTAAGGCCATTATACAAGCTTACAAAGAAGGGTCAATCATGGAATTGGGGAAAGATAGAACAGGATGCTTTCCAACAGGCAAAACTGGCAGTTAAACAAGCTCAGGCGTTGGGTATATTTGATCCGACCCTCCCAGCTGAACTAGATGTTCATGTTACTCAAGATGGTTTTGGCTGGGGCCTGTGGCAACGCCAGAGTTCTGTTCGAACCCCCATTGGATTCTGGTCTCAGGTTTGGCACGGAGCAGAAGAACGATATAGCATGATTGAGAAACAGTTATTGGCTGCCTATTCGGCATTACAAGCAGTAGAGCCGATAACGCAAACAGCAGAGGTCATAGTTAAGACTTCATTACCAATCCAGGGGTGGGTGAGAGATTTGACTCACCTTCCTAAGACGGGGGTGGCCCAAGCACAAACGGTGGCACGATGGGTCGCCTATCTAAGCCAGAGAAGCAGTCTGTCTTCATCTCCACTTAAAGAAGAACTACAGAAGATCCTAGGCCCAGTGACGTATCACAGTGATACATCAAAAGAACCGATGGTTGCTCCACCAGAGAAGAGTCCCGTTCAGGAAGGAAGATATCCTATTCCTGAAGATGCCTGGTATACGGATGGGTCCAGCAGAGGCAACCCGAGCAAGTGGCGAGCAATAGCATACCATCCCTCTACTGAGACCATCTGGTTTGATGAGGGGGATGGTCAAAGCAGCCAATGGGCAGAATTGCGAGCCGTGTGGATGGTTATAACTAAAGAACCTGGTGACGGCGTCCTGAACATCTGTACAGATAGTTGGGCTGTGTACTGGGGGCTCACTCTGTGGATTACGCAATGGGCTACCCAGGAATGGACTATCCACGCCCGACCGATTTGGGGTAAAGACATGTGGGTAGACATTTGGAATACGGTCAAACACAGGACAGTATGTGTCTACCATGTCTCTGGTCATCAACCCTTGCAGTCACCAGGAAATGATGAAGCTGACACACTGGCCCGAATCCGATGGATTGAGAATTCACAATCTGAAAATATTGCCCGTTGGTTACGTCAGAAGCTACGGCATGCTGGACAGAAGATAATGTGGGCAGCTGCTAAAGCATGGGGGCTGCCTGTACAACTATCTGATATCGTTCAAGCATGTCAGGATTGCGATGCTTGCTCAAAGATGAGACCGAGACCGTTGCCTGAAACAACATCCCACATTGCTAGAGGATATAGTCCTCTTCAGAGATGGCAGGTCGACTACATTGGGCCCCTCCCTCGGTCTGAGGGGGCGAGATATGCCCTGACCTGCGTTGACACTGTAAGTGGACTGCTGCAAGCCTATCCTGTACCAAAGGCAAATCAAGCATACACAATTAAGGCACTTACTAAACTGATGTCTGCATACGGGACACCTCAAGTTATCGAGAGTGACCAAGGGACTCACTTCACTGGAGCGATGATACAGCGCTGGGCAGAAGAAAACAACATTGAATGGCGATTCCACCTGCCATATAACCCAACAGGGGCAGGCCTTATTGAACGTTATAATGGTATCCTTAAGGCTGCCCTGAAAACAGACTCTCAGTCCCTGCAGGGGTGGACAAAAAGATTATATGAAACCGTGCGGGACCTGAATGAAAGACCTCGGGATGGCAGACCCAGTGCCCTGAAAATGTTACAAACTATATGGGCCTCCCCTCTTAGGATCCAAATTACAGGCACCGATAATAAGGTAAAACCGCAGGTTGGTACTGAAAATAATCTTCTGCTCCCTGCCCCTGAGAATTTAGAACCGGGAATCCATAAGATAAATTGGCCTTGGAAGGTGCAGGTAGGACCCAAATGGTGTGGCCTACTTGCACCTTGGGGGAGATTATTGGAGGTGGGAGGTTCAGTCACCCCCTCGGTGATAGGTACATGGCCTACTGACATCGTGGTCAATACTCCGGCCTTTATTGCTAAAGGAACACCTATTATGTCCCTATGGCAGATCAAGACTCCTCCTCTGGTGCCAGATATAGTTATACAGCCACAGATATCTGGCCAGAGGGTATGGTATCGGAGGCCGGGACATAATCCAGTACAAGCAGAAGTATTGACCCAAGATAAAAATACGGCCTGTATCTTGCCCTGGAGGGCGGATCTTCCCCTCCTAGTACCCTTGAAACATCTATATTACTCCCCTTAAGATTGATTCTAAGCCTCTAGGACCATTACTCTGGACTGATGAAACGCAGACGGACCTGCACTTCAAGATGATTTGTCTCCGGTAACATCTATCAAGCACTGGCCCATGGAAGATCATAAACACCCATCCAATCATCATCATTTGAATAATATCAACATCTAATGCGACGGGAGATTGTATCAGCGTCGTGATTGGGTCTCTGTAATAAGGGGAACTCACCTAATCATTGGTTCACGTTGTGAAGGGGTGGAGTGTATGGGAGATCACAATGTGAACCACTGATTGATCAGCTGAGGCAAGTGTGGGGTCAGCTGTGGGAGCACAGGTGAAAGTTATGTAGCTGTGCTCCCTGGAGGGGTGGAGTTCGACTCCACCTCCTCTGAGACCTCATTTAAGGGCTGACCCTCACTGAGGCAGCATCTCTTGGAGATCGCTCACCAGGGAGGATCGCCTCAGCTCTGGTGAGTTCCCTTTTCCTTATATCTTCTGTATTTCTACCATTTTGCTTGTAATTGCTATCCTTGTTAATACCAGCATAGTTATTGCCAATACAGTCTGGATGGAATGAAGGGCATGAAATACTGATGTGCTCATCAAACGCTGCTTGTTAGCTTAGAGACAAGGTGTTGAATTGGTTTGTTCATGTATTGCAAACAGGTTACTTAGCTGCCTTAATTTTAGCTTCAGAAGAACATGTGCAGAATACAGAATTGATTAAAAGAAATAAGAACTGTCTGCATAGAACTTACTCTTTCCTTACACAGGAGAATCAAGCACACGTTTGTATGTGAGTACCTCCAGAGGTGAAACTTGATCCCCCAGATGTAATGAGCAGAGACATTACAATCAGTTCTAACTGTATCTTAATGCTGTGCTGAATAAGCCTGAGTCAGGATGTAAACCACTTTCTCTTTTTTTCTTCAGATGAAGCCATTAATTTTGTCAGCAAGTCCAAAACGACTCCAGAAATATCAGTCAGTCCTTCTGAAGACCTGGAGCTGGTGTGTGAGGTGTCAGCTGCAAGCGGAGCTGTCGTATAGAAGAAAGATCAAATAGAGGTGAAGCAGGACCAGAGGACAACCATCATCTCCCAGGGGACGCACCGCAAGCTCATGGTCAAAAATGTGACCCTGAAAGACCAAGGGAGCTACAGCTGTGAAACAAAAGATGACAAAGCAACATTCCAAGTGAAAGTCAGAGGTGAGAAAATGCTTGGAATCCCAGAGATAAAGGAACACTTCATGTTGTGTGTCTTGCATTTGGAGGATCAACTTACAGCCTCTCTGGTGCAAAACATTTTGGCTATAGGACTTTCTTTGTCATCTAGTGTCATAGCAACACTTTTCTACATGTGCTTTTCCATCCAGGAATGAATTACTGCAACAAACAATAGGCAAGGAGGGTAACTTGTGCAGCTCTTGTAGTCAGCTGGTGTCTGCAGGGTTACAGTGCAAGAGCACACCAGGCATGCAAGGAGTGAGAAAAGGGGAGGTGTTTGATGAGATCTGGTTACAAAATTTGAATGACACAATGAGGTGGAAAATGCCACTAATCAGACTCATAAATGGCCTGGGTTGCAAAGGCCCACAGTGCTCATCCAGTTCCAACCCCCTTCTTCCTATGTGCAGGGTTGCCAACCAGCAGCCCAGGCTGCCCAGAACCACATCCAGCCTGGCCTTGAATGCCTGCAGGGATGGAGCATCCACAGTCTCCTTGGGCAACCTGTTCTAGAGGGCCATTCCCTTCTGATTTACTGGAAATGTAGAGAGACATCAGAAGAAACAAAGAGAAGGGAGGAGGTTCAGCAGTGCATGCAGGTGTTCTAAATCTCATGTCCAAATCTGCTATCAGACTGCGAAATGTTTAGATTTATGATATGATATGAAATGATATGCCTATTCATTTCCCAAGGCAAAATAGAGGGGAAAGTATTTTCCTGTCTTAATGAGGCATCATGATGGTCCCTGTGAAGGGCAAGTATAATGAAAATGGGGAACTGGAGTAAGCTCTGCAGCAGACTACAGCAAAATGGTGTGACTGTTGTGATGTCCCTGCAGAGAAAGAAGACGTGTTTACAAACAAGGACAAGGTACAAAAGGAGGTGAAGGCTGCACTGACTCAAAATGCCACGCTGAGCTGCGAGGTGGCCCAGGAGAAGATGGAGGTGAAGTGGTACAAGGAGGGGAAACTGATCACCTCGAGCAAGAAGTTCAAGGTGGAGTCAGAGGGCAAACAGTGTCGGCTGGTGGTGATCCAGGTAGAGAAGAAAGATGCAGGGGAGTACAGCTGCGAGGCTGCTGGCCAGAAACTCACCTTCAAGATTCATGTCACAGGTGAGAGAGAACACATTTTGGCCTTTCATTCTAGAATGTTTTAGAAAACGGTCATTAGTTTGTAAGTTTTCCCTGCTATGCTTAAAATTTTTGGAGCTGAACTTTGGGGTGGTTAATTTCTGATGAGGAAATTGAACAAATTATTCTAAATACAGTTGTGAGGCAGCTCCATCTTTTAAAATCTTCAGGAATTTCCTTTTGCTGTGGGAATGAGGCCATAGACAAGAAAGTTCTGATTGCACTTCTCCATTCCCACGTGCCTGTACCACTAGAACAACTCTGCAATGCAGCTGCATCTCAGGAAGTTTCAGAACAGGGGCTTTGTGTCAAGCACTAGGGGGTGTGCTCTATGTAACATGTTTTTGTCTTGGAAGGGCTCATTTAGCATGGGAGAGAATACTACAGGAATGTTTTGTATAAGTTGATGTTTTGAAGACATAAGTAAATGGCAGCTAGGGGACGAAAGAGTCATGAGAGTCATACAAGAAGCATCACAGAATGCCTTTTGTTGGAAGGGACCTGGAGGATCATCCAGTTCCAATCTCTGTCCTGGAAAGGAACACATTCTTTGAGACTAGGTTGCTCTAACACCCATCCAGCCTAGACTTGAATGTTTTCAGGGATGGGGCATCCATAAATTGCACAACTTCTCTCCACATCATTCTCTTGGGGCATCAGACTGGGAGAACTGATTCATTTTTCTGACTCCTTCCCCAAAACCTGCTCTTCTTTCAAGAGGCCAAACTAATGTATCTCTCTCTTTTCAGAGCCAGAATTTGTATTTACAAACAAGGAGAAGGTACAGAAGGTGGTGAAGGCTGCAACAACAGAAAAATGTCACGCTGAGCTGCGAGGTGGCGCAGGAGAAGATGGAGGTTGTCATCAATTTATAAGCAATGAGCCAATAATGTTCCAATTATAAACTTTTATTAATTGTAGCGGGTAAAACTAAAAGGCAATTCAGCGCTGGGCGACAGGGGGATTATTGTTCCTCCAACTGCCGCGCCGTCCCGTCCCTTGCAACTTCTTTTGTATTGTCCATCCCGAGCGTATTGTCCTTTAATTGGTCGGTTGTGATCGTGCGACTTGGTGTGTCGTTCCTTGGTTGGTCCTTCCGTGGAACTTTGTATCCATCGGGGCGCGCTTTGCCTGTAACTACGCAGAGTACACAATCTACCCATAAAATTAGAGTGCTCTGCAACCTTTGTGGCCTCCATATTCCACCATTATATCCCGGTCCTAATGAACAAGCACTCCACCACAATGCTACCACATCCCGGTCTTAATGAGCAAACATTTTATCACAGAGGTCAAGTGATAAAAGGAGGGGAAACTGATCACCTCGAGCAAGAAGTTCAAGGTAGAGTCAGAGGGCAAACAGCGTCGGCTGGTGGTGAGCCAGGTGGAGAAGAAAGATGCAGGGGAGTACAGCTGCGAGGCTGCTGGCCAGAAACTCACCTTCAAGATTCATGTCACAGGTAAGACAGGTGTTGTATGAAATACAGCAGAGAACAGTAAAGTAAAATCTAGTTTCTATTATACTGCACCTGGATCACTGTAGTCTGTGCTGAGGTTTTTTCCCTAGACTTGATTGCCTGGGTTTGTAGAAAGTATTTGGTTTCAGTATGACACAAAGACCTGTTTCAGTCTGTCTGTAGAGCAATAATTAGTAATATATGTACAGTGGAAGCAATATTCAAGATATTATTCAAATCTCTCCTGTGCCTGAGATCCCAAACTGTAATTCTTGTTCACCTAAACATTTGACTAAGATAAGTATGTGCAGTGAGGCTGGAGTGCATGTTCTACGTGCAGCCTTTCATGGCAGGAGAAGCAGGAACTTCTCCTAGTAGTACACTGCCTTTTTACTATGCCTTTATGTTGGAGGCTGCATCTGGATAGGTGAGTCTGCTACTCACAGTAAGAGACCTGGTAGAGCTGACTATTGCCAGAGCTCAAAGTAAGATAGATATCTGCAAATCACACACAAAGAACAAAGGACTGCGTTGGTGAGCATATTTCCTTTGTGCCTTTGACAGTCACAGTTGTGGCAATGGTAGAGGCCATGAGGAGTCTGTTCAGGAAGCCAGGAGTACTGTTCTGGGTCATGAAAAGGCAGCCAGTGGTTTGACTATCACGTGTTTATGTGTTTTGATGTTTCACAGTGGGTCTTAAGTAAAAGGAACTCAGGTTTTGGTTGCCTGCAGGACAGATGTTCTTTTGGGTTCAATATGTTTGCATAGTGACTTGCAACCATGGGACTGGTGTTCAAGGACCCTCTTGGTTCCTTCAGTTCCTAGGTTCTTTCTTGCCTAGATTTGACACTTTGTTTCAACAGAAGAGCTGATATTCTCTAGTGAAGGCTATTAGTTTGGGCACAAGTGGTAACCTAAACCTGTTCCAACCTGTACATACAAACCTGCAAGTTGGTCTCATTTCGGTCCCTCAGTCAATACTTTTTCTTTTCTTCCCTCAGAGCCAAAACCTGTGTTTATAAACCAGGAGCAGGTGCAGAAAGAGGTGAGTGCTGCCCTGGCAGCAAGTGCCTCCCTCAGCTGTGAAGTAGCACAGGATCCAACCGAAGTAAAATGGTACAAGGATGGAAGACTGCTTGCCTCCTCCAGAAAGTTCAGAATGGAATCTGTGGGCAAAACACGGCGTCTGGTTGTGGAGCAGCTGGAGAAGAAAGATGCTGGAGAATACATCTGCGAGGCTGCTGGCCAGAAGATGACCTTCAAGTTGGAAACAACTGGTGAGCATTCGCTTTGGGAGCACTAAGCAGCTTTTTATGTGGCTTAGAGGAAGACTGGCTGTCTTCTACCCTGTGGGCATGGAACAGCCACAATTCCCCCCGGAACAACATCAATGACCCACACCACAAGTTGGATTCTCCTTTTTAATGTAGTGGTAGCGAGGTGAAAATCTGGCTGTGGAATATTTTTGACTAAGGAACTTCTACTTTAATTTCTAGATGCGCTGAATTACCCTCTGGAGTGTCTTTCTGAATATATAAGCAACCATGGGTGACTATGATCCTGATTTATATCTAGGTTCAGGCTTACTTTTTCAGTTAGGTTAGATCAATAGCTCCAGAGAAGATAGGGAAATACAGCAGTTCACTGATACCATGTGTCAGAAGAATGCAGCTCAGTGCTGGGCAGTTTGCTGCTTCATTCCCTCTTACAAGTTGCACCCAAGGCTGGAAAAGACCACTGAGATAGCTGAGTCCAACCCAGCCCACCCTCACTGGACTTACTAACCACGTCCCCAGTGCCACATACCCGTGGCTCTTGAGCACCTCCAGTGACTGCGGTATATCAGCGTGGTTGCTTCAGTTGTGGGAGTTTTCAGACACTGGCTGTTGTTCTAGCGAGACAAAAAACCAAAACTGATGGAACAGTGTCTATACAGGAAGCAACTGGCTGTCCTGATGGCTGCCAACAGTTTTACACAAGGTGTGTCATGCAAGCTTGCATGAGTCTGGTTTAAAAACTTGCTGTTCTGATGGAAGGAGAGGATGTTGGTACAGGATAACTGCGGGATTTGTGCTCTCCCAACATCCAGTTGCAATCACAGCTTATTGTTGCTATAGAAAACAGCTTCTCTGTAGACAAATTGAGTTAGTTCCAATAAGTGGCTGAAGCCCTAAGTGATCCAAGGTGAAGCATGATCCAAACTGGAATTTAACTAATTGTAGTAGGGAATCCAAGCCTTAATGAGATGAGTTATTTAAAATATGAGTCCTCCATCTAAAACAGCATTGAACTCTTACTCTGGTTTATGATAGAAGTGAGAGTTTAACAGCAGAAGTCTGAAGTTATGCTCCATATTTCTCATCACTCAAGAGAATATTTGAATATATGAATTCCTTTGGCTATGTTAGAGCTCATAATGAGGTCAGCTGATGTTCTTTAAATGCTCGGAGTCTAGCAATGTGGGGAAGTGGACTGCTATTTGCTGTTGAGCTTTAGGCTAAGAAGCCTGATTTTAGAGGACTGTGGACTTCCCCTTTCCCTTCCCCTCTCCTCCCCTTCTCCCTGGACTGATCCCACATGGTTTGAGAATGATTTCAGATCAAGGTAAATGAGGAATCGCTGTGTGAAAACGTGTTGTTTTACTGCACTATAAGAGACACTTAGTCAAAAGACAAGTGTGTGTTCCAAGCTTGAGATTGCAGGAGATCCTAGAAACAACTCAGCTGCTCAAACCTGTAGTCTGGCTGAATCTTTTATTGTCAGTTTTGGTCAGGAGGAGATGCTTGAGTAAGACAAATAAAAGGTCACGGGTAAGTTGGTCCTTCTTGTGATATACTTCTAGGCTTTCATCAGGGAGAAGCTTAATTAGTCCAAATAATCATAGCAGAAACCACACCAAGAGCATGAGAGTGAAATTTATACTTTCTTGACGTGAAGGAAAATTTTACCTGGTTCTGCCATTCCCCAAATATTTGTTTCCTTATGACAAGAAGAACTTTGCAGAAGTAATTTTTTTTTTCAGTCTTGCGTGCAACACAAAAAGGGGTAAAATCTAGGAGGCCACCTGAAATGTTTTTTCCATCTGGAAGGATCCATTTAACAGCACCCATGGACCTGGTTATGAACAAAACTAAGTTCCCAACTAAATCCACATTCTTCTTTCTCCTTCTCAGAATTGCCTGTGAAAATCAGCAAACCATTGGCAGACAGTAGCGTCATTGAGAAGGACAAGGTCACATTTGAGTGTGAGCTGTCCAGGCCCAACATGGACGTCAAGTGGTTCAAGGTATGGCATGTAATGGTATTTTCCTTTCTGACTTCTCTGGAAATGAATGAGAGGCTTTAATTTCACTTCCAAGGGATGCGAGTCTGAGCTTTTCCTTGATAGCTTTTTCACTGCTCTCTTTTCTTTATGCTCTTTTATTTGCCCAGATCAGCACTCTTTGTTATTATGTCCTGAGTTCATTTATCAAGTTGAAATTGAAGTTTGTTTTGGTTTTATTGTGAACTTTTTAGGTCATGCTGCACAAAATATTGTTGGTTGAACTACAGTACAGTCTTGAGCTTCAAGTCTAACACAGAAATTCTCAGCCGGGATTTTGTAGCCTTGTTGTGAACTGGGTTTTTGGGGTGAAATCTCAGTTTTCTTTGCACCTGACAGTGTGAGAATTTGCTCTGGCACTTTGTGTACCTCCCCGGTGCTCAGCTGTTCCTTCCCTTACTTGGGGATAACGTCATTTATTCAAGGTGATGTCCAAACAGGCTTGTTAACAGTCCTCCGCAGTGCTTTAAGCTGTCATAGGTCAGCCAGAATTTATGCATGTTCTATAGCCATTCCTTCATGTTGAAAACACTGCACTGTGCTTAAGCTTCAGCATATGTTCCAGTAAGCACAGTTCCATTAATTCTAGGGGAGTGGGTGAATTAAGCATAGATCTGAAGGCTCCCTTTGCTCAGTGCAGAGATGGAAGGACTAATGGAGATCTGACTTGATATTTTCCCTTCTAGGATGGGAAGGAGCTCTGTCAAAGTAAAAAAGTGGGCATTACTTCCCAGGGAAATAAGAGAAGTCTCATTATTCACAAGTGTGAATATGAAGATCAGGGAACATCCACATGCTGAGCAGCCTAAGACAAGACATCAGCTACCCTAAAGGTTCATTTTATGTTTAACTGAAAGAGCAAATAAATCCTCTTGTGGTATTTTGCACCACGGGAAGAAATGCTTCATGGGCAGTTTGGGCATTTCTTGGTTAGTCCTTTTGGATACCTTTCTCTTTCTTCTTTATGCTCAAGACAGATTTTCCCTCCATGTGTTGCATTGGTTAAACCCCAGTTTGTAGCTCATCATTGGGCTCTGAAGCATCAGACTTGTTACTGAACACACGGGTCTGCTGTGCCCTGGTAGATGCCACCTTCCCAAGGGACGTATGAAAGGATGCTTTTTTCTGATTTCCTACTAGATGCTGTCCTCATGTGGCCACTTGGGTTCAGTGTTAGCATGAACATGAACATGTGTCCTGTCCCATGACTTTGGTGAACTCTCATTTTCTCTCTCATTCTGCAACCAGGTTGGGTTGCTGTTTCAGTACTGGCTGTTTTATGTAGCCATTCCATTTGTTCTGGTTTACGTTCTTTTTTATTTTCTTTTTTTCAGGCATCATTTCTATACAGTAGACAAAGCCAGCCTATTACATTTGTTTTACAGTTTTTAGCTTTTGCTGGTAAGCATTTCAGCTCTCAGGCAGTTTTACCAACAGCTTTGAAGAGCTGAAATGAACCAGCCTGGACACGATGGTCTGTTTTTGTTGGTGTAATGAATTTATGAAGTTAAACTGATTGACCCCATAAGGTTTTACAGTGTATGACTCACGTCTGGCAGAGTTATCACAGCAATGAGTTTATATACTTAGCATTTCAGGAGGCAAATGGTTGGGGATACTCTTTCATTTGCTTGCGTCTCAGAGTGAATCACTAGTATGTGAACCATCCTTCATCTCCTTTGTATTGCTTTTGTGTGTGTCTGTGTGTGGTTTCCCCTGTGAATTTCATTCTTTCCAGTTATATGGAAGTTCTCTTTTGAGCAGTGAAATTAGATGTTCCATCATCAGTCATAATGGTAAAGCTGAGTTGCCACGTTATCTGTGTCCTTTCTGTCTGGCGTCTCAATAACTGCTGCCCCACCACAATATCTGCCTAATACTTCAGCTCCATGGATGCCTCCTTGTGCAAACTGAGAGCCTGTATTTGGTGTGCATAGATCTGGGCTTACATCTGTGCTGGTAAATGCACTAGTGCATGGGCTAAGCAGTCCTGCCTCCTGTGCTGTGGGCATTGAGATGGGGCTCCTACAAGCTGCCCATTGCAAGATATTTAGAAACTAATTGCTGCGGAGGTTTCCATCCTCTTTTCAGACTAACTAAAATTTGGTTAGTGGGATCAAAACAGAAGGGGCAGGGAGGGAGAGCTGACCAAGGACTACTGATGGAACAACTATGAATCCTTGGTTCCTCAGGATTCCCTGCATCAGCAGTTGGCAACAGGAGTAAGGGGGCTCAGGAGGACACTGTGGAGTAGTGTGAAAAATGAGCGAAGAGAGTTACTAATTGATGCCTCTTGGAAAGTAGTCCAAGAGTGGTCCTCTTCCTAAACTCTCCTCTTGTGTGTGGTTTTATCTTTATGAGGTGTTCATAACAAGTGATGTGTAGATCTCCCTTATCTCATAATGTCTTTGCCTGCCTGCAGTGAATATGCAGGATACTGGATCATATACCAGCTTCTTTGAATTACTGCTCATGTCAGGAGATAAAATCTGCCTATTCTTTGAACTAACACTGGCGAGGGTTAGTTATTCTGGCTACCGAGAGAATGACACAGCAGATTAAACTCTTTCATTTCCTTCTTTGTCAAATGCCTTTTCATCTAACTGTGTGTCCCATAGAAATTCAGAGCAGTGTTGGCTGAGGGAAGTGGAAATATTTATCTCCTGTGTGTATCTGCCACCCTATTTAGACATGCTGGCAGAGCGCAGAGATTGGAGGAGTTGGATTAGGCAGTAGTTTCCCTATTGCTCACAGAACCACTTTTTCTGTGGTCTCCCAGCTACCCTGTGCCCAGTGGCCTATGCAAGATGGAGCGGAAAAGGCTCATTTTATGAACAAACAGGAACCTTTCTGGTCAGATTAATACCTGTGCTCTTTTAGAGAGATTTAGATACTAGAGATTTTAGGTACTGGAATAGGCTCCCCAGAAAGGTGGTTGAATCACCATCCCTGGTTGTGTTTAAGAGCCTATTGGATGTGGTACTCAGGGATATGATTTAGTGTAGGGTTTTTAGAGTTAGGGTACTGGTTAGGCTGCGGTTGGACTTGATGATCTTCAATGTCTTTTCCAACCTGGGTAAATCTATGATTCTATGCAGGAACTCTTCTCCTGAGGTTAATCCAAGTTGTATCCAGGCCCTTCAGAAGGAAAGGGATATAGCAGCAGAGAAATATGGCCTGATTCTGACATAACTAAATGCAGACCTGGAGAGTTAAAAGGGATTGTGTGATGTTCAAAGGATTTTGAAGCAAAGATGTCCCCTAGGTAAGATTTGTGGCTGACATTCCCCATACATTGTTTGTAGGCACACAAGCTAAGGAGAGACTAGTGATGAGCATGCAGAGAAGCCAATGGTTCAGACAGGTTTGTAGTGACACAACACTGTAGAGTTCTGTCTAGTTCTCCTTGGCATAGTTTGGAAAATAAAGATGAGGTAATTGGTGGTAACCAATATGGCTTCATCAAGGTCAAGCCATGTCTGACAAACTTGGTGGCCTTTCATGATGGAGTAACAGCATCAGTGGATAATGGGAGAGCAACTGACATCATCTACTTGGACTTGTGCAGAGCATTTGATCCCGTCCTGCATGACATCCTGGTCACCAAACTGGAGAAAAATGGTTTTGATGGATGGACCAGTTGCAGGATAGGGAACTGTCTGGATGGTCACACTCAGAGAGCTGCAGTCAATAGCTCAGTGTCCAGGTGGAGGGTGGTGTTGGGACCAGTGTTATTTAACATTTTTGTAGGCAACATGGAGAGTGGAATCAAATGCAGCCTCAGCAAGTTTGCAGATGACACCAAGCTGAGCGGTGCTGTTGATGTGCTAGAGGGAATGGATACTACTCAGAGGGACCTGGACAGGCTGGAGAGGTGGGCCCTTGGCAGCCTCATGAACTTGAGTGTGGCCAAGTACAAGGCCCTGCACCTGGGTCAGGGCAATCCCAAGCACAGGCACAGGCTTAGAGGAGAATGATTTGAGAGAAGCCTTGACCCTGAGGAGAAGAGTTGGTGTGGAGGGAGGTGTCCCTGCCTCTAGCAGGGGGACTGGAACTAAATGACCTTAAAGATTCAGTCAGTTCTATTGTTTTTCTACCCTTAATTTTGCTTGAAAGGTTTTAGAATAAATGAGATTCTGGTTTCCATGAAAACTGTTTGCAGGGAGCTCCATTGTAGCTAGTAGGTCTGTCTTTAAGTTCAAGGGCAATAATGCATTGACTGTGTTGAAGAGAGAAATGACTCAGGAATGGATGATGGTTTAGAATAAAACATAATCCTACTTATTTTCTATGCAAATATGTGTAAGGAAAAGATGCTGCACTCAGTTCTGGAAATACCCTGACAAATATATCTCTACTGTTTCACAGCTGGAGATATCAAGATTGTTAAAGCACTGGAAGATGTGGAAGTGAATGAATATGGGAGTGCATCTTTTGTCTGTGAGATTTCACACGATGAGGTTCAGACCCAGTGGTACAAAGAGGACAACAAGCTGAAGGCTGATGACAACATCAGAATGCAACAAGATGGTAGGGTGTAAGCGGGGGGTCTTTCTCCTGAGTGGGGGGTGGGTTGGAGATCAAGCATATAAGACATCTGAAATGAAGTGAAGAGGGTTCAGAAGCGAGTTCCCCTTTTGTTTTGGGACTGAGGTTTAGGTGGAACAAGTGACATGGTGGGATGCTTAGTGTGGGAAGTGTGATGCTATCCCACCATCCCACACTGCTGGGAGCAGGTAGGAAATGAGTGCAGTTATTTCCAAAGTGGGGGTGAACAGGGCAGTCAGTTCACCTCTCCAAAGAGGTTTTGTCTGACAGTGAGTGTGATCCTTCTGTATCAGATACTTTGAATTTGACGGTGGCCGCATTTGATCAGTCCTTGTAGAAGCCATGTTTAGATTCTGCTTTGGTCTGCTCCATTTCCAGTTCAAAGTCGTTGGACACTAAATGAGACAGCTGCATCTCAGTAAAAGATGTGTTTGAATAGCTGTGATGTGCTTACTATTCAGATTTACAGAGCTGAGGTTTTGTCCTTGGCTATAGCAAAGAAGTCAAATCAGGTGAAATTAATTGTATTT
The DNA here is from genome assembly GCF_054131305.1 of Coturnix japonica. NCBI lineage: Eukaryota > Metazoa > Chordata > Aves > Galliformes > Phasianidae > Coturnix > Coturnix japonica. The sequence continues at coordinate 5,095,892 of NC_140687.1, read as the reverse complement.
CTGAACTAGACAAGTTTAAGTTTGGTAGCACCTAAATTTGGTGCGGTTTGTCATTGATTTCATCTGAAAGAAACTTGCAGGCTTTTTATCTGCTGTTGTCCCCAGCGTAAGATTATCCATTCACATCCTAAAGTACTTGTTATATTTTCAACTCACTCTTATTTGAATAAAAGCCTCAACAATTGGGAGCAATTTAATAAGCACAGAACAAGAGCTGGACCTTGCATTTGGTAGATACTGTACAGTATTACTTCATAGAAATGTAGTCAATGGCATTCCCTATAGACAATCGTTTGTTTTATCTTTAGAGTCGTTCAAAGAACCATTGTGAACTTGACATTAATTGGAATGGAATACACGCAAGAGACTTTCCTCTTCTTCCAATTGTCCTCATCCTTTCTTCTCTTCCACCCCTGCTTTGCAGATTACCATATAGAAATCACCAGGAAGTTGGAGGACAAGACAGCTTTGGAACGTCATTCTGTCATCCTGTCCTGTGACTTCAGGCCTTCTCCAAAGGTTGTGAAATGGTTCAAGGGCCGCACACCCATCGAGCCCTCTGAGAAGTACAAGATCAAGAGGGATAAGCATTCAGTAGAGCTCAGAATTCTGAAGCTGAAGCCCGATGATGCTGGTGTGTACAAGTGCAAGGCAGGAATTGCAGAGACTGAGGCCACGCTGACAGCTGAAGGTATGAGCAGGGAGGGTGGCCTCTTCCATGTCCTATTTCACCTCAGATTTCTCTTCTTGAGGTTGACTTCTGCCGTTCTCTCCTGCTAACTTTATACATGTATTATCTTCACATAGATGATTACACAAAGATCATCTAGTCCAACCATTCTACCGCATCCCAGTATGATTTATAGTAACAGTGGTAACAGTTCACCTTGTTTCCCCACAGCCCGCAATGTAGAAGTAACGAAGCACCTGCAGGATGTAGAAATTGAAGAAGAGAGCTCTGCTGTCTTCTCCTGCGAGCTGTCCCATAATGACGAGGACGTGGAATGGTTCCTGAATGGCAACCTCCTTTACACCAACAATTACAATGACATCAAGAACGTTGGCAATTGCTGCACACTGACAATGAAGCAGGTTAAGCCTGAGGATGCTGGCACAGTGACAGTGAAGTCAGACAAGGTGTCAGAAAGCGCACCTGAAGGTGATAGGTGGGTCTGATCACACCCCTCCTGGATGTAAGAGATGCTAAGGAGCTCCAGTTCATTCTATTGTGCAGCAGTCCTGCTTCTAAAGCTGACCTCTCTGGGGTGACAAGTCATCAGAGGCTTTCTTCCAGTGGAAGGTTCCATTGCAGCAGATATCAAGGAAGGAGGATGGTTTTGGTGTCCTGCCAAAGCATTCCATTGCTTTTTATCATCATTTTACTTAACACAAGGAGAGTTACAGGAGCAATTTCTTTTACTGCTTCAGTAACATGCAGTGTCAATGCTGTTGTCTCCAAGGATTTATGACTGAAGGAGAGATCATTCAGTGTGTGTTTTGCCTCTGGGATGACTAATGACCAGGCTGTGAGCAACCTGATCTAGCTGTGAATGTCCCTTTTTATTGCAGGGGAGCTGGGCTAGATGGCCTTTAAGGGTCTCTTCCAATTCTAAGGAACTTGTGCCTGAAGTGCAGAAGTGGATGAATTATACCACTTCTTCATATCCTCCCCATGATTACAGAGGAAATACAACAAAACAACATGCATGGTCTTACTGTTGTCATTTGCTTGAATACGAAGACGTCTCTTTTTTATGGTTGAGATTTTTGTTGATATGGGTCAGGAGGAACTCACACTTTTTAGCTTTCTCAATAGGCAAAAAGTTCCAGTTGCTGCAAGCCACCGAGGTAACCAATAGAGGGGCCCTGATCCCCCTTGTGCCATCGGGATGCTCTGGCACGGGATGTGCCTCAAATTCAAAGCTCCTTCCCACCTCCCAAGGAAAAGCAAAGCAACTCAAGCATCTCCAGCAAAGCTGCCCAGCAGACAGCAGGGAATGCAAACAGCTTCTGGCTGCTCCCCTGCACTCCTGTCCTAAGTAAGTGACCCCTCGAGGACTGGATGGGAAATCAGTGCATGACACACGTGAGTGTGCACAGCATTGTGCAAAGCAGTGGGGATCCGTGTGTGTGTGTGTGTGTATTTGTGCATGGATGGTGTTGTACACACATTTGTGTCCATGAGTGTACAAACCAGTGGTGTTGCTCAGGTGTGTGTAGGTCTGTGGGTATGTGTGCAAGGACGAGCATGCACATATATGTACGTGCACAGGGGTGTGCAGAGTGTTGGAGCTGCACAAGGACATTGTGGTACCGGTGTGTGCGTGCACTTTGGGAGTGAAAGGAAGGGGTTACACATGTGTGAGTGTGTGTGCGCACAGGGCTGCACTAAGGGATGTGGTTGTGTGAGTGTGTGTGAGCACATAGATAGTGCATGGATGCGGTGGCACAAATGTGTGCTTGCACAGGGCTGTGCTGAGGAGTTGGGCTGCACACAGGTGCACACAAAGGGATGTTTGAACCCTTTGCCCCTAAGAACAGTTTTCCAGTGTCTCTCGTCCAAGAATTCTTTGAACAGCCTGCAGCTGACTCTCCTGAAGCTCAGGGTCCTGACTTTGCTTTTTGCCAGGCCCGCATTCCTTGAGATGAGGAACTCTAGGAGGGCATGGTCACTACAGCCCTGACCACCTCCAGTCTTAACCCCTGCTGTGCAGCATGTCCAGTAATGCTTCCCTTCACAGAATCACAGAATCACAGAATTACCCGGGTTGGAAGGGACCTCAAGGATCATGTAGTTCCAACCCCCCTGCCTAGCAGGGCCACCAAACATACACATTTACTAGATCAGGTTGCCCAGGGCCCTGTCCAACCTGGTCTTGAACACCTCCAAGGACGGGGCATCCACAACCTCACTGGGCAGCCTGTTCCAGGACCTAACCACCCTTCTAGTAAAGAACTTTCCCCTAACATCCAACCTAAATCTTCCCTCCTTCAACTTAAAACCATTTCCCCTAGTCCTGCTATTATCAGCCCTTTCGAAGAGTTTACTCCCCTCCTGCGAGTAAGTTCCCTTCAGGTATTGAAAGGCTGCAATGAGGTCACCTCGCAACCTTCTCTTCTCCAGGCTGAACAAACCCAACTCCCTCAGCCTGTCCTCGTAGGGGAGGTGCTCCAGCCCCCTGATCATCTTTGTGGCCCTCCTCTGGACCCTTTCCAAAATTTCCATATCTTTTTTGTACTGAGGGCTCCACACCTGGACACAGTACTCCAGATGGGGCCTCACAAGAGCAGAGTAGAGAGGGACGATCACCTCCCTATCCCTGCTGACCACCCCTCTCCTGATGGAGCCCAGGATCCCATTTGCTTTCCGGGCTGCCAGAGCGCACTGCTGGCTCATGTTAAGTTTCTCATCTATCAGGACCCCTAGGTCTTTTTCAGCCGAGCTGCTCTCAAGGACAACTCCTCCCAGCCTGTACAGGTGCCTGGGGTTCTTCCGGCCCAAGTGCAAAACCTTGCACTTCGCTGTGTTGAACCTCATTAGGTTCACCCGAGCCCAGCTTTCCAGCCTGTCAAGGTCCCTCTGAATGGCATCTGTTCCCTCCACCGTATCGACTGCACCACTCAGCTTGGTGTCATCAGCAAACTTGCTGAGGGTGCACTCCATTCCCTCATCGATGTCATTAATAAAGATGTTAAAGAGCACCGGTCCCAAGACAGACCCTTGAGGGACGCCGCTCGTTACCGGCCTCCACCTGGACATAGAGCCATTGACCACCACCCTCTGTCTGCGGCCTTTCAACCAATTGCTTATCCATCTAGTTGTCCACCCATCAAATCCACCTCCCTCCAATTTGGAGATGAGGATGTGATGGGGGACCATGTCAAAGGCCTTGCTCAGGTCCAGGTAAATGACATCGGTCGCCTTCCCTTCATCCACCAACGCCGTCACTCCATCATAGAAGGCCACAAGATTAGTTAAGCATGACCTTCCCCTGGTGAAGCCATGCTGGCTGTCTCGGATCACATGCTTGTTCTTTATGCGATCAAGCATGTTGTCCAGGAGGATCTGTTCCATAATCTTCCCAGGCACAGAGGTGAGACTCACCAGCCTGTAGTTACCCGGGTCGTCCCTGCTCCCCTTCTTGTAAATGGGAGTGACGTGACCCTTCCTCCAATCATCCGGGACCTCACCTGACAGCCACGACTTCTCAAATATGATGGAGAGCGGCTCAGCAACCACCTCAGCCAGCTCCTTCAGGACCCTGGGATGCACGCCATCTGGCCCCATAGACTTATACTCATTCAGTCTAAGGAGGCACTCTCGGACTTGCTCTACCCTTACAGTGGGGAGGGATTTACCTCCTTGGTCCCCACATGGAGGTATGGGGGTGCAAGACTTAGGGACGTGAAAAAGACTAGAATCCTGGCCACCAGTGAAGACCGAGGTGAAGAACTCATTCAGCACCTCAGCTTTCTCTTCATCTGTTGAAGCCATTTCTCCTTTTAAATTTACCAGAGTAGGCACGCCCATTTTGGCCTGTCTCTTCTGGCCAATGTACCTGTAGAAGGTTTTCTTGTTGTTTTTCACATCCCTCGCCAAGTTCAGTTCTGCCTGAGCCTTGGCTTTCCTGATCCCACATCTGCAAGTTCGGACGGCATCCCTGTATTCTTCCCGGGTGACACAGCCTTGTTTCCAGAGCTTGTACACCCCTTTCTTCACCCTCAGTTCTCTTAGCAGGTCCTTGCTGAGCCATGCCGGTTTTCTACCTCTCCTGCCCACTTTCTTAATCAGGGGAATGGAGACCTCTTGTGCTGCCAGGAGGGCATCCTTGAACAGTAGCCAGCTCTCCTCAACGTCCTTATCTTTGAGGGCAGCGCGCCAGGGGATCTTGGCCAGCATTCCATTGAGTAGCTTGAAGTCTGCTCTTCTAAAGTTGAGCATCCTGGTCCTGCTCTTTGCCAGGCCCACATCGCTTGAGATCACAAACTCAACCAGGGCATGATCGCTGGAGCCCAGGCAGCCTCCAACCTTGACGCCTTTGATGATCTCCTCAGCGTTGGTGAGCAGCAGGTCCAGCAACGCTTGACCTCTGGTCGGTCTGTCCAATACCTTCCCTTCTGCTTGGTGTGCTTAATGCTTGGCCCACAAAGTTATTCCCAGTGCAGTCCAGCAGTCTCTCAGACAGCTTGCAGCCAGCCATGCTGATTTCCCAGCCTGACTGGAATCCCCCATCAAGTTGAGAGTCAGTGAGCGCGGTGCTTCTGGTAGCTGCAGTAAGCAGGGCCCATCAACAGGCTCCCTTGACCAGGCGGCCTGGAGCAGACCCTCACCTCCAGAAGCCCATTATTGGTTCAGTCCCGAATTTTACCCGCAAGTTCTCAACGTGATCGTGGCTGTTCTTAGTCCTTTGCAGTCAGCTTCTTCATAGAGAGGGCAAATACCTTGCCCTCCGGAATTCCATAGTAACAATCATGTCTCCTTTATGTCAGGTGAGGTGTTTTTTGTTGTTGTTGTTTTTTGTTTGCTTGTTTGTTTGTTTTCCATTTTCTAGGTAGAAAATTTAATTTCTGAGCCAGGAGAAGAAGAAGTGCAACATGTAACAATCTTCCTGGCACTGTGCAGTTTGCATGAGTAGCCAAGTGCTCCTCAGGTAACGTGTGCTGCAGAGCTGACCTTGGTGGCAGGGGTTGTGTCTTCATTTTCTTCCTGTCATGTGGGAACATAAGAAGACTCTTCAGAGCAGGAGCTGCAGAGGAAGATGAACGGCATGAGAAGGTAAGGCTAGGAACCAAGGACACCTCCAGAAAGAACAGAAAAACTAAGTCATTTAAGATGCATTATGGCCGTGTGATACTGTCCGTGACTGGAGGAGAAGCACATGGCTAGGAATGACTGATGGCTCTGGTGGGATGAGTGCCTACGTGCGCCGTAAAGGAGAGTTTGTGGGATGTTCTGTGGACATGTGAAGGCTGTGGGAAAGTTAAGAGAGAAAACGTGTGAATTCACAGAAGTGGTATTAGAACCTGGAATAAACCATTTGGATCACTCACATCTGAGTCCGTGCCAGATTGTCGCACTGTCAGAACCTGAGGCCTGGGATTTTCCTTTAGTAGTGCCAACTGCCTGTTGTAAATGAGAAAAGATATTACTAAACATAGCTTCCCTCCTTGTAGTTTTGATATTTCTGTCTTTGCATTCCTTTAGCACCCAGGGTGTTGATGCAGCTGCACAAATCCGCTGTACTGTCCTCCTGTTTTGCATGGAAGAATGGTAAAATAGCAATCTCTGGGTGAAATTTTGTTCAGGCGTTTTCCTTTCTGTGCCCCTAGGAAGCAATGGCTTGGAAATGGCAGTGCCGCCTGGGAACCCACACAGCAACCCAGTATCTCATTGTCTGGGTCTGTGAAAAACCACAATGATGACAAAAGATGTTTCAATTCTGTCTGTGCTGTCAGTGCAGCCCTGAGGAGCGGTGTGGGCATGGCATGGCAGGGAGAAGGGATTTCCCTTCCAATGGGAAAGTGCCTGTTCATGTGTTGGTATGTAACCGCTCCATGGCCTGCTCCATGTGCTTCTGAATGGGCAGCTCAACTTTTGTGTCACTCAGCCACCTGTGGCAGAGGTCAGGATTAGTGCCTTTCAAGGAGCTGAGAAGCATTTCTTGCTCAAGTCCTGCTTCCAAGCTTAACCACCTACAATGAAGTAGATGTCGTTTTTCTGGTGTCCTTCAATTCCGTGTCCGCATTTTCCCAAAAGCAAAAGAATTTGGAGTTAACCAGCTGCAGTGAAGTGAGCGATTTCAGTGCCTATTTCTGATGGTGGCAATGAGTTCAGAGGTCACACTTAATTGACGGTGCCTGTTTCCATTCTGACAAAGGCTGTAGTTTCAGCTGACTTCCCGAGGCTGCCATGTGTGGTGGTGACACAGCCTTGGGCTTGTGCGTTTGCATGACTCCCACCTTTCCTTTCTGTGTCTTGCAGGTCAGCTGGTGCTGGAAGCGGCCGGTATCTGAGTAGGAATGAAGGTGAGTGCAGGAGCAGCTGCTGAGGGGAGGAAGGAAGTCCATGCTAATGAGCTCTGAAGCATCTGCGGGTCCGGTACCAGAATAGGCAGCAGTGATGCAGGGGGCTCCTCGGCAGGAAGCTGGCTGATCCAAATGCTTGCTGAGAGTTTGGAAGCCCAAACCCTTATGGTCTCTGTAAGGGTGGTTAATAAAAAGATATTAACCAAGATGGTGGTAAATAGCCTAAGGTTATTAGCAAAGGGAAACTCACCAATATCGATACCTTGACTAGAAAGCTGAGGCAGCCTCAACTAGGGAGCAATCTCTAAGACATGCTGTCTCAGTGGTGGTCAGCCTTTAAATGAGGTCTCAGAGGAGGTTGAGTCGAGGTCCACCCCTTCTGGGAGCACAGCTAGATTACTCTCACCTGTGCTCCCGCAGCTGACCCAATACTTGCCTCAGCTGATTAATCAGAGGTTCAAGCTGTGATTTCCCATACAGTCTCTAAGCTGAAGGCAGCATCTCCTTGATCTGATGGTGGTGTGCCTGAGTGAGGGAGTGATCCAAGCTGGATGCAGAAGAGTCATCTTAATTTCTCTGCTATTTTACTTCAGATGACACCTATTGGGTGTTGGTTTCTTAAAATTTGGATCTAGGAGGTGGTCTCTTCCTTTGCTTCTGATGAAAGCACAGAAGTGCAGCAGGAGTAGAAGACAAAGAGGTTTTCTTGGTGACAGGAACACCAATTATTTGATTCAAATGTGTAACTGATGTAGATGGTGAAGAACAGATCTGCCTCAAAGACATGCTTGATCACATAAGAAATGAGCATGTGATCCAAGACAGGCAGCGTGGCTTTAGCAGGGGAAGGCCATGCCTAACCAGTCTGGTGGCCTTCTATGATGGAGTGACGGCATTTGTGGACAAAAGGAAGGTAACAGATGTCATTGACCTGGACTTGAGCAAGATCTTTGACATTGCCCTCCACCACATCCTTATCTCTAAACTGGAGGGATGTGGATTTGACAGGTGGACCACCTGGTGGATAAGGGATTGGTTGAAAGGCCACAGACAGAGGGTGGTGATTCATGGTTTGATGTCCAGGTGGAGGCCGATAACAAGTGGTGTCATCCAGGAGTCTGTCTTGGGACCAGTGCTTTTTTACATGGTTATCAGAGACACCAATGATGCAATGGAGTGCACCCTCTGCTGTTTGCTGAGTGGTGCGGCTGACGCAGTGGAAGGAAGGGATGCCATTCAGAGGGAGCTCAACCGAGAGGTTGGCCTACGTGAATCTAATGAGGTTGAACACAGCAAAGTGCAAGGTTTTGCACTTGGGCTGGAGGAATCCCAGGCATTTCTACAGACTGGGAGGAGCAGTCCTTAAGAGAAGCCCCGCAGAGAAGGACCTGGGGGTCCTGGTGGATGAAAAACAGAACGTGAGCCATCAGCGTGCTCTTGCAGCTCAGAGAGCAAATGGTCCCCTGGGCTCCATCAGAAGAGGGGATGGCCAGCAGGGACAGGGAGGTGATTGATCTTCATGATCCTTGAGGTCCCTTCCAACCCGGGCCATTCTATGATTCTGTGATTACACTCGCTGTCAGAAATAACAGCAGCTGTACAGAAGCTGGATATATTTTGGGACAGTTCTTGTAACCAGCTGATTTTAAGACCTTGCCCGAATTGGGGGTCTAAATTGCATGTTAGGAGAAAGCTGGTAAAGTGGCTATTGCTCATTCTTTTTCATTTGCTGATTCTTTCATTCGGGTTCCTTTTCCAAAGGAGATTCTGGTGATGGAAGCAATTGAAGAAAGAACAAAAGCAGCTCTTGCCAAGAATGCTTGAAGTCCCTGTGGAGAGAAGCAAAGAACTTGGGCTTCCTCTGGGATGCTCCCCACCATGTCTCAGGAAGGAGACAACTGCTGTTCCACTTTCTGCTCTGTGTGTGGAAAGGTACGTCTGGGTTTCTTCTGCTTGTTTATTCTTTCTTTTTCAGGCTTTGAAGGAGAAGGGGTGGAGCAACGGGAGACTCACTGGTCGTTTGTTACCTCAAGAACAGGATGGATTCTGCATTGACTGTGAAAAACCTGGGCTAGTAGCATGGGCATGTTTCAGGCTGGACTTTTCCTTCTTGGTTTCCTTTTGGCTACAGGGAGACAGCTGTCTAAAGGTGTGTTTTCATACCCACTCTCCAAAACCATGTTTCATTGTTGCAGGTGGTTCAGTGTGCTCTTGCAGTGCAGATGCTGTAGTTTGCTGTAGAATCTGAATTGTTTCTGTTCCTAGGGGAGGACTGGGAGGAGGTAGTGAGAAGAGAATTCAATGCCTTAGGTGTATCTTAGTGAGAAATGTTGGCATGAGGTGCTGAAAGTCTTGAGTTGTCAAAGGCCAGTGAGGCTCAGACTCCTTAACCTGCTGGAGCAGGGTGGAAGCAAGGAGTGGGCACTGCCGTCCCACAAGCTGCACTTGGTTCTGGTCTGCCAGGTCTGTGCTGGCCTGGATTTCTTCTGAGAAGTTTGTTGGAGCTGCTTGGAGTAGTGAAGGGTGGGGAGGAAGTGCTGCTCAAGAGCTAAGGCTCTGCATGATCATCTTGGATGGTTTTAACCATGATATCTGAAGACATAGTTTCCATCAGAATGATCCCAACATTGTGCGAGTGTCTCAGATGTATGAGAGCACCCGCCTCCTCCAGCTGAGCCATAGGAAAGCTAACTGTGCCCAGTAATTACAGCTTCTGCAGATTGAATATGCTTCCAAGTGTTTTCCTTAGTGATCAATAATGTCCCAGCACTCTGAGATTCCATCTCTGGCACAGTCTGGAGCATCTCTGCAATCCTTGGTTGCTGGAGGGCACGTGGTGAGTGCATGGACAGGGTGGCACAAACGCGTGCGTGTGCTGAGGAGTTGGGTTGCACACAGGTGCACACAAAGGGGTGTTTGTGGAAGGTGTAGGCACGTAGGTGTTCCCAGGGATGGTTTGCACACGTCTGTGAATGCAAAGGAGGGCACACGATGCAGAGTGTGCATGGGGGTGTGCAAAGCAGGCAGGGTGGTGAATGGGTGTGCGTGTGCACATGGATAGGGGAAGGTTGGGGTTACAGGTTGACCTGTGCTGAGGTGAGTGGGGACTCACGGTGTTGCTCAGTGGTAGATTGGTTCACACTGAGTGCTAACAGGAAACTCGCACACCCTTTTTGTTTCAGCTGTGCCAGCGCTGTGATCCCTTGCTGCAGGGATGGGGTGTTGGAAGGATGGTGTGCGTGCCGAGCTCCCATCTCTTGCAGGAATCAAGTGTAGAGCAAAAGGGATGTTTGGGCCAGGTGACTGTAAGAAGGCTGGCTGCTTTGGATGGTGGTAGCTGATGGAAACAGGTGCTCTGGGGACCGTTCAGCTTTTAACAGAAGACAGGGGTCCTGCAGCAAGAACGACTAGGTTCTCAAATGGCTTCAGACGTGCACACCGACTACATCCCCGCAGACATTTACCGGTAGGTGGCTCTTGCAGAAGAAGATTCAAGCAGCAGAACCTTTTGCTCAGCTACAGCACACAAATGCTACAAAAGCAGGAACAACCTGCAAGCTCTGGGTCTGTTTGTCTTGCACAGGCATGCACTAACTGCGTTTGATGGTACCCCCCATCCTTGATTTCCTTCCCTGCTTCTTGTCTGATGACGCTGCTGAGCCAGGAACAAGCTGCCCAGTGTGGCAGAGCATGGTGCAGAGCTGTGCTGGGACCTCCTCCCCTTCATCTGCTGCAGATCAGTGCCCCACACGTGCCATTGGGATGCTCTGGCACGGGATGTGCCTCCAACCCAAAGCTCCTTCCCACCTCCAAAGGAAAAACAAAGCAACCCAAGCATCTCCAGCAAAGCTGCCCAGCAGACAGCAGGGAATGCAAACAGCTTCTGGCTGCTCCCCTACACTCCCGTCCTAAGTAAGAGACCCTATGAGGACTGGCTGGGAAATCAGTGCATGACACACGTGAGTGTGCACAGGATTGTGCAAAGCAGTGGGGTTCCACGAGTTTGTGTGTGTGTGTATCTCTGCTGTTATGAAAGCATGGGAAGACTTACTGAGTCCCAGATAATTACTTATCCTCAAATGATTTTTCCTGGCCAAAGTTAGAGCCTCTCACAGGTAATCGAGATCAACAGGCTGTTGTTGCACAATCAACAGACACAATCTAGATGATCAGCTGAGGAAAATAAAGCATCATGCGAAGGGTACTAGATAAGTGAGCAGCTTGAGATCTGCACATTTATGTGATGCTCATGGTCTTAGACAATATTTGCCTAGAGAGGTCACATTGAATGAAAGCAAACTCTAAGATGAATGAAAATATGCACAGGAGAAGAAGCCTCTGAGGCTTCTCAAGTGTTATGACCAGAAGACATAAACTCTGTTAAAGCAAACGTTTCTCTCTATTTTTTGTGTTATTCCAGGCAGGCCTTGATTACCGCCTGAACACATGCTGTGGAAGCCCAGCTTATGCAGCACCAGAGCTAATCCAGGGCAAAGTGTCTATTGGCTCAGAGGGATGTAGAGCGGTGTTTGTTTTCCCCTCTTTCCCTTCCCTCTCCACAGAGCATTTAAAGGCAGTGGAGCTCAGGTAGGCTCTCTTGGTTTCCCTTCTGAATTCTGCTAGGTTGCATCGCTTGGTAGCTCTCAGAAGCTGTCAGTGGCCACAGACTAGAAAAGTGCAATTGGTCTCAGTTCACACAGCTGGCTGGTTTGTCTCAGGCTAATCCTGAACTGCCTCAAGCGACTGCTTTGGGGCTCTACAGAACAGCAACTTCAGAGATCTCTTTCTATTACTAAGTGTTTGAAAGAGCAATTTGCTCTGTTAATTATCCATCATTTCTGTGCAGTCTGTTTTGTCAGACTTGTCTTTAGCTTCCAAGTTGTATGTGAAGAATTGTTTCCGTTGTAATGCACAATGAACTAAAAATTGAGAGATGAAAATGTGAAGAGTTTTTCCAGCTTTGATTTCATGTCTGGAATTTTGGAACCCACTACTTGCAGTTGTTAATCTGTCCAAACTGGTCTGGTTTGGGATGCCCTCGTACTTCTTGAATCGCTGTTAAAGGCGGAGCAATTCCTACAAGTGCCATGGCCCCACTGTTGTTCTAATTCTTGTTTCTTTGTTTTCCACACGCTGCTTTTCAAGCCTCCTTTTTCTTTACAGTCAAAGTGAGAACTGCACTGTGTCTGAACCTTGTTTTGCCTCTACATAAAGAGAACCGAACAGCAGCAAAGCCAGACAGGTGACTGTGCTGACAGCTCTCGTAGCCAGTAACACGTAACTGTGCTAAATCCCTTGTGACGGCTTTGATTTCATTTTTGCCAGTGAAATCCTTGTAAAAGGAAGTGCAGCAGTGTGATGAGCTAAGGTGAAGATGCTGGTTTTAGTAGTGCTCTAAGCTGAGTGGAAGGGCAATTGAATGAGGGTTATATGCTTTCTCTGGGACGATAAGGTTTTATTTCCTGAGGGAAAGAGCCAGCTTTTCATGGGCTATATGTGGGCTTTGGCAAGGGCAGACAATCCAGTCTGTCAGGAAGCCATTTGAGGTGCTTCAGGTTTGTAAGCTTGTCTTTTTGTTTTTCAGGCGGATATTTGGAGCATGGGTGTACTGCTGTATGCTCTGCTGTGTGGGTTTTTCCTTTGGATGATGACAATATGATGGCACTCTACAGGAGGATACCAGTGGGTATCAGTGGTGCTAGAATACACTGAGAAGGGAAATAGCTGAGCTTGACAAGAGGCCTTGCTTTTCGGATGGCAGAACATGCTGAGCTGTGGGTAGAAAGGCCACAGCACAGTCTGCTGAATATTGTCCCTGTTTTTGCTGCTTTGTCTACCAGTATTTTGTGGATTTGGTTCTACGCTTGGTTGGCCTATGTGGCACTGTAGCCTAATTCTGTACCATGATAGCATACAGAATTTAAGGAGAAGTATTTTCCTGCCAATGGGCTGGATTTTTTTGTATCTGGTTCTTCAACTGGCTGCTCCCTATACTATCTGTAGTAAAAATATAGACACATCATTTGATTTCCCTGAAATGAATGTTCCTAAATGCCAGCTCTTCTCATGTCTACAAAGATCAAAGTTCTGCATTTGCTATTAGAATTTCCTCTTCCAGAATCAGGAGGTAATGTAGGACCCCACAGATTGCCTTCAGAATCCAACAGTTAGTTCTGTTTCCTTTCGGAGTGCGTAACAACCTGAGCACATGAATTGAATGACGTGGCTTGTTAGTCTGGTACAAACTCTGCTGTACACTGAAACCTGGTCCATTTGTAAGCAGGACTTTGTCCATCTCTGCAGGACAGCAGAAAACCCTTTGTGCTAATCATGATGCCAAGAAGCAGAATGCGGCAAATGGCAGATGATCCAACTGCTTCAGGTGTTCATTTCCTTAAAACTGTGAATAGTTTTGGACTGAGAGTTTGTAAGCAGAACAGAGCTCTTAAAGCTGTCAGAGATTATTTCTGCACTGTTCAATTCTATCTGCCTAACATACACCGGATCTCAGAACTGCATTGCTTGAACTGGTGGAACTTGTTGAAGTGAACTGGGATGAGCAAGTTTTAGAACTTAGTCAGAATGCAGTAAAAAATGGATAATCTCATGAGTATTAAGGTACAGGCTTGCTATTTCTGCACTGAATTTGTTTTTATTTTACATGGCTGTGATCTGAAAGTTGCTTGAAACGCAGGCACCTAGGCACTGTTGTGTAACTGAATTTCACACGATAGGTCCTGAAATATCCTGGAATCAAAAACTCTGACTTGTTTTAAGTCTGCTGCTTGAGTCTAATCAGGGTCATAGTGTCTGTGTGCAGTGTTTCTTTCCCTGTAATGCTCCACATCATTTCATTTTGGGAATATTGAAGGAAATGGACTATGTGCCATAACTGTTGTTAGAACAAAGTATGTCTGGTGTGATCTTATGCATAGGTTCTGTAACTGCTCTTCACAGCTCAGGTGTTTGACCTTCCTTTTGGTGAAGTGATGAAATACTGCTGGTTTCTATTTGTGCTTCTAGGCACCTTGAAGCTCTTAGGAATAGAACAATTGTCTCCAGTTCTTTTCAATGATATCAGTAACAGCTCGAGTGTTGCTGCCCACTAGGTAGACCCAAAGAAGCAGATTACAGTGAAACAACACACGAGCTGGACCTGAATGAGGATCACTTTCAAGACAGTGGCTATGCTGCTTCAAGCCTACTTGCTTCTTCCTGCCGCCACTCTATTACCAAGTATCAACAACCTTTCATGATTCAACTTGCAAATGTTTGAAACTAACCCTTGTGTTTCTATGCCTTCCTAGGTGATTCGAGCCCTTGTCAACCCCAAAGATCCAAACCAAGCAGTGTCTTTCCATCAATGGAGAGTTCTTATTAAGCATGAATCGCTGCAATTCGGATGACAGCCTTCCACATGGTAACAGTGATGGACACAAGGGGCTCATCCACGTTCATGCTCTCATATCTCCTGGCTCTGCTGAAGCTCCTGACCTGAGCCTGCCAGACACAGCAGTCACCTGCCTGGATTGTGACCCAGCGCCTTTGCAGTGCTGCCCATCCCAAGCACAGCCCGAGTGTCCCAGCAGCAGCACCACCATGCAGGAGCAGGGCAGCATCAGTGAGGTGAAGCTGAGCATCTTAGATGGGGACTTAGAGTCAGGCTGCCAGTCCCAGGCACCAGGCAGCAGCACCAGCTCTGAGCCACTCTCATCTTGACAAGAGGAGTCCCATCTTCACCCTTGACCTCTCAAGCCCTCCTGTCTTTTATTGAATAAAGTCACTCTCATGCTCAGTCATCGCCTCGACTGCATTCTGAGTCTTCAATCACAGGGATTGGGATGAATGCAACAAACAGCAAGGCAGCTCAGCTTGCAATGCTATGGCTGTGGGGTTCGTGCAGGCAGAGCTCTGGGTTCCCATTTTGCCTGGCTTTGGGATGTCTGCAGCAAGATCTCTACCATTTTGTATGGGAGCAAATAATCTCTAGCATCCAGGTTGCTGCTCATGATATATCCCAGTCTTCCTGGCTGTCACTTTGTGATACTTTTCAAAGCCTTCTGATACTCTTTGATGCCTTGGCTGCTCCCTAACACCTCTGTCCTCCTGCCATGTTGACTCACGTCTCCCACTTTTAAGCTGGCTTTGCAGATCATCTCCAGCCCTGTCATCATCACGCTGCAGCAGGAGGTGCTCACCTGGCCCAATGTCTGGCAGTACTGCTTGTTCTGCAGATGAGCAGCTGCCTCCTCATCTCTTCAGCTACAGTAGTTTTTCTCAGGGCAGTTAGATGCAGTCATGCTCCTCTGGATTTGGTGTGTTAAATCCATGCTGCATGGCAGCAGTCAGTGCAATACAAAGGTGTTCTGTGTGCCATAGCATTTCTCCAGGGGCTGCCAAAGGTAGAAGCACAACACAGCACCATCCTTCTGACAGTAATGTCTGTGAGTGTTAGACATGTGAGCACTGCATCATCCCCAGCGTGTCAGTGCTTTTCCACACCAACCTGACTCTCACACTCTGCACTGAATGTAACTCTGCTCTTGTGGAGACAAATGCTTTCTGTCACATCCTCCATCCCTGCAACCATTTGCCGGTAGGCAGCTCTTGCAGAAGAATCAAGCAGCAGAACCTTGTGCTCACCCTACAGCATGCAAATGCTATGAAAGCAGAAATAACCTGGCATGCTCTGGGTCTGCAAGGCTGCACAGATGGGAGAGGTAGATTGTGTTTTTGCAGTGGAAGTTTCCAGTATTTTCAGTACATAGTGTAGGCCCTAACTGAATGTATAACCCTCTTGTAAAACAGCTGTATAAGTAGTTTTTCCACCAAGAAAGTTGCTGAACAGAATTAAGTTCAGACTGGGGGCATTCTGACATGGGGAGAATTGAGACAAGCACAAGATAAATACAGGGTGGGTAGAGCCCAGCACAGGACAGAATGAATGTACTGACTTTTGGAAACATTGCCCTTCTCTGTCCGCAGAAAAGTACAAGGCAGACCTAAAAACAAGAGGTTGGTAATTGACCTTCTATGGAAATGAATCCTAGCCACAGTCTCGAGGAGTCTGTGAGCCTGAGATGCTCAACCAATGAGAGCCATGAGAGCATCACCTGCAGTGGGTTTAGGGCACAGAACAGAATTGATTTCACTGACTGGTGTGCAGTTTCTCCCTTGCCAATAGGGGATGTGCGCGCAGTATTGCAATAATGAATAAGCACTGCTGCTATCGCTGCCATCTTTGCCTAACTAGAAATCTTTGACTTTGAGAGTTTCTCACACAAGGGGAGAGGGTAAGAAAGTAAAGAGGCACAGAAAACTAAGGGAAACTGCTCTTCTTTATCTTATCTATAAAAATTGATACGATGCTGTTGTGCATTTTTTTTAATTTTATTTTTAATTTTTTGCTAATGTCAGTTAGATTGTTTTAAAATATCCACACACCAAAATCTGACTACCAAGCAAATGTAATGAAAATGAAATGAAGGTGAGTTAGTGGAAAGCACAAGGCCATATTATATTAGGCTCCAGCAAATTTACAGGCAGTCACTGCACGAAGAGGTAGATCTGAGTTGCACATTATATGATTCCCACAAAGATTAAGGAAATCTGAAGCTTTCAATATATTTTTTTAATTCTTTTTTCATTTCATTTTTAAACACCTGACCCAGACCCCAACCCTCACAGGAGCTGTAAAGATAACAGCATTAACCAGCAATGTAACTCTAATCCTAACCCTTACCCTGATTCTAAAATCGTCCCTAACTCCAAATGCAACAACAAAAATGATGCTAGAAGTTTGTAGCAAAAGGAACCTTAACCCTGATCATAATCCAAAAAAAAAAATCATTATGGTAACAATAATCTTTACCTTAAGAGTAATATTAATCAGAGCCCAGATGATGCCTGCATCCAATCAGAAGCATGCTTTGCATTATTTAAGAGTTGTATTTTTTCCAATGAACTCTCTCTATTATCACGTTTATAAAGTAACAGAGTCTGTTCTTTTTCTCCTGACACTGTGCCTTACTCCTGACATCCCCTGGAAATGACCCAGATAGGGCACCATCAAAGTAATGCTAATAGTAATGTCAATCCTAAGGGTATCTCTAGCCTCAGTGTTAATGGGACGCTAACAACAATCCCAACAGCCTTAAACATTCTGGTGGTGTGAAAGAGGTGCTGCCTTGCACATGCTGGGCAGTCCCATTGCCTGTTAAATGCAGGCGGCAGCGTAGAAACATGATGCCCGTGGTCAGAATGCCCTGTGGCAGATCCTGGCACCGGAGAACTGACCGGAGAACCATGAGAGAACTGACAACAAATCACGCGACATCAGAACCGACCCAGTGGTTATTTACAAGCCTTGGGAGACCCAGACAGGATCTCAGAGTGGTGAATGTAGGTACAGAAGTTGTTACTACTCTGTTTTCTTCTAAAAGAAGTGTTTTTTTTTCATCTCAGAAGTTGGGGGGGGGGGGGGGGGGGGGACGGGAAAGGGATATCAATTTAATTACTCATTAATTTATTGACAGACATTCACGTTTGCTACGTTTGGAGAAGTTTTTATTTGTTTGCTGTGGTTTGATTTTTTTTTTTTCTTTTTTTTTTCCCCCTTCCCTCCTCTTCCATCTTTGTGTTCTTCCCCTATAATCAAAAGAACGGATCCCCAGGGTTTGTCCCGCAGACGTTCTTTCCGTGGTCTCTGCTGCCACCTGCTGGCCAATAAGCGGAACTGCCACTGTTGGGCGTTTGGTGCCGCAGGAAGCACAACGCAGATCTGAGTTCTGACCGGTCTACGCAGCTAATCCGCCAATCTTTATTGCGATAAGCCCTCCAGACAAGAGCATAAAGTCTTTGCCTGAGGGCAGGGTTAGTAGTAATGGATGTCAGTTTTGAAATTTCCAGTCCATTCACCATAGCACTTTCTGCCTCCATGTCCCATAACCAGAGCAGCTATGCTGGCATGCTCTCTTGGTTTCTGTCTAAACCACTGTACTATATCCATCAGTTCAGCTGCTGTATTATGGGCAGCAGGGTTTGGGGGGTGGACACTGGTCAGGGCACTCCCACCAGCCTATCCTGCTTTTTTTTTTTTTTTTTTTTTTTCATGTTTGGGTTACAATCAGTCAGATCTCAAATAGATCTAGTCCAAATGGAACCTCAAAATCTGACCTTTTAGTGCCTTCATTTACAGAGTCCATTTTATACAGATTCCCTTGTACAGGGCCCCCATGGTCCTCCAGACAGTTGTTACTGATCTTCCATAGGAGAATGATTGAATTAGGTTTTTCCCCATCAAAACTGCCACCTGTCTTTCCAGTTTTTCAACACTATCATTCAATAGCTGATTTGCATCAGCCTGAGCCTCTTCAGTTATGTTCAGACAGTTCAAGGCCATTAAAAGTGGCCATGCCACCATGAACACAGCTAACTGTCATTCTCAAGTTGTAAGTATGTCTTTGCTAAGACCATGGAAATACTCAGTCAGGTGGGCCAGGGACTCATGGACCCTCCCTCCGTCCCACACAGGGCCCCATTTTTCAGTGACAGAAGCAGTGCTGCATTTTGAGGATCCTAGGAATCCCAGGACATGCCCTGACAAAAGGTCATTCAAAGGGGTAGTCTTTCCCCATCCAAACAACTCCATGATATTCACAGAATCACAGAATTGTAGGGGTTGGAAGGGACCTCCAGAGACCACTGAGTCCAGTCCCCCTGCCAAAGCAGGTTCCCTACACCACAAAAGAGGTACGAAGAGGTAGATCTGAGTTGCACATTATATGATTCCCACAAAGCTTAAGGAAATCTGAAGCTTTCAATATATTTTTTTAATTCTTTTTTCATTTCATTTTTTAAACACCTGACCCAGACCCCAACCCTCACAGGAGCTCTAAAGATAACAGCATTAACCTGCAATGTAACTCTAATCCTAACCCTTACCCTGATTCTACAGGGGACTGTCTGAAACGGACATCAATTCAATTACTCATTTATTTATTGACAGACATTCAAGTTTGCTACGTTTGGAGAAGTTTTTATTTGTTTGCTGTGGTTTGGTTTTTTCTTTTTTTCTTTTTTTTTTCCCCCTTCCCTCCTCTTCCATCTTTGTGTTCTTCCCCTATAATCAAAAGAGAACGGATCCCCAGGGTCTGTCCCGCAGACGTTCTTTCCGTGGTCTCTGCTGCCACCTGCTGGCCAATACACGGAACTGCCACTGTTGGGCGTTTGGTGCCACAGGAAGCACAACGCAGATCTGAGTTCTGACCGGTCTACGCAGCAAATCCGCCAATCTTTATTGTGATAAGCCCTCCACATGGCATTGCGCATGCACTCGAACACGCAACAGGCATAGATTTCTCTTAACTCCTTGAGGAGCAGGCAAGCAGAACAACTGAGCGCACCACTGCTTGTGATTGGGCCACCCCCATCATAGAGATGTGTGTTAGATCTTTTACCCACCCCTGGACTGGCCTTGTTGTTTAACGATAACCTCTGAAATCTGAGCTACTGGTTCTACCACCTGTAGTGTAGAATAGGTAGCCAATAAATGCTTTTCAACTGTGATGTATCTTTATTCTGCTCCATGCCAAACCTGTGGCCAAAACCTCATAGGGGTTCACAAAGAACTCTGGCTCTGCCAGAGCCCCCATCCAGACCCTTCTTGAGTTACATTCACATCTAGTTTGGCTGAAAAGGTTGGACTATAAATACTCAGTGCTTGGGCCTGTTTAACAGATATTTTTTCCTGATTATGCTGTCCATCGATCTTTTTAAACTGAACTCCTGCTCTAATCTGGTCTTTAAACATTTGTTGTCTCAAGACCCTAATGGGTCCAGACTGGATTACCTTAGGGGCTGGACGCCTAAGTCATGGCAGCAGATGGTTCTCTGCCTTTCTCAGACCTTTCCACCACCATTCAGAGCCTGCATCTGGCCGTAGGCACTCTTGTCTCCCCATCAATTGGGCAGCCTGTTGTATTACAGCACCTGAGGGCCACTGGGGGGTTCAGTATGGATAACATAGACCCATACTGATGTAAAGGTGATGGCTGTAGGATGAGATCCCTCGTTCCTGATGAAAAATTTATTGACTGGGCTCTCAAAATCATCTTCATAGATTGCCTCTTTCATGCCTAATTCTCTAATATAATTTTGTTAGTCCTCCATAGAGGACCACAGGCTGATATTTAATGGTATGTCATTCTTATTTGGCCATGTTATATGACACACAGCCATAAATCATTCACTGATCAAATGGCTATCCTCATTATGTTGGACAGAGCATACAGTCTTTGCCTGAGGGCAGGGTGAGTAGTAATGGATGTCAGTTTTGAAATTTCCAGTCCATTCAACACAGCACTTTCTGCCTCCATGTCCCATAACCAGAGCAGCTATGCTGGCATGCTCTCTTGGTTTCTGTCTAAACCACTGTACTATATCCATCAGTTCAGCTGCTGTATTATGGGCAGCAGGGTTTGGGGGGTTGGATACTGGTCAGGGCACTCCCACCAGCCTATCCTGCATTTTTTTTTTTTTTTTTTTTTCATTTTTGGGTTACAATCAGTCAGATCTCAAATAGATCTAGACCAAATGGAACCTCAAAATCTGACCTTTTAGTGCCTTCATTTACAGAGTCCATTTTATACAGATTCCCTTGTACAGGGTCCCCATGGTCTTCCAGAGAGATGTTCCTGATCTTCCATAGGAGAATGATTGAATTAGGTTTTTTCCCCATCAAAACTGCCACCTGTCTTTCCAGTTTTTCAACACTATCATTCAATAGCTGATTTGCATCAGCCTGAGCCTCTCCAGTTATGTTCAGACAGTTCAAGGCCATTAAAAGTGGCCATGCCACCATGAACACAGCTAACTGTCATTCTCAAGTTGTAAGTATGTCTTTGCTAAGACCATGGAAATACTCAGTCAGGTGGGCCAGGGACTCATGGACCCTCCCTCCGTCCCACACACGGCCCCATTTTTCAGTGACAGAAGCAGTGCTGCATTTTGAGGATCCTAGGAATCCCAGGACATGCCCTGACAAAAGGTCATTCAAAGGGGTAGTCTTTCCCCATCCAAACAACTTCATGATATTCACAGAATCACAGAATTGTAGGGGTTGGAAGGGACCTCCAGAGACCACTGAGTCCAGCCCCCTGCCAAAGCAGGTTCCCTACACCACGTTGCACAGCTCAGCATCCAGGCAGGTCTTGAATATCTCCAGAGAAGGAGATTCCACAACCACCCTAGGCAGCCTGTTCCAGTGCTCTGTCACTCTCACCATAAAGAAGTTATTGCACACATTAGTGCAGAACTTCCTATGGTGCAGTTTCTGTCTGTTTCCCCTTGTCCCGTCTCCACACACTGCTGAAAAGAGTCTGGCCTCAACACTTTGCCCCCCACACCTCAAATATTTATAGAACCTGGATCCAGTCCCCTCTCAGCCTTCTTTTCTCAAGGCTAAACAGACCCAGTTCCCTCAGTCTCTCCTCATTGGGGAGATGCTCCAGGCCCTTCACCATCTTAGTGGCCCTCTGCTGGACTCTTTCTAAGAAATCCCTGTCTTTTTTTTACTGGGGAGCCCAGAACTGGACACAATATTCCAGATGAGGCCTCACCAGGGCAGAGTAGAGGGGGAGGATCACCTCCTTCGACCTGCTGGACACGCTCTTTTTAATGCACCCCAGGATGCCATTGGCTTTTTTGGCTACAAGGGCACACTGCTGGCTCATGGTTAATCTGTCGTCCACCAGGACGCCCAGGTCCCTCTCAGCAGAGCTCCTCCCCAGCAGCTCTTCCCCCAGCCTGTACCGGTGCATGCAATTATTTCTCCCTAGGTGCAAGACTCTACACTTGCTTTTGTTAAACCTCATCCGGTTTCTTACTGCCCGGCTCTCCAGCCTGTCCAGGTCTCGCTGAATGGCAGCACAGCCTTCAGGCGTGTCAGCCAATCCTCCCAACTTCGTGTCATCAGCAAACTTGCTGAGGGTGGTCATTGATGAAGATGTTGAACAAGACCGGACCCAGCACAGACCCCTGGGGGATGCCGCTCGTTACAGGCCCTCAGCCAGACACTGCACCGCCAACGACAACCCTCTGCACTCTGCCAGTCAGCCAATTCTCGACCCACTTCACTGTCCAATCACCTATCCCATACTTCCTCAGCTTTGTTATAAGGATGTCATGGGAGACTGTATCAGTTATAGAGGTTATAGAGTTCAATTCCTGTAGTCAATTTGGCGGCCCAGGTGGGACCAGCTCTGTTCGCTGCAGGACCAGCTGAGAGGGAGACACTTTTGG
The DNA here is from genome assembly GCF_054131305.1 of Coturnix japonica. Classification (NCBI taxonomy): domain Eukaryota; kingdom Metazoa; phylum Chordata; class Aves; order Galliformes; family Phasianidae; genus Coturnix; species Coturnix japonica. The sequence goes on along the minus strand of NC_140687.1, from coordinate 5,073,566 downwards.
CGCACCCTGAGATTTCTCTGAAGGACTCCCTTCCTCACCTGATCACTGCAGGGACAGACAAGGACCACCCATAGGTGGACCAGGTATGTGTATGGTAAGTGGAGCCCATATGTCTTGAGGAGACATCCTACACAGTTTACAGCCATACGTGCTGCTCCCAGGGAGGTGAGCTCATGGCTTTGGTTGCCAGCTGGGGTAGGAAGACTCCTTGGGTGTGTTCCTATGAAAGGGAACTGTATGTCATATGAATGGAAACAAGAACAAGTACTCTCTCCCAGGTGGGTGACAATAGGAGGGACCTAGGTTGGTCTCTCCTACGGGTATGGGATATAGTGGATAGCCTGTCAAATGGTAGCCTGGGTTCTCCAAGTTGTAATCACGGGGGTTATAGGTTGTATGTTCAATATTATCATCTGCTTTAAGTGTTTGGTACCGTGTGTCAAGCCGACTCTGGGAAAAACATTAACGTTTGCAACTGGTCGACCAGAGTATGAGTGTTATTAAGATTCCAGCTAGAAAACGTTGTCAGCATTGTGTAGTATGAATAAACCATGGTTTTTGATCTAAATGTCAGAGTGAGTGTGGTGTGAGTGAGACACAGAACAGCTGCAGGGTGAGTGCCGAGTCCCGATCCATGTTTCCTTCCTCCTGTGAGGGAAATGGCCAGACACGGACAAAGTGAAAGACTGTGTTGTCTGTCCACTCATATGTACTTTCTGCTTGTATGTAAGAAGACGGGAGTTTGTACTCTGTAGATTAGTAAGATTGTCCTGAGGAGAGGTGTACATTCCACCCGACCAATGAGTGTCAACCCATTTATGTAATACTATGTACTGCTTGCGAGGAAGTGTGTGAGGGAGGTGGTTCAATCAGTGCTGGTTCTGTGGCACAGTGTTTATAACTGAAGAATACAGACTGTATTAAGGGAGTTTATGTGAACTGAAGAACTGTACTGTTTGACAAACAGTTTTGATGGTATAAGAAAGTGTAATTGTTAATGATATATGGAAGTGTACTTGAGGGAATGTGGAAGTGTATCTGAGCATACAAACAGAGGAAGCATTTACAGAAGAAAAAAGGTTAAAGTGAGTTTACCTGCACTGACATGAGAGCAACACCCTGAACCTCTGCCCTGTGAGCTGAGCAGAGCAGAGCAGAGACACAGTCCTCATGTATCAGGTAGTGTTATTCTGCTTACCAAATGAATGAGTTCACTACAGAAGAGGCAAATCTTCCCCTCTGCTCCATTTGTGGCATACTCTGGAGTTCAAGACATTGCAAAGCTATGGCACATCTACTTTCTTTCAATGATGACGCCTTAGTATGCTCTGGGCTGTCATTTCAATTGCATCTAAAGAAGTCTAGGGTCATGCCAGCTGACAGGAAGCTGGCAAATGTTGTCTCATTGTAAGGAAGAGCAAGAAAGATGACATGGGCAATTATGGACCTGTCAGTCCAGAGCCTGGTAAAATTATGGAGAAAATGATGGTGGGAGTTATGGAAAAACAGCTGAAGGACAATTCTGTCATTGGTTGCAGCCAACACAAGTTTGTGAGGCGAAGGTCCTGTTTAATTTAAGCTCATTCTGTGACACAGTTATCCGTTTAGTTGACCAAGGGAAGCCAGTTGATGTAATCCTTGAGGATTTCAGTGGAGATTTTGATACTGTTTCTCACAACAACCTTCTGGACAGAATGTTCTGCATATGGCTAGACAGAAACACAATGTGGTGGGTGAGCAGTTGGCCAGTAGGTCAGTCCCAAAGGATTATAGTCAGTTTTTTCCATCAGGCTGGTAGATGGTCACTGTCGGGGTCCCCAGGGTTCCATTTTGGGGCCACTTTCCTTTCATGTTTATGCAGATGACTTGAATGCAGGACTAGAAGACGTTCTGAGCAAGTTTGCTGATGAGACCAGATGAGGAGGTGCTGTTGCCTCCACTGAGGGTGGAGAGGACTTGCAGAGAGATGTGGACAAGTCAGAGAAGTGGGTACCAGTTGGTACTAAGCACCAAGTGCATAACGTATAACAAGAACAAGTGCCTGATTGTGCACCGCAGAACATAAAGGACTTCAAACTCTGGGAGAATGTGCAAACGAGGGCACTGGAACTGAGAGATCTGAAGTTCAGAGTTTCACAGGGATTGACTGCTTGTTCAGACTGGGCCCTTCTCACATCCCTTCTCACATCCTGCAATGAAACATAGGTCTCATATGGGACATGAACCTCACAGCGTCCTTGCACCACATGTAGAGCCTGGGATCTTCTGTCCCCATGTCTTTCATTTAACATCATACGGACCTCCAACCCATTGCCCCAGGAAATGCCAGGAGCCAACATGAGAGACAGGATCTCTCTACCACTGGTCTTGCAATCAGGGCTTGACCTGTCTGCTTCGTAAGGCAAAGGAGAGGTTTCTTAGCATGCCAGTGCCTTTGCCTGCCTGTAGTCATGGCTTCCAGTTATCTTCTCTAACAAGTCCCTTGGGAAGCTTACTTGGTAATGGCCCTCAGTGGGCCCATTAATACTCCAAGAAACTTCACTGTTACTTCCGACTTTGTCTTGTTGAGCACTTTGTGCAAACTTCTCTCTGCACTAGAGGCTGATGAACTCAGCATCAAATGCACCCTGGGACCATTATAACCTAAAGAATCTCCTGTGCCTTATGCCATCTTGTTATCTTCTTCAGGTTATCAGAACTTGTTCAGCAAAAAGGAGGGATATCTGGAGAGAGCTTAAAGAATCCAGTATAAATTTATTGTCTATTTATTTATAGTTGGGTTTAAAGAAGACATTAAAGCAGCACTGTGCAACTGATACCAATCCAGGATGTCCCAATGAGTTCTGTACTGTTACTGTGTTGACAAAGGTCCTTCTCAACCTCCCCACCCAATTTCTGCTCACAATGGACCTATGGGACTTGCATCACTTTTCTTCACATCACTCTTCTCCTCTGCATTCATCCGCTCAGTGTTAAAACTGCTTTGCACCAACTCCCACTGGCTTTCCTCAGAGAACCAGCTACACATGGAAAAGGAAAGATTTCTCTTTTTTATCTGGCCAGCAAATGGCCAGGTCTGATCAGGACTTGTGAGTATTTCACACATTGAGATGGGTTAACACATTCTCATTGATTTATATCTTTGTCTCCAACTCTGTTTTTCACTTTTACTGACATTAATGAACATCTTTCAGACTTCGTGCCTTAATAAAAAAGAGACAGGGATTGAGAAAAAGAAAAAGTATAAGAAGAAAAAGAAAAAGAATAGATAGGAAGGGATAGATCAAATCACAGTGAAGGAGTTGACAACACATTCCATCAGACTTTGGGGAGATGGAACAAATTCCAGTAATCCCCCTGAAAGTCAGAAATCAGACAGATAATTGGGAGGTATCTGACTGAACAAAGAGCAAGGGATGGAGAAATCTGGAGGGCAGTGGGAGTAGTGTGTGCCCAAATGGCCTGCTGAAAACATGCCCTTAACCATGGCCATTTCTTTAGGAGAGCTGAAAAAACTTGGAGGATGAGGCACATCAAATAGGCAGCAGGGAAGAGTAGTGCTGGGCACCAGGCTACAGTCACAGGGCATTGGCACTGGCACCGCTGTCTGTGTCTCTGAACCTGAAGGCATTTGTGTTCAGCGAACACAGTTCTGGAAAACATTGTAGTTTCAGTAAAAGAAAAAAAAAGACATCAAATCACCTCAAAGATTCATATTTACAACTTAAAATGGAACAAGACTCATGAGAATTTTTCATGTTGAGAAGGGTTAACACATTTTCATTGATTTCCATCTTTGTCTTCAATTATTTGTTTCAGTTTTATTGACATTTATGATCAACTATTAAGCTTACAGCCTCAAAATAAATAAATAAATTAAAAGAGATACATTTGCATCTTGCACATGGCCTGATGCCCCTTTCACCTTCACAGTTCCCACAAGTCCTTCCATGCCGGAGAGTATGAGATCCAGCAGAGCACCTCTCCTCTTTGGTTCCTCCACTGCTTGGTCAAGAAGCTGCCATCTGTGCTCTCCATGGATCTGCTGGATGCCACATGCCCTGCTGTGCTGTCCCTGCCACAGATAATGGAGTGACAAAGGCCACCAAATGGGACAAGGGACAGACAACATCAGATTCCCATCTGTCTGCAGAGGGCACCTTCCATTTACTCTCCCTGATCAGGAAGACAGGAAAAGACACTGATGGTCTCCTCTGTTTGCCATTTCCATTAGCTCTGACCTGTCTGCTCTTCCATCCCCAGGCAGAGCTCAGTGCACTCTCACAGAGGGCAGTCGCCCTTCTTTGTCTCCACGCCCATCCATCCTAAAGACTCGGTATCCCCCTTGTGCTACAGTGCAGTTGTGGAAACCATTAAACTGTGTCCCCATGGTCCAAACAGGAGCTCAGGCCTGCAGCTCTACCAAGATTTCTAGCTTCTTGTGTGTTGGTGTTTGCATTAGTGCAAAAGCACAGAAGTAAATATCCTAATTGAAAAGCATCACTGGACATTGCCTGACTGGATAGCTCATCTATAGAATCAGTGTGCAGAAGGTGGCACACAAACATTAGACCGATCGTGGGTCTTGGAGGTGACGTAGCAGCACGGACACACCATGGGCATGGCTTTCCTGAAGGCCCTGTGCTGCTCTTGTAGCTGTGAGTGAATTCACCGGACAGCCGGTGCTATCCCCTCTCTGGCCCTCAGCTGATGCCCAGGAAGGAGGTGTCTATCTCAGGGATTTCCCACACGGTTTACAAGCACTTGCAAACATCAGGAGCAGCCCAGGCACCTTGGGCATCACCCAGTGTCTGTGTGTGAGCTGCTGCCTCCCAGCTGAAGTACCAAGGACTCAGAGCAGGAGCTCACATGCAGGCAACTCCTTGTGCACTTCTGAACTGAACCAGAGAAATCCCAGCTCCTGTGGTTCTGTGGGGAGCCGAATCCCATTTCAGCTCCAGGATTTCTGTCAAGGGATGAGACTCCTGCGCTGCCTCAGCTGGATCACTGCCCTGCACAGGGAAAGTCCAAACCTCGCCTTCCTTGTCTGGTTGCCCTTATTGTTTCATCAAACGATCTCTGGGAGCACTCCCCATATGTCTCCAATCAGTCACTGACCACTGGACATGTGGTGGTTAATTGAGTGGATTTCAAAGCACAGTCATGATGCTGTTGTCTTTCAGGAGCTGTTGGCCATGAGGACCCAGGGACATGTCAGGGGAAATGAGTGGGAAGGATAAAAATGACATAATCTGCTGCTTGCTTGTCCAGGTTCCTGGGACACAGGGAGCTCATAAAAGTGGGCAGAGCTGCAGAGAGACAGCTGTGCCCAGGAGCAGATCTCGTGCAAGGCACAGCCTGCAGGTGACAGAAGGAGAGGAGAGAAATTGGAGAGAGCTTGCAGGATGTGTGTGGTGTGAGCGGGCTGTGAACTCACTGCAGGAGCATTGCTCACAGACCATGACAAGGTAAGTCTCACAGCTGACCATGAGCTGCTTTTAATTAAGGGGTAACTATAACTGGGACATCCCATAGGAGATCTGACTGCAGGCACTGCATGTTTCTTTACTGTGGAAAAAGCTTTCTGCTCCAGCTGAGACGGGTGCCCAGGGCTGTCCTGCAGAGCAGGGTCCCTGCTGTGCCCCAGGGGCTGTGTGCCGGGTATGGGACTCTGCCGCCTGCCAGGCTCAGCACTCAGCCTGCCCGGGGAGCTGCCCAGGGTGCTGCAGGGAGACGGGTGGGGGGAAGGAGCCCCCCGGCAGGGCTTGTGCTGCCACAGCTGCTGCCTGGGGCAGGGGATCACAACTCCACTGCACAACGGAATGTTTCTGAGGGCACTTTGCAAGAGGAGAGCCAAGGCAGGGGGTTTCCATTTCCTGTTCTGAGGCAAAGAGGTTTGGAGTCAGAAATCTAAAAGGGGCAATAAGAGTTCTGAGAATTTTTCATCAATCAATTGCTTGTTTTGTGAACACTCACACATGATGTGCTTTCAGTCTCCCCTTTCTCGAAGGATGGAATTATCATCATTTTCTGTAGGCATGAATAATTCACTTATCCTACAAACAGGCAGCATTTTCTAACTGAAACTGAATGCCACAGAAGCTCGGGTAGGGGGCTCTAAGAGCACTTGGGGTAAAGATATGAGACATGAAACAGATGAAAATATCCAGGGAGAAGGCATAAGAAAATAAAAGGAAGGTTAGAGCTCCATATGCTGCTTCTGCTTAAGGAATGCTGAAATACATGAAATTAAATGCAAGTAATGGTGCTAAATGTACACTGTTGTAAGAGAATAAAAACATTTCATATTATAGCAGGAGGAGTGTGTCTGAGAATGGTCTGGACTTGTCATTATCTTCTGCACTCTGAGCAGGACTCCAAGCCCAACAACAGCAGATGTCCAACAGCAGCTCCATCAGCGAGTTCCTCCTGCTGCCGTTGGCAGACACGCGGCAGCTGCAGCTCCTGCACTTCTGGCTCTTCCTGGGCATCTACCTGGCTGCCCTCCTGGGCAACGGCCTCATCAGCACAGCCGTAGCCTGCGACCGCCGCCTGCACACCCCCATGTACTTCTTCCTCCTCAACCTGGCCCTCCTCGACCTGGGCTGCATCTCCACCACTCTCCCCAAAGCCATGGCCAACGCCCTCTGGGACACCAGGGCCATCTCCTACACAGGATGTGCTGCACAGCTCTTTTTCTTTTCCTTCTTCCTCTCAGCAGAGTATTCCCTTCTCACCATCATGTCCTATGACCGCTACGTTGCCATCTGCAAGCCCCTGCACTACGGGACCTTGATGGACAGCAGAGCTTGTGCCACCATGGCAGCAGCTGCCTGGGGCACTGGGGTTCTCTATTCCCTGCTGCACACTGCCAGTACGTTTTCACTGCCTCTCTGCCAAGGCAATGTTGTCAACCAGTTTTTCTGTGAAATCCCACAGATCCTCAAGCTCTCCTGCTCTGGCTCCTACCTCATGGAATTTGTATTTCTCTTTTTTGGTGTCAGTTTAGGCTTTGGTTGCTTTGTTTTCATAGTTGTGTCCTATGTGCACATCTTCATGGCTGTGCTGAGGATGCCCTCTGAGCAGGGACGGCACAAAGCCTTCTCCATGTGCCTCCCTCACCTGGCTGTGGTCTCCCTGTTTCTCAGCACTGGTGCTTTTGCCTACCTGAAGCCCCCGTCCATTTCCTCCCCACTCCTGGATCTGACAGTGGCACTTCTGTATGCAGTGGTTCCTCCAACACTAAACCCTATTATCTACAGCATGAGGAACAGGGAGATCAAGCACGCTTTCAGGAAGGTGTTGCAATAAGCACTATTCCAGCTACAATAAAATGCACAACTTCCTCAATAGGATTCCCAGTGGTGGTTCTTTATGTTTTATGCATCTTTGTCTGTTTGATTATGTGAGATATAGGAATGTGCAAAAAAAAAATGTTATTGAACTTATAAATAAAAATGTATTTAAATTCTTTCCTACCTAATTTCCATTTTCTCACTCCAAGAACTCATGTAAACATGGAACCAGATTCCCTGAATATGTTATAAGATACCTAAAAAGCTTTCAAAATAGACTTACTTAGATTTTCTTTCTTCCTACTTTGCCTGGATTTGGGGAGGTACAGCCACAGACAGCAGCTCAACGTGCTCTTTTCATTCATGTGCTCTTACCAGTGCTGCAGTGCTCTTGAGTCCTCTCATTTGTGCAGTCCTGAAGGTCTTGTGTGTCTCACAACAGTCCTGTTGCCTCTACAGCAGCAATCCAGGGCTGCAGTCAGTAGCCGGCAATATGAACAGGTCTGTCAGAGCTGGTCTCCTTGCTGGCACTGCCATAACAAGAGGGCCCCTTTAGAGCAGGACCAGAGAACTGGAGGGAGGCCTCTTCCAAAGCTGGTGTAAGGAATATACCTCAGGAGCTGCTCCCTGAGAAAACCTTGAGATCTTCAGGTGCTCTTCACTGTGTGACCAGATCAGATTGAATAGTCCCAAGGAGATCCGTAAGCATCTCAAGGCAGTGCTGTGGTTTAAGGTTTATGGGTTGAGACAAAGAGAAAAAGAAAAGGATAATAATTATGACAAATGTATTTATACATATATAATATATTTAGTGTATTTTCACACATATACAACATATGCAGTTGCAAACATATATGAACTAATCCCTATGCGCATCTGTCTGCAAGTCCAGGATTAGTTGCAGGGGTTTTAACAGCCACAGGGTTCACTGTAGGAGCTGAAGTGGCTGTTGGGCTGTTGCAGGAGTTGAAGTGACCTCAGAGTTCATTGCCAGAGCTGGAACCACCACAGGACCTGTGACTATGTTGGAGCAGCCACTGGGCTCATTGGAGGGGTTGGAGCCACCGCAGGGCTGTACTTCCTCCCTTGGGAGGAATTTGTACCATTTTCTTATTACCATACTTGGAACAGCTACAGGACCCGTAGCAGGAGTAACTGCAGAGCTCATTATGAGGGGTGGAGTGACAGAGGGATCTGCCCAGAGCTTGGAGCAACTGCAGGACGTGTAGCAAAACCTTGGAGCTGCTGCATGGTCTGTGCCAGGAGTTGCAGAGGCTGCAGCACTGTCAGCAGATCCAGCTCTCTGGATCTGGCACACTGCAGTCATTTGTGCCTCTTGGGGGTTACCAGTGCCACAGCAGACCTGCCCCCAATATTCTACCAGTTTATCAGGATCCTGCAGTTGCTCGGAGATGAAGTTCCAAAGCCCTGGGGGTGCCCACCACTCCAGGCAGCTGCCCAGACCGTCCCACACCCTCTGCCATGCAGAGCCTTCTCACCTTGGGGCAGATCTCTCACTGATATTCCTGAATAATTGTTTAACCTCAATCATAGATTCATAGAATCACCAAGGTTGGAAAAGGCCTGAAAGATCATTCAATCCAACCGTTCACCTATTACCTATAGCTCCCACTAAACCATGTCCCTCAACACAATATCCAGTACACCCCCGGACTCACAGAGGCGACAATGTAAATTGTGTAATTCCTAATCATATGGACAATATTACTTCCAAAACCCAAAGATGACCACAGAGCTGAATGTGCACAAAACTTCACTTTGTCAGCTGCCAATTTTATCGTGGTACAAACTGAGGTCAAACAGCATAGCAAAATAAATACCCTAATGCAGCATCCAAGCACCAAGTAAGGAGCTGTGCAGTGAAGCTTCATGAGAAGACTCAACAAGCTCCACACATAGGGAGCACATCCACACATATCAGCACCATGGCCTGCACTTCTCCAGCTCCCACAAAGCCCTGTCCACTCTGGACAGATGTGCTGCTATCTCAACCCTTGGAGCCTCACATCAGGCACCAAAATGACAGTGGTTGTTGAACCCAACATGTGGCTCAGCAGCACACAGTGCTTTGTGCACTGCCCAATTCCCAGTGGGATGGGGATGAGAACTGGGAAAAAGAGTACAACTTCTGGGATGTAACAAAGCAGTTTACTAAGAGAGATAAAAGTAGTGGAGTAATAGTTATCACTATATATCCGTTGATATGGAATTGTATGTAACAACTGATGCACAAGCACTTGCTCAGCACCACCAGACTGATGCTCAGCTGGACCCTGGGCAGTGAAGAGACTGAGATGAACTCCCACCCCTTTCAATACAATTTCTGCTTGCTGTCAGCTGATAGAGAACGTCCCTTTGGCCACTATCAGTCAGCTGTCCTCACTCTGTTCCCTCCCAGCTCCATGTGCCCTCCACTGACCATGGCCTTGGCTCTGTACAACACTGCTTAGCAGCAGCTGTAAACATCAGAGTGTTATCAATGGTTTTCTCCTAGAACCAAAACACTGCACCACAGCAGACAGTCTGAAGAAAACAATTCCATCCCAGCTGTAACTCAGATTCCTGCCTGTCCCCTCTTCTTGTTCTTCCTGATCAGGAAGCAAGGAACAGAATCTGCCGCTCTCCTCTCTGAGCCCTTTCCATCAGTTCTCAGCTGGCTCCTATGCCATCCCCAGGCAGAGCTCAGTGCCCTCTCATGGATGGCAGCAGCCTTTTCTCTTCTTCCTTGCCCATCCGTCATGCAGAATCTGTACCCCATTTGCTACAGTACAGAGCTGAGAATCAACCCACCATGTCTCTGTGAACCAAACAAGACCCTAGGCCTGCAAAGGCACAGAGATTTGGAGTTCGCTGAGTGAATGTTTGTGGTCCTCTCATTAGTGTAACGACTCTTCAGAAAGAATCCCCTTCCAGAAGCATGTTTTGATTTTGCCTGGCTGGGCCTTGCATCTACACCGTGCTACTGGTGTTCAGAAGATGGCACACAGGTACGAGACCCATTGTGGGGCTCACAGTTGTCCAGTGAACATTGTCACTACCCAGGGCATGTCTTTCCTAAAGGTCCTCAGTGGCATTTGCCAGCTGGCTGGGGGTGTGCTAGAGACCCCAGGGAACTGCCATTCTGTTGTAATACAAGAAGAATTTTACAGAGCAGCAGCCATGGATCAAGATAAGCACTTTACAGAGCAGCAGCTGCAGAGCAGGATAAACAGCATGAGAACCAAGGACACCTCTAGCAAAAGAGTGAAAGGCTCGTGGCTTTGAAGCGGGGTTTTAGGGTTCTTATTGCAGAAGCTTTCTTCCAATTAGTACGTGTGATTTTTGAACACCCTTGTTTGTTTGCTATAAAAGTACGGCTCTTCAGGCAATAGATGGACACAGCTATATTTAACTATATTGGTGTGTGGTTGTTTGTCCTAGAACGCTGACTTTTGCCTTCAGGTTCGCCAACACATGGGGGCCCGCAATGTCATGGGATTTAACTCTTGAACACCTGTGGGATCCCGAGAAACTAAGCCAGTATTTGAGTCAGGGATGGCGCAGCCTAGATAGATCTAAGGGGGTATGACTTATTTGGGGCTTGGCTTGTGCTTACCGTGCTCTATATAACACTGTTCCGAAAAGAGAGAATTTCCGAGCTGAGGTTCTAGCCAAAAAGGGAAATCCCCAAGTCAATTTTGATCAGTCACAGGAGGCACCAGTAACAATATCAGTTGCCCTTGTGGAAGGCAAGAAATGGAAATGGGTGTCCTCACGTCTAGAACGGAAAAAAGAAGTGGAGGAGGAGGCAACAGAAGATCCAGGTGACAGGTCTGGATAAGTACCGAGAAAGGAAAAAGGAAAAGTGTCATGAAGAAGAGAGTGATGAGGAGGAAATCTCTGTTACTGTTTGTCGATCCCTGAAGATGACTGAAATCGAAGGCGTAAGAAAGGAGTTCACACGGCACCAGAATGAATCTCTTGTTACCTGGTTGCTTCGCTGTTGGGACAGCTGGGACGGTAGCTTGTTGTGATGTGACAGGCCCTTCCCCATATTCTGGAAGAATCTTAGTGTAATACAGTGGGTGTAGACAAAAAGGCGTAGGTTATATAAGGATGTGTCTGTTTCAATAAATCGCCATTTTGCCACTTCATCTCCTTGGTGTCACTTGGTAATTGGCCTAGCTGCTGCTTCAGTTGAAGGCGAGAGATCGTAAAGAAATTAACGACCATAAAGCCTTCATGTGTATCATTAAAATTCTCAGCTATTAGACACAAGCGCTTTCCAGATTGAGCAAGGAACAACAGTAAATTGCACTGTGTGTTTCCTTGTGGTGTTACCTACGTGACCACAGAGAAGACACGAGGAAGTGGCATGACCAGCCTACTCCTGTACTATGAGCACGGGTGAGGGAACTACAAAACAGTCCAACCACCAGTACGGCTGCTCCAGTTATCACAGGTAACCAATAGAGGGGCCCTGCCCTCATTCAAGGGAGTGGAAGGGATAATAGAGTTTATTGGACTGTGTGGATTTGATGGCCTAGCACATCAGAACCACAGAAATATAAGGCACTGGTGGATACTGGTGCACAGTGCACCCTAATGCCCTCCAGTCATGAAGGGACAGAATCAATCCATATTTCTGGATATCTCTCAAGAATTGACTGTGTTGGAGGCTGAAATAAGCCTCACTGGTAAAGACTGGAAAAAACATCCTATGTGAGTGGTCCAGGGTTTCCGTTCATACTTGGTATTGAGGATACCTCAGAAGAGGGCATTTCAAGGATACTAAGGGGTATCACTGGGCCTTTGGAATCGCTGCTGTAGATATGGACAACATTAAGCAGCTGTCTGTTTTGCCTGGCCTGTCAGAGGACCCGTCTGTTGTGAGGCTGCTACGAGTAAAAATAAAAGAGCAGCAGGTACCGATTGCTACAAAGACAGTGCACAGACGGCAGTATCGCACCAACAGGGATTCCTTGCTCCCCATTCATGATTTGATTCGCCAGTTGGAGAATCAGGGAGTGATCAGTAAAACTCACTCACCTTTTAACAGCTCCATATGGCCAGTGCGTAAAGCCAGTGGAGAATGGAGGCTGACAGTAGACTACCGTGGCCTGAATGAGGTCACACCCCCACTGAGTTCTGCTGTGCTGGAGAGCAAATAATTCAAATTCTTCTATGAGCCAGTTTTGCTATTAAGTGAAGCAAAGTAAAAGGGCCTGCCCAGGAAATTCAGTTCTTAGGTATAAAGTGGCAGGATGGATGTCATCACATCCCAACAGTGATTGACAAAATCACTGCCATGTCTCCACCAACTAGCAAGAAAGAGACACAATCTTTCCTGGGTGCAGTGGGCTTTTGGAGGATGCACATTCCAAACTACAGCCTCATTGTAAGCCCCCTTTATCAGGTGATGCAGAAGAAGAATGATTTTGCATAGGGCCCAGAGCAGCAGCAGGCTTTTGAACAGATTAAACAGGAGATAGCCTGTGCCATGGACCTGGGGCCAGTACGGACTGGACAGGATGTAAAGAACATCCTCTATACTGCTGCTGGAGAGAAAGGTCCCACTTGGAGTTTGTGGCAAAGAGCCTCAGAAGGGACCCAAGGCCGACCCCTGGGATTCTGGAGCTGAGCGTACAAGGGGTCTGAAGAGTGCTACACTCCAACTGAGAAGGAGATCTTAGCCGCGTATGAGGGGGCTCGGGCTGCTTCCGAAGTAGCTGGTACTGAAATGCAGCTCTTTCTGGCACCTCGACTGTCAATGATGAACCGGATGTTGAAAGGGGAGGTTCTCTCCACCCATCATGCTACCGATGCCACCTGGAGCAAGTGGATTGCACTGATTAGACAACAAGCGCGGATGGGGAACCTCAATCGTCCAGGAATTTTAGAAGTGATCATGAACTGGACTGAAGATAAAAAGTTTGGAACATCACCAGGAGAAGAGGTGTCATGTGCTAAAGCGGCCCCACCATACATCGAACTACCAGAAAATGAAAAGAAATATGCTCTTTTCACTGATGGATCATTTCATATTGTAGGGAAGCATCGGAGATGGAAAGCTGCTGTTTGGAGCCCCACACGACAGGTCGCAGAGGCCACTGAAGGTAAAGGAGAATCAAGTCAGTTTGCAGAGGTAAAAGCTGTCCAGCTGACCTTAGATGTGGCTGAACGGGAGAGGTGGCCAATGCTTTATCTTTATACTGACTCATGGATGGTGGCAAATGCCTTATGGGGGTTGTTACAGCAGTGGGAACAAAATAACTGGCAACGGAGGTGTAAACCTATTTGGGCTGCTGAACTGTAGAAAAACATAACTGCTCAAAAAAAAGATATGATTGTAAAGGTGTGTCACGTGGATGCACACTTGCCCAAGAGTCGGGCTATTGCAGAACAACAAAACAACCATCAGGTAGGTCGAGCTGCCAGAATTGAGGTGGCTCAAATAGACTTGGACTGGCAGAACAAGAGTGAATTATTTCAAGCTTGATGGTTCCATGAGACCTCAGGCCATCAAGGAATGGACATAACATATAATTGAGCTAGAGACTGAGGGGTGGACTTAACTATGGATGCTATTGCACTGGTTATTCATGACTGTGAATCATGTGCCATAATTAAACAAGCCAAGAATATGAAGCCTCTCTGGGGGGAAGGCCAAGGCAAAAGTATAAATATGGGGAGGAGTGACAGGTGAATGATGTCACCTTGCCAGGATCTCATAATGATAAGCGTTTTGTGCTTACCATGGTGGAAGCAACCACTGGGTGGCTTGAAACATACGCAGTACCCCATGCTACTGCCAGAAACACAATATTGGGTTGTTAGAAACAAGTCCTATAGAGACATGACACCTCAGAAAGAACTGAGTCTCATAATGGGACACATTTCAAAAATTCCCTTAATAAATACTTGGGCCAAAGTTCATGGCATTGAGTGGATTTATCATATCCCCTACCATGCACCAGCTTCTGGTAAAATTAAAAGATACAATGGGGTGTTGAAAACTATGTTGAAAGCAATGGGTGGTGGAACACTGAAGCACTGGGAAAAGCATTTGCATGTGGTGCAAGGATGCTGTTAAAGTTCATATCCCACATGTGCCCTGTGTCTCATCACAGGATGTGGGGTGTGAGAAGGGCCCAGTCTGAACAAGCAGTCAATCCCAGTGAAACTCTGAACATCAGATCTCTCAGTTCCAGTGCCCTCCTGTGCACACTCTCCCATAGTTTGATGTTCTTTATGTTCTGCATTGCCCAGAAGTGCACCCAGTGCTCCAGGTGAGGCAGTAGCAATGCAGAGCAAAGAGGGACAAACCTTTCTCCCACCCAGCTGGCAATAAATTGCTTGATGCACTTTAGGGGACTGTTGGCCTCCTTGGCTGGCTGGGCACACTGCTGACTCACTTAAAATTTTATGTTGAGCAGGACCCCCAATCCTTTTCAGTCAGACGTCTCTCATGTGTCCAATATACAGACAGTGTTTATGTCCAGGGTTGCCCATACCCAGGTGCACAATCAGGCACTTGTTCTTGTTATACTTTATGCACTTGGTGCTTAGTACCAACTGGTACCCACTTCTCTGACTTGTCCACATCTCTCTGCAAGTCCTCTCCACCCTCAGTGGAGGCAACAACACCTCCTCATCTGGTCTCATCAGCAAACTTGCTCAGAACATCTTCTAGTCCTGCATGCAAGTCATCTGCATAAACATGAAAGGAAAGTGGCCCTAAAATGGAACCCTGGGGAGCTCTGACAGTGACCATCTACCAGCCCAATGGAACCCACTGACTATAATCCTTTGGGACAGAACTACTGGCCAACTGCTCACCCACCACTGCTGGTGAACCTGAAAGGCAAAATGTCAGCGTGCTGGGTCAAACAGAGAAACACCAATATAGTTACATATAGCTGCATCAATTTATTGCCCGAAAGCCAGACTTTTATAGGAGACAGACAAGGGTGTCCAAAAATCACACACGCTAATTGGAGGAAAGCTACTGCAATAACAACCCTATAACCCCCCTTCAAAGCCACGAGCCATTCATTCTTTTCCTAGAGATGTCCTTTGTTCTCATGCTGTTTATCCTGCTCCGCAGCTGCTGCTCTGTGAACTCCTTATCTCAATCCATGGCTGCTGCTCTGTAAAATTCTTCTTGTATTACAACACACCACGTTTTGTTTCTGTCTAGCTGTATGCAGGAATTTCTGTCCAGAAGGGTGCTGGAGAAATAGTATCAAAAGCTCTACTGAAATCATCAAGGATTACATCAACTGCCTTCCCTTGTTCAGCTCAATGGATAAAGGTGTCATAAAAAGACCTGAAATTAAATAGGACCTTCCCCTCTGTATCTTGTGTTGTCTGTGACCTGTCCTTCAGTTGTTTTTCCATAACTCCCACCATCATTTTCTCCATGTGTTAGATGTGAGGAACCTATATTTTTACACAGCAACACTGGAAAAAGTTGCCCTCAGAGGCTGTGCATGCTCAATGGATGGGATCCTGGGTTTACTCTGGGTTTACCCTCACGTCAGTCCATGTTTCTACTCATACTTTTGTCTAGGTGAACTCTCACTTTACTCAAGGTTTTACTCACAGTTTACCATCAGGGAGTGTGATCGGGAGATGGGCTGGTGGAGTGACTTGCTGGCATCCCCGAGGGAAGGCTGCCAGGCAGATACCCCCAGAAAAGTGGTTGACTCCCTGCCCTGTCACAGTCAGACAGACCTGACTGATGAGAAGGGTTGGAAGAGAGTCCCAACTCAACATCACAGGAGCCCCCCCATGCCTGCCTAGCCCTCGACCCCTGATCCATCTAAGCAACAGGTTTGACACTCTGAAATCTGAAGGAGATAAGAATGGGGAGGCAATGGAGGATCTGCCTAGGAGGAAACCTAATGCAAGGCAGTCACTACCAAGCCTTGTGACTTCCTCTGCCATGAAAGAATGAAGGGTGGCCGTGGTGGGTGACTCCCTTCTCAGAGGAATAGAGGGCCCCATTTGCAGACTGGACCCCAGTTGTCAGTAAGTCTGCTGCCTTCTTGGTTTCAGGTCAGGGACATAATGAGGAAACTCCCAATGCTGGTTAGGTCCACTGATTATTTTCCACTACTCATAGTTTAGGTGGGCAGTGATGAAATTTCTTAGATAAGACTACAAACTATAAAAAGAGATTTCAGGAATTTAGGCCATTTAGTTCACAAAGTGGGAGATCAAGTGATTTTTTGTTCTATACCTTCAGTGGCAGTGAGGGACACAGAGCAGGCTTGGAAAGCAAAGCAATGAACAATTGTCTCAGAGGTTGGTACTGAGCCAGAAACTTTGAGTTCTTTGATCACAGGACAGTTTACTTGGCCCATGGTCTGTTATCCATGAATGGAACCCAACTGTCTCAAAGGGGGAAGTGAATCCTAGCATAGACGGTAGCGGGGCTTATCGAAAGAGCTTTAAACTAGCTACGATGGGGGAGTGGACAAAACAGGGCTTATCAGAGATAAGCCTAGGGAAATGCTGTTTGAGCTGGGAGAGAGGCAGATGCCTCAGCTGAAGTGCGTCTACACCAACGCACGCAGCTTGGTCAACAAGCAAGAGGAGCTGGAAGCAACTGTGCATCTGACAAACCATGACCTAGTTGCTATTACCGACCCATGGTGGGACCACTGCCATGACTGGAGTGCTGTGATGGATGGTTACAAGCTCTTCAGAAGGGATAGAGGAGGAAGGAAGGGTGGTGGTGTGGCCCTTTATATTAAAGAGAGTTTTGATGTTGAAGAGCTTGGGCTTCAGAATGAAGTGCATGTTTGTAAGGATTGGGGGAAAGGCCTGTAAGTGTGACATCTTGCTAAAGGTTTCTTATAGACCGCCTAATTGATGGGTGAGGCATTCTATGAGCAGCTTACTGAAGTCGCAAGATTGCCAGCACTCATTTTCTTGGGAGACTACAACTTCTCTGATATATGCTGGGAATATAATAAATAGCAGAGGAATCAGTCCAAGAGGTTTATAGATTGCATGCAAGACAGCTTCCTTACACAGCTGGTATGAAGTCCTACCAGGGGTGGTTCCTTGCTAGACCTGCTCTTCACTAACAGTGAAGGACTGGTAGGAGTTGAGAAGGTTGGGGACTGTCTTGGGCAGAGTGGCCATGAAATGGTAGAATTCTCTATTCTTGGAGATGTCAGAAGGGTGACTAGCAAAACTACTATCCTGAACTTCTAGAGGGCGGACTTTGACCTGTTCAGGACACTTGTAGCACAGGTCCCTTGGGAGTCGCTCCTTATGGGTAAAGGGGTCCAGGAAGCCTGGACACTCCTCAAGATGGAAATCTTAAAGGCACGAGATCAGGCTGTCCCTGAATGCCATAAGGTGAGCCATAGGGGAAGAAGACCAGTGCAGATGAACTGGGAAAAACTATTGAGACTCAGGAAGAAAAAGAGAATCTCCGTCCTCTGGAAGAAGGGGCTGGGTACTTGGGGAGATTACAAGGAAGTTGCTAAGGCATGCAGGGAGGAAGTTAGGAAGGCACATTAATTCCCTGTCCCTTAATCCATGCCCAGAGCTTCTCAGCCATGTCACTGCCAACTGTAAGCTCCATGCAGAGTTCAAGTGGGACACAGAGGGCACAGCCTTCTGCTGGGTGGATGCAAGTGTTGGTGGAACCAGATGGGACAAAGCCCTCCCACCATGCCCTCCTGGGAAAATGGCCACCCCAAGAATGGCAGTCTGCCTCCTCCATGACCCCATCTGAAATGCTCCTGCACTGATTGATTATAGGGCTTTAAACCAGGTCCAAATGGGGAAGGGTGGGGAATTGGATGTGACAGAGAAGGGCTGAGGGATATTGTTGCTGTTGGAGATTGAATGGAAAGCCTCTGAGTTGTTCTATAGGATTGTGTGAGGATTCCTCAGAGAAAGTCTTGTTGCCAATACCCCGTCCTAAATCTTACTGTGTACCCTCTGGGGGTAACCCCAACCTACTGCTGCCCTAAAGTGCCTGTAGACCAGTGCGGGTAGCATGGGAAATAAACGGGACAAATCAAAAGAAAACCACAGAGCTTTTCCTTTCATGCAGGCTGCTGATTCTGAGCAAGGCCCTGAACATCAGTACCACAGTGTAGATGCAAGACCCAGACAGGCTAAATCAAAGCATGCTTCTGGAAGGGGATGCTTTCTGAAGAATCCTTACACTAATGAGAGGACCACAAACATTCACTCAGCGAACTCCAAATCTCTGTGCCTTTGCAGGCCTAGGGTCTTGTTTGGTTCACAGAGACACGGTGGGTTGATTCTCAGCTCTGTACTGTAGCAAATGGGGTACAGATTCTGCATGACGGATGGGCAAGGAAGAAGAGAAAAGGCTGCTGCCATCCATGAGAGGGCACTGAGCTCTGCCTGGGGATGGCAGAGGAGCCAGCTGAGAACTGATGGAAAGGGCTCAGAGAGGAGAGCGGCAGATTCTGTTCCTTGCTTCCTGATCAGGAAGAACAAGAAGAGGGGACAGGCAGGAATCTGACTTACAGCTGGGATGGAATTGTTTTCTTCAGACTGTCTGCTGTGGTGCAGTGTTTTGGTTCTAGGAGAAAACCATTGATAACACTCTGATGTTTACAGCTGCTGCTAAGCAGTGTTGTACAGAGCCAAGGCCATGGTCAGTGGAGGGCACATGGAGCTGGGAGGGAACAGAGTGAGGACAGCTGACTGATAGTGGCCAAAGGGACGTTCTCTATCAGCTGACAGCAAGCAGAAATTGTATTGAAAGGGGTGGGAGTTCATCTCAGTCTCTTCACTGCTCAGGGCCCAGCTGAGCATCAGTCTGGTGGTGCTGAGCAAGTGCTTGTGCATCAGTTGTTACATACGATTCTATATCAACGGATATATAGTGATAACTATTACTCCTCTCCTTTTATCTCTCTTAGTAAACTGCTTTGTTACAACCCAGAAGTTGTACTCTTTTTCCCAGTTCTCATCCCCATCCCACTGGGAATGGGGCAGTGCACAAAGCACTGTGAGCTGCTGAGCCACATGTTGGGTTCAACAACCACAGTCATTTTGGTGCCTGATGTGAGGCTCCAAGGGTTGTGGTAACAGCACATCTGTCCAGAGTGGACAGGGCTTTGTGGGAGTTGGAGATGTGGAGGCCATGGTGCTGATAGTTTCCCTATTTGTGAAGCTTGCTGAGTCTTCTCATGAAGCTGCATTTCACAGCTCCTTGCTTGCTGCTTGTTTTCCCTGCTGCATCATTTGTCAACTCTGGATGCTGGATTAGGGTATTTATTTTGCTATGCTGTTTGACCTTGGTTTGTACCACGATAAAATTGGCAAAGTGAAGTTTTGTGCACATTCAGCTCTTTGGACATCTTTGGGTTTTGGAAGTAATATTGTTGGTATGATTAGGAATTACACATTTTACACTGTCGTCTCTGGGAGACCAGGGGTATTCAAGGAGAGACTGGATATTGTGTTGAGGGACATGGTTAAGTGAGAGCTATTGGTAATAGG
The DNA here is from genome assembly GCF_054131305.1 of Coturnix japonica. Taxonomy (NCBI): domain Eukaryota; kingdom Metazoa; phylum Chordata; class Aves; order Galliformes; family Phasianidae; genus Coturnix; species Coturnix japonica. Next base: position 5,053,764 of record NC_140687.1, on the reverse strand, counting down.
TGAACGGTTGGATTGGATGATCTTTCAGGCCTTTTCCAGCCTTGGTGATTCTATGATTCTAGGATTGAGGTTAAACAATTATTCAGGAATATGAGTGAGAGATCTGCCCCAAGGTGAGAAGGCTCTGCATGGCAGGGGGTGTGGGACAGTCTGGGCAGCTGCCTGGAGTGGTGAGCACCCCCAGGGCTTTGGAACTTCATCTCCGAGCAACTGCAGGATCCTGAGAAACTGGTAGAATATTGGAGACAGGTCTGCTGTGGCACTGGTAATCCTAAAAAGGCCCAAATGACTGCAGTGTGCCAGGGCCTGGCCCACACCTACTGAGCTGTGTTCAACACTATTCAGCATCTTCAAGGGGAAGAGAGCTGGATCTGCTGACATTGCTGCAGCCTCTGCAACTCCTGGCACAGTCCCTGCAATAGCTCCAAGTTTTTGCTACACATCCTGCAGTTGCTCCAAGCTCTGGACAGATCCCACTGTCACTCCACCCCTCATAAGGAGCTCTGCGGTCACTTATGCTACAGGTCCTGTAGCTGTTCCAAGTATTGAGATAAGAAAATTAAGCAAACCACTGAGTGCTGCTGTAGAGACGACGGGACTGCTGTGAGACACACAAGACCTTCAGGCCTGTAGAAATGAGAGGACTCGAATCCTCTGTGCACTGTATCAGTGTAAAGAGAGGAGGAATGAAAAGAACTAGTTGTGCTTCTATCTGTGGCTGTACCTTCCCCAAATCCAGACAAAGTTGGATAAGAGAAGAGCTAAGGAAAAGCGTATTTTGAATGCTATTTATTTATCTCTTAACCTATTCGGGGAATCTGGTTCCATGTTTACATGAGCTCTTGGAGTGAGAAAATGGATAGTAGGTGTGAAAGAAGTGAAACAAATTTTTATTTATAAGTTCAATAACATTTTTTTGCACGTTGCTATATCTCACATAATCAATCAATCAAAGATGCATAAAAGATGAAGAACCATCACTGGGAATCATGCGATGAAGATGTGCACTTTATTGAAGCGGGAATAGTGAGTATTGCAACACCTTCCTGAGAGCGAGCTTGATCTCCCTGTTCCTCATGCTGTAGATAATAGGGTTCAGTGTTGGAGGAACCACTGAGTACAGAAGTGCCACTGTCAGATCCAGGAGTGGGGAGGGAATGGAGGGGGGCTTCAGGTAGGCAAAAGCACCAGTGCTGAGAAACAGGGAGACCACGGCCAGGTGAGGGAGGCACGTGGAGAAGGCTTTGCGCCGTCCCTGCTCAGAGGGCATCCTCAGCACAGCCATGAAGATCTGCACATAGGACACAACTATGAAAACATAGCAGCCTACGTCTAAACTGATAGTAAAAATGAGAAACACAACTTCCCTGAGATTTGATTCTGAGCAGGAGAGCTTGAGGATCTGGGGAATTTCACAGAAAAACTGGTTGACAACATTGCCTTGGCAGAGAGGCAGTGAAAACGTACTGGCAGTGTGCAGCAGGGAATTGAGAACCCCAGTGCCCCAGGCAGCTGCTGCCATGGTGGCACAAGCTCTGCTGTCCATCAAGGTCCCGTAGTGCAGGGGCTTGCAGATGGCAACATAGCGGTCATAGGACATGATGGTGAGAAGGGAATACTCTGCTGACATGAAGAAGGTAAAGAAAAAGAGCTGTGCAGCACATCCTGTGTAGGAGATAGCCCTGGTGTCCCAGAGGGCGTTGGCCATGGCTTTGGGGAGAGTGGTGGAGATGCTGCCCAGGTCGAGGAGGGCCAGGTTGAGGAGGAAGAAGTACATGGGGGTGTGCAGGCGGCGGTCGCAGGCTACGGCTGTGCTGATGAGGCCGTTGCCCAGGAGGGCAGCCAGGTAGATGCCCAGGAAGAGCCAGAAGTGCAGGAGCTGCAGCTGCCGCGTGTCTGCCAACGGCAGCAGGAGGAACTCACTGATGGAGCTGCTGTTGGGCATCTGCTGTTGTTGGGCTTGGAGTCCTGCTCAGAGTGCAGAAGATAATGACAAGTCCAGACCATTCTCAGAGGCACTACTCCTGCTATACTATGAAATGTTTTAATTCTCCTACAACAGTGTACATTTAGCACCATTACTTGCATTTAATTTCATGTAGATCAGCATTCCTTAAGCAGAAGCAGCATATGGAGCTCTAACCTTCCTCTTATTTTCTTATCCCTTCTCCCTGGATATTTTCATCTGTTTCATGTCTCATATCTTTACCCCAAGTGCTCTTAGAGCCCCCTACCCGAGCTTCTGTGGCATTCAGTTTCAGTTAGAAAATGCTGCCTGTTTGTAGGATAAGTGAATTATTCATGCCTACAGAAAATGAAGATAATTCCATCCTTCGAGAAAGGGGAGACTGAAAGCACATCATGTGTGAGTGTTCACAAAACAAGCAATTGATTGATGAAAAATTCTCAGAACTCTTATTGCCCCTTTTAGATTTCTGACTCCAAACCTCTTTGCCTCAGAACAGGAAATGGAAACCCCCTGCCTTGGCTCTCCTCTTGCAAAGTGCCCTCAGAAACATTCCGTTGTGCAGTGGAGCTGTGATCCCCTGCCCCAGGCAGCAGCTGTGGCAGCACAAACCCTGCCGGGGGCTCCTTACCCCACACGTCTCCCCACAGCGCCCTGGGCAGCTCCCCGGGCAGGCTGAGTGCTGAGCCTGGCAGGCGGCAGAGTCCCATACCCGGCACACAGCCCCTGGGGCACAGCAGGGACCCTGCTCTGCAGGACAGCCCTGGGCACCCGTCTCAGCTGGAGCAGAAAGCTTTTTCCACAGTAAAGAAACATGCAGTGCCTGCAGTCAGATCTCCTATGGGATGTCCCAGTTATAGTTACCCCTTAATTAAAAGCAGCTCATGGTCAGCTGTGAGACTTACCTTGTCATGGTCTGTGAGCAATGCTCCTGCAGTGAGTTCACAGCCCGCTCACACCACACACATCCTGCAAGCTCTCTCCAATTTCTCTCCTCTCCTTCTGTCACCTGCAGGCTGTGCCTTGCACGAGATCTGCTCCTGGGCACAGCTGTCTCTCTGCAGCTCTGCCCACTTTTATGAGCTCCCTGTGTCCCAGGAACCTGGACAAGCAAGCAGCAGATTATGTCATTTTTATCCTTCCCACTCATTTCCCCTGACATGTCCCTGGGTCCTCATGGCCAACAGCTCCTGAAAGACAACAGCATCATGACTGTGCTTTGAAATCCACTCAATTAACCACCACATGTCCAGTGGTCAGTGACTGATTGGAGACATATGGGGAGTGCTCCCAGAGATCGTTTGATGAAACAATAAGGGCAACCAGACAAGGAAGGCGAGGTTTGGACTTTCCCTGTGCAGGGCAGTGATCCAGCTGAGGCAGCGCAGGAGTCTCATCCCTTGACAGAAATCCTGGAGCTGAAATGGGATTCGGCTCCCCACAGAACCACAGGAGCTGGGATTTCTCTGGTTCAGTTCAGAAGTGCACAAGGAGTTGCCTGCATGTGAGCTCCTGCTCTGAGTCCTTGGTACTTCAGCTGGGAGGCAGCAGCTCACACACAGACACTGGGTGATGCCCAAGGTGCCTGGGCTGCTCCTGATGTTTGCAAGTGCTTGTAAACCGTGTGGGAAATCCCTGAGATAGACACCTCCTTCCTGGGCATCAGCTGAGGGCCAGAGAGGGGATAGCACCGGCTGTCCGGTGAATTCACTCACAGCTACAAGAGCAGCACAGGGCCTTCAGGAAAGCCATGCCCATGGTGTGTCCGTGCTGCTACGTCACCTCCAAGACCCACGATCGGTCTAATGTTTGTGTGCCACCTTCTGCACACTGATTCTATAGATGAGCTATCCAGTCAGGCAATGTCCAGTGATGCTTTTCAATTAGGATATTTACTTCTGTGCTTTTGCACTAATGCAAACACCAACACACAAGAAGCTAGAAATCTTGGTAGAGCTGCAGGCCTGAGCTCCTGTTTGGACCATGGGGACACAGTTTAATGGTTTCCACAACTGCACTGTAGCACAAGGGGGATACCGAGTCTTTAGGATGGATGGGCGTGGAGACAAAGAAGGGCGACTGCCCTCTGTGAGAGTGCACTGAGCTCTGCCTGGGGATGGAAGAGCAGACAGGTCAGAGCTAATGGAAATGGCAAACAGAGGAGACCATCAGTGTCTTTTCCTGTCTTCCTGATCAGGGAGAGTAAATGGAAGGTGCCCTCTGCAGACAGATGGGAATCTGATGTTGTCTGTCCCTTGTCCCATTTGGTGGCCTTTGTCACTCCATTATCTGTGGCAGGGACAGCACAGCAGGGCATGTGGCATCCAGCAGATCCATGGAGAGCACAGATGGCAGCTTCTTGACCAAGCAGTGGAGGAACCAAAGAGGAGAGGTGCTCTGCTGGATCTCATACTCTCCGGCATGGAAGGACTTGTGGGAACTGTGAAGGTGAAAGGGGCATCAGGCCATGTGCAAGATGCAAATGTATCTCTTTTAATTTATTTATTTATTTTGAGGCTGTAAGCTTAATAGTTGATCATAAATGTCAATAAAACTGAAACAAATAATTGAAGACAAAGATGGAAATCAATGAAAATGTGTTAACCCTTCTCAACATGAAAAATTCTCATGAGTCTTGTTCCATTTTAAGTTGTAAATATGAATCTTTGAGGTGATTTGATGTCTTTTTTTTTCTTTTACTGAAACTACAATGTTTTCCAGAACTGTGTTCGCTGAACACAAATGCCTTCAGGTTCAGAGACACAGACAGCGGTGCCAGTGCCAATGCCCTGTGACTGTAGCCTGGTGCCCAGCACTACTCTTCCCTGCTGCCTATTTGATGTGCCTCATCCTCCAAGTTTTTTCAGCTCTCCTAAAGAAATGGCCATGGTTAAGGGCATGTTTTCAGCAGGCCATTTGGGCACACACTACTCCCACTGCCCTCCAGATTTCTCCATCCCTTGCTCTTTGTTCAGTCAGATACCTCCCAATTATCTGTCTGATTTCTGACTTTCAGGGGGATTACTGGAATTTGTTCCATCTCCCCAAAGTCTGATGGAATGTGTTGTCAACTCCTTCACTGTGATTTGATCTATCCCTTCCTATCTATTCTTTTTCTTTTTCTTCTTATACTTTTTCTTTTTCTCAATCACTGTCTCTTTTTTATTAAGGCACGAAGTCTGAAAGATGTTCATTAATGTCAGTAAAAGTGAAAAACAGAGTTGGAGACAAAGATATAAATCAATGAGAATGTGTTAACCCATCTCAATGTGTGAAATACTCACAAGTCCTGATCAGACCTGGCCATTTGCTGGCCAGATAAAAAAGAGAAATCTTTCCTTTTCCATGTGTAGCTGGTTCTCTGAGGAAAGCCAGTGGGAGTTGGTGCAAAGCAGTTTTAACACTGAGCGGATGAATGCAGAGGAGAAGAGTGATGTGAAGAAAAGTGATGCAAGTCCCATAGGTCCATTGTGAGCAGAAATTGGGTGGGGAGGTTGAGAAGGACCTTTGTCAACACAGTAACAGTACAGAACTCATTGGGACATCCTGGATTGGTATCAGTTGCACAGTGCTGCTTTAATGTCTTCTTTAAACCCAACTATAAATAAATAGACAATAAATTTATACTGGATTCTTTAAGCTCTCTCCAGATATCCCTCCTTTTTGCTGAACAAGTTCTGATAACCTGAAGAAGATAACAAGATGGCATAAGGCACAGGAGATTCTTTAGGTTATAATGGTCCCAGGGTGCATTTGATGCTGAGTTCATCAGCCTCTAGTGCAGAGAGAAGTTTGCACAAAGTGCTCAACAAGACAAAGTCGGAAGTAACAGTGAAGTTTCTTGGAGTATTAATGGGCCCACTGAGGGCCATTACCAAGTAAGCTTCCCAAGGGACTTGTTAGAGAAGATAACTGGAAGCCATGACTACAGGCAGGCAAAGGCACTGGCATGCTAAGAAACCTCTCCTTTGCCTTACGAAGCAGACAGGTCAAGCCCTGATTGCAAGACCAGTGGTAGAGAGATCCTGTCTCTCATGTTGGCTCCTGGCATTTCCTGGGGCAATGGGTTGGAGGTCCGTATGATGTTAAATGAAAGACATGGGGACAGAAGATCCCAGGCTCTACATGTGGTGCAAGGACGCTGTGAGGTTCATGTCCCATATGAGACCTATGTTTCATTGCAGGATGTGAGAAGGGATGTGAGAAGGGCCCAGTCTGAACAAGCAGTCAATCCCTGTGAAACTCTGAACTTCAGATCTCTCAGTTCCAGTGCCCTCGTTTGCACATTCTCCCAGAGTTTGAAGTCCTTTATGTTCTGCGGTGCACAATCAGGCACTTGTTCTTGTTATACTTTATGCACTTGGTGCTTAGTACCAACTGGTACCCACTTCTCTGACTTGTCCACATCTCTCTGCAAGTCCTCTCCACCCTCAGTCGAGGCAACAGCACCTCCTCATCTGGTCTCATCAGCAAACTTGCTCAGAACGTCTTCTAGTCCTGCATTCAAGTCATCTGCATAAACATGAAAGGAAAGTGGCCCCAAAATGGAACCCTGGGGACCCCGACAGTGACCATCTACCAGCCTGATGGAAAAAACTGACTATAATCCTTTGGGACTGACCTACTGGCCAACTGCTCACCCACCACATTGTGTTTCTGTCTAGCCATATGCAGAACATTCTGTCCAGAAGGTTGTTGTGAGAAACAGTATCAAAATCTCCACTGAAATCCTCAAGGATTACATCAACTGGCTTCCCTTGGTCAACTAAACGGATAACTGTGTCACAGAATGAGCTTAAATTAAACAGGACCTTCGCCTCACAAACTTGTGTTGGCTGCAACCAATGACAGAATTGTCCTTCAGCTGTTTTTCCATAACTCCCACCATCATTTTCTCCATAATTTTACCAGGCTCTGGACTGACAGGTCCATAATTGCCCATGTCATCTTTCTTGCTCTTCCTTACAATGAGACAACATTTGCCAGCTTCCTGTCAGCTGGCATGACCCTAGACTTCTTTAGATGCAATTGAAATGACAGCCCAGAGCATACTAAGGCGTCATCATTGAAAGAAAGTAGATGTGCCATAGCTTTGCAATGTCTTGAACTCCAGAGTATGCCACAAATGGAGCAGAGGGGAAGATTTGCCTCTTCTGTAGTGAACTCATTCATTTGGTAAGCAGAATAACACTACCTGATACATGAGGACTGTGTCTCTGCTCTGCTCTGCTCAGCTCACAGGGCAGAGGTTCAGGGTGTTGCTCTCATGTCAGTGCAGGTAAACTCACTTTAACCTTTTTTCTTCTGTAAATGCTTCCTCTGTTTGTATACTCAGATACACTTCCACATTCCCTCAAGTACACTTCCATATATCATTAACAATTACACTTTCTTATACCATCAAAACTGTTTGTCAAACAGTACAGTTCTACAGTTCACATAAACTCACTTAATACAGTCTGTATTCTTCAGTTATAAACACTGTGCCACAGAACCAGCACTGATTGAACCACCTCCCTCACACACTTCCTCGCAAGCAGTACATAGTATTACATAAATGTGTTGACATTCATTGGTTGGGTGGAATGTACACCTCTCCTCAGGACAATCTTACTAATCTACAGAGTACAAACTCCCGTCTTCTTACATACAAGCAGAAAGTACATATGAGTGGACAGACAACACAGTCTTTCACTTTGTCCGTGTCTGGCCATTTCCCTCACAGGAGGAAGGAAACATGGATCGGGACTCGGCACTCACCCTGCAGCTGTTCTGTGTCTCACTCACACCACACTCACTCTGACATTTAGATCAAAAACCATGGTTTATTCATACTACACAATGCTGACAACGTTTTCTAGCTGGAATCTTAATAACACTCATACTCTGGTCGACCAGTTGCAAACGTTAATGTTTTTCCCAGAGTCGGCTTGACACACGGTACCAAACACTTAAAGCAGATGATAATATTGAACATACAACCTATAACCCCCGTGATTACAACTTGGAGAACCCAGGCTACCATTTGACAGGCTATCCACTATATCCCATACCCGTAGGAGAGACCAACCTAGGTCCCTCCTATTGTCAACTACCTGGGAGAGAGTACTTGTTCTTGTTTCCATTCATATGACATACAGTTCCCTTTCATAGGAACTCACCCAAGGAGTCTTCCTACCCAGCTGGCAACCAAAGCCATGAGCTCACCTCCCTGGGAGCAGCACGTATGGCTGTAAACTGTGTAGGATGTCTCCTCAAGACATATGGGCTCCACTTACCATACACATACCTGGTCCACCTATGGGTGGTCCTTGTCTGTCCCTGCAGTGATCAGGTGAGGAAGGGAGTCCTTCAGAGAAATCTCAGGGTGCGCCAAAAGTGTCTCCCTCTCAGCTGGTCCTGCAGCGAACAGAGCTGGTCCCACCTGGGCCGCCAAATTGACTACAGGAATTGAACTCTATAACCTCTATAACTGATACAGTCTCCCATGACATCCTTATAACAAAGCTGAGGAAGTATGGGATAGGTGATTGGACAGTGAAGTGGGTCGAGAATTGGCTGACTGGCAGAGTGCAGAGTGTTGTCGTTGGCGGTGCAGTGTCTGGCTGAGGGCCTGTAACGAGCGGCATCCCCCAGGGGTCTGTGCTCAGTCCGGTCTTGTTCAACATCTTCATCAATGACCACCCTCAGCAAGTTTGCTGATGACACGAAGTTGGGAGGATTGGCTGACACGCCTGAAGGCTGTGCTGCCATTCAGCGAGACCTGGACAGGCTGGAGAGCTGGGCAGTAAGACACCGGATGAGGTTTAACAAAAGCAAGTGTAGAGTCTTGCACCTGGGTAGAAATAATTGCATGCACCAGTACAGGCTGGGGGAAGAGCTGCTGGAGAGGAGCTCTGCTGAGAGGGATCTGGGCGTCCTGGTGGACGACAGATTGACCATGAGCCAGCAGTGTGCCCTTGTAGCCAAAAAAGCCAATGGCATCCTGGGGTGCATTAAAAAGAGCGTGTCCAGCAGGTCGAAGGAGGTGATCCTCCCCCTCTACTCTGCCCTGGTGAGGCCTCATCTGGAATATTGTGTCCAGTTCTGGGCTCCCCAGTACAAAAAAGACAGGGATCTCTTGGAAAGAGTCCAGTGGAGGACCACAAAGATGGTGAAGGGCCTGGAGCATCTCCCCTATGAGGAGAGACTGAGGGAACTGGGTCTGTTTAGCCTTGAGAAAAGAAGGCTGAGAAGGGACCTGATCCAGGTCTATAAATATTTGAGGTGTGGGGGGCAAAGAGGTGAGGCCAGACTCTTTTCAGCAGTGTGTGGAGGAGGGACAATGGGAAACAGACAGAAACTGCACCATAGGAAATTCTGCACTAATGTGTGCAATAACTTCTTTACGGTGAGAGTGACAGAGCACTGGAACAGGCTGCCTAGGTTGGTTGTGGAATCTCCTTCTCTGGAGATATTCAAGACCTGCCTGGATGCTGAGCTGTGCAACGTGGTGTAGGGAACCTGCTTTGGCAGGGGGACTGGACTCAGTGGTCTCTGGAGGTCCCTTCCAGCCCCTACAATTCTGTGATTCTGTGAATATCATGGAGTTGTTTGGATGGGGAAAGACTACCCCTTTGAATGACCTTTTGTCAGGGCATGTCCTGGGATTCCTAGGATCCTCAAAATGCAGCACTGCTTCTGTCACTGAAAAATGGGGCCGTGTGTGGGACGGAGGGAGGGTCCATGAGTCCCTGGCCCACCTGACTGAGTATTTCCATGGTCTTAGCAAAGACATACTTACAACTTGAGAATGACAGTTAGCTGTGTTCATGGTGGCATGGCCACTTTTAATGGCCTTGAACTGTCTGAACATAACTGAAGAGGCTCAGGCTGATGCAAATCAGCTATTGAATGATAGTGTTGAAAAATTGGAAAGACAGGTGGCAGTTTTGATGGGAAAAAACCTAATTCAATCATTCTCCTATGGAAGATCAGTAACAACTGTCTGGAGGACCATGGGGGCCCTGTACAAGGGAATCTGTATAAAATGGACTCTGTAAATGAAGGCACTAAAAGGTCAGATTTTGAGGTTCCATTTGGACTAGATCTATTTGAGATCTGACTGATTGTAACCCAAAAATGAAAAAAAAAAAAAAAAAAAAAATGCAGGATAGGCTGGTGGGAGTGCCCTGACCAGTGTCCACCCCCCAAACCCTGCTGCCCATAATACAGCAGCTGAACTGATGGATATAGTACAGTGGTTTAGACAGAAACCAAGAGAGCATGCCAGCATAGCTGCTCTGGTTATGGGACATGGAGGCAGAAAGTGCTATGGTGAATGGACTGGAAATTTCAAAACTGACATCCATTACTACTAACCCTGCCCTCAGGCAAAGACTTTATGCTCTTGTCTGGAGGGCTTATCGCAATAAAGATTGGCGGATTAGCTGCGTAGACCGGTCAGAACTCAGATCTGCGTTGTGCTTCCTGCGGCACCAAACGCCCAACAGTGGCAGTTCCGCTTATTGGCCAGCAGGTGGCAGCAGAGACCACGGAAAGAACGTCTGCGGGACAAACCTTGGTGATCCGTTCTTTTGATTATAGGGGAAGAACACAAAGATGGAAGAGGAGGGATGGGGGAAAAAAAAAAGAAAAAAAAAAATCAAACCACAGCAAACAAATAAAAACTTCTCCAAACGTAGCAAACGTGAATGTCTGTCAATAAATTAATGAGTAATTAAATTGATATCCCTTTCCCGCCCCCCCCCCCCCCCCCAACTTCTGAGATGAAAAAAAAACACTTCTTTTAGAAGAAAACAGAGTAGTAACAACTTCTGTACCTACATTCACCACTCTGAGATCCTGTCTGGGTCTCCCAAGGCTTGTAAATAACCACTGGGTCGGTTCTGATGTCGCGTGATTTGTTGTCAGTTCTCTCATGGTTCTCCGGTCAGTTCTCCGGTGCCAGGATCTGCCACAGGGCATTCTGACCACGGGCATCATGTTTCTACGCTGCCGCCTGCATTTAACAGGCAATGGGACTGCCCAGCATGTGCAAGGCAGCACCTCTTTCACACCACCAGAATGTTTAAGGCTGTTGGGATTGTTGTTAGCGTCCCATTAACACTGAGGCTAGAGATACCCTTAGGATTGACATTACTATTAGCATTACTTTGATGGTGCCCTATCTAGGTCATTTCCAGGGGATGTCAGGAGTAAGGCACAGTGTCAGGAGAAAAAGAACAGACTCTGTTACTTTATAAACGTGATAATAGAGAGAGTTCATTGGAAAAAATACAACTCTTAAATAATGCAAAGCATGCTTCTGATTGGATGCAGGCATCATCTGGGCTCTGATTAATATTACTCTTAAGGTAAAGATTATTGTTACCATAATGATTTTTTTTTTTGGATTATGATCAGGGTTAAGGTTCCTTTTGCTACAAACTTCTAGCATCATTTTTGTTGTTGCATTTGGAGTTAGGGACGATTTTAGAATCAGGGTAAGGGTTAGGATTAGAGTTACATTGCTGGTTAATGCTGTTATCTTTACAGCTCCTGTGAGGGTTGGGGTCTGGGTCAGGTGTTTAAAAATGAAATGAAAAAAGAATTAAAAAAATATATTGAAAGCTTCAGATTTCCTTAATCTTTGTGGGAATCATATAATGTGCAACTCAGATCTACCTCTTCGTGCAGTGACTGCCTGTAAATTTGCTGGAGCCTAATATAATATGGCCTTGTGCTTTCCACTAACTCACCTTCATTTCATTTTCATTACATTTGCTTGGTAGTCAGATTTTGGTGTGTGGATATTTTAAAACAATCTAACTGACATTAGCAAAAAATTAAAAATAAAATTAAAAAAAATGCACAACAGCATCGTATCAATTTTTATAGATAAGATAAAGAAGAGCAGTTTCCCTTAGTTTTCTGTGCCTCTTTACTTTCTTACCCTCTCCCCTTGTGTGAGAAACTCTCAAAGTCAAAGATTTCTAGTTAGGCAAAGATGGCAGCGATAGCAGCAGTGCTTATTCATTATTGCAATACTGCGCGCACATCCCCTATTGGCAAGGGAGAAACTGCACACCAGTCAGTGAAATCAATTCTGTTCTGTGCCCTAAACCCACTGCAGGTGATGCTCTCATGGCTCTCATTGGTTGAGCATCTCAGGCTCACAGACTCCTCGAGACTGTGGCTAGGATTCATTTCCATAGAAGGTCAATTACCAACCTCTTGTTTTTAGGTCTGCCTTGTACTTTTCTGCGGACAGAGAAGGGCAATGTTTCCAAAAGTCAGTACATTCATTCTGTCCTGTGCTGGGCTCTACCCACCCTGTATTTATCTTGTGCTTGTCTCAATTCTCCCCATGTCAGAATGCCCCCAGTCTGAACTTAATTCTGTTCAGCAACTTTCTTGGTGGAAAAACTACTTATACAGCTGTTTTACAAGAGGGTTATACATTCAGTTAGGGCCTACACTATGTACTGAAAATACTGGAAACTTCCACTGCAAAAACACAATCTACCTCTCCCATCTGTGCAGCCTTGCAGACCCAGAGCATGCCAGGTTATTTCTGCTTTCATAGCATTTGCATGCTGTAGGGTGAGCACAAGGTTCTGCTGCTTGATTCTTCTGCAAGAGCTGCCTACCGGCAAATGGTTGCAGGGATGGAGGATGTGACAGAAAGCATTTGTCTCCACAAGAGCAGAGTTACATTCAGTGCAGAGTGTGAGAGTCAGGTTGGTGTGGAAAAGCACTGACACGCTGGGGATGATGCAGTGCTCACATGTCTAACACTCACAGACATTACTGTCAGAAGGATGGTGCTGTGTTGTGCTTCTACCTTTGGCAGCCCCTGGAGAAATGCTATGGCACACAGAACACCTTTGTATTGCACTGACTGCTGCCATGCAGCATGGATTTAACACACCAAATCCAGAGGAGCATGACTGCATCTAACTGCCCTGAGAAAAACTACTGTAGCTGAAGAGATGAGGAGGCAGCTGCTCATCTGCAGAACAAGCAGTACTGCCAGACATTGGGCCAGGTGAGCACCTCCTGCTGCAGCGTGATGATGACAGGGCTGGAGATGATCTGCAAAGCCAGCTTAAAAGTGGGAGACGTGAGTCAACATGGCAGGAGGACAGAGGTGTTAGGGAGCAGCCAAGGCATCAAAGAGTATCAGAAGGCTTTGAAAAGTATCACAAAGTGACAGCCAGGAAGACTGGGATATATCATGAGCAGCAACCTGGATGCTAGAGATTATTTGCTCCCATACAAAATGGTAGAGATCTTGCTGCAGACATCCCAAAGCCAGGCAAAATGGGAACCCAGAGCTCTGCCTGCACGAACCCCACAGCCATAGCATTGCAAGCTGAGCTGCCTTGCTGTTTGTTGCATTCATCCCAATCCCTGTGATTGAAGACTCAGAATGCAGTCGAGGCGATGACTGAGCATGAGAGTGACTTTATTCAATAAAAGACAGGAGGGCTTGAGAGGTCAAGGGTGAAGATGGGACTCCTCTTGTCAAGATGAGAGTGGCTCAGAGCTGGTGCTGCTGCCTGGTGCCTGGGACTGGCAGCCTGACTCTAAGTCCCCATCTAAGATGCTCAGCTTCACCTCACTGATGCTGCCCTGCTCCTGCATGGTGGTGCTGCTGCTGGGACACTCGGGCTGTGCTTGGGATGGGCAGCACTGCAAAGGCGCTGGGTCACAATCCAGGCAGGTGACTGCTGTGTCTGGCAGGCTCAGGTCACGAGCTTCAGCAGAGCCAGGAGATATGAGAGCATGAACGTGGATGAGCCCCTTGTGTCCATCACTGTTACCATGTGGAAGGCTGTCATCCGAATTGCAGCGATTCATGCTTAATAAGAACTCTCCATTGATGGAAAGACACTGCTTGGTTTGGATCTTTGGGGTTGACAAGGGCTCGAATCACCTAGGAAGGCATAGAAACACAAGGGTTAGTTTCAAACATTTGCAAGTTGAATCATGAAAGGTTGTTGATACTTGGTAATAGAGTGGCGGCAGGAAGAAGCAAGTAGGCTTGAAGCAGCATAGCCACTGTCTTGAAAGTGATCCTCATTCAGGTCCAGCTCGTGTGTTGTTTCACTGTAATCTGCTTCTTTGGGTCTACCTAGTGGGCAGCAACACTCGAGCTGTTACTGATATCATTGAAAAGAACTGGAGACAATTGTTCTATTCCTAAGAGCTTCAAGGTGCCTAGAAGCACAAATAGAAACCAGCAGTATTTCATCACTTCACCAAAAGGAAGGTCAAACACCTGAGCTGTGAAGAGCAGTTACAGAACCTATGCATAAGATCACACCAGACATACTTTGTTCTAACAACAGTTATGGCACATAGTCCATTTCCTTCAATATTCCCAAAATGAAATGATGTGGAGCATTACAGGGAAAGAAACACTGCACACAGACACTATGACCCTGATTAGACTCAAGCAGCAGACTTAAAACAAGTCAGAGTTTTTGATTCCAGGATATTTCAGGACCTATCGTGTGAAATTCAGTTACACAACAGTGCCTAGGTGCCTGCGTTTCAAGCAACTTTCAGATCACAGCCATGTAAAATAAAAACAAATTCAGTGCAGAAATAGCAAGCCTGTACCTTAATACTCATGAGATTATCCATTTTTTACTGCATTCTGACTAAGTTCTAAAACTTGCTCATCCCAGTTCACTTCAACAAGTTCCACCAGTTCAAGCAATGCAGTTCTGAGATCCGGTGTATGTTAGGCAGATAGAATTGAACAGTGCAGAAATAATCTCTGACAGCTTTAAGAGCTCTGTTCTGCTTACAAACTCTCAGTCCAAAACTATTCACAGTTTTAAGGAAATGAACACCTGAAGCAGTTGGGTCATTTGCCGCATTCTGCTTCTTGGCATCATGATTAGCACAAAGGGTTTTCTGCTGTCCTGCAGAGATGGACAAAGTCCTGCTTACAAATGGACCAGGTTTCAGTGTACAGCAGAGTTTGTACCAGACTAACAAGCCACGTCATTCAATTCATGTGCTCAGGTTGTTATGCACTCCGAAAGGAAACAGAACTAACTGTTGGATTCTGAAGGCAATCTGTGGGGTCCTACATTACCTCCTGATTCTGGAAGAGGAAATTCTAATAGCAAATGCAGAACTTTGATCTTTGTAGACATGAGAAGAGCTGGCATTTAGGAACATTCATTTCAGGGAAATCAAATGATGTGTCTATATTTTTACTACAGATAGTATAGGGAGCAGCCAGTTGAAGAACCAGATACAAAAAAATCCAGCCCATTGGCAGGAAAATACTTCTCCTTAAATTCTGTATGCTATCATGGTACAGAATTAGGCTACAGTGCCACATAGGCCAACCAAGCGTAGAACCAAATCCACAAAATACTGGTAGACAAAGCAGCAAAAACAGGGACAATATTCAGCAGACTGTGCTGTGGCCTTTCTACCCACAGCTCAGCATGTTCTGCCATCCGAAAAGCAAGGCCTCTTGTCAAGCTCAGCTATTTCCCTTCTCAGTGTATTCTAGCACCACTGATACCCACTGGTATCCTCCTGTAGAGTGCCATCATATTGTCATCATCCAAAGGAAAAACCCACACAGCAGAGCATACAGCAGTACACCCATGCTCCAAATATCCGCCTGAAAAACAAAAAGACAAGCTTACAAACCTGAAGCACCTCAAATGGCTTCCTGACAGACTGGATTGTCTGCCCTTGCCAAAGCCCACATATAGCCCATGAAAAGCTGGCTCTTTCCCTCAGGAAATAAAACCTTATCGTCCCAGAGAAAGCATATAACCCTCATTCAATTGCCCTTCCACTCAGCTTAGAGCACTACTAAAACCAGCATCTTCACCTTAGCTCATCACACTGCTGCACTTCCTTTTACAAGGATTTCACTGGCAAAAATGAAATCAAAGCCGTCACAAGGGATTTAGCACAGTTACGTGTTACTGGCTACGAGAGCTGTCAGCACAGTCACCTGTCTGGCTTTGCTGCTGTTCGGTTCTCTTTATGTAGAGGCAAAACAAGGTTCAGACACAGTGCAGTTCTCACTTTGACTGTAAAGAAAAAGGAGGCTTGAAAAGCAGCGTGTGGAAAACAAAGAAACAAGAATTAGAACAACAGTGGGGCCATGGCACTTGTAGGAATTGCTCCGCCTTTAACAGCGATTCAAGAAGTACGAGGGCATCCCAAACCAGACCAGTTTGGACAGATTAACAACTGCAAGTAGTGGGTTCCAAAATTCCAGACATGAAATCAAAGCTGGAAAAACTCTTCACATTTTCATCTCTCAATTTTTAGTTCATTGTGCATTACAACGGAAACAATTCTTCACATACAACTTGGAAGCTAAAGACAAGTCTGACAAAACAGACTGCACAGAAATGATGGATAATTAACAGAGCAAATTGCTCTTTCAAACACTTAGTAATAGAAAGAGATCTCTGAAGTTGCTGTTCTGTAGAGCCCCAAAGCAGTCGCTTGAGGCAGTTCAGGATTAGCCTGAGACAAACCAGCCAGCTGTGTGAACTGAGACCAATTGCACTTTTCTAGTCTGTGGCCACTGACAGCTTCTGAGAGCTACCAAGCGATGCAACCTAGCAGAATTCAGAAGGGAAACCAAGAGAGCCTACCTGAGCTCCACTGCCTTTAAATGCTCTGTGGAGAGGGAAGGGAAAGAGGGGAAAACAAACACCGCTCTACATCCCTCTGAGCCAATAGACACTTTGCCCTGGATTAGCTCTGGTGCTGCATAAGCTGGGCTTCCACAGCATGTGTTCAGGCGGTAATCAAGGCCTGCCTGGAATAACACAAAAAATAGAGAGAAACGTTTGCTTTAACAGAGTTTATGTCTTCTGGTCATAACACTTGAGAAGCCTCAGAGGCTTCTTCTCCTGTGCATATTTTC
Organism: Coturnix japonica; assembly: GCF_054131305.1. Lineage (NCBI taxonomy): Eukaryota > Metazoa > Chordata > Aves > Galliformes > Phasianidae > Coturnix > Coturnix japonica. Next base: position 5,036,890 of record NC_140687.1, on the reverse strand, counting down.
ATTCATCTTAGAGTTTGCTTTCATTCAATGTGACCTCTCTAGGCAAATATTGTCTAAGACCATGAGCATCACATAAATGTGCAGATCTCAAGCTGCTCACTTATCTAGTACCCTTCGCATGATGCTTTATTTTCCTCAGCTGATCATCTAGATTGTGTCTGTTGATTGTGCAACAACAGCCTGTTGATCTCGATTACCTGTGAGAGGCTCTAACTTTGGCCAGGAAAAATCATTTGAGGATAAGTAATTATCTGGGACTCAGTAAGTCTTCCCATGCTTTCATAACAGCAGAGATACACACACACACAAACTCGTGGAACCCCACTGCTTTGCACAATCCTGTGCACACTCACGTGTGTCATGCACTGATTTCCCAGCCAGTCCTCATAGGGTCTCTTACTTAGGACGGGAGTGTAGGGGAGCAGCCAGAAGCTGTTTGCATTCCCTGCTGTCTGCTGGGCAGCTTTGCTGGAGATGCTTGGGTTGCTTTGTTTTTCCTTGGGAGGTGGGAAGGAGCTTTGGGTTGGAGGCACATCCCGTGCCAGAGCATCCCAATGGCACGTGTGGGGCACTGATCTGCAGCAGATGAAGGGGAGGAGGTCCCAGCACAGCTCTGCACCATGCTCTGCCACACTGGGCAGCTTGTTCCTGGCTCAGCAGCGTCATCAGACAAGAAGCAGGGAAGGAAATCAAGGATGGGGGGTACCATCAAACGCAGTTAGTGCATGCCTGTGCAAGACAAACAGACCCAGAGCTTGCAGGTTGTTCCTGCTTTTGTAGCATTTGTGTGCTGTAGCTGAGCAAAAGGTTCTGCTGCTTGAATCTTCTTCTGCAAGAGCCACCTACCGGTAAATGTCTGCGGGGATGTAGTCGGTGTGCACGTCTGAAGCCATTTGAGAACCTAGTCGTTCTTGCTGCAGGACCCCTGTCTTCTGTTAAAAGCTGAACGGTCCCCAGAGCACCTGTTTCCATCAGCTACCACCATCCAAAGCAGCCAGCCTTCTTACAGTCACCTGGCCCAAACATCCCTTTTGCTCTACACTTGATTCCTGCAAGAGATGGGAGCTCGGCACGCACACCATCCTTCCAACACCCCATCCCTGCAGCAAGGGATCACAGCGCTGGCACAGCTGAAACAAAAAGGGTGTGCGAGTTTCCTGTTAGCACTCAGTGTGAACCAATCTACCACTGAGCAACACCGTGAGTCCCCACTCACCTCAGCACAGGTCAACCTGTAACCCCAACCTTCCCCTATCCATGTGCACACGCACACCCATTCACCACCCTGCCTGCTTTGCACACCCCCATGCACACTCTGCATCGTGTGCCCTCCTTTGCATTCACAGACGTGTGCAAACCATCCCTGGGAACACCTACGTGCCTACACCTTCCACAAACACCCCTTTGTGTGCACCTGTGTGCAACCCAACTCCTCAGCACACGCACGCGTTTGTGCCACCCTGTCCATGCACTCACCACGTGCCCTCCAGCAACCAAGGATTGCAGAGATGCTCCAGACTGTGCCAGAGATGGAATCTCAGAGTGCTGGGACATTATTGATCACTAAGGAAAACACTTGGAAGCATATTCAATCTGCAGAAGCTGTAATTACTGGGCACAGTTAGCTTTCCTATGGCTCAGCTGGAGGAGGCGGGTGCTCTCATACATCTGAGACACTCGCACAATGTTGGGATCATTCTGATGGAAACTATGTCTTCAGATATCATGGTTAAAACCATCCAAGATGATCATGCAGAGCCTTAGCTCTTGAGCAGCACTTCCTCCCCACCCTTCACTACTCCAAGCAGCTCCAACAAACTTCTCAGAAGAAATCCAGGCCAGCACAGACCTGGCAGACCAGAACCAAGTGCAGCTTGTGGGACGGCAGTGCCCACTCCTTGCTTCCACCCTGCTCCAGCAGGTTAAGGAGTCTGAGCCTCACTGGCCTTTGACAACTCAAGACTTTCAGCACCTCATGCCAACATTTCTCACTAAGATACACCTAAGGCATTGAATTCTCTTCTCACTACCTCCTCCCAGTCCTCCCCTAGGAACAGAAACAATTCAGATTCTACAGCAAACTACAGCATCTGCACTGCAAGAGCACACTGAACCACCTGCAACAATGAAACATGGTTTTGGAGAGTGGGTATGAAAACACACCTTTAGACAGCTGTCTCCCTGTAGCCAAAAGGAAACCAAGAAGGAAAAGTCCAGCCTGAAACATGCCCATGCTACTAGCCCAGGTTTTTCACAGTCAATGCAGAATCCATCCTGTTCTTGAGGTAACAAACGACCAGTGAGTCTCCCGTTGCTCCACCCCTTCTCCTTCAAAGCCTGAAAAAGAAAGAATAAACAAGCAGAAGAAACCCAGACGTACCTTTCCACACACAGAGCAGAAAGTGGAACAGCAGTTGTCTCCTTCCTGAGACATGGTGGGGAGCATCCCAGAGGAAGCCCAAGTTCTTTGCTTCTCTCCACAGGGACTTCAAGCACTCTTGGCAAGAGCTGCTTTGGTTCTTTCTTCAATTGCTTCCATCACCAGAATCTCCTTTGGAAAAGGAACCCGAATGAAAGAATCAGCAAATGAAAAAGAATGAGCAATAGCCACTTTACCAGCTTTCTTCTGACACTCAATTTAGACTCTTGACTCGGGCAAGGTCTTAAAATCAACTGGTTACAAGAACTGTCCCAAAATATATCCAGCTTCTGTACAGCTGCCATTCTTTCTGACAGCGAGTGTAATCACAGAATCATAGAATGGCCCGGGTTGGAAGGGACCTCAAGGATCATGAAGATCAATCACCTCCCTGTCCCTGCTGGCCATCCCCTCTTCTGATGGAGCCCAGGGGACCATTTGCTCTCTGAGCTGCAAGAGCACGCTGATGGCTCACGTTCTGTTTTTCATCCACCAGGACCCCCAGGTCCTTCTCTGCGGGGCTTCTCTTAAGGACTGCTCCTCCCAGTCTGTAGAAATGCCTGGGATTCCTCCAGCCCAAGTGCAAAACCTTGCACTTTGCTGTGTTCAACCTCATTAGATTCACGTAGGCCAACCTCTCGGTTGAGCTCCCTCTGAATGGCATCCCTTCCTTCCACTGCGTCAGCTGCACCACTCAGCAAACAGCAGAAGGTTCACTCCATTGCATCATTGGTGTCTCTGATAACCATGTAAAAAAGCACTGGTCCCAAGACAGACTCCTGGATGACACCACTTGTTATCGGCCTTCACCTGGACATAGAACCATGAATCACCACCCTCTGTCTGTGGCCTTTCAACCAATCCCTTATCCACCAGGTGGTCCACCTGTCAAATCCACATCCCTCCAGTTTAGAGATAAGGATGTGGTGGAGGGCAATGTCAAAGATCTTGCTCAAGTCCAGGTCAATGACATCTGTTACCTTCCTTTTGTCCACAAATGCAGTCACTCCATCATAGAAGGCCACCAGACTGGTTAGGCATGGCCTTCCCCTGCTAAAGCCACGCTGCCTGTCTTGGATCACATGCTCATTTCTTATGTGATCAAGCATGTCTTTGAGGCAGATCTGTTCTTCACCATCTACATCAGTTACACATTTGAATCAAATAATTGGTGTTCCTGTCACCAAGAAAACCTCTTTGTCTTCTACTCCTGCTGCACTTCTGTGCTTTCATCAGAAGCAAAGGAAGAGACCACCTCCTAGATCCAAATTTTAAGAAACCAACACCCAATAGGTGTCATCTGAAGTAAAATAGCAGAGAAATTAAGATGACTCTTCTGCATCCAGCTTGGATCACTCCCTCACTCAGGCACACCACCATCAGATCAAGGAGATGCTGCCTTCAGCTTAGAGACTGTATGGGAAATCACAGCTTGAACCTCTGATTAATCAGCTGAGGCAAGTATTGGGTCAGCTGCGGGAGCACAGGTGAGAGTAATCTAGCTGTGCTCCCAGAAGGGGTGGACCTCGACTCAACCTCCTCTGAGACCTCATTTAAAGGCTGACCACCACTGAGACAGCATGTCTTAGAGATTGCTCCCTAGTTGAGGCTGCCTCAGCTTTCTAGTCAAGGTATCGATATTGGTGAGTTTCCCTTTGCTAATAACCTTAGGCTATTTACCACCATCTTGGTTAATATCTTTTTATTAACCACCCTTACAGAGACCATAAGGGTTTGGGCTTCCAAACTCTCAGCAAGCATTTGGATCAGCCAGCTTCCTGCCGAGGAGCCCCCTGCATCACTGCTGCCTATTTTGGTACCAGACCCGCAGATGCTTCAGAGCTCATTAGCATGGACTTCCTTCCTCCCCTCAGCAGCTGCTCCTGCACTCACCTTCATTCCTACTCAGATACCGGCCGCTTCCAGCACCAGCTGACCTGCAAGACACAGAAAGGAAAGGTGGGAGTCATGCAAACGCACAAGCCCAAGGCTGTGTCACCACCACACATGGCAGCCTCGGGAAGTCAGCTGAAACTACAGCCTTTGTCAGAATGGAAACAGGCACCGTCAATTAAGTGTGACCTCTGAACTCATTGCCACCATCAGAAATAGGCACTGAAATCGCTCACTTCACTGCAGCTGGTTAACTCCAAATTCTTTTGCTTTTGGGAAAATGCGGACACGGAATTGAAGGACACCAGAAAAACGACATCTACTTCATTGTAGGTGGTTAAGCTTGGAAGCAGGACTTGAGCAAGAAATGCTTCTCAGCTCCTTGAAAGGCACTAATCCTGACCTCTGCCACAGGTGGCTGAGTGACACAAAAGTTGAGCTGCCCATTCAGAAGCACATGGAGCAGGCCATGGAGCGGTTACATACCAACACATGAACAGGCACTTTCCCATTGGAAGGGAAATCCCTTCTCCCTGCCATGCCATGCCCACACCGCTCCTCAGGGCTGCACTGACAGCACAGACAGAATTGAAACATCTTTTGTCATCATTGTGGTTTTTCACAGACCCAGACAATGAGATACTGGGTTGCTGTGTGGGTTCCCAGGCGGCACTGCCATTTCCAAGCCATTGCTTCCTAGGGGCACAGAAAGGAAAACGCCTGAACAAAATTTCACCCAGAGATTGCTATTTTACCATTCTTCCATGCAAAACAGGAGGACAGTACAGCGGATTTGTGCAGCTGCATCAACACCCTGGGTGCTAAAGGAATGCAAAGACAGAAATATCAAAACTACAAGGAGGGAAGCTATGTTTAGTAATATCTTTTCTCATTTACAACAGGCAGTTGGCACTACTAAAGGAAAATCCCAGGCCTCAGGTTCTGACAGTGCGACAATCTGGCACGGACTCAGATGTGAGTGATCCAAATGGTTTATTCCAGGTTCTAATACCACTTCTGTGAATTCACACGTTTTCTCTCTTAACTTTCCCACAGCCTTCACATGTCCACAGAACATCCCACAAACTCTCCTTTACGGCGCACGTAGGCACTCATCCCACCAGAGCCATCAGTCATTCCTAGCCATGTGCTTCTCCTCCAGTCATGGACAGTATCACACGGCCATCATGCATCTTAAATGACTTAGTTTTTCTGTTCTTTCTGGAGGTGTCCTTGGTTCCTAGCCTTACCTTCTCATGCCGTTCATCTTCCTCTGCAGCTCCTGCTCTGAAGAGTCTTCTTATGTTCCCACATGACAGGAAGAAAATGAAGACACAACCCCTGCCACCAAGGTCAGCTCTGCAGCACACGTTACCTGAGGAGCACTTGGCTACTCATGCAAACTGCACAGTGCCAGGAAGATTGTTACATGTTGCACTTCTTCTTCTCCTGGCTCAGAAATTAAATTTTCTACCTAGAAAATGGAAAACAAACAAACAAGCAAACAAAAAACAACAACAACAAAAAACACCTCACCTGACATAAAGGAGACATGATTGTTACTATGGAATTCCGGAGGGCAAGGTATTTGCCCTCTCTATGAAGAAGCTGACTGCAAAGGACTAAGAACAGCCACGATCACGTTGAGAACTTGCGGGTAAAATTCGGGACTGAACCAATAATGGGCTTCTGGAGGTGAGGGTCTGCTCCAGGCCGCCTGGTCAAGGGAGCCTGTTGATGGGCCCTGCTTACTGCAGCTACCAGAAGCACCGCGCTCACTGACTCTCAACTTGATGGGGGATTCCAGTCAGGCTGGGAAATCAGCATGGCTGGCTGCAAGCTGTCTGAGAGACTGCTGGACTGCACTGGGAATAACTTTGTGGGCCAAGCATTAAGCACACCAAGCAGAAGGGAAGGTATTGGACAGACCGACCAGAGGTCAAGCGTTGCTGGACCTGCTGCTCACCAGCGCTGAGGAGATCATCAAAGGCGTCAAGGTTGGAGGCTGCCTGGGCTCCAGCGATCATGCCCTGGTTGAGTTTGTGATCTCAAGCGATGTGGGCCTGGCAAAGAGCGTGACCAGGATGCTCAACTTTAGAAGAGCAGACTTCAAGCTACTCAATGGAATGCTGGCCAAGATCCCCTGGCGCGCTGCCCTCAAAGATAAGGACGTTGAGGAGAGCTGGCTACTGTTCAAGGATGCCCTCCTGGCAGCACAAGAGGTCTCCATTCCCCTGATTAAGAAAGTGGGCAGGAGAGGTAGAAAACCGGCATGGCTCAGCAAGGACCTGCTAAGAGAACTGAGGGTGAAGAAAGGGGTGTACAAGCTCTGGAAACAAGGCTGTGTCACCCGGGAAGAATACAGGGATGCCGTCCGAACTTGCAGATGTGGGATCAGGAAAGCCAAGGCTCAGGCAGAACTGAACTTGGCGAGGGATGTGAAAAACAACAAGAAAACCTTCTACAGGTACATTGGCCAGAAGAGACAGGCCAAAATGGGCGTGCCTACTCTGGTAAATTTAAAAGGAGAAATGGCTTCAACAGATGAAGAGAAAGCTGAGGTGCTGAATGAGTTCTTCACCTCGGTCTTCACTGGTGGCCAGGATTCTAGTCTTTTTCACGTCCCTAAGTCTTGCACCCCCATACCTCCATGTGGGGACCAAGGAGGTAAATCCCTCCCCACTGTAAGGGTAGAGCAAGTCCGAGAGTGCCTCCTTAGACTGAATGAGTATAAGTCTATGGGGCCAGATGGCGTGCATCCCAGGGTCCTGAAGGAGCTGGCTGAGGTGGTTGCTGAGCCGCTCTCCATCATATTTGAGAAGTCGTGGCTGTCAGGTGAGGTCCCGGATGATTGGAGGAAGGGTCACGTCACTCCCATTTACAAGAAGGGGAGCAGGGACGACCCGGGTAACTACAGGCCGGTGAGTCTCACCTCTGTGCCTGGGAAGATTATGGAACAGATCCTCCTGGACAACATGCTTGATCGCATAAAGAACAAGCATGTGATCCGAGACAGCCAGCATGGCTTCACCAGGGGAAGGTCATGCTTAACTAATCTTGTGGCCTTCTATGATGGAGTGACGGCGTTGGTGGATGAAGGGAAGGCGACCGATGTCATTTACCTGGACCTGAGCAAGGCCTTTGACATGGTCCCCCATCACATCCTCATCTCCAAATTGGAGGGAGGTGGATTTGATGGGTGGACAACTAGATGGATAAGCAATTGGTTGAAAGGCCGCAGACAGAGGGTGGTGGTCAATGGCTCTATGTCCAGGTGGAGGCCGGTAACGAGCGGCGTCCCTCAAGGGTCTGTCTTGGGACCGGTGCTCTTTAACATCTTTATTAATGACATCGATGAGGGAATGGAGTGCACCCTCAGCAAGTTTGCTGATGACACCAAGCTGAGTGGTGCAGTCGATACGGTGGAGGGAACAGATGCCATTCAGAGGGACCTTGACAGGCTGGAAAGCTGGGCTCGGGTGAACCTAATGAGGTTCAACACGGCAAAGTGCAAGGTTTTGCACTTGGGCCGGAAGAACCCCAGGCACCTGTACAGGCTGGGAGGAGTTGTCCTTGAGAGCAGCTCGGCTGAAAAAGACCTAGGGGTCCTGATAGATGAGAAACTTAACATGAGCCAGCAGTGCGCTCTGGCAGCCCGGAAAGCAAATGGGATCCTGGGCTCCATCAGGAGAGGGGTGGTCAGCAGGGATAGGGAGGTGATCGTCCCTCTCTACTCTGCTCTTGTGAGGCCCCATCTGGAGTACTGTGTCCAGGTGTGGAGCCCTCAGTACAAAAAAGATATGGAAATTTTGGAAAGGGTCCAGAGGAGGGCCACAAAGATGATCAGGGGGCTGGAGCACCTCCCCTATGAGGACAGGCTGAGGGAGTTGGGTTTGTTCAGCCTGGAGAAGAGAAGGTTGCGAGGTGACCTCATTGCAGCCTTTCAATACCTGAAGGGAACTTACTCCCAGGAGGGGAGTAAACTCTTCGAAAGGGCTGATAATAGCAGGACTAGGGGAAATGGTTTTAAGTTGAAGGAGGGAAGATTTAGGTTGGATGTTAGGGGAAAGTTCTTTACTAGAAGGGTGGTTAGGTCCTGGAACAGGCTGCCCAGTGAGGTTGTGGATGCCCCGTCCTTGGAGGTGTTCAAGACCAGGTTGGACAGGGCCCTGGGCAACCTGATCTAGTAAATGTGTATGTTTGGTGGCCCTGCTAGGCAGGGGGGTTGGAACTACATGATCCTTGAGGTCCCTTCCAACCCGGGTAATTCTGTGATTCTGTGATTCTGTGAAGGGAAGCATTACTGGACATGCTGCACAGCAGGGGTTAAGACTGGAGGTGGTCAGGGCTGTAGTGACCATGCCCTCCTAGAGTTCCTCATCTCAAGGAATGCGGGCCTGGCAAAAAGCAAAGTCAGGACCCTGAGCTTCAGGAGAGTCAGCTGCAGGCTGTTCAAAGAATTCTTGGACGAGAGACACTGGAAAACTGTTCTTAGGGGCAAAGGGTTCAAACATCCCTTTGTGTGCACCTGTGTGCAGCCCAACTCCTCAGCACAGCCCTGTGCAAGCACACATTTGTGCCACCGCATCCACGCACTATCTATGTGCTCACACACACTCACACAACCACATCCCTTAGTGCAGCCCTGTGCGCACACACACTCACACATGTGTAACCCCTTCCTTTCACTCCCAAAGTGCACGCACACACCGGTACCACAATGTCCTTGTGCAGCTCCAACACTCTGCACACCCCTGTGCACATACATATATGTGCATGCTCGTCCTTGCACACATACCCACAGACCTACACACACCTGAGCAACACCACTGGTTTGTACACTCATGGACACAAATGTGTGTACAACACCATCCATGCACAAATACACACACACACACACATGGATCCCCACTGCTTTGCACAATGCTGTGCACACTCACGTGTGTCATGCACTGATTTCCCATCCAGTCCTCGAGGGGTCACTTACTTAGGACAGGAGTGCAGGGGAGCAGCCAGAAGCTGTTTGCATTCCCTGCTGTCTGCTGGGCAGCTTTGCTGGAGATGCTTGAGTTGCTTTGCTTTTCCTTGGGAGGTGGGAAGGAGCTTTGAATTTGAGGCACATCCCGTGCCAGAGCATCCCGATGGAACAAGGGGGATCAGGGCCCCTCTATTGGTTACCTCGGTGGCTTGCAGCAACTGGAACTTTTTGCCTATTGAGAAAGCTAAAAAGTGTGAGTTCCTCCTGACCCATATCAACAAAAATCTCAACCATAAAAAAGAGACGTCTTCGTATTCAAGCAAATGACAACAGTAAGACCATGCATGTTGTTTTGTTGTATTTCCTCTGTAATCATGGGGAGGATATGAAGAAGTGGTATAATTCATCCACTTCTGCACTTCAGGCACAAGTTCCTTAGAATTGGAAGAGACCCTTAAAGGCCATCTAGCCCAGCTCCCCTGCAATAAAAAGGGACATTCACAGCTAGATCAGGTTGCTCACAGCCTGGTCATTAGTCATCCCAGAGGCAAAACACACACTGAATGATCTCTCCTTCAGTCATAAATCCTTGGAGACAACAGCATTGACACTGCATGTTACTGAAGCAGTAAAAGAAATTGCTCCTGTAACTCTCCTTGTGTTAAGTAAAATGATGATAAAAAGCAATGGAATGCTTTGGCAGGACACCAAAACCATCCTCCTTCCTTGATATCTGCTGCAATGGAACCTTCCACTGGAAGAAAGCCTCTGATGACTTGTCACCCCAGAGAGGTCAGCTTTAGAAGCAGGACTGCTGCACAATAGAATGAACTGGAGCTCCTTAGCATCTCTTACATCCAGGAGGGGTGTGATCAGACCCACCTATCACCTTCAGGTGCGCTTTCTGACACCTTGTCTGACTTCACTGTCACTGTGCCAGCATCCTCAGGCTTAACCTGCTTCATTGTCAGTGTGCAGCAATTGCCAACGTTCTTGATGTCATTGTAATTGTTGGTGTAAAGGAGGTTGCCATTCAGGAACCATTCCACGTCCTCGTCATTATGGGACAGCTCGCAGGAGAAGACAGCAGAGCTCTCTTCTTCAATTTCTACATCCTGCAGGTGCTTCGTTACTTCTACATTGCGGGCTGTGGGGAAACAAGGTGAACTGTTACCACTGTTACTATAAATCATACTGGGATGTGGTAGAATGGTTGGACTAGATGATCTTTGTGTAATCATCTATGTGAAGATAATACATGTATAAAGTTAGCAGGAGAGAACGGCAGAAGTCAACCTCAAGAAGAGAAATCTGAGGTGAAATAGGACATGGAAGAGGCCACCCTCCCTGCTCATACCTTCAGCTGTCAGCGTGGCCTCAGTCTCTGCAATTCCTGCCTTGCACTTGTACACACCAGCATCATCGGGCTTCAGCTTCAGAATTCTGAGCTCTACTGAATGCTTATCCCTCTTGATCTTGTACTTCTCAGAGGGCTCGATGGGTGTGCGGCCCTTGAACCATTTCACAACCTTTGGAGAAGGCCTGAAGTCACAGGACAGGATGACAGAATGACGTTCCAAAGCTGTCTTGTCCTCCAACTTCCTGGTGATTTCTATATGGTAATCTGCAAAGCAGGGGTGGAAGAGAAGAAAGGATGAGGACAATTGGAAGAAGAGGAAAGTCTCTTGCGTGTATTCCATTCCAATTAATGTCAAGTTCACAATGGTTCTTTGAACGACTCTAAAGATAAAACAAACGATTGTCTATAGGGAATGCCATTGACTACATTTCTATGAAGTAATACTGTACAGTATCTACCAAATGCAAGGTCCAGCTCTTGTTCTGTGCTTATTAAATTGCTCCCAATTGTTGAGGCTTTTATTCAAATAAGAGTGAGTTGAAAATATAACAAGTACTTTAGGATGTGAATGGATAATCTTACGCTGGGGACAACAGCAGATAAAAAGCCTGCAAATTTCTTTCAGATGAAATCAATGACAAACCGCACCAAATTTAGGTGCTACCAAACTTAAACTTGTCTAGTTCAGAAATACAATTAATTTCACCTGATTTGACTTCTTTGCTATAGCCAAGGACAAAACCTCAGCTCTGTAAATCTGAATAGTAAGCACATCACAGCTATTCAAACACATCTTTTACTGAGATGCAGCTGTCTCATTTAGTGTCCAACGACTTTGAACTGGAAATGGAGCAGACCAAAGCAGAATCTAAACATGGCTTCTACAAGGACTGATCAAATGCGGCCACCGTCAAATTCAAAGTATCTGATACAGAAGGATCACACTCACTGTCAGACAAAACCTCTTTGGAGAGGTGAACTGACTGCCCTGTTCACCCCCACTTTGGAAATAACTGCACTCATTTCCTACCTGCTCCCAGCAGTGTGGGATGGTGGGATAGCATCACACGTCCCACACTAAGCATCCCACCATGTCACTTGTTCCACCTAAACCTCAGTCCCAAAACAAAAGAGGAACTCGCTTCTGAACCCTCTTCACTTCATTTCAGATGTCTTATATGCTTGATCTCCAACCCACCCCCCACTCAGGAGAAAGACCCCCCGCTTACACCCTACCATCTTGTTGCATTCTGATGTTGTCATCAGCCTTCAGCTTGTTGTCCTCTTTGTACCACTGGGTCTGAACCTCATCGTGTGAAATCTCACAGACAAAAGATGCACTCCCATATTCATTCACTTCCACATCTTCCAGTGCTTTAACAATCTTGATATCTCCAGCTGTGAAACAGTAGAGATATATTTGTCAGGGTATTTCCAGAACTGAGTGCAGCATCTTTTCCTTACACATATTTGCATAGAAAATAAGTAGGATTATGTTTTATTCTAAACCATCATCCATTCCTGAGTCATTTCTCTCTTCAACACAGTCAATGCATTATTGCCCTTGAACTTAAAGACAGACCTACTAGCTACAATGGAGCTCCCTGCAAACAGTTTTCATGGAAACCAGAATCTCATTTATTCTAAAACCTTTCAAGCAAAATTAAGGGTAGAAAAACAATAGAACTGACTGAATCTTTAAGGTCATTTAGTTCCAGTCCCCCTGCTAGAGGCAGGGACACCTCCCTCCACACCAACTCTTCTCCTCAGGGTCAAGGCTTCTCTCAAATCATTCTCCTCTAAGCCTGTGCCTGTGCTTGGGATTGCCCTGACCCAGGTGCAGGGCCTTGTACTTGGCCACACTCAAGTTCATGAGGCTGCCAAGGGCCCACCTCTCCAGCCTGTCCAGGTCCCTCTGAGTAGCATCCCTTCCCTCTAGCACATCAACAGCACCGCTCAGCTTGGTGTCATCTGCAAACTTGCTGAGGCTGCATTTGATTCCACTCTCCATGTTGCCTACAAAAATGTTAAATAACACTGGTCCCAACACCACCCTCCACCTGGACACTGAGCTATTGACTGCAGCTCTCTGAGTGTGACCATCCAGACAGTTCCCTATCCTGCAACTGGTCCATCCATCAAAACCATTTTTCTCCAGTTTGGTGACCAGGATGTCATGCAGGACGGGATCAAATGCTCTGCACAAGTCCAAGTAGATGATGTCAGTTGCTCTCCCATTATCCACTGATGCTGTTACTCCATCATGAAAGGCCACCAAGTTTGTCAGACATGGCTTGACCTTGATGAAGCCATATTGGTTACCACCAATTACCTCATCTTTATTTTCCAAACTATGCCAAGGAGAACTAGACAGAACTCTACAGTGTTGTGTCACTACAAACCTGTCTGAACCATTGGCTTCTCTGCATGCTCATCACTAGTCTCTCCTTAGCTTGTGTGCCTACAAACAATGTATGGGGAATGTCAGCCACAAATCTTACCTAGGGGACATCTTTGCTTCAAAATCCTTTGAACATCGCACAATCCCTTTTAACTCTCCAGGTCTGCATTTAGTTATGTCAGAATCAGGCCATATTTCTGTGCTGCTATATCCCTTTCCTTCTGAAGGGCCTGGATACAACTTGGATTAACCTCAGGAGAAGAGTTCCTGCATAGAATCATAGATTTACCCAGGTTGGAAAAGACATTGAAGATCATCAAGTCCAACCGCAGCCTAACCAGTACCCTAACTCTAAAAACCCTACACTAAATCATATCCCTGAGTACCACATCCAAAAGGCTCTTAAACACAACCAGGGATGGTGATTCAACCACCTTTCTGGGGAGCCTATTCCAGTACCTAAAATCTCTAGTATCTAAATCTCTCTAAAAGAGCACAGGTATTAATCTGACCAGAAAGGTTCCTGTTTGTTCATAAAATGAGCCTTTTCCGCTCCATCTTGCATAGGCCACTGGGCACAGGGTAGCTGGGAGACCACAGAAAAAGTGGTTCTGTGAGCAATAGGGAAACTACTGCCTAATCCAACTCCTCCAATCTCTGCGCTCTGCCAGCATGTCTAAATAGGGTGGCAGATACACACAGGAGATAAATATTTCCACTTCCCTCAGCCAACACTGCTCTGAATTTCTATGGGACACACAGTTAGATGAAAAGGCATTTGACAAAGAAGGAAATGAAAGAGTTTAATCTGCTGTGTCATTCTCTCGGTAGCCAGAATAACTAACCCTCGCCAGTGTTAGTTCAAAGAATAGGCAGATTTTATCTCCTGACATGAGCAGTAATTCAAAGAAGCTGGTATATGATCCAGTATCCTGCATATTCACTGCAGGCAGGAAAAGACATTATGAGATAAGGGAGATCTACACATCACTTGTTATGAACACCTCATAAAGATAAAACCACACACAAGAGGAGAGTTTAGGAAGAGGACCACTCTTGGACTACTTTCCAAGAGGCATCAATTAGTAACTCTCTTCGCTCATTTTTCACACTACTCCACAGTGTCCTCCTGAGCCCCCTTACTCCTGTTGCCAACTGCTGATGCAGGGAATCCTGAGGAACCAAGGATTCATAGTTGTTCCATCAGTAGTCCTTGGTCAGCTCTCCCTCCCTGCCCCTTCTGTTTTGATCCCACTAACCAAATTTTAGTTAGTCTGAAAAGAGGATGGAAACCTCCGCAGCAATTAGTTTCTAAATATCTTGCAATGGGCAGCTTGTAGGAGCCCCATCTCAATGCCCACAGCACAGGAGGCAGGACTGCTTAGCCCATGCACTAGTGCATTTACCAGCACAGATGTAAGCCCAGATCTATGCACACCAAATACAGGCTCTCAGTTTGCACAAGGAGGCATCCATGGAGCTGAAGTATTAGGCAGATATTGTGGTGGGGCAGCAGTTATTGAGACGCCAGACAGAAAGGACACAGATAACGTGGCAACTCAGCTTTACCATTATGACTGATGATGGAACATCTAATTTCACTGCTCAAAAGAGAACTTACATATAACTGGAAAGAATGAAATTCACAGGGGAAACCACACACAGACACACACAAGCAATACAAAGGAGATGAAGGATGGTTCACATACTAGTGATTCACTCTGAGACGCAAGCAAATGAAAGAGTATCCCCAACCATTTGCCTCCTGAAATGCTAAGTATATAAACTCATTGCTGTGATAACTCTGCCAGACGTGAGTCATACACTGTAAAACCTTATGGGGTCAATCAGTTTAACTTCATAAATTCATTACACCAACAAAAACAGACCATCGTGTCCAGGCTGGTTCATTTCAGCTCTTCAAAGCTGTTGGTAAAACTGCCTGAGAGCTGAAATGCTTACCAGCAAAAGCTAAAAACTGTAAATCAAATGTAATAGGCTGGCTTTGTCTACTGTATAGAAATGATGCCTGAAAAAAAGAAAATAAAAAAGAACGTAAACCAGAACAAATGGAATGGCTACATAAAACAGCCAGTACTGAAACAGCAACCCAACCTGGTTGCAGAATGAGAGAGAAAATGAGAGTTCACCAAAGTCATGGGACAGGACACATGTTCATGTTCATGCTAACACTGAACCCAAGTGGCCACATGAGGACAGCATCTAGTAGGAAATCAGAAAAAAGCATCCTTTCATACGTCCCTTGGGAAGGTGGCATCTACCAGGGCACAGCAGACCCGTGTGTTCAGTAACAAGTCTGATGCTTCAGAGCCCAATGATGAGCTACAAACTGGGGTTTAACCAATGCAACACATGGAGGGAAAATCTGTCTTGAGCATAAAGAAGAAAGAGAAAGGTATCCAAAAGGACTAACCAAGAAATGCCCAAACTGCCCATGAAGCATTTCTTCCCGTGGTGCAAAATACCACAAGAGGATTTATTTGCTCTTTCAGTTAAACATAAAATGAACCTTTAGGGTAGCTGATGTCTTGTCTTAGGCTGCTCAGCATGTGGATGTTCCCTGATCTTCATATTCACACTTGTGAATAATGAGACTTCTCTTATTTCCCTGGGAAGTAATGCCCACTTTTTTACTTTGACAGAGCTCCTTCCCATCCTAGAAGGGAAAATATCAAGTCAGATCTCCATTAGTCCTTCCATCTCTGCACTGAGCAAAGGGAGCCTTCAGATCTATGCTTAATTCACCCACTCCCCTAGAATTAATGGAACTGTGCTTACTGGAACATATGCTGAAGCTTAAGCACAGTGCAGTGTTTTCAACATGAAGGAATGGCTATAGAACATGCATAAATTCTGGCTGACCTATGACAGCTTAAAGCACTGCGGAGGACTGTTAACAAGCCTGTTTGGACATCACCTTGAATAAATGACGTTATCCCCAAGTAAGGGAAGGAACAGCTGAGCACCGGGGAGGTACACAAAGTGCCAGAGCAAATTCTCACACTGTCAGGTGCAAAGAAAACTGAGATTTCACCCCAAAAACCCAGTTCACAACAAGGCTACAAAATCCCGGCTGAGAATTTCTGTGTTAGACTTGAAGCTCAAGACTGTACTGTAGTTCAACCAACAATATTTTGTGCAGCATGACCTAAAAAGTTCACAATAAAACCAAAACAAACTTCAATTTCAACTTGATAAATGAACTCAGGACATAATAACAAAGAGTGCTGATCTGGGCAAATAAAAGAGCATAAAGAAAAGAGAGCAGTGAAAAAGCTATCAAGGAAAAGCTCAGACTCGCATCCCTTGGAAGTGAAATTAAAGCCTCTCATTCATTTCCAGAGAAGTCAGAAAGGAAAATACCATTACATGCCATACCTTGAACCACTTGACGTCCATGTTGGGCCTGGACAGCTCACACTCAAATGTGACCTTGTCCTTCTCAATGACGCTACTGTCTGCCAATGGTTTGCTGATTTTCACAGGCAATTCTGAGAAGGAGAAAGAAGAATGTGGATTTAGTTGGGAACTTAGTTTTGTTCATAACCAGGTCCATGGGTGCTGTTAAATGGATCCTTCCAGATGGAAAAAACATTTCAGGTGGCCTCCTAGATTTTACCCCTTTTTGTGTTGCATGCAAGACTGAAAAAAAAAATTACTTCTGCAAAGTTCTTCTTGTCATAAGGAAACAAATATTTGGGGAATGGCAGAACCAGGTAAAATTTTCCTTCACGTCAAGAAAGTATAAATTTCACTCTCATGCTCTTGGTGTGGTTTCTGCTATGATTATTTGGACTAATTAAGCTTCTCCCTGATGAAAGCCTAGAAGTATATCACAAGAAGGACCAACTTACCCGTGACCTTTTATTTGTCTTACTCAAGCATCTCCTCCTGACCAAAACTGACAATAAAAGATTCAGCCAGACTACAGGTTTGAGCAGCTGAGTTGTTTCTAGGATCTCCTGCAATCTCAAGCTTGGAACACACACTTGTCTTTTGACTAAGTGTCTCTTATAGTGCAGTAAAACAACAGGTTTTCACACAGCGATTCCTCATTTACCTTGATCTGAAATCATTCTCAAACCATGTGGGATCAGTCCAGGGAGAAGGGGAGGAGAGGGGAAGGGAAAGGGGAAGTCCACAGTCCTCTAAAATCAGGCTTCTTAGCCTAAAGCTCAACAGCAAATAGCAGTCCACTTCCCCACATTGCTAGACTCCGAGCATTTAAAGAACATCAGCTGACCTCATTATGAGCTCTAACATAGCCAAAGGAATTCATATATTCAAATATTCTCTTGAGTGATGAGAAATATGGAGCATAACTTCAGACTTCTGCTGTTAAACTCTCACTTCTATCATAAACCAGAGTAAGAGTTCAATGCTGTTTTAGATGGAGGACTCATATTTTAAATAACTCATCTCATTAAGGCTTGGATTCCCTACTACAATTAGTTAAATTCCAGTTTGGATCATGCTTCACCTTGGATCACTTAGGGCTTCAGCCACTTATTGGAACTAACTCAATTTGTCTACAGAGAAGCTGTTTTCTATAGCAACAATAAGCTGTGATTGCAACTGGATGTCGGGAGAGCACAAATCCCGCAGTTATCCTGTACCAACATCCTCTCCTTCCATCAGAACAGCAAGTTTTTAAACCAGACTCATGCAAGCTTGCATGACACACCTTGTGTAAAACTGTTGGCAGCCATCAGGACAGCCAGTTGCTTCCTGTATAGACACTGTTCCATCAGTTTTGGTTTTTTGTCTCGCTAGAACAACAGCCAGTGTCTGAAAACTCCCACAACTGAAGCAACCACGCTGATATACCGCAGTCACTGGAGGTGCTCAAGAGCCACGGGTATGTGGCACTGGGGATGTGGTTAGTAAGTCCAGTGAGGGTGGGCTGGGTTGGACTCAGCTATCTCAGTGGTCTTTTCCAGCCTTGGGTGCAACTTGTAAGAGGGAATGAAGCAGCAAACTGCCCAGCACTGAGCTGCATTCTTCTGACACATGGTATCAGTGAACTGCTGTATTTCCCTATCTTCTCTGGAGCTATTGATCTAACCTAACTGAAAAAGTAAGCCTGAACCTAGATATAAATCAGGATCATAGTCACCCATGGTTGCTTATATATTCAGAAAGACACTCCAGAGGGTAATTCAGCGCATCTAGAAATTAAAGTAGAAGTTCCTTAGTCAAAAATATTCCACAGCCAGATTTTCACCTCGCTACCACTACATTAAAAAGGAGAATCCAACTTGTGGTGTGGGTCATTGATGTTGTTCCGGGGGGAATTGTGGCTGTTCCATGCCCACAGGGTAGAAGACAGCCAGTCTTCCTCTAAGCCACATAAAAAGCTGCTTAGTGCTCCCAAAGCGAATGCTCACCAGTTGTTTCCAACTTGAAGGTCATCTTCTGGCCAGCAGCCTCGCAGATGTATTCTCCAGCATCTTTCTTCTCCAGCTGCTCCACAACCAGACGCCGTGTTTTGCCCACAGATTCCATTCTGAACTTTCTGGAGGAGGCAAGCAGTCTTCCATCCTTGTACCATTTTACTTCGGTTGGATCCTGTGCTACTTCACAGCTGAGGGAGGCACTTGCTGCCAGGGCAGCACTCACCTCTTTCTGCACCTGCTCCTGGTTTATGAACACAGGTTTTGGCTCTGAGGGAAGAAAAGAAAAGGTATTGACTGAGGGACCGAAATGAGACCAACTTGCAGGTTTGTATGTACAGGTTGGAACAGGTTTAGGTTACCACTTGTGCCCAAACTAATAGCCTTCACTAGAGAATATCAGCTCTTCTGTTGAAACAAAGTGTCAAATCTAGGCAAGAAAGAACCTAGGAACTGAAGGAACCAAGAGGGTCCTTGAACACCAGTCCCATGGTTGCAAGTCACTATGCAAACATATTGAACCCAAAAGAACATCTGTCCTGCAGGCAACCAAAACCTGAGTTCCTTTTACTTAAGACCCACTGTGAAACATCAAAACACATAAACATGTGATAGTCAAACCACTGGCTGCCTTTTCATGACCCAGAACAGTACTCCTGGCTTCCTGAACTGACTCCTCATGGCCTCTACCATTGCCACAACTGTGACTGTCAAAGGCACAAAGGAAATATGCTCACCAACGCAGTCCTTTGTTCTTTGTGTGTGATTTGCAGATATCTATCTTACTTTGAGCTCTGGCAATAGTCAGCTCTACCAGGTCTCTTACTGTGACTAGCAGACTCACCTATCCAGATGCAGCCTCCAACATAAAGGCATAGTAAAAAGGCAGTGTACTACTAGGAGAAGTTCCTGCTTCTCCTGCCATGAAAGGCTGCACGTAGAACATGCACTCCAGCCTCACTGCACATACTTATCTTAGTCAAATGTTTAGGTGAACAAGAATTACAGTTTGGGATCTCAGGCACAGGAGAGATTTGAATAATATCTTGAATATTGCTTCCACTGTACATATATTACTAATTATTGCTCTACAGACAGACTGAAACAGGTCTTTGTGTCATACTGAAACCAAATACTTTCTACAAACCCAGGCAATCAAGTCTAGGGAAAAAACCTCAGCACAGACTACAGTGATCCAGGTGCAGTATAATAGAAACTAGATTTTACTTTACTGTTCTCTGCTGTATTTCATACAACACCTGTCTTACCTGTGACATGAATCTTGAAGGTGAGTTTCTGGCCAGCAGCCTCGCAGCTGTACTCCCCTGCATCTTTCTTCTCCACCTGGCTCACCACCAGCCGACGCTGTTTGCCCTCTGACTCTACCTTGAACTTCTTGCTCGAGGTGATCAGTTTCCCCTCCTTTTATCACTTGACCTCTGTGATAAAATGTTTGCTCATTAAGACCGGGATGTGGTAGCATTGGGGTGGAGTGCTTGTTCATTAGGACCGGGATATAATGGTGGAATATGGAGGCCACAAAGGTTGCAGAACACTCTAATTTTATGGGTAGATTGTGTACTCTGCGTAGTTACAGGCAAAGCGCGCCCCGATGGATACAAATTTCCACGGAAGGACCAACCAAGGAACGACACACCAAGTCGCACGATCACAACCGACCAATTAAAGGACAATACGCTCGGGATGGACAATAAAAAAGAAGTTGCAAGGGATGGGACGGCGCGGCAGTTGGAGGAACAATAAACCCCCTGTCGCCCAGCGCTGAATTGCCTTTTAGTTTTACCCGCTACAATTAATAAAAGTTTATAATTGGAACATTATTGGCTCATTGCTTATAAATTGATGACAACCTCCATCTTCTCCTGGGCCACCTCGCAGCTCAGCGTGGCATTTTTCTGTTGTTGCAGCCTTCACCACCTTCTGTACCTTCTCCTTGTTTGTAAATACAAATTCTGGCTCTGAAAAGAGAGAGATACATTAGTTTGGCCTCTTGAAAGAAGAGCAGGTTTTGGGGAAGGAGTCAGAAAAATGAATCAGTTCTCCCAGTCTGATGCCCCAAGAGAATGATGTGGAGAGAAGTTGTGCAATTTATGGATGCCCCATCCCTGAAAACATTCAAGTCTAGGCTGGATGGGTGTTAGAGCAACCTAGTCTCAAAGAATGTGTTCCTTTCCAGGACAGAGATTGGAACTGGATGATCCTCCAGGTCCCTTCCAACAAAAGGCATTCTGTGATGCTTCTTGTATGACTCTCATGACTCTTTCGTCCCCTAGCTGCCATTTACTTATGTCTTCAAAACATCAACTTATACAAAACATTCCTGTAGTATTCTCTCCCATGCTAAATGAGCCCTTCCAAGACAAAAACATGTTACATAGAGCACACCCCCTAGTGCTTGACACAAAGCCCCTGTTCTGAAACTTCCTGAGACGCAGCTGCATTGCAGAGTTGTTCTAGTGGTACAGGCACGTGGGAATGGAGAAGTGCAATCAGAACTTTCTTGTCTATGGCCTCATTCCCACAGCAAAAGGAAATTCCTGAAGATTTTAAAAGATGGAGCTGCCTCACAACTGTATTTAGAATAATTTGTTCAATTTCCTCATCAGAAATTAACCACCCCAAAGTTCAGCTCCAAAAATTTTAAGCATAGCAGGGAAAACTTACAAACTAATGACCGTTTTCTAAAACATTCTAGAATGAAAGGCCAAAATGTGTTCTCTCTCACCTGTGACATGAATCTTGAAGGTGAGTTTCTGGCCAGCAGCCTCGCAGCTGTACTCCCCTGCATCTTTCTTCTCTACCTGGATCACCACCAGCCGACACTGTTTGCCCTCTGACTCCACCTTGAACTTCTTGCTCGAGGTGATCAGTTTCCCCTCCTTGTACCACTTCACCTCCATCTTCTCCTGGGCCACCTCGCAGCTCAGCGTGGCATTTTGAGTCAGTGCAGCCTTCACCTCCTTTTGTACCTTGTCCTTGTTTGTAAACACGTCTTCTTTCTCTGCAGGGACATCACAACAGTCACACCATTTTGCTGTAGTCTGCTGCAGAGCTTACTCCAGTTCCCCATTTTCATTATACTTGCCCTTCACAGGGACCATCATGATGCCTCATTAAGACAGGAAAATACTTTCCCCTCTATTTTGCCTTGGGAAATGAATAGGCATATCATTTCATATCATATCATAAATCTAAACATTTCGCAGTCTGATAGCAGATTTGGACATGAGATTTAGAACACCTGCATGCACTGCTGAACCTCCTCCCTTCTCTTTGTTTCTTCTGATGTCTCTCTACATTTCCAGTAAATCAGAAGGGAATGGCCCTCTAGAACAGGTTGCCCAAGGAGACTGTGGATGCTCCATCCCTGCAGGCATTCAAGGCCAGGCTGGATGTGGTTCTGGGCAGCCTGGGCTGCTGGTTGGCAACCCTGCACATAGGAAGAAGGGGGTTGGAACTGGATGAGCACTGTGGGCCTTTGCAACCCAGGCCATTTATGAGTCTGATTAGTGGCATTTTCCACCTCATTGTGTCATTCAAATTTTGTAACCAGATCTCATCAAACACCTCCCCTTTTCTCACTCCTTGCATGCCTGGTGTGCTCTTGCACTGTAACCCTGCAGACACCAGCTGACTACAAGAGCTGCACAAGTTACCCTCCTTGCCTATTGTTTGTTGCAGTAATTCATTCCTGGATGGAAAAGCACATGTAGAAAAGTGTTGCTATGACACTAGATGACAAAGAAAGTCCTATAGCCAAAATGTTTTGCACCAGAGAGGCTGTAAGTTGATCCTCCAAATGCAAGACACACAACATGAAGTGTTCCTTTATCTCTGGGATTCCAAGCATTTTCTCACCTCTGACTTTCACTTGGAATGTTGCTTTGTCATCTTTTGTTTCACAGCTGTAGCTCCCTTGGTCTTTCAGGGTCACATTTTTGACCATGAGCTTGCGGTGCGTCCCCTGGGAGATGATGGTTGTCCTCTGGTCCTGCTTCACCTCTATTTGATCTTTCTTCTATACGACAGCTCCGCTTGCAGCTGACACCTCACACACCAGCTCCAGGTCTTCAGAAGGACTGACTGATATTTCTGGAGTCGTTTTGGACTTGCTGACAAAATTAATGGCTTCATCTGAAGAAAAAAAGAGAAAGTGGTTTACATCCTGACTCAGGCTTATTCAGCACAGCATTAAGATACAGTTAGAACTGATTGTAATGTCTCTGCTCATTACATCTGGGGGATCAAGTTTCACCTCTGGAGGTACTCACATACAAACGTGTGCTTGATTCTCCTGTGTAAGGAAAGAGTAAGTTCTATGCAGACAGTTCTTATTTCTTCTAATCAATTCTGTATTCTGCACATGTTCTTCTGAAGCTAAAATGAAGGCAGCTAAGTAACCTGTTTGCAATACATGAACAAACCAATTCAACACCTTGTCTCTAAGCTAACAAGCAGCGTTTGATGAGCACATCAGTATTTCATGCCCTTCATTCCATCCAGACTGTATTGGCAATAACTATGCTGGTATTAACAAGGATAGCAATTACAAGCAAAATGGTAGAAATACAGAAGATATAAGGAAAAGGGAACTCACCAGAGCTGAGGCGATCCTCCCTGGTGAGCGATCTCCAAGAGATGCTGCCTTAGTGAGGGTCAGCCCTTAAATGAGGTCTCAGAGGAGGTGGAGTCGAACTCCACCCATCCAGGGAGCACAGCTACATAACTTTCACCCGTGCTCCCACAGCTGACCCCACACTTGCCTCAGCTGATCAATCAGCGGTTCACATTGTGATCTCCCATACACTCCACCCCTTCACAACGTGAACCAATGATTAGGTGAGTTCCCCTTATTACAGAGACCCAATCACGACGCTGATACAATCTCCCGTCGCATTAGATGTTGATATTATTCAAATGATGATGATTGGATGGGTGTTTATGATCTTCCATGGGCCAGTGCTTGATAGATGTTACCGGAGACAAATCATCTTGAAGTGCAGGTCCGTCTGCGTTTCATCAGTCCAGAGTAATGGTCCTAGAGGCTTAGAATCAATCTTAAGGGGAGTAATATAGATGTTTCAAGGGTACTAGGAGGGGAAGATCCGCCCTCCAGGGCAAGATACAGGCCGTATTCTTATCTTGGGTCAATACTTCTGCTTGTACTGGATTATGTCCCGGCCTCCGATACCATACCCTCTGGCCAGATATCTGTGGCTGTATAACTATATCTGGCACCAGAGGAGGAGTCTTGATCTGCCATAGGGACATAATAGGTGTTCCTTTAGCAATAAAGGCCGGAGTATTGACCACGATGTCAGTAGGCCATGTACCTATCACCGAGGGGGTGACTGAACCTCCCACCTCCAATAATCTCCCCCAAGGTGCAAGTAGGCCACACCATTTGGGTCCTACCTGCACCTTCCAAGGCCAATTTATCTTATGGATTCCCGGTTCTAAATTCTCAGGGGCAGGGAGCAGAAGATTATTTTCAGTACCAACCTGCGGTTTTACCTTATTATCGGTGCCTGTAATTTGGATCCTAAGAGGGGAGGCCCATATAGTTTGTAACATTTTCAGGGCACTGGGTCTGCCATCCCGAGGTCCTTCATTCAGGTCCCGCACGGTTTCATATAATCTTTTTGTCCACCCCTGCAGGGACTGAGAGTCTGTTTTCAGGGCAGCCTTAAGGATACCATTATAACGTTCAATAAGGCCTGCCCCTGTTGGGTTATATGGCAGGTGGAATCGCCATTCAATGTTGTTTTCTTCTGCCCAGCGCTGTATCATCGCTCCAGTGAAGTGAGTCCCTTGGTCACTCTCGATAACTTGAGGTGTCCCGTATGCAGACATCAGTTTAGTAAGTGCCTTAATTGTGTATGCTTGATTTGCCTTTGGTACAGGATAGGCTTGCAGCAGTCCACTTACAGTGTCAACGCAGGTCAGGGCATATCTCGCCCCCTCAGACCGAGGGAGGGGCCCAATGTAGTCGACCTGCCATCTCTGAAGAGGACTATATCCTCTAGCAATGTGGGATGTTGTTTCAGGCAACGGTCTCGGTCTCATCTTTGAGCAAGCATCGCAATCCTGACATGCTTGAACGATATCAGATAGTTGTACAGGCAGCCCCCATGCTTTAGCAGCTGCCCACATTATCTTCTGTCCAGCATGCCGTAGCTTCTGATGTAACCAACGGGCAATATTTTCAGATTGTGAATTCTCAATCCATCGGATTCGGGCCAGTGTGTCAGCTTCATCATTTCCTGGTGACTGCAAGGGTTGATGACCAGAGACATGGTAGACACATACTGTCCTGTGTTTGACCGTATTCCAAATGTCTACCCACATGTCTTTACCCCAAATCGGTCGGGCGTGGATAGTCCATTCCTGGGTAGCCCATTGCGTAATCCACAGAGTGAGCCCCCGGTACACAGCCCAACTATCTGTACAGATGTTCAGGACGCCGTCACCAGGTTCTTTAGTTATAACCATCCACACGGCTCGCAATTCTGCCCATTGGCTGCTTTGACCATCCCCCTCATCAAACCAGATGGTCTCAGTAGAGGGATGGTATGCTATTGCTCGCCACTTGCTCGGGTTGCCTCTGCTGGACCCATCCGTATACCAGGCATCTTCAGGAATAGGATATCTTCCTTCCTGAATGGGACTCTTCTCTGGTGGAGCAACCATCGGTTCTTTTGATGTATCACTGTGATACGTCACTGGGCCTAGGATCTTCTGTAGTTCTTCTTTAAGTGGAGATGAAGACAGACTGCTTCTCTGGCTTAGATAGGCGACCCATCGTGCCACCGTTTGTGCTTGGGCCACCCCCGTCTTAGGAAGGTGAGTCAAATCTCTCACCCACCCCTGGATTGGTAATGAAGTCTTAACTATGACCTCTGCTGTTTGCGTTATCGGCTCTACTGCTTGTAATGCTGAATAGGCAGCCAATAACTGTTTCTCAATCATGCTATATCGTTCTTCTGCTCCGTGCCAAACCTGAGACCAGAATCCAATGGGGGTTTGAACAGAACTCTGGCGTTGCCACAGGCCCCAGCCAAAACCATCTTGAGTAACATGAACATCTAGTTCAGCTGGGAGGGTCGGATCAAATATACCCAACGCCTGAGCTTGTTTAACTGCCAGTTTTGCCTGTTGGAAAGCATCCTGTTCTATCTTTCCCCAATTCCATGATTGACCCTTCTTTGTAAGCTTGTATAATGGCCTTAATAGCTGAGCTAAATGAGGTATAAAGGAGCGCCAATACCCCAATATACCCAAAAATTCTTGCAATTGTTTTGATGTTGTAGGGACTGGAAACGCTTGGACTTTATCTACTACCGCACTGGGTAGTACTTTGGTTTTCCCGGACCAAATTACTCCCAGGAATTTTACAGATAGCCCCGGACCTTGCACCTTCTGTGGGTTTATAGCCCACCCTCTTTTCTGCAGGTAAGCTATCAACAAATCTGCTGCATGTCTCACCGCCTCTAACGAATCGGATGTTAACAGGAGGTCATCAATATAATGATATAAATTGACATTATTTGGCTTTTCCCACTTAGCCAGATCACGTGCCACTAAATTATGACAAAAAGTGGGCGAATGTACGTACCCTTGGGGTAGGACCTGGAAAGTCCATTGCCTCCCTTCCCATGTAAATGCAAACTGATCTTGCGATTCTTCACTGATTGGAATACTGAAGAATGCATTCGCCAAATCCAAGACACAGTGATATGTTTTGATTTCCCTGCTTAGTGTGTCCATTAGGGAGGCAATATTGGGTACAGCCGCATGAACAGGTGGCGTGACCTTATTTAATTCCCTATAGTCTACTGTCATCCTCCATGTTCCATCCGGTTTTCGCACTGGCCATATTGGGGAGTTATATGGGCTATGTGCAGGCCTTATAATACCCACTCTTTCTAATTCCTGCACCGTCTTTGTTATTTCATCCTGCCCACCCGGGAGTCTGTACTGTTTCACATTAGTAATCCGGCGTGGCTTCGGCAAACAAATAGGCTCATGTTTTGCATGGCCTCTCAATATTGTCTGGATTGCCCAGATACTAATGCATCTCTGCCGCAATCGGAACTCTCCCACTGTTGTATGGAGAGCCAGACCCCACAGGATATCAATTCCTAATATATACTCTGGAATTGGGGCAATGGATACCTTGTACTCCCGTGGTGGAAGACGCCCGACCCCCAGTTTTACCCAGGTTTGGGTGACCGGAATGGTTTGTCCCCCAAAACCTCCAATCATCACTCTATTACCTTTAAATTTAGTTGGGTCTCCATATATTATAGATGTCTCTGCCCCGGTATCAACTAGGGCCATAACCTTCTGTATATTCTTTCGGGACCAGTATATCGTCAGTTCCACATAGGGCCTCCGGTCCCGTCTAGAGGCCCTAGGAGGACTGACATCCCTCGTCAAGCCATGAACTGAGCCAGATTCAAGTCTTTTACCTCCGATACCTCCGGTGTCATAACCCGAGGCACCTGAGGTGGCTTCTTTTTCCTATTTGGAACTATAAAATCTTCTAAATTCCATGTTGATGTTGGTCGCCGCTCTATAAATCTTATCCCTGGCCTTTTGGGTTTATTCTGAAATTTTTGTTCATCCTTCAGTTGCTTCCACAACTGAAGGAGAACCTGATTGGGCTGCCCATCAATTTTTGAAAACTGAACGCCTGCCCGGAGCAGATCATTAAACATTTGTTTCCGGGATACCCTAACAGGTCCTGCCCGAGAAGTTCGCGGGGCCGATCTTCTGGCTCGCACTATTGGAAAAGCCTCGGCATCCTCAATCACCCTGATATTGCGCTTAGCTCGTAAACGCTCAGTTTCTCCGAGGTCTGCTACCAATTGGGCGGCTTGTTGGACTACTGCCTCTGCGGATACTACTGGATTAAGTATGGAAACCAAGGTTCCATACATATGAGAGGGTGCTTACTGTAAAATTAGGTCCCTCATTCCCGCAGAAAATTTAACCATATCAGGGCTATTGAATGTGTCTTCGTAGATAGCCTCTCTCATACCTAATTCACGTATATAATTTTGAAGGTCTTCCATAGAAGACCACATCCCTGTGTTTACTGGCATGTCAGTTTTATTTGTCCACACCATGCGGCAAGCAGCCATTATCCATTCTACAATTGAATGGTTTTCTTCAGGGAACTGAGTCCCAGCATACAGTCTCTGCCGAAGGGCAGGATGTACTGTTATTGTGGCCAACTTAGATACTTCGGGGCCACTAACCAGTACACTATCTGCCCCTGAATCCCATAACCGTAATAACCAAGCCGGAACACTTTCCCTTGGCCTTTGCCTAAATCGTTGCACTAGGTCCATGAGTTCAGTAGGCGTATATGGACGGGCTGTTACATGTAAAACAGATTCGGCAGGGGGCCATTGATCAGGAGGCACTCCTGCTGGTCGATCTTGAATTTTCTTTGTTTTTTGAGTTATTACTGGACGGACTTCTAGTGAGTCCGTCTCAGATGGTTTTTCTAGATCAGATTTAGTGATCTTATTTTGATTCATTTCTTCAGGATCTTGATCGCCATTAAATGAAATGTATCTAATTTGAGGGTTGGAGGAAGAAAATGACGGTTTTTTTCCTGTCAATAGATTGATCTCACCCTCCAATTTTTCAATACGGGCCTTTAACAATTCATTTTCATGTGCAATGTTGTTTGATTTTATCTCTGCCTGATTTAAAGCATTTAATAATGGCCAGGCTGCCATAGATGCAGCCATTCGCTTTTCTTTTGTAATTAAGATATCTTTTTGTAGTCCTAGAAAGTAATCAGTTAGACAATAGGCGTCCATGTTATTTGGTACTCTTAAAGGGCCCCATTGTTCAATAATTGTTGCTAATTGGTAATATGGGGATGCCTCAAAACCTGGAATTTGTCCAGGAAGGCATGTCCCTATGGGGGTGGTCTTCTCCCCCTTGTACCAATTAAAGATTTTCCACACAAAGGACATTTTTTTTTTTCCTTATATTTCTAGATGCCAAGTCAGTGGCTCCTGCCTGGCTTGCCAAATGTATTGGCAATAACTATGCTGGTATTAACAAGGATAGCAATTACAAGTAAAATGGTAGAAATACAGAAGATATAAGGAAAAGGGAAGTCACCAGAGCTGAGGTGATCCTCCCTGGTGAGCAATCTCCAAGAGATGCTGCCTCAGTGAGGGTCAGCCCTTAAATGAGGTCTCAGAGGAGGTGGAGTCGAACTCCACCCCTCCAGGGAGCACAGCTACATAACTTTCACCTGTGCTCCCACAGCTGACCCCACACTTGCCTCAGCTGATCAATCAGTGGTTCACATTGTGATCTCCCATACACAGACAGAACCTGCCTGAGGAGCAAGCTGATGGCTGTCAGCTACAGGCAGACCTAGCTTTGTACTGCATTTCTTAGAGCAACAACTGTTGCTTTCAGTCACTGAATATACCAAGGCCAATTACTATGCCAGGAACATTTATGGCATCAGTGAACAAAAAATGCGTTAAAAATTGTAATAGACAGGAGCCATTTATTCTTTTATAACTAGGTGACCAAAGAACAACAGTCCTTCTAGAGTCAAGCTGTTAAGAACTAATAGCATCAATCAGTATCACATAGATAGATTACTTCCCTGCCCTAAGACCATCTTGCGACCATTTGGTGCTCCTAATTAAGCCCTCTTGATGGCATTTTGTCTGAGCCATGCGACATTTTGTGATAGGAGTTACTGCTAGTGTTCCCTTAACCCTACACCAAAGTAGGAGGTATCCATTCTCAGGGAATCATGCAGGCTTCCTCTGTATTTGATGCTCAGAGACAGCCCCAGAACTTTTTAAATCTTAGCTTAGCTCTCATCCAATAATGTTCATCAAACAGTGCAACTTGTCCTTTGGGGATGCCTTTGTTCTGCATCAACCAGTTCCAACGGAGTCTTCTTGGCTTGTTTTAGATCAGTTTTTCAACAGATAAAGCCAGGGTCTTTGAATTACAAAGTGAAATTGCAGAATGCATGATTCTCAACCAAACAGAACAGCAGGTGGGATGCAGGGTGAATACCTGAACCAACACCACCTGCAAGCAATCCTTCAATATCTTAGGAATCTCTAGCCACCCCAAATCCAGTGTTGTGCTTGATCTATCATCTCTGCTGAGTTTTTAGCTAAGCTGATGGTGAGCATCACGGTGGTGATGGGTGAGCAGTCAGACTAGAGGGTCTTAATCAACCGTAAGGATCCTGTGATCAGAGGAACGTGAATGTGCTGTTAAAGGTCACAAGCGCTGCACTGCAGCATGAGCATACACAGCGAAAGGCTTTCAGTAGAGCTTCAGTTCATAAATGAGGACTGGGTTATGGAAAATAGGCTCAAGATATAAAACAGAAAACAGATCTTAACGCCAGGTTCTGTGAATGCAACCAGCTGAATTTCACAGATATTGAATTTCAATGACAATTTCTTGTGTTATTTTACCCTCCAGCTCCACCCTGAACAGGAACATGTCAGTGACAAGCATTACTCCTCCAGGCTTGACCTAACAGTGCTTTACTTGCACTATGAGCTAATGGCTGTGCTTACAGCACCTCAGGGAGACACCTCAGAGATCACAATGTCCTTCGGGTACAGCAGGAGACACTCAACTCTCCAAATGTGGAGTTTAATTTGTCCAAAGAGGAGACAGGATTCCCATGCTAATAACTTAGGACCATTTCAGTCATAGGTTTAAAGATGATGTAAGTGCTGAGGCAATACATGAACTAGATGAATGAAGCCCAGATGTCAGGGCTCAAGTCGTGACTCCAGCCCCAGCTGGAGCTAAGGCTGTCTTGAATTCATCACAACACAGTTACATTATTTGCTCATACTGTGGATTTGCATAGGGACAACAGGAAGGTCAGAATTGCTTCAATAGAGCTATGCAATCTTTGTCCTAAATACTGGAAACCCACAGCGTTGGACAAATAAAATGAATTAAGTCTGAAGTGCTTTACATGGATTGTGATCCTATGTTTGCCTCACAAACTTACCTGAGACTTTCCAATCAAAAATCAGAGTGTCATCTCCAATTGTGTAGATGTATGTTCCCTCGTCTTCTTTCGTTACAGCTGAAGCCACAAGCTTATGCAGTTTCCCTTTATCTTCCATTGTGAATTTCTTACTGGTCTTGATTTCTTTGCCATTTTTGTACCACTTCACCATGACATTGGCTTCAGAGGTCTCAGAAACAAATTCAGCTTGTTTTCCAGCAACGGCCCTGATTACTCCTCCACTTGTCTCTTTGATTACGAAGTTTGCCAGTGCTGAAACAAAATATGAAGACACAAAATACATATGATGGTAAAGAACTGCAGGGACATTGGTGACCATGAGGCATTCATTTATCATAAGATCAAACGTGCACGTTTAATCCTAGTTCTAATTGCTAGATTCTAATTCAGAAGCTGGCAAATTGGCAGCTTTTATAAACCACATACCAGATTACCTTATCTCCACAAGTTGAAGGACGTACACTGTACAGGGGACAGAGCCAAAGGAAGAAGCCCAAGGCTTCAAGAAAATGTCTAAAATAGGAAAACTGAGGAAAGAATTGGAACAAGCAAACTAGAAGGAAATCAATGGAGGGGGTATCTATTACTGCACTGTAACCCCCTGGCAAACAAATCAAGCCTAAAAGATAGAGATATCACTTAGGACTGAAAAGAAAAAAGAAAAAAAAGAATTCCTTTATGGAAATTAATTGGAGTGCAAAAGTTAGATGATAAAACTGGCCCTTATTAACACACAGTGGAATAATTGACTTCAAAGATTCAAAATCTCACCACTGTCTTAGCCAAAAGTTCAAGCCTAAGTCCACGGTCCTATTTTACTGAGGGTAATTGAGCTTGTTTTCCAACTTCTTGTTAACATATCATTTCAAAACAGCGCACACAACTGAGTTGGGTCTGTTGAGACAGCGCAGTCAGAGCTGCTAAAATCAAAGTCTGGATTATGCATGCATTTGTTCTGCAGTTCCAAGAACACGCATGTATAATACAAATTCAACAACGTTCTACAGAATGCCTGTATTTAGGAGCTCGAGAGCCAGCTGATGGACACTGGGATGACTGAGATCCTGTCAATACATTTAACTCCATCCTATCATACAGTCAAATTTCATTCATTTTTTCAGGAACTGTCTCTTATCATTGTAGTCCCGTCACCACTGCTGGATGTGAGCCCAACCACACAAAAGCAGCTGCTGGTTTTCACTGCAGATACTGCAGTAAGGAGAAACAGCCTCCAGACTGGACCAGCTGAGCGTGGCCCTACCAGGATTTGCTCCAAAGGTCTTATTACCAGTAGTGCTTCCCGATGAAATACATGGGGGTCCTCCTTTGATTCCAACCCCAACCCACCCCACCATGCCCCCTGATAACATCCATCAGGGCCACATCTCGACAGCTCCTGAACACCTCCAGGGATCCCACCACCTACCTGGGCAGCCTGTGCCAGTTAATTCTATGGGCAGACCTGCCAGTATGAAATATTATGCTAACATGACAAAGAGAGAGAAGAAAAGCAAAATTAAGACTAGCTGACAAGCCTTGGCAGGAAGTTCTGCTCTCCATCAATTTAGTCCCTGTGACTCTTCACAGGTGTTTTCTACATTTGGGATCACTGCTACAAAAAGAGATGTTGACATCATCTCTTGTGGCCACCCTGACAGAAGAGCAGGAAGGCTGGGATGCTCTTTTTCCTGTCTTTCCCTTGATTTCCTCTATATCTTAGGGACGAATCACAGGACAGAACACAGAAATCAAATGGCTCTACAAAGCAGATTGGCCAGTTCAAGTCAAAACAGCCACTGAAAACACCCCAGATGCTGTCTGACAACAGCTGGACTGTCGGGGAGTCAGGTGAATGCAGTCTGCTGGCCCTGGGCAGGAAGAGGACAGCCCAGACTGTCACATACCTTTCACTGAAAGCTGATAGAGCATTTTATCCCCCTCACAGATGCACTGATAACTTGCAGCATCATCCATTGAGTCGTTGTGAATTTTCAGGGTGTGTTTCTTCCCCACAATTTGCAGTTCATAATTTTCACTGGCCTTGAGCTCCTTCCCATCCTTCATCCACTCCACAGTAGCGCCTGTGTCTGAAAGCTCAGCCTGCAGTTTGGCTTCCTCACGCAGCCAAGCGCAGATCTTTTCTACATCTTTGCTCTTCTTGGTAAATCTCACTGCAGCACCTGTCAGGAGCAAAGGCCTCGTTATTTCAATTGATATCAGGCTAACGTGGTCAATGTTTGCTGCAACATCTCTGAAAAAGTATCACCTTCTGTTCCTGCACTCATCATTGTGTCAGTGCTGAGCAATTCACGATATTTCATTTGGTCTTCTTGCTGGATTTACTAAGTAAAAATCAACCAAACATCTCCTTCTACTGATTAATAATGCTCTAAACATGCTTCTGCAGAGGTTTCCACCCAATGACAAACAGGTCCTCCCATCATGAATGTTTATTTGTTCTACTTTGTCATGCAAAGCTGATTGATAGAGATATTATTGGAATGATTGCTCCCCTACTTCTAAACTATTCCAGTGCAATCAGAAAGGCTGTCTGAACCTGCAGCTGAAAGTACTGCTCTATGGTCATGCAGTGGTAAACCTGGTGACTGAATGCACTGGCCAATAGCTGTGAACTGCAGACATTCATCAGCTGGCATGCTTGCACGTTGTTGTAAGGTCAATAGTAAACATGGCATCCCCTCCAGGTACAGCTTCACCAGTTGTTAGGGGGGATTTCACAGCCAGGACTGGGTCTGAGGAAGAACATGTATGTCTTAATGCTCTTTAGATGCAAGTCTGGTATCTCATTTAGAGATGGAAGATTAAATCATAGGTACATTTCTACTTCTCCCTTTGCATGAGTGCTACAAGAAGCACTTCTGTGCTTAAGATCTGTTACAGAAAGTTCTGCCTCTTGCACATGTGAGATATCAAAAGATAAGGATATTCATGTCTCTGTCACAGAAACAACTCGTATCACTTTAGTGGTAGCTGGAGGTTGATAGGAGATAGGAGAACTAGGAATAAAGGAAAGCCTTTGGTGTGTTAATGCACTGCTAACCTTAAAGTCAAAGGAAGCATCTTTAGGGAACCAACACAGCTGCTCAGCACACACTGACCCATTTCCATTGGGGTTTTTGTGCTTACCAAGGTGCACGCTCCCTGGGAATTCCAGAGACGGGCTCTGTCCATGCGCATTGACTGCAGACACTCGGAACTGATCATCAGCCTCTTCAGACAGATTGCTCACCGTGAACTCTGGGACGGGGACATGAGACTCGTGGCACCTCACCCAGGTGAAGCCAGTTAGTTTCTTGCATTCCACAATGTAGCCATCGACTGGAATGGGGCGGTGCATCTTCGGAGGGGACCATGCCAGCGTCACTGAGGTTTCTGTTTTATTTTTCACCACGGGGTCAGTTGGGGGCTGGGTGGGAGGTTTTCTGGGAGCTGAACAGAAATAAATTTCAGAAATATTAGCATAAGGTCATGTAGGCTGGAAAAGACCTTCAAAAGACCTTCAAAATCAGCAGACTCAACTTTCAGCATGACCTACTGAGTCCCACCATTAACTACTGTGGTACCTGAGGACATACATGACAAGCTTATTCCTGCAGGTATTTACATAGTGAATATATTCACCCTCTGGTTGCTTTGGAACATTTTAGAGGTTAAAATCCCATCAGACTTTTTCACTGTGTGCAGCCACTGATACAGGCAGGAGGCTGGGAATTACCTGATGGGCTCTAGTTACAGACTACTGACACAGTAAAGGATTGATTTCATTTAATTTTGGCCATCAGAAAGTTTGGTGTCTGGTTTCAGTCACCCATCTGGACTCCAATTATAATCATATGGAGAACAGCACATTCAGGAGAACTCATCTCAATAAACCTGAATGAAATCACAGAATCATAGGATCATGGGAGGGCTTGGGTTGGAAGAAACCTTCAAGATCATTAAGTGCTAGATGCCAAAGGTCCCACTAACACAGTATTAAGCCAAAAGCTAGATGCTGGAATCAGATCTCCTGACCTTACCATCAGAAACTGAGATGTCATATTTTGCTCAGAGGTGCCTGCTTGTAGGAGGGACAGCTTCCGAGCTTTTTCTGCTCCAGGAACCAGCTCGAGCTTCAGAATTTAAACAGCAGTCAGAAATTAAACTGAGCTTTGTCACCTCCATCAAATAGAAGGAGTGGTTGGGTGGTACAGCTTTCCAAATCGCTTAGAAACTGTCACAACAATCAGATGCCTACCTTTTCTTTTTTAACTTGTTAATACATAGAGCTTAATAGCATCAGAATGCCCCAAGCACTTCAGACAACAGGACAGCTGTAAACCCTTCTTTAAGGATTCCTTTGTTTAACCACTGAGTAACTGTAATTCAGTGGTGCTGGTAGGAGAAGGGAAGTCCTAATCTTCCCAGATGGTGAACAGAGTTGATGTTCACATGCAGACTGGTGCTGCAGCAGAGCCAGAAACCACTCATTTGGGAAACACAGCACCAAGAAAATAATGGGAATAGCTTCATAAAATCAGGAGCTTCACTCAAATTTCATGTCAGATCTATAATTCTTCCTATTTTCAGGAAGAAATGATTTCCCTTTTTCTTGTAGTTTTATTTTCTTTTCCTTTCCAGCAAGCAGCTTTGTAGCTTACAAATTGTTTTCTAATCACCTCCTGGTGTGGACAAATCACACAGGTCTGACTCCATGTTTTACATAGTTAGCATATTATATTTGTTCCACTATGGAACTGTACAGTCATAGAATGGCCTGGGTTGAAAAGGATCCCAAAGATCATCCAGTTCCAACCCCCTGCTATGTGCAGGGACGCCATCCACCAGACCAGGCTGCCCAGAGCCACATCCAGCCTGGCCTTGAATGCCTGCAGGGATGGGGCATCCACAGCCTCCTTGGGCAACCTGTTCCAGTGCGTCACCACCCTCTGAGTGAAAAACATCTTCCTAAGATCCAACCTGATCCACAACCCCTACACACCCTCAGAGCCCCCTAGAGCCCCTAGTCCTCCTATTGCCCACCACAGCCCCATATGCCCACTAGAGTCCCCCTCAACTCTCTTTACAGGCCCTGCACAGCTCTATATAACAGTCTTATAGAACTACCTCTAGTAGAAGCAATCTCCACACAGAGATCCTTTCCCAGCACACTGCGCCACGGGGGGAGCAAAACGGGGGGGGGGCACATACACACACAGCGCCGGGGGGGCCCGTAACCGACCCCCACCCATCCTTTAAAGGGGTGGGGGGTCCGTTTTAATGGGGGGGGGGGCGAGATCACCTTCACCCCCCACCCCCCCATCCCCACCCCATCCTTTAAAAGGGGGGTGTCCATTTTGGTGTTGGGGGGCAGTGACAATCCGCCCCCCCACCCCATCGTTTAAAGGAGGGGGGGTCCGAGACCACCCCCCCCACCCCATCTTTTAAGGGGGGGGGGTCAGGGGCTCATGGGGGGCAGCACATCGTGCACAACATTGTGGGGGGGGGGGGCTTTAAAAGGGGGGGGTTACAAAAAGCATAGCTCTCAACTATAGATGGGATTGGGGGGGGCTCAATCGATGGGGGGGGGCCCTTCATGCAGGGGGGGCACAGCGTAAGTCAGCGGCTTTGAGGGGGGGTGTTGGGGCTGTTTGGCCTTTGGGGGGGTTATTGTGTGCCCCACCCCCACCACCCCCACACACAATGGGGTGTTAATGTGGGGGGGGGGGGCTTAGATTAGTTGCGTTCCCTATAGCACTGTCCCCGCCGTCACTAACCCCCCCGCTTTATCCTTACGGCTGAGCCCCCCCCCGACAGCGCCCCATTCATCTTGATGGGGGGGGGGGTTTGTCACACGACCCCGGCGCGGCTTACGGCACATCGTCGACCCCACCCCACCCCCCATAACCCCACCCGGGGGGGGAGGGGGCGATGTGGTGAGTGGGGGGGGGGTTCCGGAGGTGGGGGTGAGCAAAGCGCAATATGGGGGGGGGGGTCCTATAACTGGAGGGCAGCGGCTGCACAAAGAGCCCGCGGGGGTCGGAGAGCAGCACTTTGGCTGGGGGGGGTCCACGGGGTCCAGGGGTAATGCTGCCCCACCCCCTCCCCCACCCCCCACTGCCGACCCCCCCCCCGCGTTGCCCCCCCGCCCCAACGTCAGCTCCTGCGGCAGCTCCTCGTCGCTCTCCTCCTCCTCTTCCTCGTCTGGGGGGTCAATATGTGGGGGGGGGGGTCCCATCGGGCAGCGGCAGCTCCGCCGGCTCCGATTGGCTGAGCCGCAGTGCGCGGGAGCAGCTGTTGTGTGCCGGTCGGTGGAGGGGAGGCTCTTCATGGAGCTGCCCCGCAGCCAACAACAGCCTGAATGAGATCCTGGAGTCCCAGACGCTGGAGGATGAGCTGGGAAAGAGCAGAGGCTCCCCACAGAAGGGCAAATCACGTCTGATAACGTGAGTGTGGAGCACAGCCAGCCCCTTCCTCACCTGTGTGGGGCTTCCATGTTCCTCTGTGCCCATTGCAATGTGCCACCCCAATCCTGCTGCCCAGCCAGGAGTGGATGGGATGAGCAGGTTGGGATGCACAGAGCAGTGCTCAGACATTGCTGGGACATTTGTGCACTGCTGTTGAGCTTCCCTTTGTGCAGCAGGGGAGAGGATGGAGGTTTACAGGTGGATGGTTGTTATTTCTATGGCATTGCACAGGTGGTAGAACCATGTCCATTCCCAAACTTATTCCAGGGCATGCGGGAATTTGTGCAGTTGTAGTTCCTGAATTGTGCTATTTAAAACCCTCCTGTAAATGGGGATGTTTTGTAATGCCTGCTGGGGCTGCAGGCAGCATTGCCTTCCTCCTTAGGGGGCAGGTTTAATCACAAGCCTCCCTATTTCCTATCACAAACGTCCTACAAACCATGTCTGGGCATTGCTGTCTCGGCCTGGATCTCAGCTCCTGAGACTGTCAGATGTGAAGCAGCAGCAGCTGGGACAGGGCTGGCTCTGTGTGCCCTCTCTGGGTCTGTGGGCACAGAGTGGGGCAGAGGGATGACTGTGAGAGGGAGGAATTGCCCAGCCACAAGAAAGAGGAAATCAGCTGAAAAGGGGAGATTTGAGAAGCACTGAGGCTGTGGCTGCTTTGACAGTAAGAAGAAACCAAGCTGTCACTGTGCAGATGGGAACTCCAGTAGGAGAGCTGTGGTGGCTTTACAGATGGCAGACAGCAGCTGGAGTGTAGAGCCAAGGGTAGGGGGGGGATCTTCCTCTTAGCAATGCCATGCAAAGAATGATGCAGACTCCTGCAGGGTCGGCTTTGCTGTGTGACCCTGGGTGGAAGCAGCTGGAAGGTCTCAGCCCTTCTGCATTATCCCAGGAGCTGGGGCAGTGCTCGGTCTCATCCCACCTCTGCTAATAGCAAATGCAGAATCCCTTATCTGAGTGCCCTTTTCTCTCATGTAGAGTCACCAACCCTGGGAAGTTCACAAAAAGTTTGGGTGTTGTGTTGAGGGATGTGATTTAACTGGGAAGTATTGGTGATGGTTGGACTGGATGATCATAAGATCATCCAGATCATAAGATCTGAGATCATAAGATCATAAGATCATCCAGGTCTTTTCCAACCTTGAAAATTCTATGGAGTTGTAGCAGATTGTGGGGGTGTAGGTGTGGTATATATATGTACACAGATGGGAATATCCGTATGGAAAAGATAGATCCATGTGTGTTCTGGGCTGCACTGAAAAAGGGGTGGCCAGCAGGAGAGGGAGGTGATTGTCCACTCCTGCTCAGCTCTTGTGAGGCCATATTTGCAGCACTGTGTCCAGGCCTGGGAAGGATGTGGAGCTGTTGGGGGGGGTCCAGAGGAGGGCCACTGTGATGATCAGAGGGCTGGAGCAGCTCTCCTATGAGGAAAGGTGGAGGGATCTGGGCTTGTTTAGCCTGGAGAATGGAAGGCTGTGGGGAGACCTCATTGTGGCCTTTGAGTACTTGAAGGGAGCGTATAAACAGGAGGGGGAATGGCTGTTTATGAGGGTGGATAATGATAGGACAAGGGGGAATGGTTTAAAACTGAGACTGGGGAGGTATAGGTTGGATCTTAGGTAGATGTTTTTTGCTCAGAGGGTGGTGACACACTGGAACAGGTTGCCCAAGGAGGCTGTGGATGCCCCATTCAAGGCCTGCAGGCATTCAAGGCCAGGTTGGATGGGCTCTGTCCATGAGCATTGACTGCAGACACTTGGAACTGATCATCACCCTCTGCAGACAGATTTACAGCCCCTGCACAGCTCTATATAACAGTCTTATAGAACTACCTCTAGTAGAAGCAATCTCCACACAGAGATCTTTTCCCAGCGCCCCTTTGTGACATCATAATGCCCCTTTGTGACATCATAACACCCTTTGTGACATCATAATGCACCTTTCTGATGCCATAATGCCCCTTTCTGACGTCATAATGACCCATTGTGATGTCTTAATGCCCCTTTGTGACGTCATAATGCCCTTTGTGATGTCATAATGCCATTTGAGACGTCATAAGTCTCCTTTGTTTTCATAATGCCTCTTTGTGACGTGATAATGCCTCTTTGTGACGTCATAATGCCCTTTGTGACGTCTTAATTCCCCTTTGTGATGTCTTAATGCTCTTTTGTGATGTCACAATACCCCTTTGTGATGTCATAACACCCCTTTGTGACATCACAATGCCCCTTTCAGACGTCATAATGACCCTTTTTGACGTCATAATTCACCTTTGTGATGTCATAATGCTCCTTTGTGATGTCATAATGCTCCTTTGTGATTCATAATGCCCTTTGTGATGTCATAATGCCCTTTCTGACGTCATAATGCCCCTTTGTGGTGTCATAATGCTTCTTTGTGAGGTATCTGTGGTGCCATTGATAATGAAGTGTGATGAACTGGAAGGCTTTCAGTAGAATTGCAGCCCTAACATAAACAATGACTTGAACTCTGGAATTCTGTGTAAAATCATTAGCTAGCTTGTGGTCCGGGTCTTCAAACCAAAGGCTGTGAGGTGCTGCTCTTGTTGACGCAGGCTGTGAAAGATGACTTGAGCTCTAAGAGTAATTTCCCTTCTGCTCTTTATATGAACGTCAAATCCACAATTAGAATATTAAGAAGATAATATAAAATTTTGTGCTGCTGGACTGAGGACTTCCATTAGCTGTTAGCCATAGTTTGGAACTTGCAAAGCAATCATATTGGAGCCTTGCTGGGCAACCTGCTCCAGTGTCTCACCACACCCACAGTAAAGCATTTCTTCCTAATATCCAATCCTAATCTACCTTCTTCCCATGTAAAGCCATTTCCCCTCATTCTGTTGCTACCTGCCCTTATGAAAAGTCCCTCCCCAGCCTTCCCTGTAGGCCCTCTTCAGATACTGGAAGGCCACTCTAAGGTCTCCTTGGAGTCTTCTCCAGGCTGAAGAGCCCCATCTCTCTCAGCCTGTGCACATAGTAGAGGTGCTTTCAGCCCTCTCTGATCACCTTCATGGCCCTCCTCTGGACCTGCCTGAACATCTCCAAGTCCTTCTTGTGTTGAGGGCTCCAGAACTGCGTGCAGTGCTCCAGATGGGGTTTCAATGAGAGGAGTGTGGAGGGGCAGCACCACCTCCCTCGACCTGCTGGTCATGCTTCTGTGCTTTAAGCTTATGCTTTAAGGTCCTATATGCTTTAAGGTTTAGATAGTGCAGTCGCCTCACCTCTTCAGGTTTATCTGTGAAGGTCCCTTCCAAGTGAACCGTGCTGATCCAGACAGTTCGGATTGCTCATTAAAGTGTTTTAGTAAGTTGGGCTGGTCCTACGAAGCAGTATGACTGCAGTAAGCAGTGTACATGGTGCGCTGTGAGTACTGCACACATTCCTCTTGGCAGCTTGTGGAACAGAAACTGTGCATTGTTTGGATTGTGTAAGTATTCCTGTTGGTCTCTTGTGATGCTTACCTTCTTAGAGCACCTTTCCTCGTTTGGCTCTACATATTTTGGTACCTTACTTGTTCTGTTTGGCTTAGCAGGGAAGGTCTTCTTCTGAAGCATCCTCAGTCTTGGTCTGGGCAGCATACTTAGAAATGACATGGACGTTACATGAGTGGGTGGTCAAAGGGGGGAAGAACTCACCTTTCTGATCTGTTTCCTTTTAGAACACAGTCCTGGAGAGGATTTGCTTTCCTTGTTTCCTGGAGACTTGGATTCTTAGATGGTTTTGACTGCAGCTATTTCTGATGTTAATTCCTTTTTCTGTACTTTAGTAGCCAAGTGCAAGTGGAGTGCTTTGGGAATTGTCTGAAGTTGCCAGGTTGCGTGTGATCACATATGTAACGTGGAGTTATGTGTGATGCCGGTGATAATTAAGTGTGATGAACTTGAAGGCTTTCAGTACAATTTCAGCCCTAATGTAAACAGTGACTTGAACTCTGGAATTCTGTGTAAAATCATTAGCTAGCTTGTGGTCCAGGTCTTGAAACCAAAGGCTATGAGGTGCTGCTCTTGTTGACGCAGGCTGTGAAAGATGACTTGAGCTCTAAGAGTAATTTCCCTTCTGCTCTTTATATGAACGTCATATCAACAATTAGAATATTAAGAACATAATATAAAAGTTGTTGCTGTTGGCCTGTGGACTTCCATTAGCTGTTAGCCATAGTTTGGAACTTGCAAACCAATCTTATTTAGACTTTAGTGGTGAAATCTTCTGATGAAATCTTCCTTCTAATTCTGCAAAAGAATCTCGGTGGAACATTTCTGTCTGAAAAGGCTCTGGCATATGAAGATGTGCCAGACTGCAGCCATGTGCCAGATGCGTTTGGATCCATGGAATTTTCTGATGTAGCTTCAGTGTTTGAAGAATCTCCACTCGATCTAAATACTCAGAAAACAAAGCAGGTGTGTGAAGATGTACAGCTAGTTTCTTACAGAAAAAATACAGCTCTTAATCTAGAAATCTGCTTCTCATTGTATCTAGTGCTTACTCCATATTTAAGTATCTAGTGGACCTTGACCAAAGGAAGATAAAGATAGAGCAAAGAAGTATGTTAAGCATAAATTTTGTTGCCTTCTACCTGTAGGCCATGGTTGGTTTGACGTGATCCCTAACTCCAGTGTTTGGTTTGCACAGAAACAGCAAGCAAGGGAACAAGTAAAGGAGTCAGTGAGGATTTTAAAACACAATGGGAAGCGATAAGGCACAGTTAATAAGATTCTGGAGTTAGGCTGGAGGTAGGCAGAGGTTGAAAGGTACCGAAAGAAATTCAATCTTACTGTGTTGGACAACAAAATCCACTGTGATATTATTCAAATTTTTAACTAAACCAAGTGATAATTCATATTTATGTTTAGATAAGCTGGTGAGGGTTAATCCTCAATGGAGAATTGAGATGAACAAATAAAAAAATGGTGTTTGACAGTCTATAAGAAACGAACTTATTCTAGGAGAGAATCAGAGTTTTCAACTGTTTTGTTCAATAGCCAAATAATGTATGATATTTTTATAAGCATTGTGTCTGACCTTCTCAGCTGTTAGAATTTCTTTGACAGTAACTTCTCCGGCTGTGATCAGAAAACCTTTTGTTCCGTCTCTGGCACCATTCGAGGCATGATACTCAACTGGGTGATATGGAATTCACACTGTCAACTCCAGTGACAAGAAAAGTGGCATCTAAGAAGCGTGCAAACACAGAGAATGTTGATGCAGAGTCAGTGTTAAGAAATGAGCTGCCCTTTGCATTTCCTGCTCCAAAGGCCTTCTTTTCGAAGAGCCAGACAGAGAAGCAAGTAGAAGGCATATCTTTTTAGGCGCCTAATTCCAAAGGTATGTTGTATCTAACAAATGGAAACCTAGAACATGTGTAGCTTAGGAATTTTTTACTTTTAATATGAATGCAGTACTTGTAGGTCCTAAAATTCTGAAAGGTTTCAGTGTGGGGTTTATTTGGTCACAGCACATACAGCTGCCATCCTGTACATCTGACAGTGCACTGCAAGCGGTTTAACCATATATCAGGGCATGGTACACGTCTGTTAATGATA
This sequence comes from Coturnix japonica, assembly GCF_054131305.1. Taxonomy (NCBI): domain Eukaryota; kingdom Metazoa; phylum Chordata; class Aves; order Galliformes; family Phasianidae; genus Coturnix; species Coturnix japonica. Next base: position 4,994,313 of record NC_140687.1, on the reverse strand, counting down.
GAAGTTCTCACAGTTTCACAAGGAGCATGCCTTGAGATGCATTCAGATAATGAGATAAGTGCTGTGTTCCTAAAACTAGCATGTGTCTCCACTCTCCATCGAGATTTAGTAGATAATTTCTTTAACAATTATGATGAGAGTTTTGTTTTGTTTTTATTTTTTTCTGGGCTATTATTTTGAGTGAAAGAAAAGGGTATGCTTTTATTTAAGCGAGCTTTTGATTGCATCATGCTTCTAAATTAAATGTAACCTACTGAATTCCTCATGATAGCATACGAGTACTTGCGTGTATCTGTTCTCCCTAATAGAGGGAGAAGAGACTCAGTGAACCTGGACAGTGTTACCCAGGGTTGTGAGAACAGCTAAATGATTGTTGAGAACTGGTCAACTCGTGAGCCTGAGACCTGGGATCCTCCATCCTAGGGTGGAACTTTACTGGAGCACGTGGGTGCCACAGCAAAAAAAGGACTGTGTACAATAGACTGAGAGTTTGCTGAGTTTCTTGGTTTACAGAAAGCACAAATAACTCAGCAGCAAGTGACGTATTTGGGATAGGAGATGACAGCTGGACTTTGAACCTTAAGGACTGCCAAGAAAGAAGCCATCTGCTCAACCCCTGAGCTGCAAACTGCCAAGGAACTCCATACGTTGCCAGGAATGACAGGAGGGTGCCAACCATGGATACACAGCTACGGACTGATGGTAAACTTGAAACAGCTTGAAGTGAGTAAGGGATATCCAGGGTGCACTGGTGCTCAATATTCAAGAAGCCCATCAATCTACACTGGGCCAAAGGATACCAGTTTTAATATCTCATGCAGTGTTTACTGTATTGGAGGCAAAAGGGGGACATTGGCTTTCACCCCACAAAATCACAGAATCACAGAATTACCCGGGTTGGAAGGGACCTCAAGGATCATGTAGTTCCAACCCCCCTGCCTAGCAGGGCCACCAAACATACGCCTTTACTAGATCAGGTTGCCCAGGGCCCTGTCCAACCTGGTCTTGAACACCTCCAAGGACGGGGCATCCACAACCTCACTGGGCAGCCTGTTCCAGGACCTAACCACCCTTCTAGTAAAGAACTTTCCCCTAACATCCAACCTAAATCTTCCCTCCTTCAACTTAAAACCATTTCCCCTAGTCCTGCTATTATCAGCCCTTTCGAAGAGTTTACTCCCCTCCTGGGAGTAAGTTCCCTTCAGGTACTGAAAGGCTGCAATGAGGTCACCCCGCAACCTTCTCTTCTCCAGGCTGAACAAACCCAACTCCCTCAGCCTGTCCTCATAGGGGAGGTGCTCTAGCCCCCTGATCATCTTCCTGTCCCTCCTCTGGACCCTTTCCTAAATCTCCATATCTTTTTTGTACTGAGGGCTCCGCACCTGGACACAGTACTCCAGATGGGGCCTCACAAGAGCAGAGTAGAGAGGGATGATCACCTCCCTATCCCTGCTGACCACCCCTCTCCTGATGGAGCCCAGGATCCCATTTGCTTTCCGGGCTGCCAGAGCGCACTGCTGGCTCATGTTAAGTTTCTCATCTATCAGGACCCCTAGGTCTTTTTCAGCCGAGCTGCTCTCAAGGACAACTCCTCCCAGCCTGTACAGGTGCCTGGGGTTCTTCCGGCCCAAGTGCAAAACCTTGCACTTTGCTGTGTTGAACCTCATTAGGTTCACCCGAGCCCAGCTTTCCAGCCTGTCAAGGTCCCTCTGAATGGCATCTGTTCACCCCAAAGATTCCCGAAATACCAGGCCATCCTGGTAGAGCAGGGTGATATAGAAATAATTGTAACTACTATTGCCAACCCAGTATCTTTCCTTAGCGGAACTCCCCTGGTGGAGAACCAGGATGACATCACTGCTTTGAAACAACTGATGCTGCACATTACATCCAGTCGGTTGGAGCTGAAGGACGAACCCTTAGAAGATGCAGAAGACGCCTGATTTACCAGCAGCTGCAGTTTTGTGAGACAAGGAGGCTTTAAGGCAGGACATGCAGTAACTGCTACTGAGCAGGGAATGGAAGCACAACCATCAGCCATGGGGACTACCCCTCAGAAGGCTGAAATAACTGCCTTGACGAGAGCCTTAATGATATGGACAGATGCTAAATATGTGTTTGGGGTGTCACACGCTCATAGTACCATCTGAAAAGAGCAAGGATTGCTCACACACAAGGAAAAGAGCGTGATGTAAATGTACCTATGTTGTAGGGCACAGTTCTCTATCCAGGCCCAAGTCTGTGTGGGTGTCTCCTCTATCCACAAAGCTGCTCACACTGCAGGAGGCACAGGCTGAGAGGAGAGGCCAGAGCAGCTCTCCCACTGTGACACGGAGCAGCAGGATACAAGTAAAGGAAGGCCCCACAGCTGTACTGGGAAGATTCCACACAGTCATCAATTTTTCATCTGAAAGGTAAAGAGGAATTCCCTTTTCTGCCCCTATCATCATTGGTCGGGTGAGTAGCAATGATGCCCGGTGTGCTTCCATCAATGGAGCAGAATAGGCGGAAGGCTGGGGTGCAGGCTGACCTCTGCTGAGGTGAGTGGGGGCTCAGGGTGTTGCTCAGTGGTAGATTTGTTCACACTGAGTTCTAACAGGAAACTTGCTCAACATCGAAGGCCTTGCAAAAGTCTGGCTGAGTGATGTCAGTTGCTTTTCCTTTCCCTACTGATGCTGTCACTCCACTGTAGAAGGCCACCAAAGCGACCAGGCTGCATGTCTCTGTTTCCTCTGTTTCTCCATTTCCTTCTTGTTGCTCCCTGTAACCAGCAGGTTCAGCCATGCTGCTTTCCTGCCTCCTCTACTGTGTTTCGTGTGGTCGGGATGGAGCTCAGAGCTCCAGCTCTGAGTAAGGTTTTCTGAGAAAGTTACCATCTCTTTTCCATTCCTTTACCCCTAAAAACAGTTTTCCAGTGTCTCTCATGCAAGAATTCTTTGAACAGCCTGCAGCTGACTCTCCTGAAGCTCAGGATCCTGACTTTGCTTTTTGCCAGGCCTGCATTCCTTGAGATGAGGAACTCTAGGAGGGCATGGTCACTACAGCCCTGACCACCTCCAGTCTTAACCCCTGCTGTGCACCATGTCCAGTAATGCTTCCCTTCTGCTTGGTGTGCTTAATACTTGACCCACAAAGTTATTGTCAGTGCACTCCAGCAGGCTCTCAGACAGCTTGCAGCAACTGGGATTGGTGCTGGGTGGTTGCTGGGAGGTGTCTCAGCAGAAAAGCTGGGCTGGGGTGGGCGTGCTATGTCAGTCCTCATCGCAGCTGGCAGAGAGAGTTAGAGGAGGGTGATGGGTGCTGCCTGCTCTCAGTGCTACTGCACTGAATTTGGGGCACAGCAGCACACTGGTGAGTGAGCTGGGAGGGAGACGGACTGCTGCTGTGCATGGCTAGGCCAGAGCTGGAGGATTGTCAAACGTGAGTCATGCTGGTGCAGCCATTGCAGCTGCAGCAGGAGTAGAAGACAAAGAGGTTTTGTAGAGGACAGAGGGTGGTGATTCATGGTTTGATGTCCAGGTGGAGGCCGATAACAAGTGGTGTCATCCAGGAGTCTGTCTTGGGACCAGTGCTTTTTTACATGGTTATCAGAGACACCAATGATGCAATGGAGTGCACCCTCTGCTGTTTGCTGAGTGGTGCGGCTGACGCAGTGGAAGGAAGGGATGCCATTCAGAGGGAGCTCAACCGAGAGGTTGGCCTACGTGAATCTAATGAGGTTGAACACAGCAAAGTGCAAGGTTTTGCACTTGGGCTGGAGGAATCCCAGGCATTTCTACAGACTGGGAGGAGCAGTCCTTAAGAGAAGCCCCGCAGAGAAGGACCTGGGGGTCCTGGTGGATGAAAAACAGAACGTGAGCCATCAGCGTGCTCTTGCAGCTCAGAGAGCAAATGGTCCCCTGGGCTCCATCAGAAGAGGGGATGGCCAGCAGGGACAGGGAGGTGATTGATCTTCATGATCCTTGAGGTCCCTTCCAACCCGGGCCATTCTATGATTCTGTGATTACACTCGCTGTCAGAAATAACAGCAGCTGTACAGAAGCTGGATATATTTTGGGACAGTTCTTGTAACCAGCTGATTTTAAGACCTTGCCCGAATTGGGGGTCTAAATTGCATGTTAGGAGAAAGCTGGTAAAGTGGCTATTGCTCATTCTTTTTCATTTGCTGATTCTTTCATTCGGGTTCCTTTTCCAAAGGAGATTCTGGTGATGGAAGCAATTGAAGAAAGAACAAAAGCAGCTCTTGCCAAGAATGCTTGAAGTCCCTGTGGAGAGAAGCAAAGTACTTGGGCTTCCTCTGGGATGCTCCCCACCATGTCTCAGGAAGGAGACAACTGCTGTTCCACTTTCTGCTCTTTGTGTGGAAAGGTACGTCTGGGTTTTCTTCTACCTGTTTTTCTTTTTCTGGCTTTGAAGGAGAAGGGGTGGAGCAAGAGGAGACCCACTGGTCATTTGTTACCTCAAGAACAGGATGGATTCTGCATTCACTGTGAGAAACTTGGGCTAGTAGCATGGGCATGTTTCAGGCTGGACTCTTCTTTTGCTACTTGGTTTCCTTTTGGCTACAGGGAGACAGCTGTCTAAAGGCGTGTTTTCAGACCCACTCTCCAAAACCATGTTTCATTGTTGCAGGTGGTTCAGTGTGCTCTTGCAGGGTAGATGCTGTAGTTTGCTGTAGAATCTAAATGGTTTCTGTTCCTAGGGGAGGACTGAGAGGAGGTAGTGAGAAGAGAATTCAATGCCTTAGGTGTATCTTAGTGAGAAATGTTGGCATGAGGTGCTGAAAGTCTTGAGTTGTCAAAGGCCAGTGAGGCTCAGACTCCTTAACCTGCTGGAGCAGGGTGGAAGCAAGGAGTGGGCACTGCCGTCACACAAGCTGCACTTGGTTCTGGTCTGCCAGGTCTGTGCTGGCCTGGATTTCTTCTGAGAAGTTTGTTGGAGCTGCTTGGAGTAGTGAAGGGTGGGGAAGAAGTGCTGCTCCAGAGCTATGAGACGTGCAGCTCCTTCTGAAGTGCTCCTGAGAAGGACGGAGCGCATTTGCTGCAGCTTTCTCTGCAGATGTGCTTCTCACCTTGAAATCCTCGTGGTTTGTCCTCAGCTCCTGACCACGGCCTGTTCTCTGTTTTGCAGGCTGATAACATGCAGAAGCTGCAGCTGGTGCGTGCTATGTCATCTTTAAACGTACCAGCATTTGCGGCAGCCCATGTTATTAAGAGCCACGTCGCCCAGGGGCCAGATGAGCTCTCTCTGGAGGTAAGCAGTTCCAGGCGTTCCGTGTTGTCGTGCATAGAAGAGGGCAGTCCTTTCTGCTTTGTTTTCCTACCAGATTTGCTGAATCTGGGATTGATGTTTCAATCTCTTTCAGGTCGGAGATCTGGTGAGCATTGTTGATATGAGGACATATCAACAGGCTGAGCCCCTGGTGGAGAGGCAAGCGTGGCTTTGAGGTAGGCACACGTTTTTGACTAGAGAGCACAACTTCAGTAGAGTTGGGAATCTCAGCTTGGAGCTGCTCTGCCTGCACAGGATGGCTGCTGGATGCAAACAGTTGCCCTGTGTCACTGTCAGTGGACCTTCCCTTTGGCTCTGGGCTCGGGCTAATGCTCACCTGTCTTTTTGTTCTAATTACAGGTTGGGCTTTTCCCTGGTGAGTGCATGGAACTCATCAGTGGAAAAGTTCCCGATTCCCTCCTCAATTCATTGCCAAAGCCAGGTGCGTAATTTACATTTAATAACGCGAGTTAGTCAAATAGGGTCAGAACGTTACTTTCAGGGGGTTTGTTTATGCCCAAGTTCAGCAAGCTTAGAAAGAGAACTACAGTAATCTCCTTGGGCACCTCCAGGGATGGGGAAAATCCATTCTTGCGTGTCCTTGTTGGGAATGTTCTTCCCGTTGTTACATGCTCTGTCGAATGCATTGCGCTCAGCTTCGTCCAACCGAGCCAGGCCTGAAATGAACTGGTTTCTTTGTTTTGTTGCGCAGAGCCAAAGAAATGGGGCAAGCTCATCAACGGCCTTTGTTCCCTGGTGAAGGTCAGCCCTGGGAGAGCAAAGCAGCCTGAGCCTCCGACATTCTCCGGATCCATGTCCTTGCTTGACATCGTTGAGAGGTATTTAGCCTTCAGGACATGAGGGCTGAGCTGTAGGAATGGAAGCATCCTCTGCTGTTTGAAACAGAGGGCGTTTCTAAGCTGTGTTTCAGCAGAAAGCAGGCAGTGCCCAGAACAGGCAACTTTTGGCCAGGGCTCGGTGCAGCTCTTCCATCACCCTGCACCACGTCTGACAGCATGCTCTGTTTTCTCTGCAGAATGAGTTCTCCCAGGAAGAGGGCAGAGTCAGCAGCTGGCAGTTGGTGTTCCTGCTTCTGCCTGGGCAAACCATCCCCTGTGGCCAAACACCAACTGCAGAGCAGTGCCAGGGAGCCCTCTGAAGCAGAAGTCTTGGTCCTGGCAGGTAAGGGTGCAAGTCCAGCTTACAAAACACTGCTTGTCAGCAACACAGGTAGAATTCATGCTTTCAGTGGGCTTGTACCTCCTTCTGGCGTTCAAGCCCGTGCCTGGCATCTTCAGTTGATCCCTGTCTTTCCCAAATGAGTCTCTTGTCAACACAAGAGCTGGACCTGCACGTGGATCACTTTCAAGACAGTGACACTGTTGCTAGAAGCCTATTTGCTTCTGCCCACCACCACTACATAGCCAAATGTCAAGAATCTCCATGGTTCATCTTGCGAACGTTCGACACTAACTGCTGTACATCTGCTCCTTCCTAGGTGACCCGAGCCCTTGTATATCCCCAAGACGCAGGGCATGTTACGATGACGCATCTTCCATCAATGAAGAGTTGTTACTAAGCACAGAATGCTGCAGTTCAGATGAAAGCCTTCCGTATAACATCAGCTATCAAGAGAAGAAGGTCATCATCGTTGAAGCCTTCATTCATCCCATCCCTACTGAAGCTGCTGACCTGAGCCCACCAGACACCTCAGGCACCAGCCTGGACTCAATGTCTCTGCAGTGCAGCCCAGCCCAAGCACAGCCCGAGTGCCCCGACAGCAGCACCACCATGCAGGCTCAGGTCAGCATCACCGAGGAGAAGCTGAGCATCTCGCAGGGGGGCACAGAATCAGGACACGAGTCCCAGGCTCCGGGCAACAGCACGGTCTCTGAGCAGCTCTCATGATTACAAGAGAGGATGAGTCCCATCTTTCCTCCAGACCTCACACCCCCTCCTTTCTCCTATTGAATAAAGGCACGCTCGTGCTCAATCAATGCCTTGACTGAATTCCGAGTTTTCATTCGCAGAGATTGGGATGAGTGCAAGAAACTGCAAGGCAGCTCAGCTTACAACACTCTGGCTGTGGGGTTTGTGCGGCCGAGCTCTGGGTGTGTTCCCATTTTGCCTGACTTTGGGATGCCTGCAGCGAGAGCTCTGCTGCCGTTGTGTATGGCAGCAAATAGTCTCTAGCATCCTGGATGCTGCTCATGAAAACCCCAAGCTTCCTGGCTGTGGCTGTGATGCTTTTCAGGGCCTTTTGATGCTCTTTGATGCCGTGGCTGCTCCCTAACACCTCTGTCCTCCCGCCGTGTCCATTCCTGGCTCCCACCTGTGAGCTGTCCCTGCAGATCATCTCTAGCCCTGCCATCATCGCGCTGCAGCAGGAGGAGCTCGCCCTGACCAACATCAGGCAGTGCTGCCTGCCTCTCTCACTCTCTAGACCAAGTGTAACTACGCTGTCATGGAGACAAATGCTTTCTGTCACATCCTCCATCCCTGCAGACATTTACCGGTAGGTGGCTCTTGCAGAAGAAGATTCAAGCAGCAGAACCTTTTGCTCAGCTACAGCACACAAATGCTACAAAAGCAGGAATAACCCGCAAGCTCTGGGTCTGTTTGTCTTGCACAGGCATGCACTAACTGCGTTTGATGGTACCCCCCATCCTTGATTTCCTTCCCTGCTTCTTGTCTGATGACGCTGCTGAGCCAGGAACAAGCTGCCCAGTGTGGCAGAGCATGGTGCAGGGCTGTGCTGGGACCTCCTCCCCTTCATCTGCTGCAGATCAGTGCCACACACGTGCCATCGAGATGCTCTGGCACGGGATGTGCCTCCAACCCAAAGCTCCTTCCCACCTCCCAAGGAAAAGCAAAGCAACCCAAGCATCTCCAGCAAAGCTGCCCAGCAGACAGCAGGGAATGCAAACAGCTTCTGGCTGCTCCCCTGCACTCCTGTCCTAAGTAATAGACCCCATGAGGACTGGCTGGGAAATCAGTGCATGACACATGTGAGTGTGCACAGGATTGTGCAAAGCAGTGGGGTTCCATGAGTTTGTGTGTGTGTGTATCTCGGCTGTTATGAAAGCATGGGAAGACTGCCTTACTGAGTCCCAGATAATTACTTATCCTCAAATGATTTTTCCTGGCCAAATTTAAAGCCTCTTACAGGTAATCGAGACCAACAGGCTGTTGTTGCACAATCAACAGACACAATCTAGATGAATAGCTGAGGAAAATAAAGCATCATGCCAAGGGTACTAGATAAGTGAGCAGCTTGAGATCTGCACATTTATGTGATACTCATGGTCTTAGACAATATTTGCTTAGTGAGGTCACATAGAATGAAAGTAAAATAGAAGAAGTGCAATTGGTCTCAGTTCACACAGCTGGCTGGTTTGTCTCAGGCTAATCCTGAACTGCCTCAAGCGACTGCTTTGGGGCTCTACAGAACAGCAACTTCAGAGATCTCTTTCTATTACTAAGTGTTTGAAAGAGCAATTTGCTCTGTTAATTATCCATCATTTCTGTGCAGTCTGTTTTGTCAGACTTGTCTTTAGCTTCCAAGTTGTATGTGAAGAATTGTTTCCGTTGTAATGCACAATGAACTAAAAATTGAGAGATGAAAATGTGAAGAGTTTTTCCAGCTTTGATTTCATGTCTGGAATTTTGGAACCCACTACTTGCAGTTGTTAATCTGTCCAAACTGGTCTGGTTTGGAATGCCCTCATCCTTCTTGAATCGCTGTTAAAGGCGGAGCAATTCCTACAAGTGCCATGGCCCCACTGTTGTTCTAATTCTTGTTTCTTTGTTTTCCACACGCTGCTTTTCAAGCCTCCTTTTTCTTTACAGTCAAAGTGAGAATTGCACTGTGAGGTGTCTGAACCTTGTTGTGCCTGTACATAAATAGAACAGCAGCAAAGCCAGACAGGTGACTGTGCTGACAGCTCTCGTAGCCAGTAACACGTAACTGTGCTAAATCCCTTGTGACGGCTTTGATTTCATTTTTGCCAGTGAAATCCTTGTAAAAGGAAGTGCAGCAGTGTGATGAGCTAAGGTGAAGATGCTGGTTTTAGTAGTGCTCTAAGCTGAGTGGAAGGGCAATTGAATGAGGGTTATATGCTTTCTCTGGGACGATAAGGTTTTATTTCCTGAGGGAAAGAGCCAGCTTTTCATGGGCTATATGTGGGCTTTGGCAAGGGCAGACAATCCAGTCTGTCAGGAAGCCATTTGAGGTGCTTCAGGTTTGTAAGCTTGTCTTTTTGTTTTTCAGGCGGATATTTGGAGCATGGGTGTAGTGCTGTATGCTCTGCTGTGTGGGTTTTCCCTTTGGATGATGACAGTATGATGGCACTCTACAGGAGGATACCAGTGGGTATCAGTGGTGCTAGAATACACTGAGAAGGGAAATAGCTGAGCTTGACAAGAGGCCTTGCTTTTCGGATGGCAGAACATGCTGAGCTGTGGGTAGAAAGGCCTGTCTGCTGAATATTGTCCCTGTTTTTGCTGCTTTGTCTACCAGTATTTTGTGGATTTGGTTCTACACTTGGTTGGCCTATGTGGCACTGTAGCCTAATTCTGTACCATGATAGCATACAGAATTTAAGGAGAAGTATTTTCTTGCCAATGGGCTGGATTTTTTGTATCTGGTTCTTCAACTGGCTGCTCCCTATACTATCTGTAGTAAAAATATAGACACATCATTTGATTTCCCTGAAATGAATGTTCCTAAATGCCAGCTCTTCTCATGTCTACAAAGATCAAAGTTCTGCATTTGCTATTAGAATTTCCTCTTCCAGAATCAGGAGGTAATGTAGGACCGCACAGATTGCCTTCAGAATCCAGCAGTTAGTTCTGTTTCCTTTCGGAGTGCATAACAACCTGAGCAAATGAATTGAATGACGTGGCTTATTAGTCTGGTACAAACTCTGCTGTACACTGAAACTTGGTCCATTTGTAAGCAGGACTTTCTCCATCTCTGCAGGACAGCAGAAAACCCTTTGTGCTAATCATGATGCCAAGAAGCAGAATGCGGCAAATGGCAGATGATCCAACTGCTTCAGGTGTTCATTTCCTTAAAACTGAATAGTTTTGGACTGAGAGTTTGTAAGCAGAACGGAGCTCTTAAAGCTGTCAGAGACTATTTCTGCACTGTTCAATTTTATCTGCACAACATACACAGGATCTCAGAACTGCGTTGCTTGAATTGGTGGAACTTGTTGAAGTGAACTGGGATGAGCAAGTTTTAGAACTTAGTCAGAATGCAGTAAAAAATGGATAATCTCATGAGTATTAAGGTACAGGCTTGCTATTTCTGCACTGAATTTGTTTTTATTTTACATGGCTGTGATCTGAAAGTTGCTTGAAACGCAGGCACCTAGGCACTGTTGTGTAACTGAATTTCACACGATAGGTCCTGAAATATCCTGGAATCAAAAACTCTGACTTGTTTTAAGTCTGCTGCTTGAGTCTAATCAGGGTCATAGTGTCTGTGTGCAGTGTTTCTTTCCCTGTAATGCTCCACATCATTTCATTTTGGGAATATTGAAGGAAATGGACTATGTGCCATAACTGTTGTTAGAACAAAGTATGTCTGGTGTGATCTTATGCATAGGTTCTGTAACTGCTCTTCACAGCTCAGGTGTTTGACCTTCCTTTTGGTGAAGTGATGAAATACTGCTGGTTTCTATTTGTGCTTCTAGGCACCTTGAAGCTCTTAGGAATAGAACAATTGTCTCCAGTTCTTTTCAATGATATCAGTAACAGCTCGAGTGTTGCTGCCCACTAGGTAGACCCAAAGAAGCAGATTACAGTGAAACAACACACGAGCTGGACCTGAATGAGGATCACTTTCAAGACAGTGGCTATGCTGCTTCAAGCCTACTTGCTTCTTCCTGCCGCCACTCTATTACCAAGTATCAACAACCTTTCATGATTCAACTTGCAAATGTTTGAAACTAACCCTTGTGTTTCTATGCCTTCCTAGGTGATTCGAGCCCTTGTCAACCCCAAAGATCCAAACCAAGCAGTGTCTTTCCATCAATGGAGAGTTCTTATTAAGCATGAATCGCTGCAATTCGGATGACAGCCTTCCACATGGTAACAGTGATGGACACAAGGGGCTCATCCACGTTCATGCTCTCATATCTCCTGGCTCTGCTGAAGCTCCTGACCTGAGCCTGCCAGACACAGCAGTCACCTGCCTGGATTGTGACCCAGCGCCTTTGCAGTGCTGCCCATCCCAAGCACAGCCCGAGTGTCCCAGCAGCAGCACCACCATGCAGGAGCAGGGCAGCATCAGTGAGGTGAAGCTGAGCATCTTAGATGGGGACTTAGAGTCAGGCTGCCAGTCCCAGGCACCAGGCAGCAGCACCAGCTCTGAGCCACTCTCATCTTGACAAGAGGAGTCCCATCTTCACCCTTGACCTCTCAAGCCCTCCTGTCTTTTATTGAATAAAGTCACTCTCATGCTCAGTCATCGCCTCGACTGCATTCTGAGTCTTCAATCACAGGGATTGGGATGAATGCAACAAACAGCAAGGCAGCTCAGCTTGCAATGCTATGGCTGTGGGGTTCGTGCAGGCAGAGCTCTGGGTTCCCATTTTGCCTGGCTTTGGGATGTCTGCAGCAAGATCTCTACCATTTTGTATGGGAGCAAATAATCTCTAGCATCCAGGTTGCTGCTCATGATATATCCCAGTCTTCCTGGCTGTCACTTTGTGATACTTTTCAAAGCCTTCTGATACTCTTTGATGCCTTGGCTGCTCCCTAACACCTCTGTCCTCCTGCCATGTTGACTCACGTCTCCCACTTTTAAGCTGGCTTTGCAGATCATCTCCAGCCCTGTCATCATCACGCTGCAGCAGGAGGTGCTCACCTGGCCCAATGTCTGGCAGTACTGCTTGTTCTGCAGATGAGCAGCTGCCTCCTCATCTCTTCAGCTACAGTAGTTTTTCTCAGGGCAGTTAGATGCAGTCATGCTCCTCTGGATTTGGTGTGTTAAATCCATGCTGCATGGCAGCAGTCAGTGCAATACAAAGGTGTTCTGTGTGCCATAGCATTTCTCCAGGGGCTGCCAAAGGTAGAAGCACAACACAGCACCATCCTTCTGACAGTAATGTCTGTGAGTGTTAGACATGTGAGCACTGCATCATCCCCAGCGTGTCAGTGCTTTTCCACACCAACCTGACTCTCACACTCTGCACTGAATGTAACTCTGCTCTTGTGGAGACAAATGCTTTCTGTCACATCCTCCATCCCTGCAACCATTTGCCGGTAGGCAGCTCTTGCAGAAGAATCAAGCAGCAGAACCTTGTGCTCACCCTACAGCATGCAAATGCTATGAAAGCAGAAATAACCTGGCATGCTCTGGGTCTGCAAGGCTGCACAGATGGGAGAGGTAGATTGTGTTTTTGCAGTGGAAGTTTCCAGTATTTTCAGTACATAGTGTAGGCCCTAACTGAATGTATAACCCTCTTGTAAAACAGCTGTATAAGTAGTTTTTCCACCAAGAAAGTTGCTGAACAGAATTAAGTTCAGACTGGGGGCATTCTGACATGGGGAGAATTGAGACAAGCACAAGATAAATACAGGGTGGGTAGAGCCCAGCACAGGACAGAATGAATGTACTGACTTTTGGAAACATTGCCCTTCTCTGTCCGCAGAAAAGTACAAGGCAGACCTAAAAACAAGAGGTTGGTAATTGACCTTCTATGGAAATGAATCCTAGCCACAGTCTCGAGGAGTCTGTGAGCCTGAGATGCTCAACCAATGAGAGCCATGAGAGCATCACCTGCAGTGGGTTTAGGGCACAGAACAGAATTGATTTCACTGACTGGTGTGCAGTTTCTCCCTTGCCAATAGGGGATGTGCGCGCAGTATTGCAATAATGAATAAGCACTGCTGCTATCGCTGCCATCTTTGCCTAACTAGAAATCTTTGACTTTGAGAGTTTCTCACACAAGGGGAGAGGGTAAGAAAGTAAAGAGGCACAGAAAACTAAGGGAAACTGCTCTTCTTTATCTTATCTATAAAAATTGATACGATGCTGTTGTGCATTTTTTTTAATTTTATTTTTAATTTTTTGCTAATGTCAGTTAGATTGTTTTAAAATATCCACACACCAAAATCTGACTACCAAGCAAATGTAATGAAAATGAAATGAAGGTGAGTTAGTGGAAAGCACAAGGCCATATTATATTAGGCTCCAGCAAATTTACAGGCAGTCACTGCACGAAGAGGTAGATCTGAGTTGCACATTATATGATTCCCACAAAGATTAAGGAAATCTGAAGCTTTCAATATATTTTTTTAATTCTTTTTTCATTTCATTTTTAAACACCTGACCCAGACCCCAACCCTCACAGGAGCTGTAAAGATAACAGCATTAACCAGCAATGTAACTCTAATCCTAACCCTTACCCTGATTCTAAAATCGTCCCTAACTCCAAATGCAACAACAAAAATGATGCTAGAAGTTTGTAGCAAAAGGAACCTTAACCCTGATCATAATCCAAAAAAAAAAATCATTATGGTAACAATAATCTTTACCTTAAGAGTAATATTAATCAGAGCCCAGATGATGCCTGCATCCAATCAGAAGCATGCTTTGCATTATTTAAGAGTTGTATTTTTTCCAATGAACTCTCTCTATTATCACGTTTATAAAGTAACAGAGTCTGTTCTTTTTCTCCTGACACTGTGCCTTACTCCTGACATCCCCTGGAAATGACCTAGATAGGGCACCATCAAAGTAATGCTAATAGTAATGTCAATCCTAAGGGTATCTCTAGCCTCAGTGTTAATGGGACGCTAACAACAATCCCAACAGCCTTAAACATTCTGGTGGTGTGAAAGAGGTGCTGCCTTGCACATGCTGGGCAGTCCCATTGCCTGTTAAATGCAGGCGGCAGCGTAGAAACATGATGCCCGTGGTCAGAATGCCCTGTGGCAGATCCTGGCACCGGAGAACTGACCGGAGAACCATGAGAGAACTGACAACAAATCACGCGACATCAGAACCGACCCAGTGGTTATTTACAAGCCTTGGGAGACCCAGACAGGATCTCAGAGTGGTGAATGTAGGTACAGAAGTTGTTACTACTCTGTTTTCTTCTAAAAGAAGTGTTTTTTTTTCATCTCAGAAGTTGGGGGGGGGGGGGGGGCGGGAAAGGGATATCAATTTAATTACTCATTAATTTATTGACAGACATTCACGTTTGCTACGTTTGGAGAAGTTTTTATTTGTTTGCTGTGGTTTGATTTTTTTTTTTCTTTTTTTTTTCCCCCATCCCTCCTCTTCCATCTTTGTGTTCTTCCCCTATAATCAAAAGAACGGATCACCAAGGTTTGTCCCGCAGACGTTCTTTCCGTGGTCTCTGCTGCCACCTGCTGGCCAATAAGCGGAACTGCCACTGTTGGGCGTTTGGTGCCGCAGAAAGCACAACGCAGATCTGAGTTCTGACCGGTCTACGCAGCAAATCCGCCAATCTTTATTGCGATAAGCCCTCCAGACAAGAGCATAAAGTCTTTGCCTGAGGGCAGGGTTAGTAGTAATGGATGTCAGTTTTGAAATTTCCAGTCCATTCACCATAGCACTTTCTGCCTCCATGTCCCATAACCAGAGCAGCTATGCTGGCATGCTCTCTTGGTTTCTGTCTAAACCACTGTACTATATCCATCAGTTCAGCTGCTGTATTATGGGCAGCAGGGTTTGGGGGGTGGACACTGGTCAGGGCACTCCCACCAGCCTATCCTGCATTTTTTTTTTTTTTTTTTTTTCATTTTTGGGTTACAATCAGTCAGATCTCAAATAGATCTAGTCCAAATGGAACCTCAAAATCTGACCTTTTAGTGCCTTCATTTACAGAGTCCATTTTATACAGATTCCCTTGTACAGGGCCCCCATGGTCCTCCAGACAGTTGTTACTGATCTTCCATAGGAGAATGATTGAATTAGGTTTTTTCCCCATCAAAACTGCCACCTGTCTTTCCAGTTTTTCAACACTATCATTCAATAGCTGATTTGCATCAGCCTGAGCCTCTTCAGTTATGTTCAGACAGTTCAAGGCCATTAAAAGTGGCCATGCCACCATGAACACAGCTAACTGTCATTCTCAAGTTGTAAGTATGTCTTTGCTAAGACCATGGAAATACTCAGTCAGGTGGGCCAGGGACTCATGGACCCTCCCTCCGTCCCACACAGGGCCCCATTTTTCAGTGACAGAAGCAGTGCTGCATTTTGAGGATCCTAGGAATCCCAGGACATGCCCTGACAAAAGGTCATTCAAAGGGGTAGTCTTTCCCCATCCAAACAACTTCATGATATTCACAGAATCACAGAATTGTAGGGGTTGGAAGGGACCTCCAGAGACCACTGAGTCCAGCCCCCTGCCAAAGCAGGTTCCCTACACCACGTTGCACAGCTCAGCATCCAGGCAGGTCTTGAATATCTCCAGAGAAGGAGATTCCACAACCACCCTAGGCAGCCTGTTCCAGTGCTCTGTCACTCTCACCGTAAAGAAGTTATTGCACACATTAGTGCAGAACTTCCTATGGTGCAGTTTCTGTCTGTTTCCCCTTGTCCCGTCTCCACACACTGCTGAAAAGAGTCTGGCCTCAACACTTTGCCCCCCACACCTCAAATATTTATAGAACCTGGATCCTGTCCCCTCTCAGCCTTCTTTTCTCAAGGCTAAACAGACCCAGTTCCCTCAGTCTCTCCTCATTGGGGAGATGCTCCAGGCCCTTCACCATCTTAGTGGCCCTCTGCTGGACTCTTTCTAAGAAATCCCTGTCTTTTTTTTACTGGGGAGCCCAGAACTGGACACAATATTCCAGATGAGGCCTCACCAGGGCAGAGTAGAGGGGGAGGATCACCTCCTTCGACCTGCTGGACACGCTCTTTTTAATGCACCCCAGGATGCCATTGGCTTTTTTGGCTACAAGGGCACACTGCTGGCTCATGGTTAATCTGTCGTCCACCAGGACGCCCAGGTCCCTCTCAGCAGAGCTCCTCCCCAGCAGCTCTTCCCCCAGCCTGTACCGGTGCATGCAATTATTTCTCCCTAGGTGCAAGACTCTACACTTGCTTTTGTTAAACCTCATCCGGTTTCTTACTGCCCGGCTCTCCAGCCTGTCCAGGTCTCGCTGAATGGCAGCACAGCCTTCAGGCGTGTCAGCCAATCCTCCCAACTTCGTGTCATCAGCAAACTTGCTGAGGGTGGTCATTGATGAAGATGTTGAACAAGACCGGACTGAGCACAGACCCCTGGGGGATGCCGCTCGTTACAGGCCCTCAGCCAGACACTGCACCGCCAACGACAACACTCTGCACTCTGCCAGTCAGCCAATTCTCGACCCACTTCACTGTCCAATCACCTATCCCATACTTCCTCAGCTTTGTTATAAGGATGTCATGGGAGACTGTATCAGTTATAGAGGTTATAGAGTTCAATTCCTGTAGTCAATTTGGCGGCCCAGGTGGGACCAGCTCTGTTCGCTGCAGGACCAGCTGAGAGGGAGACACTTTTGGCGCACCCTGAGATTTCTCTGAAGGACTCCCTTCCTCACCTGATCACTGCAGGGACAGACAAGGACCACCCATAGGTGGACCAGGTATGTGTATGGTAAGTGGAGCCCATATGTCTTGAGGAGACATCCTACACAGTTTACAGCCATACGTGCTGCTCCCAGGGAGGTGAGCTCATGGCTTTGGTTGCCAGCTGGGGTAGGAAGACTCCTTGGGTGTGTTCCTATGAAAGGGAACTGTATGTCATATGAATGGAAACAAGAACAAGTACTCTCTCCCAGGTGGGTGACAATAGGAGGGACCTAGGTTGGTCTCTCCTACGGGTATGGGATATAGTGGATAGCCTGTCAAATGGTAGCCTGGGTTCTCCAAGTTGTAATCACGGGGGTTATAGGTTGTATGTTCAATATTATCATCTGCTTTAAGTGTTTGGTACCGTGTGTCAAGCCGACTCTGGGAAAAACATTAACGTTTGCAACTGGTCGACCAGAGTATGAGTGTTATTAAGATTCCAGCTAGAAAACGTTGTCAGCATTGTGTAGTATGAATAAACCATGGTTTTTGATCTAAATGTCAGAGTGAGTGTGGTGTGAGTGAGACACAGAACAGCTGCAGGGTGAGTGCCGAGTCCCGATCCATGTTTCCTTCCTCCTGTGAGGGAAATGGCCAGACACGGACAAAGTGAAAGACTGTGTTGTCTGTCCACTCATATGTACTTTCTGCTTGTATGTAAGAAGACGGGAGTTTGTACTCTGTAGATTAGTAAGATTGTCCTGAGGAGAGGTGTACATTCCACCCGACCAATGAGTGTCAACCCATTTATGTAATACTATGTACTGCTTGCGAGGAAGTGTGTGAGGGAGGTGGTTCAATCAGTGCTGGTTCTGTGGCACAGTGTTTATAACTGAAGAATACAGACTGTATTAAGGGAGTTTATGTGAACTGAAGAACTGTACGTTTTGACAAACTGTTTTGATGGTATAAGAAAGTGTAATTGTTAATGATATATGGAAGTGTACTTGAGGGAATGTGGAAGTGTATCTGAGCATACAAACAGAGGAAGCATTTACAGAAGAAAAAAGGTTAAAGTGAGTTTACCTGCACTGACATGAGAGCAACACCCTGAACCTCTGCCCTGTGAGCTGAGCAGAGCAGAGCAGAGACACAGTCCTCATGTATCAGGTAGTGTTATTCTGCTTACCAAATGAATGAGTTCACTACAGAAGAGGCAAATCTTCCCCTCTGCTCCATTTGTGGCATACTCTGGAGTTCAAGACATTGCAAAGCTATGGCACATCTACTTTCTTTCAATGATGACGCCTTAGTATGCTCTGGGCTGTCATTTCAATTGCATCTAAAGAAGTCTAGGGTCATGCCAGCTGACAGGAAGCTGGCAAATGTTGTCTCATTGTAAGGAAGAGCAAGAAAGATGACATGGGCAATTATGGACCTGTCAGTCCAGAGCCTGGTAAAATTATGGAGAAAATGATGGTGGGAGTTATGGAAAAACAGCTGAAGGACAATTCTGTCATTGGTTGCAGCCAACACAAGTTTGTGAGGCGAAGGTCCTGTTTAATTTAAGCTCATTCTGTGACACAGTTATCCGTTTAGTTGACCAAGGGAAGCCAGTTGATGTAATCCTTGAGGATTTCAGTGGAGATTTTGATACTGTTTCTCACAACAACCTTCTGGACAGAATGTTCTGCATATGGCTAGACAGAAACACAATGTGGTGGGTGAGCAGTTGGCCAGTAGGTCAGTCCCAAAGGATTATAGTCAGTTTTTTCCATCAGGCTGGTAGATGGTCACTGTCGGGGTCCCCAGGGTTCCATTTTGGGGCCACTTTCCTTTCATGTTTATGCAGATGACTTGAATGCAGGACTAGAAGACGTTCTGAGCAAGTTTGCTGATGAGACCAGATGAGGAGGTGCTGTTGCCTCCACTGAGGGTGGAGAGGACTTGCAGAGAGATGTGGACAAGTCAGAGAAGTGGGTACCAGTTGGTACTAAGCACCAAGTGCATAACGTATAACAAGAACAAGTGCCTGATTGTGCACCGCAGAACATAAAGGACTTCAAACTCTGGGAGAATGTGCAAACGAGGGCACTGGAACTGAGAGATCTGAAGTTCAGAGTTTCACAGGGATTGACTGCTTGTTCAGACTGGGCCCTTCTCACATCCCTTCTCACATCCTGCAATGAAACATAGGTCTCATATGGGACATGAACCTCACAGCGTCCTTGCACCACATGTAGAGCCTGGGATCTTCTGTCCCCATGTCTTTCATTTAACATCATACGGACCTCCAACCCATTGCCCCAGGAAATGCCAGGAGCCAACATGAGAGACAGGATCTCTCTACCACTGGTCTTGCAATCAGGGCTTGACCTGTCTGCTTCGTAAGGCAAAGGAGAGGTTTCTTAGCATGCCAGTGCCTTTGCCTGCCTGTAGTCATGGCTTCCAGTTATCTTCTCTAACAAGTCCCTTGGGAAGCTTACTTGGTAATGGCCCTCAGTGGGCCCATTAATACTCCAAGAAACTTCACTGTTACTTCCGACTTTGTCTTGTTGAGCACTTTGTGCAAACTTCTCTCTGCACTAGAGGCTGATGAACTCAGCATCAAATGCACCCTGGGACCATTATAACCTAAAGAATCTCCTGTGCCTTATGCCATCTTGTTATCTTCTTCAGGTTATCAGAACTTGTTCAGCAAAAAGGAGGGATATCTGGAGAGAGCTTAAAGAATCCAGTATAAATTTATTGTCTATTTATTTATAGTTGGGTTTAAAGAAGACATTAAAGCAGCACTGTGCAACTGATACCAATCCAGGATGTCCCAATGAGTTCTGTACTGTTACTGTGTTGACAAAGGTCCTTCTCAACCTCCCCACCCAATTTCTGCTCACAATGGACCTATGGGACTTGCATCACTTTTCTTCACATCACTCTTCTCCTCTGCATTCATCCGCTCAGTGTTAAAACTGCTTTGCACCAACTCCCACTGGCTTTCCTCAGAGAACCAGCTACACATGGAAAAGGAAAGATTTCTCTTTTTTATCTGGCCAGCAAATGGAAAGAAAGGTGATGCAATTGAATGAACAGTAAAACACAGTGATCAACTGCATGCCATATTCAAGCGGCATCTATTGAAGTTTGTCTTTCATATGGAATATTTTTAAAAGAAATGATTTATTCTGAGGTAGGATAGGATAGATTGAATCACAGTGAAGTAGTTGACAACAGAGGCCATCAGACTCTGAGAGATGGAGCAAATTCCAGTAATCTTCCTGGGATAGATCATCCAGGTAGTTGAGAGGTATCAACTTAAAACTGATCAGGACTTGTGAGTATTTCACACATTGAGATGGGTTAACACATTCTCATTGATTTATATCTTTGTCTCCAACTCTGTTTTTCACTTTTACTGACATTAATGAACATCTTTCAGACTTCGTGCCTTAATAAAAAAGAGACAGTGATTGAGAAAAAGAAAAAGTATAAGAAGAAAAAGAAAAAGAATAGATAGGAAGGGATAGATCAAATCACAGTGAAGGAGTTGACAACACATTCCATCAGACTTTGGGGAGATGGAACAAATTCCAGTAATCCCCCTGAAAGTCAGAAATCAGACAGATAATTGGGAGGTATCTGACTGAACAAAGAGCAAGGGATGGAGAAATCTGGAGGGCAGTGGGAGTAGTGTGTGCCCAAATGGCCTGCTGAAAACATGCCCTTAACCATGGCCATTTCTTTAGGAGAGCTGAAAAAACTTGGAGGATGAGGCACATCAAATAGGCAGCAGGGAAGAGTAGTGCTGGGCACCAGGCTACAGTCACAGGGCATTGGCACTGGCACCGCTGTCTGTGTCTCTGAACCTGAAGGCATTTGTGTCCAGCGAACACAGTTCTGGAAAATATTGTAGTTTCAGTAAAAGAAAAAAAAAGACATCAAATCACCTCAAAGATTCATATTTACAACTTAAAATGGAACAAGACTCATGAGAATTTTTCATGTTGAGAAGGGTTAACACATTTTCATTGATTTCCATCTTTGTCTTCAATTATTTGTTTCAGTTTTATTGACATTTATGATCAACTATTAAGCTTACAGCCTCAAAATAAATAAATAAATTAAAAGAGATACATTTGCATCTTGCACATGGCCTGATGCCCCTTTCACCTTCACAGTTCCCACAAGTCCTTCCATGCCGGAGAGTATGAGATCCAGCAGAGCACCTCTCCTCTTTGGTTCCTCCACTGCTTGGTCAAGAAGCTGCCATCTGTGCTCTCCATGGATCTGCTGGATGCCACATGCCCTGCTGTGCTGTCCCTGCCGCAGATAATGGAGTGACAAAGGCCACCAAATGGGACAAGGGACAGACAACATCAGATTCCCATCTGTCTGCAGAGGGCACCTTCCATTTACTCTCCCTGATCAGGAAGACAGGAAAAGACACTGATGGTCTCCTCTGTTTGCCATTTCCATTAGCTCTGACCTGTCTGCTCTTCCATCCCCAGGCAGAGCTCAGTGCACTCTCACAGAGGGCAGTCGCCCTTCTTTGTCTCCTCGCCCATCCATCCTAAAGACTCGGTATCCCCCTTGTGCTACAGTGCAGTTGTGGAAACCATTAAACTGTGTCCCCATGGTCCAAACAGGAGCTCAGGCCTGCAGCTCTACCAAGATTTCTAGCTTCTTGTGTGTTGGTGTTTGCATTAGTGCAAAAGCACAGAAGTAAATATCCTAATTGAAAAGCATCACTGGACATTGCCTGACTGGATAGCTCATCTATAGAATCAGTGTGCAGAAGGTGGCACACAAACATTAGACCGATCGTGGGTCTTGGAGGTGACGTAGCAGCACGGACACACCATGGGCATGGCTTTCCTGAAGGCCCTGTGCTGCTCTTGTAGCTGTGAGTGAATTCACCGGACAGCCGGTGCTATCCCCTCTCTGGCCCTCAGCTGATGCCCAGGAAGGAGGTGTCTATCTCAGGGATTTCTCACACGGTTTACAAGCACTTGCAAACATCAGGAGCAGCCCAGGCACCTTGGGCATCACCCAGTGTCTGTGTGTGAGCTGCTGCCTCCCAGCTGAAGGACCGAGGACTCAGAGCAGGAGCTCACATGCAGGCAACTCCTTGTGCACTTCTGAACTGAACCAGAGAAATCCCAGCTCCTGTGGTTCTGTGGGGAGCCGAATCCCATTTCAGCTCCAGGATTTCTGTCAAGGGATGAGACTCCTGCGCTGCCTCAGCTGGATCACTGCCCTGCACAGGGAAAGTCCAAACCTCGCCTTCCTTGTCTGGTTGCCCTTATTGTTTCATCAAACGATCTCTGGGAGCACTCCCCATATGTCTCCAATCAGTCACTGACCACTGGACATGTGGTGGTTAATTGAGTGGATTTCAAAGCACAGTCATGATGCTGTTGTCTTTCAGGAGCTGTTGGCCATGAGGACCAAGGGACATGTCAGGGGAGACAAGTCGGAAAGATAAAAATGACATAATCTGCTGCTTGCTTGTCCAGGTTCCTGGGACACAGGGAGCTCATAAAAGTGGGCAGAGCTGCAGAGAGACAGCTGTGCCCAGGAGCAGATCTCGTGCACAGCACAGCCTGCAGGTGACAGAAGGAGAGGAGAGAAATTGGAGAGAGCTTGCAGGATGTGTGTGGTGTGAGCGGGCTGTGAACTCACTGCAGGAGCATTGCTCACAGACCATGACAAGGTAAGTCTCACAGCTGACCATGAGCTGCTTTTAATTAAGGGGTAACTATAACTGGGACATCCCATAGGAGATCTGACTGCAGGCACTGCATGTTTCTTTACTGTGGAAAAAGCTTTCTGCTCCAGCTGAGACGGGTGCCCAGGGCTGTCCTGCAGAGCAGGGTCCCTGCTGTGCCCCAGGGGCTGTGTGCCGGGTATGGGACTCTGCCGCCTGCCAGGCTCAGCACTCAGCCTGCCCGGGGAGCTGCCCAGGGCGCTGCGGGGAGACGTGTGGGGTAAGGAGCCCCCGGCAGGGTTTGTGCTGCCACAGCTGCTGCCTGGGGCAGGGGATCACAGCTCCACTGCACAACGGAATGTTTCTGAGGGCACTTTGCAAGAGGAGAGCCAAGGCAGGGGGTTTCCATTTCCTGTTCTGAGGCAAAGAGGTTTGGAGTCAGAAATCTAAAAGGGGCAATAAGAGTTCTGAGAATTTTTCATCAATCAATTGCTTGTTTTGTGAACACTCACACATGATGTGCTTTCAGTCTCCCCTTTCTCGAAGGATGGAATTATCTTCATTTTCTGTAGGCATGAATAATTCACTTATCCTACAAACAGGCAGCATTTTCTAACTGAAACTGAATGCCACAGAAGCTCGGGTAGGGGGCTCTAAGAGCACTTGGGGTAAAGATATGAGACATGAAACAGATGAAAATATCCAGGGAGAAGGGATAAGAAAATAAGAGGAAGGTTAGAGCTCCATATGCTGCTTCTGCTTAAGGAATGCTGATCTACATGAAATTAAATGCAAGTAATGGTGCTAAATGTACACTGTTGTAGGAGAATTAAAACATTTCATAGTATAGCAGGAGTAGTGCCTCTGAGAATGGTCTGGACTTGTCATTATCTTCTGCACTCTGAGCAGGACTCCAAGCCCAACAACAGCAGATGCCCAACAGCAGCTCCATCAGTGAGTTCCTCCTGCTGCCGTTGGCAGACACGCGGCAGCTGCAGCTCCTGCACTTCTGGCTCTTCCTGGGCATCTACCTGGCTTCCCTCCTGGGCAACGGCCTCATCAGCACAGCCGTAGCCTGCGACCGCCGCCTGCACACCCCCATGTACTTCTTCCTCCTCAACCTGGCCCTCCTCGACCTGGGCAGCATCTCCACCACTCTCCCCAAAGCCATGGCCAACGCCCTCTGGGACAACAGGGCCATCTCCTACACAGGATGTGCTGCACAGCTCTTTTTCTTTACCTTCTTCATGTCAGCAGAGTATTCCCTTCTCACCATCATGTCCTATGACCGCTATGTTGCCATCTGCAAGCCCCTGCACTATGGGACCTTGATGGACAGCAGAGCTTGTGCCACCATGGCAGCAGCTGCCTGGGGCACTGGGGTTCTCAATTCCCTGCTGCACACTGCCAGTACGTTTTCACTGCCTCTCTGCCAAGGCAATGTTGTCAACCAGTTTTTCTGTGAAATTCCCCAGATCCTCAAGCTCTCCTGCTCAGAATCAAATCTCAGGGAAGTTGTGTTTCTCATTTTTACTATCAGTTTAGACGTAGGCTGCTATGTTTTCATAGTTGTGTCCTATGTGCAGATCTTCGTGGCTGTGCTGAGGATGCCCTCTGAGCAGGGACGGCGCAAAGCCTTCTCCACGTGCCTCCCTCACCTGGCCGTGGTCTCCCTGTTTCTCAGCACTGGTGCTTTTGCCTACCTGAAGCCCCCCTCCATTCCCTCCCCACTCCTGGATCTGACAGTGGCACTTCTGTACTCAGTGGTTCCTCCAACACTGAACCCTATTATCTACAGCATGAGGAACAGGGAGATCAAGCACGCTCTCAGGAAGGTGTTGCAATACTCACTATTCCCGCTTCAATAAAGTGCACATCTTCATCGCATGATTCCCAGTGATGGTTCTTCATCTTTTATGCATCTTTGATTGATTGATTATGTGAGATATAGCAACGTGCAAAAAAATGTTATTGAACTTATAAATAAAAATTTGTTTCACTTCTTTCACACCTACTATCCATTTTCTCACTCCAAGAGCTCATGTAAACATGGAACCAGATTCCCCGAATAGGTTAAGAGATAAATAAATAGCATTCAAAATACGCTTTTCCTTAGCTCTTCTCTTATCCAACTTTGTCTGGATTTGGGGAAGGTACAGCCACAGATAGAAGCACAACTAGTTCTTTTCATTCCTCCTCTCTTTACACTGATACAGTGCACAGAGGATTCGAGTCCTCTCATTTCTACAGGCCTGAAGGTCTTGTGTGTCTCACAGCAGTCCCGTCGTCTCTACAGCAGCACTCAGTGGTTTGCTTAATTTTCTTATCTCAATACTTGGAACAGCTACAGGACCTGTAGCATAAGTGACCGCAGAGCTCCTTATGAGGGGTGGAGTGACAGTGGGATCTGTCCAGAGCTTGGAGCAACTGCAGGATGTGTAGCAAAAACTTGGAGCTATTGCAGGGACTGTGCCAGGAGTTGCAGAGGCTGCAGCAATGTCAGCAGATCCAGCTCTCTTCCCCTTGAAGATGCTGAATAGTGTTGAACACAGCTCAGTAGGTGTGGGCCAGGCCCTGGCACACTGCAGTCATTTGGGCCTTTTTAGGATTACCAGTGCCACAGCAGACCTGTCTCCAATATTCTACCAGTTTCTCAGGATCCTGCAGTTGCTCGGAGATGAAGTTCCAAAGCCCTGGGGGTGCTCACCACTCCAGGCAGCTGCCCAGACTGTCCCACACCCCCTGCCATGCAGAGCCTTCTCACCTTGGGGCAGATCTCTCACTCATATTCCTGAATAATTGTTTAACCTCAATCCTAGAATCATAGAATCACCAAGGCTGGAAAAGGCCTGAAAGATCATCCAATCCAACCGTTCACCTATTACCAATAGCTCCCACTTAACCATGTCCCTCAACACAATATCCAGTCTCTCCTTGAATACCCCTGGTCTCCCAGAGACGACAGTGTAAAATGTGTAATTCCTAATCATACCAACAATATTACTTCCAAAACCCAAAGATGTCCAAAGAGCTGAATGTGCACAAAACTTCACTTTGCCAATTTTATCGTGGTACAAACCAAGGTCAAACAGCATAGCAAAATAAATACCCTAATCCAGCATCCAGAGTTGACAAATGATGCAGCAGGGAAAACAAGCAGCAAGCAAGGAGCTGTGAAATGCAGCTTCATGAGAAGACTCAGCAAGCTTCACAAATAGGGAAACTATCAGCACCATGGCCTGCACATCTCCAACTCCCACAAAGCCCTGTCCACTCTGGACAGATGTGCTGTTACCACAACCCTTGGAGCCTCACATCAGGCACCAAAATGACTGTGGTTGTTGAACCCAACATGTGGCTCAGCAGCTCACAGTGCTTTGTGCACTGCCCCATTCCCAGTGGGATGGGGATGAGAACTGGGAAAAAGAGTACAACTTCTGGGTTGTAACAAAGCAGTTTACTAAGAGAGATAAAAGGAGAGGAGTAATAGTAATCACTATATATCCGTTGATATAGAATCGTATGTAACAACTGATGCACAAGCACTTGCTCAGCACCACCAGACTGATGCTCAGCTGGGCCCTGAGCAGTGAAGAGACTGAGATGAACTCCCACCCCTTTCAATACAATTTCTGCTTGCTGTCAGCTGATAGAGAACGTCCCTTTGGCCACTATCAGTCAGCTGTCCTCACTCTGTTCCCTCCCAGCTCCATGTGCCCTCCACTGACCATGGCCTTGGCTCTGTACAACACTGCTTAGCAGCAGCTGTAAACATCAGAGTGTTATCAATGGTTTTCTCCTAGAACCAAAACACTGCACCACAGCAGACAGTCTGAAGAAAACAATTCCATCCCAGCTGTAACTCAGATTCCTGCCTGTCCCCTCTTCTTGTTCTTCCTGATCAGGAAGCAAGGAACAGAATCTGCCGCTCTCCTCTCTGAGCCCTTTCCATCAGTTCTCAGCTGGCTCCTATGCCATCCCCAGGCAGAGCTCAGTGCCCTCTCATGGATGGCAGCAGCCTTTTCTCTTCTTCCTTGCCCATCCGTCATGCAGAATCTGTACCCCATTTGCTACAGTACAGAGCTGAGAATCAACCCACCGTGTCTCTGTGAACCAAACAAGACCCTAGGCCTGCAAAGGCACAGAGATTTGGAGTTCGCTGAGTGAATGTTTGTGGTCCTCTCATTAGTGTAAGGATTCTTCAGAAAGCATCCCCTTCCAGAAGCATGCTTTGATTTAGCCTGTCTGGGTCTTGCATCTACACTGTGGTACTGATGTTCAGGGCCTTGCTCAGAATCAGCAGCCTGCATGAAAGGAAAAGCTCTGTGGTTTTCTTTTGATTTGTCCCGTTTATTTCCCATGCTACCCGCACTGGTCTACAGGCACTTTAGGGCAGCAGTAGGTTGGGGTTACCCCCAGAGGGTACACAGTAAGATTTAGGACGGGGTATTGGCAACAAGACTTTCTCTGAGGAATCCTCACACAATCCTATAGAACAACTCAGAGGCTTTCCATTCAATCTCCAACAGCAACAATATCCCTCAGCCCTTCTCTGTCACATCCAATTCCCCACCCTTCCCCATTTGGACCTGGTTTAAAGCCCTATAATCAATCAGTGCAGGAGCATTTCAGATGGGGTCATGGAGGAGGCAGACTGCCATTCTTGGGGTGGCCATTTTCCCAGGAGGGCATGGTGGGAGGGCTTTGTCCCATCTGGTTCCACCAACACTTGCATCCACCCAGCAGAAGGCTGTGCCCTCTGTGTCCCACTTGAACTCTGCATGGAGCTTACAGTTGGCAGTGACATGGCTGAGAAGCTCTGGGCATGGATTAAGGGACAGGGAATTAATGTGCCTTCCTAACTTCCTCCCTGCATGCCTTAGCAACTTCCTTGTAATCTCCCCAAGTACCCAGCCCCTTCTTCCAGAGGGCGTAGATTCTCTTTTTCTTCCTGAGTCTCAATAGTTTTTCCCAGTTCATCTGCACTGGTCTTCTTCCCCTATGGCTCACCTTATGGCATTCAGGGACAGCCTGATCTCGTGCCTTTAAGATTTCCATCTTGAGGAGTGTCCAGGCTTCCTGGACCCCTTTACCCATAAGGAGCGACTCCCAAGGGACCTGTGCTACAAGTGTCCTGAACAGGTCAAAGTCCGCCCTCTAGAAGTTCAGGATAGTAGTTTTGCTAGTCACCCTTCTGACATCTCCAAGAATAGAGAATTCTACCATTTCATGGCCACTCTGCCCAAGACAGTCCCCAACCTTCTCAACTCCTACCAGTCCTTCACTGTTAGTGAAGAGCAGGTCTAGCAAGGAACCACCCCTGGTAGGACTTCATACCAGCTGTGTAAGGAAGCTGTCTTGTATGCAATCTATAAACCTCTTGGACTGATTCCTCTGCTATTTATTATATTCCCAGCATATATCAGAGAAGTTGTAGTCTCCCAAGAAAATGAGTGCTGGCAATCTTGCGACTTCAGTAAGCTGCTCATAGAATGCCTCACCCATCAATTAGGCGGTCTATAAGAAACCTTTAGCAAGATGTCACACTTACAGGCCTTTCCCCCGATCCTTACAAACATGCACTTCATTCTGAAGCCCAAGCTCTTCAACATCAAAACTCTCTTTAATATAAAGGGCCACACCACCACCCTTCCTTCCTCCTCTATCCCTTCTGAAGAGCTTGTAACCATCCATCACAGCACTCCAGTCATGGCAGTGGTCCCACCATGGGTCGGTAATAGCAACTAGGTCATGGTTTGTCAGATGCACAGTTGCTTCCAGCTCCTCTTGCTTGTTGACCAAGCTGCGTGCGTTGGTGTAGACGCACTTCAGCTGAGGCATCTGCCTCTCTCCCAGCTCAAACAGCATTTCCCTAGGCTTATCTCTGGTAAGCCCTGTTTTGTCCACTCCCCCATCGTAGCTAGTTTAAAGCTCTTTCGATAAGCCCCGCTACCGTCTATGCTAGGATTCACTTCCCCCTTTGAGACAGTTGGGTTCCATTCATGGATAACAGACCATGGGCCAAGTAAACTGTCCTGTGATCAAAGAACTCAAAGTTTCTGGCTCAGTACCAACCTCTGAGACAATTGTTCATTGCTTTGCTTTCCAAGCCTGCTCTGTGTCCCTCACTGCCACTGAAGGTATAGAACAAAAAATCACTTGATCTCCCACTTTGTGAACTAAATGGCCTAAATTCCTGAAATCTCTTTTTATAGTTTGTAGTCTTATCTAAGAAATTTCATCACTGCCCACCTAAACTATGAGTAGTGGAAAATAATCAGTGGACCTAACCAGCATTGGGAGTTTCCTCATTATGTCCCTGACCTGAAACCAAGAAGGCAGCAGACTTACTGACAACTGGGGTCCAGTCTGCAAATGGGGCCCTCTATTCCTCTGAGAAGGGAGTCACCCACCACGGCCACCCTTCTTTCTTTCGTGGCAGAGGAAGTCACAAGGCTTGGTAGTGACTGCCTTGCATTAGGTTTCCTCCTAGGCAGATCCTCCATTGCCTCCCCATTCTTATCTCCTTCAGATTTCAGAGTGTCAAACCTGTTGCTTAGATGGATCAGGGGTCGAGGGCTAGGCAGGCATGGGGGGGCTCCTGTGATGTTGAGTTGGGACTCTCTTCCAACCTTTCTCATCAGTCAGGTCTGTCTGACTGTGACAGGGCAGGGAGTCAACCACTTTTCTGGGGGTATCTGCCTGGCAGCCTTCCCTCGGGGATGCCAGCAAGTCACTCCACCAGCCCATCTCCCGATCACACTCCCTGATGGTAAATTGTGAGTAAAACCTTGAGTAAAGTGAGAGTTCACCTAGACAAAAGTATGAGTAGAAACATGGACTGACGTGAGGGTAAACCCAGAGTAAACCCAGGATCCCATCCATTGGGCATGCACAGCCTCTGAGGGCAACTTTTTCCAGTGTTGCTGTGTAAAAATATAGGTTCCTCACATCTAACCTATGTCTCCCCTTTTTAATTTAAATCCGTTTCCATTTGTCCTGTTATCAACAGACCATCCCATCCTTATTCTAGCGTTAGGCATCTCATCCTCAGATGGAAACCCTGGGGCTGAATTGGGATCAGTTTTTCAAAGAACCACAGGAGCTACAAGTTCACCTAGCTGAGTTCAGATGTGCACAGTGAGGTGTCTGTGTGTGAGTCCCTCATCTGAATCCTTGGTTTTTATTCCACAGGGACTGCACTACTCATACACAGTCTCTCAGTGATGCCCAAGATGCCTTGGGTGATCCTAGTTTTGTGCTAGTGCTTGTAAACTGTGACGGAAAATCTATGAGATAGACACCTCCTTCTGGAGCATCAGCTGAGGGCCAGAAGGGAGGTATTCTTGGCCATCCTAAATACCACCTCAGCCACGTGCTTAGGGCACCCATTGTGTCTTTTGCACCTGACCCCATGGAGTATGTAGTGATATTCAGCTTATCAAAAGGATGAGCTCAGAACAGAAGAGGCAGATCTTCCTCTCTGCTCCATCTGTGGCATAGTCTGGATTTCAAGGCATTGCAAAGCTATGGCACATCTACGTTCTTGCACTGATGACACTTTAGCATGCTCTGGGCTCGCATTTCAATGGCATCTAATAAATCTAGGGTCATACCTGTTGACAGGAAGCTGGCAAATGTTGTCTCATTGTAAGGAAGAGCAAAAAAGATGACACGGGCAACTATGGACCTGTCAGTCTCACTACAGTGCTTGGTAAAATTATGGAGAAAATGATGGTGGGAGTTATGGAAAAACAACTGAAGGACAGGTCACAGACAACACAAGATACAGAGGGGAAGGTCCTATTTAATTTCAGGTCTTTTTATGACACCTTTATCCATTGAGCTGAACAAGGGAAGGCAGTTGATGTAATCCTTGAGGATTTCAGTGGAGCTTTTGATACTATTTCTCCAGCACCCTTCTGGACAGAAATTCCTGCATACAGCTAGACAGAAACAGAACGTGGTGTGTTGTAATACAAGAAGAATTTTACAGAGCAGCAGCCATGGATTGAGATAAGGAGTTCACAGAGCAGCAGCTGCGGAGCAGGATAAACAGCATGAGAACAAAGGACATCTCTAGGAAAAGAATGAATGGCTCGTGGCTTTGAAGGGGGGTTATAGGGTTGTTATTGCAGTAGCTTTCCTCCAATTAGCGTGTGTGATTTTTGGACACCCTTGTCTGTCTCCTATAAAAGTCTGGCTTTCGGGCAATAAATTGATGCAGCTATATGTAACTATATTGGTGTTTCTCTGTTTGACCCAGCACGCTGACATTTTGCCTTTCAGGTTCACCAGCAGTGGTGGGTGAGCAGTTGGCCAGTAGTTCTGTCCCAAAGGATTATAGTCAGTGGGTTCCATTGGGCTGGTAGATGGTCACTGTCAGAGCTCCCCAGGGTTCCATTTTAGGGCCACTTTCCTTTCATGTTTATGCAGATGACTTGCATGCAGGACTAGAAGATGTTCTGAGCAAGTTTGCTGATGAGACCAGATGAGGAGGTGTTGTTGCCTCCACTTAGGGTGGAGAGGACTTGCAGAGAGATGTGGACAAGTCAGAGAAGTGGGTATCAGTTGGTACTAAGCACCAAGTGCATAAAGTATAACAAGAACAAGTGCCTGATTGTGCACCTGGGTATGGGCAACCCTGGACATAAACACTGTCTGTATATTGGACACATGAGAGACGTCTGACTGAAAAGGATTGGGGGTCCTGCTCAACATAAAATTTTAAGTGAGTCAGCAGTGTGCCCAGCCAGCCAAGAAGGCCAACAGTCCCCTAAAGTGCATCAAGCAATTTATTGCCAGCTGGGTGGGAGAAAGGTTTGTCCCTCTTTGCTCTGCATTGCTACTGCCTCACCTGGAGCACTGGGTGCACTTCTGGGCAATGCAGAACATAAAGAACATCAAACTATGGGAGAGTGTGCACAGGAGGGCACTGGAACTGAGAGATCTGAAGTTCAGAGTTTCACTGGGATTGACTGCTTGTTCAGACTGGGCCCTTCTCACACCCCACATCCTGTGATGAGACACAGGGCACATGTGGGATATGAACTTTAACAGCATCCTTGCACCACATGCAAATGCTTTTCCCAGTGCTTCAGTGTTCCACCACCCATTGCTTTCAACATAGTTTTCAACACCCCATTGTATCTTTTAATTTTACCAGAAGCTGGTGCATGGTAGGGGATATGATAAATCCACTCAATGCCATGAACTTTGGCCCAAGTATTTATTAAGGGAATTTTTGAAATGTGTCCCATTATGAGACTCAGTTCTTTCTGAGGTGTCATGTCTCTATAGGACTTGTTTCTAACAACCCAATATTGTGTTTCTGGCAGTAGCATGGGGTACTGCGTATGTTTCAAGCCACCCAGTGGTTGCTTCCACCATGGTAAGCACAAAACGCTTATCATTATGAGATCCTGGCAAGGTGACATCATTCACCTGTCACTCCTCCCCATATTTATACTTTTGCCTTGGCCTTCCCCCCAGAGAGGCTTCATATTCTTGGCTTGTTTAATTATGGCACATGATTCACAGTCATGAATAACCAGTGCAATAGCATCCATAGTTAAGTCCACCCCTCAGTCTCTAGCCCAATTATATGTTATGTCCATTCCTTGATGGCCTGAGGTCTCATGGAACCATCAAGCTTGAAATAATTCACTCTTGTTCTGCCAGTCCAAGTCTATTTGAGCCACCTCAATTCTGGCAGCTCGACCTACCTGATGGTTGTTTTGTTGTTCTGCAATAGCCCGACTCTTGGGCAAGTGTGCATCCACGTGACACACCTTTACAATCATATCTTTTTTTTGAGCAGTTATGTTTTTCTACAGTTCAGCAGCCCAAATAGGTTTACACCTCCGTTGCCAGTTATTTTGTTCCCACTGCTGTAACAACCCCCATAAGGCATTTGCCACCATCCATGAGTCAGTATAAAGATAAAGCATTGGCCACCTCTCCCGTTCAGCCACATCTAAGGTCAGCTGGACAGCTTTTACCTCTGCAAACTGACTTGATTCTCCTTTACCTTCAGTGGCCTCTGCGACCTGTCGTGTGGGGCTCCAAACAGCAGCTTTCCATCTCCGATGCTTCCCTACAATATGAAATGATCCATCAGTGAAAAGAGCATATTTCTTTTCATTTTCTGGTAGTTCGATGTATGGTGGGGCCGCTTTAGCACATGACACCTCTTCTCCTGGTGATGTTCCAAACTTTTTATCTTCAGTCCAGTTCATGATCACTTCTAAAATTCCTGGACGATTGAGGTTCCCCATCCGCGCTTGTTGTCTAATCAGTGCAATCCACTTGCTCCAGGTGGCATCGGTAGCATGATGGGTGGAGAGAACCTCCCCTTTCAACATCCGGTTCATCATTGACAGTCGAGGTGCCAGAAAGAGCTGCATTTCAGTACCAGCTACTTCGGAAGCAGCCCGAGCCCCCTCATACGCGGCTAAGATCTCCTTCTCAGTTGGAGTGTAGCACTCTTCAGACCCCTTGTACGCTCAGCTCCAGAATCCCAGGGGTCGGCCTTGGGTCCCTCCTGAGGCTCTTTGCCACAAACTCCAAGTGGGACCTTTCTCTCCAGCAGCAGTATAGAGGATGTTCTTTACATCCTGTCCAGTCCGTACTGGCCCCAGGTCCATGGCACAGGCTATCTCCTGTTTAATCTGTTCAAAAGCCTGCTGCTGCTCTGGGCCCTATGCAAAATCATTCTTCTTCTGCATCACCTGATAAAGGGGGCTTACAATGAGGCTGTAGTTTGGAATGTGCATCCTCCAAAAGCCCACTGCACCCAGGAAAGATTGTGTCTCTTTCTTGCTAGTTGGTGGAGACATGGCAGTGATTTTGTCAATCACTGTTGGGATGTGATGACATCCATCCTGCCACTTTATACCTAAGAACTGAATTTCCTGGGCAGGCCCTTTTACTTTGCTTCACTTAATAGCAAAACTGGCTCATAGAAGAATTTGAATTATTTGCTCTCCAGCACAGCAGCACTCAGTGGGGGTGTGACCTCATTCAGGCCACGGTAGTCTACTGTCAGCCTCCATTCTCCACTGGCTTTACGCACTGGCCATATGGAGCTGTTAAAAGGTGAGTGAGTTTTACTGATCACTCCCTGATTCTCCAACTGGCGAATCAAATCATGAATGGGGAGCAAGGAATCCCTGTTGGTGCGATACTGCCGTCTGTGCACTGTCTTTGTAGCAATCGGTACCTGCTGCTCTTTTATTTTTACTCGTAGCAGCCTCACAACAGACGGGTCCTCTGACAGGCCAGGCAAAACAGACAGCTGCTTAATGTTGTCCATATCTACAGCAGCGATTCCAAAGGCCCAGTGATACCCCTTAGTATCCTTGAAATGCCCTCTTCTGAGGTATCCTCAATACCAAGTATGAACGGAAACCCTGGACCACTCACATAGGATGTTTTTTCCAGTCTTTACCAGTGAGGCTTATTTCAGCCTCCAACACAGTCAATTCTTGAGACATATCCAGAAATATGGATTGATTCTGTCCCTTCATGACTGGAGGGCATTAGGGTGCACTGTGCACCAGTATCCACCAGTGCCTTATATTTCTGTGGTTCTGATGTGCTAGGCCATCAAATCCACACAGTCCAATAAACTCTATTATCCCTTCCACTCCCTTGAATGAGGGCAGGGCCCCTCTATTGGTTACCTGTGATAACTGGAGCAGCCGTACTGGTGGTTGGACTGTTTTGTAGTTCCCTCACCCGTGCTCATAGTACAGGAGTAGGCTGGTCATGCCACTTCCTCGTGTCTTCTCTGTGGTCACGTAGGTAACACCACAAGGAAACACACAGTGCAATTTACTGTTGTTCCTTGCTCAATCTGGAAAGCGCTTGTGTCTAATAGCTGAGAATTTTAATGATACACATGAAGGCTTTATGGTCGTTAATTTCTTTACGATCTCTCGCCTTCAACTGAAGCAGCAGCTAGGCCAATTACCAAGTGACACCAAGGAGATGAAGTGGCAAAATGGCGATTTATTGAAACAGACACATCCTTATATAACCTACGCCTTTTTGTCTACACCCACTGTATTACACTAAGATTCTTCCAGAATATGGGGAAGGGCCTGTCACATCACAACAAGCTACCGTCCCAGCTGTCCCAACAGCGAAGCAACCAGGTAACAAGAGATTCATTCTGGTGCCGTGTGAACTCCTTTCTTACGCCTTCGATTTCAGTCATCTTCAGGGATCGACAAACAGTAACAGAGATTTCCTCCTCATCACTCTCTTCTTCATGACACTTTTCCTTTTTCCTTTCTCGGTACTTATCCAGACCTGTCACCTGGATCTTCTGTTGCCTCCTCCTCCACTTCTTTTTTCCGTTCTAGACGTGAGGACACCCATTTCCATTTCTTGCCTTCCACAAGGGCAACTGATATTGTTACTGGTGCCTCCTGTGACTGATCAAAATTGACTTGGGGATTTCCCTTTTTGGCTAGAACCTCAGCTCGGAAATTCTCTCTTTTCGGAACAGTGCTATATAGAGCACGGTAAGCACAAGCCAAGCCCCAAATAAGTCATACCCCCTTAGATCTATCTAGGCTGCGCCATCCCTGACTCAAATACTGGCTTAGTTTCTCGGGATCCCACAGGTGTTCAAGAGTTAAATCCCATGACATTGCGGGCCCCCATGTGTTGGCGAACCTGAAGGCAAAAGTCAGCGTTCTAGGACAAACAACCACACACCAATATAGTTAAATATAGCTGTGTCCATCTATTGCCTGAAGAGCCGTACTTTTATAGCAAACAAACAAGGGTGTTCAAAAATCACACGTACTAATTGGAAGAAAGCTTCTGCAATAAGAACCCTAAAACCCCGCTTCAAAGCCACGAGCCTTTCACTCTTTTGCTAGAGGTGTCCTTGGTTCTCATGCTGTTTATCCTGCTCTGCAGCTGCTGCTCTGTAAAGTGCTTATCTTGATCCATGGCTGCTGCTCTGTAAAATTCTTCTTGTATTACAACAGAATGGCAGTTCCCTGGGGTCTCCAGCACACCCCCAGCCAGCTGGCAAATGCCACTGAGGACCTTTAGGAAAGACATGCCCTGGGTAGTGACAATGTTCACTGGACAACTGTGAGCCCCACAATGGGTCTCGTACCTGTGTGCCATCTTCTGAACACCAGTAGCACGGTGTAGATGCAAGGCCCAGCCAGGCAAAATCAAAACATGCTTCTGGAAGGGGATCCTTTCTGAAGAGTCGTTACACTAATGAGAGGACCACAAACATTCACTCAGCGAACTCCAAATCTCTGTGCCTTTGCAGGCCTAGGGTCTTGTTTGGTTCACAGAGACATGGTGGGTTGATTCTCAGCTCTGTACTGTAGCAAATGGGGTACAGATTCTGCATGACGGATGGGCAAGGAAGAAGAGAAAAGGCTGCTGCCATCCATGAGAGGGCACTGAGCTCTGCCTGGGGATGGCAGAGGAGCCAGCTGAGAACTGATGGAAAGGGCTCAGAGAGGAGAGCGGCAGATTCTGTTCCTTGCTTCCTGATCAGGAAGAACAAGAAGAGGGGACAGGCAGGAATCTGAGTTACAGCTTGAATGGAATTGTTTTCTTCAGACTGTCTGCTGTGGTGCAGTGTTTTGGTTCTAGGAGAAAACCATTGATAACACTCTGATGTTTACAGCTGCTGCTAAGCAGTGTTGTACAGAGCCAAGGCCATGGTCAGTGGAGGGCACATGGAGCTGGGAGGGAACAGAGTGAGGACAGCTGACTGATAGTGGCCAAAGGGACGTTCTCTATCAGCTGACAGCAAGCAGAAATTGTATTGAAAGGGGTGGGAGTTCATCTCAGTCTCTTCACTGCCCAGGGTCCAGCTGAGCATCAGTCTGGTGGTGCTGAGCAAGTGCTTGTGCATCAGTTGTTACATACAATTCCATATCAACGGATATATAGTGATAACTATTACTCCACTTCTTTTATCTCTCTTAGTAAACTGCTTTGTTACATCCCAGAAGTTGTACTCTTTTTCCCAGTTCTCATCCCCATCCCACTGGGAATTGGGCAGTGCACAAAGCACTGTGTGCTGCTGAGCCACATGTTGGGTTCAACAACCACTGTCATTTTGGTGCCTGATGTGAGGCTCCAAGGGTTGAGATAGCAGCACATCTGTCCAGTGCGGACAGGGCTTTGTGGGAGCTGGAGAAGTGCAGGCCATGGTGCTGATATGTGTGGATGTGCTCCCTATGTGTGGAGCTTGTTGAGTCTTCTCATGAAGCTTCACTGCACAGCTCCTTACTTGGTGCTTGGATGCTGCATTAGGGTATTTATTTTGCTATGCTGTTTGACCTCAGTTTGTACCACGATAAAATTGGCAGCTGACAAAGTGAAGTTTTGTGCACATTCAGCTCTGCGGTCATCTTTGGGTTTTGGAAGTAATATTGTCCATATGATTAGGAATTACACAATTTACATTGTCGCCTCTGTGAGTCCGGGGGTGTACTGGATATTGTGTTGAGGGACATGGTTTAGTGGGAGCTATAGGTAATAGGTGAACGGTTGGACTGGATGATCTTTTAGGCCTTTTCCAACCTTGGTGATTCTATGAATCTATGATTGAGGTTAAACAATTATTCAGGAATATCAGTGAGAGATCTGCCCCAAGGTGAGAAGGCTCTGCATGGCAGAGGGTGTGGGACGGTCTGGGCAGCTGCCTGGAGTGGTGGGCACCCCCAGGGCTTTGGAACTTCATCTCCGAGCAACTGCAGGATCCTGATAGACTGGTAGAATATTGGGGGCAGGTCTGCTGTGGCACTGGTAACCCCCAAGAGGCACAAATGACTGCAGTGTGCCAGATCCAGAGAGCTGGATCTGCTGACAGTGCTGCAGCCTCTGCAACTCCTGGCACAGACCATGCAGCAGCTCCAAGGTTTTGCTACACGTCCTGCAGTTGCTCCAAGCTCTGGGCAGATCCTTCTGTCACTCCACCCCTCATAATGAGCTCTGCAGTTACTCCTGCTACGGGTCCTGTAGCTGTTCCAAGTATGGTAATAAGAAAATGGTACAAATTCCTCCCAAGGGAGGAAGTACAGCCCTGCGGTGGCTCCAACCCCTCCAATGAGCCCAGTGGCTGCTCCAACATAGTCACAGGTCCTGTGGTGGTTCCAGCTCTGGCAATGAACTCTGAGGTCACTTCAACTCCTGCAACAGCCCAACAGCCACTTCAGCTCCTACAGTGAACCCTGTGGCTGTTAAAACCCCTGCAACTAATGCTGGACTTGCAGACAGATGCGCATAGGGATTAGTTCATATATGTTTGCAACTGCATATGTTGTATATGTGTGAAAATACACTAAATATATTATATATGTATAAATACATTTGTCATAATTATTATCCTTTTCTTTTTCTCTTTGTCTCAACCCATAAACCTTAAACCACAGCACTGCCTTGAGATGCTTACGGATCTCCTTGGGACTATTCAATCTGATCTGGTCACACAGTGAAGAGCACCTGAAGATCTCAAGGTTTTCTCAGGGAGCAGCTCCTGAGGTATATTCCTTACACCAGCTTTGGAAGAGGCCTCCCTCCAGTTCTCTGGTCCTGCTCTAAAGGGGCCCTCTTGTTATGGCAGTGCCAGCAAGGAGACCAGCTCTGACAGACCTGTTCATATTGCCGGCTACTGACTGCAGCCCTGGATTGCTGCTGTAGAGGCAACAGGACTGTTGTGAGACACACAAGACCTTCAGGACTGCACAAATGAGAGGACTCAAGAGCACTGCAGCACTGGTAAGAGCACATGAATGAAAAGAGCACGTTGAGCTGCTGTCTGTGGCTGTACCTCCCCAAATCCAGGCAAAGTAGGAAGAAAGAAAATCTAAGTAAGTCTATTTTGAAAGCTTTTTAGGTATCTTATAACATATTCAGGGAATCTGGTTCCATGTTTACATGAGTTCTTGGAGTGAGAAAATGGAAATTAGGTAGGAAAGAATTTAAATACATTTTTATTTATAAGTTCAATAACATTTTTTTTTTGCACATTCCTATATCTCACATAATCAAACAGACAAAGATGCATAAAACATAAAGAACCACCACTGGGAATCCTATTGAGGAAGTTGTGCATTTTATTGTAGCTGGAATAGTGCTTATTGCAACACCTTCCTGAAAGCGTGCTTGATCTCCCTGTTCCTCATGCTGTAGATAATAGGGTTTAGTGTTGGAGGAACCACTGCATACAGAAGTGCCACTGTCAGATCCAGGAGTGGGGAGGAAATGGACGGGGGCTTCAGGTAGGCAAAAGCACCAGTGCTGAGAAACAGGGAGACCACAGCCAGGTGAGGGAGGCACATGGAGAAGGCTTTGTGCCGTCCCTGCTCAGAGGGCATCCTCAGCACAGCCATGAAGATGTGCACATAGGACACAACTATGAAAACAAAGCAACCAAAGCCTAAACTGACACCAAAAAAGAGAAATACAAATTCCATGAGGTAGGAGCCAGAGCAGGAGAGCTTGAGGATCTGTGGGATTTCACAGAAAAACTGGTTGACAACATTGCCTTGGCAGAGAGGCAGTGAAAACGTACTGGCAGTGTGCAGCAGGGAATTGAGAACCCCAGTGCCCCAGGCAGCTGCTGCCATGGTGGCACAAGCTCTGCTGTCCATCAAGGTCCCGTAGTGCAGGGGCTTGCAGATGGCAACGTAGCGGTCATAGGACATGATGGTGAGAAGGGAATACTCTGCTGAGAGGAAGAAGGAAAAGAAAAAGAGCTGTGCAGCACATCCTGTGTAGGAGATGGCCCTGTTGTCCCAGAGGGCGTTGGCCATGGCTTTGGGGAGAGTGGTGGAGATGCAGCCCAGGTCGAGGAGGGCCAGGTTGAGGAGGAAGAAGTACATGGGGGTGTGCAGGCGGCGGTCGCAGGCTACGGCTGTGCTGATGAGGCCGTTGCCCAGGAGGGCAGCCAGGTAGATGCCCAGGAAGAGCCAGAAGTGCAGGAGCTGCAGCTGCCGCGTGTCTGCCAACGGCAGCAGGAGGAACTCGCTGATGGAGCTGCTGTTGGACATCTGCTGTTGTTGGGCTTGGAGTCCTGCTCAGAGTGCAGAAGATAATGACAAGTCCAGACCATTCTCAGACACACTCCTCCTGCTATAATATGAAATGTTTTTATTCTCTTACAACAGTGTACATTTAGCACCATTACTTGCATTTAATTTCATGTATTTCAGCATTCCTTAAGCAGAAGCAGCATATGGAGCTCTAACCTTCCTTTTATTTTCTTATGCCTTCTCCCTGGATATTTTCATCTGTTTCATGTCTCATATCTTTACCCCAAGTGCTCTTAGAGCCCCCTACCCGAGCTTCTGTGGCATTCAGTTTCAGTTAGAAAATGCTGCCTGTTTGTAGGATAAGTGAATTATTCATGCCTACAGAAAATGATGATAATTCCATCCTTCGAGAAAGGGGAGACTGAAAGCACATCATGTGTGAGTGTTCACAAAACAAGCAATTGATTGATGAAAAATTCTCAGAACTCTTATTGCCCCTTTTAGATTTCTGACTCCAAACCTCTTTGCCTCAGAACAGGAAATGGAAACCCCCTGCCTTGGCTCTCCTCTTGCAAAGTGCCCTCAGAAACATTCCGTTGTGCAGTGGAGTTGTGATCCCCTGCCCCAGGCAGCAGCTGTGACAGCACAAGCCCTGCCGGGGGGCTCCTTACCCCACCCGTCTCCCCGCAGCACCCTGGGCAGCTCCCCGGGCAGGCTGAGTGCTGAGCCTGGCAGGCGGCAGAGTCCCATACCCGGCACACAGCCCCTGGGGCACAGCAGGGACCCTGCTCTGCAGGACAGCCCTGGGCACCCACCTGCAGCCCCGGCTGCACAGCCTGCAGCCGTGCTGGGACATGCAGCCCTCAGGGCTGTGATTTCATACTGCAGTATGGAAGCCCTCAGCTGGAGCAGAAGGCTTTTTCCACAGTAAAGAAACATGCAGTGCCTGCATCCAGATCTCCTATGGGATGTCCCAAATTAAGTTGACCCTCTATGAAAAGCAGCTCATGGTCTGCAGTGAGACTTACCCTGTCATGGTCTGTGAGCAATGCTCCTGCAGTGAGCTCACAGCCCGCTCACACCACACACATCCTGCAAGCTCTCTTCAGTTTCTCTCCTCTCCTTCTGTCACCTGCAGGCTGTGCTGTGCACAAGAGCTGCTCCTGGGCACAGCTGTCTCTCTGCAGCCCTGCACACTTTTATGAGCTCCCTGTGTCCCAGGAGCCTGGACAGGCAAGCAGCAGATTATGTCATTTTTATCTTTCCGACTTGTCTCCCCTGACATGTCCCTGGGTCCTCATGGCCAACAGCTCCTGAAAGACAACAGCATCATGACTGTGCTTTGAAATTCGCTCAATTAACCACCACATGTCCAGTGGTCAGTGACTGATTGGAGACATATGGGGAGTGCTCCCAGAGA
Source organism: Coturnix japonica (assembly GCF_054131305.1). Taxonomy (NCBI): domain Eukaryota; kingdom Metazoa; phylum Chordata; class Aves; order Galliformes; family Phasianidae; genus Coturnix; species Coturnix japonica. Next base: position 4,953,352 of record NC_140687.1, on the reverse strand, counting down.
TCGTTTGATGAAACAATAAGGGCAACCAGACAAGGAAGGCAAGGTTTGGACTTTCCCTGTGCAGGGCAGTGATCCAGCTGAGGCAGTGCAGGAGTCTCATCCCTTGACAGAAATCCTGGAGCTGAAATGGGATTCAGCTCCCTACACACCCACAGGAGCTGGGATTCCTCTGGTTCAGTTCAGAAGAGCACAAGGAGTTGCCTGCATGTGAGCTCCTGCTCTGAGTCCTCGGACCTTCAGCTGGGAGGCAGCTGCTCACACACAGACACTGGGTGATGCCCAAGGTGCCTGGGCTGCTCCTGATGTGTGCCAGTGCTTGTAAACCATGTGGGAAATCCCTGAGATAGACAGCTCCTTCCTGGGCATCAGCCGAGGGCCAGAGAGGGGATAGCACTGGCTGTCTGGTGAATTCACTCACAGCTGCAAGAGCAGCACAGGGCCTTCAGGAAAGCCATGCCCATGGTGTGACCATGTTGCTGTGTCAACTCCAAGGCCCACGATCAGTCTAATGTTTGTGTGCCACCTTCTGCACACTGATACCATAGATTAGCTATCCAGTCAGGCTATGTCCAGTGATGCTTTCCAATTAGGATGTTTACTTCTGTGGTTTTGCACTAATGCAAACACCAACACACAAGAAGCTAGAAATCTTGATAGAGCTGCAGGCCTGAGCTCCTGTTTGGACCATGGGGACACAGTTTAATGGCTTCCACAACTGCACTGTAGCACAAGGGGGATACCGAGTCTTTAGGATGGATGGGCAAGGAGATAAAGAAGGGTGAATGCCCTCTGTGAGAGTGCACTGAGCTCTGCCTGGGGATGGAAGAGCAGACAGGTCAGAGCTAATGGAAATGGCAAACAGAGGAGACCATCAGTGTCTTTTCCTGTCTTCCTGATCAGGGAGAGTAAATGGAAGGTGCCCTCTGCAGACAGATGGGAATCTGATGTTGTCTGTCCCTTGTCCCATTTGGTGGCCTTTGTCACTCCATTATCTGCAGCAGGGACAGCACAGCAGGGCATGTGGCATCCAGCAGATCCCTGGAGAGCACAGATGGCAGCTTCTTGACCAAGCAGTGGAGGAACCAAAGAGGAGAGGTGCTCTGCTGGATCTCATACTCTCCGGCAGGGAAGGACTTGTGGGAACTGCGAAGGTGAAAGGGGCATCAGGCCACGTGCAAGATGCAAATGTATCTCTTTTTATTTATTTTGAGGCTGTAAGCTTAATAGTTGATCATAAATGTCAATAAAACTGAAACAAATAATTGAAGACAAAGATGGAAATCATTGAAATTGTGTTAACCCTTCTCAACATGAAAAATTCTCATGAGTCTTGTTCCATTTTAAGTTGTAAATATGAATCTTTGAGGTGATTTGATGTCTTTTTTTTTCTTTTACTGAAACTACAATGTTTTCCAGAACTGTGTTCGCTGGACACAAATGTCTTCAGATTCAGAGACACAGACAGTGGTGCCAGTGCCAATGCCCTGTGACTATAGCCCGGTGCCCAGCACTACTCTTCCCTGCTGCCTATTTGATGTGTCTCATCCTCCAAGTTTTTTCAGCTCTCCTAAAGAAATGGCCATGGTTAAGGGCATGTTTTCAGCAGGCCATTTGGGCACAAACTACTCCCACTGCCCTCCAGATTTCTCCATCCCTTGCTCTTTGTTCAGTCAGATACCTCCCAATTATCTGTCTGATTTCTGACTTTCAGGGGGATTACTGGAATTTGTTCCATCTCCCCAAAGTCTGAGAATCAGTGAGAATGTGTTAACCCGTCTCAATGTGTGAAATACTCACAAGTCCTGATCAATTTTAAGTTGATACCTCTCAACTACCTGGCTGATCTATCCCAGGGAGATTACTGGAATTTGCTCTATCTACCAGAGTCTGATGGCCTCTGTTGTCAACTACTTCACTGTGATTCAATCTATCCTATCCTACCTCAGAATAAATCATTTCTTTTAAAAGTATTCCATATGAAAGACAAACTTCAATAGATGCAGCTTGAACATGGCATGCAGTTGATCACTGTGTTTTACTGTTCATTCAATTGCATCACCTTTCTTTCCATTTGCTGGCCAGATAAAAAAGAGAAATCTTTCCTTTTCCATGTGTAGCTGGTTCTCTGAGGAAAGCCAGTGGGAGTTGGTGCAAAGCAGTTTTAACACTGAGCGGATGAATGCAGAGGAGAAGAGTGATGTGAAGAAAAGTGATGCAAGTCCCATAGGTCCATTGTGAGCAGAAATTGGGTGGGGAGGTTGAGAAGGACCTTTGTCAACACAGTAACAGTACAGAACTCATTGGGACATCCTGGATTGGTATCAGTTGCACAGTGCTGCTTTAATGTCTTCTTTAAACCCAACTATAAATAAATAGACAATAAATTTATACTGGATTCTTTAAGCTCTCTCCAGATATCCCTCCTTTTTGCTGAACAAGTTCTGATAACCTGAAGAAGATAACAAGATGGCATAAGGCACAGGAGATTCTTTAGGTTATAATGGTCCCAGGGTGCATTTGATGCTGAGTTCATCAGCCTCTAGTGCAGAGAGAAGTTTGCACAAAGTGCTCAACAAGACAAAGTCAGAAGTAACAGTGAAGTTTCTTGGAGTATTAATGGGCCCGCTGAGGAACATTACCAAGTAAGCTTCCCAAGGGACTTGTTAGAGAAGATAACTGGAAGCCATGACTACAGGCAGGCAAAGGCACTGGCATGCTAAGAAACCTCTCCTTTGCCTTACAAAGCAGACAGGTCAAGCCCTGATTGCAAGACCAGTGGTAGACAGATCCTGTATGTCATGTTGGCTCTGGGCATTTCCTGGGGCAATGTGTTGGAATTTTGTATGATGTTAAATGAAAGACATGGGGACAGAAGATCCCAGGCTCTACATGTGGTGCAAGGACGCTGTGAGGTTCATGTCCCATATGAGACCTATGTTTCATTGCAGGATGTGAGCAGGGATGCGAGAAGGGCCCAGTCTGAACAAGCAGCCAATCCTTGTGAAACTCTGAACTTCAGATCTCTCGGTTTCAGTGCCCTCCTTTGCACATTCTCCCAGAGTTTGAAGTCCTTTATGTTCTGTGGTGCCCAGAACATAGTGAGGCAGTAGCAATGCAGAGCAGAGGGACAACCCTTTCCCTCACCCAGCTGGCAATAAGTTGCTTCATGCACTCCAGGGGACTGTTGTCTTTCCTGGCTGCCTTGGCACACTGCTGACTCACATTCAGTGTGATGCTGACCAGCACCCCAACCCTTTCCAGTCAGAATCCTCTCCAGTGTCCCATATCCAGTCAGTGTGTATGTCCAGCATTGCCCCTACCCAGGTGCACAATCAGGCACTTGTTCTTGTTATACGTTATGCACTTGGTGCTTAGTACCAACTGGTACCCACTTCTCTGACTTGTCCACATCTCTCTGCAAGTCCTCTCCACCCTCAGTGGAGGCAACAGCACCTCCTCATCTGGTCTCATCAGCAAACTTGCTCAGAACGTCTTCTAGTCCTGCATGCAAGTCATCTGCATAAACATGAAAGGAAAGTGGCCCCAAAATGGAACCCTGGGGACCCCGACAGTGACCATCTACCAGCCTGATGGAAAAAACTGACTATAATCCTTTGGGACTGACCTACTGGCCAACTGCTCACCCACCACATTGTGTTTCTGTCTAGCCATATGCAGAACATTCTGTCCAGAAGGTTGTTGTGAGAAACAGTATCAAAATCTCCACTGAAATCCTCAAGGATTACATCAACTGGCTTCCCTTGGTCAACTAAACGGATAACTGTGTCACAAAATGAGCTTAAATTAAACAGGACCTTTGCCTCACAAACTTGTGTTGGCTGCGACCAATGACAGAATTGTCCTTCAGCTGTTTTTCCATAACTCCCACCATCATTTTCTCCATAATTTTACCAGGCTCTGGACTGACAGGTCCATAATTGCCCATGTCATCTTTCTTGCTCTTCCTTACAATGAGACAACATTTGCCAGCTTCCTGTCAGCTGGCATGACCCTAGACTTCTTTAGATGCAATTGAAATGAGAGCCCAGAGCACACTAAGTTTTCATCATTGAAAGAAAGTAGATGTGCCATAGCTTTGCAATGCCTTGAACTCCAGAGTATGCCACAGATGGAGCAGAGGGGAAGATTTGCCTCTTCTGTAGTGAACTCATTCTTTTGGTAAGCAGAATAACACTACCTGATACATGGGGACTGTGTCTCTGCTCTGCTCTGCTCAGCTCACAGGGCAGCGGTCTGGCAGGGTGTTGCTCTCATGTCAATGCAGGTAAACTCACTTTAATCCTTTTTCCTCTGTAAATGCTTCCTCTATTTCTATGCTCAGATACACTTCCACATTCCCTCAACTACACTTTCATATATCATTAACAATTACACTTTCTTATACCATCAAAACAGTTTGTCAAAACGTACAGTTCTTCAGTTCACATAAACTCCCTTAATACAGTCTGTATTCTTCAGTTATAAACACTGTGCCACAGAACCAGCACTGATTGAACCACCTCCCTCACACACTTCCTCGCAAGCAGTACATAGTATTACATAAATGGGTTGACATTCATTGGTCGGGTGGAATGTACACCTCTCCTCAGGACAATCTTACTAATCTACAGAGTACAAACTCCCATCTTCTTACATACAAGCAGAAAGTACATATGAGTGGACAGACAACACAGTCTTTCACTTTGTCCGTGTCTGGCCATTTCCCTCACAGGAGGAAGGAAACATGGATCGGGACTCGGCACTCACCCTGCAGCTGTTCTGTGTCTCACTCACACCACACTCACTCTGACATTTAGATCAAAAACCATGGTTTATTCATACTACACAATGCTGACAACGTTTTCTAGCTGGAATCTTAATAACACTCATACTCTGGTCGACCAGTTGCAAACGTTAATGTTTTTCCCAGAGTCGGCTTGACACACGGTACCAAACACTTAAAGCAGATGATAATATTGAACATACAACCTATAACCCCCGTGATTACAACTTGGAGAACCCAGGCTACCATTTGACAGGCTATCCACTATATCCCATACCCGTAGGAGAGACCAACCTAGGTCCCTCCTATTGTCACCCACCTGGGAGAGAGTACTTGTTCTTGTTTCCATTCATATGACATACAGTTCCCTTTCATAGGAACACACCCAAGGAGTCTTCCTACCCCAGCTGGCAACCAAAGCCATGAGCTCACCTCCCTGGGAGCAGCACGTATGGCTGTAAACTGTGTAGGATGTCTCCTCAAGACATATGGGCTCCACTTACCATACACATACCTGGTCCACCTATGGGTGGTCCTTGTCTGTCCCTGCAGTGATCAGGTGAGGAAGGGAGTCCTTCAGAGAAATCTCAGGGTGCGCCAAAAGTGTCTCCCTCTCAGCTGGTCCTGCAGCGAACAGAGCTGGTCCCACCTGGGCCGCCAAATTGACTACAGGAATTGAACTCTATAACCTCTATAACTGATACAGTCTCCCATGACATCCTTATAACAAAGCTGAGGAAGTATGGGATAGGTGATTGGACAGTGAAGTGGGTCGAGAATTGGCTGACTGGCAGAGTGCAGAGTGTTGTCGTTGGCGGTGCAGTGTCTGGCTGAGGGCCTGTAACGAGCGGCATCCCCCAGGGGTCTGTGCTCAGTCCGGTCTTGTTCAACATCTTCATCAATGACCACCCTCAGCAAGTTTGCTGATGACACGAAGTTGGGAGGATTGGCTGACACGCCTGAAGGCTGTGCTGCCATTCAGCGAGACCTGGACAGGCTGGAGAGCCGGGCAGTAAGAAACCGGATGAGGTTTAACAAAAGCAAGTGTAGAGTCTTGCACCTAGGGAGAAATAATTGCATGCACCGGTACAGGCTGGGGGAAGAGCTGCTGGGGAGGAGCTCTGCTGAGAGGGACCTGGGCGTCCTGGTGGACGACAGATTAACCATGAGCCAGCAGTGTGCCCTTGTAGCCAAAAAAGCCAATGGCATCCTGGGGTGCATTAAAAAGAGCGTGTCCAGCAGGTCGAAGGAGGTGATCCTCCCCCTCTACTCTGCCCTGGTGAGGCCTCATCTGGAATATTGTGTCCAGTTCTGGGCTCCCCAGTAAAAAAAAGACAGGGATTTCTTAGAAAGAGTCCAGCAGAGGGCCACTAAGATGGTGAAGGGCCTGGAGCATCTCCCCAATGAGGAGAGACTGAGGGAACTGGGTCTGTTTAGCCTTGAGAAAAGAAGGCTGAGAGGGGACAGGATCCAGGTTCTATAAATATTTGAGGTGTGGGGGGCAAAGTGTTGAGGCCAGACTCTTTTCAGCAGTGTGTGGAGACGGGACAAGGGGAAACAGACAGAAACTGCACCATAGGAAGTTCTGCACTAATGTGTGCAATAACTTCTTTACGGTGAGAGTGACAGAGCACTGGAACAGGCTGCCTAGGGTGGTTGTGGAATCTCCTTCTCTGGAGATATTCAAGACCTGCCTGGATGCTGAGCTGTGCAACGTGGTGTAGGGAACCTGCTTTGGCAGGGGGCTGGACTCAGTGGTCTCTGGAGGTCCCTTCCAACCCCTACAATTCTGTGATTCTGTGAATATCATGGAGTTGTTTGGATGGGGAAAGACTACCCCTTTGAATGACCTTTTGTCAGGGCATGTCCTGGGATTCCTAGGATCCTCAAAATGCAGCACTGCTTCTGTCACTGAAAAATGGGGCCCTGTGTGGGACGGAGGGAGGGTCCATGAGTCCCTGGCCCACCTGACTGAGTATTTCCATGGTCTTAGCAAAGACATACTTACAACTTGAGAATGACAGTTAGCTGTGTTCATGGTGGCATGGCCACTTTTAATGGCCTTGAACTGTCTGAACATAACTGAAGAGGCTCAGGCTGATGCAAATCAGCTATTGAATGATAGTGTTGAAAAACTGGAAAGACAGGTGGCAGTTTTGATGGGGAAAAAACCTAATTCAATCATTCTCCTATGGAAGATCAGGAACATCTCTCTGGAAGACCATGGGGACCCTGTACAAGGGAATCTGTATAAAATGGACTCTGTAAATGAAGGCACTAAAAGGTCAGATTTTGAGGTTCCATTTGGTCTAGATCTATTTGAGATCTGACTGATTGTAACCCAAAAATGAAAAAAAAAAAAAATAAAAAATGCAGGATAGGCTGGTGGGAGTGCCCTGACCAGTATCCAACCCCCCAAACCCTGCTGCCCATAATACAGCAGCTGAACTGATGGATATAGTACAGTGGTTTAGACAGAAACCAAGAGAGCATGCCAGCATAGCTGCTCTGGTTATGGGACATGGAGGCAGAAAGCGCTGTGGGGAATGGACTGGAAATTTCAAAACTGACATCCATTACTACTCACCCTGCCCTCAGGCAAAGACTGTATGCTCTGTCCAACATAATGAGGATAGCCATTTGATCAGTGAATGATTTATGGCTGTGTGTCATATAACATGGCCAAATAAGAATGACATACCATTAAATATCAGCCTGTGGTCCTCTATGGAGGACTAACAAAATTATATTAGAGAATTAGGCATGAAAGAGGCAATCTATGAAGATGATTTTGAGAGCCCAGTCAATAAATTTTTCATCAGGAACGAGGGATCTCATCCTACAGCCATCACCTTTACATCAGTATGGGTCTATGTTATCCATACTGAACCCCCCAGTGGCCCTCAGGTGCTGTAATACAACAGGCTGCCCAATTGATGGGGAGACAAGAGTGCCTACGGCCAGATGCAGGCTCTGAATGGTGGTGGAAAGGTCTGAGAAAGGCAGAGAACCATCTGCTGCCATGACTTAGGCGCCCAGACCCTAAGGTAATCCAGTCTGGACCCATTAGGGTCTTGAGGCAACAAATGTTTAAAGACCAGATTAGAGCAGGAGTTCAGTTTAAAAAGATCGATGGACAGCATAATCAGGAAAAAATATCTGTTAAACAGGCCCAAGCACTGAGTATTTATAGTCCAACCTTTTCAGCCAAACTAGATGTGAATGTAACTCAAGAAGGGTCTGGATGGGGGCTCTGGCAGAGCCAGAGTTCTTTGTGAACCCCTATGAGGTTTTGGCCACAGGTTTGGCATGGAGCAGAATAAAGATACATCACAGTTGAAAAGCATTTATTGGCTACCTATTCTACACTACAGGTGGTAGAACCAGTAGCTCAGATTTCAGAGGTTATCGTTAAACAACAAGGCCAGTCCAGGGGTGGGTAAAAGATCTAACACACATCTCTATGATGGGGGTGGCCCAATCACAAGCAGTGGTGCGCTCAGTTGTTCTGCTTGCCTGCTCCTCAAGGAGTTAAGAGAAATCTATGCCTGTTGCGTGTTCGAGTGCATGCGCAATGCCATGTGGAGGGCTTATCACAATAAAGATTGGCGGATTTGCTGCGTAGACCGGTCAGAACTCAGATCTGCGTTGTGCTTCCTGTGGCACCAAAGCCCAACAGTGGCAGTTCCGTGTATTGGCCAGCAGGTGGCAGCAGAGACCACGGAAAGAACGTCTGCGGGACAGACCCTGGGGATCCGTTCTCTTTTGATTATAGGGGAAGAACACAAAGATGGAAGAGGAGGGAAGGGGAAAAAAAAAAAGAAAAAAAGAAAAAAACAAACCACAGCAAACAAATAAAAACTTCTCCAAACGTAGCAAACTTGAATGTCTGTCAATAAATAAATGAGTAATTGAATTGATGTCCGTTTCAGACAGTCCCCTGTAGAATCAGGGTAAGGGTTAGGATTAGAGTTACATTGCAGGTTAATGCTGTTATCTTTAGAGCTCCTGTGAGGGTTGGGGTCTGGGTCAGGTGTTTAAAAAATGAAATGAAAAAAGAATTAAAAAAATATATTGAAAGCTTCAGATTTCCTTAATCTTTGTGGGAATCATATAATGTGCAACTCAGATCTACCTCTTCGTACCTCTTTTGTGGTGTAGGGAACCTGCTTTGGCAGGGGGACTGGACTCAGTGGTCTCTGGAGGTCCCTTCCAACCCCTACAATTCTGTGATTCTGTGAATATCATGGAGTTGTTTGGATGGGGAAAGACTACCCCTTTGAATGACCTTTTGTCAGGGCATGTCCTGGGATTCCTAGGATCCTCAAAATGCAGCACTGCTTCTGTCACTGAAAAATGGGGCCCTGTGTGGGACGGAGGGAGGGTCCATGAGTCCCTGGCCCACCTGACTGAGTATTTCCATGGTCTTAGCAAAGACATACTTACAACTTGAGAATGACAGTTAGCTGTGTTCATGGTGGCATGGCCACTTTTAATGGCCTTGAACTGTCTGAACATAACTGAAGAGGCTCAGGCTGATGCAAATCAGCTATTGAATGATAGTGTTGAAAAATTGGAAAGACAGGTGGCAGTTTTGATGGGAAAAAACCTAATTCAATCATTCTCCTATGGAAGATCAGTAACAACTGTCTGGAGGACCATGGGGGCCCTGTACAAGGGAATCTGTATAAAATGGACTCTGTAAATGAAGGCACTAAAAGGTCAGATTTTGAGGTTCCATTTGGACTAGATCTATTTGAGATCTGACTGATTGTAACCCAAAAATGAAAAAAAAAAAAAAAAAAAATGCAGGATAGGCTGGTGGGAGTGCCCTGACCAGTGTCCACCCCCCAAACCCTGCTGCCCATAATACAGCAGCTGAACTGATGGATATAGTACAGTGGTTTAGACAGAAACCAAGAGAGCATGCCAGCATAGCTGCTCTGGTTATGGGACATGGAGGCAGAAAGTGCTATGGTGAATGGACTGGAAATTTCAAAACTGACATCCATTACTACTAGCCCTGCCCTCAGGCAAAGACTTTATGCTCTTGTCTGGAGGGCTTATCGCAATAAAGATTGGCGGATTTGCTGCGTAGACCGGTCAGAACTCAGATCTGCGTTGTGCTTCCTGCGGCACCAAACGCCCAACAGTGGCAGTTCCGCTTATTGGCCAGCAGGTGGCAGCAGAGACCACGGAAAGAACGTCTGCGGGACAAACCCTGGGGATCCGTTCTTTTGATTATAGGGGAAGAACACAAAGATGGAAGAGGAGGGAAGGGGGAAAAAAAAAAGAAAAAAAAAAAATCAAACCACAGCAAACAAATAAAAACTTCTCCAAACGTAGCAAACGTGAATGTCTGTCAATAAATTAATGAGTAATTAAATTGATATCCCTTTCCCGCCCCCCCCCCCCCCCCCCCCCCCAACTTCTGAGATGAAAAAAAAACACTTCTTTTAGAAGAAAACAGAGTAGTAACAACTTCTGTACCTACATTCACCACTCTGAGATCCTGTCTGGGTCTCCCAAGGCTTGTAAATAACCACTGGGTCGGTTCTGATGTCGCGTGATTTGTTGTCAGTTCTCTCATGGTTCTCCGGTCAGTTCTCCGGTGCCAGGATCTGCCACAGGGCATTCTGACCACGGGCATCATGTTTCTACGCTGCCGCCTGCATTTAACAGGCAATGGGACTGCCCAGCATGTGCAAGGCAGCACCTCTTTCACACCACCAGAATGTTTAAGGCTGTTGGGATTGTTGTTAGCGTCCCATTAACACTGAGGCTAGAGATACCCTTAGGATTGACATTACTATTAGCATTACTTTGATGGTGCCCTATCTGGGTCATTTCCAGGGGATGTCAGGAGTAAGGCACAGTGTCAGGAGAAAAAGAACAGACTCTGTTACTTTATAAACGTGATAATAGAGAGAGTTCATTGGAAAAAATACAACTCTTAAATAATGCAAAGCATGCTTCTGATTGGATGCAGGCATCATCTGGGCTCTGATTAATATTACTCTTAAGGTAAAGATTATTGTTACCATAATGATTTTTTTTTTGGATTATGATCAGGGTTAAGGTTCCTTTTGCTACAGACTTCTAGCATCATTTTTGTTGTTGCATTTGGAGTTAGGGACGATTTTAGAATCAGGGTAAGGGTTAGGATTAGAGTTACATTGCTGGTTAATGCTGTTATCTTTAGAGCTCCTGTGAGGGTTGGGGTCTGGGTCAGGTGTTTAAAAATGAAATGAAAAAAGAATTAAAAAAATATATTGAAAGCTTCAGATTTCCTTAATCTTTGTGGGAATCATATAATGTGCAACTCAGATCTACCTCTTCGTGCAGTGACTGCCTGTAAATTTGCTGGAGCCTAATATAATATGGCCTTGTGCTTTCCACTATCTCACCTTCATTTCATTTTCATTACATTTGCTTGGTAGTCAGATTTTGGTGTGTGGATATTTTAAAACAATCTGACTGACATTAGCAAAAAATTAAAAATAAAATTAAAAAAAATGCACAACAGCATCGTATCAATTTTTATAGATAAGATAAAGAAGAGCAGTTTCCCTTAGTTTTCTGTGCCTCTTTACTTTCTTACCCTCTCCCCTTGTGTGAGAAACTCTCAAAGTCAAAGATTTCTAGTTAGGCAAAGATGGCAGCGATAGCAGCAGTGCTTATTCATTATTGCAATACTGCGCGCACATCCCCTATTGGCAAGGGAGAAACTGCACACCAGTCAGTGAAATCAATTCTGTTCTGTGCCCTAAACCCACTGCAGGTGATGCTCTCATGGCTCTCATTGGTTGAGCATCTCAGGCTCACAGACTCCTCGAGACTGTGGCTAGGATTCATTTCCATAGAAGGTCAATTACCAACCTCTTGTTTTTAGGTCTGCCTTGTACTTTTCTGTGGACAGAGAAGGGCAATGTTTCCAAAAGTCAGTACATTCATTCTGTCCTGTGCTGGGCTCTACCCACCCTGTATTTATCTTGTGCTTGTCTCAATTCTCCCCATGTCAGAATGCCCCCAGTCTGAACTTAATTCTGTTCAGCAACTTTCTTGGTGGAAAAACTACTTATACAGCTGTTTTACAAGAGGGTTATACATTCAGTTAGGGCCTACACTATGTACTGAAAATACTGGAAACTTCCACTGCAAAAACACAATCTACCTCTCCCATCTGTGCAGCCTTGCAGACCCAGAGCATGCCAGGTTATTTCTGCTTTCATAGCATTTGCATGCTGTAGGGTGAGCACAAGGTTCTGCTGCTTGATTCTTCTGCAAGAGCTGCCTACCGGCAAATGGTTGCAGGGATGGAGGATGTGACAGAAAGCATTTGTCTCCACAAGAGCAGAGTTACATTCAGTGCAGAGTGTGAGAGTCAGGTTGGTGTGGAAAAGCACTGACACGCTGGGGATGATGCAGTGCTCACATGTCTAACACTCACAGACATTACTGTCAGAAGGATGGTGCTGTGTTGTGCTTCTACCTTTGGCAGCCCCTGGAGAAATGCTATGGCACACAGAACACCTTTGTATTGCACTGACTGCTGCCATGCAGCATGGATTTAACACACCAAATCCAGAGGAGCATGACTGCATCTAACTGCCCTGAGAAAAACTACTGTAGCTGAAGAGATGAGGAGGCAGCTGCTCATCTGCAGAACAAGCAGTACTGCCAGACATTGGGCCAGGTGAGCACCTCCTGCTGCAGCGTGATGATGACAGGGCTGGAGATGATCTGCAAAGCCAGCTTAAAAGTGGGAGACGTGAGTCAACATGGCAGGAGGACAGAGGTGTTAGGGAGCAGCCAAGGCATCAAAGAGTATCAGAAGGCTTTGAAAAGTATCACAAAGTGACAGCCAGGAAGACTGGGATATATCATGAGCAGCAACCTGGATGCTAGAGATTATTTGCTCCCATACAAAATGGTAGAGATCTTGCTGCAGACATCCCAAAGCCAGGCAAAATGGGAACCCAGAGCTCTGCCTGCACGAACCCCACAGCCATAGCATTGCAAGCTGAGCTGCCTTGCTGTTTGTTGCATTCATCCCAGTCCCTGTGATTGAAGACTCAGAATGCAGTCGAGGCGATGACTGAGCATGAGAGTGACTTTATTCAATAAAAGACAGGAGGGCTTGAGAGGTCAAGGGTGAAGATGGGACTCCTCTTGTCAAGATGAGAGTGGCTCAGAGCTGGTGCTGCTGCCTGGTGCCTGGGACTGGCAGCCTGACTCTAAGTCCCCATCTAAGATGCTCAGCTTCACCTCACTGATGCTGCCCTGCTCCTGCATGGTGGTGCTGCTGCTGGGACACTCGGGCTGTGCTTGGGATGGGCAGCACTGCAAAGGCGCTGGGTCACAATCCAGGCAGGTGACTGCTGTGTCTGGCAGGCTCAGGTCACGAGCTTCAGCAGAGCCAGGAGATATGAGAGCATGAACGTGGATGAGCCCCTTGTGTCCATCACTGTTACCATGTGGAAGGCTGTCATCCGAATTGCAGCGATTCATGCTTAATAAGAACTCTCCATTGATGGAAAGACACTGCTTGGTTTGGATCTTTGGGGTTGACAAGGGCTCGAATCACCTAGGAAGGCATAGAAACACAAGGGTTAGTTTCAAACATTTGCAAGTTGAATCATGAAAGGTTGTTGATACTTGGTAATAGAGTGGCGGCAGGAAGAAGCAAGTAGGCTTGAAGCAGCATAGCCACTGTCTTGAAAGTGATCCTCATTCAGGTCCAGCTCGTGTGTTGTTTCACTGTAATCTGCTTCTTTGGGTCTACCTAGTGGGCAGCAACACTCGAGCTGTTACTGATATCATTGAAAAGAACTGGAGACAATTGTTCTAATCCTAAGAGCTTCAAGGTGCCTAGAAGCACAAATAGAAACCAGCAGTATTTCATCACTTCACCAAAAGGAAGGTCAAACACCTGAGCTGTGAAGAGCAGTTACAGAACCTATGCATAAGATCACACCAGACATACTTTGTTCTAACAACAGTTATGGCACATAGTCCATTTCCTTCAATATTCCCAAAATGAAATGATGTGGAGCATTACAGGGAAAGAAACACTGCACACAGACACTATGACCCTGATTAGACTCAAGCAGCAGACTTAAAACAAGTCAGAGTTTTTGATTCCAGGATATTTCAGGACCTATCGTGTGAAATTCAGTTACACAACAGTGCCTAGGTGCCTGCGTTTCAAGCAACTTTCAGATCACAGCCATGTAAAATAAAAACAAATTCAGTGCAGAAATAGCAAGCCTGTACCTTAATACTCATGAGATTATCCATTTTTTACAGCACCCTGACTAAGTTCTAAAACTTGCTCATCCCAGTTCACTTCAGCAAGTTCCACCAATTCAAGCAACGCAGTTCTGAGATCCTGTGTATGTTGTGCAGATAGAATTGAACAGTGCAGAAATAATCTCTGACAGCTTTAAGAGCTCTGTTCTGCTTACAAACTCTCAGTCCAAAACTATTCTCAGTTTTAAGGAAATGAACACCTGAAGCAGTTGGATCATCTGCCATTTGCCGCATTCTGCTTCTTGGCATCATGATTAGCACAAAGGGTTTTCTGCTGTCCTGCAGAGATGGAAAAAGTCCTCCTTACAAATGGACCAAGTTTCAGTGTACAGCAGAGTTTGTACCAGACTAACAAGCCACGTCATTCAATTCATGTGCTCAGGTTGTTATGCACTCCGAAAGGAAACAGAACTAACTGTTGGATTCTGAAGGCAATCTGTGGGGTCCTACATTACCTCCTGATTCTGGAAGAGGAAATTCTAATAGCAAATGCAGAACTTTGATCTTTGTAGACATGAGAAGAGCTGGCATTTAGGAACATTCATTTCAGGGAAATCAAATGATGTGTCTGTATTTTTTACTACAGATAGTATAGGGAGCAGCCAGTTGAAGAACCAGATACAAAAAATCCAGCCCATTGGCAAGAAAATACTTCTCCTTAAATTCTGTATGCTATCATGGTACAGAATTAGGCTACAGTGCCACATAGGCCAACCAAGTGTAGAACCAAATCCACAAAATACTGGTAGACAAAGCAGCAAAAACAGGGACAATATTCAGCAGACAGGCCTTTCTACCCACAGCTCAGCATGTTCTGCCATCCGAAAAGCAAGGCCTCTTGTCAAGCTCAGCTATTTCCCTTCTCAGTGTATTCTAGCACCACTGATACCCACTGGTATCCTCCTGTAGAGTGCCATCATATTGTCATCATCCAAAGGGAAAACCCACACAGCAGAGCATACAGCACTACACCCATGCTCCAAATATCTGCCTGAAAAACAAAAAGACAAGCTTACAAACCTGAAGCACCTCAAATGGCTTCCTGACAGACTGGATTGTCTGCCCTTGCCAAAGCCCACATATAGCCCATGAAAAGCTGGCTCTTTCCCTCAGGAAATAAAACCTTATCGTCCCAGAGAAAGCATATAACCCTCATTCAATTGCCCTTCCACTCAGCTTAGAGCACTACTAAAACCAGCATCTTCACCTTAGCTCATCACACTGCTGCAGTTCCTTTTACAAGGATTTCACTGGCAAAAATGAAATCAAAGCCGTCACAAGGGATTTAGCACAGTTACATGTTACTGGCTACGAGAGCTGTCAGCACAGTCACCTGTCAGGCTTTGCTGCTGTTCTATTTATGTAGAGGCACAACATGGTTCAGACACCTCACAGTGCAGTTCTCACTTTGACTGTAAAGAAAAAGGAGGCTTGAAAAGCAGTGTGTGGAAAACAAAGAAACAAGAATTTGAACAACAGTGGGGCCATGGCACTTGTAGGAATTTCTCCGCCTTTAACAGCGATTCAAGAAGGATGAGGGCATCCCAAACCAGACCAGTTTGGACAGATTAACAACTGCAAGTAGTGGGTTCCAAAATTCCAGACATGAAATCAAAGCTGGAAAAACTCTTCACATTTTCATCTCTCAATTTTTAGTACATTGTGCATTACAACGGAAACAATTCTTCACATACAACTTGGAAGCTAAAGACAAGTCTGACAAAACAGACTGCACAGAAATGATGGATAATTAACAGAGCAAACTGCTCTTTCAAACACTTAGTAATAGAAAGAGATCTCTGAAGTTGCTGTTCTGTAGAGCACCAAAGCAGTCGCTTGAGGCAGTTCAGGATTAGCCTGAGACGAACCAGCCAGCTGTGAACTGAGACCAATTGCACTTCTTCTATTTTACTTTCATTCTATGTGACCTCACTAAGCAAATATTGTCTAAGACCATGAGTATCACATAAATGTGCAGATCTCAAGCTGCTCACTTATCTAGTACCCTTGGCATGATGCTTTATTTTCCTCAGCTATTCATCTAGATTGTGTCTGTTGATTGTGCAACAACAGCCTGTTGGTCTCGATTACCTGTGAGAGGCTCTAACTTTGGCCAGGAAAAATCATTTGAGGATAAGTAATTATCTGGGACTCAGTAAGGCAGTCTTCCCATGCTTTCATAACAGCAGAGATACACACACACACAAACTCATGGAACCCCACTGCTTTGCACAATCCTGTGCACACTCACATGTGTCATGCACTGATTTCCCAGCCAGTCCTCATGGGGTCTATTACTTAGGACAGGAGTGTAGGGGAGCAGCCAGAAGCTGTTTGCATTCCCTGCTGTCTGCTGGGCAGCTTTGCTGGAGATGCTTGGGTTGCTTTGCTTTTCCTTGGGAGGTGGGAAGGAGCTTTGGGTTGGAGGCACATCCCGTGCCAGAGCATCTCGATGGCACGTGTGTGGCACTGATCTGCAGCAGATGAAGGGGAGGAGGTCCCAGCACAGCCCTGCACCATGCTCTGCCACACTGGGCAGCTTGTTCCTGGCTCAGCAGCGCCATCAGACAAGGAGCAGGGAAGGAAATCAAGGATGGGGGGTACCATCAAACGCAGTTAGTGCATGCCTGTGCAAGACAAACAGACCCAGAGCTTGCGGGTTATTCCTGCTTTTGTAGCATTTGTGTGCTGTAGCTGAGCAAAAGGTTCTGCTGCTTGAATCTTCTTCTGCAAGAGCCACCTACCGGTAAATGTCTGCAGGGATGGAGGATGTGACAGAAGCATTTGTCTCCATGACAGCGTAGTTACACTTGGTCTAGAGAGTGAGAGAGGCAGGCAGCACTGCCTGATGTTGGTCAGGGCGAGTTCCTCCTGCCGCAGCACGATGATGGCAGGGCTGGAGATGATCTGCAGGGACAGCTCACAGGTGAGAGCCAGGAATGGACACGGCGGGAGGACAGAGGTGTTAGGGAGCAGCCACGGCATCAAAGAGCATCAAAAGGCCCTGAAAAGCATCACAGCCACAGCCAGGAAGCTTGGGGTTTTCATGAGCAGCATCCAGGATGCTAGAGACTATTTGCTGCCATACACAACGGCAGCAGAGCTCTCGCTGCAGGCATCCCAAAGTCAGGCAAAATGGGAACACACCCAGAGCTCGGCTGCACAAACCCCACAGCCAGAGTGTTGTAAGCTGAGCTGCCTTGCAGTTTCTTGCACTCATCCCAATCTCTGCGAATGAAAACTCGGAATTCAGTCAAGGCGTTGATTGAGCACGAGCGTGCCTTTATTCAATAGGAGAAAGGAGGGGGTGTGAGGTCTGGAGGAAAGATGGGACTCATCCTCTCTTGTAATCATGAGAGCTGCTCAGAGACCGTGCTGTTGCCCGGAGCCTGGGACTCGTGTCCTGATTCTGTGCCCCCCTGCGAGATGCTCAGCTTCTCCTCGGTGATGCTGACCTGAGCCTGCATGGTGGTGCTGCTGTCGGGGCACTCGGGCTGTGCTTGGGCTGGGCTGCACTGCAGAGACATTGAGTCCAGGCTGGTGCCTGAGGTGTCTGGTGGGCTCAGGTCAGCAGCTTCAGTAGGGATGGGATGAATGAAGGCTTCAACGATGATGACCTTCTTCTCTTGATAGCTGATGTTATACGGAAGGCTTTCATCTGAACTGCAGCATTCTGTGCTTAGTAACAACTCTTCATTGATGGAAGATGCGTCATCGTAACATGCCCTGCATCTTGGGGATATACAAGGGCTCGGGTCACCTAGGAAGGAGCAGATGTACAGCAGTTAGTGTCGAACGTTCATAAGATGAACCATGGAGATTCTTGACATTTGGCTATGTAGTGGTGGTGGGCAGAAGCAAATAGGCTTCTAGCAACAGTGTCACTGTCTTGAAAGTGATCCACGTGCAGGTCCAGCTCTTGTGTTGACAAGAGACTCATTTGGGAAAGACAGGGATCAAGACGGGCTTGAACGACAGAAGGAGGTACAAGCCCACTGAAAGCATGAATTCTACCTGTGTTGCTGACAAGCAGTGTTTTGTAAGCTGGACTTGCACCCTTACCTGCCAGGACCAAGACTTCTGCTTCAGAGGGCTCCCTGGCACTGCTCTGCAGTTGGTGTTTGGCCACAGGGGATGGTTTGCCCAGGCAGAAGCAGGAACACCAACTGCCAGCTGCTGACTCTGCCCTCTTACTGGGAGAACTCATTCTGCAGAGAAAACAGAGCATGCTGTCAGACGTGGTGCAGGGTGATGGAAGAGCTGCACCGAGCCCTGGCCAAAAGTTGCCTGTTCTGGGCACTGCCTGCTTTCTGCTGAAACACAGCTTAGAAACGCCCTCTGTTTCAAACAGCAGAGGATGCTTCCATTCCTACAGCTCAGCCCTCAAGTCCTGAAGGCTAAATACCTCTCAACGATGTCAAGCAAGGACATGGATCCGGAGAATGTCGGAGGCTCAGGCTGCTTTGCTCTCCCGGGGCTGGCCTTCACCAGGGAACGAAGGCGGTTGATGAGCTTGCCCCATTTCTTTGGCTCTGCGCAACAAAACAAAGAAACCAGTTCATTTCAGGCCTGGCTCGGTTGGACGAAGCTGAGCGCAATGCATTCGACAGAGCATGTAACAACGGGAAGAACATTCCCAACAAGGACACGTAAGAATGGATTTTCCCCATCCCTGGAGGTGCCCAAGGAGATTACTGTAGTTCTCTTTCTAAGCTTGCTGAACTTGGGCATAAACAAACCCCCTGAAAGTAACATTCTGACCCTATTTGACTAACTCGCGTTATCAAATGTAAATTACGCACCTGGCTTTGGCAATGAATTGAGGAGGGAATCGGGAACTTTTCCGCTGATGAGTTCCATGCACTCACCAGGGAAAAGCCCAACCTGTAATTAGAACAAAAAGACAGGTGAGCATTAGCCCGAGCCCAGAGCCAAAGGGAAGGTCCACTGACAGTGACACAGGGCAACTGTTTGCATCCAGCAGCCATCCTGTGCAGGCAGAGCAGCTCCAAGCTGAGATTCCCAACTCTACTGAAGTTGTGCTCTCTAGTCAAAAACGTGTGCCTACCTCAAAGCCACGCTTGCCTCTCCACTAGGGGCTCAGCCTGTTGATATGTCCTCATATCAACAATGCTCACCAGATCTCTGACCTGAAAGAGATTGAAACATCAATCCCAGATTCAGCAAATCTGGTAGGAAAACAAAGCAGAAAGGACTGCCCTCTTCTATGCACGACAACACGGAATGCCTGGAACTGCTTACCTCCAGAGAGAGCTCATCTGGCCCCTGGGTGATGTGGCTCTTAATAACATGGGCTGCCGCAAATGCTGGTACGTTTAAAGATGACATAGCACGCACCAGCTGCAGCTTCTGCATGTTATCAGCCTGCAAAACAGAGAACAGGCCGTGGTCAGGAGCTGAGGACAAACCACGAGGATTTCAAGGTGAGGAGCACATCTGCAGAGAAAGCTGCAGCAAATGCGCTCCGTCCTTCTCAGGAGCACTTCAGAAGGAGCTGCACGTCTCATAGCTCTGGAGCAGCACTTCTTCCCCACCCTTCACTACTCCAAGCAGCTCCAACAAACTTCTCAGAAGAAATCCAGGCCAGCACAGACCTGGCAGACCAGAACCAAGTGCAGCTTGTGTGACGGCAGTGCCCACTCCTTGCTTCCACCCTGCTCCAGCAGGTTAAGGAGTCTGAGCCTCACTGGCCTTTGACAACTCAAGACTTTCAGCACCTCATGCCAACATTTCTCACTAAGATACACCTAAGGCATTGAATTCTCTTCTCACTACCTCCTCTCAGTCCTCCCCTAGGAACAGAAACCATTTAGATTCTACAGCAAACTACAGCATCTACCCTGCAAGAGCACACTGAACCACCTGCAACAATGAAACATGGTTTTGGAGAGTGGGTCTGAAAACACGCCTTTAGACAGCTGTCTCCCTGTAGCCAAAAGGAAACCAAGTAGCAAAAGAAGAGTCCAGCCTGAAACATGCCCATGCTACTAGCCCAAGTTTCTCACAGTGAATGCAGAATCCATCCTGTTCTTGAGGTAACAAATGACCAGTGGGTCTCCTCTTGCTCCACCCCTTCTCCTTCAAAGCCAGAAAAAGAAAAACAGGTAGAAGAAAACCCAGACGTACCTTTCCACACAAAGAGCAGAAAGTGGAACAGCAGTTGTCTCCTTCCTGAGACATGGTGGGGAGCATCCCAGAGGAAGCCCAAGTTCTTTGCTTCTCTCCACAGGGACTTCAAGCATTCTTGGCAAGAGCTGCTTTTGTTCTTTCTTCAATTGCTTCCATCACCAGAATCTCCTTTGGAAAAGGAACCCGAATGAAAGAATCAGCAAATGAAAAAGAATGAGCAATAGCCACTTTACCAGCTTTCTCCTAACATGCAATTTAGACCCCCAATTCGGGCAAGGTCTTAAAATCAGCTGGTTACAAGAACTGTCCCAAAATATATCCAGCTTCTGTACAGCTGCTGTTATTTCTGACAGCGAGTGTAATCACAGAATCATAGAATGGCCCGGGTTGGAAGGGACCTCAAGGATCATGAAGATCAATCACCTCCCTGTCCCTGCTGGCCATCCCCTCTTCTGATGGAGCCCAGGGGACCATTTGCTCTCTGAGCTGCAAGAGCACGCTGATGGCTCACGTTCTGTTTTTCATCCACCAGGACCCCCAGGTCCTTCTCTGCGGGGCTTCTCTTAAGGACTGCTCCTCCCAGTCTGTAGAAATGCCTGGGATTCCTCCAGCCCAAGTGCAAAACCTTGCACTTTGCTGTGTTCAACCTCATTAGATTCACGTAGGCCAACCTCTCGGTTGAGCTCCCTCTGAATGGCATCCCTTCCTTCCACTGCGTCAGCCGCACCACTCAGCAAACAGCAGAGGGTGCACTCCATTGCATCATTGGTGTCTCTGATAACCATGTAAAAAAGCACTGGTCCCAAGACAGACTCCTGGATGACACCACTTGTTATCGGCCTCCACCTGGACATCAAACCATGAATCACCACCCTCTGTCCTCTACAAAACCTCTTTGTCTTTCACTCCTGCTGCAGCTGCAATGGCTGCACCAGCATGACTCACGTTTGACAATCCTCCAGCTCTGGCCTAGCCATGCACAGCAGCAGTCCGTCTCCCTCCCAGCTCACTCACCAGTGTGCTGCTGTGCCCCAAATTCAGTGCAGTAGCACTGAGAGCAGGCAGCACCCATCACCCTACTCTAACTCTCTCTGCCAGCTGCGATGAGGACTGACATAGCACGCCCACCCCAGCCCAGCTTTTCTGCTGAGACACCTCCCAGCAACCACCCAGCACCAATCCCAGTTGCTGCAAGCTGTCTGAGAGCCTGCTGGAGTGCACTGACAATAACTTTGTGGGTCAAGTATTAAGCACACCAAGCAGAAGGGAAGCATTACTGGACATGGTGCACAGCAGGGGTTAAGACTGGAGGTGGTCAGGGCTGTAGTGACCATGCCCTCCTAGAGTTCCTCATCTCAAGGAATGCAGGCCTGGCAAAAAGCAAAGTCAGGATCCTGAGCTTCAGGAGAGTCAGCTGCAGGCTGTTCAAAGAATTCTTGCATGAGAGACACTGGAAAACTGTTTTTAGGGGTAAAGGAATGGAAAAGAGATGGTAACTTTCTCAGAAAACCTTACTCAGAGCTGGAGCTCTGAGCTCCATCCCGACCACACGAAACACAGTAGAGGAGGCAGGAAAGCAGCATGGCTGAACCTGCTGGTTACAGGGAGCAACAAGAAGGAAATGGAGAAACAGCGGAAACAGAGACATGCAGCCTGGTCGCTTTGGTGGCCTTCTACAGTGGAGTGACAGCATCAGTAGGGAAAGGAAAAGCAACTGACATCACTCAGCCAGACTTTTGCAAGGCCTTCGATGTTGAGCAAGTTTCCTGTTAGAACTCAGTGTGAACAAATCTACCACTGAGCAACACCCTGAGCCACCACTCACCTCAGCAGAGGTCAGCCTGCACCCCAGCCTTCCGCCTATTCTGCTCCATTGATGGAAGCACACCGGGCATCATTGCTACTCACCCGACCAATGATGATAGGGGCAGAAAAGGGAATTCCTCTTTACCTTTCAGATGAAAAATTGATGACTGTGTGGAATCTTCCCAGTACAGCTGTGGGGCCTTCCTTTACTTGTATCCTGCTGCTCCGTGTCACAGTGGGAGAGCTGCTCTGGCCTCTCCTCTCAGCCTGTGCCTCCTGCAGTGTGAGCAGCTTTGTGGATAGAGGAGACACCCACACAGACTTGGGCCTGGATAGAGAACTGTGCCCTACAACATAGGTACATTTACATCACGCTCTTTTCCTTGTGTGTGAGCAATCCTTGCTCTTTTCAGATGGTACTATGAGCGTGTGACACCCCAAACACATATTTAGCATCTGTCCATATCATTAAGGCTCTCGTCAAGGCAGTTATTTCAGCCTTCTGAGGGGTAGTCCCCATGGCTGATGGTTGTGCTTCCATTCCCTGCTCAGTAGCAGTTACTGCATGTCCTGCCTTAAAGCCTCCTTGTCTCACAAAACTGCAGCTGCTGGTAAATCAGGCGTCTTCTGCATCTTCTAAGGGTTCGTCCTTCAGCTCCAACCGACTGGATGTAATGTGCAGCATCAGTTGTTTCAAAGCAGTGATGTCATCCTGGTTCTCCACCAGGGGAGTTCCGCTAAGGAAAGATACTGGGTTGGCAATAGTAGTTACAATTATTTCTATATCACCCTGCTCTACCAGGATGGCCTGGTATTTCGGGAATCTTTGGGGTGAACAGATGCCATTCAGAGGGACCTTGACAGGCTGGAAAGCTGGGCTCGGGTGAACCTAATGAGGTTCAACACAGCAAAGTGCAAGGTTTTGCACTTGGGCCGGAAGAACCCCAGGCACCTGTACAGGCTGGGAGGAGTTGTCCTTGAGAGCAGCTCGGCTGAAAAAGACCTAGGGGTCCTGATAGATGAGAAACTTAACATGAGCCAGCAGTGCGCTCTGGCAGCCCGGAAAGCAAATGGGATCCTGGGCTCCATCAGGAGAGGGGTGGTCAGCAGGGATAGGGAGGTGATCGTCCCTCTCTACTCTGCTCTTGTGAGGCCCCATCTGGAGTACTGTGTCCAGGTGTGGAGCCCTCAGTACAAAAAAGATATGGAGATTTTGGAAAGGGTCCAGAGGAGGGACAGGAAGATGATCAGGGGGCTGGAGCACCTCCCCTATGAGGACAGGCTGAGGGAGTTGGGTTTGTTCAGCCTGGAGAAGAGAAGGTTGCGGGGTGACCTCATTGCAGCCTTTCAGTACCTGAAGGGAACTTACTCCCAGGAGGGGAGTAAACTCTTCGAAAGGGCTGATAATAGCAGGACTAGGGGAAATGGTTTTAAGTTGAAGGAGGGAAGATTTAGGTTGGATGTTAGGGGAAAGTTCTTTACTAGAAGGGTGGTTAGGTCCTGGAACAGGCTGCCCAGTGAGGTTGTGGATGCCCCGTCCTTGGAGGTGTTCAAGACCAGGTTGGACGGGGCCCTGGGCAACCTGATCTAGTAAAGGCGTATGTTTGGTGGCCCTGCTAGGCAGGGGGGTTGGAACTACATGATCCTTGAGGTCCCTTCCAACCCGGGTAAT
Source organism: Coturnix japonica (assembly GCF_054131305.1). Lineage (NCBI taxonomy): Eukaryota > Metazoa > Chordata > Aves > Galliformes > Phasianidae > Coturnix > Coturnix japonica. Next base: position 4,929,629 of record NC_140687.1, on the reverse strand, counting down.
TCTGTGATTCTGTGATTCTGTGGGGTGAAAGCCAATGTCCCCCTTTTGCCTCCAATACAGTAAACACTGCATGAGATATTAAAACTGGTATCCTTTGGCCCAGTGTAGATTGATGGGCTTCTTTAATATTGAGCACCAGTGCACCCTGGATATCCCTTACTCACTTCAAGCTGTTTCAAGTTTACCATCAGTCCGTAGCTGTGTATCCATGGTTGGCACCCTCCTGTCATTCCTGGCAACGTATGGAGTTCCTTGGCAGTTTGCAGCTCAGGGGTTGAGCAGATGGCTTCTTTCTTGGCAGTCCTTAAGGTTCAAAGTCCAGCTGTCATCTCCTATCCCAAATACGTCACTTGCTGCTGAGTTATTTGTGCTTTCTGTAAACCAAGAAACTCAGCAAACTCTCAGTCTATTGTACACAGTCCTTTTTTTGCTGTGGCACCCACGTGCTCCAGTAAAGTTCCACCCTAGGATGGAGGATCCCAGGTCTCAGGCTCACGAGTTGACCAGTTCTCAACAATCATTTAGCTGTTCTCACAACCCTGGGTAACACTGTCCAGGTTCACTGAGTCTCTTCTCCCTCTATTAGGGAGAACAGATACACGCAAGTACTCGTATGCTATCATGAGGAATTCAGTAGGTTACATTTAATTTAGAAGCATGATGCAATCAAAAGCTCGCTTAAATAAAAGCATACCCTTTTCTTTCACTCAAAATAATAGCCCAGAAAAAAATAAAAACAAAACAAAACTCTCATCATAATTGTTAAAGAAATTATCTACTAAATCTCAATGGAGAGTGGAGACACATGCTAGTTTTAGGAACACAGCACTTATCTCATTATCTGAATGCATCTCAAGGCATGCTCCTTGTGAAACTGTGAGAACTTCTATCATTAACAGACGTGTACCATGCCCTGATATATGGTTAAACCGCTTGCAGTGCACTGTCAGATGTACAGGATGGCAGCTGTATGTGCTGTGACCAAATAAACCCCACACTGAAACCTTTCAGAATTTTAGGACCTACAAGTACTGCATTCATATTAAAAGTAAAAAATTCCTAAGCTACACATGTTCTAGGTTTCCATTTGTTAGATACAACATACCTTTGGAAGTAGGCGCCTAAAAAGATATGCCTTCTACTTGCTTCTCTGTCTGGCTCTTCGAAAAGAAGGCCTTTGGAGCAGGAAATGCAAAGGGCAGCTCATTTCTTAACACTGACTCTGCATCAACATTCTCTGTGTTTGCACGCTTCTTAGATGCCACTTTTCTTGTCACTGGAGTTGACAGTGTGAATTCCATATCACCCAGTTGAGTATCATGCCTCGAATGGTGCCAGAGACGGAACAAAAGGTTTTCTGATCACAGCCGGAGAAGTTACTGTCAAAGAAATTCTAACAGCTGAGAAGGTCAGACACAATGCTTATAAAAATATCATACATTATTTGGCTATTGAACAAAACAGTTGAAAACTCTGATTCTCTCCTAGAATAAGTTCGTTTCTTATAGACTGTCAAACACCATTTTTTTATTTGTTCATCTCAATTCTCCATTGAGGATTAACCCTCACCAGCTTATCTAAACATAAATATGAATTATCACTTGGTTTAGTTAAAAATTTGAATAATATCACAGTGGATTTTGTTGTCCAACACAGTAAGATTGAATTTCTTTCGGTACCTTTCAACCTCTGCCTACCTCCAGCCTAACTCCAGAATCTTATTAACTGTGCCTTATCGCTTCCCATTGTGTTTTAAAATCCTCACTGACTCCTTTACTTGTTCCCTTGCTTGCTGTTTCTGTGCAAACCAAACACTGGAGTTAGGGATCACGTCAAACCAACCATGGCCTACAGGTAGAAGGCAACAAAATTTATGCTTAACATACTTCTTTGCTCTATCTTTATCTTCCTTTGGTCAAGGTCCACTAGATACTTAAATATGGAGTAAGCACTAGATACAATGAGAAGCAGATTTCTAGATTAAGAGCTGTATTTTTTCTGTAAGAAACTAGCTGTACATCTTCACACACCTGCTTTGTTTTCTGAGTATTTAGATCGAGTGGAGATTCTTCAAACACTGAAGCTACATCAGAAAATTCCATGGATCCAAACGCATCTGGCACATGGCTGCAGTCTGGCACATCTTCATATGCCAGAGCCTTTTCAGACAGAAATGTTCCACCGAGATTCTTTTGCAGAATTAGAAGGAAGATTTCATCAGAAGATTTCACCACTAAAGTCTAAATAAGATTGGTTTGCAAGTTCCAAACTATGGCTAACAGCTAATGGAAGTCCACAGGCCAGCAGCAACAACTTTTATATTATGTTCTTAATATTCTAATTGTTGATATGACGTTCATATAAAGAGCAGAAGGGAAATTACTCTTAGAGCTCAAGTCATCTTTCACAGCCTGCGTCAACAAGAGCAGCACCTCATAGCCTTTGGTTTCAAGACCTGGACCACAAGCTAGCTAATGATTTTACACAGAATTCCAGAGTTCAAGTCACTGTTTACATTAGGGCTGAAATTGTACTGAAAGCCTTCAAGTTCATCACACTTAATTATCACTGGCACCACACATAACTCCACGTTACATATGTGATCACACGCAACCTGGCAACTTCAGACAATTCCCAAAGCACTCCACTTGCACTTGGCTACTAAAGTACAGAAAAAGGAATTAACATCAGAAATAGCTGCAGTCAAAACCATCTAAGAATCCAAGTCTCCAGGAAACAAGGAAAGCAAATCCTCTCCAGGACTGTGTTCTAAAAGGAAACAGATCAGAAAGGTGAGTTCTTCCCCCCTTTGACCACCCACTCATGTAACGTCCATGTCATTTCTAAGTATGCTGCCCAGACCAAGACTGAGGATGCTTCAGAAGAAGACCTTCCCTGCTAAGCCAAACAGAACAAGTAAGGTACCAAAATATGTAGAGCCAAACGAGGAAAGGTGCTCTAAGAAGGTAAGCATCACAAGAGACCAACAGGAATACTTACACAATCCAAACAATGCACAGTTTCTGTTCCACAAGCTGCCAAGAGGAATGTGTGCAGTACTCACAGCGCACCATGTACACTGCTTACTGCAGTCATACTGCTTCGTAGGACCAGCCCAACTTACTAGAACACTTTAATGAGCAATCCGAACTGTCTGGATCAGCACGGTTCACTTGGAAGGGACCTTCACAGATAAACCTGAAGAGGTGAGGCGACTGCACTATCTAAACCTTAAAGCATATAGGACCTTAAAGCATAAGCTTAAAGCACAGAAGCATGACCAGCAGGTCGAGGGAGGTGGTGCTGCCCCTCCACACTCCTCTCATTGAAACCCCATCTGGAGCACTGCACGCAGTTCTGGAGCCCTCAACACAAGAAGGACTTGGAGATGTTCAGGCAGGTCCAGAGGAGGGCCATGAAGGTGATCAGAGAGGGCTGAAAGCACCTCTACTATGTGCACAGGCTGAGAGAGATGGGGCTCTTCAGCCTGGAGAAGACTCCAAGGAGACCTTAGAGTGGCCTTCCAGTATCTGAAGAGGGCCTACAGGGAAGGCTGGGGAGGGACTTTTCATAAGGGCAGGTAGCAACAGAATGAGGGGAAATGGCTTTACATGGGAAGAAGGTAGATTAGGATTGGATATTAGGAAGAAATGCTTTACTGTGGGTGTGGTGAGACACTGGAGCAGGTTGCCCAGCAAGGCTCCAATATGATTGCTTTGCAAGTTCCAAACTATGGCTAACAGCTAATGGAAGTCCTCAGTCCAGCAGCACAAAATTTTATATTATCTTCTTAATATTCTAATTGTGGATTTGACGTTCATATAAAGAGCAGAAGGGAAATTACTCTTAGAGCTCAAGTCATCTTTCACAGCCTGCGTCAACAAGAGCAGCACCTCACAGCCTTTGGTTTGAAGACCCGGACCACAAGCTAGCTAATGATTTTACACAGAATTCCAGAGTTCAAGTCATTGTTTATGCTAGGGCTGCAATTCTACTGAAAGCCTTCCAGTTCATCACACTTCATTATCAATGGCACCACAGATACCTCACAAAGAAGCATTATGACACCACAAAGGGGCATTATGACGTCAGAAAGGGCATTATGACATCACAAAGGGCATTATGAATCACAAAGGAGCATTATGACATCACAAAGGAGCATTATGACGTCTCAAAGGGCATTATGACGTCACAAAGGGCGTTATGACGTCACAAAGTAGCATTATGACATCACAAAGGGGAATTATGACGTCAAAAAGGGTCATTATGACGTCTGAAAGGGGCATTATGATATCACAAAGGGGTGTTATGACATCACAAAGGGGTATTGTGACATCACAAAAGAGCATTAAGACATCACAAAGGGGAATTAAGACGTCACAAAGGGCATTATGACGTCACAAAGAGGCATTATCACGTCACAAAGAGGCATTATGAAAACAAAGGAGCCTTATGACGTCTCAAATGGCATTATGACATCACAAAGGGCATTATGACGTCACAAAGGGGCATTAAGACATCACAATGGGTCATTATGACGTCAGAAAGGGGCATTATGGCATCAGAAAGGTGCATTATGATGTCACAAAGGGTGTTATGATGTCACAAAGGGGCATTATGATGTCACAAAGGGGCGCTGGGAAAAGATCTCTGTGTGGAGATTGCTTCTACTAGAGGTAGTTCTATAAGACTGTTATATAGAGCTGTGCAGGGGCTGTAAATCTGTCTGCAGAGGGTGATGATCAGTTCCAAGTGTCTGCAGTCAATGCTCATGGACAGAGCCCATCCAACCTGGCCTTGAATGCCTGCAGGCCTTGAATGGGGCATCCACAGCCTCCTTGGGCAACCTGTTCCAGTGTGTTACCACCCTCTGAGCAAAAAACATCTACCTAAGATCCAACCTATACCTCCCCAGTCTCAGTTTTAAACCATTCCCCCTTGTCCTATCATTATCCACCCTCATAAACAGCCATTCCCCCTCCTGTTTATACGCTCCCTTCAAGTACTCAAAGGCCACAATGAGGTCTCCCCACAGCCTTCCATTCTCCAGGCTAAACAAGCCCAGATCCCTCCACCTTTCCTCATAGGAGAGCTGCTCCAGCCCTCTGATCATCACAGTGGCCCTCCTCTGGACCCCCCCCAACAGCTCCACATCCTTCCCAGGCCTGGACACAGTGCTGCAAATATGGCCTCACAAGAGCTGAGCAGGAGTGGACAATCACCTCCCTCTCCTGCTGGCCACCCCTTTTTCAGTGCAGCCCAGAACACACATGGATCTATCTTTTCCATACGGATATTCCCATCTGTGTACATATATATACCACACCTACACCCCCACAATCTGCTACAACTCCATAGAATTTTCAAGGTTGGAAAAGACCTGGATGATCTTATGATCTTATGATCTCAGATCTTATGATCTGGATGATCTTATGATCATCCAGTCCAACCATCACCAATACTTCCCAGTTAAATCACATCCCTCAACACAACACCCAAACTTTTTGTGAACTTCCCAGGGTTGGTGACTCTACATGAGAGAAAAGGGCACTCAGATAAGGGATTCTGCATTTGCTATTAGCAGAGGTGGGATGAGACCGAGCACTGCCCCAGCTCCTGGGATAATGCAGAAGGGCTGAGACCTTCCAGCTGCTTCCACCCAGGGTCACACAGCAAAGCCGACCCTGCAGGAGTCTGCATCATTCTTTGCATGGCATTGCTAAGAGGAAGATCCCCCCCCTACCCTTGGCTCTACACTCCAGCTGCTGTCTGCCATCTGTAAAGCCACCACAGCTCTCCTACTGGAGTTCCCATCTGCACAGTGACAGCTTGGTTTCTTCTTACTGTCAAAGCAGCCACAGCCTCAGTGCTTCTCAAATCTCCCCTTTTCAGCTGATTTCCTCTTTCTTGTGGCTGGGCAATTCCTCCCTCTCACAGTCATCCCTCTGCCCCACTCTGTGCCCACAGACCCAGAGAGGGCACACAGAGCCAGCCCTGTCCCAGCTGCTGCTGCTTCACATCTGACAGTCTCAGGAGCTGAGATCCAGGCCGAGACAGCAATGCCCAGACATGGTTTGTAGGACGTTTGTGATAGGAAATAGGGAGGCTTGTGATTAAACCTGCCCCCTAAGGAGGAAGGCAATGCTGCCTGCAGCCCCAGCAGGCATTACAAAACATCCCCATTTACAGGAGGGTTTTAAATAGCACAATTCAGGAACTACAACTGCACAAATTCCCGCATGCCCTGGAATAAGTTTGGGAATGGACATGGTTCTACCACCTGTGCAATGCCATAGAAATAACAACCATCCACCTGTAAACCTCCATCCTCTCCCCTGCTGCACAAAGGGAAGCTCAACAGCAGTGCACAAATGTCCCAGCAATGTCTGAGCACTGCTCTGTGCATCCCAACCTGCTCATCCCATCCACTCCTGGCTGGGCAGCAGGATTGGGGTGGCACATTGCAATGGGCACAGAGGAACATGGAAGCCCCACACATGTGAGGAAGGGGCTGGCTGTGCTCCACACTCACGTTATCAGACGTGATTTGCCCTTCTGTGGGGAGCCTCTGCTCTTTCCCAGCTCATCCTCCAGCGTCTGGGACTCCAGGATCTCATTCAGGCTGTTGTTGGCTGCGGGGCAGCTCCATGAAGAGCCTCCCCTCCACCGACCGGCACACAACAGCCGCTCCCGCGCACTGCGGCTCAGCCAATTGGAGCCGGCGGAGCTGCCGCTGCCTGATGGGACCCCCCCCCCCACATATTGACCCCCCAGACGAGGAAGAGGAGGAGGAGAGAGACGAGGAGCTGCCGCAGGAGCTGACGTTGGGGCGGGGGGGCAACGCGGGGGGGGGGTCGGCAGTGGGGGGTGGGGGAGGGGGTGGGGCAGCATTACCCCCGGACCCCGTGGACCCCCCCCAGCCAAAGTGCTGCTCTCCGACCCCCGCGGGCTCTTTGTGCAGCCGCTGCCCTCCAGTTATAGGACCCCCCCCCCCATATTGCGCTTTGCTCACCCCCACCTCCGGAACCCCCCCCCACTCACCACATCGCCCCCTCCCCCCCCGGGTGGGGTTATGGGGGGTGGGGTGGGGTCGACGATGTGCCGTAAGCCGCGCCGGGGTCGTGTGACAAACCCCCCCCCCATCAAGATGAATGGGGCGCTGTCGGGGGGGGGCTCAGCCGTAAGGATAAAGCGGGGGGGTTAATGACGGGGGGGGGCAGTGCTATAGGGAACGCAACTAATCTAAGCCCCCCCCCCCCACATTAACACCCCATTGTGTGTGGGGGTGGTGGGGGTGGGGCACACAATAACCCCCCCAAAGGCCAAACAGCCCCAACACCCCCCCTCAAAGCCGCTGACTTACGCTGTGCCCCCCCTGCATGAAGGGCCCCCCCCCATCGATTGAGCCCCCCCCAATCCCATCTATAGTTGAGAGCTATGCTTTTTTAACCCCCCCTTTTTAAAGCCCCCCCCCCCCACAATGTTGTGCACGATGTGCTGCCCCCCATGAGCCCCTGACCCCCCCCCTTAAAAGATGGGGTGGGGGGGGTGGTCTCGGACCCCCCCTCCTTTAAACGATGGGGTGGGGGGGCGGATTGTCACTGCCCCCCAACACCAAAATGGACACCCCCCTTTTAAAGGATGGGGTGGGGATGGGGGGGTGGGGGGTGAAGGTGATCTCGCCCCCCCCCCCCATTAAAACGGACCCCCCACCCCTTTAAAGGATGGGTGGGGGTCGGTTACGGGCCCCCCCGGCGCTGTGTGTGTATGTGCCCCCCCCCGTTTTGCTCCCCCCGTGGCGCAGTGTGCTGGGAAAGGATCTCTGTGTGGAGATTGCTTCTACTAGAGGTAGTTCTATAAGACTGTTATATAGAGCTGTGCAGGGCCTGTAAAGAGAGTTGAGGGGGACTCTAGTGGGCATATGGGGCTGTGGTGGGCAATAGGAGGACTAGGGGCTCTAGGGGGCTCTGAGGGTGTGTAGGGGTTGTGGATCAGGTTGGATCTTAGGAAGATGTTTTTCACTCAGAGGGTGGTGACACACTGGAACAGGTTGCCCAAGGAGGCTGTGGATGCCCCATCCCTGCAGGCATTCAAGGCCAGGCTGGATGTGGCTCTGGGCAGCCTGGTCTGGTGGATGGCGTCCCTGCACATAGCAGGGGGTTGGAACTGGATGATCTTTGGGATCCTTTTCAACCCAGGCCATTCTATGACTGTACAGTTCCATAGTGGAACAAATATAATATGCTAACTATGTAAAACATGGAGTCAGACCTGTGTGATTTGTCCACACCAGGAGGTGATTAGAAAACAATTTGTAAGCTACAAAGCTGCTTGCTGGAAAGGAAAAGAAAATAAAACTACAAGAAAAAGGGAAATCATTTCTTCCTGAAAATAGGAAGAATTATAGATCTGACATGAAATTTGAGTGAAGCTCCTGATTTTATGAAGCTATTCCCATTATTTTCTTGGTGCTGTGTTTCCCAAATGAGTGGTTTCTGGCTCTGCTGCAGCACCAGTCTGCATGTGAACATCAACTCTGTTCACCATCTGGGAAGATTAGGACTTCCCTTCTCCTACCAGCACCACTGAATTACAGTTACTCAGTGGTTAAACAAAGGAATCCTTAAAGAAGGGTTTACAGCTGTCCTGTTGTCTGAAGTGCTTGGGGCATTCTGATGCTATTAAGCTCTATGTATTAACAAGTTAAAAAAGAAAAGGTAGGCATCTGATTGTTGTGACAGTTTCTAAGCGATTTGGAAAGCTGTACCACCCAACCACTCCTTCTATTTGATGGAGGTGACAAAGCTCAGTTTAATTTCTGACTGCTGTTTAAATTCTGAAGCTCGAGCTGGTTCCTGGAGCAGAAAAAGCTCGGAAGCTGTCCCTCCTACAAGCAGGCACCTCTGAGCAAAATATGACATCTCAGTTTCTGATGGTAAGGTCAGGAGATCTGATTCCAGCATCTAGCTTTTGGCTTAATACTGTGTTAGTGGGACCTTTGGCATCTAGCACTTAATGATCTTGAAGGTTTCTTCCAACCCAAGCCCTCCCATGATCCTATGATTCTGTGATTTCATTCAGGTTTATTGAGATGAGTTCTCCTGAATGTGCTGTTCTCCATATGATTATAATTGGAGTCCAGATGGGTGACTGAAACCAGACACCAAACTTTCTGATGGCCAAAATTAAATGAAATCAATCCTTTACTGTGTCAGTAGTCTGTAACTAGAGCCCATCAGGTAATTCCCAGCCTCCTGCCTGTATCAGTGGCTGCACACAGTGAAAAAGTCTGATGGGATTTTAACCTCTAAAATGTTCCAAAGCAACCAGAGGGTGAATATATTCACTATGTAAATACCTGCAGGAATAAGCTTGTCATGTATGTCCTCAGGTACCACAGTAGTTAATGGTGGGACTCAGTAGGTCATGCTGAAAGTTGAGTCTGCTGATTTTGAAGGTCTTTTGAAGGTCTTTTCCAGCCTACATGACCTTATGCTAATATTTCTGAAATTTATTTCTGTTCAGCTCCCAGAAAACCTCCCACCCAGCCCCCAACTGACCCCGTGGTGAAAAATAAAACAGAAACCTCAGTGACGCTGGCATGGTCCCCTCCGAAGATGCACCGCCCCATTCCAGTCGATGGCTACATTGTGGAATGCAAGAAACTAACTGGCTTCACCTGGGTGAGGTGCCACGAGTCTCATGTCCCCGTCCCAGAGTTCACGGTGAGCAATCTGTCTGAAGAGGCTGATGATCAGTTCCGAGTGTCTGCAGTCAATGCGCATGGACAGAGCCCGTCTCTGGAATTCCCAGGGAGCGTGCACCTTGGTAAGCACAAAAACCCCAATGGAAATGGGTCAGTGTGTGCTGAGCAGCTGTGTTGGTTCCCTAAAGATGCTTCCTTTGACTTTAAGGTTAGCAGTGCATTAACACACCAAAGGCTTTCCTTTATTCCTAGTTCTCCTATCTCCTATCAACCTCCAGCTACCACTAAAGTGATACGAGTTGTTTCTGTGACAGAGACATGAATATCCTTATCTTTTGATATCTCACATGTGCAAGAGGCAGAACTTTCTGTAACAGATCTTAAGCACAGAAGTGCTTCTTCTAGCACTCATGCAAAGGGAGAAGTAGAAATGTACCTATGATTTAATCTTCCATCTCTAAATGAGATACCAGACTTGCATCTAAAGAGCATTAAGACATACATGTTCTTCCTCAGACCCAGTCCTGGCTGTGAAATCCCCCCTAACAACTGGTGAAGCTGTACCTGGAGGGGATGCCATGTTTACTATTGACCTTACAACAACGTGCAAGCATGCCAGCTGATGAATGTCTGCAGTTCACAGCTATTGGCCAGTGCATTCAGTCACCAGGTTTACCACTGCATGACCATAGAGCAGTACTTTCAGCTGCAGGTTCAGACAGCCTTTCTGATTGCACTGGAATAGTTTAGAAGTAGGGGAGCAATCATTCCAATAATATCTCTATCAATCAGCTTTGCATGACAAAGTAGAACAAATAAACATTCATGATGGGAGGACCTGTTTGTCATTGGGTGGAAACCTCTGCAGAAGCATGTTTAGAGCATTATTAATCAGTAGAAGGAGATGTTTGGTTGATTTTTACTTAGTAAATCCAGCAAGAAGACCAAATGAAATATCGTGAATTGCTCAGCACTGACACAATGATGAGTGCAGGAACAGAAGGTGATACTTTTTCAGAGATGTTGCAGCAAACATTGACCACGTTAGCCTGATATCAATTGAAATAACGAGGCCTTTGCTCCTGACAGGTGCTGCAGTGAGATTTACCAAGAAGAGCAAAGATGTAGAAAAGATCTGCGCTTGGCTGCGTGAGGAAGCCAAACTGCAGGCTGAGCTTTCAGACACAGGCGCTACTGTGGAGTGGATGAAGGATGGGAAGGAGCTCAAGGCCAGTGAAAATTATGAACTGCAAATTGTGGGGAAGAAACACACCCTGAAAATTCACAACGACTCAATGGATGATGCTGCAAGTTATCAGTGCATCTGTGAGGGGGATAAAATGCTCTATCAGCTTTCAGTGAAAGGTATGTGATAGTCTGGGCTGTCCTCTTCCTGCCCAGGGCCAGCAGACTGCATTCACCTGACTCCCCGACAGTCCAGCTGTTGTCAGACAGCATCTGGGGTGTTTTCAGTGGCTGTTTTGACTTGAACTGGCCAATCTGCTTTGTAGAGCCATTTGATTTCTGTGTTCTGTCCTGTGATTCGTCCCTAAGATATAGAGGAAATCAAGGGAAAGACAGGAAAAAGAGCATCCCAGCCTTCCTGCTCTTCTGTCAGGGTGGCCACAAGAGATGATGTCAACATCTCTTTTTGTAGCAGTGATCCCAAATGTAGAAAACACCTGTGAAGAGTCACAGGGACTAAATTGATGGAGAGCAGAACTTCCTGCCAAGGCTTGTCAGCTAGTCTTAATTTTGCTTTTCTTCTCTCTCTTTGTCATGTTAGCATAATATTTCATACTGGCAGGTCTGCCCATAGAATTAACTGGCACAGGCTGCCCAGGTAGGTGGTGGGATCCCTGGAGGTGTTCAGGAGCTGTCGAGATGTGGCCCTGATGGATGTTATCAGGGGGCATGGTGGGGTGGGTTGGGGTTGGAATCAAAGGAGGACCCCCATGTATTTCATCGGGAAGCACTACTGGTAATAAGACCTTTGGAGCAAATCCTGGTAGGGCCACGCTCGGCTGGTCCAGTCTGGAGGCTGTTTCTCCTTACTGCAGTATCTGCAGTGAAAACCAGCAGCTGCTTTTGTGTGGTTGGGCTCACATCCAGCAGTGGTGACGGGACTACAATGATAAGAGACAGTTCCTGAAAAAATGAATGAAATTTGACTGTATGATAGGATGGAGTTAAATGTATTGACAGGATCTCAGTCATCCCAGTGTCCATCAGCTGGCTCTCGAGCTCCTAAATACAGGCATTCTGTAGAACGTTGTTGAATTTGTATTATACATGCGTGTTCTTGGAACTGCAGAACAAATGCATGCATAATCCAGACTTTGATTTTAGCAGCTCTGACTGCGCTGTCTCAACAGACCCAACTCAGTTGTGTGCGCTGTTTTGAAATGATATGTTAACAAGAAGTTGGAAAACAAGCTCAATTACCCTCAGTAAAATAGGACCGTGGACTTAGGCTTGAACTTTTGGCTAAGACAGTGGTGAGATTTTGAATCTTTGAAGTCAATTATTCCACTGTGTGTTAATAAGGGCCAGTTTTATCATCTAACTTTTGCACTCCAATTAATTTCCATAAAGGAATTCTTTTTTTTCTTTTTTCTTTTCAGTCCTAAGTGATATCTCTATCTTTTAGGCTTGATTTGTTTGCCAGGGGGTTACAGTGCAGTAATAGATACCCCCTCCATTGATTTCCTTCTAGTTTGCTTGTTCCAATTCTTTCCTCAGTTTTCCTATTTTAGACATTTTCTTGAAGCCTTGGGCTTCTTCCTTTGGCTCTGTCCCCTGTCCAGTGTATGTCCTTCAACTTGTGGAGATAAGGTAATCTGGCACGTGGTTTATAAAAGCTGCCAATTTGCCAGCTTCTGAATTAGAATCTAGCAATTAGAACTAGGACTAAACGTGCACGTTTGATCTTATGATAAATGAATGCCTCATGGTCACCAATGTCCCTGCAGTTCTTTACCATCATATGTATTTTGTGTCTTCATATTTTGTTTCAGCACTGGCAAACTTGGTAATCAAAGAGACAAGTGGAGGAGTAATCAGGGCCGTTGCTGGAAAACAAGCTGAATTTGTTTCTGAGACCTCTGAAGCCAATGTCATGGTGAAGTGGTACAAAAATGGCAAAGAAATCAAGACCAGTAAGAAATTCACAATGGAAGATAAAGGGAAACTGCATAAGCTTGTGGCTTCAGCTGTAACGAAAGAAGACGAGGGAACATACATCTACACAATTGGAGATGACACTCTGATTTTTGATTGGAAAGTCTCAGGTAAGTTTGTGAGGCAAACATAGGATCACAATCCATGTAAAGCACTTCAGACTTAATTCATTTTATTTGTCCAACGCTGTGGGTTTCCAGTATTTAGGACAAAGATTGCATAGCTCTATTGAAGCAATTCTGACCTTCCTGTTGTCCCTATGCAAATCCACAGTATGAGCAAATAATGTAACTGTGTTGTGATGAATTCAAGACAGCCTTAGCTCCAGCTGGGGCTGGAGTCACGACTTGAGCCCTGACATCTGGGCTTCATTCATCTAGTTCATGTATTGCCTCAGCACTTACATCATCTTTAAACCTATGACTGAAATGGTCCTAAGTTATTAGCATGGGAATCCTGTCTCCTCTTTGGACAAATTAAACTCCACATTTGGAGAGTTGAGTGTCTCCTGCTGTACCCGAAGGACATTGTGATCTCTGAGGTGTCTCCCTGAGGTGCTGTAAGCACAGCCATTAGCTCATAGTGCAAGTAAAGCACTGTTAGGTCAAGCCTGGAGGAGTAATGCTTGTCACTGACATGTTCCTGTTCAGGGTGGAGCTGGAGGGTAAAATAACACAAGAAATTGTCATTGAAATTCAATATCTGTGAAATTCAGCTGGTTGCATTCACAGAACCTGGCGTTAAGAACTGTTTTCTGTTTTATATCTTGAGCCTATTTTCCATAACCCAGTCCTCATTTATGAACTGAAGCTCTACTGAAAGCCTTTCGCTGTGTATGCTCATGCTGCAGTGCAGCGCTTGTGACCTTTAACAGCACATTCACGTTCCTCTGATCACAGGATCCTTACGGTTGATTAAGACCCTCTAGTCTGACTGCTCACCCATCACCACCATGATGCTCACCATCAGCTAGCTAAAAACTCAGCAGAGATGATAGATCAAGCACAACACTGGATTTGGGGTGGCTAGAGATTCCTAAGATATTGAAGGATTGCTTGCAGGTGGTGTTGGTTCAGGTATTCACCCTGCATCCCACCTGCTGTTCTGTTTGGTTGAGAATCATGCATTCTGCAATTTCACTTTGTAATTCAAAGACCCTGGCTTTATCTGTTGAAAAACTGATCTAAAACAAGCCAAGAAGACTCCGTTGGAACTGGTTGATGCAGAACAAAGGCATCCCCAAAGGACAAGTTGCACTGTTTGATGAACATTATTGGATGAGAGCTAAGCTAAGATTTAAAAAGTTCTGGGGCTGTCTCTGAGCATCAAATACAGAGGAAGCCTGCATGATTCCCTGAGAATGGATACCTTAATCCTACTTTGGTGTAGGGTTAAGGGAACACTAGCAGTAACTCCTATCACAAAATGTCGCATGGCTCAGACAAAATGCCATCAAGAGGGCTTAATTAGGAGCACCAAATGGTCGCAAGATGGTCTTAGGGCAGGGAAGTAATCTATCTATGTGATATTGATTGATGCTATTAGTTCTTAACAGCTTGACTCTAGAAGGACTGTTGTTCTTTGGTCACCTAGTTATAAAAGAATAAATGGCTCCTGTCTATTACAATTTTTAACGCATTTTTTGTTCACTGATGCCATAAATGTTCCTGGCATAGTAATTGGCCTTGGTATATTCAGTGACTGAAAGCAACAGTTGTTGCTCTAAGAAATGCAGTACAAAGCTAGGTCTGCCTGTAGCTGACAGCCATCAGCTTGCTCCTCAGGCAGGTTCTGTCTGTGTATGGGAGATCACAATGTGAACCACTGATTGATCAGCTGAGGCAAGTGTGGGGTCAGCTGTGGGAGCACAGGTGAAAGTTATGTAGCTGTGCTCCCTGGAGGGGTGGAGTTCGACTCCACCTCCTCTGAGACCTCATTTAAGGGCTGACCCTCACTGAGGCAGCATCTCTTGGAGATCACTCACCAGGGAGGATCACCTCAGCTCTGGTGAGTTCCCTTTTCCTTATATCTTCTGTATTTCTACCATTTTACTTGTAATTGCTATCCTTGTTAATACCAGCATAGTTATTGCTAATACATTTGGCAAGCCAGGCAGGAGCCACTGACTTGGCATCTAGAAATATAAGGGAAAAAAAAAAATGTCCTTTGTGTGGAAAATCTTTAATTGGTACAAGGGGGAGAAGACCACCCCCTTAGGGACATGCCTTCCTGGACAAATTCCAGGTTTTGAGGCGTCCCCATATTACCAATTAGCAACAATTATTGAACAATGGGGCCCTTTAAGAGTACCAAATAACATGGACGCCTATTGTCTAACTGATTACTTTCTAGGACTACAAAAAGATATCTTAATTACAAAAGAAAAGCGAATGGCTGCATCTATGGCAGCCTGGCCATTATTAAATGCTTTAAATCGGGCAGAGATAAAATCAAACAACATTGCACATGAAAATGAATTGTTAAAGGCCCGTATTGAAAAATTGGAGGGTGAGATCAATCTATTGACAGGAAAAAAACCGTCATTTTCTTCCTCCAACCCTCAAATTAGATACATTTCATTTAATGACGATCAAGATCCTGAAGAAATGAATCAAAATAAGATCACTAAATCTGATCTAGAAAAACCATCTGAGACGGACTCACTAGAAGTCCGTCCAGTAATAACTCAAAAAACAAAGAAAATTCAAGATCGACCAGCAGGAGTGCCTCCTGATCAATGGCCCCCTGCTGAATCTGTTTTACATGTAACAGCCCGTCCATATACGCCTACTGAACTCATGGACCTAGTGCAACGATTTAGGCAAAGGCCAAGGGAAAGTGTTCCGGCTTGGTTATTACGGTTATGGGATTCAGGGGCAGATAGTGTACTGGTTAGTGGCCCCGAAGTATCTAAGTTGGCCACAATAACAGTACATCCTGCCCTTCGGCAGAGACTGTATGCTGGGACTCAGTTCCCTGAAGAAAACCATTCAATTGTAGAATGGATAATGGCTGCTTGCCGCATGGTGTGGACAAATAAAACTGACATGCCAGTAAACACAGGGATGTGGTCTTCTATGGAAGACCTTCAAAATTATATACGCGAATTAGGTATGAGAGAGGCTATCTACGAAGACACATTCGATAGCCCTGATATGGTTAAATTTTCTGCGGGAATGAGGGACCTAATTTTACAGTAAGCACCCTCTCATATGTATGGAACCTTGGTTTCCATACTTAATCCAGTAGTATCCGCAGAGGCAGTAGTCCAACAAGCCGCCCAATTGGTAGCAGACCTCGGAGAAACTGAGCGTTTACGAGCTAAGCGCAATATCAGGGTGATTGAGGATGCCGAGGCTTTTCCAATAGTGCGAGCCAGAAGATCGGCCCCGCGAACTTCTCGGGCAGGACCTGTTAGGGTATCCCGGAAACAAATGTTTAATGATCTGCTCCGGGCAGGCGTTCAGTTTTCAAAAATTGATGGGCAGCCCAATCAGGTTCTCCTTCAGTTGTGGAAGCAACTGAAGGATGAACAAAAATTTCAGAATAAACCCAAAAGGCCAGGGATAAGATTTATAGAGCGGCGACCAACAACAACATGGAATTTAGAAGATTTTATAGTTCCAAATAGGAAAAAGAAGCCACCTCAGGTGCCTCGGGTTATGACACCGGAGGTATCGGAGGTAAAAGACTTGAATCTGGCTCAGTTCATGGCTTGACGAGGGATGTCAGTCCTCCTAGGGCCTCTAGACGGGACCGGAGGCCCTATGTGGAACTGACGATATACTGGTCCCGAAAGAATATACAGAAGGTTATGGCCCTAGTTGATACCGGGGCAGAGACATCTATAATATATGGAGACCCAACTAAATTTAAAGGTAATAGAGTGATGATTGGAGGTTTTGGGGGACAAACCATTCCGGTCACCCAAACCTGGGTAAAACTGGGGGTCGGGCGTCTTCCACCACGGGAGTACAAGGTATCCATTGCCCCAATTCCAGAGTATATATTAGGAATTGATATCCTGTGGGGTCTGGCTCTCCATACAACAGTGGGAGAGTTCCGATTGCGGCAGAGATGCATTAGTATCCGGGCAATCCAGACAATATTGAGAGGCCATGCAAAACATGAGCCTATTTGTTTGCCGAAGCCACGCCGGATTACTAATGTGAAACAGTACAGACTCCCGGGTGGGCAGGATGAAATAACAAAGACGGTGCAGGAATTAGAAAGAGTGGGTATTATAAGGCCTGCACATAGCCCATATAACTCCCCAATATGGCCAGTGCGAAAACCGGATGGAACATGGAGGATGACAGTAGACTATAGGGAATTAAATAAGGTCACGCCACCTGTTCATGCGGCTGTACCCAATATTGCCTCCCTAATGGACACACTAAGCAGGGAAATCAAAACATATCACTGTGTCTTGGATTTGGCGAATGCATTCTTCAGTATTCCAATCAGTGAAGAATCGCAAGATCAGTTTGCATTTACATGGGAAGGGAGGCAATGGACTTTCCAGGTCCTACCCCAAGGGTACGTACATTCGCCCACTTTTTGTCATAATTTAGTGGCACGTGATCTGGCTAAGTGGGAAAAGCCAAATAATGTCAATTTATATCATTATATTGATGACCTCCTGTTAACATCCGATTCGTTAGAGGCGGTGAGACAAGCAGCAGATTTGTTGATAGCTTACCTGCAGAAAAGAGGGTGGGCTATAAACCCACAGAAGGTGCAAGGTCCGGGGCTATCTGTAAAATTCCTGGGAGTAATTTGGTCCGGGAAAACCAAAGTACTACCCAGTGCGGTAGTAGATAAAGTCCAAGCGTTTCCAGTCCCTACAACATCAAAACAATTGCAAGAATGTTTGGGTATATTGGGGTATTGGCGCTCCTTTATACCTCATTTAGCTCAGCTATTAAGGCCATTATACAAGCTTACAAAGAAGGGTCAATCATGGAATTGGGGAAAGATAGAACAGGATGCTTTCCAACAGGCAAAACTGGCAGTTAAACAAGCTCAGGCGTTGGGTATATTTGATCCGACCCTCCCAGCTGAACTAGATGTTCATGTTACTCAAGATGGTTTTGGCTGGGGCCTGTGGCAACGCCAGAGTTCTGTTCGAACCCCCATTGGATTCTGGTCTCAGGTTTGGCACGGAGCAGAAGAACGATATAGCATGATTGAGAAACAGTTATTGGCTGCCTATTCGGCATTACAAGCAGTAGAGCCGATAACGCAAACAGCAGAGGTCATAGTTAAGACTTCATTACCAATCCAGGGGTGGGTGAGAGATTTGACTCACCTTCCTAAGACGGGGGTGGCCCAAGCACAAACGGTGGCACGATGGGTCGCCTATCTAAGCCAGAGAAGCAGTCTGTCTTCATCTCCACTTAAAGAAGAACTACAGAAGATCCTAGGCCCAGTGACGTATCACAGTGATACATCAAAAGAACCGATGGTTGCTCCACCAGAGAAGAGTCCCGTTCAGGAAGGAAGATATCCTATTCCTGAAGATGCCTGGTATACGGATGGGTCCAGCAGAGGCAACCCGAGCAAGTGGCGAGCAATAGCATACCATCCCTCTACTGAGACCATCTGGTTTGATGAGGGGGATGGTCAAAGCAGCCAATGGGCAGAATTGCGAGCCGTGTGGATGGTTATAACTAAAGAACCTGGTGACGGCGTCCTGAACATCTGTACAGATAGTTGGGCTGTGTACCGGGGGCTCACTCTGTGGATTACGCAATGGGCTACCCAGGAATGGACTATCCACGCCCGACCGATTTGGGGTAAAGACATGTGGGTAGACATTTGGAATACGGTCAAACACAGGACAGTATGTGTCTACCATGTCTCTGGTCATCAACCCTTGCAGTCACCAGGAAATGATGAAGCTGACACACTGGCCCGAATCCGATGGATTGAGAATTCACAATCTGAAAATATTGCCCGTTGGTTACATCAGAAGCTACGGCATGCTGGACAGAAGATAATGTGGGCAGCTGCTAAAGCATGGGGGCTGCCTGTACAACTATCTGATATCGTTCAAGCATGTCAGGATTGCGATGCTTGCTCAAAGATGAGACCGAGACCGTTGCCTGAAACAACATCCCACATTGCTAGAGGATATAGTCCTCTTCAGAGATGGCAGGTCGACTACATTGGGCCCCTCCCTCGGTCTGAGGGGGCGAGATATGCCCTGACCTGCGTTGACACTGTAAGTGGACTGCTGCAAGCCTATCCTGTACCAAAGGCAAATCAAGCATACACAATTAAGGCACTTACTAAACTGATGTCTGCATACGGGACACCTCAAGTTATCGAGAGTGACCAAGGGACTCACTTCACTGGAGCGATGATACAGCGCTGGGCAGAAGAAAACAACATTGAATGGCGATTCCACCTGCCATATAACCCAACAGGGGCAGGCCTTATTGAATGTTATAATGGTATCCTTAAGGCTGCCCTGAAAACAGACTCTCAGTCCCTGCAGGGGTGGACAAAAAGATTATATGAAACCGTGCGGGACCTGAATGAAAGACCTCGGGATGGCAGACCCAGTGCCCTGAAAATGTTACAAACTATATGGGCCTCCCCTCTTAGGATCCAAATTACAGGCACCGATAATAAGGTAAAACCGCAGGTTGGTACTGAAAATAATCTTCTGCTCCCTGCCCCTGAGAATTTAGAACCGGGAATCCATAAGATAAATTGGCCTTGGAAGGTGCAGGTAGGACCCAAATGGTGTGGCCTACTTGCACCTTGGGGGAGATTATTGGAGGTGGGAGGTTCAGTCACCCCCTCGGTGATAGGTACATGGCCTACTGACATCGTGGTCAATACTCCGGCCTTTATTGCTAAAGGAACACCTATTATGTCCCTATGGCAGATCAAGACTCCTCCTCTGGTGCCAGATATAGTTATACAGCCACAGATATCTGGCCAGAGGGTATGGTATCGGAGGCCGGGACATAATCCAGTACAAGCAGAAGTATTGACCCAAGATAAGAATACGGCCTGTATCTTGCCCTGGAGGGCGGATCTTCCCCTCCTAGTACCCTTGAAACATCTATATTACTCCCCTTAAGATTGATTCTAAGCCTCTAGGACCATTACTCTGGACTGATGAAACGCAGACGGACCTGCACTTCAAGATGATTTGTCTCCGGTAACATCTATCAAGCACTGGCCCATGGAAGATCATAAACACCCATCCAATCATCATCATTTGAATAATATCAACATCTAATGCGACGGGAGATTGTATCAGCGTCGTGATTGGGTCTCTGTAATAAGGGGAACTCACCTAATCATTGGTTCACGTTGTGAAGGGGTGGAGTGTATGGGAGATCACAATGTGAACCACTGATTGATCAGCTGAGGCAAGTGTGGGGTCAGCTGTGGGAGCACAGGTGAAAGTTATGTAGCTGTGCTCCCTGGAGGGGTGGAGTTCGACTCCACCTCCTCTGAGACCTCATTTAAGGGCTGACCCTCACTGAGGCAGCATCTCTTGGAGATCACTCACCAGGGAGGATCGCCTCAGCTCTGGTGAGTTCCCTTTTCCTTATATCTTCTGTATTTCTACCATTTTGCTTGTAATTGCTATCCTTGTTAATACCAGCATAGTTATTGCCAATACAGTCTGGATGGAATGAAGGGCATGAAATACTGATGTGCTCATCAAACGCTGCTTGTTAGCTTAGAGACAAGGTGTTGAATTGGTTTGTTCATGTATTGCAAACAGGTTACTTAGCTGCCTTCATTTTAGCTTCAGAAGAACATGTGCAGAATACAGAATTGATTAGAAGAAATAAGAACTGTCTGCATAGAACTTACTCTTTCCTTACACAGGAGAATCAAGCACACGTTTGTATGTGAGTACCTCCAGAGGTGAAACTTGATCCCCCAGATGTAATGAGCAGAGACATTACAATCAGTTCTAACTGTATCTTAATGCTGTGCTGAATAAGCCTGAGTCAGGATGTAAACCACTTTCTCTTTTTTTCTTCAGATGAAGCCATTAATTTTGTCAGCAAGTCCAAAACGACTCCAGAAATATCAGTCAGTCCTTCTGAAGACCTGGAGCTGGTGTGTGAGGTGTCAGCTGCAAGCGGAGCTGTCGTATAGAAGAAAGATCAAATAGAGGTGAAGCAGGACCAGAGGACAACCATCATCTCCCAGGGGACGCACCGCAAGCTCATGGTCAAAAATGTGACCCTGAAAGACCAAGGGAGCTACAGCTGTGAAACAAAAGATGACAAAGCAACATTCCAAGTGAAAGTCAGAGGTGAGAAAATGCTTGGAATCCCAGAGATAAAGGAACACTTCATTTTGTGTGTCTTGCATTTGGAGGATCAACTTACAGCCTCTCTGGTGCAAAACATTTTGGCTATAGGACTTTCTTTGTCATCTAGTGTCATAGCAACACTTTTCTACATGTGCTTTTCCATCCAGGAATGAATTACTGCAACAAACAATAGGCAAGGAGGGTAACTTGTGCAGCTCTTGTAGTCAGCTGGTGTCTGCAGGGTTACAGTGCAAGAGCACACCAGGCATGCAAGGAGTGAGAAAAGGGGAGGTGTTTGATGAGATCTGGTTACAAAATTTGAATGACACAATGAGGTGGAAAGTGCCACTAATCAGACTCATAAATGGCCTGGGTTGCAAAGGCCCACAGTGCTCATCCAGTTCCAACCCCCTTCTTCCTATGTGCAGGGTTGCCAACCAGCAGCCCAGGCTGCCCAGAACCACATCCAGCCTGGCCTTGAATGCCTGCAGGGATGGAGCATCCACAGTCTCCTTGGGCAACCTGTTCTAGAGGGCCATTCCCTTCTGATTTACTGGAAATGTAGAGAGACATCAGAAGAAACAAAGAGAAGGGAGGAGGTTCAGCAGTGCATGCAGGTGTTCTAAATCTCATGTCCAAATCTGCTATCAGACTGCGAAATGTTTAGATTTATGATATGATATGAAATGATATGCCTATTCATTTCTCAAGGCAAAATAGAGGGGAAAGTATTTTCCTGTCTTAATGAGGCATCATGATGGTCCCTGTGAAGGGCAAGTATAATGAAAATGGGGAACTGGAGTAAGCTCTGCAGCAGACTACAGCAAAATGGTGTGACTGTTGTGATGTCCCTGCAGAGAAAGAAGACGTGTTTACAAACAAGGACAAGGTACAAAAGGAGGTGAAGGCTGCACTGACTCAAAATGCCACGCTGAGCTGCGAGGTGGCCCAGGAGAAGATGGAGGTGAAGTGGTACAAGGAGGGGAAACTGATCACCTCGAGCAAGAAGTTCAAGGTGGAGTCAGAGGGCAAACAGTGTCGGCTGGTGGTGATCCAGGTAGAGAAGAAAGATGCAGGGGAGTACAGCTGCGAGGCTGCTGGCCAGAAACTCACCTTCAAGATTCATGTCACAGGTGAGAGAGAACACATTTTGGCCTTTCATTCTAGAATGTTTTAGAAAACGGTCATTAGTTTGTAAGTTTTCCCTGCTATGCTTAAAATTTTTGGAGCTGAACTTTGGGGTGGTTAATTTCTGATGAGGAAATTGAACAAATTATTCTAAATACAGTTGTGAGGCAGCTCCATCTTTTAAAATCTTCAGGAATTTCCTTTTGCTGTGGGAATGAGGCCATAGACAAGAAAGTTCTGATTGCACTTCTCCATTCCCACGTGCCTGTACCACTAGAACAACTCTGCAATGCAGCTGCGTCTCAGGAAGTTTCAGAACAGGGGCTTTGTGTCAAGCACTAGGGGGTGTGCTCTATGTAACATGTTTTTGTCTTGGAAGGGCTCATTTAGCATGGGAGAGAATACTACAGGAATGTTTTGTATAAGTTGATGTTTTGAAGACATAAGTAAATGGCAGCTAGGGGACGAAAGAGTCATGAGAGTCATACAAGAAGCATCACAGAATGCCTTTTGTTGGAAGGGACCTGGAGGATCATCCAGTTCCAATCTCTGTCCTGGAAAGGAACACATTCTTTGAGACTAGGTTGCTCTAACACCCATCCAGCCTAGACTTGAATGTTTTCAGGGATGGGGCATCCATAAATTGCACAACTTCTCTCCACATCATTCTCTTGGGGCATCAGACTGGGAGAACTGATTCATTTTTCTGACTCCTTCCCCAAAACCTGCTCTTCTTTCAAGAGGCCAAGCTAATGTATCTCTCTCTTTTCAGAGCCAGAATTTGTATTTACAAACAAGGAGAAGGTACAGAAGGTGGTGAAGGCTGCAACAACAGAAAATGCCACGCTGAGCTGCGAGGTGGCCCAGGAGAAGATGGAGGTTGTCATCAATTTATAAGCAATGAGCCAATAATGTTCCAATTATAAACTTTTATTAATTGTAGCGGGTAAAACTAAAAGGCAATTCAGTGCTGGGTGACAGGGGGATTATTGTTCCTCCAACTGCCGCGCCGTCCCGTCCCTTGCAACTTCTTTTGTATTGTCCATCCCGAGCGTATTGTCCTTTAATTGGTCGGTTGTGATCGTGCGACTTGGTGTGTCGTTCCTTGGTTGGTCCTTCCGTGGAACTTTGTATCCATCGGGGCGCGCTTTGCCTGTAACTCCGCAGAGTACACAATCTACCCATAAAATTAGAGTGTTCTGCAACCTTTGTGGCCTCCATATTCCACCATTATATCCCGGTCCTAATGAACAAGCACTCCACCACAATGCTACCACATCCCGGTCTTAATGAGCAAACATTTTATCACAGAGGTCAAGTGATAAAAGGAGGGGAAACTGATCACCTCGAGCAAGAAGTTCAAGGTAGAGTCAGAGGGCAAACAGCGTCGGCTGGTGGTGAGCCAGGTGGAGAAGAAAGATGCAGGGGAGTACAGCTGCGAGGCTGCTGGCCAGAAACTCACCTTCAAGATTCATGTCACAGGTAAGACAGGTGTTGTATGAAATACAGCAGAGAACAGTAAAGTAAAATCTAGTTTCTATTATACTGCACCTGGATCACTGTAGTCTGTGCTGAGGTTTTTTCCCTAGACTTGATTGCCTGGGTTTGTAGAAAGTATTTGGTTTCAGTATGACACAAAGACCTGTTTCAGTCTGTCTGTAGAGCAATAATTAGTAATATATGTACAGTGGAAGCAATATTCAAGATATTATTCAAATCTCTCCTGTGCCTGAGATCCCAAACTGTAATTCTTGTTCACCTAAACATTTGACTAAGATAAGTATGTGCAGTGAGGCTGGAGTGCATGTTCTACGTGCAGCCTTTCATGGCAGGAGAAGCAGGAACTTCTCCTAGTAGTACACTGCCTTTTTACTATGCCTTTATGTTGGAGGCTGCATCTGGATAGGTGAGTCTGCTACTCACAGTAAGAGACCTGGTAGAGCTGACTATTGCCAGAGCTCAAAGTAAGATAGATATCTGCAAATCACACACAAAGAACAAAGGACTGCGTTGGTGAGCATATTTCCTTTGTGCCTTTGACAGTCACAGTTGTGGCAATGGTAGAGGCCATGAGGAGTCTGTTCAGGAAGCCAGGAGTACTGTTCTGGGTCATGAAAAGGCAGCCAGTGGTTTGACTATCACATGTTTATGTGTTTTGATGTTTCACAGTGGGTCTTAAGTAAAAGGAACTCAGGTTTTGGTTGCCTGCAGGACAGATGTTCTTTTGGGTTCAATATGTTTGCATAGTGACTTGCAACCATGGGACTGGTGTTCAAGAACCCTCTTGGTTCCTTCAGTTCCTAGGTTCTTTCTTGCCTAGATTTGACACTTTGTTTCAACAGAAGAGCTGATATTCTCTAGTGAAGGCTATTAGTTTGGGCACAAGTGGTAACCTAAACCTGTTCCAACCTGTACATACAAACCTGCAAGTTGGTCTCATTTCGGTCCCTCAGTCAATACTTTTTCTTTTCTTCCCTCAGAGCCAAAACCTGTGTTTATAAACCAGGAGCAGGTGCAGAAAGAGGTGAGTGCTGCCCTGGCAGCAAGTGCATCCCTCAGCTGTGAAGTAGCACAGGATCCAACAGAAGTAAAATGGTACAAGGATGGAAGACTGCTGGCCTCCTCCAGAAAGTTCAGAATGGAATCTGTGGGCAAAACACGGCGTCTGGTTGTGGAGCAGCTGGAGAAGAAAGATGCTGGAGAATACATCTGCGAGGCTGCTGGCCAGAAGATGACCTTCAAGTTGGAAACAACTGGTGAGCATTCGCTTTGGGAGCACTAAGCAGCTTTTTATGTGGCTTAGAGGAAGACTGGCTGTCTTCTACCCTGTGGGCATGGAACAGCCACAATTCCCCCCGGAACAACATCAATGACCCACACCACAAGTTGGATTCTCCTTTTTAATGTAGTGGTAGCGAGGTGAAAATCTGGCTGTGGAATATTTTTGACTAAGGAACTTCTACTTTAATTTCTAGATGCGCTGAATTACCCTCTGGAGTGTCTTTCTGAATATATAAGCAACCATGGGTGACTATGATCCTGATTTATATCTAGGTTCAGGCTTACTTTTTCAGTTAGGTTAGATCAATAGCTCCAGAGAAGATAGGGAAATACAGCAGTTCACTGATACCATGTGTCAGAAGAATGCAGCTCAGTGCTGGGCAGTTTGCTGCTTCATTCCCTCTTACAAGTTGCACCCAAGGCTGGAAAAGACCACTGAGATAGCTGAGTCCAACCCAGCCCACCCTCATTGGACTTACTAACCACGTCCCCAGTGCCACATACCCGTGGCTCTTGAGCACCTCCAGTGACTGCGGTATATCAGCGTGGTTGCTTCAGTTGTGGGAGTTTTCAGACACTGGCTGTTGTTCTAGCGAGACAAAAAACCAAAACTGATGGAACAGTGTCTATACAGGAAGCAACTGGCTGTCCTGATGGCTGCCAACAGTTTTACACAAGGTGTGTCATGCAAGCTTGCATGAGTCTGGTTTAAAAACTTGCTGTTCTGATGGAAGGAGAGGATGTTGGTACAGGATAACTGCGGGATTTGTGCTCTCCCGACATCCAGTTGCAATCACAGCTTATTGTTGCTATAGAAAACAGCTTCTCTGTAGACAAATTGAGTTAGTTCCAATAAGTGGCTGAAGCCCTAAGTGATCCAAGGTGAAGCATGATCCAAACTGGAATTTAACTAATTGTAGTAGGGAATCCAAGCCTTAATGAGATGAGTTATTTAAAATATGAGTCCTCCATCTAAAACAGCATTGAACTCTTACTCTGGTTTATGATAGAAGTGAGAGTTTAACAGCAGAAGTCTGAAGTTATGCTCCATATTTCTCATCACTCAAGAGAATATTTGAATATATGAATTCCTTTGGCTATGTTAGAGCTCATAATGAGGTCAGCTGATGTTCTTTAAATGCTCGGAGTCTAGCAATGTGGGGAAGTGGACTGCTATTTGCTGTTGAGCTTTAGGCTAAGAAGCCTGATTTTAGAGGACTGTGGACTTCCCCTTTCCCTTCCCCTCTCCTCCCCTTCTCCCTGGACTGATCCCACATGGTTTGAGAATGATTTCAGATCAAGGTAAATGAGGAATCGCTGTGTGAAAACCTGTTGTTTTACTGCACTATAAGAGACACTTAGTCAAAAGACAAGTGTGTGTTCCAAGCTTGAGATTGCAGGAGATCCTAGAAACAACTCAGCTGCTCAAACCTGTAGTCTGGCTGAATCTTTTATTGTCAGTTTTGGTCAGGAGGAGATGCTTGAGTAAGACAAATAAAAGGTCACGGGTAAGTTGGTCCTTCTTGTGATATACTTCTAGGCTTTCATCAGGGAGAAGCTTAATTAGTCCAAATAATCATAGCAGAAACCACACCAAGAGCATGAGAGTGAAATTTTATACTTTCTTGACGTGAAGGAAAATTTTACCTGGTTCTGCCATTCCCCAAATATTTGTTTCCTTATGACAAGAAGAACTTTGCAGAAGTAATTTTTTTTTTCAGTCTTGCATGCAACACAAAAAGGGGTAAAATCTAGGAGGCCACCTGAAATGTTTTTTCCATCTGGAAGGATCCATTTAACAGCACCCATGGACCTGGTTATGAACAAAACTAAGTTCCCAACTAAATCCACATTCTTCTTTCTCCTTCTCAGAATTGCCTGTGAAAATCAGCAAACCATTGGCAGACAGTAGCGTCATTGAGAAGGACAAGGTCACATTTGAGTGTGAGCTGTCCAGGCCCAACATGGACGTCAAGTGGTTCAAGGTATGGCATGTAATGGTATTTTCCTTTCTGACTTCTCTGGAAATGAATGAGAGCCTTTAATTTCACTTCCAAGGGATGCGAGTCTGAGCTTTTCCTTGATAGCTTTTTCACTGCTCTCTTTTCTTTATGCTCTTTTATTTGCCCAGATCAGCACTCTTTGTTATTATGTCCTGAGTTCATTTATCAAGTTGAAATTGAAGTTTGTTTTGGTTTTATTGTGAACTTTTTAGGTCATGCTGCACAAAATATTGTTGGTTGAACTACAGTACAGTCTTGAGCTTCAAGTCTAACACAGAAATTCTCAGCCGGGATTTTGTAGCCTTGTTGTGAACTGGGTTTTTGGGGTGAAATCTCAGTTTTCTTTGCACCTGACAGTGTGAGAATTTGCTCTGGCACTTTGTGTACCTCCCCGGTGCTCAGCTGTTCCTTCCCTTACTTGGGGATAACGTCATTTATTCAAGGTGATGTCCAAACAGGCTTGTTAACAGTCCTCCGCAGTGCTTTAAGCTGTCATAGGTCAGCCAGAATTTATGCATGTTCTATAGCCATTCCTTCATGTTGAAAACACTGCACTGTGCTTAAGCTTCAGCATATGTTCCAGTAAGCACAGTTCCATTAATTCTAGGGGAGTGGGTGAATTAAGCATAGATCTGAAGGCTCCCTTTGCTGAGTGCAGAGATGGAAGGACTAATGGAGATCTGACTTGATATTTTCCCTTCTAGGATGGGAAGGAGCTCTGTCAAAGTAAAAAAGTGGGCATTACTTCCCAGGGAAATAAGAGAAGTCTCATTATTCACAAGTGTGAATATGAAGATCAGGGAACATCCACATGCTGAGCAGCCTAAGACAAGACATCAGCTACCCTAAAGGTTCATTTTATGTTTAACTGAAAGAGCAAATAAATCCTCTTGTGGTATTTTGCACCACGGGAAGAAATGCTTCATGGGCAGTTTGGGCATTTCTTGGTTAGTCCTTTTGGATACCTTTCTCTTTCTTCTTTATGCTCAAGACAGATTTTCCCTCCATGTGTTGCATTGGTTAAACCCCAGTTTGTAGCTCATCATTGGGCTCTGAAGCATCAGACTTGTTACTGAACACACGGGTCTGCTGTGCCCTGGTAGATGCCACCTTCCCAAGGGACGTATGAAAGGATGCTTTTTTCTGATTTCCTACTAGATGCTGTCCTCATGTGGCCACTTGGGTTCAGTGTTAGCATGAACATGAACATGTGTCCTTGTTGGAAGTAACCGCGGGAGACAAGTCTCATGCTATCATGGTCAACAAGCCTCGTTTATTAGGTGTTACAGCATCTCATTTATACAATCAGTAATAAGTTCATGCATATTGCAAAAGTTAAGCTCAGGATTGGTGAATTAGACATTACTTCATCTGACCTTTGTGGTTAGTCTTATAGATACTTTTTCTTTGCAGCTTTGTCTACACCTTGCTACACATCTTGCTTTTCCCTTAGGCCGTCCTTGCTTCTAGATACATATTTCATCTTTAGCTACATACCCTGTCTTTTCACATACTGATTTCCCCACAGCTGCTTAGCTCGTGACCGTCCCTAGGATAAACCGTCTTTGTCTTTAATCACATTCATTCTTTTACAATTTAACTAGAGGAATCTCTTCATGTCCTTTCTCATGAAGCCATTCTGCATAAACACTCTCCACATTTCCCCCGTTTTCTTTTTGGACGACCAAGGATACATTGTATTTTGAGTCAACCATTCTCATTAGTGCATTTTGCAAGCATTTAAAGAGGCAAGGAACTATTAATATGATAGCTATCAGTACCAGACCGATTGTAATCAAATGCTGTAGTAGAGAAGTAAGCCAGGGGCCTAAACCTAAACTTCTAAGCCAGTCATCAAGACCAAAACCAGATTGCACCTGCAAACGGTTAGTTAATGCGTGCAGCGTTTGTATCTGTTTATGTATAGACACGGAGTGGTCTGATAAGTTCATACAACACATGCCTTCGAACTCCTCACATCCGTGCCCCTGTGCTAGTAATAGAAAATCAATTGCTGCTCTATTCTGGAGTGTAGCATGCCTTACTGAATCCACATCCATCAGTAGTTGAGATAATGCCTCTGAGGTGGCATTCGTTTGTTTTGCTAGCCAGCAGCCTAAACCATTTAGCATGGCTAATGCTTTAGCAGCGGCAACATTAGCTGACAAAATAGAGGCAAATATTCTTCCTGTTGTAGACCAAAATTGTACCTTATCCTTACAGTCTGGGGTAAAGGCATGAGTCACCCTTTTCACTCTAGAATGCTGTCTGTGAATTTGGAGGATCATAGAAGTATTTGGAGTAAGCAGTGTTAAACGACCTAATGTGCATGGTCCTCCTATTATCTTAGAGGGGACTCCTGCCCAAGCCCGATCCCCACATATCAGAAACACTCCATAGGGCAATGTTATAGGGTTGTTAGATGAAACAGATATACTGGTGCTTGTATAGTTACACCATGCTGATTGATTTCTATATACAAGCAGGCTAGAATTTACACTTCTTGGTTTGATTTTTGATCTGTCAGGCCCAATTCGATAACTGCCGGTCCAATTAAAATATATGCACCAATCGGCTTTTACTGATCCCAAAATTTCTAATTCTTGTGGTTCTAGAGGGGCTACAGGAAAGTGTGGTATATATGCATCCCAATGGTCTGCGTAGCCCTTTGTACCTTTTGATTGGCAAGGCAGAACACCTTCTGGACATGGAGGAGTGTCCAAAGGTATGCCTACCAAGCAGGTAGAAAAAGGATTGCCAGGAGATGATAATGCTAAACATATGGCATCTTGACCCGTCTTGTTGGCTAACGTAACCCAGACGTTTTCCTTAGGCTGCGGAGGGGCCCAAAATGCACCACAGCATTGCAGCCAGACCAGAACTCCTAGGGCTGTTAGGCCCCAAGAGCTCTGACTGTACCGCCGCATTGATAGCTTATGATGCGAGACCTCCTAGCAGCTCGAGCTCTCTGAGCGAATCTCTTAAGCACCCAGCAAAGACGGGTCACTGATAAAATATCCTCCGGTTCTGAATCTAGCGGTTGGTCTTCTGCACACCAGGTTTTATCACACTCTCTGCACCACAGATAGTGTTGGTTAATGTAAAAGACTGATTGGTGGTACCAACCCAATTTTCCACAACCACCACAAAGAAGCAACGCTTGAGCCTGATGCTCACGCACACCACATCCCCAACACCTGTAATATCTATTAGATGGAATCAGTCCTCGTATGTTAACCAACGCATGTATCAGTTCCATATATGGACCATAGAAATTTTGAGTCACTGTTGACTGAACATGCCGAATGAAGGTCTGGAGTGGCTCCTCAATCAGCTGGAGACACTCTTCCAACTTTTCTGCAGTCACCGATCTGTAGTCAGTCATCCAGGTTCACTGTGCTCTCCGGGATGCGATGGCGTCACCGGCTTGGTCCAACGAGCAGGAATCCACTCAGAACCTGTAGGGGTTGAAACACAAAGGTAGCCTCGCCCTAAATAAAGCACTCTTGCAGGGCCTTTCCATTCCCCAGTTTTCAAGCATCTATACCTAACCCACATTTCTTCTTCAAGATGCTTCTCTGATTCTGGGCTCTGTAACTTATGTTTTTCGGCTGCAGGACAATCTGAGGATCCTATTATGCATAAATGATTCAATACAAACAGTGCCTTAGCAAGCCTTTCCTGCATGTCCTGAATTTCTGAGAATTTCTTGAGATAAGTTTTCAAGGTGCTATTTGCTCGTTCAACTATTGCCTGCCCTTGTGGATTGTGTGGAATGCCAGTAATATGTTTAACACCCCATTGTTGTAGAAAACGTTGAACCTTTTGACCTATGTAGGCAGGACCATTATCTGTTTTTAACTGTTTGCATACTCCCATGACTGCAAAACATGCTGTGAGGTGTCGGGTTACATGGATGCCCCTTTCCCCAGCCTGAGCTGTTGCCCAGATAAAATTGCTGTAGGTGTCAATGGTGACATGCACATATTTTAACCTTCCCAGACTGGGTTCATGGGTAACATCCATTTGCCATATTTCATTGACTGATAAACCTCTAGGATTAACTCCAATTCCCAGACCCATTCCATTATTGTGATTTGCACAGACTGGGCAGCTTCTGACAATGGCAGAAGCATCTGTTTGAGAGATCTGAAATTGCCTCTGCAGTCCTCTGGCATTCTGATGGAAGGTAGCATGAGCTTCCCTTGCCAGAGTAAATTGTGACATTGGTACTGCAACTGATACCAGCCGATCTGCCCTCTGATTGCCTTCTCCTAAACCCGTGCTTAATTTATGACTCCTGATATGGATAATGGAGTAAGGCTCTGTTCTGTTCCTGAGGGCTCGCTTGAGTTGTAAAAATAACTCATATAATCGCTTGTTCTGAACCTCCTTAACAATTGCATCCTCAATTCTTGAGGCCACCCCTACTACATAGAGAGAATCTGAAACCACATTCAAAGGCTCAGTGATATTAGAAACAGCCCACACTACAGCAAGAAGTTCTAGTGTTTGTAAACTGTCTTCAGGGACCGCCTCCAGTGTGTGTTGCTGCCAAATTCCCTTCTTTTGCCAAACAATAGCTGCTTTGCGTGTCTTTTTCCCAGCGTCAGTGTAAACAGTTACAGCTTCCGAGATGGGTTTGTCCCTTCGCAAAGGCACGCCAATCCAGCTCCATTCACCGATCCATTGCAATGCTCGTGGAACAAGTGGACCTGTTTCTATTTTAGCTCCCAAGGCTAAAAGCGCTTCAGCTAGATCTGGCGAATTCAGCAAATACCAGTCTAGCGTTGCTTTTTCCATGGGAAGATAAACTGTCTGTGGTTCCAGACCGCTAATTTCCAATATACGCATGCGGCCTTTTTTGACCACTGCTGCCAGATTTTCAATTTTTGTGGTTATTGTTTTCCGTTTTTGAAGAGGTGGCGAAATCCACTCCAGGACCCTTTCCCCCGTTTTCTTTTTATGCTGAGTAACTGCACCAAGGAGATGCATATCGCTGCTCCAAATGGTAAGAGTCAATGGTACTGTAGGGTCCATGCGGGAAACGAACCCTTTGGTAATACAGTCTGAAATTTTTTGTAGCACCTCCTTTTGTTCTGGTATAAGAGTCACTGGGGTGCAAGGGTCCGTGCCTTTCAGCAGGGGCAGCAGTTTTTCTAGCAGCACATTTGGGAGACCTACTATTGGTTTTAGCCATTGTAAGTCTCCAAGGAGTTTTTGTGCATCATTAAGGGTAGAAATGTCTGTAGCAATGGTTAATTTTTGCGGTTTCACCTGCTTATTGGTGATTTGCCATCCCAGATATTTCCAGGGCGTGGATTTCTGTACCTTTTCAGGAGCTATAACTAAAGAGGAGGTTGCCAGCACTGCTTTGATATGTTCAATCTGAGAGTCTGTGAATGGATCCTTTTGAGCCAGAAGAATATCATCCATATAGTGATAAATAATAGTGTCCGGCATTTCTCGGCGTAACGGTTGCAGTGCTGCGTCGACATACAGCTGGCAAATGGTTGGGGAGTTACGCATTCCTTGTGGTAACACTGTCCATTCAAATCGCTTGTCGGGTTCTCCCCTATTTATCGCTGGCAGAGTAAAAGCA
This sequence comes from Coturnix japonica, assembly GCF_054131305.1. Lineage (NCBI taxonomy): Eukaryota > Metazoa > Chordata > Aves > Galliformes > Phasianidae > Coturnix > Coturnix japonica. The sequence goes on along the minus strand of NC_140687.1, from coordinate 4,896,933 downwards.
AAACGTTTTGTATCCTGGGGGTGTAAGGCAATTGTAAAGAAACAGTCTTTCAGGTCGATGATGAGGATGGGCCAATTCTCGGGAATCATAGAAGGGTTGGGTAATCCGGGTTGTAGCGCCCCCATGGGCTCCATCTGGTCGTTGACAGCCCTTAGGTCGTGCAATAGACGATATTTTCCAGATTTCTTTTTGATTACGAATATCGGAGTATTCCAAGGGCTAGTAGACAGTTTCAAATGCCCCTGGGCAAACTGCTCCTGCACAAGTTGATGTGCTTGCTGAAGACTTTCCCTTTTTAGTGGCCACTGCTTAACCATGACTGGAGTTTCTGTAGTCCATGTAAGTGGTAGTGGGAAAGTCCAAGCAATGGCCATTATACTAAAGGGTGTTCATTGGTAAGAACAAGACCCAGTTGAGCCAGCACGTCCCTGCCGATAAGGCAGGATACCGTAGGTGGAAGTAGTGTAAGTGAAAAAATTGCTGTGGCTCTCCTGCCATCTATTTCCACTGTGAGCATGGGGGTTCGGCTTGCCAGTGTCATTCCTCCGACCCCTGACACTGTGGTAGTTGAAGATTGAAGCGGCCAGTCAGACGGCCACTCCCCTGGGGTGATAATTGATGTATCCGCTCCTGTATCCAAAAGTCCTGTCAGAGTAATACTCTGATCACGGTAGTGCAAAGTGCACGATTTTTTCGGGCGCGTTGATAAATCAAGAGTAAGCAAAGTTAATTTCCCAGTTGAGCCAAATGCTCCCTGTTTTCTTGGCTCTTGTTTAAGGGGAGTCAGTCCTTTTGCTAACTGCGGCAGCGGCACTAATTGAGCTAGACGCTGCCCTTTAAGTATTTTTACAGGCGGGTAAGGGGTGTGTACCATGATCATAATTTCCCCTTGATAGTCCGCATCTATTACTCCAGGTAAAACAAACAGTCCCATCATGCTGACAGACGATCTACCCAATAACAGTCCTCCTACTGCTTGTCCATTAATCATGACAGGGCCAAATAGTCCAGTAGGAATCCGATAGGGCTGATTAGTCAAAATAGTAACATTTACTGAGGCTGCCAAGTCCAAGCCGAGGCTCCCGCTGGTGGCAGGTTGGGGTTGTTGCTGTTGGGGGTTGCCGATACTGCAGCTGCTACTTGTGTCCGAGCGCGGCTGCTGCTCGCGCTGCTTTTCGAGTTTCCCGACCTGCAGGCAGCAGCGTTGTGAGTGTTGGATCGACATTTGCTGCACCAAATCCCAGTGGCTTGGCAATCGCGACGAAAATGTCCAGTTTTTCCACAACGGAAACATTTCATACGGAGGCTGTTCTGCGAGCGTGGGTTTGTAGCGACTGCAGCTTGGAGGGGTGCAAGGGCTGCTAGAACCTGAGTATGTGAGGATTTTGATTGCTCCTGAAATGCTTTTGCCTGCTCCTGCAACCCCTCACTAATTTTCTGCAAAGCACTCACTAAGAATGCCTGGGTTCCAGTTGGAACCGAAGCAGCCTTTTCTAACAACTCAGGGATCGACCAATCTCCGGGCAATGTATTGACCAGGGATCGGGTTGAGGAATTACCATTTTGAAGCACACATTGTTTAATCAAAGCCCCTTGCATATATTCCGGAACACTAGCCTTCTTAATGGCATCCACAACTTTATCTATGAAATTACCTAGCGGCTCCTCACGTCCCTGTTTTATTCCCATGTAAATGGGCGTTCCTCCCGGAGCTTTTATACTATCCATAGCTTTCCTGGCTAAATTCATAGTTTCTCGCAAAACTTCAGGGTCAGAAATCGCCTGAGCCTCTATTCGAGTCCATGCCCCAAGACCCAACAATTGTTCCATTGTTACACCTGCTAAGGGGTCTCCTGGTCCTCTCTGAACTGCTGCAGACGCCACAGCTAACTGATGCCAATGAGCATTAAACAATATTAACTGATGAGGAGTATAAATCAATTTCGTGATACTTCTAATATCTGCTGGGAGAAGGATATGTGCACTAAAAAGATAATCTAGCATTTGCCTGGCCGGTTCACTAGTCACTCCATATGACCCTACAGTAGCTCGCAACTGTGATAACATCTTCCAGTCTAGAGATTGAATCTCAGCCTGAACTCCTCCCTGCGGCAAGGGAGCATAAACAACAGGAAATGCAAGATTCTCAGTCGCTGCCTGTACTAATTCATTATCACCATCCTCTATTCCGCGCCTTGCCAGCATAGACCACAACTTGCGCCTTTCCCTTGCAACAGTCCCCACAAAATCAGACCCAGCTCCAGAGATCGGACCCGACCCGCGCAGAACTGACAGCTCCGGAGCTACCGAAAGCTCAGAGCAGCCGGACGGCTGCGGCTGCGGCACAGACGGTGCCGAGACAGGGAGCGGAGCCGAGTCGGCTCCGGACGGCGGAGCTCCGGACAGCGAAGAGGGGGGGCTAGAGGAGACCTCTGCGGGCTCCGTTGCTAGGTCAGCCTGCACTTCGCGAGGGGGTGCAGAGGGCACTGCGGCTGCAGACGGCAGAGTAACGGAAGAAAAAACAGGGGGGTTTGGAACGCTAGTGCCCCATGGCAGCCCATAATCTTGATTCTGTTTTTGCGCAGCTTGAGCTTCCTGAGCTGCCCTTTTTTCCGCCTGACTCATCAACAACTCATTATGCACTGCTTTCCACAACTTACTTATCTTTTTTGCCGACTTATCATCATCTAAAACTAACTCCCACAACTTATCCCCATACCGCCGCCACTCCTCTAATGTATGCACTAAGTGGGGGTTTGCAAAAAAGCCATATGAGACCGCGTGGCTCAATAAAGCAGGGAGATCCTTTTCTAAGTCTATACCCTTAAACTGTCTCCGCCTAAGAAAAGCGGAAAATAAATCATATGCTGCTTGCCTGTCCATTTTTACTCACGTCGGTACCGTTGCAGCCCTCCAGGCTTCGGCAGCACGTGTCGGTCGAGCCCACCTGTGTGGTCACTCGAGACGCGGAGCTCCAATTTTAGCTCTTTCGTCGTCCGTCGGGCTGTGAAATCCGGACCCGAACCCAACGCAGTTCTTCACCCGTGGCACCCTTTTTTCCTTATCACGTCGAGGGTCACCATTTGTTGGAAGTAACCGCGGGAGACAAGTCTCATGCTATCATGGTCAACAAGCCTCGTTTATTAGGTGTTACAGCATCTCATTTATACAATCAGTAATAAGTTCATGCATATTGCAAAAGTTAAGCTCAGGATTGGTGAATTAGACATTACTTCATCTGACCTTTGTGGTTAGTCTTATAGATACTTTTTCTTTGCAGCTTTGTCTACACCTTGCTACACATCTTGCTTTTCCCTTAGGCCGTCCTTGCTTCTAGATACATATTTCATCTTTAGCTACATACCCTGTCTTTTCACATACTGATTTCCCCACAGCTGCTTAGCTCGTGACCGTCCCTAGGATAAACCGTCTTTGTCTTTAATCACATTCATTCTTTTACAATTTAACTAGAGGAATCTCTTCATGTCCTTTCTCATGAAGCCATTCTGCATAAACACTCTCCACATGTCCTGTCCCATGACTTTGGTGAACTCTCATTTTCTCTCTCATTCTGCAACCAGGTTGGGTTGCTGTTTCAGTACTGGCTGTTTTATGTAGCCATTCCATTTGTTCTGGTTTACGTTCTTTTTTATTTTCTTTTTTTCAGGCATCATTTCTATACAGTAGACAAAGCCAGCCTATTACATTTGATTTACAGTTTTTAGCTTTTGCTGGTAAGCATTTCAGCTCTCAGGCAGTTTTACCAACAGCTTTGAAGAGCTGAAATGAACCAGCCTGGACACGATGGTCTGTTTTTGTTGGTGTAATGAATTTATGAAGTTAAACTGATTGACCCCATAAGGTTTTACAGTGTATGACTCACGTCTGGCAGAGTTATCACAGCAATGAGTTTATATACTTAGCATTTCAGGAGGCAAATGGTTGGGGATACTCTTTCATTTGCTTGCGTCTCAGAGTGAATCACTAGTATGTGAACCATCCTTCATCTCCTTTGTATTGCTTGTGTGTGTCTGTGTGTGGCTTCCCCTGTGAATTTCATTCTTTCCAGTTATATGTAAGTTCTCTTTTGAGCAGTGAAATTAGATGTTCCATCATCAGTCATAATGGTAAAGCTGATTTGCCACGTTATCTGTGTCCTTTCTGTCTGGCGTCTCAATAACTGCTGCCCCACCACAATATCTGCCTAATACTTCAGCTCCATGGATGCCTCCTTGTGCAAACTGAGAGCCTGTATTTGGTGTGCATAGATCTGGGCTTACATCTGTGCTGGTAAATGCACTAGTGCATGGGCTAAGCAGTCCTGCCTCCTGTGCTGTGGGCATTGAGATGGGGCTCCTACAAGCTGCCCATTGCAAGATATTTAGAAACTAATTGCTGCGGAGGTTTCCATCCTCTTTTCAGACTAACTAAAATTTGGTTAGTGGGATCAAAACAGAAGGGGCAGGGAGGGAGAGCTGACCAAGGACTACTGATGGAACAACTATGAATCCTTGGTTCCTCAGGATTCCCTGCATCAGCAGTTGGCAACAGGAGTAAGGGGGCTCAGGAGGACACTGTGGAGTAGTGTGAAAAATGAGCGAAGAGAGTTACTAATTGATGCCTCTTGGAAAGTAGTCCAAGAGTGGTCCTCTTCCTAAACTCTCCTCTTGTGTGTGGTTTTATCTTTATGAGGTGTTCATAACAAGTGATGTGTAGATCTCCCTTATCTCATAATGTCTTTGCCTGCCTGCAGTGAATATGCAGGATACTGGATCATATACCAGCTTCTTTGAATTACTGCTCATGTCAGGAGATAAAATCTGCCTATTCTTTGAATATTCTTTGAACTAACACTGGCGAGGGTTAGTTATTCTGGCTACCGAGAGAATGACACAGCAGATTAAACTCTTTCATTTCCTTCTTTGTCAAATGCCTTTTCATCTAACTGTGTGTCCCATAGAAATTCAGAGCAGTGTTGGCTGAGGGAAGTGGAAATATTTATCTCCTGTGTGTATCTGCCACCCTATTTAGACATGCTGGCAGAGCGCAGAGATTGGAGGAGTTGGATTAGGCAGTAGTTTCCCTATTGCTCACAGAACCACTTTTTCTGTGGTCTCCCAGCTACCCTGTGCCCAGTGGCCTATGCAAGATGGAGCGGAAAAGGCTCATTTTATGAACAAACAGGAACCTTTCTGGTCAGATTAATACCTGTGCTCTTTTAGAGAGATTTAGATACTAGAGATTTTAGGTACTGGAATAGGCTCCCCAGAAAGGTGGTTGAATCACCATCCCTGGTTGTATTTAAGAGCCTTTTGGATGTGGTACTCAGGGATATGATTTAGTGTAGGGTTTTTAGAGTTAGGGTACTGGTTAGGCTGCGGTTGGACTTGATGATCTTCAATGTCTTTTCCAACCTGGGTAAATCTATGATTCTATGCAGGAACTCTTCTCCTGAGGTTAATCCAAGTTGTATCCAGGCCCTTCAGAAGGAAAGGGATATAGCAGCAGAGAAATATGGCCTGATTCTGACATAACTAAATGCAGACCTGGAGAGTTAAAAGGGATTGTGTGATGTTCAAAGGATTTTGAAGCAAAGATGTCCCCTAGGTAAGATTTGTGGCTGACATTCCCCATACATTGTTTGTAGGCACACAAGCTAAGGAGAGACTAGTGATGAGCATGCAGAGAAGCCAATGGTTCAGACAGGTTTGTAGTGACACAACACTGTAGAGTTCTGTCTAGTTCTCCTTGGCATAGTTTGGAAAATAAAGATGAGGTAATTGGTGGTAACCAATATGGCTTCATCAAGGTCAAGCCATGTCTGACAAACTTGGTGGCCTTTCATGATGGAGTAACAGCATCAGTGGATAATGGGAGAGCAACTGACATCATCTACTTGGACTTGTGCAGAGCATTTGATCCCGTCCTGCATGACATCCTGGTCACCAAACTGGAGAAAAATGGTTTTGATGGATGGACCAGTTGCAGGATAGGGAACTGTCTGGATGGTCACACTCAGAGAGCTGCAGTCAATAGCTCAGTGTCCAGGTGGAGGGTGGTGTTGGGACCAGTGTTATTTAACATTTTTGTAGGCAACATGGAGAGTGGAATCAAATGCAGCCTCAGCAAGTTTGCAGATGACACCAAGCTGAGCGGTGCTGTTGATGTGCTAGAGGGAAGGGATGCTACTCAGAGGGACCTGGACAGGCTGGAGAGGTGGGCCCTTGGCAGCCTCATGAACTTGAGTGTGGCCAAGTACAAGGCCCTGCACCTGGGTCAGGGCAATCCCAAGCACAGGCACAGGCTTAGAGGAGAATGATTTGAGAGAAGCCTTGACCCTGAGGAGAAGAGTTGGTGTGGAGGGAGGTGTCCCTGCCTATAGCAGGGGGACTGGAACTAAATGACCTTAAAGATTCAGTCAGTTCTATTGTTTTTCTACCCTTAATTTTGCTTGAAAGGTTTTAGAATAAATGAGATTCTGGTTTCCATGAAAACTGTTTGCAGGGAGCTCCATTGTAGCTAGTAGGTCTGTCTTTAAGTTCAAGGGCAATAATGCATTGACTGTGTTGAAGAGAGAAATGACTCAGGAATGGATGATGGTTTAGAATAAAACATAATCCTACTTATTTTCTATGCAAATATGTGTAAGGAAAAGATGCTGCACTCAGTTCTGGAAATACCCTGACAAATATATCTCTACTGTTTCACAGCTGGAGATATCAAGATTGTTAAAGCACTGGAAGATGTGGAAGTGAATGAATATGGGAGTGCATCTTTTGTCTGTGAGATTTCACACGATGAGGTTCAGACCCAGTGGTACAAAGAGGACAACAAGCTGAAGGCTGATGACAACATCAGAATGCAACAAGATGGTAGGGTGTAAGCGGGGGGTCTTTCTCCTGAGTGGGGGGTGGGTTGGAGATCAAGCATATAAGACATCTGAAATGAAGTGAAGAGGGTTCAGAAGCGAGTTCCTCTTTTGTTTTGGGACTGAGGTTTAGGTGGAACAAGTGACATGGTGGGATGCTTAGTGTGGGACGTGTGATGCTATCCCACCATCCCACACTGCTGGGAGCAGGTAGGAAATGAGTGCAGTTATTTCCAAAGTGGGGGTGAACAGGGCAGTCAGTTCACCTCTCCAAAGAGGTTTTGTCTGACAGTGAGTGTGATCCTTCTGTATCAGATACTTTGAATTTGACGGTGGCCGCATTTGATCAGTCCTTGTAGAAGCCATGTTTAGATTCTGCTTTGGTCTGCTCCATTTCCAGTTCAAAGTCGTTGGACACTAAATGAGACAGCTGCATCTCAGTAAAAGATGTGTTTGAATAGCTGTGATGTGCTTACTATTCAGATTTACAGAGCTGAGGTTTTGTCCTTGGCTATAGCAAAGAAGTCAAATCAGGTGAAATTAATTGTATTTCTGAACTAGACAAGTTTAAGTTTGGTAGCACCTAAATTTGGTGCGGTTTGTCATTGATTTCATCTGAAAGAAATTTGCAGGCTTTTTATCTGCTGTTGTCCCCAGCGTAAGATTATCCATTCACATCCTAAAGTACTTGTTATATTTTCAACTCACTCTTATTTGAATAAAAGCCTCAACAATTGGGAGCAATTTAATAAGCACAGAACAAGAGCTGGACCTTGCATTTGGTAGATACTGTACAGTATTACTTCATAGAAATGTAGTCAATGGCATTCCCTATAGACAATCGTTTGTTTTATCTTTAGAGTCGTTCAAAGAACCATTGTGAACTTGACATTAATTGGAATGGAATACACGCAAGAGACTTTCCTCTTCTTCCAATTGTCCTCATCCTTTCTTCTCTTCCACCCCTGCTTTGCAGATTACCATATAGAAATCACCAGGAAGTTGGAGGACAAGACAGCTTTGGAACGTCATTCTGTCATCCTGTCCTGTGACTTCAGGCCTTCTCCAAAGGTTGTGAAATGGTTCAAGGGCTGCACACCCATCGAGCCCTCTGAGAAGTACAAGATCAAGAGGGATAAGCATTCAGTAGAGCTCAGAATTCTGAAGCTGAAGCCCGATGATGCTGGTGTGTACAAGTGCAAGGCAGGAATTGCAGAGACTGAGGCCACGCTGACAGCTGAAGGTATGAGCAGGGAGGGTGGCCTCTTCCATGTCCTATTTCACCTCAGATTTCTCTTCTTGAGGTTGACTTCTGCCGTTCTCTCCTGCTAACTTTATACATGTATTATCTTCACATAGATGATTACACAAAGATCATCTAGTCCAACCATTCTACCACATCCCAGTATGATTTATAGTAACAGTGGTAACAGTTCACCTTGTTTCCCCACAGCCCGCAATGTAGAAGTAACGAAGCACCTGCAGGATGTAGAAATTGAAGAAGAGAGCTCTGCTGTCTTCTCCTGCGAGCTGTCCCATAATGACGAGGACGTGGAATGGTTCCTGAATGGCAACCTCCTTTACACCAACAATTACAATGACATCAAGAACGTTGGCAATTGCTGCACACTGACAATGAAGCAGGTTAAGCCTGAGGATGCTGGCACAGTGACAGTGAAGTCAGACAAGGTGTCAGAAAGCGCACCTGAAGGTGATAGGTGGGTCTGATCACACCCCTCCTGGATGTAAGAGATGCTAAGGAGCTCCAGTTCATTCTATTGTGCAGCAGTCCTGCTTCTAAAGCTGACCTCTCTGGGGTGACAAGTCATCAGAGGCTTTCTTCCAGTGGAAGGTTCCATTGCAGCAGATATCAAAGAAGGAGGATGGTTTTGGTGTCCTGCCAAAGCATTCCATTGCTTTTTATCATCATTTTACTTAACACAAGGAGAGTTACAGGAGCAATTTCTTTTACTGCTTCAGTAACATGCAGTGTCAATGCTGTTGTCTCCAAGGATTTATGACTGAAGGAGAGATCATTCAGTGTGTGTTTTGCCTCTGGGATGACTAATGACCAGGCTGTGAGCAACCTGATCTAGCTGTGAATGTCCCTTTTTATTGCAGGGGAGCTGGGCTAGATGGCCTTTAAGGGTCTCTTCCAATTCTAAGGAACTTGTGCCTGAAGTGCAGAAGTGGATGAATTATACCACTTCTTCATATCCTCCCCATGATTACAGAGGAAATACAACAAAACAACATGCATGGTCTTACTGTTGTCATTTGCTTGAATACGAAGACGTCTCTTTTTTATGGTTGAGATTTTTGTTGATATGGGTCAGGAGGAACTCACACTTTTTAGCTTTCTCAATAGGCAAAAAGTTCCAGTTGCTGCAAGCCACCGAGGTAACCAATAGAGGGGCCCTGATCCCCCTTGTTCCATCGGGATGCTCTGGCACGGGATGTGCCTCAAATTCAAAGCTCCTTCCCACCTCCCAAGGAAAAGCAAAGCAACTCAAGCATCTCCAGCAAAGCTGCCCAGCAGACAGCAGGGAATGCAAACAGCTTCTGGCTGCTCCCCTGCACTCCTGTCCTAAGTAAGTGACCCCTCGAGGACTGGATGGGAAATCAGTGCATGACACACGTGAGTGTGCACAGCATTGTGCAAAGCAGTGGGGATCCATGTGTGTGTGTGTGTGTATTTGTGCATGGATGGTGTTGTACACACATTTGTGTCCATGAGTGTACAAACCAGTGGTGTTGCTCAGGTGTGTGTAGGTCTGTGGGTATGTGTGCAAGGACGAGCATGCACATATATGTATGTGCACAGGGGTGTGCAGAGTGTTGGAGCTGCACAAGGACATTGTGGTACCGGTGTGTGCGTGCACTTTGGGAGTGAAAGGAAGGGGTTACACATGTGTGAGTGTGTGTGCGCACAGGGCTGCACTAAGGGATGTGGTTGTGTGAGTGTGTGTGAGCACATAGATAGTGCGTGGATGCGGTGGCACAAATGTGTGCTTGCACAGGGCTGTGCTGAGGAGTTGGGCTGCACACAGGTGCACACAAAGGGATGTTTGAACCCTTTGCCCCTAAGAACAGTTTTCCAGTGTCTCTCGTCCAAGAATTCTTTGAACAGCCTGCAGCTGACTCTCCTGAAGCTCAGGGTCCTGACTTTGCTTTTTGCCAGGCCCGCATTCCTTGAGATGAGGAACTCTAGGAGGGCATGGTCACTACAGCCCTGACCACCTCCAGTCTTAACCCCTGCTGTGCAGCATGTCCAGTAATGCTTCCCTTCACAGAATCACAGAATCACAGAATTACCCGGGTTGGAAGGGACCTCAAGGATCATGTAGTTCCAACCCCCCTGCCTAGCAGGGCCACCAAACATACACATTTACTAGATCAGGTTGCCCAGGGCCCTGTCCAACCTGGTCTTGAACACCTCCAAGGACGGGGCATCCACAACCTCACTGGGCAGCCTGTTCTAGGACCTAACCACCCTTCTAGTAAAGAACTTTCCCCTAACATCCAACCTAAATCTTCCCTCCTTCAACTTAAAACCATTTCCCCTAGTCCTGCTATTATCAGCCCTTTCGAAGAGTTTACTCCCCTCCTGGGAGTAAGTTCCCTTCAGGTATTGAAAGGCTGCAATGAGGTCACCTCGCAACCTTCTCTTCTCCAGGCTGAACAAACCCAACTCCCTCAGCCTGTCCTCATAGGGGAGGTGCTCCAGCCCCCTGATCATCTTTGTGGCCCTCCTCTGGACCCTTTCCAAAATTTCCATATCTTTTTTGTACTGAGGGCTCCACACCTGGACACAGTACTCCAGATGGGGCCTCACAAGAGCAGAGTAGAGAGGGACGATCACCTCCCTATCCCTGCTGACCACCCCTCTCCTGATGGAGCCCAGGATCCCATTTGCTTTCCGGGCTGCCAGAGCGCACTGCTGGCTCATGTTAAGTTTCTCATCTATCAGGACCCCTAGGTCTTTTTCAGCCGAGCTGCTCTCAAGGACAACTCCTCCCAGCCTGTACAGGTGCCTGGGGTTCTTCCGGCCCAAGTGCAAAACCTTGCACTTTGCCGTGTTGAACCTCATTAGGTTCACCCGAGCCCAGCTTTCCAGCCTGTCAAGGTCCCTCTGAATGGCATCTGTTCCCTCCACCGTATCGACTGCACCACTCAGCTTGGTGTCATCAGCAAACTTGCTGAGGGTGCACTCCATTCCCTCATCGATGTCATTAATAAAGATGTTAAAGAGCACCGGTCCCAAGACAGACCCTTGAGGGACGCCGCTCGTTACCGGCCTCCACCTGGACATAGAGCCATTGACCACCACCCTCTGTCTGCGGCCTTTCAACCAATTGCTTATCCATCTAGTTGTCCACCCATCAAATCCACCTCCCTCCAATTTGGAGATGAGGATGTGATGGGGGACCATGTCAAAGGCCTTGCTCAGGTCCAGGTAAATGACATCGGTCGCCTTCCCTTCATCCACCAACGCCGTCACTCCATCATAGAAGGCCACAAGATTAGTTAAGCATGACCTTCCCCTGGTGAAGCCATGCTGGCTGTCTCGGATCACATGCTTGTTCTTTATGCGATCAAGCATGTTGTCCAGGAGGATCTGTTCCATAATCTTCCCAGGCACAGAGGTGAGACTCACCGGCCTGTAGTTACCCGGGTCGTCCCTGCTCCCCTTCTTGTAAATGGGAGTGACGTGACCCTTCCTCCAATCATCCGGGACCTCACCTGACAGCCACGACTTCTCAAATATGATGGAGAGCGGCTCAGCAACCACCTCAGCCAGCTCCTTCAGGACCCTGGGATGCACGCCATCTGGCCCCATAGACTTATACTCATTCAGTCTAAGGAGGCACTCTCGGACTTGCTCTACCCTTACAGTGGGGAGGGATTTACCTCCTTGGTCCCCACATGGAGGTATGGGGGTGCAAGACTTAGGGACGTGAAAAAGACTAGAATCCTGGCCACCAGTGAAGACCGAGGTGAAGAACTCATTCAGCACCTCAGCTTTCTCTTCATCTGTTGAAGCCATTTCTCCTTTTAAATTTACCAGAGTAGGCACGCCCATTTTGGCCTGTCTCTTCTGGCCAATGTACCTGTAGAAGGTTTTCTTGTTGTTTTTCACATCCCTCGCCAAGTTCAGTTCTGCCTGAGCCTTGGCTTTCCTGATCCCACATCTGCAAGTTCGGACGGCATCCCTGTATTCTTCCCGGGTGACACAGCCTTGTTTCCAGAGCTTGTACACCCCTTTCTTCACCCTCAGTTCTCTTAGCAGGTCCTTGCTGAGCCATGCCGGTTTTCTACCTCTCCTGCCCACTTTCTTAATCAGGGGAATGGAGACCTCTTGTGCTGCCAGGAGGGCATCCTTGAACAGTAGCCAGCTCTCCTCAACGTCCTTATCTTTGAGGGCAGCGCGCCAGGGGATCTTGGCCAGCATTCCATTGAGTAGCTTGAAGTCTGCTCTTCTAAAGTTGAGCATCCTGGTCCTGCTCTTTGCCAGGCCCACATCGCTTGAGATCACAAACTCAACCAGGGCATGATCGCTGGAGCCCAGGCAGCCTCCAACCTTGACGCCTTTGATGATCTCCTCAGCGTTGGTGAGCAGCAGGTCCAGCAACGCTTGACCTCTGGTCGGTCTGTCCAATACCTTCCCTTCTGCTTGGTGTGCTTAATGCTTGGCCCACAAAGTTATTCCCAGTGCAGTCCAGCAGTCTCTCAGACAGCTTGCAGCCAGCCATGCTGATTTCCCAGCCTGACTGGAATCCCCCATCAAGTTGAGAGTCAGTGAGCGCGGTGCTTCTGGTAGCTGCAGTAAGCAGGGCCCATCAACAGGCTCCCTTGACCAGGCGGCCTGGAGCAGACCCTCACCTCCAGAAGCCCATTATTGGTTCAGTCCCGAATTTTACCCGCAAGTTCTCAACGTGATCGTGGCTGTTCTTAGTCCTTTGCAGTCAGCTTCTTCATAGAGAGGGCAAATACCTTGCCCTCCGGAATTCCATAGTAACAATCATGTCTCCTTTATGTCAGGTGAGGTGTTTTTTGTTGTTGTTGTTTTTTGTTTGCTTGTTTGTTTGTTTTCCATTTTCTAGGTAGAAAATTTAATTTCTGAGCCAGGAGAAGAAGAAGTGCAACATGTAACAATCTTCCTGGCACTGTGCAGTTTGCATGAGTAGCCAAGTGCTCCTCAGGTAACGTGTGCTGCAGAGCTGACCTTGGTGGCAGGGGTTGTGTCTTCATTTTCTTCCTGTCATGTGGGAACATAAGAAGACTCTTCAGAGCAGGAGCTGCAGAGGAAGATGAACGGCATGAGAAGGTAAGGCTAGGAACCAAGGACACCTCCAGAAAGAACAGAAAAACTAAGTCATTTAAGATGCATGATGGCCGTGTGATACTGTCCGTGACTGGAGGAGAAGCACATGGCTAGGAATGACTGATGGCTCTGGTGGGATGAGTGCCTACGTGCGCCGTAAAGGAGAGTTTGTGGGATGTTCTGTGGACATGTGAAGGCTGTGGGAAAGTTAAGAGAGAAAACGTGTGAATTCACAGAAGTGGTATTAGAACCTGGAATAAACCATTTGGATCACTCACATCTGAGTCCGTGCCAGATTGTCGCACTGTCAGAACCTGAGGCCTGGGATTTTCCTTTAGTAGTGCCAACTGCCTGTTGTAAATGAGAAAAGATATTACTAAACATAGCTTCCCTCCTTGTAGTTTTGATATTTCTGTCTTTGCATTCCTTTAGCACCCAGGGTGTTGATGCAGCTGCACAAATCCGCTGTACTGTCCTCCTGTTTTGCATGGAAGAATGGTAAAATAGCAATCTCTGGGTGAAATTTTGTTCAGGCGTTTTCCTTTCTGTGCCCCTAGGAAGCAATGGCTTGGAAATGGCAGTGCCGCCTGGGAACCCACACAGCAACCCAGTATCTCATTGTCTGGGTCTGTGAAAAACCACAATGATGACAAAAGATGTTTCAATTCTGTCTGTGCTGTCAGTGCAGCCCTGAGGAGCAGTGTGGGCATGGCATGGCAGGGAGAAGGGATTTCCCTTCCAATGGGAAAGTGCCTGTTCATGTGTTGGTATGTAACCGCTCCATGGCCTGCTCCATGTGCTTCTGAATGGGCAGCTCAACTTTTGTGTCACTCAGCCACCTGTGGCAGAGGTCAGGATTAGTGCCTTTCAAGGAGCTGAGAAGCATTTCTTGCTCAAGTCCTGCTTCCAAGCTTAACCACCTACAATGAAGTAGATGTCGTTTTTCTGGTGTCCTTCAATTCCGTGTCCGCATTTTCCCAAAAGCAAAAGAATTTGGAGTTAACCAGCTGCAGTGAAGTGAGCGATTTCAGTGCCTATTTCTGATGGTGGCAATGAGTTCAGAGGTCACACTTAATTGACGGTGCCTGTTTCCATTCTGACAAAGGCTGTAGTTTCAGCTGACTTCCCGAGGCTGCCATGTGTGGTGGTGACACAGCCTTGGGCTTGTGCGTTTGCATGACTCCCACCTTTCCTTTCTGTGTCTTGCAGGTCAGCTGGTGCTGGAAGCGGCCGGTATCTGAGTAGGAATGAAGGTGAGTGCAGGAGCAGCTGCTGAGGGGAGGAAGGAAGTCCATGCTAATGAGCTCTGAAGCATCTGCGGGTCCGGTACCAGAATAGGCAGCAGTGATGCAGGGGGCTCCTCGGCAGGAAGCTGGCTGATCCAAATGCTTGCTGAGAGTTTGGAAGCCCAAACCCTTATGGTCTCTGTAAGGGTGGTTAATAAAAAGATATTAACCAAGATGGTGGTAAATAGCCTAAGGTTATTAGCAAAGGGAAACTCACCAATATCGATACCTTGACTAGAAAGCTGAGGCAGCCTCAACTAGGGAGCAATCTCTAAGACATGCTGTCTCAGTGGTGGTCAGCCTTTAAATGAGGTCTCAGAGGAGGTTGAGTCGAGGTCCACCCCTTCTGGGAGCACAGCTAGATTACTCTCACCTGTGCTCCCGCAGCTGACCCAATACTTGCCTCAGCTGATTAATCAGAGGTTCAAGCTGTGATTTCCCATACAGTCTCTAAGCTGAAGGCAGCATCTCCTTGATCTGATGGTGGTGTGCCTGAGTGAGGGAGTGATCCAAGCTGGATGCAGAAGAGTCATCTTAATTTCTCTGCTATTTTACTTCAGATGACACCTATTGGGTGTTGGTTTCTTAAAATTTGGATCTAGGAGGTGGTCTCTTCCTTTGCTTCTGATGAAAGCACAGAAGTGCAGCAGGAGTAGAAGACAAAGAGGTTTTCTTGGTGACAGGAACACCAATTATTTGATTCAAATGTGTAACTGATGTAGATGGTGAAGAACAGATCTGCCTCAAAGACATGCTTGATCACATAAGAAATGAGCATGTGATCCAAGACAGGCAGCGTGGCTTTAGCAGGGGAAGGCCATGCCTAACCAGTCTGGTGGCCTTCTATGATGGAGTGACGGCATTTGTGGACAAAAGGAAGGTAACAGATGTCATTGACCTGGACTTGAGCAAGATCTTTGACATTGCCCTCCACCACATCCTTATCTCTAAACTGGAGGGATGTGGATTTGACAGGTGGACCACCTGGTGGATAAGGGATTGGTTGAAAGGCCACAGACAGAGGGTGGTGATTCATGGTTCTATGTCCAGGTGGAGGCCGATAACAAGTGGTGTCATCCAGGAGTCTGTCTTGGGACCAGTGCTTTTTTACATGGTTATCAGAGACACCAATGATGCAATGGAGTGCACCTTCTGCTGTTTGCTGAGTGGTGCGGTTGACGCAGTGGAAGGAAGGGATGCCATTCAGAGGGAGCTCAACCGAGAGGTTGGCCTACGTGAATCTAATGAGGTTGAACACAGCAAAGTGCAAGGTTTTGCACTTGGGCTGGAGGAATCCCAGGCATTTCTACAGACTGGGAGGAGCAGTCCTTAAGAGAAGCCCCGCAGAGAAGGACCTGGGGGTCCTGGTGGATGAAAAACAGAACGTGAGCCATCAGCGTGCTCTTGCAGCTCAGAGAGCAAATGGTCCCCTGGGCTCCATCAGAAGAGGGGATGGCCAGCAGGGACAGGGAGGTGAGTGATCTTCATGATCCTTGAGGTCCCTTCCAACCCGGGCCATTCTATGATTCTGTGATTACACTCGCTGTCAGAAAGAATGGCAGCTGTACAGAAGCTGGATATATTTTGGGACAGTTCTTGTAACCAGTTGATTTTAAGACCTTGCCCGAGTCAAGAGTCTAAATTGAGTGTCAGAAGAAAGCTGGTAAAGTGGCTATTGCTCATTCTTTTTCATTTGCTGATTCTTTCATTCGGGTTCCTTTTCCAAAGGAGATTCTGGTGATGGAAGCAATTGAAGAAAGAACCAAAGCAGCTCTTGCCAAGAGTGCTTGAAGTCCCTGTGGAGAGAAGCAAAGAACTTGGGCTTCCTCTGGGATGCTCCCCACCATGTCTCAGGAAGGAGACAACTGCTGTTCCACTTTCTGCTCTTTGTGTGGAAAGGTACGTCTGGGTTTCTTCTGCTTGTTTATTCTTTCTTTTTCAGGCTTTGAAGGAGAAGGGGTGGAGCAACGGGAGACTCACTGGTCGTTTGTTACCTCAAGAACAGGATGGATTCTGCATTGACTGTGAAAAACCTGGGCTAGTAGCATGGGCATGTTTCAGGCTGGACTTTTCCTTCTTGGTTTCCTTTTGGCTACAGGGAGACAGCTGTCTAAAGGTGTGTTTTCATACCCACTCTCCAAAACCATGTTTCATTGTTGCAGGTGGTTCAGTGTGCTCTTGCAGTGCAGATGCTGTAGTTTGCTGTAGAATCTGAATTGTTTCTGTTCCTAGGGGAGGACTGGGAGGAGGTAGTGAGAAGAGAATTCAATGCCTTAGGTGTATCCTAGTGAGAAATGTTGGCATGAGGTGCTGAAAGTCTTGAGTTGTCAAAGGCCAGTGAGGCTCAGACTCCTTAACCTGCTGGAGCAGGGTGGAAGCAAGGAGTGGGCACTGCCGTCCCACAAGCTGCGCTTGGTTCTGGTCTGCCAGGTCTGTGCTGGCCTGGATTTCTTCTGAGAAGTTTGTTGGAGCTGCTTGGAGTAGTGAAGGGTGGGGAGGAAGTGCTGCTCAAGAGCTAAGGCTCTGCATGATCATCTTGGATGGTTTTAACCATGATATCTGAAGACATAGTTTCCATCAGAATGATCCCAACATTGTGCGAGTGTCTCAGATGTATGAGAGCACCCGCCTCCTCCAGCTGAGCCATAGGAAAGCTAACTGTGCCCAGTAATTACAGCTTCTGCAGATTGAATATGCTTCCAAGTGTTTTCCTTAGTGATCAATAATGTCCCAGCACTCTGAGATTCCATCTCTGGCACAGTCTGGAGCATCACTGCAATCCTTGGTTGCTGGAGGGCACGTGGTGAGTGCATGGACAGGGTGGCACAAACGCGTGCGTGTGCTGAGGAGTTGGGTTGCACACAGGTGCACACAAAGGGGTGTTTGTGGAAGGTGTAGGCACGTAGGTGTTCCCAGGGATGGTTTGCACACGTCTGTGAATGCAAAGGAGGGCACACGATGCAGAGTGTGCATGGGGGTGTGCAAAGCAGGCAGGGTGGTGAATGGGTGTGCGTGTGCACATGGATAGGGGAAGGTTGGGGTTACAGGTTGACCTGTGCTGAGGTGAGTGGGGACTCACGGTGTTGCTCAGTGGTAGATTGGTTCACACTGAGTGCTAACAGGAAACTCGCACACCCTTTTTGTTTCAGCTGTGCCAGCGCTGTGATCCCTTGCTGCAGGGATGGGGTGTTGGAAGGATGGTGTGCGTGCCGAGCTCCCATCTCTTGCAGGAATCAAGTGTAGAGCAAAAGGAATGTTTGGGCCAGGTGACTGTAAGAAGGCTGGCTGCTTTGGATGGTGGTAGCTGATGGAAACGGGTGCTCTGGGGACCGTTCAGCTTTTAACAGAAGACAGGGGTCCTGCAGCAAGAACGACTAGGTTCTCAAATGGCTTCAGACGTGCACACCGACTACATCCCCGCAGACATTTACCGGTAGGTGGCTCTTGCAGAAGAAGATTCAAGCAGCAGAACCTTTTGCTCAGCTACAGCACACAAATGCTACAAAAGCAGGAACAACCTGCAAGCTCTGGGTCTGTTTGTCTTGCACAGGCATGCACTAACTGCGTTTGATGGTACCCCCCATCCTTGATTTCCTTCCCTGCTTCTTGTCTGATGACGCTGCTGAGCCAGGAACAAGCTGCCCAGTGTGGCAGAGCATGGTGCAGAGCTGTGCTGGGACCTCCTCCCCTTCATCTGCTGCAGATCAGTGCCCCACACGTGCCATTGGGATGCTCTGGCACGGGATGTGCCTCCAACCCAAAGCTCCTTCCCACCTCCCAAGGAAAAACAAAGCAACCCAAGCATCTCCAGCAAAGCTGCCCAGCAGACAGCAGGGAATGCAAACAGCTTCTGGCTGCTCCCCTACACTCCCGTCCTAAGTAAGAGACCCTATGAGGACTGGCTGGGAAATCAGTGCATGACACACGTGAGTGTGCACAGGATTGTGCAAAGCAGTGGGGTTCCACGAGTTTGTGTGTGTGTGTATCTCTGCTGTTATGAAAGCATGGGAAGACTTACTGAGTCCCAGATAATTACTTATCCTCAAATGATTTTTCCTGGCCAAAGTTAGAGCCTCTCACAGGTAATCGAGATCAACAGGCTGTTGTTGCACAATCAACAGACACAATCTAGATGATCAGCTGAGGAAAATAAAGCATCATGCGAAGGGTACTAGATAAGTGAGCAGCTTGAGATCTGCACATTTATGTGATGCTCATGGTCTTAGACAATATTTGCCTAGAGAGGTCACATTGAATGAAAGCAAACTCTAAGATGAATGAAAATATGCACAGGAGAAGAAGCCTCTGAGGCTTCTCAAGTGTTATGACCAGAAGACATAAACTCTGTTAAAGCAAACGTTTCTCTCTATTTTTTGTGTTATTCCAGGCAGGCCTTGATTACCGCCTGAACACATGCTGTGGAAGCCCAGCTTATGCAGCACCAGAGCTAATCCAGGGCAAAGTGTCTATTGGCTCAGAGGGATGTAGAGCGGTGTTTGTTTTCCCCTCTTTCCCTTCCCTCTCCACAGAGCATTTAAAGGCAGTGGAGCTCAGGTAGGCTCTCTTGGTTTCCCTTCTGAATTCTGCTAGGTTGCATCGCTTGGTAGCTCTCAGAAGCTGTCAGTGGCCACAGACTAGAAAAGTGCAATTGGTCTCAGTTCACAGCTGGCTGGTTCGTCTCAGGCTAATCCTGAACTGCCTCAAGCGACTGCTTTGGTGCTCTACAGAACAGCAACTTCAGAGATCTCTTTCTATTACTAAGTTTTTGAAAGAGCAATTTGCTCTGTTAATTATCCATCATTTTTGTGCAGTCTGTTTTGTCAGACTTGTCTTTAGCTTCCAAGTTGTATGTGAAGAATTGTTTCCGTTGTAATGCACAATGTACTAAAAATTGAGAGATGAAAATGTGAAGAGTTTTTCCAGCTTTGATTTCATGTCTGGAATTTTGGAACCCACTACATGCAGTTGTTAATCTGTCCAAACTGGTCTGGTTTGGAATGCCCTCGTACTTCTTGAATCGCTGTTAAAGGCGGAGCAATTCCTACAAGTGCCATGGCCCCACTGTTGTTCTAATTCTTGTTTCTTTGTTTTCCACACACTGCTTTTCAAGCCTCCTTTTTCTTTACAGTCAAAGTGAGAACTGCACTGTGTCTGAACCTTGTTGTGCCTCTACATAAAGAGAACCGAACAGCAGCAAAGCCAGACAGGTGACTGTGCTGACAGCTCTCGTAGCCAGTAACACGTAACTGTGCTAAATCCCTTGTGACGGCTTTGATTTCATTTTTGCCAGTGAAATCCTTGTAAAAGGAAGTGCAGCAGTGTGATGAGCTAAGGTGAAGATGCTGGTTTTAGTAGTGCTCTAAGCTGAGTGGAAGGGCAATTGAATGAGGGTTATATGCTTTCTCTGGGACGATAAGGTTTTATTTCCTGAGGGAAAGAGCCAGCTTTTCATGGGCTATATGTGGGCTTTGGCAAGGGCAGACAATCCAGTCTGTCAGGAAGCCATTTGAGGTGCTTCAGGTTTGTAAGCTTGTCTTTTTGTTTTTCAGGCGGATATTTGGAGCATGGGTGTAGTGCTGTATGCTCTGCTGTGTGGGTTTTCCCTTTGGATGATGACAATATGATGGCACTCTACAGGAGGATACCAGTGGGTATCAGTGGTGCTAGAATACACTGAGAAGGGAAATAGCTGAGCTTGACAAGAGGCCTTGCTTTTCGGATGGCAGAACATGCTGAGCTGTGGGTAGAAAGGCCACAGCACAGTCTGCTGAATATTGTCCCTGTTTTTGCTGCTTTGTCTACCAGTATTTTGTGGATTTGGTTCTACACTAGGTTGGCCTATGTGGCACTGTAGCCTAATTCTGTACCATGATAGCATACAGAATTTAAGGAGAAGTATTTTCTTGCCAATGGGCTGGATTTTTTGTATCTGGTTCTTCAACTGGCTGCTCCCTATACTATCTGTAGTAAAAAATACAGACACATCATTTGATTTCCCTGAAATGAATGTTCCTAAATGCCAGCTCTTCTCATGTCTACAAAGATCAAAGTTCTGCATTTGCTATTAGAATTTCCTCTTCCAGAATCAGGAGGTAATGTAGGACCCCACAGATTGCCTTCAGAATCCAACAGTTAGTTCTGTTTCCTTTCGGAGTGCATAACAACCTGAGCACATGAATTGAATGGCGTGGCTTTTTAGTCTGGTACAAACTCTGCTGTACACTGAAACCTGATCCATTTGTAAGCAGGACTTTGTCCATCTCTGCAGGACAGCAGAAAACCCTTTGTGCTAATCATGATGCCAAGAAGCAGAATGCGGCAAATGGCAGATGATCCAACTGCTTCAGGTGTTCATTTCCTTAAAACTGAGAATAGTTTTGGACTGAGAGTTTGTAAGCAGAACAGAGCTCTTAAAGCTGTCAGAGATTATTTCTGCACTGTTCAATTCTATCTGCACAACATACACAGGATCTCAGAACTGCGTTGCTTGAATTGGTGGAACTTGTTGAAGTGAACTGGGATGAGCAAGTTTTAGAACTTAGTCAGAATGCAGTAAAAAATGGATAATCTCATGAGTATTAAGGTACAGGCTTGCTATTTCTGCACTGAATTTGTTTTTATTTTACATGGCTGTGATCTGAAAGTTGCTTGAAACGCAGGCACCTAGGCACTGTTGTGTAACTGAATTTCACACGATGGGTCCTGAAATATCCTGGAATCAAAAACTCTGACTTGTTTTAAGTCTGCTGCTTGAGTCTAATCAGGGTCATAGTGTCTGTGTGCAGTGTTTCTTTCCCTGTAATGCTCCACATCATTTCATTTTGGGAATATTGAAGGAAATGGACTATGTGCCATAACTGTTGTTAGAACAAAGTATGTCTGGTGTGATCTTATGCATAGGTTCTGTAACTGCTCTTCACAACTCAGGTGTTTGACCTTCCTTTTGGTGAAGTGATGAAATACTGCTGGTTTCTATTTGTGCTTCTAGGCACCTTGAAGCTCTTAGGAATAGAACAATTGTCTCCAGTTCTTTTCAATGATATCAGTAACAGCTCGAGTGTTGCTGCCCACTAGGTAGACCCAAAGAAGCAGATTACAGTGAAACAACACACGAGCTGGACCTGAATGAGGATCACTTTCAAGACAGTGGCTATGCTGCTTCAAGCCTACTTGCTTCTTCCTGCCGCCACTCTATTACCAAGTATCAACAACCTTTCATGATTCAACTTGCAAATGTTTGAAACTAACCCTTGTGTTTCTATGCCTTCCTAGGTGATTCGAGCCCTTGTCAACCCCAAAGATCCAAACCAAGCAGTGTCTTTCCATCAATGGAGAGTTCTTATTAAGCATGAATTGCTGCAATTCGGATGACAGCCTTCCACATGGTAACAGTGATGGACACAAGGGGCTCATCCACGTTCATGCTCTCATATCTCCTGGCTCTGCTGAAGCTCGTGACCTGAGCCTGCCAGACACAGCAGTCACCTGCCTGGATTGTGACCCAGCGCCTTTGCAGTGCTGCCCATCCCAAGCACAGCCCGAGTGTCCCAGCAGCAGCACCACCATGCAGGAGCAGGGCAGCATCAGTGAGGTGAAGCTGAGCATCTTAGATGGGGACTTAGAGTCAGGCTGCCAGTCCCAGGCACCAGGCAGCAGCACCAGCTCTGAGCCACTCTCATCTTGACAAGAGGAGTCCCATCTTCACCCTTGACCTCTCAAGCCCTCCTGTCTTTTATTGAATAAAGTCACTCTCATGCTCAGTCATCGCCTCGACTGCATTCTGAGTCTTCAATCACAGGGATTGGGATGAATGCAACAAACAGCAAGGCAGCTCAGCTTGCAATGCTATGGCTGTGGGGTTCATGCAGGCAGAGCTCTGGGTTCCCATTTTGCCTGGCTTTGGGATGTCTGCAGCAAGATCTCTACCATTTTGTATGGGAGCAAATAATCTCTAGCATATGGGACTGATATATCCCAGTCTTCCTGGCTGTCACTTTGTGATACTTTTCAAAGCCTTCTGATACTCTTTGATGCCTTGGCTGCTCCCTAACACCTCTGTCCTCCTGCCATGTTGACTCACGTCTCCCACTTTTAAGCTGGCTTTGCAGATCATCTCCAGCCCTGTCATCATCACGCTGCAGCAGGAGGTGCTCACCTGGCCCAATGTCTGGCAGTACTGCTTGTTCTGCAGATGAGCAGCTGCCTCCTCATCTCTTCAGCTACAGTAGTTTTTCTCAGGGCAGTTAGATGCAGTCATGCTCCTCTGGATTTGGTGTGTTAAATCCATGCTGCATGGCAGCAGTCAGTGCAATACAAAGGTGTTCTGTGTGCCATAGCATTTCTCCAGGGGCTGCCAAAGGTAGAAGCACAACACAGCACCATCCTTCTGACAGTAATGTCTGTGAGTGTTAGACATGTGAGCACTGCATCATCCCCAGCGTGTCAGTGCTTTTCCACACCAACCTGACTCTCACACTCTGCACTGAATGTAACTCTGCTCTTGTGGAGACAAATGCTTTCTGTCACATTCTCCATCCCTGCAACCATTTGCCAGTAGGCAGCTCTTGCAGAAGAATCAAGCAGCAGAACCTTGTGCTCACCCTACAGCATGCAAATGCTATGAA
Source organism: Coturnix japonica (assembly GCF_054131305.1). Taxonomy (NCBI): domain Eukaryota; kingdom Metazoa; phylum Chordata; class Aves; order Galliformes; family Phasianidae; genus Coturnix; species Coturnix japonica. The sequence continues at coordinate 4,873,830 of NC_140687.1, read as the reverse complement.
AGCAGAAATAACCTGGCATGCTCTGGGTCTGCAAGGCTGCACAGATGGGAGAGGTAGATTGTGTTTTTGCAGTGGAAGTTTCCAGTATTTTCAGTACATAGTGTAGGCCCTAACTGAATGTATAACCCTCTTGTAAAACAGCTGTATAAGTAGTTTTTCCACCAAGAAAGTTGCTGAACAGAATTAAGTTCAGACTGGGGGCATTCTGACATGGGGAGAATTGAGACAAGCACAAGATAAATACAGGGTGGGTAGAGCCCAGCACAGGACAGAATGAATGTACTGACTTTTGGAAACATTGCCCTTCTCTGTCCGCAGAAAAGTACAAGGCAGACCTAAAAACAAGAGGTTGGTAATTGACCTTCTATGGAAATGAATCCTAGCCACAGTCTCGAGGAGTCTGTGAGCCTGAGATGCTCAACCAATGAGAGCCATGAGAGCATCACCTGCAGTGGGTTTAGGGCACAGAACAGAATTGATTTCACTGACTGGTGTGCAGTTTCTCCCTTGCCAATAGGGGATGTGCGCGCAGTATTGCAATAATGAATAAGCACTGCTGCTATCGCTGCCATCTTTGCCTAACTAGAAATCTTTGACTTTGAGAGTTTCTCACACAAGGGGAGAGGGTAAGAAAGTAAAGAGGCACAGAAAACTAAGGGAAACTGCTCTTCTTTATCTTATCTATAAAAATTGATACGATGCTGTTGTGCATTTTTTTTAATTTTATTTTTAATTTTTTGCTAATGTCAGTTAGATTGTTTTAAAATATCCACACACCAAAATCTGACTACCAAGCAAATGTAATGAAAATGAAATGAAGGTGAGTTAGTGGAAAGCACAAGGCCATATTATATTAGGCTCCAGCAAATTTACAGGCAGTCACTGCACGAAGAGGTAGATCTGAGTTGCACATTATATGATTCCCACAAAGATTAAGGAAATCTGAAGCTTTCAATATATTTTTTTAATTCTTTTTTCATTTCATTTTTAAACACCTGACCCAGACCCCAACCCTCACAGGAGCTGTAAAGATAACAGCATTAACCAGCAATGTAACTCTAATCCTAACCCTTACCCTGATTCTAAAATCGTCCCTAACTCCAAATGCAACAACAAAAATGATGCTAGAAGTCTGTAGCAAAAGGAACCTTAACCCTGATCATAATCCAAAAAAAAAAATCATTATGGTAACAATAATCTTTACCTTAAGAGTAATATTAATCAGAGCCCAGATGATGCCTGCATCCAATCAGAAGCATGCTTTGCATTATTTAAGAGTTGTATTTTTTCCAATGAACTCTCTCTATTAACACGTTTATAAAGTAACAGAGTCTGTTCTTTTTCTCCTGACACTGTGCCTTACTCCTGACATCCCCTGGAAATGACCCAGATAGGGCACCATCAAAGTAATGCTAATAGTAATGTCAATCCTAAGGGTATCTCTAGCCTCAGTGTTAATGGGACGCTAACAACAATCCCAACAGCCTTAAACATTCTGGTGGTGTGAAAGAGGTGCTGCCTTGCACATGCTGGGCAGTCCCATTGCCTGTTAAATGCAGGCGGCAGCGTAGAAACATGATGCCCGTGGTCAGAATGCCCTGTGGCAGATCCTGGCACCGGAGAACTGACCGGAGAACCATGAGAGAACTGACAACAAATCACGCGACATCAGAACCGACCCAGTGGTTATTTACAAGCCTTGGGAGACCCAGACAGGATCTCAGAGTGGTGAATGTAGGTACAGAAGTTGTTACTACTCTGTTTTCTTCTAAAAGAAGTGTTTTTTTTTCATCTCAGAAGTTGGGGGGGGGGGGGGGGGGGGGGACGGGGGGACGGGAAAGGGATATCAATTTAATTACTCATTAATTTATTGACAGACATTCACGTTTGCTACGTTTGGAGAAGTTTTTATTTGTTTGCTGTGGTTTGATTTTTTTTTTTTCTTTTTTTTTCCCCCCTTCCCTCCTCTTCCATCTTTGTGTTCTTCCCCTATAATCAAAAGAACGGATCCCCAGGGTTTGTCCCGCAGACGTTCTTTCCGTGGTCTCTGCTGCCACCTGCTGGCCAATAAGCGGAACTGCCACTGTTGGGCGTTTGGTGCCGCAGGAAGCACAACGCAGATCTGAGTTCTGACCGGTCTACGCAGCAAATCCGCCAATCTTTACTGCGATAAGCCCTCCAGACAAGAGCATAAAGTCTTTGCCTGAGGGCAGGGTTAGTAGTAATGGATGTCAGTTTTGAAATTTCCAGTCCATTCACCATAGCACTTTCTGCCTCCATGTCCCATAACCAGAGCAGCTATGCTGGCATGCTCTCCTGGTTTCTGTCTAAACCACTGTACTATATCCATCAGTTCAGCTGCTGTATTATGGGCAGCAGGGTTTGGGGGGTGGACACTGGTCAGGGCACTCCCACCAGCCTATCCTGCATTTTTTTTTTTTTTTTTTTTTCATTTTTGGGTTACAATCAGTCAGATCTCAAATAGATCTAGTCCAAATGGAACCTCAAAATCTGACCTTTTAGTGCCTTCATTTACAGAGTCCATTTTATACAGATTCCCTTGTACAGGGCCCCCATGGTCCTCCAGACAGTTGTTACTGATCTTCCATAGGAGAATGATTGAATTAAGATTTTTCCCATCAAAACTGCCACCTGTCTTTCCAATTTTTCAACACTATCATTCAATAGCTGATTTGCATCAGCCTGAGCCTCTTCAGTTATGTTCAGACAGTTCAAGGCCATTAAAAGTGGCCATGCCACCATGAACACAGCTAACTGTCATTCTCAAGTTGTAAGTATGTCTTTGCTAAGACCATGGAAATACTCAGTCAGGTGGGCCAGGGACTCATGGACCCTCCCTCCGTCCCACACAGGGCCCCATTTTTCAGTGACAGAAGCAGTGCTGCATTTTGAGGATCCTAGGAATCCCAGGACATGCCCTGACAAAAGGTCATTCAAAGGGGTAGTCTTTCCCCATCCAAACAACTCCATGATATTCACAGAATCACAGAATTGTAGGGGTTGGAAGGGACCTCCAGAGACCACTGAGTCCAGTCCCCCTGCCAAAGCAGGTTCCCTACACCACAAAAGAGGTACGAAGAGGTAGATCTGAGTTGCACATTATATGATTCCCACAAAGATTAAGGAAATCTGAAGCTTTCAATATATTTTTTTAATTCTTTTTTCATTTCATTTTTTAAACACCTGACCCAGACCCCAACCCTCCTAGGAGCTGTAAAGATAACAGCATTAACCTGCAATGTAACTCTAATCCTAACCCTTACCCTGATTCTACAGGGGACTGTCTGAAACGGACATCAATTCAATTACTCATTTATTTATTGACAGACATTCAAGTTTGCTACGTTTGGAGAAGTTTTTATTTGTTTGCTGTGGTTTGGTTTTTTCTTTTTTTCTTTTTTTTTTCCCCCTTCCCTCCTCTTCCATCTTTGTGTTCTTCCCCTATAATCAAAAGAGAACGGATCCCCAGGGTCTGTCCCGCAGACGTTCTTTCCGTGGTCTCTGCTGCCACCTGCTGGCCAATACACGGAACTACCACTGTTGGGCGTTTGGTGCCACAGGAAGCACAACGCAGATCTGAGTTCTGACCGGTCTACGCAGCAAATCCGCCAATCTTTATTGTGATAAGCCCTCCACATGGCATTGCGCATGCACTCGAACACGCAACAGGCATAGATTTCTCTTAACTCCTTGAGGAGCAGGCAAGCAGAACAACTGAGCGCACCACTGCTTGTGATTGGGCCACCCCCATCATAGAGATGTGTGTTAGATCTTTTACCCACCCCTGGACTGGCCTTGTTGTTTAACGATAACCTCTGAAATCTGAGCTACTGGTTCTACCACCTGTAGTGTAGAATAGGTAGCCAATAAATGCTTTTCAACTGTGATGTATCTTTATTCTGCTCCATGCCAAACCTGTGGCCAAAACCTCATAGGGGTTCACAAAGAACTCTGGCTCTGCCAGAGCCCCCATCCAGACCCTTCTTGAGTTACATTCACATCTAGTTTGGCTGAAAAGGTTGGACTATAAATACTCAGTGCTTGGGCCTGTTTAACAGATATTTTTTCCTGATTATGCTGTCCATCGATCTTTTTAAACTGAACTCCTGCTCTAATCTGGTCTTTAAACATTTGTTGTCTCAAGACCCTAATGGGTCCAGACTGGATTACCTTAGGGGCTGGACGCCTAAGTCATGGCAGCAGATGGTTCTCTGCCTTTCTCAGACCTTTCCACCACCATTCAGAGCCTGCATCTGGCCGTAGGCACTCTTGTCTCCCCATCAATTGGGCAGCCTGTTGTATTACAGCACCTGAGGGCCACTGGGGGGTTCAGTATGGATAACATAGACCCATACTGATGTAAAGGTGATGGCTGTAGGATGAGATCCCTCGTTCCTGATGAAAAATTTATTGACTGGGCTCTCAAAATCATCTTCATAGATTGCCTCTTTCATGCTTAATTCTCTAATATAATTTTGTTAGTCCTCCATAGAGGACCACAGGCTGATATTTAATGGTATGTCATTCTTATTTGGCCATGTTATATGACACACAGCCATAAATCATTCACTGATCAAATGGCTATCCTCATTATGTTGGACAGAGCATACAGTCTTTGCCTGAGGGCAGGGTGAGTAGTAATGGATGTCAGTTTTGAAATTTCCAGTCCATTCACCACAGCGCTTTCTGCCTCCATGTCCCATAACCAGAGCAGCTATGCTGGCATGCTCTCTTGGTTTCTGTCTAAACCACTGTACTATATCCATCAGTTCAGCTGCTGTATTATGGGCAGCAGGGTTTGGGGGGTTGGATACTGGTCAGGGCACTCCCACCAGCCTATCCTGCATTTTTTATTTTTTTTTTTTTCATTTTTGGGTTACAATCAGTCAGATCTCAAATAGATCTAGACCAAATGGAACCTCAAAATCTGACCTTTTAGTGCCTTCATTTACAGAGTCCATTTTATACAGATTCCCTTGTACAGGGTCCCCATGGTCTTCCAGAGAGATGTTCCTGATCTTCCATAGGAGAATGATTGAATTAGGCTTTTTCCCCATCAAAACTGCCACCTGTCTTTCCAGTTTTTCAACACTATCATTCAATAGCTGATTTGCATCAGCCTGAGCCTCTTCAGTTATGTTCAGACAGTTCAAGGCCATTAAAAGTGGCCATGCCACCATGAACACAGCTAACTGTCATTCTCAAGTTGTAAGTATGTCTTTGCTAAGACCATGGAAATACTCAGTCAGGTGGGCCAGGGACTCATGGACCCTCCCTCCGTCCCACACACGGCCCCATTTTTCAGTGACAGAAGCAGTGCTGCATTTTGAGGATCCTAGGAATCCCAGGACATGCCCTGACAAAAGGTCATTCAAAGGGGTAGTCTTTCCCCATCCAAACAACTCCATGATATTCACAGAATCACAGAATTGTAGGGGTTGGAAGGGACCTCCAGAGACCACTGAGTCCAGCCCCCTGCCAAAGCAGGTTCCCTACACCACGTTGCACAGCTCAGCATCCAGGCAGGTCTTGAATATCTCCAGAGAAGGAGATTCCACAACCACCCTAGGCAGCCTGTTCCAGTGCTCTGTCACTCTCACCGTAAAGAAGTTATTGCACACATTAGTGCAGAACTTCCTATGGTGCAGTTTCTGTCTGTTTCCCCTTGTCCCGTCTCCACACACTGCTGAAAAGAGTCTGGCCTCAACACTTTGCCCCCCACACCTCAAATATTTATAGAACCTGGATCCTGTCCCCTCTCAGCCTTCTTTTCTCAAGGCTAAACAGACCCAGTTCCCTCAGTCTCTCCTCATTGGGGAGATGCTCCAGGCCCTTCACCATCTTAGTGGCCCTCTGCTGGACTCTTTCTAAGAAATCCCTGTCTTTTTTTTACTGGGGAGCCCAGAACTGGACACAATATTCCAGATGAGGCCTCACCAGGGCAGAGTAGAGGGGGAGGATCACCTCCTTCGACCTGCTGGACACGCTCTTTTTAATGCACCCCAGGATGCCATTGGCTTTTTTGGCTACAAGGGCACACTGCTGGCTCATGGTTAATCTGTCGTCCACCAGGACGCCCAGGTCCCTCTCAGCAGAGCTCCTCCCCAGCAGCTCTTCCCCCAGCCTGTACCGGTGCATGCAATTATTTCTCCCTAGGTGCAAGACTCTACACTTGCTTTTGTTAAACCTCATCCGGTGTCTTACTGCCCGGCTCTCCAGCCTGTCCATGTCTCGCTGAATGGCAGCACAGCCTTCAGGTGTGTCAGCCAATCCTCCCAACTTCGTGTCATCAGCAAACTTGCTGAGGGTGGTCATTGATGAAGATGTTGAACAAGACCGGACTGAGCACAGACCCCTGGGGGATGCCGCTCGTTACAGGCCCTCAGCCAGACACTGCACCGCCAACGACAACACTCTGCACTCTGCCAGTCAGCCAATTCTCGACCCACTTCACTGTCCAATCACCTATCCCATACTTCCTCAGCTTTGTTATAAGGATGTCATGGGAGACTGTATCAGTTATAGAGGTTATAGAGTTCAATTCCTGTAGTCAATTTGGCGGCCCAGGTGGGACCAGCTCTGTTCGTTGCAGGACCAGCTGAGAGGGAGACACTTTTGGCGCACCCTGAGATTTCTCTGAAGGACTCCCTTCCTCACCTGATCACTGCAGGGACAGACAAGGACCACCCATAGGTGGACCAGGTATGTGTATGGTAAGTGGAGCCCATATGTCTTGAGGAGACATCCTACACAGTTTACAGCCATACGTGCTGCTCCCAGGGAGGTGAGCTCATGGCTTTGGTTGCCAGCTGGGGTAGGAAGACTCCTTGGGTGTGTTCCTATGAAAGGGAACTGTATGTCATATGAATGGAAACAAGAACAAGTACTCTCTCCCAGGTGGGTGACAATAGGAGGGACCTAGGTTGGTCTCTCCTACGGGTATGGGATATAGTGGATAGCCTGTCAAATGGTAGCCTGGGTTCTCCAAGTTGTAATCACGGGGGTTATAGGTTGTATGTTCAATATTATCATCTGCTTTAAGTGTTTGGTACCGTGTGTCAAGCCGACTCTGGGAAAAACATTAACGTTTGCAACTGGTCGACCAGAGTATGAGTGTTATTAAGATTCCAGCTAGAAAACGTTGTCAGCATTGTGTAGTATGAATAAACCATGGTTTTTGATCTAAATGTCAGAGTGAGTGTGGTGTGAGTGAGACACAGAACAGCTGCAGGGTGAGTGCCAAGTCCCGATCCATGTTTCCTTCCTCCTGTGAGGGAAATGGCCAGACACGGACAAAGTGAAAGACTGTGTTGTCTGTCCACTCATATGTACTTTCTGCTTGTATGTAAGAAGACGGGAGTTTGTACTCTGTAGATTAGTAAGATTGTCCTGAGGAGAGGTGTACATTCCACCCGACCAATGAGTGTCAACCCATTTATGTAATACTATGTACTGCTTGCGAGGAAGTGTGTGAGGGAGGTGGTTCAATCAGTGCTGGTTCTGTGGCACAGTGTTTATAACTGAAGAATACAGACTGTATTAAGGGAGTTTATGTGAACTGAAGAACTGTACGTTTTGACAAACTGTTTTGATGGTATAAGAAAGTGTAATTGTTAATGATATATGAAAGTGTAGTTGAGGGAATGTGGAAATGTATCTGAGCATAGAAATAGAGGAAGCATTTACAGAGGAAAAAGGATTAAAGTGAGTTTACCTGCACTGACATGAGAGCAACACCCTGAACCTCTGCCCTGTGAGCTGAGCAGAGCAGAGCAGAGACACAGTCCTCATGTATCAGGTAGTGTTATTCTGCTTACCAAATGAATGAGTTCACTACAGAAGAGGCAAATCTTCCCCTCTGCTCCATTTGTGGCATACTCTGGAGTTCAAGACATTGCAAAGCTATGGCACATCTACTTTCTTTCAATGATGACGCCTTAGTATGCTCTGGGCTGTCATTTCAATTGCATCTAAAGAAGTCTAGGGTCATGCCAGCTGACAGGAAGCTGGCAAATGTTGTCTCATTGTAAGGAAGAGCAAGAAAGATGACATGGGCAATTATGGACCTGTCAGTCCAGAGCCTGGTAAAATTATGGAGAAAATGATGGTGGGAGTTATGGAAAAACAGCTGAAGGACAATTCTGTCATTGGTTGCAGCCAACACAAGTTTGTGAGGCGAAGGTCCTGTTTAATTTAAGCTCATTCTGTGACACAGTTATCCGTTTAGTTGACCAAGGGAAGCCAGTTGATGTAATCCTTGAGGATTTCAGTGGAGATTTTGATACTGTTTCTCACAACAACCTTCTGGACAGAATGTTCTGCATATGGCTAGACAGAAACACAATGTGGTGGGTGAGCAGTTGGCCAGTAGGTCAGTCCCAAAGGATTATAGTCAGTTTTTTCCATCAGGCTGGTAGATGGTCACTGTCGGGGTCCCCAGGGTTCCATTTTGGGGCCACTTTCCTTTCATGTTTATGCAGATGACTTGAATGCAGGACTAGAAGACGTTCTGAGCAAGTTTGCTGATGAGACCAGATGAGGAGGTGCTGTTGCCTCCACTGAGGGTGGAGAGGACTTGCAGAGAGATGTGGACAAGTCAGAGAAGTGGGTACCAGTTGGTACTAAGCACCAAGTGCATAAAGTATAACAAGAACAAGTGCCTGATTGTGCACCGCAGAACATAAAGGACTTCAAACTCTGGGAGAATGTGCAAACGAGTGCACTGGAACTGAGAGATCTGAAGTTCAGAGTTTCACAGGGATTGACTGCTTGTTCAGACTGGGCCCTTCTCACATCCCTGCTCACATCCTGCAATGAAACATAGGTCTCATATGGGACATGAACCTCACAGCGTCCTTGCACCACATGTAGAGCCTGGGATCTTCTGTCCCCATGTCTTTCATTTAACATCATACGGACCTCCAACCCATTGCCCCAGGAAATGCCAGGAGCCAACATGAGAGACAGGATCTGTCTACCACTGGTCTTGCAATCAGGGCTTGACCTGTCTGCTTCGTAAGGCAAAGGAGAGGTTTCTTAGCATGCCAGTGCCTTTGCCTGCCTGTAGTCATGGCTTCCAGTTATCTTCTCTAACAAGTCCCTTGGGAAGCTTACTTGGTAATGGCCCTCAGTGGGCCCATTAATACTCCAAGAAACTTCACTGTTACTTCTGACTTTGTCTTGTTGAGCACTTTGTGCAAACTTCTCTCTGCACTAGAGGCTGATGAACTCAGCATCAAATGCACTCTGGGGCCCATTATAACCTAAAGAATCTCCTGTGCCTTAAGCCATCTTGTTATCTTCTTCAGGTTATCAGAACTTGTTCAGCAAAAAGGAGGGATATCTGGAGAGAGCTTAAAGAATCCAGTATAAATTTATTGTCTATTTATTTATAGTTGGGTTTAAAGAAGACATTAAAGCAGCACTGTGCAACTGATACCAATCCAGGATGTCCCAATGAGTTCTGTACTGTTACTGTGTTGACAAAGGTCCTTCTCAACCTCCCCACCCAATTTCTGCTCACAATGGACCTATGGGACTTGCATCACTTTTCTTCACATCACTCTTCTCCTCTGCATTCATCCGCTCAGTGTTAAAACTGCTTTGCACCAACTCCCACTGGCTTTCCTCAGAGAACCAGCTACACATGGAAAAGGAAAGATTTCTCTTTTTTATCTGACCAGCAAATGGAAAGAAAGGTGATGCAATTGAATGAACAGTAAAACACAGTGATCAACTGCATGCCATGTTCAAGCGGCATCTATTGAAGTTTGTCTTTCATATGGAATATTTTTAAAAGAAATGATTTATTCTGAGGTAGGATAGGATAGATTGAATCACAGTGAAGTAGTTGACAACAGAGGCCATCAGACTCTGAGAGATGGAGCAAATTCCAGTAATCTTCCTGGGATAGATCAGCCAGGTAGTTGAGAGGTATCAACTTAAAACTGATCAGGACTTGTGAGTATTTCACACATTGAGATGGGTTAACACATTCTCATTGATTTATATCTTTGTCTCCAACTCTGTTTTTCACTTTTACTGACATTAATGAACATCTTTCAGACTTCGTGCCTTAATAAAAAAGAGACAGTGATTGAGAAAAAGAAAAAGTATAAGAAGAAAAAGAAAAAGAATAGATAGGAAGGGATAGATCAAATCACAGTGAAGGAGTTGACAACACATTCCATCAGACTTTGGGGAGATGGAACAAATTCCAGTAATCCCCCTGAAAGTCAGAAATCAGACAGATAATTGGGAGGTATCTGACTGAACAAAGAGCAAGGGATGGAGAAATCTGGAGGGCAGTGGGAGTAGTGTGTGCCCAAATGGCCTGCTGAAAACATGCCCTTAACCATGGCCATTTCTTTAGGAGAGCTGAAAAAACTTGGAGGATGAGGCACATCAAATAGGCAGCAGGGAAGAGTAGTGCTGGGCACCAGGCTACAGTCACAGGGCATTGGCACTGGCACCGCTGTCTGTGTCTCTGAACCTGAAGGCATTTGTGTCCAGCGAACACAGTTCTGGAAAACATTGTAGTTTCAGTAAAAGAAAAAAAAAGACATCAAATCACCTCAAAGATTCATATTTACAACTTAAAATGGAACAAGACTCATGAGAATTTTTCATGTTGAGAAGGGTTAACACAATTTCAATGATTTCCATCTTTGTCTTCAATTATTTGTTTCAGTTTTATTGACATTTATGATCAACTATTAAGCTTACAGCCTCAAAATAAATAAATAAATTAAAAGAGATACATTTGCATCTTGCACATGGCCTGATGCCCCTTTCACCTTCACAGTTCCCACAAGTCCTTCCATGCCGGAGAGTATGAGATCCAGCAGAGCACCTCTCCTCTTTGGTTCCTCCACTGCTTGGTCAAGAAGCTGCCATCTGTGCTCTCCATGGATCTGCTGGATGCCACATGCCCTGCTGTGCTGTCCCTGCCACAGATAATGGAGTGACAAAGGCCACCAAATGGGACAAGGGACAGACAACATCAGATTCCCATCTGTCTGCAGAGGGCACCTTCCATTTACTCTCCCTGATCAGGAAGACAGGAAAAGACACTGATGGTCTCCTCTGTTTGCCATTTCCATTAGCTCTGACCTGTCTGCTCTTCCATCCCCAGGCAGAGCTCAGTGCACTCTCACAGAGGGCAGTCGCCCTTCTTTGTCTCCTCGCCCATCCATCCTAAAGACTCGGTATCCCCCTTGTGGTACAGTGCAGTTGTGGAAACCATTAAACTGTGTCCCCATGGTCCAAACAGGAGCTCAGGCCTGCAGCTCTACCAAGATTTCTAGCTTCTTGTGTGTTGGTGTTTGCATTAGTGCAAAAGCACAGAAGTAAATATCCTAATTGAAAAGCATCACTGGACATTGCCTGACTGGATAGCTCATCTATAGAATCAGTGTGCAGAAGGTGGCACACAAACATTAGACCGATCGTGGGTCTTGGAGGTGACGTAGCAGCACGGACACACCATGGGCATGGCTTTCCTGAAGGCCCTGTGCTGCTCTTGCAGCTGTGAGTGAATTCACCGGACAGCCGGTGCTATCCCCTCTCTGGCCCTCAGCTGATGCCCAGGAAGGAGGTGTCTATCTCAGGGATTTCCCACACGGTTTACAAGCACTTGCAAACATCAGGAGCAGCCCAGGCACCTTGGGCATCACCCAGTGTCTGTGTGTGAGCTGCTGCCTCCCAGCTGAAGGACCGAGGACTCAGAGCAGGAGCTCACATGCAGGCAACTCCTTGTGCACTTCTGAACTGAACCAGAGAAATCCCAGCTCCTGTGGTTCTGTGGGGAGCCGAATCCCATTTCAGCTCCAGGATTTCTGTCAAGGGATGAGACTCCTGCGCTGCCTCAGCTGGATCACTGCCCTGCACAGGGAAAGTCCAAACCTCGCCTTCCTTGTCTGGTTGCCCTTATTGTTTCATCAAACGATCTCTGGGAGCACTCCCCATATGTCTCCAATCAGTCACTGACCACTGGACATGTGGTGGTTAATTGAGCGGATTTCAAAGCACAGTCATGATGCTGTTGTCTTTCAGGAGCTGTTGGCCATGAGGACCCAGGGACATGTCAGGGGAAATGAGTGGGAAGGATAAAAATGACATAATCTGCTGCTTGCTTGTCCAGGTTCCTGGGACACAGGGAGCTCATAAAAGTGGGCAGAGCTGCAGAGAGACAGCTGTGCCCAGGAGCAGATCTCGTGCACAGCACAGCCTGCAGGTGACAGAAGGAGAGGAGAGAAATTGGAGAGAGCTTGCAGGATGTGTGTGGTGTGAGCAGGCTGTGAACTCACTGCAGGAGCATTGCTCACAGACCATGACAAGGTAAGTCTCACAGCTGACCATGAGCTGCTTTTAATTAAGGGGTAACTATAACTGGGACATCCCATAGGAGATCTGACTGCAGGCACTGCATGTTTCTTTACTGTGGAAAAAGCTTTCTGCTCCAGCTGAGACGGGTGCCCAGGGCTGTCCTGCAGAGCAGGGTCCCTGCTGTGCCCCAGGGGCTGTGTGCCGGGTATGGGACTCTGCCGCCTGCCAGGCTCAGCACTCAGCCTGCCCGGGGAGCTGCCCAGGGCGCTGCGGGGAGACGTGTGGGGTAAGGAGCCCCCGGCAGGGTTTGTGCTGCCACAGCTGCTGCCTGGGGCAGGGGATCACAGCTCCACTGCACAACTGAATGTTTCTGAGGGCACTTTGCAAGAGGAGAGCCAAGGCAGGGGGTTTCCATTTCCTGTTCTGAGGCAAAGAGGTTTGGAGTCAGAAATCTAAAAGGGGCAATAAGAGTTCTGAGAATTTTTCATCAATCAATTGCTTGTTTTGTGAACACTCACACATGATGTGCTTTCAGTCTCCCCTTTCTCGAAGGATGGAATTATCTTCATTTTCTGTAGGCATGAATAATTCACTTATCCTACAAACAGGCAGCATTTTCTAACTGAAACTGAATGCCACAGAAGCTCGGGTAGGGGGCTCTAAGAGCACTTGGGGTAAAGATATGAGACATGAAACAGATGAAAATATCCAGGGAGAAGGGATAAGAAAATAAGAGGAAGGTTAGAGCTCCATATGCTGCTTCTGCTTAAGGAATGCTGATCTACATGAAATTAAATGCAAGTAATGGTGCTAAATGTACACTGTTGTAGGAGAATTAAAACATTTCATAGTATAGCAGGAGTAGTGCCTCTGAGAATGGTCTGGACTTGTCATTATCTTCTGCACTCTGAGCAGGACTCCAAGCCCAACAACAGCAGATGCCCAACAGCAGCTCCATCAGCGAGTTCCTCCTGCTGCCGTTGGCAGACACGCGGCAGCTGCAGCTCCTGCACTTCTGGCTCTTCCTGGGCATCTACCTGGCTGCCCTCCTGGGCAACGGCCTCATCAGCACAGCCGTAGCCTGCGACCGCCGCCTGCACACCCCCATGTACTTCTTCCTCCTCAACCTGGCCCTCCTCGACCTGGGCAGCATCTCCACCACTCTCCCCAAAGCCATGCCCAACGCCCTCTAGGACAACAGGGCCATCTCCTACACAGGATGTGCTGCACAGCTCTTTTTCTTTACCTTCTTCATGTCAGCAGTGTATTCCCTTCTCACCATCATGTCCTATGACCGCTATGTTGCCATCTGCAAGCCCCTGCACTACGGGACCTTGATGGACAGCAGAGCTTGTGCCACCATGGCAGCAGCTGCCTGGGGCACTGGGGTTCTCAATTCCCTGCTGCACACTGCCAGTACGTTTTCACTGCCTCTCTGCCAAGGCAATGTTGTCAACCAGTTTTTCTGTGAAATTCCCCAGATCCTCAAGCTCTCCTGCTCAGAATCAAATCTCAGGGAAGTTGTGTTTCTCATTTTTACTATCAGTTTAGACGTAGGCTGCTATGTTTTCATAGTTGTGTCCTATGTGCAGATCTTCGTGGCTGTGCTGAGGATGCCCTCTTAGCAGGGACGGCGCAAAGCCTTCTCCATGTGCCTCCCTCACCTGGCCGTGGTCTCCCTGTTTCTCAGCACTGGTGCTTTTGCCTACCTGAAGCCCCCTTCCATTCCCTCCCCACTCCTGGATCTGACAGTGGCACTTCTGTACTCAGTGGTTCCTCCAACACTGAACCCTATTATCTACAGCATGAGGAACAGGGAGATCAAGCACGCTCTCAGGAAGGTGTTGCAATACTCACTATTCCCGCTTCAATAAAGTGCACATCTTCATCGCATGATTCCCAGTGATGGTTCTTCATCTTTTATGCATCTTTGATTGATTGATTATGTGAGATATAGCAACGTGCAAAAAAATGTTATTGAACTTATAAATAAAAATTTGTTTCACTTCTTTCACACCTACTATCCATTTTCTCACTCCAAGAGCTCATGTAAACATGGAACCAGATTCCCCGAATAGGTTAAGAGATAAATAAATAGCATTCAAAATACGCTTTTCCTTAGCTCTTCTCTTATCCAACTTTGTCTGGATTTGGGGAAGGTACAGCCACAGATAGAAGCACAACTAGTTCTTTTCATTCCTCCTCTCTTTACACTGATACAGTGCACAGAGGATTCGAGTCCTCTCATTTCTACAGGCCTGAAGGTCTTGTGTGTCTCACAGCAGTCCCGTCGTCTCTACAGCAGCACTCAGTGGTTTGCTTAATTTTCTTATCTCAATACTTGGAACAGCTACAGGACCTGTAGCATAAGTGACCGCAGAGCTCCTTATGAGGGGTGGAGTGACAGTGGGATCTGTCCAGAGCTTGGAGCAACTGCAGGATGTGTAGCAAAAACTTGGAGCTATTGCAGGGACTGTGCCAGGAGTTGCAGAGGCTGCAGCAATGTCAGCAGATCCAGCTCTCTTCCCCTTGAAGATGCTGAATAGTGTTGAACACAGCTCAGTAGGTGTGGGCCAGGCCCTGGCACACTGCAGTCATTTGGGCCTTTTTAGGATTACCAGTGCCACAGCAGACCTGTCTCCAATATTCTACCAGTTTCTCAGGATCCTGCAGTTGCTCGGTGATGAAGTTCCAAAGCCCTGGGGGTGCCCACCACTCCAGGCAGCTGCCCAGACTGTCCCACACCCCCTGCCATGCAGAGCCTTCTCACCTTGGGGCAGATCTCTCACTCATATTCCTGAATAACTGTTTAACCTCAATCCTAGAATCATAGAATCACCAAGGCTGGAAAAGGCCTGAAAGATCATCCAATCCAACCGTTCACCTATTACCAATAGCTCCCACTTAACCATGTCCCTCAAAACAATATCCAGTCTCTCCTTGAATACCCCTGGTCTCCCAGAGACGACAGTGTAAAATGTGTAATTCCTAATCATACCAACAATATTACTTCCAAAACCCAAAGATGTCCAAAGAGCTGAATGTGCACAAAACTTCACTTTGCCAATTTTATCGTGGTACAAACCAAGGTCAAACAGCATAGCAAAATAAATACCCTAATCCAGCATCCAGAGTTGACAAATGATGCAGCAGGGAAAACAAGCAGCAAGCAAGGAGCTGTGAAATGCAGCTTCATGAGAAGACTCAGCAAGCTTCACAAATAGGGAAACTATCAGCACCATGGCCTGCACATCTCCAACTCCCACAAAGCCCTGTCCACTCTGGACAGATGTGCTGTTACCACAACCCTTGGAGCCTCACATCAGGCACCAAAATGACTGTGGTTGTTGAACCCAACATGTGGCTCAGCAGCTCACAGTGCTTTGTGCACTGCCCCATTCCCAGTGGGATGGGGATGAGAACTGGGAAAAAGAGTACAGCTTCTGGGTTGTAACAAAGCAGTTTACTAAGAGAGATAAAAGGAGAGGAGTAATAGTAATCACTATATATCCGTTGATATAGAATCGTATGTAACAACTGATGCACAAGCACTTTCTCAGCACCACCAGACTGATGCTCAGCTCGGCCCTGAGCAGTGAAGAGACTGAGATGAACTCCCACCCCTTTCAATACAATTTCTGCTTGCTGTCAGCTGATAGAGAACGTCCCTTTGGCCACTATCAGTCAGCTGTCCTCACTCTGTTCCCTCCCAGCTCCATGTGCCCTCCACTGACCATGGCCTTGGCTCTGTACAACACTGCTTAGCAGCAGCTGTAAACATCAGAGTGTTATCAATGGTTTTCTCCTAGAACCAAAACACTGCACCACAGCAGACAGTCTGAAGAAAACAATTCCATCCCAGCTGTAACTCAGATTCCTGCCTGTCCCCTCTTCTTGTTCTTCCTGATCAGGAAGCAAGGAACAGAATCTGCCGCTCTCCTCTCTGAGCCCTTTCCATCAGTTCTCAGCTGGCTCCTCTGCCATCCCCAGGCAGAGCTCAGTGCCCTCTCATGGATGGCAGCAGCCTTTTCTCTTCTTCCTTGCCCATCCGTCATGCAGAATCTGTACCCCATTTGCTACAGTACAGAGCTGAGAATCAACCCACCGTGTCTCTGTGAACCAAACAAGACCCTAGGCCTGCAAAGGCACAGAGATTTGGAGTTCGCTGAGTGAATGTTTGTGGTCCTCTCATTAGTGTAAGGATTCTTCAGAAAGCATCCCCTTCCAGAAGCATGTTTTGATTTAGCCTGCCTGGGTCTTGCATCTACACTGTGGTACTGATGTTCAGGGCCTTGCTCAGAATCAGCAGCCTGCATGAAAGGAAAAGCTCTGTGGTTTTCTCTTGATTTGTCCCGTTTATTTCCCATGCTACCCGCACTGGTCTACAGGCACTTTAGGGCAGCAGTAGGTTGGGGTTACCCCCAGAGGGTACACAGTAAGATTTAGGACGGGGTATTGGCAACAAGACTTTCTCTGAGGAATCCTCACACAATCCTATAGAACAACTCAGAGGCTTTCCATTCAATCTCCAACAGCAACAATATCCCTCAGCCCTTCTCTGTCACATCCAATTCTCCACCCTTCCCCATTTGGACCTGGTTTAAAGCCCTATAATCAATCAGTGCAGGAGCATTTCAGATGGGGTCATGGAGGAGGCAGACTGCCATTCTTGGGGTGGCCATTTTCCCAGGAGGGCATGGTGGGAGGGCTTTGTCCCATCTGGTTCCACCAACACTTGCATCCACCCAGCAGAAGGCTGTGCCCTCTGTGTCCCACTTGAACTCTGCATGGAGCTTACAGTTGGCAGTGACATGGCTGAGAAGCTCTGGGCATGGATTAAGGGACAGGGAATTAATGTGCCTTCCTAACTTCCTCCCTGCATGCCTTAGCAACTTCCTTGTAATCTCCCCAAGTACCCAGCCCCTTCTTCCAGAGGACGGAGATTCTCTTTTTCTTCCTGAGTCTCAATAGTTTTTCCCAGTTCATCTGCACTGGTCTTCTTCCCCTATGGCTCACCTTATGGCATTCAGGGACAGCCTGATCTCGTGCCTTTAAGATTTCCATCTTGAGGAGTGTCCAGGCTTCCTGGACCCCTTTACCCATAAGGAGCGACTCCCAAGGGACCTGTGCTACAAGTGTCCTGAACAGGTCAAAGTCCGCCCTCTAGAAGTTCAGGATAGTAGTTTTGCTAGTCACCCTTCTGACATCTCCAAGAATAGAGAATTCTACCATTTCATGGCCACTCTGCCCAAGACAGTCCCCAACCTTCTCAACTCCTACCAGTCCTTCACTGTTAGTGAAGAGCAGGTCTAGCAAGGAACCACCCCTGGTAGGACTTCATACCAGCTGTGTAAGGAAGCTGTCTTGCATGCAATCTATAAACCTCTTGTACTGATTCCTCTGCTATTTATTATATTCCCAGCATATATCAGAGAAGTTGTAGTCTCCCAAGAAAATGAGTGCTGGCAATCTTGCGACTTCAGTAAGCTGCTCATAGAATGCCTCACCCATCAATTAGGCGGTCTATAAGAAACCTTTAGCAAGATGTCACACTTACAGGCCTTTCCCCCGATCCTTACAAACATGCACTTCATTCTGAAGCCCAAGCTCTTCAACATCAAAACTCTCTTTAATATAAAGGGCCACACCACCACCCTTCCTTCCTCCTCTATCCCTTCTGAAGAGCTTGTAACCATCCATCACAGCACTCCAGTCATGGCAGTGGTCCCACCATGGGTCGGTAATAGCAACTAGGTCATGGTTTGTCAGATGCACAGTTGCTTCCAGCTCCTCTTGCTTGTTGACCAAGCTGCGTGCGTTGGTGTAGACGCACTTCAGCTGAGGCATCTGCCTCTCTCCCAGCTCAAACAGCATTTCCCTAGGCTTATCTCTGGTAAGCCCTGTTTTGTCCACTCCCCCATCGTAGCTAGTTTAAAGCTCTTTCGATAAGCCCCGCTACCGTCTATGCTAGGATTCACTTCCCCCTTTGAGACAGTTGGGTTCCATTCATGGATAACAG
This sequence comes from Coturnix japonica, assembly GCF_054131305.1. Lineage (NCBI taxonomy): Eukaryota > Metazoa > Chordata > Aves > Galliformes > Phasianidae > Coturnix > Coturnix japonica. Next base: position 4,855,463 of record NC_140687.1, on the reverse strand, counting down.
ACCATGGGCCAAGTAAACTGTCCTGTGATCAAAGAACTCAAAGTTTCTGGCTCAGTACCAACCTCTGAGACAATTGTTCATTGCTTTGCTTTCCAAGCCTGCTCTGTGTCCCTCACTGCCACTGAAGGTATAGAACAAAAAATCACTTGATCTCCCACTTTGTGAACTAAATGGCCTAAATTCCTGAAATCTCTTTTTATAGTTTGTAGTCTTATCTAAGAAATTTCATCACTGCCCACCTAAACTATGAGTAGTGGAAAATAATCAGTGGACCTAACCAGCATTGGGAGTTTCCTCATTATGTCCCTGACCTGAAACCAAGAAGGCAGCAGACTTACTGACAACTGGGGTCCAGTCTGCAAATGGGGCCCTCTATTCCTCTGAGAAGGGAGTCACCCACCACGGCCACCCTTCTTTCTTTCGTGGCAGAGGAAGTCACAAGGCTTGGTAGTGACTGCCTTGCATTAGGTTTCCTCCTAGGCAGATCCTCCATTGCCTCCCCATTCTTATCTCCTTCAGATTTCAGAGTGTCAAACCTGTTGCTTAGATGGATCAGGGGTCGAGGGCTAGGCAGGCATGGGGGGGCTCCTGTGATGTTGAGTTGGGACTCTCTTCCAACCCTTCTCATCAGTCAGGTCTGTCTGACTGTGACAGGGCAGGGAGTCAACCACTTTTCTGGGGGTATCTGCCTGGCAGCCTTCCCTCGGGGATGCCAGCAAGTCACTCCACCAGCCCATCTCCCGATCACACTCCCTGATGGTAAACTGTGAGTAAAACCTTGAGTAAAGTGAGAGTTCACCTAGACAAAAGTATGAGTAGAAACATGGACTGACGTGAGGGTAAACCCAGAGTAAACCCAGGATCCCATCCATTGGGCATGCACAGCCTCTGAGGGCAACTTTTTCCAGTGTTGCTGTGTAAAAATATAGGTTCCTCACATCTAACCTATGTCTCCCCTTTTTAATTTAAATCCGTTTCCATTTGTCCTGTTATCAACAGACCATCCCATCCTTATTCTAGCGTTAGGCATCTCATCCTCAGATGGAAACCCTGGGGCTGAATTGAGATCAGTTTTTCAAAGAACCACAGGAGCTACAAGTTCACCTAGCTGAGTTCAGATGTGCACAGTGAGGTGTCTGTGTGTGAGTCCCTCATCTGAATCCTTGGTTTTTATTCCACAGGGACTGCACTACTCATACACAGTCTCTCAGTGATGCCCAAGATGCCTTGGGTGATCCTAGTTTTGTGCTAGTGCTTGTAAACTGTGACGGAAAATCTATGAGATAGACACCTCCTTCTGGAGCATCAGCTGAGGGCCAGAAGGGAGGTATTCTTGGCCATCCTAAATACCACCTCAGCCACGTGCTTAGGGCACCCATTGTGTCTTTTGCACCTGACCCCATGGAGTATGTAGTGATATTCAGCTTATCAAAAGGATGAGCTCAGAACAGAAGAGGCAGATCTTCCTCTCTGCTCCATCTGTGGCATAGTCTGGATTTCAAGGCATTGCAAAGCTATGGCACATCTACGTTCTTGCACTGATGACACTTTAGCATGCTCTGGGCTCGCATTTCAATGGCATCTAATAAATCTAGGGTCATACCTGTTGACAGGAAGCTGGCAAATGTTGTCTCATTGTAAGGAAGAGCAAGAAAGATGACACGGGCAACTATGGACCTGTCAGTCTCACTACAGTGCTTGGTAAAATTATGGAGAAAATGATGGTGGGAGTTATGGAAAAACAACTGAAGGACAGGTCACAGACAACACAAGATACAGAGGGGAAGGTCCTATTTAATTTCAGGTCTTTTTATGACACCTTTATCCATTGAGCTGAACAAGGGAAGGCAGTTGATGTAATCCTTGAGGATTTCAGTAGAGCTTTTGATACTATTTCTCCAGCACCTTTCTGGACAGAAATTCCTGCATACAGCTAGACAGAAACAGAACGTGGTGTGTTGTAATACAAGAAGAATTTTACAGAGCAGCAGCCATGGATTGAGATAAGGAGTTCACAGAGCAGCAGCTGCGGAGCAGGATAAACAGCATGAGAACAAAGGACATCTCTAGGAAAAGAATGAATGGCTCGTGGCTTTGAAGGGGGGTTATAGGGTTGTTATTGCAGTAGCTTTCCTCCAACTAGCGTGTGTGATTTTTGGACACCCTTGTCTGTCTCCTATAAAAGTCTGGCTTTCGGGCAATAAATTGATGCAGCTATATGTAACTATATTGGTGTTTCTCTGTTTGACCCAGCACGCTGACATTTTGCCTTTCAGGTTCACCAGCAGTGGTGGGTGAGCAGTTGGCCAGTAGTTCTGTCCCAAAGGATTATAGTCAGTGGGTTCCATTGGGCTGGTAGATGGTCACTGTCAGAGCTCCCCAGGGTTCCATTTTAGGGCCACTTTCCTTTCATGTTTATGCAGATGACTTGCATGCAGGACTAGAAGATGTTCTGAGCAAGTTTGCTGATGAGACCAGATGAGGAGGTGTTGTTGCCTCCACTTAGGGTGGAGAGGACTTGCAGAGAGATGTGGACAAGTCAGAGAAGTGGGTACCAGTTGGTACTAAGCACCAAGTGCATAAAGTATAACAAGAACAAGTGCCTGATTGTGCACCTGGGTATGGACATAAACACTGTCTGTATATTGGACACATGAGAGACGTCTGACTGAAAAGGATTGGGGGTCCTGCTCAACATAAAATTTTAAGTGAGTCAGCAGTGTGCCCAGCCAGCCAAGAAGGCCAACAGTCCCCTAAAGTGCATCAAGCAATTTATTGCCAGCTGGGTGGGAGAAAGGTTTGTCCCTCTTTGCTCTGCATTGCTACTGCCTCACCTGGAGCACTGGGTGCACTTCTGGGCAATGCAGAACATAAAGAACATCAAACTATGGGAGAGTGTGCACAGGAGGGCACTGGAACTGAGAGATCTGAAGTTCAGAGTTTCACTGGGATTGACTGCTTGTTCAGACTGGGCCCTTCTCACACCCCACATCCTGTGATGAGACACAGGGCACATGTGGGATATGAACTTTAACAGCATCCTTGCACCACATGCAAATGCTTTTCCCAGTGCTTCAGTGTTCCACCACCCATTGCTTTCAACATAGTTTTCAACACCCCATTGTATCTTTTAATTTTACCAGAAGCTGGTGCATGGTAGGGGATATGATAAATCCACTCAATGCCATGAACTTTGGCCCAAGTATTTATTAAGGGAATTTTTGAAATGTGTCCCATTATGAGACTCAGTTCTTTCTGAGGTGTCATGTCTCTATAGGACTTGTTTCTAACAACCCAATATTGTGTTTCTGGCAGTAGCATGGGGTACTGCGTATGTTTCAAGCCACCCAGTGGTTGCTTCCACCATGGTAAGCACAAAACGCTTATCATTATGAGATCCTGGCAAGGTGACATCATTCACCTGTCACTCCTCCCCATATTTATACTTTTGCCTTGGCCTTCCCCCCAGAGAGGCTTCATATTCTTGGCTTGTTTAATTATGGCACATGATTCACAGTCATGAATAACCAGTGCAATAGCATCCATAGTTAAGTCCACCCCTCAGTCTCTAGCCCAATTATATGTTATGTCCATTCCTTGATGGCCTGAGGTCTCATGGAACCATCAAGCTTGAAATAATTCACTCTTGTTCTGCCAGTCCAAGTCTATTTGAGCCACCTCAATTCTGGCAGCTCGACCTACCTGATGGTTGTTTTGTTGTTCTGCAATAGCCCGACTCTTGGGCAAGTGTGCATCCACGTGACACACCTTTACAATCATATCTTTTTTTTGAGCAGTTATGTTTTTCTACAGTTCAGCAGCCCAAATAGGTTTACACCTCCGTTGCCAGTTATTTTGTTCCCACTGCTGTAACAACCCCCATAAGGCATTTGCCACCATCCATGAGTCAGTATAAAGATAAAGCATTGGCCACCTCTCCCGTTCAGCCACATCTAAGGTCAGCTGGACAGCTTTTACCTCTGCAAACTGACTTGATTCTCCTTTACCTTCAGTGGCCTCTGCGACCTGTCGTGTGGGGCTCCAAACAGCAGCTTTCCATCTCCGATGCTTCCCTACAATATGAAATGATCCATCAGTGAAAAGAGCATATTTCTTTTCATTTTCTGGTAGTTCGATGTATGGTGGGGCCGCTTTAGCACATGACACCTCTTCTCCTGGTGATGTTCCAAACTTTTTATCTTCAGTCCAGTTCATGATCACTTCTAAAATTCCTGGACGATTGAGGTTCCCCATCCGCGCTTGTTGTCTAATCAGTGCAATCCACTTGCTCCAGGTGGCATCGGTAGCATGATGGGTGGAGAGAACCTCCCCTTTCAACATCCGGTTCATCATTGACAGTCGAGGTGCCAGAAAGAGCTGCATTTCAGTACCAGCTACTTCGGAAGCAGCCCGAGCCCCCTCATACGCGGCTAAGATCTCCTTCTCAGTTGGAGTGTAGCACTCTTCAGACCCCTTGTACGCTCAGCTCCAGAATCCCAGGGGTCGGCCTTGGGTCCCTCCTGAGGCTCTTTGCCACAAACTCCAAGTGGGACCTTTCTCTCCAGCAGCAGTATAGAGGATGTTCTTTACATCCTGTCCAGTCCGTACTGGCCCCAGGTCCATGGCACAGGCTATCTCCTGTTTAATCTGTTCAAAAGCCTGCTGCTGCTCTGGGCCCTATGCAAAATCATTCTTCTTCTGCATCACCTGATAAAGGGGGCTTACAATGAGGCTGTAGTTTGGAATGTGCATCCTCCAAAAGCCCACTGCACCCAGGAAAGATTGTGTCTCTTTCTTGCTAGTTGGTGGAGACATGGCAGTGATTTTGTCAATCACTGTTGGGATGTGATGACATCCATCCTGCCACTTTATACCTAAGAACTGAATTTCCTGGGCAGGCCCTTTTACTTTGCTTCACTTAATAGCAAAACTGGCTCATAGAAGAATTTGAATTATTTGCTCTCCAGCACAGCAGCACTCAGTGGGGGTGTGACCTCATTCAGGCCACGGTAGTCTACTGTCAGCCTCCATTCTCCACTGGCTTTACGCACTGGCCATATGGAGCTGTTAAAAGGTGAGTGAGTTTTACTGATCACTCCCTGATTCTCCAACTGGCGAATCAAATCATGAATGGGGAGCAAGGAATCCCTGTTGGTGCGATACTGCCGTCTGTGCACTGTCTTTGTAGCAATCGGTACCTGCTGCTCTTTTATTTTTACTCGTAGCAGCCTCACAACAGACGGGTCCTCTGACAGGCCAGGCAAAACAGACAGCTGCTTAATGTTGTCCATATCTACAGCAGCGATTCCAAAGGCCCAGTGATACCCCTTAGTATCCTTGAAATGCCCTCTTCTGAGGTAATCAATACCAAGTATGAACGGAAACCCTGGACCACTCACATAGGATGTTTTTTCCAGTCTTTACCAGTGAGGCTTATTTCAGCCTCCAACACAGTCAATTCTTGAGAGATATCCAGAAATATGGATTGATTCTGTCCCTTCATGACTGGAGGGCATTAGGGTGCACTGTGCACCAGTATCCACCAGTGCCTTATATTTCTGTGGTTCTGATGTGCTAGGCCATCAAATCCACACAGTCCAATAAACTCTATTATCCCTTCCACTCCCTTGAATGAGGGCAGGGCCCCTCTATTGGTTACCTGTGATAACTGGAGCAGCCGTACTGGTGGTTGGACTGTTTTGTAGTTCCCTCACCCGTGCTCATAGTACAGGAGTAGGCTGGTCATGCCACTTCCTCGTGTCTTCTCTGTGGTCACGTAGGTAACACCACAAGGAAACACACAGTGCAATTTACTGTTGTTCCTTGCTCAATCTGGAAAGCGCTTGTGTCTAATAGCTGAGAATTTTAATGATACACATGAAGGCTTTATGGTCGTTAATTTCTTTACGATCTCTCGCCTTCAACTGAAGCAGCAGCTAGGCCAATTACCAAGTGACACCAAGGAGATGAAGTGGCAAAATGGCGATTTATTGAAACAGACACATCCTTATATAACCTACGCCTTTTTGTCTACACCCACTGTATTACACTAAGATTCTTCCAGAATATGGGGAAGGGCCTGTCACATCACAACAAGCTACCGTCCCAGCTGTCCCAACAGCGAAGCAACCAGGTAACAAGAGATTCATTCTGGTGCCGTGTGAACTCCTTTCTTACGCCTTCGATTTCAGTCATCTTCAGGGATCGACAAACAGTAACAGAGATTTCCTCCTCATCACTCTCTTCTTCATGACACTTTTCCTTTTTCCTTTCTCGGTACTTATCCAGACCTGTCACCTGGATCTTCTGTTGCCTCCTCCTCCACTTCTTTTTTCCGTTCTAGACGTGAGGACACCCATTTCCATTTCTTGCCTTCCACAAGGGCAACTGATATTGTTACTGGTGCCTCCTGTGACTGATCAAAATTGACTTGGGGATTTCCCTTTTTGGCTAGAACCTCAGCTCGGAAATTCTCTCTTTTCGGAACAGTGTTATATAGAGCACGGTAAGCACAAGCCAAGCCCCAAATAAGTCATACCCCCTTAGATCTATCTAGGCTGCGCCATCCCTGACTCAAATACTGGCTTAGTTTCTCGGGATCCCACAGGTGTTCAAGAGTTAAATCCCATGACATTGCGGGCCCCCATGTGTTGGCGAACCTGAAGGCAAAAGTCAGCGTTCTAGGACAAACAACCACACACCAATATAGTTAAATATAGCTGTGTCCATCTATTGCCTGAAGAGCCGTACTTTTATAGCAAACAAACAAGGGTGTTCAAAAATCACACGTACTAATTGGAAGAAAGCTTCTGCAATAAGAACCCTAAAACCCCGCTTCAAAGCCACGAGCCTTTCACTCTTTTGCTAGAGGTGTCCTTGGTTCTCATGCTGTTTATCCTGCTCTGCAGCTGCTGCTCTGTAAAGTGCTTATCTTGATCCATGGCTGCTGCTCTCTAAAAATTCTTCTTGTATTACAACAGAATGGCAGTTCCCTGGGGTCTCCAGCACACCCCCAGCCAGCTGGCAAATGCCACTGAGGACCTTTAGGAAAGACATGCCCTGGGTAGTGACAATGTTCACTGGACAACTGTGAGCCCCACAATGGGTCTCGTACCTGTGTGCCATCTTCTGAACACCAGTAGCACAGTGTAGATGCAAGGCCCAGCCAGGCAAAATCAAAACATGCTTCTGGAAGGGGATCCTTTCTGAAGAGTCGTTACACTAATGAGAGGACCACAAACATTCACTCAGCGAACTCCAAATCTCTGTGCCTTTGCAGGCCTAGGGTCTTGTTTGGTTCACAGAGACATGGTGGGTTGATTCTCAGCTCTGTACTGTAGCAAATGGGGTACAGATTCTGCATGACGGATGGGCAAGGAAGAAGAGAAAAGGCTGCTGCCATCCATGAGAGGGCACTGAGCTCTGCCTGGGGATGGCAGAGGAGCCAGCTGAGAACTGATGGAAAGGGCTCAGAGAGGAGAGCGGCAGATTCTGTTCCTTGCTTCCTGATCAGGAAGAACAAGAAGAGGGGACAGGCAGGAATCTGAGTTACAGCTGGAATGGAATTGTTTTCTTCAGACTGTCTGCTGTGGTGCAGTGTTTTGGTTCTAGGAGAAAACCATTGATAACACTCTGATGTTTACAGCTGCTGCTAAGCAGTGTTGTACAGAGCCAAGGCCATGGTCAGTGGAGGGCACATGGAGCTGGGAGGGAACAGAGTGAGGACAGCTGACTGATAGTGGCCAAAGGGACGTTCTCTATCAGCTGACAGCAAGCAGAAATTGTATTGAAAGGGGTGGGAGTTCATCTCAGTCTCTTCACTGCCCAGGGTCCAGCTGAGCATCAGTCTGGTGGTGCTGAGCAAGTGCTTGTGCATCAGTTGTTACATACAATTCCATATCAACGGATATATAGTGATAACTATTACTCCACTTCTTTTATCTCTCTTAGTAAACTGCTTTGTTACATCCCAGAAGTTGTACTCTTTTTCCCAGTTCTCATCCCCATCCCACTGGGAATTGGGCAGTGCACAAAGCACTGTGTGCTGCTGAGCCACATGTTGGGTTCAACAACCACAGTCATTTTGGTGCCTGATGTGAGGCTCCAAGGGTTGAGATAGCAGCACATCTGTCCAGAGCGGACAGGGCTTTGTGGGAGCTGGAGAAGTGCAGGCCATGGTGCTGATATGTGTGGATGTGCTCCCTATGTGTGGAGCTTGTTGAGTCTTCTCATGAAGCTTCACTGCACAGCTCCTTACTTGGTGCTTGGATGCTGCATTAGGGTATTTATTTTGCTATGCTGTTTGACCTCAGTTTGTACCACGATAAAATTGGCAGCTGACAAAGTGAAGTTTTGTGCACATTCAGCTCTGCGGTCATCTTTGGGTTTTGGAAGTAATATTGTCCATATGATTAGGAATTACACAATTTACATTGTCGCCTCTGTGAGTCCGGGGGTGTACTGGATATTGTGTTGAGGGACATGGTTTAGTGGGAGCTATAGGTAATAGGTGAACGGTTGGACTGGATGATCTTTTAGGCCTTTTCCAACCTTGGTGATTCTATGAATCTATGATTGAGGTTAAACAATTATTCAGGAATATCAGTGAGAGATCTGCCCCAAGGTGAGAAGGCTCTGCATGGCAGAGGGTGTGGGACGGTCTGGGCAGCTGCCTGGAGTGGTGGGCACCCCCAGGGCTTTGGAACTTCATCTCCGAGCAACTGCAGGATCCTGATAAACTGGTAGAATATTGGGGGCAGGTCTGCTGTGGCACTGGTAACCCCCAAGAGGCACAAATGACTGCAGTGTGCCAGATCCAGAGAGCTGGATCTGCTGACAGTGCTGCAGCCTCTGCAACTCCTGGCACAGACCATGCAGCAGCTCCAAGGTTTTGCTACACGTCCTGCAGTTGCTCCAAGCTCTGGGCAGATCCCTCTGTCACTCCACCCCTCATAATGAGCTCTGCAGTTACTCCTGCTACGGGTCCTGTAGCTGTTCCAAGTATGGTAATAAGAAAATGGTACAAATTCCTCCCAAGGGAGGAAGTACAGCCCTGCGGTGGCTCCAACCCCTCCAATGAGCCCAGTGGCTGCTCCAACATAGTCACAGGTCCTGTGGTGGTTCCAGCTCTGGCAATGAACTCTGAGGTCACTTCAACTCCTGCAACAGCCCAACAGCCACTTCAGCTCCTACAGTGAACCCTGTGGCTGTTAAAACCCCTGCAACTAATCCTGGACTTGCAGACAGATGCGCATAGGGATTAGTTCATATATGTTTGCAACTGCATATGTTGTATATGTGTGAAAATACACTAAATATATTATATATGTATAAATACATTTGTCATAATTATTATCCTTTTCTTTTTCTCTTTGTCTCAACCCATAAACCTTAAACCACAGCACTGCCTTGAGATGCTTACGGATCTCCTTGGGACTATTCAATCTGATCTGGTCACACAGTGAAGAGCACCTGAAGATCTCAAGGTTTTCTCAGGGAGCAGCTCCTGAGGTATATTCCTTACACCAGCTTTGGAAGAGGCCTCCCTCCAGTTCTCTGGTCCTGCTCTAAAGGGGCCCTCTTGTTATGGCAGTGCCAGCAAGGAGACCAGCTCTGACAGACCTGTTCATATTGCCGGCTACTGACTGCAGCCCTGGATTGCTGCTGTAGAGGCAACAGGACTGTTGTGAGACACACAAGACCTTCAGGACTGCACAAATGAGAGGACTCAAGAGCACTGCAGCACTGGTAAGAGCACATGAATGAAAAGAGCACGTTGAGCTGCTGTCTGTGGCTGTACCTCCCCAAATCCAGGCAAAGTAGGAAGAAAGAAAATCTAAGTAAGTCTATTTTGAAAGCTTTTTAGGTATCTTATAACATATTCAGGGAATCTGGTTCCATGTTTACATGAGTTCTTGGAGTGAGAAAATGGAAATTAGGTAGGAAAGAATTTAAATACATTTTTATTTATAAGTTCAATAACATTTTTTTTTTGCACATTCCTATATCTCACATAATCAAACAGACAAAGATGCATAAAACATAAAGAACCACCACTGGGAATCCTATTGAGGAAGTTGTGCATTTTATTGTAGCTGGAATAGTGCTTATTGCAACACCTTCCTGAAAGCGTGCTTGATCTCCCTGTTCCTCATGCTGTAGATAATAGGGTTTAGTGTTGGAGGAACCACTGCATACAGAAGTGCCACTGTCAGATCCAGGAGTGGGGAGGAAATGGACGGGGGCTTCAGGTAGGCAAAAGCACCAGTGCTGAGAAACAGGGAGACCACAGCCAGGTGAGGGAGGCACATGGAGAAGGCTTTGTGCCGTCCCTGCTCAGAGGGCATCCTCAGCACAGCCATGAAGATGTGCACATAGGACACAACTATGAAAACAAAGCAACCAAAGCCTAAACTGACACCAAAAAAGAGAAATACAAATTCCATGAGGTAGGAGCCAGAGCAGGAGAGCTTGAGGATCTGTGGGATTTCACAGAAAAACTGGTTGACAACATTGCCTTGGCAGAGAGGCAGTGAAAACGTACTGGCAGTGTGCAGCAGGGAATAGAGAACCCCAGTGCCCCAGGCAGCTGCTGCCATGGTGGCACAAGCTCTGCTGTCCATCAAGGTCCCGTAGTGCAGGGGCTTGCAGATGGCAACATAGCGGTCATAGGACATGATGGTGAGAAGGGAATACTCTGCTGAGAGGAAGAAGGAAAAGAAAAAGAGCTGTGCAGCACATCCTGTGTAGGAGATGGCCCTGGTGTCCCAGAGGGCGTTGGCCATGGCTTTGGGGAGAGTGGTGGAGATGCAGCCCAGGTCGAGGAGGGCCAGGTTGAGGAGGAAGAAGTACATGGGGGTGTGCAGGCGGCGGTCGCAGGCTACGGCTGTGCTGATGAGGCCGTTGCCCAGGAGGGCAGCCAGGTAGATGCCCAGGAAGAGCCAGAAGTGCAGGAGCTGCAGCTGCCGCGTGTCTGCCAACGGCAGCAGGAGGAACTCGCTGATGGAGCTGCTGTTGGACATCTGCTGTTGTTGGGCTTGGAGTCCTGCTCAGAGTGCAGAAGATAATGACAAGTCCAGACCATTCTCAGACACACTCCTCCTGCTATAATATGAAATGTTTTTATTCTCTTACAACAGTGTACATTTAGCACCATTACTTGCATTTAATTTCATGTATTTCAGCATTCCTTAAGCAGAAGCAGCATATGGAGCTCTAACCTTCCTTTTATTTTCTTATGCCTTCTCCCTGGATATTTTCATCTGTTTCATGTCTCATATCTTTACCCCAAGTGCTCTTAGAGCCCCCTACCCGAGCTTCTGTGGCATTCAGTTTCAGTTAGAAAATGCTGCCTGTTTGTAGGATAAGTGAATTATTCATGCCTACAGAAAATGAAGATAATTCCATCCTTCGAGAAAGGGGAGACTGAAAGCACATCATGTGTGAGTGTTCACAAAACAAGCAATTGATTGATGAAAAATTCTCAGAACTCTTATTGCCCCTTTTAGATTTCTGACTCCAAACCTCTTTGCCTCAGAACAGGAAATGGAAACCCCCTGCCTTGGCTCTCCTCTTGCAAAGTGCCCTCAGAAACATTCCGTTGTGCAGTGGAGTTGTGATCCCCTGCCCCAGGCAGCAGCTGTGGCAGCACAAGCCCTGCCGGGGGGCTCCTTCCCCCCACCCGTCTCCCCGCAGCACCCTGGGCAGCTCCCCGGGCAGGCTGAGTGCTGAGCCTGGCAGGCGGCAGAGTCCCATACCCGGCACACAGCCCCTGGGGCACAGCAGGGACCCTGCTCTGCAGGACAGCCCTGGGCACCCGCCTGCAGCCCCGGCTGCACAGCCTGCAGCCGTGCTGGGACATGCAGCCCTCAGGGCTGTGATTTCATACTGCAGTATGGAAGCCCTCAGCTGGAGCAGAAGGCATTTTCCACAGTAAAGAAACATGCAGTGCCTGCATCCAGATCTCCTATGGGATGTCCCAAATTAAGTTGACCCTCTATGAAAAGCAGCTCATGGTCTGCAGTGAGACTTACCCTGTCATGGTCTGTGAGCAATGCTCCTGCAGTGAGCTCACAGCCCGCTCACACCACACACATCCTGCAAGCTCTCTTCAGTTTCTCTCCTCTCCTTCTGTCACCTGCAGGCTGTGCTGTGCACAAGAGCTGCTCCTGGGCACAGCTGTCTCTCTGCAGCCCTGCACACTTTTATGAGCTCCCTGTGTCCCAGGAGCCTGGACAGGCAAGCAGCAGATTATGTCATTTTTATCTTTCCGACTTGTCTCCCCTGACATGTCCCTGGGTCCTCATGGCCAACAGCTCCTGAAAGACAACAGCATCATGACTGTGCTTTGAAATTCGCTCAATTAACCACCACATGTCCAGTGGTCAGTGACTGATTGGAGACATATGGGGAGTGCTCCCAGAGATCGTTTGATGAAACAATAAGGGCAACCAGACAAGGAAGGCAAGGTTTGGACTTTCCCTGTGCAGGGCAGTGATCCAGCTGAGGCAGTGCAGGAGTCTCATCCCTTGACAGAAATCCTGGAGCTGAAATGGGATTCAGCTCCCTACACACCCACAGGAGCTGGGATTCCTCTGGTTCAGTTCAGAAGTGCACAAGGAGTTGCCTGCATGTGAGCTCCTGCTCTGAGTCCTCGGACCTTCAGCTGGGAGGCAGCTGCTCACACACAGACACTGGGTGATGCCCAAGGTGCCTGGGCTGCTCCTGATGTGTGCCAGTGCTTGTAAACCATGTGGGAAATCCCTGAGATAGACAGCTCCTTCCTGGGCATCAGCCGAGGGCCAGAGAGGGGATAGCACTGGCTGTCTGGTGAATTCACTCACAGCTGCAAGAGCAGCACAGGGCCTTCAGGAAAGCCATGCCCATGGTGTGACCATGTTGCTGTGTCAACTCCAAGGCCCACGATCAGTCTAATGTTTGTGTGCCACCTTCTGCACACTGATACCATAGATTAGCTATCCAGTCAGGCTATGTCCAGTGATGCTTTCCAATTAGGATGTTTACTTCTGTGGTTTTGCACTAATGCAAACACCAACACACAAGAAGCTAGAAATCTTGATAGAGCTGCAGGCCTGAGCTCCTGTTTGGACCATGGGGACACAGTTTAATGGCTTCCACAACTGCACTGTAGCACAAGGGGGATACCGAGTCTTTAGGATGGATGGGCGAGGAGATAAAGAAGGGTGAATGCCCTCTGTGAGAGTGCACTGAGCTCTGCCTGGGGATGGAAGAGCAGACAGGTCAGAGCTAATGGAAATGGCAAACAGAGGAGACCATCAGTGTCTTTTCCTGTCTTCCTGATCAGGGAGAGTAAATGGAAGGTGCCCTCTGCAGACAGATGGGAATCTGATGTTGTCTGTCCCTTGTCCCATTTGGTGGCCTTTGTCACTCCATTATCTGCAGCAGGGACAGCACAGCAGGGCATGTGGCATCCAGCAGATCCATGGAGAGCACAGATGGCAGCTTCTTGACCAAGCAGTGGAGGAACCAAAGAGGAGAGGTGCTCTGCTGGATCTCATACTCTCCGGCAGGGAAGGACTTGTGGGAACTGCGAAGGTGAAAGGGGCATCAGGCCACGTGCAAGATGCAAATGTATCTCTTTTTATTTATTTTGAGGCTGTAAGCTTAATAGTTGATCATAAATGTCAATAAAACTGAAACAAATAATTGAAGACAAAGATGGAAATCAATGAAAATGTGTTAACCCTTCTCAACATGAAAAATTCTCATGAGTCTTGTTCCATTTTAAGTTGTAAATATGAATCTTTGAGGTGATTTGATGTCTTTTTTTTTCTTTTACTGAAACTACAATGTTTTCCAGAACTGTGTTCGCTGGACACAAATGTCTTCAGATTCAGAGACACAGACAGTGGTGCCAGTGCCAATGCCCTGTGACTATAGCCCGGTGCCCAGCACTACTCTTCCCTGCTGCCTATTTGATGTGTCTCATCCTCCAAGTTTTTTCAGCTCTCCTAAATAAATGGCCATGGTTAAGGGCATGTTTTCAGCAGGCCATTTGGGCACAAACTACTCCCACTGCCCTCCAGATTTCTCCATCCCTTGCTCTTTGTTCAGTCAGATACCTCCCAATTATCTGTCTGATTTCTGACTTTCAGGGGGATTACTGGAATTTGTTCCATCTCCCCAAAGTCTGAGAATCAGTGAGAATGTGTTAACCCGTCTCAATGTGTGAAATACTCACAAGTCCTGATCAATTTTAAGTTGATACCTCTCAACTACCTGGCTGATCTATCCCAGGGAGATTACTGGAATTTGCTCTATCTACCAGAGTCTGATGGCCTCTGTTGTCAACTACTTCACTGTGATTCAATCTATCCTATCCTACCTCAGAATAAATCATTTCTTTTAAAAATATTCCATATGAAAGACAAACTTCAATAGATGCCGCGTGAACATGGCATGCAGTTGATCACTGTGTTTTACTGTTCATTCAATTGCATCACCTTTCTTTCCATTTGCTGGTCAGATAAAAAAGAGAAATCTTTCCTTTTCCATGTGTAGCTGGTTCTCTGAGGAAAGCCAGTGGGAGTTGGTGCAAAGCAGTTTTAACACTGAGCGGATGAATGCAGAGGAGAAGAGTGATGTGAAGAAAAGTGATGCAAGTCCCATAGGTCCATTGTGAGCAGAAATTGGGTGGGGAGGTTGAGAAGGACCTTTGTCAACACAGTAACAGTACAGAACTCATTGGGACATCCTGGATTGGTATCAGTTGCACAGTGCTGCTTTAATGTCTTCTTTAAACCCAACTATAAATAAATAGACAATAAATTTATACTGGATTCTTTAAGCTCTCTCCAGATATCCCTCCTTTTTGCTGAACAAGTTCTGATAACCTGAAGAAGATAACAAGATGGCATAAGGCACAGGAGATTCTTTAGGTTATAATGGTCCCAGGGTGCATTTGATGCTGAGTTCATCAGCCTTTAGTGCAGAGAGAAGTTTGCACAAAGTGCTCAACAAGACAAAGTCAGAAGTAACAGTGAAGTTTCTTGGAGTATTAATGGGCCCGCTGAGGAACATTACCAAGTAAGCTTCCCAAGGGACTTGTTAGAGAAGATAACTGGAAGCCATGACTACAGGCAGGCAAAGGCACTGGCATGCTAAGAAACCTCTCCTTTGCCTTACGAAGCAGACAGGTCAAGCCCTGATTGCAAGACCAGTGGTAGACAGATCCTGTCTCTCATGTTGGCTCCTGGCATTTCCTGGGGCAATGGGTTGGAGGTCCGTATGATGTTAAATGAAAGACATGGGGACAGAAGATCCCAGGCTCTACATGTGGTGCAAGGACGCTGTGAGGTTCATGTCCCATATGAGACCTATGTTTCATTGCAGGATGTGAGCAGGGATGTGAGAAGGGCCCAGTCTGAACAAGCAGCCAATCCCTGTGAAACTCTGAACTTCAGATCTCTCGGTTTCAGTGCCCTCCTTTGCACATTCTCCCAGAGTTTGAAGTCCTTTATGTTCTGTGGTGCCCAGAACATAGTGAGGCAGTAGCAATGCAGAGCAGAGGGACAACCCTTTCCCTCACCCAGCTGGCAATAAGTTGCTTCATGCACTCCAGTGGACTGTTGTCTTTCCTGGCTGCCTTGGCACACTGCTGACTCACATTCAGTGTGATGCTGACCAGCACCCCAACCCTTTCCAGTCAGAATCCTCTCCAGTGTCCCATATCCAGTCAGTGTGTATGTCCAGCATTGCCCCTACCCAGGTGCACAATCAGGCACTTGTTCTTGTTATACGTTATGCACTTGGTGCTTAGTACCAACTGGTACCCACTTCTCTGACTTGTCCACATCTCTCTGCAAGTCCTCTCCACCCTCAGTGGAGGCAACAGCACCTCCTCATCTGGTCTCATCAGCAAACTTGCTCAGAACGTCTTCTAGTCCTGCATTCAAGTCATCTGCATAAACATGAAAGGAAAGTGGCCCCAAAATGGAACCCTGGGGACCCCGACAGTGACCATCTACCAGCCTGATGGAAAAAACTGACTATAATCCTTTGGGACTGACCTACTGGCCAACTGCTCACCCACCACATTGTGTTTCTGTCTAGCCATATGCAGAACATTCTGTCCAGAAGGTTGTTGTGAGAAACAGTATCAAAATCTCCACTGAAATCCTCAAGGATTACATCAACTGGCTTCCCTTGGTCAACTAAACGGACAACTGTGTCACAAAATGAGCTTAAATTAAACAGGACCTTTGCCTCACAAACTTGTGTTGGCTGCGACCAATGACAGAATTGTCCTTCAGCTGTTTTTCCATAACTCCCACCATCATTTTCTCCATAATTTTACCAGGCTCTGGACTGACAGGTCCATAATTGCCCATGTCATCTTTCTTGCTCTTCCTTACAATGAGACAACATTTGCCAGCTTCCTGTCAGCTGGCATGACCCTAGACTTCTTTAGATGCAATTGAAATGACAGCCCAGAGCATACTAAGGCGTCATCATTGAAAGAAAGTAGATGTGCCATAGCTTTGCAATGTCTTGAACTCCAGAGTATGCCACAGATGGAGCAGAGGGGAAGATTTGCCTCTTCTGTAGTGAACTCATTCATTTGGTAAGCAGAATAACACTACCTGATACATGGGGACTGTGTCTCTGCTCTGCTCTGCTCAGCTCACAGGGCAGCGGTCTGGCAGGGTGTTGCTCTCATGTCAATGCAGGTAAACTCACTTTAATCCTTTTTCCTCTGTAAATGCTTCCTCTATTTCTATGCTCAGATACACTTCCACATTCCCTCAACTACACTTTCATATATCATTAACAATTACACTTTCTTATACCATCAAAACAGTTTGTCAAAACGTACAGTTCTTCAGTTCACATAAACTCCCTTAATACAGTCTGTATTCTTCAGTTATAAACACTGTGCCACAGAACCAGCACTGATTGAACCACCTCCCTCACACATTTCCTCGCAAGCAGTACATAGTATTACATAAATGGGTTGACACTCATTGGTCGGGTGGAATGTACACCTCTCCTCAGGACAATCTTACTAATCTACAGAGTACAAACTCCCGTCTTCTTACATACAAGCAGAAAGTACATATGAGTGGACAGACAACACAGTCTTTCACTTTGTCCGTGTCTGGCCATTTCCCTCACAGGAGGAAGGAAACATGGATCGGGACTCGGCACTCACCCTGCAGCTGTTCTGTGTTTCACTCACACCACACTCACTCTGACATTTAGATCAAAAACCATGGTTTATTCATACTACACAATGCTGACAACGTTTTCTAGCTGG
The DNA here is from genome assembly GCF_054131305.1 of Coturnix japonica. Classification (NCBI taxonomy): domain Eukaryota; kingdom Metazoa; phylum Chordata; class Aves; order Galliformes; family Phasianidae; genus Coturnix; species Coturnix japonica. The sequence continues at coordinate 4,838,167 of NC_140687.1, read as the reverse complement.
AATCTTAGTAACACTCATACTCTGGTCGACCAGTTGCAAACGTTAATGTTTTTCCCAGAGTCGGCTTGACACACGGTACCAAACACTTAAAGCAGATTAATATTGAACATACAACCTATAACCCCCGTGATTACAACTTGGAGAACCCAGGCTACCATTTGACAGGCTATCCACTATATCCCATACCCGTAGGAGAGACCAACCTAGGTCCCTCCTATTGTCACCCACCTGGGAGAGAGTACTTGTTCTTGTTTCCATTCATATGACATACAGTTCCCTTTCATAGGAACTCACCCAAGGAGTCTTCCTACCCCAGCTGGCAACCAAAGCCATGAGCTCACCTCCCTGGGAGCAGCATGTATGGCTGTAAACTGTGTAGGATGTCTCCTCAAGACATATGGGCTCCACTTACCATACACATACCTGGTCCACCTATGGGTGGTCCTTGTCTGTCCCTGCAGTGATCAGGTGAGGAAGGGAGTCCTTCAGAGAAATCTCAGGGTGCGCCAAAAGTGTCTCCCTCTCAGCTGGTCCTGCAGCGAACAGAGCTGGTCCCACCTGGGCCGCCAAATTGACTACAGGAATTGAACTCTATAACCTCTATAACTGATACAGTCTCCCATGACATCCTTATAACAAAGCTGAGGAAGTATGGGATAGGTGATTGGACAGTGAAGTGGGTCGAGAATTGGCTGACTGGCAGAGTGCAGAGGGTTGTCGTTGGCGGTGCAGTGTCTGGCTGAGGGCCTGTAATGAGCGGCATCCCCCAGGGGTCTGTGCTCAGTCCGGTCTTGTTCAACATCTTCATCAATGACCACCCTCAGCAAGTTTGCTGATGACACGAAGTTGGGAGGATTGGCTGACACACCTGAAGGCTGTGCTGCCATTCAGCGAGACCTGGACAGGCTGGAGAGCCGGGCAGTAAGAAACCGGATGAGGTTTAACAAAAGCAAGTGTAGAGTCTTGCACCTAGGGAGAAATAATTGCATGCACCGGTACAGGCTGGGGGAAGAGCTGCTGGGGAGGAGCTCTGCTGAGAGGGACCTGGGCGTCCTGGTGGACGACAGATTAACCATGAGCCAGCAGTGTGCCCTTGTAGCCAAAAAAGCCAATGGCATCCTGGGGTGCATTAAAAAGAGCGTGTCCAGCAGGTCGAAGGAGGTGATCCTCCCCCTCTACTCTGCCCTGGTGAGGCCTCATCTGGAATATTGTGTCCAGTTCTGGGCTCCCCAGTAAAAAAAAGACAGGGATCTCTTAGAAAGAGTCCAGCAGAGGGCCACTAAGATGGTGAAGGGCCTGGAGCATCTCCCCAATGAGGAGAGACTGAGGGAACTGGGTCTGTTTAGCCTTGAGAAAAGAAGGCTGAGAGGGGACAGGATCCAGGTTCTATAAATATTTGAGGTGTGGGGGGCAAAGTGTTGAGGCCAGACTCTTTTCAGCAGTGTGTGGAGACGGGACAAGGGGAAACAGACAGAAACTGCACCATAGGAAGTTCTGCACTAATGTGTGCAATAACTTCTTTACGGTGAGAGTGACAGAGCACTGGAACAGGCTGCCTAGGGTGGTTGTGGAATCTCCTTCTCTGGAGATATTCAAGACCTGCCTGGATGCTGAGCTGTGCAACGTGGTGTAGGGAACCTGCTTTGGCAGGGGGCTGGACTCAGTGGTCTCTGGAGGTCCCTTCCAACCCCTACAATTCTGTGATTCTGTGAATATCATGGAGTTGTTTGGATGGGGAAAGACTACCCCTTTGAATGACCTTTTGTCAGGGCATGTCCTGGGATTCCTAGGATCCTCAAAATGCAGCACTGCTTCTGTCACTGAAAAATGGGGCCCTGTGTGGGACGGAGGGAGGGTCCATGAGTCCCTGGCCCACCTGACTGAGTATTTCCATGGTCTTAGCAAAGACATACTTACAACTTGAGAATGACAGTTAGCTGTGTTCATGGTGGCATGGCCACTTTTAATGGCCTTGAACTGTCTGAACATAACTGAAGAGGCTCAGGCTGATGCAAATCAGCTATTGAATGATAGTGTTGAAAAACTGGAAAGACAGGTGGCAGTTTTGATGGGGAAAAAACCTAATTCAATCATTCTCCTATGGAAGATCAGGAACATCTCTCTGGAAGACCATGGGGACCCTGTACAAGGGAATCTGTATAAAATGGACTCTGTAAATGAAGGCACTAAAAGGTCAGATTTTGAGGTTCCATTTGGTCTAGATCTATTTGAGATCTGACTGATTGTAACCCAAAAATGAAAAAAAAAAAAAAAAAAATGCAGGATAGGCTGGTGGGAGTGCCCTGACCAGTATCCAACCCCCCAAACCCTGCTGCCCATAATACAGCAGCTGAACTGATGGATATAGTACAGTGGTTTAGACAGAAACCAAGAGAGCATGCCAGCATAGCTGCTCTGGTTATGGGACATGGAGGCAGAAAGCGCTGTGGTGAATGGACTGGAAATTTCAAAACTGACATCCATTACTACTAACCCTGCCCTCAGGCAAAGACTGTATGCTCTGTCCAACATAATGAGGATAGCCATTTGATCAGTGAATGATTTATGGCTGTGTGTCATATAACATGGCCAAATAAGAATGACATACCATTAAATATCAGCCTGTGGTCCTCTATGGAGGACTAACAAAATTATATTAGAGAATTAGGCATGAAAGAGGCAATCTATGAAGATGATTTTGAGAGCCCAGTCAATAAATTTTTCATCAGGAACGAGGGATCTCATCCTACAGCCATCACCTTTACATCAGTATGGGTCTATGTTATCCATACTGAACCCCCCAGTGGCCCTCAGGTGCTGTAATACAACAGGCTGCCCAATTGATGGGGAGACAAGAGTGCCTACGGCCAGATGCAGGCTCTGAATGGTGGTGGAAAGGTCTGAGAAAGGCAGAGAACCATCTGCTGCCATGACTTAGGCGTCCAGCCCCTAAGGTAATCCAGTCTGGACCCATTAGGGTCTTGAGACAACAAATGTTTAAAGACCAGATTAGAGCAGGAGTTCAGTTTAAAAAGATTGATGGACAGCATAATCAGGAAAAAATATCTGTTAAACAGGCCCAAGCACTGAGTATTTATAGTCCAACCTTTTCAGCCAAACTAGATGTGAATGTAACTCAAGAAGGGTCTGGATGGGGGCTCTGGCAGAGCCAGAGTTCTTTGTGAACCCCTATGAGGTTTTGGCCACAGGTTTGGCATGGAGCAGAATAAAGATACATCACAGTTGAAAAGCATTTATTGGCTACCTATTCTACACTACAGGTGGTAGAACCAGTAGCTCAGATTTCAGAGGTTATCGTTAAACAACAAGGCCAGTCCAGGGGTGGGTAAAAGATCTAACACACATCTCTATGATGGGGGTGGCCCAATCACAAGCAGTGGTGCGCTCAGTTGTTCTGCTTGCCTGCTCCTCAAGGAGTTAAGAGAAATCTATGCCTGTTGCGTGTTCGAGTGCATGCGCAATGCCATGTGGAGGGCTTATCACAATAAAGATTGGCGGATTTGCTGCGTAGACCGGTCAGAACTCAGATCTGCGTTGTGCTTCCTGTGGCACCAAACGCCCAACAGTGGCAGTTCCGTGTATTGGCCAGCAGGTGGCAGCAGAGACCACGGAAAGAACGTCTGCGGGACAGACCCTGGGGATCCGTTCTCTTTTGATTATAGGGGAAGAACACAAAGATGGAAGAGGAGGGAAGGGGGAAAAAAAAAAGAAAAAAAGAAAAAACCAAACCACAGCAAACAAATAAAAACTTCTCCAAACGTAGCAAACTTGAATGTCTGTCAATAAATAAATGAGTAATTGAATTGATGTCCGTTTCAGACAGTCCCCTGTAGAATCAGGGTAAGGGTTAGGATTAGAGTTACATTGCAGGTTAATGCTGTTATCTTTACAGCTCCTGTGAGGGTTGGGGTCTGGGTCAGGTGTTTAAAAAATGAAATGAAAAAAGAATTAAAAAAATATATTGAAAGCTTCAGATTTCCTTAATCTTTGTGGGAATCATATAATGTGCAACTCAGATCTACCTCTTCGTACCTCTTTTGTGGTGTAGGGAACCTGCTTTGGCAGGGGGACTGGACTCAGTGGTCTCTGGAGGTCCCTTCCAACCCCTACAATTCTGTGATTCTGTGAATATCATGGAGTTGTTTGGATGGGGAAAGACTACCCCTTTGAATGACCTTTTGTCAGGGCATGTCCTGGGATTCCTAGGATCCTCAAAATGCAGCACTGCTTCTGTCACTGAAAAATGGGGCCCTGTGTGGGACGGAGGGAGGGTCCATGAGTCCCTGGCCCACCTGACTGAGTATTTCCATGGTCTTAGCAAAGACATACTTACAACTTGAGAATGACAGTTAGCTGTGTTCATGGTGGCATGGCCACTTTTAATGGCCTTGAACTGTCTGAACATAACTGAAGAGGCTCAGGCTGATGCAAATCAGCTATTGAATGATAGTGTTGAAAAATTGGAAAGACAGGTGGCAGTTTTGATGGGAAAAAACCTAATTCAATCATTCTCCTATGGAAGATCAGTAACAACTGTCTGGAGGACCATGGGGGGCCTGTACAAGGGAATCTGTATAAAATGGACTCTGTAAATGAAGGCACTAAAAGGTCAGATTTTGAGGTTCCATTTGGACTAGATCTATTTGAGATCTGACTGATTGTAACCCAAAAATGAAAAAAAAAAAAAAAAAAAAATGCAGGATAGGCTGGTGGGAGTGCCCTGACCAGTATCCAACCCCCCAAACCCTGCTGCCCATAATACAGCAGCTGAACTGATGGATATAGTACAGTGGTTTAGACAGAAACCAAGAGAGCATGCCAGCATAGCTGCTCTGGTTATGGGACATGGAGGCAGAAAGTGCTATGGTGAATGGACTGGAAATTTCAAAACTGACATCCATTACTACTAACCCTGCCCTCAGGCAAAGACTTTATGCTCTTGTCTGGAGGGCTTATCGCAATAAAGATTGGCGGATTTGCTGTGTAGACCGGTCAGAACTCAGATCTGCGTTGTGCTTCCTGCGGCACCAAACGCCCAACAGTGGCAGTTCCGCTTATTGGCCAGCAGGTGGCAGCAGAGACCACGGAAAGAACGTCTGCGGGACAGACCCTGGGGATCCGTTCTTTTGATTATAGGGGAAGAACACAAAGATGGAAGAGGAGGGAAGGGGGAAAAAAAAAAGAAAAAAAAAAATCAAACCACAGCAAACAAATAAAAACTTCTCCAAACGTAGCAAACGTGAATGTCTGTCAATAAATTAATGAGTAATTAAATTGATATCCCTTTCCCGCCCCCCCCCCCCCCCCCCCCCCTAACTTCTGAGATGAAAAAATACACTTCTTTTAGAAGAAAACAGAGTAGTAACAACTTCTGTACCTACATTCACCACTCTGAGATCCTGTCTGGGTCTCCCAAGGCTTGTAAATAACCACTGGGTCGGTTCTGATGTCGCGTGATTTGTTGTCAGTTCTCTCATGGTTCTCCGGTCAGTTCTCCGGTGCCAGGATCTGCCACAGGGCATTCTGACCACGGGCATCATGTTTCTACGCTGCCGCCTGCATTTAACAGGCAATGGGACTGCCCAGCATGTGCAAGGCAGCACCTCTTTCACACCACCAGAATGTTTAAGGCTGTTGGGATTGTTGTTAGCGTCCCATTAACACTGAGGCTAGAGATACCCTTAGGATTGACATTACTATTAGCATTACTTTGATGGTGCCCTATCTGGGTCATTTCCAGGGGATGTCAGGAGTAAGGCACAGTGTCAGGAGAAAAAGAACAGACTCTGTTACTTTATAAACGTGATAATAGAGAGAGTTCATTGGAAAAAATACAACTCTTAAATAATGCAAAGCATGCTTCTGATTGGATGCAGGCATCATCTGGGCTCTGATTAATATTACTCTTAAGGTAAAGATTATTGTTACCATAATGATTTTTTTTTTGGATTATGATCAGGGTTAAGGTTCCTTTTGCTACAAACTTCTAGCATCATTTTTGTTGTTGCATTTGGAGTTAGGGACGATTTTAGAATCAGGGTAAGGGTTAGGATTAGAGTTACATTGCTGGTTAATGCTGTTATCTTTACAGCTCCTGTGAGGGTTGGGGTCTGGGTCAGGTGTTTAAAAATGAAATGAAAAAAGAATTAAAAAAATATATTGAAAGCTTCAGATTTCCTTAATCTTTGTGGGAATCATATAATGTGCAACTCAGATCTACCTCTTCGTGCAGTGACTGCCTGTAAATTTGCTGGAGCCTAATATAATATGGCCTTGTGCTTTCCACTAACTCACCTTCATTTCATTTTCATTACATTTGCTTGGTAGTCAGATTTTGGTGTGTGGATATTTTAAAACAATCTGACTGACATTAGCAAAAAATTAAAAATAAAATTAAAAAAAATGCACAACAGCATCGTATCAATTTTTATAGATAAGATAAAGAAGAGCAGTTTCCCTTAGTTTTCTGTGCCTCTTTACTTTCTTACCCTCTCCCCTTGTGTGAGAAACTCTCAAAGTCAAAGATTTCTAGTTAGGCAAAGATGGCAGCGATAGCAGCAGTGCTTATTCATTATTGCAATACTGCGCGCACATCCCCTATTGGCAAGGGAGAAACTGCACACCAGTCAGTGAAATCAATTCTGTTCTGTGCCCTAAACCCACTGCAGGTGATGCTCTCATGGCTCTCATTGGTTGAGCATCTCAGGCTCACAGACTCCTCGAGACTGTGGCTAGGATTCATTTCCATAGAAGGTCAATTACCAACCTCTTGTTTTTAGGTCTGCCTTGTACTTTTCTGCGGACAGAGAAGGGCAATGTTTCCAAAAGTCAGTATATTCATTCTGTCCTGTGCTGGGCTCTACCCACCCTGTATTTATCTTGTGCTTGTCTCAATTCTCCCCATGTCAGAATGCCCCCAGTCTGAACTTAATTCTGTTCAGCAACTTTCTCGGTGGAAAAACTACTTATACAGCTGTTTTACAAGAGGGTTATACATTCAGTTAGGGCCTACACTATGTACTGAAAATACTGGAAACTTCCACTGCAAAAACACAATCTACCTCTCCCATCTGTGCAGCCTTGCAGACCCAGAGCATGCCAGGTTATTTCTGCTTTCATAGCATTTGCATGCTGTAGGGTGAGCACAAGGTTCTGCTGCTTGATTCTTCTGCAAGAGCTGCCTACCGGCAAATGGTTGCAGGGATGGAGGATGTGACAGAAAGCATTTGTCTCCACAAGAGCAGAGTTACATTCAGTGCAGAGTGTGAGAGTCAGGTTGGTGTGGAAAAGCACTGACACGCTGGGGATGATGCAGTGCTCACATGTCTAACACTCACAGACATTACTGTCAGAAGGATGGTGCTGTGTTGTGCTTCTACCTTTGGCAGCCCCTGGAGAAATGCTATGGCACACAGAACACCTTTGTATTGCACTGACTGCTGCCATGCAGCATGGATTTAACACACCAAATCCAGAGGAGCATGACTGCATCTAACTGCCCTGAGAAAAACTACTGTAGCTGAAGAGATGAGGAGGCAGCTGCTCATCTGCAGAACAAGCAGTACTGCCAGACATTGGGCCAGGTGAGCACCTCCTGCTGCAGCGTGATGATGACAGGGCTGGAGATGATCTGCAAAGCCAGCTTAAAAGTGGGAGACGTGAGTCAACATGGCAGGAGGGCAGAGGTGTTAGGGAGCAGCCAAGGCATCAAAGAGTATCAGAAGGCTTTGAAAAGTATCACAAAGTGACAGCCAGGAAGACTGGGATATATCATGAGCAGCAACCTGGATGCTAGAGATTATTTGCTCCCATACAAAATGGTAGAGATCTTGCTGCAGACATCCCAAAGCCAGGCAAAATGGGAACCCAGAGCTCTGCCTGCACGAACCCCACAGCCATAGCATTGCAAGCTGAGCTGCCTTGCTGTTTGTTGCATTCATCCCAATCCCTGTGATTGAAGACTCAGAATGCAGTCGAGGCGATGACTGAGCATGAGAGTGACTTTATTCAATAAAAGACAGGAGGGCTTGAGAGGTCAAGGGTGAAGATGGGACTCCTCTTGTCAAGATGAGAGTGGCTCAGAGCTGGTGCTGCTGCCTGGTGCCTGGGACTGGCAGTCTGACTCTAAGTCCCCATCTAAGATGCTCAGCTTCACCTCACTGATGCTGCCCTGCTCCTGCATGGTGGTGCTGCTGCTGGGACACTCGGGCTGTGCTTGGGATGGGCAGCACTGCAAAGGCGCTGGGTCACAATCCAGGCAGGTGACTGCTGTGTCTGGCAGGCTCAGGTCAGGAGCTTCAGCAGAGCCAGGAGATATGAGAGCATGAACGTGGATGAGCCCCTTGTGTCCATCACTGTTACCATGTGGAAGGCTGTCATCCGAATTGCAGCGATTCATGCTTAATAAGAACTCTCCATTGATGGAAAGACACTGCTTGGTTTGGATCTTTGGGGTTGACAAGGGCTTGAATCACCTAGGAAGGCATAGAAACACAAGGGTTAGTTTCAAACATTTGCAAGTTGAATCATGAAAGGTTGTTGATACTTGGTAATAGAGTGGCGGCAGGAAGAAGCAAGTAGGCTTGAAGCAGCATAGCCACTGTCTTGAAAGTGATCCTCATTCAGGTCCAGCTCGTGTGTTGTTTCACTGTAATCTGCTTCTTTGGGTCTACCTAGTGGGCAGCAACACTCGAGCTGTTACTGATATCATTGAAAAGAACTGGAGACAATTGTTCTATTCCTAAGAGCTTCAAGGTGCCTAGAAGCACAAATAGAAACCAGCAGTATTTCATCACTTCACCAAAAGGAAGGTCAAACACCTGAGCTGTGAAGAGCAGTTACAGAACCTATGCATAAGATCACACCAGACATACTTTGTTCTAACAACAGTTATGGCACATAGTCCATTTCCTTCAATATTCCCAAAATGAAATGATGTGGAGCATTACAGGGAAAGAAACACTGCACACAGACACTATGACCCTGATTAGACTCAAGCAGCAGACTTAAAACAAGTCAGAGTTTTTGATTCCAGGATATTTCAGGACCTATCGTGTGAAATTCAGTTACACAACAGTGCCTAGGTGCCTGCGTTTCAAGCAACTTTCAGATCACAGCCATGTAAAATAAAAACAAATTCAGTGCAGAAATAGCAAGCCTGTACCTTAATACTCATGAGATTATCCATTTTTTACTGCATTCTGACTAAGTTCTAAAACTTGCTCATCCCAGTTCACTTCAACAAGTTCCAACAATTCAAGCAACGCAGTTCTGAGATCCTGTGTATGTTGTGCAGATAGAATTGAACAGTGCAGAAATAGTCTCTGACAGCTTTAAGAGCTCCGTTCTGCTTACAAACTCTCAGTCCAAAACTATTCAGTTTTAAGGAAATGAACACCTGAAGCAGTTGGATCATCTGCCATTTGCCGCATTCTGCTTCTTGGCATCATGATTAGCACAAAGGGTTTTCTGCTGTCCTGCAGAGATGGAAAAAGTCCTGCTTACAAATGGACCAAGTTTCAGTGTACAGCAGAGTTTGTACCAGACTAATAAGCCACGTCATTCAATTCATTTGCTCAGGTTGTTATGCACTCCGAAAGGAAACAGAACTAACTGCTGGATTCTGAAGGCAATCTGTGGGGTCCTACATTACCTCCTGATTCTGGAAGAGGAAATTCTAATAGCAAATGCAGAACTTTGATCTTTGTAGACATGAGAAGAGCTGGCATTTAGGAACATTCATTTCAGGGAAATCAAATGATGTGTCTGTATTTTTACTACAGATAGTATAGGGAGCAGCCAGTTGAAGAACCAGATACAAAAAATCCAGACCATTGGCAAGAAAATACTTCTCCTTAAATTCTGTATGCTATCATGGTACAGAATTAGGCTACAGTGCCACATAGGCCAACCAAGTGTAGAACCAAATCCACAAAATACTGGTAGACAAAGCAGCAAAAACAGGGACAATATTCAGCAGACAGGCCTTTCTACCCACAGCTCAGCATGTTCTGCCATCCGAAAAGCAAGGCCTCTTGTCAAGCTCAGCTATTTCCCTTCTCAGTGTATTCTAGCACCACTGATACCCACTGGTATCCTTCTGTAGAGTGCCATCATATTGTCATCATCCAAAGGGAAAACCCACACAGCAGAGCATACAGCACTACACCCATGCTCCAAATATCCGCCTGAAAAACAAAAAGACAAGCTTACAAACCTGAAGCACCTCAAATGGCTTCCTGAAAGACTGGATTGTCTGCCCTTGCCAAAGCCCACATATAGCCCATGAAAAGCTGGCTCTTTCCCTCAGGAAAAAGAGCCTTATCGTCCCAGAGAAAGCATATAACCCTCATTCAATTGCCCTTTCACTCAGCTTAGAGCACTACTAAAACCAGCATCTTCACCTTAGCTCATCACACTGCTGCACTTCCTTTTACAAGGATTTCACTGGCAAAAATGAAATCAAAGCCGTCACAAGGGATTTAGCACAGTTACGTGTTACTGGCTACGAGAGCTGTCAGCACAGTCACCTGTCTGGCTTTGCTGCTGTTCTATTTATGTACAGGCACAACAAGGTTCAGACACCTCACAGTGCAGTTCTCACTTTGACTGTAAAGAAAAAGGAGGCTTGAAAAGCAGCGTGTGGAAAACAAAGAAACAAGAATTAGAACAACAGTGGGGCCATGGCACTTGTAGGAATTGCTCCGCCTTTAACAGCGATTCAAGAAGGATGAGGGCATTCCAAACCAGACCAGTTTGGACAGATTAACAACTGCAAGTAGTGGGTTCCAAAATTCCAGACATGAAATCAAAGCTGGAAAAACTCTTCACATTTTCATCTCTCAATTTTTAGTACATTGTGCATTACAACGGAAACAATTCTTCACATACAACTTGGAAGCTAAAGACAAGTCTGACAAAACAGACTGCACAGAAATGATGGATAATTAACAGAGCAAACTGCTCTTTCAAACACTTAGTAATAGAAAGAGATCTCTGAAGTTGCTGTTCTGTAGAGCACCAAAGCAGTCGCTTGAGGCAGTTCAGGATTAGCCTGAGACAAACCAGCCAGCTGTGTGAACTGAGACCAATTGCACTTCTTCTATTTTACTTTCATTCTATGTGACCTCACTAAGCAAATATTGTCTAAGACCATGAGTATCACATAAATGTGCAGATCTCAAGCTGCTCACTTATCTAGTACCCTTGGCATGATGCTTTATTTTCCTCAGCTATTCATCTAGTTTGTGCCTGTTGATTGTGCAACAACAGCCTGTTGGTCTCGATTACCTGTAAGAGGCTTTAAATTTGGCCAGGAAAAATCATTTGAGGATAAGTAATTATCTGGGACTCAGTAAGGCAGTCTTCCCATGCTTTCATAACAGCCGAGATACACACACACACAAACTCATGGAACCCCACTGCTTTGCACAATCCTGTGCACACTCACATGTGTCATGCACTGATTTCCCAGCCAGTCCTCATGGGGTCTATTACTTAGGACAGGAGTGCAGGGGAGCAGCCAGAAGCTGTTTGCATTCCCTGCTGTCTGCTGGGCAGCTTTGCTGGAGATGCTTGGGTTGCTTTGCTTTTCCTTGGGAGGTGGGAAGGAGCTTTGGGTTGGAGGCACATCCCGTGCCAGAGCATCTCGATGGCACGTGTGTGGCACTGATCTGCAGCAGATGAAGGGGAGGAGGTCCCAGCACAGCCCTGCACCATGCTCTGCCACACTGGGCAGCTTGTTCCTGGCTCAGCAGCGTCATCAGACAAGAAGCAGGGAAGGAAATCAAGGATGGGGGGTACCATCAAACGCAGTTAGTGCATGCCTGTGCAAGACAAACAGACCCAGAGCTTGCGGGTTATTCCTGCTTTTGTAGCATTTGTGTGCTGTAGCTGAGCAAAAGGTTCTGCTGCTTGAATCTTCTTCTGCAAGAGCCACCTACCGGTAAATGTCTGCAGGGATGGAGGATGTGACAGAAAGCATTTGTCTCCATGACAGCGTAGTTACACTTGGTCTAGAGAGTGAGAGAGGCAGGCAGCACTGCCTGATGTTGGTCAGGGCGAGCTCCTCCTGCTGCAGCGCGATGATGGCAGGGCTAGAGATGATCTGCAGGGACAGCTCACAGGTGGGAGCCAGGAATGGACACGGCGGGAGGACAGAGGTGTTAGGGAGCAGCCACGGCATCAAAGAGCATCAAAAGGCCCTGAAAAGCATCACAGCCACAGCCAGGAAGCTTGGGGTTTTCATGAGCAGCATCCAGGATGCTAGAGACTATTTGCTGCCATACACAACGGCAGCAGAGCTCTCGCTGCAGGCATCCCAAAGTCAGGCAAAATGGGAACACACCCAGAGCTCGGCCGCACAAACCCCACAGCCAGAGTGTTGTAAGCTGAGCTGCCTTGCAGTTTCTTGCACTCATCCCAATCTCTGCGAATGAAAACTCGGAATTCAGTCAAGGCATTGATTGAGCACGAGCGTGCCTTTATTCAATAGGAGAAAGGAGGGGGTGTGAGGTCTGGAGGAAAGATGGGACTCATCCTCTCTTGTAATCATGAGAGCTGCTCAGAGACCGTGCTGTTGCCCGGAGCCTGGGACTCGTGTCCTGATTCTGTGCCCCCCTGCGAGATGCTCAGCTTCTCCTCGGTGATGCTGACCTGAGCCTGCATGGTGGTGCTGCTGTCGGGGCACTCAGGCTGTGCTTGGGCTGGGCTGCACTGCAGAGACATTGAGTCCAGGCTGGTGCCTGAGGTGTCTGGTGGGCTCAGGTCAGCAGCTTCAGTAGGGATGGGATGAATGAAGGCTTCAACGATGATGACCTTCTTCTCTTGATAGCTGATGTTATACGGAAGGCTTTCATCTGAACTGCAGCATTCTGTGCTTAGTAACAACTCTTCATTGATGGAAGATGCGTCATCGTAACATGCCCTGCGTCTTGGGGATATACAAGGGCTCGGGTCACCTAGGAAGGAGCAGATGTACAGCAGTTAGTGTCGAACGTTCGCAAGATGAACCATGGAGATTCTTGACATTTGGCTATGTAGTGGTGGTGGGCAGAAGCAAATAGGCTTCTAGCAACAGTGTCACTGTCTTGAAAGTGATCCACGTGCAGGTCCAGCTCTTGTGTTGACAAGAGACTCATTTGGGAAAGACAGGGATCAACTGAAGATGCCAGGCACGGGCTTGAACGCCAGAAGGAGGTACAAGCCCACTGAAAGCATGAATTCTACCTGTGTTGCTGACAAGCAGTGTTTTGTAAGCTGGACTTGCACCCTTACCTGCCAGGACCAAGACTTCTGCTTCAGAGGGCTCCCTGGCACTGCTCTGCAGTTGGTGTTTGGCCACAGGGGATGGTTTGCCCAGGCAGAAGCAGGAACACCAACTGCCAGCTGCTGACTCTGCCCTCTTCCTGGGAGAACTCATTCTGCAGAGAAAACAGAGCATGCTGTCAGACGTGGTGCAGGGTGATGGAAGAGCTGCACCGAGCCCTGGCCAAAAGTTGCCTGTTCTGGGCACTGCCTGCTTTCTGCTGAAACACAGCTTAGAAACGCCCTCTGTTTCAAACAGCAGAGGATGCTTCCATTCCTACAGCTCAGCCCTCAAGTCCTGAAGGCTAAATACCTCTCAACGATGTCAAGCAAGGACATGGATCCGGAGAATGTCGGAGGCTCAGGCTGCTTTGCTCTCCCAGGGCTGACCTTCACCAGGGAACAAAGGCCGTTGATGAGCTTGCCCCATTTCTTTGGCTCTGCGCAACAAAACAAAGAAACCAGTTCATTTCAGGCCTGGCTCGGTTGGACGAAGCTGAGCGCAATGCATTCGACAGAGCATGTAACAACGGGAAGAACATTCCCAACAAGGACACGCAAGAATGGATTTTCCCCATCCCTGGAGGTGCCCAAGGAGATTACTGTAGTTCTCTTTCTAAGCTTGCTGAACTTGGGCATAAACAAACCCCCTGAAAGTAACGTTCTGACCCTATTTGACTAACTCGCGTTATCAAATGTAAATTACGCACCTGGCTTTGGCAATGAATTGAGGAGGGAATCGGGAACTTTTCCACTGATGAGTTCCATGCACTCACCAGGGAAAAGCCCAACCTGTAATTAGAACAAAAAGACAGGTGAGCATTAGCCCGAGCCCAGAGCCAAAGGGAAGGTCCACTGACAGTGACACAGGGCAACTGTTTGCATCCAGCAGCCATCCTGTGCAGGCAGAGCAGCTCCAAGCTGAGATTCCCAACTCTACTGAAGTTGTGCTCTCTAGTCAAAAACGTGTGCCTACCTCAAAGCCACGCTTGCCTCTCCACCAGGGGCTCAGCCTGTTGATATGTCCTCATATCAACAATGCTCACCAGATCTCCGACCTGAAAGAGATTGAAACATCAATCCCAGATTCAGCAAATCTGGTAGGAAAACAAAGCAGAAAGGACTGCCCTCTTCTATGCACGACAACACGGAACGCCTGGAACTGCTTACCTCCAGAGAGAGCTCATCTGGCCCCTGGGCGACGTGGCTCTTAATAACATGGGCTGCCGCAAATGCTGGTACATTTAAAGATGACATAGCACGCACCAGCTGCAGCTTCTGCATGTTATCAGCCTGCAAAACAGAGAACAGGCCGTGGTCAGGAGCTGAGGACAAACCACGAGGATTTCAAGGTGAGGAGCACATCTGCAGAGAAAGCTGCAGCAAATGCGCTCCGTCCTTCTCAGGAGCACTTCAGAAGGAGCTGCACATCTCATAGCTCTGGAGCAGCACTTCTTCCCCACCCTTCACTACTCCAAGCAGCTCCAACAAACTTCTCAGAAGAAATCCAGGCCAGCACAGACCTGGCAGACCAGAACCAAGTGCAGCTTGTGTGCCGGCAGTGCCCACTCCTTGCTTCCACCCTGCTCCAGCAGGTTAAGGAGTCTGAGCCTCACTGGCCTTTGACAACTCAAGACTTTCAGCACCTCATGCCAACATTTCTCACTAAGATACACCTCAGGCATTGAATTCTCTTCTCACTACCTCCTCCCAGTCCTCCCCTAGGAACAGAAACCATTCAGATTCTACAGCAAACACATCTACCCTGCAAGAGCACACTGAACCACCTGCAACAATGAAACATGGTTTTGGAGAGTGGGTTTGAAAACACACCTTTAGACAGCTGTCTCCCTGTAGCCAAAAGGAAACCAAGCAGCAAAAGAAGAGTCCAGCCTGAAATATGCCCATGCTACTAGCCCAGGTTTTTCACAGTCAATGCAGAATCCATCCTGCTCTTGAGTTAACAAATGACCAGTGGGTCTCCCCTTGCTCCACCCCTTCTCCTTCAAAGCCAGAAAAAGAAAGAAAAACAAGTAGAAGAAAACCCAGACGTACCTTTCCACACACAAAGCAGAAAGTGGAACAGCAGTTGTCTCCTTCCTGAGACATGGTGGGGCGCATCCCAGAGGAAGCCCAAGTTCTTTGCTTCTCTCCACAGGGACTTCAAGCACTCTTGGCAAGAGCTGCTTTGGTTCTTTCTTCAATTGCTTCCATCACCAGAATCTCCTTTGGAAAAGGAACCCGAATGAAAGAATCAGCAAATGAAAAAGAATGAGCAATAGCCACTTTACCAGCTTTCTTCTGACACTCAATTTAGACTCTTGACTCGGGCAAGGTCTTAAAATCAGCTGGTTACAAGAACTGTCCCAAAATATATCCAACATCTGTACAGCTGCCGTTATTTCTGACAGCGAGTGTAATCACAGAATCATAGAATGGCCCGGGTTGGAAGGGACCTCAAGGATCATGAAGATCAATCACCTCCCTGTCCCTGCTGGCCATCCCCTCTTCTGATGGAGCCCAGGGGACCATTTGCTCTCTGAGCTGCAAGAGCACGCTGATGGCTCACGTTCTGTTTTTCATCCACCAGGACCCCCAGGTCCTTCTCTGCGGGGCTTCTCTTAAGGACTGCTCCTCCCAGTCTGTAGAAATGCCTGGGATTCCTCCAGCCCAAGTGCAAAACCTTGCACTTTGCTGTGTTCAACCTCATTAGATTCACGTAGGCCAACCTCTCGGTTGAGCTCCCTCTGAATGGCATCCCTTCCTTCCACTGCGTCAGCCGCACCACTCAGCAAACAGCAGAGGGTGCACTCCATTGCATCATTGGTGTCTCTGATAACCATGTAAAAAAGCACTGGTCCCAAGACAGACTCCTGGATGACACCACTTGTTATCGGCCTCCACCTGGACATCAAACCATGAGTCACCACCCTCTGTCCTCTACAAAACCTCTTTGTCTTCTACTCCTGCTGCAGCTGCAATGGCTGCACCAGCATGACTCACGTGTTTGACAATCCTCCAGCTCTGGCCTAGCCATGCACAGCAGCAGTCCGTCTCCCTCCCAGCTCACTCACCAGTGTGCTGCTGTGCCCCAAATTCAGTGCAGCAGCATTGAGAGCAGGCAGCACCCATCACCCTCCTCTAACTCTCTCTGCCAGCTGCGATGAGGACTGACACAGCACGCCCACCCCAGCCCAGCTTTTCTGCTGAGACACCTCCCAGCAACCACCCAGCACCAATCCCAGTTGCTGCAAACTGTCTGAGAGCCTGCTGGAGTGCACTGACAATAACTTTGTGGGCCAAGCATTAAGCACACCAAGCAGAAGGGAAGCATTACTGGACATGGTGCACAGCAGGGGTTAAGACTGGAGGTGGACAGGGCTGTAGTGACCATGCCCTCCTAGAGTTCCTCATCTGAAGGAATGTGTGCCTGGCAAAAAGCAAAGTCAGGACCCTGAGCTTCAGGAGAGTCAGCTGCAGGCTGTTCAAAGAATTCTTGCATGAGAGACACTGGAAAACTGTTTTTAGGGGTAAAGGAATGGAAAAGATATGGTAACTTTCTCAGAAAACCTTTCTCAGAGCTGGAGCTCTGAGCTCCATCCCGACCACACGAAACACAGCAGAGGAGGCAGGAAAGCAGCATGGCTGAACCTGCTGGTTACAGGGAGCAACAAGAAGGAAATGGAGAAACAGCGGAAACGGAGACATGCAGCCTGGTCGCTTTGGTGGCCTTCTACAGTGGAGTGACAGCATCAGTAGGGAAAGGAAAAGCAACTGACATCACTCAGCCAGACTTTTGCAAGGCCTTCGATGTTGAGCAAGTTTCCTGTTAGAACTCAGTGTGAACAAATCTACCACTGAGCAACACCCTGAGCCCCCACTCACCTCAGCAGAGGAAAGCCTGCACCCCAGCCTTCCGCCTATTCTGCTCCATTGATGGAAGCACACCGGGCATCATTGCTACTCACCCGACCAATGATGATAGGGGCAGAAAAGGGAATTCCTCTTTACCTTTCAGATGAAAAATTGATGACTGTGTGGAACCTTCCCAGTACCGCTGCGGGGCCTTCCTTTACTTGTATCCTGCTGCTCCGTGTCACAGTGGGAGAGCTGCTCTGGCCTCTCCTCTCAGCCTGTGCCTCCTGCAGTGTGAGCAGCTTTGTGGATAGAGGAGACACCCACACAGACTTGGACCTGGATAGAGAACTGTGCCCTACAACATAGGTACATTTACATCATGCTCTTTTCCTTGTGTGTGAGCAATAGGGAGGTGATCGTCCCTCTCTACTCTGCTCTTGTGAGGCCCCATCTGGAGTACTGTGTCCAGGTGCGGAGCCCTCAGTACAAAAAAGATATGGAGATTTTGGAAAGGGTCCAGAGGAGGGACAGGAAGATGATCAGGGGGCTGGAGCACCTCCCCTATGAGGACAGGCTGAGGGAGTTGGGTTTGTTCAGCCTGGAGAAGAGAAGGTTGCGGGGTGACCTCATTGCAGCCTTTCAGTACCTGAAGGGAACTTACTCCCAGGAGGGGAGTAAACTCTTCGAAAGGGCTGATAATAGCAGGACTAGGGGAAATGGTTTTAAGTTGAAGGAGGGAAGATTTAGGTTGGATGTTAGGGGAAAGTTCTTTACTAGAAGGGTGGTTAGGTCCTGGAACAGGCTGCCCAGTGAGGTTGTGGATGCCCCGTCCTTGGAGGTGTTCAAGACCAGGTTGGACAGGGCCCTGGGCAACCTGATCTAGTAAAGGCGTATGTTTGGTGGCCCTGCTAGGCAGGGGGGTTGGAACTACATGATCCTTGAGGTCCCTTCCAACCCGGGTAATTCTGTGATTCTGTGATTCTGTGGGGTGAAAGCCAATGTCCCCCTTTTGCCTCCAATACAGTAAACACTGCATGAGATATTAAAACTGGTATCCTTTGGCCCAGTGTAGATTGATGGGCTTCTTGAATATTGAGCACCAGTGCACCCTGGATATCCCTTACTCACTTCAAGCTGTTTCAAGTTTACCATCAGTCCGTAGCTGTGTATCCATGGTCGGCACCCTCCTGTCATTCCTGGCAACGTATGGAGTTCCTTGGCAGTTTGCAGCTCAGGGGTTGAGCAGATGGCTTCTTTCTTGGCAGTCCTTAAGGTTCAAAGTCCAGCTGTCATCTCCTATCCCAAATACGTCACTTGCTGCTGAGTTAGTTGTGCTTTCTGTAAACCAAGAAACTCAGCAAACTCTCAGTCTATTGTACACAGTCCTTTTGTTGCTGTGGCACCCACGTGCTCCAGTAAAGTTCCACCCTAGGATGGAGGATCCCAGGTCTCAGGCTCACGAGTTGACCAGTTCTCAACAATCATTTAGCTGTTCTCACAACCCTGGGTAACACTGTCCAGGTTCACTGAGTCTCTTCTCCCTCTATTAGGGAGAACAGATACACGCAAGTACTCGTATGCTATCATGAGGAATTCAGTAGGTTACATTTAATTTAGAAGCATGATGCAATCAAAAGCTCGCTTAAATAAAAGCATACCCTTTTCTTTCACTCAAAATAATAGCCCAGAAAAAAATAAAAACAAAACAAAACTCTCATCATAATTGTTAAAGAAATTATCTACTAAATCTCAATGGAGAGTGGAGACACATGCTAGTTTTAGGAACACAGCACTTATCTCATTATCTGAATGCATCTCAAGGCATGCTCCTTGTGAAACTGTGAGAACTTCTATCATTAACAGACGTGTACCATGCCCTGATATATGGTTAAACCGCTTGCAGTGCACTGTCAGATGTACAGGATGGCAGCTGTATGTGCTGTGACCAAATAAACCCCACACTGAAACCTTTCAGAATTTTAGGACCTACAAGTACTGCATTCATATTAAAAGTAAAAAATTCCTAAGCTACACATGTTCTAGGTTTCCATTTGTTAGATACAACATACCTTTGGAAGTAGGCGCCTAAAAAGATATGCCTTCTACTTGCTTCTCTGTCTGGCTCTTCGAAAAGAAGGCCTTTGGAGCAGGAAATGCAAAGGGCAGCTCATTTCTTAACACTGACTCTGCATCAACATTCTCTGTGTTTGCACGCTTCTTAGATGCCACTTTTCTTGTCACTGGAGTTGACAGTGTGAATTCCATATCACCCAGTTGAGTATCATGCCTCGAATGGTGCCAGAGACGGAACAAAAGGTTTTCTGATCACAGCCGGAGAAGTTACTGTCAAAGAAATTCTAACAGCTGAGAAGGTCAGACACAATGCTTATAAAAATATCATACATTATTTGGCTATTGAACAAAACAGTTGAAAACTCTGATTCTCTCCTAGAATAAGTTCGTTTCTTATAGACTGTCAAACACCATTTTTTTATTTGTTCATCTCAATTCTCCATTGAGGATTAACCCTCACCAGCTTATCTAAACATAAATATGAATTATCACTTGGTTTAGTTAAAAATTTGAATAATATCACAGTGGATTTTGTTGTCCAACACAGTAAGATTGAATTTCTTTCGGTACCTTTCAACCTCTGCCTACCTCCAGCCTAACTCCAGAATCTTATTAACTGTGCCTTATCGCTTCCCATTGTGTTTTAAAATCCTCACTGACTCCTTTACTTGTTCCCTTGCTTGCTGTTTCTGTGCAAACCAAACACTGGAGTTAGGGATCACGTCAAACCAACCATGGCCTACAGGTAGAAGGCAACAAAATTTATGCTTAACATACTTCTTTGCTCTATCTTTATCTTCCTTTGGTCAAGGTCCACTAGATACTTAAATATGGAGTAAGCACTAGATACAATGAGAAGCAGATTTCTAGATTAAGAGCTGTATTTTTTCTGTAAGAAACTAGCTGTACATCTTCACACACCTGCTTTGTTTTCTGAGTATTTAGATCGAGTGGAGATTCTTCAAACACTGAAGCTACATCAGAAAATTCCATGGATCCAAACGCATCTGGCACATGGCTGCAGTCTGGCACATCTTCATATGCCAGAGCCTTTTCAGACAGAAATGTTCCACCGAGATTCTTTTGCAGAATTAGAAGGAAGATTTCATCAGAAGATTTCACCACTAAAGTCTAAATAAGATTGGTTTGCAAGTTCCAAACTATGGCTAACAGCTAATGGAAGTCCACAGGCCAGCAGCAACAACTTTTATATTATGTTCTTAATATTCTAATTGTTGATATGACGTTCATATAAAGAGCAGAAGGGAAATTACTCTTAGAGCTCAAGTCATCTTTCACAGCCTGCGTCAACAAGAGCAGCACCTCACAGCCTTTGGTTTGAAGACCCGGACCACAAGCTAGCTAATGATTTTACACAGAATTCCAGAGTTCAAGTCATTGTTTATGTTAGGGCTGCAATTCTACTGAAAGCCTTCCAGTTCATCACACTTCATTATCAATGGCACCACAGATACCTCACAAAGAAGCATTATGACACCACAAAGGGGCATTATGACGTCAGGAAGGGCATTATGACATCACAAAGGGCATTATGAATCACAAAGGAGCATTATGACATCACAAAGGAGCATTATGACGTCTCAAAGGGCATTATGACATCACAAAGGGCATTATGAATCACAAAGTAGCATTATGACATCACAAAGAAGCATTATGACACCACAAAGAAGCATTATGACATCACAAAGGTGAATTATGACATCAAAAAGGGTCATTATGACGTCTGAAAGGGGCATTGTGATGTCACAAAGGGGTGTTATGACATCACAAAGGGGTATTGTGACATCACAAAAGAGCATTAAGACATCACAAAGGGGAATTAAGACGTCACAAAGGGCATTATGACGTCACAAAGAGGCATTATCACGTCACAAAGAGGCATTATGAAAACAAAGGAGCCTTATGACGTCTCAAATGGCATTATGACATCACAAAGGGCATTATGACGTCACAAAGGGGCATTAAGACATCACAATGGGTCATTATGACGTCAGAAAGGGGCATTATGACATCAGAAAGGTGCATTATGATGTCACAAAGGGTGTTATGATGTCACAAAGGGGCATTATGATGTCACAAAGGGGCGCTGGGAAAAGATCTCTGTGTGGAGATTGCTTCTACTAGAGGTAGTTCTATAAGACTGTTATATAGAGCTGTGCAGGGGCTGTAAATCTGTCTGCAGAGGGTGATGATCAGTTCCAAGTGTCTGCAGTCAATGCTCATGGACAGAGCCCATCCAACCTGGCCTTGAATGCCTGCAGGCCTTGAATGGGGCATCCACAGCCTCCTTGGGCAACCTGTTCCAGTGTGTCACCACCCTCTGAGCAAAAAACATCTACCTAAGATCCAACCTATACCTCCCCAGTCTCAGTTTTAAACCATCCCCCCTTGTCCTATCATTATCCACCCTCATAAACAGCCATTCCCCCTCCTGTTTATACGCTCCCTTCAAGTACTCAAAGGCCACAATGAGGTCTCCCCACAGCCTTCCATTCTCCAGGCTAAACAAGCCCAGATCCCTCCACCTTTCCTCATAGGAGAGCTGCTCCAGCCCTCTGATCATCACAGTGGCCCTCCTCTGGACCCCCCCCAACAGCTCCACATCCTTCCCAGGCCTGGACACAGTGCTGCAAATATGGCCTCACAAGAGCTGAGCAGGAGTGGACAATCACCTCCCTCTCCTGCTGGCCACCCCTTTTTCAGTGCAGCCCAGAACACACATGGATCTATCTTTTCCATACGGATATTCCCATCTGTGTACATATATATACCACACCTACACCCCCACAATCTGCTACAACTCCATAGAATTTTCAAGGTTGGAAAAGACCTGGATGATCTTATGATCTTATGATCTCAGATCTTATGATCTGGATGATCTTATGATCATCCAGTCCAACCATCACCAATACTTCCCAGTTAAATCACATCCCTCAACACAACACCCAAACTTTTTGTGAACTTCCCAGGGTTGGTGACTCTACATGAGAGAAAAGGGCACTCAGATAAGGGATTCTGCATTTGCTATTAGCAGAGGTGGGATGAGACCGAGCACTGCCCCAGCTCCTGGGATAATGCAGAAGGGCTGAGACCTTCCAGCTGCTTCCACCCAGGGTCACACAGCAAAGCCGACCCTGCAGGAGTCTGCATCATTCTTTGCATGGCATTGCTAAGAGGAAGATCCCCCCCCTACCCTTGGCTCTACACTCCAGCTGCTGTCTGCCATCTGTAAAGCCACCACAGCTCTCCTACTGGAGTTCCCATCTGCACAGTGACAGCTTGGTTTCTTCTTACTGTCAAAGCAGCCACAGCCTCAGTGCTTCTCAAATCTCCCCTTTTCAGCTGATTTCCTCTTTCTTGTGGCTGGGCAATTCCTCCCTCTCACAGTCATCCCTCTGCCCCACTCTGTGCCCACAGACCCAGAGAGGGCACACAGAGCCAGCCCTGTCCCAGCTGCTGCTGCTTCACATCTGACAGTCTCAGGAGCTGAGATCCAGGCCGAGACAGCAATGCCCAGACATGGTTTGTAGGACGTTTGTGATAGGAAATAGGGAGGCTTGTGATTAAACCTGCCCCCTAAGGAGGAAGGCAATGCTGCCTGCAGCCCCAGCAGGCATTACAAAACATCCCCATTTACAGGAGGGTTTTAAATAGCACAATTCAGGAACTACAACTGCACAAATTCCCGCATGCCCTGGAATAAGTTTGGGAATGGACATGGTTCTACCACCTGTGCAATGCCATAGAAATAACAACCATCCACCTGTAAACCTCCATCCTCTCCCCTGCTGCACAAAGGGAAGCTCAACAGCAGTGCACAAATGTCCCAGCAATGTCTGAGCACTGCTCTGTGCATCCCAACCTGCTCATCCCATCCACTCCTGGCTGGGCAGCAGGATTGGGGTGGCACATTGCAATGGGCACAGAGGAACATGGAAGCCCCACACATGTGAGGAAGGGGCTGGCTGTGCTCCACACTCACGTTATCAGACGTGATTTGCCCTTCTGTGGGGAGCCTCTGCTCTTTCCCAGCTCATCCTCCAGCGTCTGGGACTCCAGGATCTCATTCAGGCTCTTGTTGGCTGCGGGGCAGCTCCATGAAGAGCCTCCCCTCCACCGACCGGCACACAACAGCCGCTCCCGCGCACTGCGGCTCAGCCAATTGGAGCCGGCGGAGCTGCCGCTGCCTGATGGGACCCCCCCCCCCACATATTGACCCCCCAGACGAGGAAGAGGAGGAGGAGAGAGACGAGGAGCTGCCGCAGGAGCTGACGTTGGGGCGGGGGGGCAACGCGGGGGGGGGGTCGGCAGTGGGGGGTGGGGGAGGGGGTGGGGCAGCATTACCCCCGGACCCCGTGGACCCCCCCCAGCCAAAGTGCTGCTCTCCGACCCCCGCGGGCTCTTTGTGCAGCCGCTGCCCTCCAGTTATAGGACCCCCCCCCCCATATTGCGCTTTGCTCACCCCCACCTCCGGAACCCCCCCCCACTCACCACATTGCCCCCTCCCCCCCCGGGTGGGGTTATGGGGGGTGGGGTGGGGTCGACGATGTGCCGTAAGCCGCGCCGGGGTCGTGTGACAAACCCCCCCCCCATCAAGATGAATGGGGCGCTGTCGGGGGGGGGCTCAGCCGTAAGGATAAAGCGGGGGGGTTAATGACGGGGGGGGGCAGTGCTATAGGGAACGCAACTAATCTAAGCCCCCCCCCCCCCACATTAACACCCCATTGTGTGTGGGGGTGGTGGGGGTGGGGCACACAATAACCCCCCCAAAGGCCAAACAGCCCCAACACCCCCCCTCAAAGCCGCTGACTTACGCTGTGCCCCCCCTGCATGAAGGGCCCCCCCCATCGATTGAGCCCCCCCCAATCCCATCTATAGTTGAGAGCTATGCTTTTTTAACCCCCCCTTTTTAAAGCCCCCCCCCCCCCACAATGTTGTGCACGATGTGCTGCCCCCCATGAGCCCCTGACCCCCCCCCTTAAAAGATGGGGTGGGGGGGGTGGTCTCGGACCCCCCCTCCTTTAAACGATGGGGTGGGGGGGCGGATTGTCACTGCCCCCCAACACCAAAATGGACACCCCCCTTTTAAAGGATGGGGTGGGGATGGGGGGGTGGGGGGTGAAGGTGATCTCGCCCCCCCCCCCATTAAAACGGACCCCCCACCCCTTTAAAGGATGGGTGGGGGTCGGTTACGGGCCCCCCCGGCGCTGTGTGTGTATGTGCCCCCCCCCCGTTTTGCTCCCCCCGTGGCGCAGTGTGCTGGGAAAGGATCTCTGTGTGGAGATTGCTTCTACTAGAGGTAGTTCTATAAGACTGTTATATAGAGCTGTGCAGGGCCTGTAAAGAGAGTTGAGGGGGACTCTAGTGGGCATATGGGGCTGTGGTGGGCAATAGGAGGACTAGGGGCTCTAGGGGGCTCTGAGGGTGTGTAGGGGTTGTGGATCAGGTTGGATCTTAGGAAGATGTTTTTCACTCAGAGGGTGGTGACGCACTGGAACAGGTTGCCCAAGGAGGCTGTGGATGCCCCATCCCTGCAGGCATTCAAGGCCAGGCTGGATGTGGCTCTGGGCAGCCTGGTCTGGTGGATGGCGTCCCTGCACATAGCAGGGGGTTGGAACTGGATGATCTTTGGGATCCTTTTCAACCCAGGCCATTCTATGACTGTACAGTTCCATAGTGGAACAAATATAATATGCTAACTATGTAAAACATGGAGTCAGACCTGTGTGATTTGTCCACACCAGGAGGTGATTAGAAAACAATTTGTAAGCTACAAAGCTGCTTGCTGGAAAGGAAAAGAAAATAAAACTACAAGAAAAAGGGAAATCATTTCTTCCTGAAAATAGGAAGAATTATAGATCTGACATGAAATTTGAGTGAAGCTCCTGATTTTATGAAGCTATTCCCATTATTTTCTTGGTGCTGTGTTTCCCAAATGAGTGGTTTCTGGCTCTGCTGCAGCACCAGTCTGCATGTGAACATCAACTCTGTTCACCATCTGGGAAGATTAGGACTTCCCTTCTCCTACCAGCACCACTGAATTACAGTTACTCAGTGGTTAAACAAAGGAATCCTTAAAGAAGGGTTTACAGCTGTCCTGTTGTCTGAAGTGCTTGGGGCATTCTGATGCTATTAAGCTCTATGTATTAACAAGTTAAAAAAGAAAAGGTAGGCATCTGATTGTTGTGACAGTTTCTAAGCGATTTGGAAAGCTGTACCACCCAACCACTCCTTCTATTTGATGGAGGTGACAAAGCTCAGTTTAATTTCTGACTGCTGTTTAAATTCTGAAGCTCGAGCTGGTTCCTGGAGCAGAAAAAGCTCGGAAGCTGTCCCTCCTACAAGCAGGCACCTCTGAGCAAAATATGACATCTCAGTTTCTGATGGTAAGGTCAGGAGATCTGATTCCAGCATCTAGCTTTTGGCTTAATACTGTGTTAGTGGGACCTTTGGCATCTAGCACTTAATGATCTTGAAGGTTTCTTCCAACCCAAGCCCTCCCATGATCCTATGATTCTGTGATTTCATTCAGGTTTATTGAGATGAGTTCTCCTGAATGTGCTGTTCTCCATATGATTATAATTGGAGTCCAGATGGGTGACTGAAACCAGACACCAAACTTTCTGATGGCCAAAATTAAATGAAATCAATCCTTTACTGTGTCAGTAGTCTGTAACTAGAGCCCATCAGGTAATTCCCAGCCTCCTGCCTGTATCAGTGGCTGCACACAGTGAAAAAGTCTGATGGGATTTTAACCTCTAAAATGTTCCAAAGCAACCAGAGGGTGAATATATTCACTATGTAAATACCTGCAGGAATAAGCTTGTCATGTATGTCCTCAGGTACCACAGTAGTTAATGGTGGGACTCAGTAGGTCATGCTGAAAGTTGAGTCTGCTGATTTTGAAGGTCTTTTGAAGGTCTTTTCCAGCCTACATGACCTTATGCTAATATTTCTGAAATTTATTTCTGTTCAGCTCCCAGAAAACCTCCCACCCAGCCCCCAACTGACCCCGTGGTGAAAAATAAAACAGAAACCTCAGTGACGCTGGCATGGTCCCCTCCGAAGATGCACCGCCCCATTCCAGTCGATGGCTACATTGTGGAATGCAAGAAACTAACTGGCTTCACCTGGGTGAGGTGCCACGAGTCTCATGTCCCCGTCCCAGAGTTCACGGTGAGCAATCTGTCTGAAGAGGCTGATGATCAGTTCCGAGTGTCTGCAGTCAATGCGCATGGACAGAGCCCGTCTCTGGAATTCCCAGGGAGCGTGCACCTTGGTAAGCACAAAAACCCCAATGGAAATGGGTCAGTGTGTGCTGAGCAGCTGTGTTGGTTCCCTAAAGATGCTTCCTTTGACTTTAAGGTTAGCAGTGCATTAACACACCAAAGGCTTTCCTTTATTCCTAGTTCTCCTATCTCCTATCAACCTCCAGCTACCACTAAAGTGATACGAGTTGTTTCTGTGACAGAGACATGAATATCCTTATCTTTTGATATCTCACATGTGCAAGAGGCAGAACTTTCTGTAACAGATCTTAAGCACAGAAGTGCTTCTTCTAGCACTCATGCAAAGGGAGAAGTAGAAATGTACCTATGATTTAATCTTCCATCTCTAAATGAGATACCAGACTTGCATCTAAAGAGCATTAAGACATACATGTTCTTCCTCAGACCCAGTCCTGGCTGTGAAATCCCCCCTAACAACTGGTGAAGCTGTACCTGGAGGGGATGCCATGTTTACTATTGACCTTACAACAACGTGCAAGCATGCCAGCTGATGAATGTCTGCAGTTCACAGCTATTGGCCAGTGCATTCAGTCACCAGGTTTACCACTGCATGACCATAGAGCAGTACTTTCAGCTGCAGGTTCAGACAGCCTTTCTGATTGCACTGGAATAGTTTAGAAGTAGGGGAGCAATCATTCCAATAATATCTCTATCAATCAGCTTTGCATGACAAAGTAGAACAAATAAACATTCATGATGGGAGGACCTGTTTGTCATTGGGTGGAAACCTCTGCAGAAGCATGTTTAGAGCATTATTAATCAGTAGAAGGAGATGTTTGGTTGATTTTTACTTAGTAAATCCAGCAAGAAGACCAAATGAAATATCGTGAATTGCTCAGCACTGACACAATGATGAGTGCAGGAACAGAAGGTGATACTTTTTCAGAGATGTTGCAGCAAACATTGACCACGTTAGCCTGATATAAATTGAAATAACGAGGCCTTTGCTCCTGACAGGTGCTGCAGTGAGATTTACCAAGAAGAGCAAAGATGTAGAAAAGATCTGCGCTTGGCTGCGTGAGGAAGCCAAACTGCAGGCTGAGCTTTCAGACACAGGCGCTACTGTGGAGTGGATGAAGGATGGGAAGGAGCTCAAGGCCAGTGAAAATTATGAACTGCAAATTGTGGGGAAGAAACACACCCTGAAAATTCACAACGACTCAATGGATGATGCTGCAAGTTATCAGTGCATCTGTGAGGGGGATAAAATGCTCTATCAGCTTTCAGTGAAAGGTATGTGATAGTCTGGGCTGTCCTCTTCCTGCCCAGGGCCAGCAGACTGCATTCACCTGACTCCCCGACAGTCCAGCTGTTGTCAGACAGCATCTGGGGTGTTTTCAGTGGCTGTTTTGACTTGAACTGGCCAATCTGCTTTGTAGAGCCATTTGATTTCTGTGTTCTGTCCTGTGATTCGTCCCTAAGATATAGAGGAAATCAAGGGAAAGACAGGAAAAAGAGCATCCCAGCCTTCCTGCTCTTCTGTCAGGGTGGCCACAAGAGATGATGTCAACATCTCTTTTTGTAGCAGTGATCCCAAATGTAGAAAACACCTGTGAAGAGTCACAGGGACTAAATTGATGGAGAGCAGAACTTCCTGCCAAGGCTTGTCAGCTAGTCTTAATTTTGCTTTTCTTCTCTCTCTTTGTCATGTTAGCATAATATTTCATACTGGCAGGTCTGCCCATAGAATTAACTGGCACAGGCTGCCCAGGTAGGTGGTGGGATCCCTGGAGGTGTTCAGGAGCTGTCGAGATGTGGCCCTGATGGATGTTATCAGGGGGCATGGTGGGGTGGGTTGGGGTTGGAATCAAAGGAGGACCCCCATGTATTTCATCGGGAAGCACTACTGGTAATAAGACCTTTGGAGCAAATCCTGGTAGGGCCACGCTCAGCTGGTCCAGTCTGGAGGCTGTTTCTCCTTACTGCAGTATCTGCAGTGAAAACCAGCAGCTGCTTTTGTGTGGTTGGGCTCACATCCAGCAGTGGTGACGGGACTACAATGATAAGAGACAGTTCCTGAAAAAATGAATGAAATTTGACTGTATGATAGGATGGAGTTAAATGTATTGACAGGATCTCAGTCATCCCAGTGTCCATCAGCTGGCTCTCGAGCTCCTAAATACAGGCATTCTGTAGAACGTTGTTGAATTTGTATTATACATGCGTGTTCTTGGAACTGCAGAACAAATGCATGCATAATCCAGACTTTGATTTTAGCAGCTCTGACTGCGCTGTCTCAACAGACCCAACTCAGTTGTGTGCGCTGTTTTGAAATGATATGTTAACAAGAAGTTGGAAAACAAGCTCAATTACCCTCAGTAAAATAGGACCGTGGCCTTAAGCTTAAACTTTTGGCTAAGACAGTGGTGAGATTTTGAATCTTTGAAGTCAATTATTCCACTGTGTGTTAATAAGGGCCAGTTTTATCATCTAACTTTTGCACTCCAATTAATTTCCATAAAGGAATTCTTTTTTTTCTTTTTTCTTTTCAGTCCTAAGTGATATCTCTATCTTTTAGGCTTGATTTGTTTGCCAGGGGGTTACAGTGCAGTAATAGATACCCCCTCCATTGATTTCCTTCTAGTTTGCTTGTTCCAATTCTTTCCTCAGTTTTCCTATTTTAGACATTTTCTTGAAGCCTTGGGCTTCTTCCTTTGGCTCTGTCCCCTGTACAGTGTACGTCCTTCAACTTGTGGAGATAAGGTAATCTGGTATGTGGTTTATAAAAGCTGCCAATTTGCCAGCTTCTGAATTAGAATCTAGCAATTAGAACTAGGATTAAACGTGCACGTTTGATCTTATGATAAATGAATGCCTCATGGTCACCAATGTCCCTGCAGTTCTTTACCATCATATGTATTTTGTGTCTTCATATTTTGTTTCAGCACTGGCAAACTTCGTAATCAAAGAGACAAGTGGAGGAGTGTCATGGTTTTGTAATTTTGCTATCAGTATCAGTATTCCACATCATAACATCATGTAAAGTATGGATACTTCTATTGAATGTGCAGTCCACAGAAGAAGACTACATATCCCATAGAACAACAGGGTTAATGATAAGTCACGGGACCAGGACGCTGTATAATCTCGTTCCCAGGCTGGAGTGCCCTCCTTCTTCTCTCGAACTTCTCGGAGAGTGGGAAGCGTTCCAGCCGTGTCGCCTAGAGTTCACAGTAGGCCTCTCGGTTTTCGGGGACTCTCTCTCTCTGTTTCGTTCAATTTGTTAGCCTCAATTATATTATATTGTGTTATCTTGTATTTCGGTATCATATTTAGTAAAATAAGTTTTTCCTCCTTAGATTGTCGCTGTTTTATCCCACTCCCTTTTTTCCCCCTCCTTTCCGGGCCCCGGGAGGGGGGCCCACGGGGTGGCTTCCCCTGTCACGGGCATAGGTAAATCTAAGTAACCCGTGACAGATTTTTGGTGGAGAATGCGGGCATAGAGCTTTTTAGCTTTTAGAACAACTCTCTCTTTACTCTTAAAGAGCTTCGTTAGGGGAGTGTTATCTTTTCGTAGCTGCTCACTGAGAACGTGACCTTGAAATACCAGACAAATTTTCAACATTAAGGGCTGCTGTACATTCTCAGCACTGCTATCTAACTTTTGTGTAGAAAACAAAGGGATTTCTTTCTCCCTTAGAGCAAAGCTAGCTAGCTCTGACTTTTACAGAGCCTGCCAGCTATGAATCCACTCTTCATCCCAGTTGCTCTGTTTAAGGGATTGAAAGCAATTATGATCTTCTTAAAGTATTGGTCAACTATTAACACCATAATTTGGTGTTGTGGAATTGTGCAGGTATATAGCCTAATAAGGTGGATACTGATGGAGACACCTGCCTGGTACTTTTATGAGATGTGGTATGGTCAGAATTTTGGCACCTACATCCCAGATGGAATTGTGAATCTTACAAACACTTGCATCCCAGATGGAATTGCGAATCTTACAAGTACTTGCATCCCAGATGGAACAGGCAATTTTACAAACACCACCATGTTTAATTCATTGTACAGGCTAAAAAAACCCTTTTTATTTAGGTTGTACTCTCAGATTTCCACACGCCTTTCAATTACTGAGATAGGGTTCATACTTGCATCCATGTTATCACTATTAATGAATGCATATATGTTCCTATGCATTCGTTCTATGCGGAAGTCTCCTCCAGAACCAGAGAATGATGACTGGCAGGGAATATGGAAAGGTTTAGGAAAAGTCTTAGAAGCATGGGGACCCGCAGTGTCATGGGATTTCACTCTTGAACACCTAAGAGACCCTAAGAAATTAAGTGAGTATTTGGGTCAGAGATCTAAGGAGGTAAACCTTATGTGGGGTTTGGCTTATGCATACCGTGCTTTGTATCATACTATTCTGGAGAGAGAGAGTTTCCGATCTGAGATTCAAGCCCAGGTTAATTCTGATCAGTCACAGGAGGCATCAGTAGCAATATCAGTTGCCCCTGTGGAAGGCAAGAAATGGAAACGGGTGTCCACGCGTCTAGAACGAAAAGAAGGAGAAGCACAGGGGGGGGCTGCAGAAGACCCAGGTGCCGGGCATGGAGCAGTACCGAAAAAAGCAAAGGCAAAAACCAAGAGGCATGAAGAAGAGACTGATGATGAGGAGGAAATCACCTATTGTCGACCTCTGAAGCTGACTGAAATCCAAGGCTCAAGAAAGGAGTTCACACGGCGTCAAGATGAAGGTATCCTTGCTTGGTTGCTTCGCTGCTGGGACAACGGGGCCAACAGCTTGTCTCTAGATGGTAATGAAGCTCGCCAACTAGGAAACATTGCCCAAGATGCAGGTATCGACAGAGGGATTAGCAGATGTTCGGATGGAGCTGCCACTCTCTGGTTGCGGCTGTTAGAAGCCGTGAGAGAAAGGTACCCCTATAAGGATGCTTTGAAGCCTAAATTTGATAGTTGGAATACCGTCCAAAAAGGTATTCAGCGCCTGAGGGAATTGGCCATGGCAAAAATGTTGTACAGCCCTGATCCAAGTGAACTTGACCCTGAGAGAGTGAGGGCCGATCCTGACATGTGGCAGAAAATCACAAGTACAGCACCAGAGAGAATGGCACAGTCATTGGTAACAGGTTCTAAAGGGTTCGTGGACAGATGGCCCCGAGTTGTTGAGCTGATTATAATGCTTCAAACCACCGATCAGCAGCTCCCTCAACTGCATGCCGCAGTTTCTGCCATCTCACGGCTAGAAAACCGAGTAGATGAAATGTGCAAGAAATTGTTTCCATCAACTAATCATAATGATGATCCCGTAATAGTATCAGAAACAACTGATGAAGGTCAATCCTCGTACGGGCCACCAGGTCTAATGAAGGATCTGATCAAAGTATTCCAGTCCTACTCCTCACCTGCATCATCAAAAGTCTCAGCTGTTAAACGCACACGCTTCCCAGCTCGAGCAAAGAACAACAGTACGATTGCACCGCGTGTTTCCATGTGGCGCTACCTACGTGACCGTGGAGAAGACATGAGGAAGTGGCATGATCAGCCCACGTCTGCACTACGAGCACGGGTGAAAGAACTACTAGACATACCAACCACCAGTGGAGTTGCTCCAGTCATCACAGGTAACCAATAGAGGGGCCCTGCCCTCAGTCAGGGGAGGGAAAGGGATAATAGAGTTTATTGGACTGTGTGGATTCGATGGCCTGGCACATCAGAACCACAGGAATATAAGGCGCTGGTGGATACCGGTGCACAGTGCACCCTAATGCCCTCCAGTCATGAAGGGACAGAATCAATCCATATTTCTGGAGTGACTGGGGGCTCTCAAGAATTGACTGTGCTGGAGGCTGAAATAAGCCTCACTGGCAAAGACTGGCAAAAACATCCTATTGTGACTGGCCCAGGGGCTCCATGTATACTGGGTATTGATTACCTCAGAAGGGGGCATTTCAAGGATCCTAAGGGGTATCGATGGGCCTTTGGGATAGCTGCTGTAGATATGGACAACATTAAGCAGCTGTCTGTTTTGCCTGGCCTGTCAGAGGACCCGTCTGTTGTGGGGCTGCTACGAGTAAAAGAGCAGCAGGTACCGATTGCTACAAAGACAGTGCACAGACGGCAGTATCGCACCAACAGGGATTCCTTGCTCCCCATTCATGATTTGATTCGCCAGTTGGAGAATCAGGGAGTGATCAGTAAAACTCACTCACCTTTTAACAGTCCCATATGGCCAGTGCGTAAAGCCAGTGGAGAATGGAGGCTGACAGTAGACTACCGTGGCCTGAATGAGGTCACACCCCCATTGAGCGCTGCTGTGCCGGACATGTTGGAACTCCAGTACGAGCTGGAGTCAAAAGCAGCCAAATGGTATGCCACCATTGACATTGCCAATGCCTTCTTCTCTATTCCTTTGGCTGCAGAATGTAAGCCACAGTTTGCCTTCACCTGGAGGGGCATTCAGTATACTTGGAACCGTTTGCCCCAGGGGTGGAAACACAGCCCAACCATTTGCCATGGGTTGGTCCAAACTGTACTGGAACAAGGTGGTGCTCCTGAACACCTGCAGTACACTGATGACATTGTTGTGTGGGGTGATACAGCAGAAGAGGTTTTCACAAAAGGAAAGCAGATCATGCAAATTCTTCTACAAGCCGGCTTTGCTATTAAGCGAAGCAAAGTAAAAGGACCTGCCCAGGAAATTCAGTTCTTAGGTATAAAGTGGCAGGATGGACGTCGTCACATCCCAACAGATGTGATCGACAAAATCACTGCCATGTCTCCACCAACTAGCAAGAAAGAGACACAATCTTTCCTGGGTGCAGTAGGCTTTTGGAGGATGCACATTCCAAACTACAGCCTCATTGTAAGCCCCCTTTATCAGGTGACGCGGAAGAAGAACGATTTTGCATGGGGCCCTGAGCAGCAGCAGGCTCTTGAACAGATTAAACAAGAGATAGCCCGAGCTGTAGCTCTGGGGCCAGTACGGACTGGACAGGATGTAAAGAACATCCTCTATACTGCTGCTGGAGAGAAAGGCCCCACTTGGAGTTTGTGGCAAAGAGCCTCAGGAGAGACCCGAGGCCGACCCCTGGGATTCTGGAGTCGATCATATAAGGGGTCTGAAGAGTGCTACACTCCAACTGAGAAGGAGATCTTAGCCGCGTATGAGGGGGTTCGGGCTGCTTCCGAAGTAGTCGGGACTGAAACACAGCTCCTTTTGGCACCTCGACTCCCAGTGCTGAACTGGATGTTCAAAGGACAGGTTCCCTCCACTCATCATGCTACCGATGTCACCTGGAGCAAGTGGATTACGCTGATTACACAGCGAGCGCGAATGGGAAACCTCAATCGTCCAGGAATCCTAGAGGTAATCATGGACTGGCCTGAAGATAAAAGGTTTGGAACATCACCAGCAGAAGAGGTATCACGTGCTAAAGAGGCCCCACCATACAACGAATTACCAGAAAATGAAAAGAAATATGCCCTATTCACAGACGGATCATGTCGCATTGTAGGGAAGCATCGCAAATGGAAAGCTGCTGTGTGGAGCCCCACACGACAGGTTGCAGAGGCCACCGAAGGTAAGGGAGAATCAAGTCAGTTTGCAGAGGTAAAAGCTGTCCAGCTGGCCTTAGATGTTGCTGAACGGGAGAGGTGGCCAATGCTGTATCTTTATACTGACTCATGGATGGTGGCAAATGCCTTATGGGGGTGGTTACAGAGGTGGGAACAAAACAACTGGCAACGGAAGGATAAATCTGTTTGGGCCGCTGAATTATGGAAGGACATTGCTGCCCGAACAAAGAATATGGTTGTAAAGGTGCGTCATGTGGATGCACATGTGCCCAAAAGTCGGGCTACTGAAGAACAACAAAACAACCATCAGGTAGATAAAGCTGCCAAAATTGAGGTGGCTCAAATTGACTTGGACTGGCAGAATAAGGGTGAATTATTTCTAGCTCGATGGGCTCATGAGACCTCAGGTCATCAAGGAAGAGACGCGACATATAAGTGGGCCAGAGACCGAGGGGTGGACTTAACCATGGACGCTATTGCGCAGATTATTCATGATTGTGAAACATGTGCCATAATTAAACAAGCCAAAAGGATGAAACCTCTCTGGGAGGAAGGGCGGTGGCAAAAGTATAAATATGGGGAGGCGTGGCAGGTTGATTATATCACCTTGCCACGATCTCGCAGTGGTAAGTGTTATGTACTCACCATGGTAGAGGCAACCACTGGGTGGCTTGAAACATACGCAGTACCCCATGCTACTGCTCGAAACACCATATTAGGTCTTGAGAAACAAGTCCTGTGGCAACATGGCACCCCAGAAAGAATTGAATCAGATAATGGGACACATTTTAAAAATTCCCTTATAAATACTTGGGCCAAAGATCATGGCATTGAGTGGATTTATCATATTCCCTACCATGCACCAGCTTCTGGTAAAATTGAACGATATAATGGGTTGTTGAAAACTATGTTGAAAGCAATGGGTGGCGGAACATTTAAGCACTGGGAGAAGAATCTGGCAGAAGCCACTTGGTTGGTGAATACTAGAGGATCTGTAAATCGTGATGGTCCTAGTCAATCTAGCCCCCTACACACTGTAGAAGGAGATAAGGTCCCTGTTGTACATGTAAAGAACATGTTGGGAAAAGCTGTTTGGGTCCTTCCAGCTTCTGGAAAGGGCAAACCTATCCGTGGAACTGTCTTTGCCCAGGGACCTGGGTGCACTTGGTGGGTAATGCAGAAGGATGGGGATGTTCAATGTGTGCCACAAGGGAATTTGATGCTGGGGGAGTGCAGTCAATAATTTTATGTATTTATATGTATATATGTTTGCATGTGTAGTGTATTTTAGTTATTATAGTTGTACATTTAGTTATGTTACATGTAATTCTACTGTTTAGCTATCATAATTTTACATACGTGTATATATATGTATATATATATTTACCATGATGTAATAATGTAGAATAAGGGGTGGAATGTCATGGTTTTGTAATTTTGCTATCAGTATCAGTATTCCACATCATAACATCATGTAAAGTATGGATACTTCTATTGAATGTGCAGTCCACAGAAGAAGACTACATATCCCATAGAACAACAGGGTTAATGATAAGTCACGGGACCAGGACGCTGTATAATCTCGTTCCCAGGCTGGAGTGCCCTCCTTCTTCTCTCGAACTTCTCGGAGAGTGGGAAGCGTTCCAGCCGTGTCGCCTAGAGTTCACAGTAGGCCTCTCGGTTTTCGGGGACTCTCTCTCTCTGTTTCGTTCAATTTGTTAGCCTCAATTATATTATATTGTGTTATCTTGTATTTCGGTATCATATTTAGTAAAATAAGTTTTTCCTCCTTAGATTGTCGCTGTTTTATCCCACTCCCTTTTTTCCCCCTCCTTTCCGGGCCCCGGGAGGGGGGCCCACGGGGTGGCTTCCCCTGTCACGGGCATAGGTAAATCTAAGTAACCCGTGACAAGGAGTAATCAGGGCCGTTGCTGGAAAACAAGCTGAATTTGTTTCTGAGACCTCTGAAGCTAATGTCATGGTGAAGTGGTACAAAAATGGCAAAGAAATCAAGACCAGTAAGAAATTCACAATGGAAGATAAAGGGAAACTGCATAAGCTTGTGGCTTCAGCTGTAACGAAAGAAGACGAGGGAACATACATCTACACAATTGGAGATGACACTCTGATTTTTGATTGGAAAGTCTCAGGTAAGTTTGTGAGGCAAACATAGGATCACAATCCATGTAAAGCACTTCAGACTTAATTCATTTTATTTGTCCAACGCTGTGGGTTTCCAGTATTTAGGACAAAGATTGCATAGCTCTATTGAAGCAATTCTGACCTTCCTGTTGTCCCTATGCAAATCCACAGTATGAGCAAATAATGTAACTGTGTTGTGATGAATTCAAGACAGCCTTAGCTCCAGCTGGGGCTGGAGTCACGACTTGAGCCCTGACATCTGGGCTTCATTCATCTAGTTCATGTATTGCCTCAGCACTTACATCATCTTTAAACCTATGACTGAAATGGTCCTAAGTTATTAGCATGGGAATCCTGTCTCCTCTTTGGACAAATTAAACTCCACATTTGGAGAGTTGAGTGTCTCCTGCTGTACCCGAAGGACATTGTGATCTCTGAGGTGTCTCCCTGAGGTGCTGTAAGCACAGCCATTAGCTCATAGTGCAAGTAAAGCACTGTTAGGTCAAGCCTGGAGGAGTAATGCTTGTCACTGACATGTTCCTGTTCAGGGTGGAGCTGGAGGGTAAAATAACACAAGAAATTGTCATTGAAATTCAATATCTGTGAAATTCAGCTGGTTGCATTCACAGAACCTGGCGTTAAGATCTGTTTTCTGTTTTATATCTTGAGCCTATTTTCCATAACCCAGTCCTCATTTATGAACTGAAGCTCTACTGAAAGCCTTTCGCTGTGTATGCTCATGCTGCAGTGCAGCGCTTGTGACCTTTAACAGCACATTCACGTTCCTCTGATCACAGGATCCTTACGGTTGATTAAGACCCTCTAGTCTGACTGCTCACCCATCACCACCGTGATGCTCACCATCAGCTTAGCTAAAAACTCAGCAGAGATGATAGATCAAGCACAACACTGGATTTGGGGTGGCTAGAGATTCCTAAGATATTGAAGGATTGCTTGCAGGTGGTGTTGGTTCAGGTATTCACCCTGCATCCCACCTGCTGTTCTGTTTGGTTGAGAATCATGCATTCTGCAATTTCACTTTGTAATTCAAAGACCCTGGCTTTATCTGTTGAAAAACTGATCTAAAACAAGCCAAGAAGACTCCGTTGGAACTGGTTGATGCAGAACAAAGGCATCCCCAAAGGACAAGTTGCACTGTTTGATGAACATTATTGGATGAGAGCTAAGCTAAGATTTAAAAAGTTCTGGGGCTGTCTCTGAGCATCAAATACAGAGGAAGCCTGCATGATTCCCTGAGAATGGATACCTCCTACTTTGGTGTAGGGTTAAGGGAACACTAGCAGTAACTCCTATCACAAAATGTCGCATGGCTCAGACAAAATGCCATCAAGAGGGCTTAATTAGGAGCACCAAATGGTCGCAAGATGGTCTTAGGGCAGGGAAGTAATCTATCTATGTGATATTGATTGATGCTATTAGTTCTTAACAGCTTGACTCTAGAAGGACTGTTGTTCTTTGGTCACCTAGTTATAAAAGAATAAATGGCTCCTGTCTATTACAGTTTTTAACGCATTTTTTGTTCACTGATGCCATAAATGTTCCTGGCATAGTAATTGGCCTTGGTATATTCAGTGACTGAAAGCAACAGTTGTTGCTCTAAGAAATGCAGTACAAAGCTAGGTCTGCCTGTAGCTGACAGCCATCAGCTTGCTCCTCAGGCAGGTTCTGTCTGTGTATGGGAGATCACAATGTGAACCACTGATTGATCAGCTGAGGCAAGTGTGGGGTCAGCTGTGGGAGCACAGGTGAAAGTTATGTAGCTGTGCTCCCTGGAGGGGTGGAGTTCGACTCCACCTCCTCTGAGACCTCATTTAAGGGCTGACCCTCACTGAGGCAGCATCTCTTGGAGATTGCTCACCAGGGAGGATCACCTCAGCTCTGGTGAGTTCCCTTTTCCTTATATCTTCTGTATTTCTACCATTTTACTTGTAATTGCTATCCTTGTTAATACCAGCATAGTTATTGCCAATACATTTGGCAAGCCAGGCAGGAGCCACTGACTTGGCATCTAGAAATATAAGGAAAAAAAAAAATGTCCTTTGTGTGGAAAATCTTTAATTGGTACAAGGGGGAGAAGACCACCCCCTTAGGGACATGCCTTCCTGGACAAATTCCAGGTTTTGAGGCGTCCCCATATTACCAATTAGCAACAATTATTGAACAATGGGGCCCTTTAAGAGTACCAAATAACATGGACGCCTATTGTCTAACTGATTACTTTCTAGGACTACAAAAAGATATCTTAATTACAAAAGAAAAGCGAATGGCTGCATCTATGGCAGCCTGGCCATTATTAAATGCTTTAAATCGGGCAGAGATAAAATCAAACAACATTGCACATGAAAATGAATTGTTAAAGGCCCGTATTGAAAAATTGGAGGGTGAGATCAATCTATTGACAGGAAAAAAACCGTCATTTTCTTCCTCCAACCCTCAAATTAGATACATTTCATTTAATGACGATCAAGATCCTGAAGAAATGAATCAAAATAAGATCACTAAATCTGATCTAGAAAAACCATCTGAGACGGACTCACTAGAAGTCCGTCCAGTAATAACTCAAAAAACAAAGAAAATTCAAGATCGACCAGCAGGAGTGCCTCCTGATCAATGGCCCCCTGCCGAATCTGTTTTACATGTAACAGCCCGTCCATATACGCCTACTGAACTCATGGACCTAGTGCAACGATTTAGGCAAAGGCCAAGGGAAAGTGTTCCGGCTTGGTTATTACGGTTATGGGATTCAGGGGCAGATAGTGTACTGGTTAGTGGCCCCGAAGTATCTAAGTTGGCCACAATAACAGTACATCCTGCCCTTCGGCAGAGACTGTATGCTGGGACTCAGTTCCCTGAAGAAAACCATTCAATTGTAGAATGGATAATGGCTGCTTGCCGCATGGTGTGGACAAATAAAACTGACATGCCAGTAAACACAGGGATGTGGTCTTCTATGGAAGACCTTCAAAATTATATACGCGAATTAGGTATGAGAGAGGCTATCTACGAAGACACATTCGATAGCCCTGATATGGTTAAATTTTCTGCGGGAATGAGGGACCTAATTTTACAGTAAGCACCCTCTCATATGTATGGAACCTTGGTTTCCATACTTAATCCAGTAGTATCCGCAGAGGCAGTAGTCCAACAAGCCGCCCAATTGGTAGCAGACCTCGGAGAAACTGAGCGTTTACGAGCTAAGCGCAATATCAGGGTGATTGAGGATGCCGAGGCTTTTCCAATAGTGCGAGCCAGAAGATCGGCCCCGCGAACTTCTCGGGCAGGACCTGTTAGGGTATCCCGGAAACAAATGTTTAATGATCTGCTCCGGGCAGGCGTTCAGTTTTCAAAAATTGATGGGCAGCCCAATCAGGTTCTCCTTCAGTTGTGGAAGCAACTGAAGGATGAACAAAAATTTCAGAATAAACCCAAAAGGCCAGGGATAAGATTTATAGAGCGGCGACCAACAACAACATGGAATTTAGAAGATTTTATAGTTCCAAATAGGAAAAAGAAGCCACCTCAGGTGCCTCGGGTTATGACACCGGAGGTATCGGAGGTAAAAGACTTGAATCTGGCTCAGTTCATGGCTTGACGAGGGATGTCAGTCCTCCTAGGGCCTCTAGACGGGACAGGAGGCCCTATGTGGAACTGACGATATACTGGTCCCGAAAGAATATACAGAAGGTTATGGCCCTAGTTGATACCGGGGCAGAGACATCTATAATATATGGAGACCCAACTAAATTTAAAGGTAATAGAGTGATGATTGGAGGTTTTGGGGGACAAACCATTCCGGTCACCCAAACCTGGGTAAAACTGGGGGTCGGGCGTCTTCCACCACGGGAGTACAAGGTATCCATTGCCCCAATTCCAGAGTATATATTAGGAATTGATATCCTGTGGGGTCTGGCTCTCCATACAACAGTGGGAGAGTTCCGATTGCGGCAGAGATGCATTAGTATCCGGGCAATCCAGACAATATTGAGAGGCCATGCAAAACATGAGCCTATTTGTTTGCCGAAGCCACGCCGGATTACTAATGTGAAACAGTACAGACTCCCGGGTGGGCAGGATGAAATAACAAAGACGGTGCAGGAATTAGAAAGAGTGGGTATTATAAGGCCTGCACATAGCCCATATAACTCCCCAATATGGCCAGTGCGAAAACCGGATGGAACATGGAGGATGACAGTAGACTATAGGGAATTAAATAAGGTCACGCCACCTGTTCATGCAGCTGTACCCAATATTGCCTCCCTAATGGACACACTAAGCAGGGAAATCAAAACATATCACTGTGTCTTGGATTTGGCGAATGCATTCTTCAGTATTCCAATCAGTGAAGAATCGCAAGATCAGTTTGCATTTACATGGGAAGGGAGGCAATGGACTTTCCAGGTCCTACCCCAAGGGTATGTACATTCGCCCACTTTTTGTCATAATTTAGTGGCACGTGATCTGGCTAAGTGGGAAAAGCCAAATAATGTCAATTTATATCATTATATTGATGACCTCCTGTTAACATCCGATTCGTTAGAGGCGGTGAGACAAGCAGCAGATTTGTTGATAGCTTACCTGCAGAAAAGAGGGTGGGCTATAAACCCACAGAAGGTGCAAGGTCCGGGGCTATCTGTAAAATTCCTGGGAGTAATTTGGTCCGGGAAAACCAAAGTACTACCCAGTGCGGTAGTAGATAAAGTCCAAGCGTTTCCAGTCCCTACAACATCAAAACAATTGCAAGAATGTTTGGGTATATTGGGGTATTGGCGCTCCTTTATACCTCATTTAGCTCAGCTATTAAGGCCATTATACAAGCTTACAAAGAAGGGTCAATCATGGAATTGGGGAAAGATAGAACAGGATGCTTTCCAACAGGCAAAACTGGCAGTTAAACAAGCTCAGGCGTTGGGTATATTTGATCCGACCCTCCCAGCTGAACTAGATGTTCATGTTACTCAAGATGGTTTTGGCTGGGGCCTGTGGCAACGCCAGAGTTCTGTTCGAACCCCCATTGGATTCTGGTCTCAGGTTTGGCACGGAGCAGAAGAACGATATAGCATGATTGAGAAACAGTTATTGGCTGCCTATTCAGCATTACAAGCAGTAGAGCCGATAACGCAAACAGCAGAGGTCATAGTTAAGACTTCATTACCAATCCAGGGGTGGGTGAGAGATTTGACTCACCTTCCTAAGACGGGGGTGGCCCAAGCACAAACGGTGGCACGATGGGTCGCCTATCTAAGCCAGAGAAGCAGTCTGTCTTCATCTCCACTTAAAGAAGAACTACAGAAGATCCTAGGCCCAGTGACGTATCACAGTGATACATCAAAAGAACCGATGGTTGCTCCACCAGAGAAGAGTCCCGTTCAGGAAGGAAGATATCCTATTCCTGAAGATGCCTGGTATACGGATGGGTCCAGCAGAGGCAACCCGAGCAAGTGGCGAGCAATAGCATACCATCCCTCTACTGAGACCATCTGGTTTGATGAGGGGGATGGTCAAAGCAGCCAATGGGCAGAATTGCGAGCCGTGTGGATGGTTATAACTAAAGAACCTGGTGACGGCGTCCTGAACATCTGTACAGATAGTTGGGCTGTGTACCGGGGGCTCACTCTGTGGATTACGCAATGGGCTACCCAGGAATGGACTATCCACGCCCGACCGATTTGGGGTAAAGACATGTGGGTAGACATTTGGAATACGGTCAAACACAGGACAGTATGTGTCTACCATGTCTCTGGTCATCAACCCTTGCAGTCACCAGGAAATGATGAAGCTGACACACTGGTCCGAATCCGATGGATTGAGAATTCACAATCTGAAAATATTGCCCGTTGGTTACATCAGAAGCTACGGCATGCTGGACAGAAGATAATGTGGGCAGCTGCTAAAGCATGGGGGCTGCCTGTACAACTATCTGATATCGTTCAAGCATGTCAGGATTGCGATGCTTACTCAAAGATGAGACCGAGACCGTTGCCTGAAACAACATCCCACATTGCTAGAGGATATAGTCCTCTTCAGAGATGGCAGGTCGACTACATTGGGCCCCTCCCTCGGTCTGAGGGGGCGAGATATGCCCTGACCTGCGTTGACACTGTAAGTGGACTGCTGCAAGCCTATCCTGTACCAAAGGCAAATCAAGCATACACAATTAAGGCACTTACTAAACTGATGTCTGCATACGGGACACCTCAAGTTATCGAGAGTGACCAAGGGACTCACTTCACTGGAGCGATGATACAGCGCTGGGCAGAAGAAAACAACATTGAATGGCGATTCCACCTGCCATATAACCCAACAGGGGCAGGCCTTATTGAACGTTATAATGGTATCCTTAAGGCTGCCCTGAAAACAGACTCTCAGTCCCTGCAGGGGTGGACAAAAAGATTATATGAAACCGTGCGGGACCTGAATGAAAGACCTCGGGATGGCAGACCCAGTGCCCTGAAAATGTTACAAACTATATGGGCCTCCCCTCTTAGGATCCAAATTACAGGCACCGATAATAAGGTAAAACCGCAGGTTGGTACTGAAAATAATCTTCTGCTCCCTGCCCCTGAGAATTTAGAACCGGGAATCCATAAGATAAATTGGCCTTGGAAGGTGCAGGTAGGACCCAAATGGTGTGGCCTACTTGCACCTTGGGGGAGATTATTGGAGGTGGGAGGTTCAGTCACCCCCTCGGTGATAGGTACATGGCCTACTGACATCGTGGTCAATACTCCGGCCTTTATTGCTAAAGGAACACCTATTATGTCCCTATGGCAGATCAAGACTCCTCCTCTGGTGCCAGATATAGTTATACAGCCACAGATATCTGGCCAGAGGGTATGGTATCGGAGGCCGGGACATAATCCAGTACAAGCAGAAGTATTGACCCAAGATAAGAATACGGCCTGTATCTTGCCCTGGAGGGCGGATCTTCCCCTCCTAGTACCCTTGAAACATCTATATTACTCCCCTTAAGATTGATTCTAAGCCTCTAGGACCATTACTCTGGACTGATGAAACGCAGACAGACCTGCACTTCAAGATGATTTGTCTCCGGTAACATCTATCAAGCACTGGCCCATGGAAGATCATAAACACCCATCCAATCATCATCATTTGAATAATATCAACATCTAATGCGACGGGAGATTGTATCAGCGTCGTGATTGGGTCTCTGTAATAAGGGGAACTCACCTAATCATTGGTTCACGTTGTGAAGGGGTGGAGTGTATGGGAGATCACAATGTGAACCACTGATTGATCAGCTGAGGCAAGTGTGGGGTCAGCTGTGGGAGCACAGGTGAAAGTTATGTAGCTGTGCTCCCTGGAGGGGTGGAGTTCGACTCCACCTCCTCTGAGACCTCATTTAAGGGCTGACCCTCACTGAGGCAGCATCTCTTGGAGATCACTCACCAGGGAGGATCGCCTCAGCTCTGGTGAGTTCCCTTTTCCTTATATCTTCTGTATTTCTACCATTTTGCTTGTAATTGCTATCCTTGTTAATACCAGCATAGTTATTGCCAATACAGTCTGGATGGAATGAAGGGCATGAAATACTGATGTGCTCATCAAACGCTGCTTGTTAGCTTAGAGACAAGGTGTTGAATTGGTTTGTTCATGTATTGCAAACAGGTTACTTAGCTGCCTTCATTTTAGCTTCAGAAGAACATGTGCAGAATACAGAATTGATTAGAAGAAATAAGAACTGTCTGCATAGAACTTACTCTTTCCTTACACAGGAGAATCAAGCACACGTTTGTATGTGAGTACCTCCAGAGGTGAAACTTGATCCCCCAGATGTAATGAGCAGAGACATTACAATCA
Organism: Coturnix japonica; assembly: GCF_054131305.1. Taxonomy (NCBI): domain Eukaryota; kingdom Metazoa; phylum Chordata; class Aves; order Galliformes; family Phasianidae; genus Coturnix; species Coturnix japonica. The sequence goes on along the minus strand of NC_140687.1, from coordinate 4,794,080 downwards.
GTTCTAACTGTATCTTAATGCTGTGCTGAATAAGCCTGAGTCAGGATGTAAACCACTTTCTCTTTTTTTCTTCAGATGAAGCCATTAATTTTGTCAGCAAGTCCAAAACGACTCCAGAAATATCAGTCAGTCCTTCTGAAGACCTGGAGCTGGTGTGTGAGGTGTCAGCTGCAAGCGGAGCTGTCGTATAGAAGAAAGATCAAATAGAGGTGAAGCAGGACCAGAGGACAACCATCATCTCCCAGGGGACGCACCGCAAGCTCATGGTCAAAAATGTGACCCTGAAAGACCAAGGGAGCTACAGCTGTGAAACAAAAGATGACAAAGCAACATTCCAAGTGAAAGTCAGAGGTGAGAAAATGCTTGGAATCCCAGAGATAAAGGAACACTTCATTTTGTGTGTCTTGCATTTGGAGGATCAACTTACAGCCTCTCTGGTGCAAAACATTTTGGCTATAGGACTTTCTTTGTCATCTAGTGTCATAGCAACACTTTTCTACATGTGCTTTTCCATCCAGGAATGAATTACTGCAACAAACAATAGGCAAGGAGGGTAACTTGTGCAGCTCTTGTAGTCAGCTGGTGTCTGCAGGGTTACAGTGCAAGAGCACACCAGGCATGCAAGGAGTGAGAAAAGGGGAGGTGTTTGATGAGATCTGGTTACAAAATTTGAATGACACAATGAGGTGGAAAGTGCCACTAATCAGACTCATAAATGGCCTGGGTTGCAAAGGCCCACAGTGCTCATCCAGTTCCAACCCCCTTCTTCCTATGTGCAGGGTTGCCAACCAGCAGCCCAGGCTGCCCAGAACCACATCCAGCCTGGCCTTGAATGCCTGCAGGGATGGAGCATCCACAGTCTCCTTGGGCAACCTGTTCTAGAGGGCCATTCCCTTCTGATTTACTGGAAATGTAGAGAGACATCAGAAGAAACAAAGAGAAGGGAGGAGGTTCAGCAGTGCATGCAGGTGTTCTAAATCTCATGTCCAAATCTGCTATCAGACTGCGAAATGTTTAGATTTATGATATGATATGAAATGATATGCCTGTTCATTTCTCAAGGCAAAATAGAGGGGAAAGTATTTTCCTGTCTTAATGAGGCATCATGATGGTCCCTGTGAAGGGCAAGTATAATGAAAATGGGGAACTGGAGTAAGCTCTGCAGCAGACTACAGCAAAATGGTGTGACTGTTGTGATGTCCCTGCAGAGAAAGAAGACGTGTTTACAAACAAGGACAAGGTACAAAAGGAGGTGAAGGCTGCACTGACTCAAAATGCCACGCTGAGCTGCGAGGTGGCCCAGGAGAAGATGGAGGTGAAGTGGTACAAGGAGGGGAAACTGATCACCTCGAGCAAGAAGTTCAAGGTGGAGTCAGAGGGCAAACAGTGTCGGCTGGTGGTGATCCAGGTAGAGAAGAAAGATGCAGGGGAGTACAGCTGCGAGGCTGCTGGCCAGAAACTCACCTTCAAGATTCATGTCACAGGTGAGAGAGAACACATTTTGGCCTTTCATTCTAGAATGTTTTAGAAAACGGTCATTAGTTTGTAAGTTTTCCCTGCTATGCTTAAAATTTTTGGAGCTGAACTTTGGGGTGGTTAATTTCTGATGAGGAAATTGAACAAATTATTCTAAATACAGTTGTGAGGCAGCTCCATCTTTTAAAATCTTCAGGAATTTCCTTTTGCTGTGGGAATGAGGCCATAGACAAGAAAGTTCTGATTGCACTTCTCCATTCCCACGTGCCTGTACCACTAGAACAACTCTGCAATGCAGCTGCGTCTCAGGAAGTTTCAGAACAGGGGCTTTGTGTCAAGCACTAGGGGGTGTGCTCTATGTAACATGTTTTTGTCTTGGAAGGGCTCATTTAGCATGGGAGAGAATACTACAGGAATGTTTTGTATAAGTTGATGTTTTGAAGACATAAGTAAATGGCAGCTAGGGGACGAAAGAGTCATGAGAGTCATACAAGAAGCATCACAGAATGCCTTTTGTTGGAAGGGACCTGGAGGATCATCCAGTTCCAATCTCTGTCCTGGAAAGGAACACATTCTTTGAGACTAGGTTGCTCTAACACCCATCCAGCCTAGACTTGAATGTTTTCAGGGATGGGGCATCCATAAATTGCACAACTTCTCTCCACATCATTCTCTTGGGGCATCAGACTGGGAGAACTGATTCATTTTTCTGACTCCTTCCCCAAAACCTGCTCTTCTTTCAAGAGGCCAAACTAATGTATCTCTCTCTTTTCAGAGCCAGAATTTGTATTTACAAACAAGGAGAAGGTACAGAAGGTGGTGAAGGCTGCAACAACAGAAAAATGCCACGCTGAGCTGCGAGGTGGCGCAGGAGAAGATGGAGGTTGTCATCAATTTATAAGCAATGAGCCAATAATGTTCCAATTATAAACTTTTATTAATTGTAGCGGGTAAAACTAAAAGGCAATTCAGCGCTGGGCGACAGGGGGATTATTGTTCCTCCAACTGCCGCGCCGTCCCGTCCCTTGCAACTTCTTTTGTATTGTCCATCCCGAGCGTATTGTCCTTTAATTGGTCGGTTGTGATCGTGCGACTTGGTGTGTCGTTCCTTGGTTGGTCCTTCCGTGGAACTTTGTATCCATCGGGGCGCGCTTTGCCTGTAACTACGCAGAGTACACAATCTACCCATAAAATTAGAGTGTTCTGCAACCTTTGTGGCCTCCATATTCCACCATTATATCCCGGTCCTAATGAACAAGCACTCCACCCCAATGCTACCACATCCCGGTCTTAATGAGCAAACATTTTATCACAGAGGTCAAGTGATAAAAGGAGGGGAAACTGATCACCTCGAGCAAGAAGTTCAAGGTAGAGTCAGAGGGCAAACAGCGTCGGCTGGTGGTGAGCCAGGTGGAGAAGAAAGATGCAGGGGAGTACAGCTGCGAGGCTGCTGGCCAGAAACTCACCTTCAAGATTCATGTCACAGGTAAGACAGGTGTTGTATGAAATACAGCAGAGAACAGTAAAGTAAAATCTAGTTTCTATTATACTGCACCTGGATCACTGTAGTCTGTGCTGAGGTTTTTTCCCTAGACTTGATTGCCTGGGTTTGTAGAAAGTATTTGGTTTCAGTATGACACAAAGACCTGTTTCAGTCTGTCTGTAGAGCAATAATTAGTAATATATGTACAGTGGAAGCAATATTCAAGATATTATTCAAATCTCTCCTGTGCCTGAGATCCCAAACTGTAATTCTTGTTCACCTAAACATTTGACTAAGATAAGTATGTGCAGTGAGGCTGGAGTGCATGTTCTACGTGCAGCCTTTCATGGCAGGAGAAGCAGGAACTTCTCCTAGTAGTACACTGCCTTTTTACTATGCCTTTATGTTGGAGGCTGCATCTGGATAGGTGAGTCTGCTACTCACAGTAAGAGACCTGGTAGAGCTGACTATTGCCAGAGCTCAAAGTAAGATAGATATCTGCAAATCACACACAAAGAACAAAGGACTGCGTTGGTGAGCATATTTCCTTTGTGCCTTTGACAGTCACAGTTGTGGCAATGGTAGAGGCCATGAGGAGTCTGTTCAGGAAGCCAGGAGTACTGTTCTGGGTCATGAAAAGGCAGCCAGTGGTTTGACTATCACATGTTTATGTGTTTTGATGTTTCACAGTGGGTCTTAAGTAAAAGGAACTCAGGTTTTGGTTGCCTGCAGGACAGATGTTCTTTTGGGTTCAATATGTTTGCATAGTGACTTGCAACCATGGGACTGGTGTTCAAGAACCCTCTTGGTTCCTTCAGTTCCTAGGTTCTTTCTTGCCTAGATTTGACACTTTGTTTCAACAGAAGAGCTGATATTCTCTAGTGAAGGCTATTAGTTTGGGCACAAGTGGTAACCTAAACCTGTTCCAACCTGTACATACAAACCTGCAAGTTGGTCTCATTTCGGTCCTTCAGTCAATACTTTTTCTTTTCTTCCCTCAGAGCCAAAACCTGTGTTTATAAACCAGGAGCAGGTGCAGAAAGAGGTGAGTGCTGCCCTGGCAGCAAGTGCCTCCCTCAGCTGTGAAGTAGCACAGGATCCAACCGAAGTAAAATGGTACAAGGATGGAAGACTGCTTGCCTCCTCCAGAAAGTTCAGAATGGAATCTGTGGGCAAAACACGGCGTCTGGTTGTGGAGCAGCTGAAGAAGAAAGATGCTGGAGAATACATCTGCGAGGCTGCTGGCCAGAAGATGACCTTCAAGTTGGAAACAACTGGTGAGCATTCGCTTTGGGAGCACTAAGCAGCTTTTTATGTGGCTTAGAGGAAGACTGGCTGTCTTCTACCCTGTGGGCATGGAACAGCCACAATTCCCCCCGGAACAACATCAATGACCCACACCACAAGTTGGATTCTCCTTTTTAATGTAGTGGTAGCGAGGTGAAAATCTGGCTGTGGAATATTTTTGACTAAGGAACTTCTACTTTAATTTCTAGATGCGCTGAATTACCCTCTGGAGTGTCTTTCTGAATATATAAGCAACCATGGGTGACTATGATCCTGATTTATATCTAGGTTCAGGCTTACTTTTTCAGTTAGGTTAGATCAATAGCTCCAGAGAAGATAGGGAAATACAGCAGTTCACTGATACCATGTGTCAGAAGAATGCAGCTCAGTGCTGGGCAGTTTGCTGCTTCATTCCCTCTTACAAGTTGCACCCAAGGCTGGAAAAGACCACTGAGATAGCTGAGTCCAACCCAGCCCACCCTCACTGGACTTACTAACCACGTCCCCAGTGCCACATACCCGTGGCTCTTGAGCACCTCCAGTGACTGCGGTATATCAGCGTGGTTGCTTCAGTTGTGGGAGTTTTCAGACACTGGCTGTTGTTCTAGCGAGACAAAAAACCAAAACTGATGGAACAGTGTCTATACAGGAAGCAACTGGCTGTCCTGATGGCTGCCAACAGTTTTACACAAGGTGTGTCATGCAAGCTTGCATGAGTCTGGTTTAAAAACTTGCTGTTCTGATGGAAGGAGAGGATGTTGGTACAGGATAACTGCGGGATTTGTGCTCTCCCGACATCCAGTTGCAATCACAGCTTATTGTTGCTATAGAAAACAGCTTCTCTGTAGACAAATTGAGTTAGTTCCAATAAGTGGCTGAAGCCCTAAGTGATCCAAGGTGAAGCATGATCCAAACTGGAATTTAACTAATTGTAGTAGGGAATCCAAGCCTTAATGAGATGAGTTATTTAAAATATGAGTCCTCCATCTAAAACAGCATTGAACTCTTACTCTGGTTTATGATAGAAGTGAGAGTTTAACAGCAGAAGTCTGAAGTTATGCTCCATATTTCTCATCACTCAAGAGAATATTTGAATATATGAATTCCTTTGGCTATGTTAGAGCTCATAATGAGGTCAGCTGATGTTCTTTAAATGCTCGGAGTCTAGCAATGTGGGGAAGTGGACTGCTATTTGCTGTTGAGCTTTAGGCTAAGAAGCCTGATTTTAGAGGACTGTGGACTTCCCCTTTCCCTTCCCCTCTCCTCCCCTTCTCCCTGGACTGATCCCACATGGTTTGAGAATGATTTCAGATCAAGGTAAATGAGGAATCGCTGTGTGAAAACCTGTTGTTTTACTGCACTATAAGAGACACTTAGTCAAAAGACAAGTGTGTGTTCCAAGCTTGAGATTGCAGGAGATCCTAGAAACAACTCAGCTGCTCAAACCTGTAGTCTGGCTGAATCTTTTATTGTCAGTTTTGGTCAGGAGGAGATGCTTGAGTAAGACAAATAAAAGGTCATGGGTAAGTTGGTCCTTCTTGTGATATACTTCTAGGCTTTCATCAGGGAGAAGCTTAATTAGTCCAAATAATCATAGCAGAAACCACACCAAGAGCATGAGAGTGAAATTTATACTTTCTTGACGTGAAGGAAAATTTTACCTGGTTCTGCCATTCCCCAAATATTTGTTTCCTTATGACAAGAAGAACTTTGCAGAAGTAATTTTTTTTTTCAGTCTTGCGTGCAACACAAAAAGGGGTAAAATCTAGGAGGCCACCTGAAATGTTTTTTCCATCTGGAAGGATCCATTTAACAGCACCCATGGACCTGGTTATGAACAAAACTAAGTTCCCAACTAAATCCACATTCTTCTTTCTCCTTCTCAGAATTGCCTGTGAAAATCAGCAAACCATTGGCAGACAGTAGCGTCATTGAGAAGGACAAGGTCACATTTGAGTGTGAGCTGTCCAGGCCCAACATGGACGTCAAGTGGTTCAAGGTATGGCATGTAATGGTATTTTCCTTTCTGACTTCTCTGGAAATGAATGAGAGGCTTTAATTTCACTTCCAAGGGATGCGAGTCTGAGCTTTTCCTTGATAGCTTTTTCACTGCTCTCTTTTCTTTATGCTCTTTTATTTGCCCAGATCAGCACTCTTTGTTATTATGTCCTGAGTTCATTTATCAAGTTGAAATTGAAGTTTGTTTTGGTTTTATTGTGAACTTTTTAGGTCATGCTGCACAAAATATTGTTGGTTGAACTACAGTACAGTCTTGAGCTTCAAGTCTAACACAGAAATTCTCAGCCGGGATTTTGTAGCCTTGTTGTGAACTGGGTTTTTGGGGTGAAATCTCAGTTTTCTTTGCACCTGACAGTGTGAGAATTTGCTCTGGCACTTTGTGTACCTCCCCGGTGCTCAGCTGTTCCTTCCCTTACTTGGGGATAACGTCATTTATTCAAGGTGATGTCCAAACAGGCTTGTTAACAGTCCTCCGCAGTGCTTTAAGCTGTCATAGGTCAGCCAGAATTTATGCATGTTCTATAGCCATTCCTTCATGTTGAAAACACTGCACTGTGCTTAAGCTTCAGCATATGTTCCAGTAAGCACAGTTCCATTAATTCTAGGGGAGTGGGTGAATTAAGCATAGATCTGAAGGCTCCCTTTGCTCAGTGCAGAGATGGAAGGACTAATGGAGATCTGACTTGATATTTTCCCTTCTAGGATGGGAAGGAGCTCTGTCAAAGTAAAAAAGTGGGCATTACTTCCCAGGGAAATAAGAGAAGTCTCATTATTCACAAGTGTGAATATGAAGATCAGGGAACATCCACATGCTGAGCAGCCTAAGACAAGACATCAGCTACCCTAAAGGTTCATTTTATGTTTAACTGAAAGAGCAAATAAATCCTCTTGTGGTATTTTGCACCACGGGAAGAAATGCTTCATGGGCAGTTTGGGCATTTCTTGGTTAGTCCTTTTGGATACCTTTCTCTTTCTTCTTTATGCTCAAGACAGATTTTCCCTCCATGTGTTGCATTGGTTAAACCCCAGTTTGTAGCTCATCATTGGGCTCTGAAGCATCAGACTTGTTACTGAACACACGGGTCTGCTGTGCCCTGGTAGATGCCACCTTCCCAAGGGACGTATGAAATGATGCTTTTTTCTGATTTCCTACTAGATGCTGTCCTCATGTGGCCACTTGGGTTCAGTGTTAGCATGAACATGAACATGTGTCCTGTCCCATGACTTTGGTGAACTCTCATTTTCTCTCTCATTCTGCAACCAGGTTGGGTTGCTGTTTCAGTACTGGCTGTTTTATGTAGCCATTCCATTTGTTCTGGTTTACGTTCTTTTTTATTTTCTTTTTTTCAGGCATCATTTCTATACAGTAGACAAAGCCAGCCTATTACATTTGATTTACAGTTTTTAGCTTTTGCTGGTAAGCATTTCAGCTCTCAGGCAGTTTTACCAACAGCTTTGAAGAGCTGAAATGAACCAGCCTGGACACGATGGTCTGTTTTTGTTGGTGTAATGAATTTATGAAGTTAAACTGATTGACCCCATAAGGTTTTACAGTGTATGACTCACGTCTGGCAGAGTTATCACAGCAATGAGTTTATATACTTAGCATTTCAGGAGGCAAATGGTTGGGGATACTCTTTCATTTGCTTGCGTCTCAGAGTGAATCACTAGTATGTGAACCATCCTTCATCTCCTTTGTATTGCTTGTGTGTGTCTGTGTGTGGTTTCCCCTGTGAATTTCATTCTTTCCAGTTATATGTAAGTTCTCTTTTGAGCAGTGAAATTAGATGTTCCATCATCAGTCATAATGGTAAAGCTGAGTTGCCACGTTATCTGTGTCCTTTCTGTCTGGCGTCTCAATAACTGCTGCCCCACCACAATATCTGCCTAATACTTCAGCTCCATGGATGCCTCCTTGTGCAAACTGAGAGCCTGTATTTGGTGTGCATAGATCTGGGCTTACATCTGTGCTGGTAAATGCACTAGTGCATGGGCTAAGCAGTCCTGCCTCCTGTGCTGTGGGCATTGAGATGGGGCTCCTACAAGCTGCCCATTGCAAGATATTTAGAAACTAATTGCTGCGGAGGTTTCCATCCTCTTTTCAGACTAACTAAAATTTGGTTAGTGGGATCAAAACAGAAGGGGCAGGGAGGGAGAGCTGACCAAGGACTACTGATGGAACAACTATGAATCCTTGGTTCCTCAGGATTCCCTGCATCAGCAGTTGGCAACAGGAGTAAGGGGGCTCAGGAGGACACTGTGGAGTAGTGTGAAAAATAAGCGAAGAGAGTTACTAATTGATGCCTCTTGGAAAGTAGTCCAAGAGTGGTCCTCTTCCTAAACTCTCCTCTTGTGTGTGGTTTTATCTTTATGAGGTGTTCATAACAAGTGATGTGTAGATCTCCCTTATCTCATAATGTCTTTTCCTGCCTGCAGTGAATATGCAGGATACTGGATCATATACCAGCTTCTTTGAATTACTGCTCATGTCAGGAGATAAAATCTGCCTATTCTTTGAACTAACACTGGCGAGGGTTAGTTATTCTGGCTACCGAGAGAATGACACAGCAGATTAAACTCTTTCATTTCCTTCTTTGTCAAATGCCTTTTCATCTAACTGTGTGTCCCATAGAAATTCAGAGCAGTGTTGGCTGAGGGAAGTGGAAATATTTATCTCCTGTGTGTATCTGCCACCCTATTTAGACATGCTGGCAGAGCGCAGAGATTGGAGGAGTTGGATTAGGCAGTAGTTTCCCTATTGCTCACAGAACCACTTTTTCTGTGGTCTCCCAGCTACCCTGTGCCCAGTGACCTATGCAAGATGGAGCGGAAAAGGCTCATTTTATGAACAAACAGGAACCTTTCTGGTCAGATTAATACCTGTGCTCTTTTAGAGAGATTTAGATACTAGAGATTTTAGGTACTGGAATAGGCTCCCCAGAAAGGTGGTTGAATCACCATCCCTGGTTGTGTTTAAGAGCCTTTTGGATGTGGTACTCAGGGATATGATTTAGTGTAGGGTTTTTAGAGTTAGGGTACTGGTTAGGCTGCGGTTGGACTTGATGATCTTCAATGTCTTTTCCAACCTGGGTAAATCTATGATTCTATGCAGGAACTCTTCTCCTGAGGTTAATCCAAGTTGTATCCAGGCCCTTCAGAAGGAAAGGGATATAGCAGCAGAGAAATATGGCCTGATTCTGACATAACTAAATGCAGACCTGGAGAGTTAAAAGGGATTGTGTGATGTTCAAAGGATTTTGAAGCAAAGATGTCCCCTAGGTAAGATTTGTGGCTGACATTCCCCATACATTGTTTGTAGGCACACAAGCTAAGGAGAGACTAGTGATGAGCATGCAGAGAAGCCAATGGTTCAGACAGGTTTGTAGTGACACAACACTGTAGAGTTCTGTCTAGTTCTCCTTGGCATAGTTTGGAAAATAAAGATGAGGTAATTGGTGGTAACCAATATGGCTTCATCAAGGTCAAGCCATGTCTGACAAACTTGGTGGCCTTTCATGATGGAGTAACAGCATCAGTGGATAATGGGAGAGCAACTGACATCATCTACTTGGACTTGTGCAGAGCATTTGATCCCGTCCTGCATGACATCCTGGTCACCAAACTGGAGAAAAATGGTTTTGATGGATGGACCAGTTGCAGGATAGGGAACTGTCTGGATGGTCACACTCAGAGAGCTGCAGTCAATAGCTCAGTGTCCAGGTGGAGGGTGGTGTTGGGACCAGTGTTATTTAACATTTTTGTAGGCAACATGGAGAGTGGAATCAAATGCAGCCTCAGCAAGTTTGCAGATGACACCAAGCTGAGCGGTGCTGTTGATGTGCTAGAGGGAAGGGATGCTACTCAGAGGGACCTGGACAGGCTGGAGAGGTGGGCCCTTGGCAGCCTCATGAACTTGAGTGTGGCCAAGTACAAGGCCCTGCACCTGGGTCAGGGCAATCCCAAGCACAGGCACAGGCTTAGAGGAGAATGATTTGAGAGAAGCCTTGACCCTGAGGAGAAGAGTTGGTGTGGAGGGAGGTGTCCCTGCCTATAGCAGGGGGACTGGAACTAAATGACCTTAAAGATTCAGTCAGTTCTATTGTTTTTCTACCCTTAATTTTGCTTGAAAGGTTTTAGAATAAATGAGATTCTGGTTTCCATGAAAACTGTTTGCAGGGAGCTCCATTGTAGCTAGTAGGTCTGTCTTTAAGTTCAAGGGCAATAATGCATTGACTGTGTTGAAGAGAGAAATGACTCAGGAATGGATGATGGTTTAGAATAAAACATAATCCTACTTATTTTCTATGCAAATATGTGTAAGGAAAAGATGCTGCACTCAGTTCTGGAAATACCCTGACAAATATATCTCTACTGTTTCACAGCTGGAGATATCAAGATTGTTAAAGCACTGGAAGATGTGGAAGTAAATGAATATGGGAGTGCATCTTTTGTCTGTGAGATTTCACACGATGAGGTTCAGACCCAGTGGTACAAAGAGGACAACAAGCTGAAGGCTGATGACAACATCAGAATGCAACAAGATGGTAGGGTGTAAGCGGGGGGTCTTTCTCCTGAGTGGGGGGTGGGTTGGAGATCAAGCATATAAGACATCTGAAATGAAGTGAAGAGGGTTCAGAAGCGAGTTCCCCTTTTGTTTTGGGACTGAGGTTTAGGTGGAACAAGTGACATGGTGGGATGCTTAGTGTGGGAAGTGTGATGCTATCCCACCATCCCACACTGCTGGGAGCAGGTAGGAAATGAGTGCAGTTATTTCCAAAGTGGGGGTGAACAGGGCAGTCAGTTCACCTCTCCAAAGAGGTTTTGTCTGACAGTGAGTGTGATCCTTCTGTATCAGATACTTTGAATTTGACGGTGGCCGCATTTGATCAGTCCTTGTAGAAGCCATGTTTAGATTCTGCTTTGGTCTGCTCCATTTCCAGTTCAAAGTCGTTGGACACTAAATGAGACAGCTGCATCTCAGTAAAAGATGTGTTTGAATAGCTGTGATGTGCTTACTATTCAGATTTACAGAGCTGAGGTTTTGTCCTTGGCTATAGCAAAGAAGTCAAATCAGGTGAAATTAATTGTATTTCTGAACTAGACAAGTTTAAGTTTGGTAGCACCTAAATTTGGTGCGGTTTGTCATTGATTTCATCTGAAAGAAACTTGCAGGCTTTTTATCTGCTGTTGTCCCCAGCGTAAGATTATCCATTCACATCCTAAAGTACTTGTTATATTTTCAACTCACTCTTATTTGAATAAAAGCCTCAACAATTGGGAGCAATTTAATAAGCACAGAACAAGAGCTGGACCTTGCATTTGGTAGATACTGTACAGTATTACTTCATAGAAATGTAGTCAATGGCATTCCCTATAGACAATCGTTTGTTTTATCTTTAGAGTCGTTCAAAGAACCATTGTGAACTTGACATTAATTGGAATGGAATACACGCAAGAGACTTTCCTCTTCTTCCAATTGTCCTCATCCTTTCTTCTCTTCCACCCCTGCTTTGCAGATTACCATATAGAAATCACCAGGAAGTTGGAGGACAAGACAGCTTTGGAACGTCATTCTGTCATCCTGTCCTGTGACTTCAGGCCTTCTCCAAAGGTTGTGAAATGGTTCAAGGGCCGCACACCCATCGAGCCCTCTGAGAAGTACAAGATCAAGAGGGATAAGCATTCAGTAGAGCTCAGAATTCTGAAGCTGAAGCCCGATGATGCTGGTGTGTACAAGTGCAAGGCAGGAATTGCAGAGACTGAGGCCACGCTGACAGCTGAAGGTATGAGCAGGGAGGGTGGCCTCTTCCATGTCCTATTTCACCTCAGATTTCTCTTCTTGAGGTTGACTTCTGCCGTTCTCTCCTGCTAACTTTATACATGTATTATCTTCACATAGATGATTACACAAAGATCATCTAGTCCAACCATTCTACCACATCCCAGTATGATTTATAGTAACAGTGGTAACAGTTCACCTTGTTTCCCCACAGCCCGCAATGTAGAAGTAACGAAGCACCTGCAGGATGTAGAAATTGAAGAAGAGAGCTCTGCTGTCTTCTCCTGCGAGCTGTCCCATAATGACGAGGACGTGGAATGGTTCCTGAATGGCAACCTCCTTTACACCAACAATTACAATGACATCAAGAACGTTGGCAATTGCTGCACACTGACAATGAAGCAGGTTAAGCCTGAGGATGCTGGCACAGTGACAGTGAAGTCAGACAAGGTGTCAGAAAGCGCACCTGAAGGTGATAGGTGGGTCTGATCACACCCCTCCTGGATGTAAGAGATGCTAAGGAGCTCCAGTTCATTCTATTGTGCAGCAGTCCTGCTTCTAAAGCTGACCTCTCTGGGGTGACAAGTCATCAGAGGCTTTCTTCCAGTGGAAGGTTCCATTGCAGCAGATATCAAGGAAGGAGGATGGTTTTGGTGTCCTGCCAAAGCATTCCATTGCTTTTTATCATCATTTTACTTAACACAAGGAGAGTTACAGGAGCAATTTCTTTTACTGCTTCAGTAACATGCAGTGTCAATGCTGTTGTCTCCAAGGATTTATGACTGAAGGAGAGATCATTCAGTGTGTGTTTTGCCTCTGGGATGACTAATGACCAGGCTGTGAGCAACCTGATCTAGCTGTGAATGTCCCTTTTTATTGCAGGGGAGCTGGGCTAGATGGCCTTTAAGGGTCTCTTCCAATTCTAAGGAACTTGTGCCTGAAGTGCAGAAGTGGATGAATTATACCACTTCTTCATATCCTCCCCATGATTACAGAGGAAATACAACAAAACAACATGCATGGTCTTACTGTTGTCATTTGCTTGAATACGAAGACGTCTCTTTTTTATGGTTGAGATTTTTGTTGATATGGGTCAGGAGGAACTCACACTTTTTAGCTTTCTCAATAGGCAAAAAGTTCCAGTTGCTGCAAGCCACCGAGGTAACCAATAGAGGGGCCCTGATCCCCCTTGTGCCATCGGGATGCTCTGGCACGGGATGTGCCTCAAATTCAAAGCTCCTTGCCACCTCCCAAGGAAAAGCAAAGCAACTCAAGCATCTCCAGCAAAGCTGCCCAGCAGACAGCAGGGAATGCAAACAGCTTCTGGCTGCTCCCCTGCACTCCTGTCCTAAGTAAGTGACCCCTCGAGGACTGGATGGGAAATCAGTGCATGACACACGTGAGTGTGCACAGCATTGTGCAAAGCAGTGGGGATCCATGTGTGTGTGTGTGTGTATTTGTGCATGGATGGTGTTGTACACACATTTGTGTCCATGAGTGTACAAACCAGTGGTGTTGCTCAGGTGTGTGTAGGTCTGTGGGTATGTGTGCAAGGACGAGCATGCACATATATGTACGTGCACAGGGGTGTGCAGAGTGTTGGAGCTGCACAAGGACATTGTGGTACCGGTGTGTGCGTGCACTTTGGGAGTGAAAGGAAGGGGTTACACATGTGTGAGTGTGTGTGCGCACAGGGCTGCACTAAGGGATGTGGTTGTGTGAGTGTGTGTGAGCACATAGATAGTGCGTGGATGCGGTGGCACAAATGTGTGCTTGCACAGGGCTGTGCTGAGGAGTTGGGCTGCACACAGGTGCACACAAAGGGATGTTTGAACCCTTTGCCCCTAAGAACAGTTTTCCAGTGTCTCTCGTCCAAGAATTCTTTGAACAGCCTGCAGCTGACTCTCCTGAAGCTCAGGGTCCTGACTTTGCTTTTTGCCAGGCCCGCATTCCTTGAGATGAGGAACTCTAGGAGGGCATGGTCACTACAGCCCTGACCACCTCCAGTCTTAACCCCTGCTGTGCAGCATGTCCAGTAATGCTTCCCTTCACAGAATCACAGAATCACAGAATTACTCGGGTTGGAAGGGACCTCAAGGATCATGTAGTTCCAACCCCCCTGCCTAGCAGGGCCACCAAACATACACATTTACTAGATCAGGTTGCCCAGGGCCCTGTCCAACCTGGTCTTGAACACCTCCAAGGACGGGGCATCCACAACCTCACTGGGCAGCCTGTTCCAGGACCTAACCACCCTTCTAGTAAAGAACTTTCCCCTAACATCCAACCTAAATCTTCCCTCCTTCAACTTAAAACCATTTCCCCTAGTCCTGCTATTATCAGCCCTTTCGAAGAGTTTACTCCCCTCCTGGGAGTAAGTTCCCTTCAGGTATTGAAAGGCTGCAATGAGGTCACCTCGCAACCTTCTCTTCTCCAGGCTGAACAAACCCAACTCCCTCAGCCTGTCCTCATAGGGGAGGTGCTCCAGCCCCCTGATCATCTTTGTGGCCCTCCTCTGGACCCTTTCCAAAATTTCCATATCTTTTTTGTACTGAGGGCTCCACACCTGGACACAGTACTCCAGATGGGGCCTCACAAGAGCAGAGTAGAGAGGGACGATCACCTCCCTATCCCTGCTGACCACCCCTCTCCTGATGGAGCCCAGGATCCCATTTGCTTTCCGGGCTGCCAGAGCGCACTGCTGGCTCATGTTAAGTTTCTCATCTATCAGGACCCCTAGGTCTTTTTCAGCCGAGCTGCTCTCAAGGACAACTCCTCCCAGCCTGTACAGGTGCCTGGGGTTCTTCCGGCCCAAGTGCAAAACCTTGCACTTTGCCGTGTTGAACCTCATTAGGTTCACCCGAGCCCAGCTTTCCAGCCTGTCAAGGTCCCTCTGAATGGCATCTGTTCCCTCCACCGTATCGACTGCACCACTCAGCTTGGTGTCATCAGCAAACTTGCTGAGGGTGCACTCCATTCCCTCATCGATGTCATTAATAAAGATGTTAAAGAGCACCGGTCCCAAGACAGACCCTTGAGGGACGCCGCTCGTTACCGGCCTCCACCTGGACATAGAGCCATTGACCACCACCCTCTGTCTGCGGCCTTTCAACCAATTGCTTATCCATCTAGTTGTCCACCCATCAAATCCACCTCCCTCCAATTTGGAGATGAGGATGTGATGGGGGACCATGTCAAAGGCCTTGCTCAGGTCCAGGTAAATGACATCGGTCGCCTTCCCTTCATCCACCAACGCCGTCACTCCATCATAGAAGGCCACAAGATTAGTTAAGCATGACCTTCCCCTGGTGAAGCCATGCTGGCTGTCTCGGATCACATGCTTGTTCTTTATGCGATCAAGCATGTTGTCCAGGAGGATCTGTTCCATAATCTTCCCAGGCACAGAGGTGAGACTCACCGGCCTGTAGTTACCCGGGTCGTCCCTGCTCCCCTTCTTGTAAATGGGAGTGACGTGACCCTTCCTCCAATCATCCGGGACCTCACCTGACAGCCACGACTTCTCAAATATGATGGAGAGCGGCTCAGCAACCACCTCAGCCAGCTCCTTCAGGACCCTGGGATGCACGCCATCTGGCCCCATAGACTTATACTCATTCAGTCTAAGGAGGCACTCTCGGACTTGCTCTACCCTTACAGTGGGGAGGGATTTACCTCCTTGGTCCCCACATGAAGGTATGGGGGTGCAAGACTTAGGGACGTGAAAAAGACTAGAATCCTGGCCACCAGTGAAGACCGAGGTGAAGAACTCATTCAGCACCTCAGCTTTCTCTTCATCTGTTGAAGCCATTTCTCCTTTTAAATTTACCAGAGTAGGCACGCCCATTTTGGCCTGTCTCTTCTGGCCAATGTACCTGTAGAAGGTTTTCTTGTTGTTTTTCACATCCCTCGCCAAGTTCAGTTCTGCCTGAGCCTTGGCTTTCCTGATCCCACATCTGCAAGTTCGGACGGCATCCCTGTATTCTTCCCGGGTGACACAGCCTTGTTTCCAGAGCTTGTACACCCCTTTCTTCACCCTCAGTTCTCTTAGCAGGTCCTTGCTGAGCCATGCCGGTTTTCTACCTCTCCTGCCCACTTTCTTAATCAGGGGAATGGAGACCTCTTGTGCTGCCAGGAGGGCATCCTTGAACAGTAGCCAGCTCTCCTCAACGTCCTTATCTTTGAGGGCAGCGCGCCAGGGGATCTTGGCCAGCATTCCATTGAGTAGCTTGAAGTCTGCTCTTCTAAAGTTGAGCATCCTGGTCCTGCTCTTTGCCAGGCCCACATCGCTTGAGATCACAAACTCAACCAGGGCATGATCGCTGGAGCCCAGGCAGCCTCCAACCTTGACGCCTTTGATGATCTCCTCAGCGTTGGTGAGCAGCAGGTCCAGCAACGCTTGACCTCTGGTCGGTCTGTCCAATACCTTCCCTTCTGCTTGGTGTGCTTAATGCTTGGCCCACAAAGTTATTCCCAGTGCAGTCCAGCAGTCTCTCAGACAGCTTGCAGCCAGCCATGCTGATTTCCCAGCCTGACTGGAATCCCCCATCAAGTTGAGAGTCAGTGAGCGCGGTGCTTCTGGTAGCTGCAGTAAGCAGGGCCCATCAACAGGCTCCCTTGACCAGGCGGCCTGGAGCAGACACTCACCTCCAGAAGCCCATTATTGGTTCAGTCCCGAATTTTACCCGCAAGTTCTCAACGTGATCGTGGCTGTTCTTAGTCCTTTGCAGTCAGCTTCTTCATAGAGAGGGCAAATACCTTGCCCTCCGGAATTCCATAGTAACAATCATGTCTCCTTTATGTCAGGTGAGGTGTTTTTTGTTGTTGTTGTTTTTTGTTTGCTTGTTTGTTTGTTTTCCATTTTCTAGGTAGAAAATTTAATTTCTGAGCCAGGAGAAGAAGAAGTGCAACATGTAACAATCTTCCTGGCACTGTGCAGTTTGCATGAGTAGCCAAGTGCTCCTCAGGTAACGTGTGCTGCAGAGCTGACCTTGGTGGCAGGGGTTGTGTCTTCATTTTCTTCCTGTCATGTGGGAACATAAGAAGACTCTTCAGAGCAGGAGCTGCAGAGGAAGATGAACGGCATGAGAAGGTAAGGCTAGGAACCAAGGACACCTCCAGAAAGAACAGAAAAACTAAGTCATTTAAGATGCATTATGGCCGTGTGATACTGTCCGTGACTGGAGGAGAAGCACATGGCTAGGAATGACTGATGGCTCTGGTGGGATGAGTGCCTATGTGCGCCGTAAAGGAGAGTTTGTGGGATGTTCTGTGGACATGTGAAGGCTGTGGGAAATTTAAGAGAGAAAACGTGTGAATTCACAGAAGTGGTATTAGAACCTGGAATAAACCATTTGGATCACTCACATCTGAGTCCGTGCCAGATTGTCGCACTGTCAGAACCTGAGGCCTGGGATTTTCCTTTAGTAGTGCCAACTGCCTGTTGTAAATGAGAAAAGATATTACTAAACATAGCTTCCCTCCTTGTAGTTTTGATATTTCTGTCTTTGCATTCCTTTAGCACCCAGGGTGTTGATGCAGCTGCACAAATCCGCTGTACTGTCCTCCTGTTTTGCATGGAAGAATGGTAAAATAGCAATCTCTGGGTGAAATTTTGTTCAGGCGTTTTCCTTTCTGTGCCCCTAGGAAGCAATGGCTTGGAAATGGCAGTGCCGCCTGGGAACCCACACAGCAACCCAGTATCTCATTGTCTGGGTCTGTGAAAAACCACAATGATGACAAAAGATGTTTCAATTCTGTCTGTGCTGTCAGTGCAGCCCTGAGGAGCGGTGTGGGCATGGCATGGCAGGGAGAAGGGATTTCCCTTCCAATGGGAAAGTGCCTGTTCATGTGTTGGTATGTAACCGCTCCATGGCCTGCTCCATGTGCTTCTGAATGGGCAGCTCAACTTTTGTGTCACTCAGCCACCTGTGGCAGAGGTCAGGATTAGTGCCTTTCAAGGAGCTGAGAAGCATTTCTTGCTCAAGTCCTGCTTCCAAGCTTAACCACCTACAATGAAGTAGATGTCGTTTTTCTGGTGTCCTTCAATTCCGTGTCCGCATTTTCCCAAAAGCAAAAGAATTTGGAGTTAACCAGCTGCAGTGAAGTGAGCGATTTCAGTGCCTATTTCTGATGGTGGCAATGAGTTCAGAGGTCACACTTAATTGACGGTGCCTGTTTCCATTCTGACAAAGGCTGTAGTTTCAGCTGACTTCCCGAGGCTGCCATGTGTGGTGGTGACACAGCCTTGGGCTTGTGCGTTTGCATGACTCCCACCTTTCCTTTCTGTGTCTTGCAGGTCAGCTGGTGCTGGAAGCGGCCGGTATCTGAGTAGGAATGAAGGTGAGTGCAGGAGCAGCTGCTGAGGGGAGGAAGGAAGTCCATGCTAATGAGCTCTGAAGCATCTGCGGGTCCGGTACCAGAATAGGCAGCAGTGATGCAGGGGGCTCCTCGGCAGGAAGCTGGCTGATCCAAATGCTTGCTGAGAGTTTGGAAGCCCAAACCCTTATGGTCTCTGTAAGGGTGGTTAATAAAAAGATATTAACCAAGATGGTGGTAAATAGCCTAAGGTTATTAGCAAAGGGAAACTCACCAATATCGATACCTTGACTAGAAAGCTGAGGCAGCCTCAACTAGGGAGCAATCTCTAAGACATGCTGTCTCAGTGGTGGTCAGCCTTTAAATGAGGTCTCAGAGGAGGTTGAGTCGAGGTCCACCCCTTCTGGGAGCACAGCTAGATTACTCTCACCTGTGCTCCCGCAGCTGACCCAATACTTGCCTCAGCTGATTAATCAGAGGTTCAAGCTGTGATTTCCCATACAGTCTCTAAGCTGAAGGCAGCATCTCCTTGATCTGATGGTGGTGTGCCTGAGTGAGGGAGTGATCCAAGCTGGATGCAGAAGAGTCATCTTAATTTCTCTGCTATTTTACTTCAGATGACACCTATTGGGTGTTGGTTTCTTAAAATTTGGATCTAGGAGGTGGTCTCTTCCTTTGCTTCTGATGAAAGCACAGAAGTGCAGCAGGAGTAGAAGACAAAGAGGTTTTCCTGGTGACAGGAACACCAATTATTTGATTCAAATGTGTAACTGATGTAGATGGTGAAGAACAGATCTGCCTCAAAGACATGCTTGATCACATAAGAAATGAGCATGTGATCCAAGACAGGCAGCGTGGCTTTAGCAGGGGAAGGCCATGCCTAACCAGTCTGGTGGCCTTCTATGATGCAGTGACGGCATTTGTGGACAAAAGGAAGGTAACAGATGTCATTGACCTGGACTTGAGCAAGATCTTTGACATTGCCCTCCACCACATCCTTATCTCTAAACTGGAGGGATGTGGATTTGACAGGTGGACCACCTGGTGGATAAGGGATTGGTTGAAAGGCCACAGACAGAGGGTGGTGATTCATGGTTCTATGTCCAGGTGGAGGCCGATAACAAGTGGTGTCATCCAGGAGTCTGTCTTGGGACCAGTGCTTTTTTACATGGTTATCAGAGACACCAATGATGCAATGGAGTGAACCTTCTGCTGTTTGCTGAGTGGTGCGGCTGACGCAGTGGAGGAAGGGATGCCATTCAGAGGGAGCTCAACCGAGAGGTTGGCCTACGTGAATCTAATGAGGTTGAACACAGCAAAGTGCAAGGTTTTGCACTTGGGCTGGAGGAATCCCAGGCATTTCTACAGACTGGGAGGAGCAGTCCTTAAGAGAAGCCCCGCAGAGAAGGACCTGGGGGTCCTGGTGGATGAAAAACAGAACGTTTTTCAGGCTGGAAAGCTGGGCTCGGGTGAACCTAATGAGGTTCAACACGGCAAAGTGCAAGGTTTTGCACTTGGGCCGGAAGAACCCCAGGCACCTGTACAGGCTGGGAGGAGTTGTCCTTGAGAGCAGCTCGGCTGAAAAAGACCTAGGGGTCCTGATAGATGAGAAACTTAACATGAGCCAGCAGTGCGCTCTGGCAGCCCGGAAAGCAAATGGGATCCTGGGCTCCATCAGGAGAGGGGTGGTCAGCAGGGATAGGGAGATGATCGTCCCTCTCTACTCTGCTCTTGTGAGGCCCCATCTGGAGTACTGTGTCCAGGTGTGGAGCCCTCAGTACAAAAAAGATATGGAAATTTTGGAAAGGGTCCAGAGGAGGGCCACAAAGATGATCAGGGGGCTGGAGCACCTCCCCTATGAGGACAGGCTGAGGGAGTTGGGTTTGTTCAGCCTGGAGAAGAGAAGGTTGCGAGGTGACCTCATTGCAGCCTTTCAATACCTGAAGGGAACTTACTCCCAGGAGGGGAGTAAACTCTTCGAAAGGGCTGATAATAGTAGGACTAGGGGAAATGGTTTTAAGTTGAAGGAGGGAAGATTTAGGTTGGATGTTAGGGGAAAGTTCTTTACTAGAAGGGTGGTTAGGTCCTGGAACAGGCTGCCCAGTGAGGTTGTGGATGCCCCGTCCTTGGAGGTGTTCAAGACCAGGTTGGACAGGGCCCTGGGCAACCTGATCTAGTAAATGTGTATGTTTGGTGGCCCTGCTAGGCAGGGGGGTTGGAACTACATGATCCTTGAGGTCCCTTCCAACCCGGGTAATTCTGTGATTCTGTGAAGGGAAGCATTACTGGACATGCTGCACAGCAGGGGTTAAGACTGGAGGTGGTCAGGGCTGTAGTGACCATGCCCTCCTAGAGTTCCTCATCTCAAGGAATGCGGGCCTGGCAAAAAGCAAAGTCAGGACCCTGAGCTTCAGGAGAGTCAGCTGCAGGCTGTTCAAAGAATTCTTGGACGAGAGACACTGGAAAACTGTTCTTAGGGGCAAAGGGTTCAAACATCCCTTTGTGTGCACCTGTGTGCAGCCCAACTCCTCAGCACAGCCCTGTGCAAGCACACATTTGTGCCACCGCATCCACGCACTATCTATGTGCTCACACACACTCACACAACCACATCCCTTAGTGCAGCCCTGTGCGCACACACACTCACACATGTGTAACCCCTTCCTTTCACTCCCAAAGTGCACGCACACACCGGTACCACAATGTCCTTGTGCAGCTCCAACACTCTGCACACCCCTGTGCACGTACATATATGTGCATGCTCGTCCTTGCACACATACCCACAGACCTACACACACCTGAGCAACACCACTGGTTTGTACACTCATGGACACAAATGTGTGTACAACACCATCCATGCACAAATACACACACACACACGGATCCCCACTGCTTTGCACAATGCTGTGCACACTCACGTGTGTCATGCACTGATTTCCCATCCAGTCCTCGAGGGGTCACTTACTTAGGACAGGAGTGCAGGGGAGCAGCCAGAAGCTGTTTGCATTCCCTGCTGTCTGCTGGGCAGCTTTGCTGGAGATGCTTGAGTTGCTTTGCTTTTCCTTGGGAGGTGGGAAGGAGCTTTGAATTTGAGGCACATCCCGTGCCAGAGCATCCCGATGGCACAAGGGGGATCAGGGCCCCTCTATTGGTTACCTCGGTGGCTTGCAGCAACTGGAACTTTTTGCCTATTGAGAAAGCTAAAAAGTGTGAGTTCCTCCTGACCCATATCAACAAAAATCTCAACCATAAAAAAGAGACGTCTTCGTATTCAAGCAAATGACAACAGTAAGACCATGCATGTTGTTTTGTTGTATTTCCTCTGTAATCATGGGGAGGATATGAAGAAGTGGTATAATTCATCCACTTCTGCACTTCAGGCACAAGTTCCTTAGAATTGGAAGAGACCCTTAAAGGCCATCTAGCCCAGCTCCCCTGCAATAAAAAGGGACATTCACAGCTAGATCAGGTTGCTCACAGCCTGGTCATTAGTCATCCCAGAGGCAAAACACACACTGAATGATCTCTCCTTCAGTCATAAATCCTTGGAGACAACAGCATTGACACTGCATGTTACTGAAGCAGTAAAAGAAATTGCTCCTGTAACTCTCCTTGTGTTAAGTAAAATGATGATAAAAAGCAATGGAATGCTTTGGCAGGACACCAAAACCATCCTCCTTCCTTGATATCTGCTGCAATGGAACCTTCCACTGGAAGAAAGCCTCTGATGACTTGTCACCCCAGAGAGGTCAGCTTTAGAAGCAGGACTGCTGCACAATAGAATGAACTGGAGCTCCTTAGCATCTCTTACATCCAGGAGGGGTGTGATCAGACCCACCTATCACCTTCAGGTGCGCTTTCTGACACCTTGTCTGACTTCACTGTCACTGTGCCAGCATCCTCAGGCTTAACCTGCTTCATTGTCAGTGTGCAGCAATTGCCAACGTTCTTGATGTCATTGTAATTGTTGGTGTAAAGGAGGTTGCCATTCAGGAACCATTCCACGTCCTCGTCATTATGGGACAGCTCGCAGGAGAAGACAGCAGAGCTCTCTTCTTCAATTTCTACATCCTGCAGGTGC
The DNA here is from genome assembly GCF_054131305.1 of Coturnix japonica. Taxonomy (NCBI): domain Eukaryota; kingdom Metazoa; phylum Chordata; class Aves; order Galliformes; family Phasianidae; genus Coturnix; species Coturnix japonica. The sequence continues at coordinate 4,771,640 of NC_140687.1, read as the reverse complement.
TTCGTTACTTCTACATTGCGGGCTGTGGGGAAACAAGGTGAACTGTTACCACTGTTACTATAAATCATACTGGGATGTGGTAGAATGGTTGGACTAGATGATCTTTGTGTAATCATCTATGTGAAGATAATACATGTATAAAGTTAGCAGGAGAGAACGGCAGAAGTCAACCTCAAGAAGAGAAATCTGAGGTGAAATAGGACATGGAAGAGGCCACCCTCCCTGCTCATACCTTCAGCTGTCAGCGTAGCCTCAGTCTCTGCAATTCCTGCCTTGCACTTGTACACACCAGCATCATCGGGCTTCAGCTTCAGAATTCTGAGCTCTACTGAATGCTTATCCCTCTTGATCTTGTACTTCTCAGAGGGCTCGATGGGTGTGCGGCCCTTGAACCATTTCACAACCTTTGGAGAAGGCCTGAAGTCACAGGACAGGATGACAGAATGACGTTCCAAAGCTGTCTTGTCCTCCAACTTCCTGGTGATTTCTATATGGTAATCTGCAAAGCAGGGGTGGAAGAGAAGAAAGGATGAGGACAATTGGAAGAAGAGGAAAGTCTCTTGCGTGTATTCCATTCCAATTAATGTCAAGTTCACAATGGTTCTTTGAACGACTCTAAAGATAAAACAAACGATTGTCTATAGGGAATGCCATTGACTACATTTCTATGAAGTAATACTGTACAGTATCTACCAAATGCAAGGTCCAGCTCTTGTTCTGTGCTTATTAAATTGCTCCCAATTGTTGAGGCTTTTATTCAAATAAGAGTGAGTTGAAAATATAACAAGTACTTTAGGATGTGAATGGATAATCTTACGCTGGGGACAACAGCAGATAAAAAGCCTGCAAGTTTCTTTCAGATGAAATCAATGACAAACCGCACCAAATTTAGGTGCTACCAAACTTAAACTTGTCTAGTTCAGAAATACAATTAATTTCACCTGATTTGACTTCTTTGCTATAGCCAAGGACAAAACCTCAGCTCTGTAAATCTGAATAGTAAGCACATCACAGCTATTCAAACACATCTTTTACTGAGATGCAGCTGTCTCATTTAGTGTCCAACGACTTTGAACTGGAAATGGAGCAGACCAAAGCAGAATCTAAACATGGCTTCTACAAGGACTGATCAAATGCGGCCACCGTCAAATTCAAAGTATCTGATACAGAAGGATCACACTCACTGTCAGACAAAACCTCTTTGGAGAGGTGAACTGACTGCCCTGTTCACCCCCACTTTGGAAATAACTGCACTCATTTCCTACCTGCTCCCAGCAGTGTGGGATGGTGGGATAGCATCACACGTCCCACACTAAGCATCCCACCATGTCACTTGTTCCACCTAAACCTCAGTCCCAAAACAAAAGAGGAACTCGCTTCTGAACCCTCTTCACTTCATTTCAGATGTCTTATATGCTTGATCTCCAACCCACCCCCCACTCAGGAGAAAGACCCCCCGCTTACACCCTACCATCTTGTTGCATTCTGATGTTGTCATCAGCCTTCAGCTTGTTGTCCTCTTTGTACCACTGGGTCTGAACCTCATCGTGTGAAATCTCACAGACAAAAGATGCACTCCCATATTCATTCACTTCCACATCTTCCAGTGCTTTAACAATCTTGATATCTCCAGCTGTGAAACAGTAGAGATATATTTGTCAGGGTATTTCCAGAACTGAGTGCAGCATCTTTTCCTTACACATATTTGCATAGAAAATAAGTAGGATTATGTTTTATTCTAAACCATCATCCATTCCTGAGTCATTTCTCTCTTCAACACAGTCAATGCATTATTGCCCTTGAACTTAAAGACAGACCTACTAGCTACAATGGAGCTCCCTGCAAACAGTTTTCATGGAAACCAGAATCTCATTTATTCTAAAACCTTTCAAGCAAAATTAAGGGTAGAAAAACAATAGAACTGACTGAATCTTTAAGGTCATTTAGTTCCAGTCCCCCTGCTATAGGCAGGGACACCTCCCTCCACACCAACTCTTCTCCTCAGGGTCAAGGCTTCTCTCAAATCATTCTCCTCTAAGCCTGTGCCTGTGCTTGGGATTGCCCTGACCCAGGTGCAGGGCCTTGTACTTGGCCACACTCAAGTTCATGAGGCTGCCAAGGGCCCACCTCTCCAGCCTGTCCAGGTCCCTCTGAGTAGCATCCCTTCCCTCTAGCACATCAACAGCACCGCTCAGCTTGGTGTCATCTGCAAACTTGCTGAGGCTGCATTTGATTCCACTCTCCATGTTGCCTACAAAAATGTTAAATAACACTGGTCCCAACACCACCCTCCACCTGGACACTGAGCTATTGACTGCAGCTCTCTGAGTGTGACCATCCAGACAGTTCCCTATCCTGCAACTGGTCCATCCATCAAAACCATTTTTCTCCAGTTTGGTGACCAGGATGTCATGCAGGACGGGATCAAATGCTCTGCACAAGTCCAAGTAGATGATGTCAGTTGCTCTCCCATTATCCACTGATGCTGTTACTCCATCATGAAAGGCCACCAAGTTTGTCAGACATGGCTTGACCTTGATGAAGCCATATTGGTTACCACCAATTACCTCATCTTTATTTTCCAAACTATGCCAAGGAGAACTAGACAGAACTCTACAGTGTTGTGTCACTACAAACCTGTCTGAACCATTGGCTTCTCTGCATGCTCATCACTAGTCTCTCCTTAGCTTGTGTGCCTACAAACAATGTATGGGGAATGTCAGCCACAAATCTTACCTAGGGGACATCTTTGCTTCAAAATCCTTTGAACATCGCACAATCCCTTTTAACTCTCCAGGTCTGCATTTAGTTATGTCAGAATCAGGCCATATTTCTGTGCTGCTATATCCCTTTCCTTCTGAAGGGCCTGGATACAACTTGGATTAACCTCAGGAGAAGAGTTCCTGCATAGAATCATAGATTTACCCAGGTTGGAAAAGACATTGAAGATCATCAAGTCCAACCGCAGCCTAACCAGTACCCTAACTCTAAAAACCCTACACTAAATCATATCCCTGAGTACCACATCCAAAAGGCTCTTAAACACAACCAGGGATGGTGATTCAACCACCTTTCTGGGGAGCCTATTCCAGTACCTAAAATCTCTAGTATCTAAATCTCTCTAAAAGAGCACAGGTATTAATCTGACCAGAAAGGTTCCTGTTTGTTCATAAAATGAGCCTTTTCCGCTCCATCTTGCATAGGTCACTGGGCACAGGGTAGCTGGGAGACCACAGAAAAAGTGGTTCTGTGAGCAATAGGGAAACTACTGCCTAATCCAACTCCTCCAATCTCTGCGCTCTGCCAGCATGTCTAAATAGGGTGGCAGATACACACAGGAGATAAATATTTCCACTTCCCTCAGCCAACACTGCTCTGAATTTCTATGGGACACACAGTTAGATGAAAAGGCATTTGACAAAGAAGGAAATGAAAGAGTTTAATCTGCTGTGTCATTCTCTCGGTAGCCAGAATAACTAACCCTCGCCAGTGTTAGTTCAAAGAATAGGCAGATTTTATCTCCTGACATGAGCAGTAATTCAAAGAAGCTGGTATATGATCCAGTATCCTGCATATTCACTGCAGGCAGGAAAAGACATTATGAGATAAGGGAGATCTACACATCACTTGTTATGAACACCTCATAAAGATAAAACCACACACAAGAGGAGAGTTTAGGAAGAGGACCACTCTTGGACTACTTTCCAAGAGGCATCAATTAGTAACTCTCTTCGCTTATTTTTCACACTACTCCACAGTGTCCTCCTGAGCCCCCTTACTCCTGTTGCCAACTGCTGATGCAGGGAATCCTGAGGAACCAAGGATTCATAGTTGTTCCATCAGTAGTCCTTGGTCAGCTCTCCCTCCCTGCCCCTTCTGTTTTGATCCCACTAACCAAATTTTAGTTAGTCTGAAAAGAGGATGGAAACCTCCGCAGCAATTAGTTTCTAAATATCTTGCAATGGGCAGCTTGTAGGAGCCCCATCTCAATGCCCACAGCACAGGAGGCAGGACTGCTTAGCCCATGCACTAGTGCATTTACCAGCACAGATGTAAGCCCAGATCTATGCACACCAAATACAGGCTCTCAGTTTGCACAAGGAGGCATCCATGGAGCTGAAGTATTAGGCAGATATTGTGGTGGGGCAGCAGTTATTGAGACGCCAGACAGAAAGGACACAGATAACGTGGCAACTCAGCTTTACCATTATGACTGATGATGGAACATCTAATTTCACTGCTCAAAAGAGAACTTACATATAACTGGAAAGAATGAAATTCACAGGGGAAACCACACACAGACACACACAAAAGCAATACAAAGGAGATGAAGGATGGTTCACATACTAGTGATTCACTCTGAGACGCAAGCAAATGAAAGAGTATCCCCAACCATTTGCCTCCTGAAATGCTAAGTATATAAACTCATTGCTGTGATAACTCTGCCAGACGTGAGTCATACACTGTAAAACCTTATGGGGTCAATCAGTTTAACTTCATAAATTCATTACACCAACAAAAACAGACCATCGTGTCCAGGCTGGTTCATTTCAGCTCTTCAAAGCTGTTGGTAAAACTGCCTGAGAGCTGAAATGCTTACCAGCAAAAGCTAAAAACTGTAAATCAAATGTAATAGGCTGGCTTTGTCTACTGTATAGAAATGATGCCTGAAAAAAAGAAAATAAAAAAGAACGTAAACCAGAACAAATGGAATGGCTACATAAAACAGCCAGTACTGAAACAGCAACCCAACCTGGTTGCAGAATGAGAGAGAAAATGAGAGTTCACCAAAGTCATGGGACAGGACACATGTTCATGTTCATGCTAACACTGAACCCAAGTGGCCACATGAGGACAGCATCTAGTAGGAAATCAGAAAAAAGCATCATTTCATACGTCCCTTGGGAAGGTGGCATCTACCAGGGCACAGCAGACCCGTGTGTTCAGTAACAAGTCTGATGCTTCAGAGCCCAATGATGAGCTACAAACTGGGGTTTAACCAATGCAACACATGGAGGGAAAATCTGTCTTGAGCATAAAGAAGAAAGAGAAAGGTATCCAAAAGGACTAACCAAGAAATGCCCAAACTGCCCATGAAGCATTTCTTCCCGTGGTGCAAAATACCACAAGAGGATTTATTTGCTCTTTCAGTTAAACATAAAATGAACCTTTAGGGTAGCTGATGTCTTGTCTTAGGCTGCTCAGCATGTGGATGTTCCCTGATCTTCATATTCACACTTGTGAATAATGAGACTTCTCTTATTTCCCTGGGAAGTAATGCCCACGTTTTTACTTTGACAGAGCTCCTTCCCATCCTAGAAGGGAAAATATCAAGTCAGATCTCCATTAGTCCTTCCATCTCTGCACTGAGCAAAGGGAGCCTTCAGATCTATGCTTAATTCACCCACTCCCCTAGAATTAATGGAACTGTGCTTACTGGAACATATGCTGAAGCTTAAGCACAGTGCAGTGTTTTCAACATGAAGGAATGGCTATAGAACATGCATAAATTCTGGCTGACCTATGACAGCTTAAAGCACTGCGGAGGACTGTTAACAAGCCTGTTTGGACATCACCTTGAATAAATGACGTTATCCCCAAGTAAGGGAAGGAACAGCTGAGCACCGGGGAGGTACACAAAGTGCCAGAGCAAATTCTCACACTGTCAGGTGCAAAGAAAACTGAGATTTCACCCCAAAAACCCAGTTCACAACAAGGCTACAAAATCCCAGCTGAGAATTTCTGTGTTAGACTTGAAGCTCAAGACTGTACTGTAGTTCAACCAACAATATTTTGTGCAGCATGACCTAAAAAGTTCACAATAAAACCAAAACAAACTTCAATTTCAACTTGATAAATGAACTCAGGACATAATAACAAAGAGTGCTGATCTGGGCAAATAAAAGAGCATAAAGAAAAGAGAGCAGTGAAAAAGCTATCAAGGAAAAGCTCAGACTCGCATCCCTTGGAAGTGAAATTAAAGGCTCTCATTCATTTCCAGAGAAGTCAGAAAGGAAAATACCATTACATGCCATACCTTGAACCACTTGACGTCCATGTTGGGCCTGGACAGCTCACACTCAAATGTGACCTTGTCCTTCTCAATGACGCTACTGTCTGCCAATGGTTTGCTGATTTTCACAGGCAATTCTGAGAAGGAGAAAGAAGAATGTGGATTTAGTTGGGAACTTAGTTTTGTTCATAACCAGGTCCATGGGTGCTGTTAAATGGATCCTTCCAGATGGAAAAAACATTTCAGGTGGCCTCCTAGATTTTACCCCTTTTTGTGTTGCACGCAAGACTGAAAAAAAAAATTACTTCTGCAAAGTTCTTCTTGTCATAAGGAAACAAATATTTGGGGAATGGCAGAACCAGGTAAAATTTTCCTTCACGTCAAGAAAGTATAAATTTCACTCTCATGCTCTTGGTGTGGTTTCTGCTATGATTATTTGGACTAATTAAGCTTCTCCCTGATGAAAGCCTAGAAGTATATCACAAGAAGGACCAACTTACCCGTGACCTTTTATTTGTCTTACTCAAGCATCTCCTCCTGACCAAAACTGACAATAAAAGATTCAGCCAGACTACAGGTTTGAGCAGCTGAGTTGTTTCTAGGATCTCCTGCAATCTCAAGCTTGGAACACACACTTGTCTTTTGACTAAGTGTCTCTTATAGTGCAGTAAAACAACAGGTTTTCACACAGCGATTCCTCATTTACCTTGATCTGAAATCATTCTCAAACCATGTGGGATCAGTCCAGGGAGAAGGGGAGGAGAGGGGAAGGGAAAGGGGAAGTCCACAGTCCTCTAAAATCAGGCTTCTTAGCCTAAAGCTCAACAGCAAATAGCAGTCCACTTCCCCACATTGCTAGACTCCGAGCATTTAAAGAACATCAGCTGACCTCATTATGAGCTCTAACATAGCCAAAGGAATTCATATATTCAAATATTCTCTTGAGTGATGAGAAATATGGAGCATAACTTCAGACTTCTGCTGTTAAACTCTCACTTCTATCATAAACCAGAGTAAGAGTTCAATGCTGTTTTAGATGGAGGACTCATATTTTAAATAACTCATCTCATTAAGGCTTGGATTCCCTACTACAATTAGTTAAATTCCAGTTTGGATCATGCTTCACCTTGGATCACTTAGGGCTTCAGCCACTTATTGGAACTAACTCAATTTGTCTACAGAGAAGCTGTTTTCTATAGCAACAATAAGCTGTGATTGCAACTGGATGTCGGGAGAGCACAAATCCCGCAGTTATCCTGTACCAACATCCTCTCCTTCCATCAGAACAGCAAGTTTTTAAACCAGACTCATGCAAGCTTGCATGACACACCTTGTGTAAAACTGTTGGCAGCCATCAGGACAGCCAGTTGCTTCCTGTATAGACACTGTTCCATCAGTTTTGGTTTTTTGTCTCGCTAGAACAACAGCCAGTGTCTGAAAACTCCCACAACTGAAGCAACCACGCTGATATACCGCAGTCACTGGAGGTGCTCAAGAGCCACGGGTATGTGGCACTGGGGACGTGGTTAGTAAGTCCAGTGAGGGTGGGCTGGGTTGGACTCAGCTATCTCAGTGGTCTTTTCCAGCCTTGGGTGCAACTTGTAAGAGGGAATGAAGCAGCAAACTGCCCAGCACTGAGCTGCATTCTTCTGACACATGGTATCAGTGAACTGCTGTATTTCCCTATCTTCTCTGGAGCTATTGATCTAACCTAACTGAAAAAGTAAGCCTGAACCTAGATATAAATCAGGATCATAGTCACCCATGGTTGCTTATATATTCAGAAAGACACTCCAGAGGGTAATTCAGCGCATCTAGAAATTAAAGTAGAAGTTCCTTAGTCAAAAATATTCCACAGCCAGATTTTCACCTCGCTACCACTACATTAAAAAGGAGAATCCAACTTGTGGTGTGGGTCATTGATGTTGTTCCGGGGGGAATTGTGGCTGTTCCATGCCCACAGGGTAGAAGACAGCCAGTCTTCCTCTAAGCCACATAAAAAGCTGCTTAGTGCTCCCAAAGCGAATGCTCACCAGTTGTTTCCAACTTGAAGGTCATCTTCTGGCCAGCAGCCTCGCAGATGTATTCTCCAGCATCTTTCTTCTTCAGCTGCTCCACAACCAGACGCCGTGTTTTGCCCACAGATTCCATTCTGAACTTTCTGGAGGAGGCAAGCAGTCTTCCATCCTTGTACCATTTTACTTCTGTTGGATCCTGTGCTACTTCACAGCTGAGGGAGGCACTTGCTGCCAGGGCAGCACTCACCTCTTTCTGCACCTGCTCCTGGTTTATAAACACAGGTTTTGGCTCTGAGGGAAGAAAAGAAAAAGTATTGACTGAAGGACCGAAATGAGACCAACTTGCAGGTTTGTATGTACAGGTTGGAACAGGTTTAGGTTACCACTTGTGCCCAAACTAATAGCCTTCACTAGAGAATATCAGCTCTTCTGTTGAAACAAAGTGTCAAATCTAGGCAAGAAAGAACCTAGGAACTGAAGGAACCAAGAGGGTCCTTGAACACCAGTCCCATGGTTGCAAGTCACTATGCAAACATATTGAACCCAAAAGAACATCTGTCCTGCAGGCAACCAAAACCTGAGTTCCTTTTACTTAAGACCCACTGTGAAACATCAAAACACATAAACATGTGATAGTCAAACCACTGGCTGCCTTTTCATGACCCAGAACAGTACTCCTGGCTTCCTGAACAGACTCCTCATGGCCTCTACCATTGCCACAACTGTGACTGTCAAAGGCACAAAGGAAATATGCTCACCAACGCAGTCCTTTGTTCTTTGTGTGTGATTTGCAGATATCTATCTTACTTTGAGCTCTGGCAATAGTCAGCTCTACCAGGTCTCTTACTGTGAGTAGCAGACTCACCTATCCAGATGCAGCCTCCAACATAAAGGCATAGTAAAAAGGCAGTGTACTACTAGGAGAAGTTCCTGCTTCTCCTGCCATGAAAGGCTGCACGTAGAACATGCACTCCAGCCTCACTGCACATACTTATCTTAGTCAAATGTTTAGGTGAACAAGAATTACAGTTTGGGATCTCAGGCACAGGAGAGATTTGAATAATATCTTGAATATTGCTTCCACTGTACATATATTACTAATTATTGCTCTACAGACAGACTGAAACAGGTCTTTGTGTCATACTGAAACCAAATACTTTCTACAAACCCAGGCAATCAAGTCTAGGGAAAAAACCTCAGCACAGACTACAGTGATCCAGGTGCAGTATAATAGAAACTAGATTTTACTTTACTGTTCTCTGCTGTATTTCATACAACACCTGTCTTACCTGTGACATGAATCTTGAAGGTGAGTTTCTGGCCAGCAGCCTCGCAGCTGTACTCCCCTGCATCTTTCTTCTCCACCTGGCTCACCACCAGCCGACGCTGTTTGCCCTCTGACTCTACCTTGAACTTCTTGCTCGAGGTGATCAGTTTCCCCTCCTTTTATCACTTGACCTCTGTGATAAAATGTTTGCTCATTAAGACCGGGATGTGGTAGCATTGGGGTGGAGTGCTTGTTCATTAGGACCGGGATATAATGGTGGAATATGGAGGCCACAAAGGTTGCAGAACACTCTAATTTTATGGGTAGATTGTGTACTCTGCGTAGTTACAGGCAAAGCGCGCCCCGATGGATACAAAGTTCCACGGAAGGACCAACCAAGGAACGACACACCAAGTCGCACGATCACAACCGACCAATTAAAGGACAATACGCTCGGGATGGACAATACAAAAGAAGTTGCAAGGGACGGGACGGCGCGGCAGTTGGAGGAACAATAATCCCCCTGTCGCCCAGCGCTGAATTGCCTTTTAGTTTTACCCGCTACAATTAATAAAAGTTTATAATTGGAACATTATTGGCTCATTGCTTATAAATTGATGACAACCTCCATCTTCTCCTGCGCCACCTCGCAGCTCAGCGTGGCATTTTTCTGTTGTTGCAGCCTTCACCACCTTCTGTACCTTCTCCTTGTTTGTAAATACAAATTCTGGCTCTGAAAAGAGAGAGATACATTAGTTTGGCCTCTTGAAAGAAGAGCAGGTTTTGGGGAAGGAGTCAGAAAAATGAATCAGTTCTCCCAGTCTGATGCCCCAAGAGAATGATGTGGAGAGAAGTTGTGCAATTTATGGATGCCCCATCCCTGAAAACATTCAAGTCTAGGCTGGATGGGTGTTAGAGCAACCTAGTCTCAAAGAATGTGTTCCTTTCCAGGACAGAGATTGGAACTGGATGATCCTCCAGGTCCCTTCCAACAAAAGGCATTCTGTGATGCTTCTTGTATGACTCTCATGACTCTTTCGTCCCCTAGCTGCCATTTACTTATGTCTTCAAAACATCAACTTATACAAAACATTCCTGTAGTATTCTCTCCCATGCTAAATGAGCCCTTCCAAGACAAAAACATGTTACATAGAGCACACCCCCTAGTGCTTGACACAAAGCCCCTGTTCTGAAACTTCCTGAGACGCAGCTGCATTGCAGAGTTGTTCTAGTGGTACAGGCACGTGGGAATGGAGAAGTGCAATCAGAACTTTCTTGTCTATGGCCTCATTCCCACAGCAAAAGGAAATTCCTGAAGATTTTAAAAGATGGAGCTGCCTCACAACTGTATTTAGAATAATTTGTTCAATTTCCTCATCAGAAATTAACCACCCCAAAGTTCAGCTCCAAAAATTTTAAGCATAGCAGGGAAAACTTACAAACTAATGACCGTTTTCTAAAACATTCTAGAATGAAAGGCCAAAATGTGTTCTCTCTCACCTGTGACATGAATCTTGAAGGTGAGTTTCTGGCCAGCAGCCTCGCAGCTGTACTCCCCTGCATCTTTCTTCTCTACCTGGATCACCACCAGCCGACACTGTTTGCCCTCTGACTCCACCTTGAACTTCTTGCTCGAGGTGATCAGTTTCCCCTCCTTGTACCACTTCACCTCCATCTTCTCCTGGGCCACCTCGCAGCTCAGCGTGGCATTTTGAGTCAGTGCAGCCTTCACCTCCTTTTGTACCTTGTCCTTGTTTGTAAACACGTCTTCTTTCTCTGCAGGGACATCACAACAGTCACACCATTTTGCTGTAGTCTGCTGCAGAGCTTACTCCAGTTCCCCATTTTCATTATACTTGCCCTTCACAGGGACCATCATGATGCCTCATTAAGACAGGAAAATACTTTCCCCTCTATTTTGCCTTGAGAAATGAATAGGCATATCATTTCATATCATATCATAAATCTAAACATTTCGCAGTCTGATAGCAGATTTGGACATGAGATTTAGAACACCTGCATGCACTGCTGAACCTCCTCCCTTCTCTTTGTTTCTTCTGATGTCTCTCTACATTTCCAGTAAATCAGAAGGGAATGGCCCTCTAGAACAGGTTGCCCAAGGAGACTGTGGATGCTCCATCCCTGCAGGCATTCAAGGCCAGGCTGGATGTGGTTCTGGGCAGCCTGGGCTGCTGGTTGGCAACCCTGCACATAGGAAGAAGGGGGTTGGAACTGGATGAGCACTGTGGGCCTTTGCAACCCAGGCCATTTATGAGTCTGATTAGTGGCACTTTCCACCTCATTGTGTCATTCAAATTTTGTAACCAGATCTCATCAAACACCTCCCCTTTTCTCACTCCTTGCATGCCTGGTGTGCTCTTGCACTGTAACCCTGCAGACACCAGCTGACTACAAGAGCTGCACAAGTTACCCTCCTTGCCTATTGTTTGTTGCAGTAATTCATTCCTGGATGGAAAAGCACATGTAGAAAAGTGTTGCTATGACACTAGATGACAAAGAAAGTCCTATAGCCAAAATGTTTTGCACCAGAGAGGCTGTAAGTTGATCCTCCAAATGCAAGACACACAAAATGAAGTGTTCCTTTATCTCTGGGATTCCAAGCATTTTCTCACCTCTGACTTTCACTTGGAATGTTGCTTTGTCATCTTTTGTTTCACAGCTGTAGCTCCCTTGGTCTTTCAGGGTCACATTTTTGACCATGAGCTTGCGGTGCGTCCCCTGGGAGATGATGGTTGTCCTCTGGTCCTGCTTCACCTCTATTTGATCTTTCTTCTATACGACAGCTCCGCTTGCAGCTGACACCTCACACACCAGCTCCAGGTCTTCAGAAGGACTGACTGATATTTCTGGAGTCGTTTTGGACTTGCTGACAAAATTAATGGCTTCATCTGAAGAAAAAAAGAGAAAGTGGTTTACATCCTGACTCAGGCTTATTCAGCACAGCATTAAGATACAGTTAGAACTGATTGTAATGTCTCTGCTCATTACATCTGGGGGATCAAGTTTCACCTCTGGAGGTACTCACATACAAACGTGTGCTTGATTCTCCTGTGTAAGGAAAGAGTAAGTTCTATGCAGACAGTTCTTATTTCTTCTAATCAATTCTGTATTCTGCACATGTTCTTCTGAAGCTAAAATGAAGGCAGCTAAGTAACCTGTTTGCAATACATGAACAAACCAATTCAACACCTTGTCTCTAAGCTAACAAGCAGCGTTTGATGAGCACATCAGTATTTCATGCCCTTCATTCCATCCAGACTGTATTGGCAATAACTATGCTGGTATTAACAAGGATAGCAATTACAAGCAAAATGGTAGAAATACAGAAGATATAAGGAAAAGGGAACTCACCAGAGCTGAGGCGATCCTCCCTGGTGAGTGATCTCCAAGAGATGCTGCCTCAGTGAGGGTCAGCCCTTAAATGAGGTCTCAGAGGAGGTGGAGTCGAACTCCACCCCTCCAGGGAGCACAGCTACATAACTTTCACCTGTGCTCCCACAGCTGACCCCACACTTGCCTCAGCTGATCAATCAGTGGTTCACATTGTGATCTCCCATACACTCCACCCCTTCACAACGTGAACCAATGATTAGGTGAGTTCCCCTTATTACAGAGACCCAATCACGACGCTGATACAATCTCCCGTCGCATTAGATGTTGATATTATTCAAATGATGATGATTGGATGGGTGTTTATGATCTTCCATGGGCCAGTGCTTGATAGATGTTACCGGAGACAAATCATCTTGAAGTGCAGGTCTGTCTGCGTTTCATCAGTCCAGAGTAATGGTCCTAGAGGCTTAGAATCAATCTTAAGGGGAGTAATATAGATGTTTCAAGGGTACTAGGAGGGGAAGATCCGCCCTCCAGGGCAAGATACAGGCCGTATTCTTATCTTGGGTCAATACTTCTGCTTGTACTGGATTATGTCCCGGCCTCCGATACCATACCCTCTGGCCAGATATCTGTGGCTGTATAACTATATCTGGCACCAGAGGAGGAGTCTTGATCTGCCATAGGGACATAATAGGTGTTCCTTTAGCAATAAAGGCCGGAGTATTGACCACGATGTCAGTAGGCCATGTACCTATCACCGAGGGGGTGACTGAACCTCCCACCTCCAATAATCTCCCCCAAGGTGCAAGTAGGCCACACCATTTGGGTCCTACCTGCACCTTCCAAGGCCAATTTATCTTATGGATTCCCGGTTCTAAATTCTCAGGGGCAGGGAGCAGAAGATTATTTTCAGTACCAACCTGCGGTTTTACCTTATTATCGGTGCCTGTAATTTGGATCCTAAGAGGGGAGGCCCATATAGTTTGTAACATTTTCAGGGCACTGGGTCTGCCATCCCGAGGTCTTTCATTCAGGTCCCGCACGGTTTCATATAATCTTTTTGTCCACCCCTGCAGGGACTGAGAGTCTGTTTTCAGGGCAGCCTTAAGGATACCATTATAACGTTCAATAAGGCCTGCCCCTGTTGGGTTATATGGCAGGTGGAATCGCCATTCAATGTTGTTTTCTTCTGCCCAGCGCTGTATCATCGCTCCAGTGAAGTGAGTCCCTTGGTCACTCTCGATAACTTGAGGTGTCCCGTATGCAGACATCAGTTTAGTAAGTGCCTTAATTGTGTATGCTTGATTTGCCTTTGGTACAGGATAGGCTTGCAGCAGTCCACTTACAGTGTCAACGCAGGTCAGGGCATATCTCGCCCCCTCAGACCGAGGGAGGGGCCCAATGTAGTCGACCTGCCATCTCTGAAGAGGACTATATCCTCTAGCAATGTGGGATGTTGTTTCAGGCAACGGTCTCGGTCTCATCTTTGAGTAAGCATCGCAATCCTGACATGCTTGAACGATATCAGATAGTTGTACAGGCAGCCCCCATGCTTTAGCAGCTGCCCACATTATCTTCTGTCCAGCATGCCGTAGCTTCTGATGTAACCAACGGGCAATATTTTCAGATTGTGAATTCTCAATCCATCGGATTCGGACCAGTGTGTCAGCTTCATCATTTCCTGGTGACTGCAAGGGTTGATGACCAGAGACATGGTAGACACATACTGTCCTGTGTTTGACCGTATTCCAAATGTCTACCCACATGTCTTTACCCCAAATCGGTCGGGCGTGGATAGTCCATTCCTGGGTAGCCCATTGCGTAATCCACAGAGTGAGCCCCCGGTACACAGCCCAACTATCTGTACAGATGTTCAGGACGCCGTCACCAGGTTCTTTAGTTATAACCATCCACACGGCTCGCAATTCTGCCCATTGGCTGCTTTGACCATCCCCCTCATCAAACCAGATGGTCTCAGTAGAGGGATGGTATGCTATTGCTCGCCACTTGCTCGGGTTGCCTCTGCTGGACCCATCCGTATACCAGGCATCTTCAGGAATAGGATATCTTCCTTCCTGAACGGGACTCTTCTCTGGTGGAGCAACCATCGGTTCTTTTGATGTATCACTGTGATACGTCACTGGGCCTAGGATCTTCTGTAGTTCTTCTTTAAGTGGAGATGAAGACAGACTGCTTCTCTGGCTTAGATAGGCGACCCATCGTGCCACCGTTTGTGCTTGGGCCACCCCCGTCTTAGGAAGGTGAGTCAAATCTCTCACCCACCCCTGGATTGGTAATGAAGTCTTAACTATGACCTCTGCTGTTTGCGTTATCGGCTCTACTGCTTGTAATGCTGAATAGGCAGCCAATAACTGTTTCTCAATCATGCTATATCGTTCTTCTGCTCCGTGCCAAACCTGAGACCAGAATCCAATGGGGGTTTGAACAGAACTCTGGCGTTGCCACAGGCCCCAGCCAAAACCATCTTGAGTAACATGAACATCTAGTTCAGCTGGGAGGGTCGGATCAAATATACCCAACGCCTGAGCTTGTTTAACTGCCAGTTTTGCCTGTTGGAAAGCATCCTGTTCTATCTTTCCCCAATTCCATGATTGACCCTTCTTTGTAAGCTTGTATAATGGCCTTAATAGCTGAGCTAAATGAGGTATAAAGGAGCGCCAATACCCCAATATACCCAAACATTCTTGCAATTGTTTTGATGTTGTAGGGACTGGAAACGCTTGGACTTTATCTACTACCGCACTGGGTAGTACTTTGGTTTTCCCGGACCAAATTACTCCCAGGAATTTTACAGATAGCCCCGGACCTTGCACCTTCTGTGGGTTTATAGCCCACCCTCTTTTCTGCAGGTAAGCTATCAACAAATCTGCTGCTTGTCTCACCGCCTCTAACGAATCGGATGTTAACAGGAGGTCATCAATATAATGATATAAATTGACATTATTTGGCTTTTCCCACTTAGCCAGATCACGTGCCACTAAATTATGACAAAAAGTGGGCGAATGTACATACCCTTGGGGTAGGACCTGGAAAGTCCATTGCCTCCCTTCCCATGTAAATGCAAACTGATCTTGCGATTCTTCACTGATTGGAATACTGAAGAATGCATTCGCCAAATCCAAGACACAGTGATATGTTTTGATTTCCCTGCTTAGTGTGTCCATTAGGGAGGCAATATTGGGTACAGCTGCATGAACAGGTGGCGTGACCTTATTTAATTCCCTATAGTCTACTGTCATCCTCCATGTTCCATCCGGTTTTCGCACTGGCCATATTGGGGAGTTATATGGGCTATGTGCAGGCCTTATAATACCCACTCTTTCTAATTCCTGCACCGTCTTTGTTATTTCATCCTGCCCACCCGGGAGTCTGTACTGTTTCACATTAGTAATCCGGCGTGGCTTCGGCAAACAAATAGGCTCATGTTTTGCATGGCCTCTCAATATTGTCTGGATTGCCCGGATACTAATGCATCTCTGCCGCAATCGGAACTCTCCCACTGTTGTATGGAGAGCCAGACCCCACAGGATATCAATTCCTAATATATACTCTGGAATTGGGGCAATGGATACCTTGTACTCCCGTGGTGGAAGACGCCCGACCCCCAGTTTTACCCAGGTTTGGGTGACCGGAATGGTTTGTCCCCCAAAACCTCCAATCATCACTCTATTACCTTTAAATTTAGTTGGGTCTCCATATATTATAGATGTCTCTGCCCCGGTATCAACTAGGGCCATAACCTTCTGTATATTCTTTCGGGACCAGTATATCGTCAGTTCCACATAGGGCCTCCGGTCCCGTCTAGAGGCCCTAGGAGGACTGACATCCCTCGTCAAGCCATGAACTGAGCCAGATTCAAGTCTTTTACCTCCGATACCTCCGGTGTCATAACCCGAGGCACCTGAGGTGGCTTCTTTTTCCTATTTGGAACTATAAAATCTTCTAAATTCCATGTTGTTGTTGGTCGCCGCTCTATAAATCTTATCCCTGGCCTTTTGGGTTTATTCTGAAATTTTTGTTCATCCTTCAGTTGCTTCCACAACTGAAGGAGAACCTGATTGGGCTGCCCATCAATTTTTGAAAACTGAACGCCTGCCCGGAGCAGATCATTAAACATTTGTTTCCGGGATACCCTAACAGGTCCTGCCCGAGAAGTTCGCGGGGCCGATCTTCTGGCTCGCACTATTGGAAAAGCCTCGGCATCCTCAATCACCCTGATATTGCGCTTAGCTCGTAAACGCTCAGTTTCTCCGAGGTCTGCTACCAATTGGGCGGCTTGTTGGACTACTGCCTCTGCGGATACTACTGGATTAAGTATGGAAACCAAGGTTCCATACATATGAGAGGGTGCTTACTGTAAAATTAGGTCCCTCATTCCCGCAGAAAATTTAACCATATCAGGGCTATCGAATGTGTCTTCGTAGATAGCCTCTCTCATACCTAATTCGCGTATATAATTTTGAAGGTCTTCCATAGAAGACCACATCCCTGTGTTTACTGGCATGTCAGTTTTATTTGTCCACACCATGCGGCAAGCAGCCATTATCCATTCTACAATTGAATGGTTTTCTTCAGGGAACTGAGTCCCAGCATACAGTCTCTGCCGAAGGGCAGGATGTACTGTTATTGTGGCCAACTTAGATACTTCGGGGCCACTAACCAGTACACTATCTGCCCCTGAATCCCATAACCGTAATAACCAAGCCGGAACACTTTCCCTTGGCCTTTGCCTAAATCGTTGCACTAGGTCCATGAGTTCAGTAGGCGTATATGGACGGGCTGTTACATGTAAAACAGATTCGGCAGGGGGCCATTGATCAGGAGGCACTCCTGCTGGTCGATCTTGAATTTTCTTTGTTTTTTGAGTTATTACTGGACGGACTTCTAGTGAGTCCGTCTCAGATGGTTTTTCTAGATCAGATTTAGTGATCTTATTTTGATTCATTTCTTCAGGATCTTGATCGTCATTAAATGAAATGTATCTAATTTGAGGGTTGGAGGAAGAAAATGACGGTTTTTTTCCTGTCAATAGATTGATCTCACCCTCCAATTTTTCAATACGGGCCTTTAACAATTCATTTTCATGTGCAATGTTGTTTGATTTTATCTCTGCCCGATTTAAAGCATTTAATAATGGCCAGGCTGCCATAGATGCAGCCATTCGCTTTTCTTTTGTAATTAAGATATCTTTTTGTAGTCCTAGAAAGTAATCAGTTAGACAATAGGCGTCCATGTTATTTGGTACTCTTAAAGGGCCCCATTGTTCAATAATTGTTGCTAATTGGTAATATGGGGACGCCTCAAAACCTGGAATTTGTCCAGGAAGGCATGTCCCTAAGGGGGTGGTCTTCTCCCCCTTGTACCAATTAAAGATTTTCCACACAAAGGACATTTTTTTTTTTCCTTATATTTCTAGATGCCAAGTCAGTGGCTCCTGCCTGGCTTGCCAAATGTATTGGCAATAACTATGCTGGCATTAACAAGGATAGCAATTACAAGTAAAATGGTAGAAATACAGAAGATATAAGGAAAAGGGAACTCACCAGAGCTGAGGTGATCCTCCCTGGTGAGCAATCTCCAAGAGATGCTGCCTCAGTGAGGGTCAGCCCTTAAATGAGGTCTCAGAGGAGGTGGAGTCGAACTCCACCCCTCCAGGGAGCACAGCTACATAACTTTCACCTGTGCTCCCACAGCTGACCCCACACTTGCCTCAGCTGATCAATCAGTGGTTCACATTGTGATCTCCCATACACAGACAGAACCTGCCTGAGGAGCAAGCTGATGGCTGTCAGCTACAGGCAGACCTAGCTTTGTACTGCATTTCTTAGAGCAACAACTGTTGCTTTCAGTCACTGAATATACCAAGGCCAATTACTATGCCAGGAACATTTATGGCATCAGTGAACAAAAAATGCGTTAAAAATTGTAATAGACAGGAGCCATTTATTCTTTTATAACTAGGTGACCAAAGAACAACAGTCCTTCTAGAGTCAAGCTGTTAAGAACTAATAGCATCAATCAGTATCACATAGATAGATTACTTCCCTGCCCTAAGACCATCTTGCGACCATTTGGTGCTCCTAATTAAGCCCTCTTGATGGCATTTTGTCTGAGCCATGCGACATTTTGTGATAGGAGTTACTGCTAGTGTTCCCTTAACCCTACACCAAAGTAGGAGGTATCCATTCTCAGGGAATCATGCAGGCTTCCTCTGTATTTGATGCTCAGAGACAGCCCCAGAACTTTTTAAATCTTAGCTTAGCTCTCATCCAATAATGTTCATCAAACAGTGCAACTTGTCCTTTGGGGATGCCTTTGTTCTGCATCAACCAGTTCCAACGGAGTCTTCTTGGCTTGTTTTAGATCAGTTTTTCAACAGATAAAGCCAGGGTCTTTGAATTACAAAGTGAAATTGCAGAATGCATGATTCTCAACCAAACAGAACAGCAGGTGGGATGCAGGGTGAATACCTGAACCAACACCACCTGCAAGCAATCCTTCAATATCTTAGGAATCTCTAGCCACCCCAAATCCAGTGTTGTGCTTGATCTATCATCTCTGCTGAGTTTTTAGCTAAGCTGATGGTGAGCATCACGGTGGTGATGGGTGAGCAGTCAGACTAGAGGGTCTTAATCAACCGTAAGGATCCTGTGATCAGAGGAACGTGAATGTGCTGTTAAAGGTCACAAGCGCTGCACTGCAGCATGAGCATACACAGCGAAAGGCTTTCAGTAGAGCTTCAGTTCATAAATGAGGACTGGGTTATGGAAAATAGGCTCAAGATATAAAACAGAAAACAGATCTTAACGCCAGGTTCTGTGAATGCAACCAGCTGAATTTCACAGATATTGAATTTCAATGACAATTTCTTGTGTTATTTTACCCTCCAGCTCCACCCTGAACAGGAACATGTCAGTGACAAGCATTACTCCTCCAGGCTTGACCTAACAGTGCTTTACTTGCACTATGAGCTAATGGCTGTGCTTACAGCACCTCAGGGAGACACCTCAGAGATCACAATGTCCTTCGGGTACAGCAGGAGACACTCAACTCTCCAAATGTGGAGTTTAATTTGTCCAAAGAGGAGACAGGATTCCCATGCTAATAACTTAGGACCATTTCAGTCATAGGTTTAAAGATGATGTAAGTGCTGAGGCAATACATGAACTAGATGAATGAAGCCCAGATGTCAGGGCTCAAGTCGTGACTCCAGCCCCAGCTGGAGCTAAGGCTGTCTTGAATTCATCACAACACAGTTACATTATTTGCTCATACTGTGGATTTGCATAGGGACAACAGGAAGGTCAGAATTGCTTCAATAGAGCTATGCAATCTTTGTCCTAAATACTGGAAACCCACAGCGTTGGACAAATAAAATGAATTAAGTCTGAAGTGCTTTACATGGATTGTGATCCTATGTTTGCCTCACAAACTTACCTGAGACTTTCCAATCAAAAATCAGAGTGTCATCTCCAATTGTGTAGATGTATGTTCCCTCGTCTTCTTTCGTTACAGCTGAAGCCACAAGCTTATGCAGTTTCCCTTTATCTTCCATTGTGAATTTCTTACTGGTCTTGATTTCTTTGCCATTTTTGTACCACTTCACCATGACATTAGCTTCAGAGGTCTCAGAAACAAATTCAGCTTGTTTTCCAGCAACGGCCCTGATTACTCCTTGTCACGGGTTACTTAGATTTACCTATGCCCGTGACAGGGGAAGCCACCCCGTGGGCCCCCCTCCCGGGGCCCGGAAAGGAGGGGGAAAAAAGGGAGTGGGATAAAACAGCGACAATCTAAGGAGGAAAAACTTATTTTACTAAATATGATACCGAAATACAAGATAACACAATATAATATAATTGAGGCTAACAAATTGAACGAAACAGAGAGAGAGAGTCCCCGAAAACCGAGAGGCCTACTGTGAACTCTAGGCGACACGGCTGGAACGCTTCCCACTCTCCGAGAAGTTCGAGAGAAGAAGGAGGGCACTCCAGCCTGGGAACGAGATTATACAGCGTCCTGGTCCCGTGACTTATCATTAACCCTGTTGTTCTATGGGATATGTAGTCTTCTTCTGTGGACTGCACATTCAATAGAAGTATCCATACTTTACATGATGTTATGATGTGGAATACTGATACTGATAGCAAAATTACAAAACCATGACATTCCACCCCTTATTCTACATTATTACATCATGGTAAATATATATATACATATATATACACGTATGTAAAATTATGATAGCTAAACAGTAGAATTACATGTAACATAACTAAATGTACAATTATAATAACTAAAATACACTACACATGCAAACATATATACATATAAATACATAAAATTATTGACTGCACTCCCCCAGCATCAAATTCCCTTGTGGCACACATTGAACATCCCCATCCTTCTGCATTACCCACCAAGTGCACCCAGGTCCCTGGGCAAAGACAGTTCCACGGATAGGTTTGCCCTTTCCAGAAGCTGGAAGGACCCAAACAGCTTTTCCCAACATGTTCTTTACATGTACAACAGGGACCTTATCTCCTTCTACAGTGTGTAGGGGGCTAGATTGACTAGGACCATCACGATTTACAGATCCTCTAGTATTCACCAACCAAGTGGCTTCTGCCAGATTCTTCTCCCAGTGCTTAAATGTTCCGCCACCCATTGCTTTCAACATAGTTTTCAACAACCCATTATATCGTTCAATTTTACCAGAAGCTGGTGCATGGTAGGGAATATGATAAATCCACTCAATGCCATGATCTTTGGCCCAAGTATTTATAAGGGAATTTTTAAAATGTGTCCCATTATCTGATTCAATTCTTTCTGGGGTGCCATGTTGCCACAGGACTTGTTTCTCAAGACCTAATATGGTGTTTCGAGCAGTAGCATGGGGTACTGCGTATGTTTCAAGCCACCCAGTGGTTGCCTCTACCATGGTGAGTACATAACACTTACCACTGCGAGATCGTGGCAAGGTGATATAATCAACCTGCCACGCCTCCCCATATTTATACTTTTGCCACCGCCCTTCCTCCCAGAGAGGTTTCATCCTTTTGGCTTGTTTAATTATGGCACATGTTTCACAATCATGAATAATCTGCGCAATAGCGTCCATGGTTAAGTCCACCCCTCGGTCTCTGGCCCACTTATATGTCGCGTCTCTTCCTTGATGACCTGAGGTCTCATGAGCCCATCGAGCTAGAAATAATTCACCCTTATTCTGCCAGTCCAAGTCAATTTGAGCCACCTCAATTTTGGCAGCTTTATCTACCTGATGGTTGTTTTGTTGTTCTTCAGTAGCCCGACTTTTGGGCACATGTGCATCCACATGACGCACCTTTACAACCATATTCTTTGTTCGGGCAGCAATGTCCTTCCATAATTCAGCGGCCCAAACAGATTTATCCTTCCGTTGCCAGTTGTTTTGTTCCCACCTCTGTAACCACCCCCATAAGGCATTTGCCACCATCCATGAGTCAGTATAAAGATACAGCATTGGCCACCTCTCCCGTTCAGCAACATCTAAGGCCAGCTGGACAGCTTTTACCTCTGCAAACTGACTTGATTCTCCCTTACCTTCGGTGGCCTCTGCAACCTGTCGTGTGGGGCTCCACACAGCAGCTTTCCATTTGCGATGCTTCCCTACAATGCGACATGATCCGTCTGTGAATAGGGCATATTTCTTTTCATTTTCTGGTAATTCGTTGTATGGTGGGGCCTCTTTAGCACGTGATACCTCTTCTGCTGGTGATGTTCCAAACCTTTTATCTTCAGGCCAGTCCATGATTACCTCTAGGATTCCTGGACGATTGAGGTTTCCCATTCGCGCTCGCTGTGTAATCAGCGTAATCCACTTGCTCCAGGTGACATCGGTAGCATGATGAGTGGAGGGAACCTGTCCTTTGAACATCCAGTTCAGCACTGGGAGTCGAGGTGCCAAAAGGAGCTGTGTTTCAGTCCCGACTACTTCGGAAGCAGCCCGAACCCCCTCATACGCGGCTAAGATCTCCTTCTCAGTTGGAGTGTAGCACTCTTCAGACCCCTTATATGATCGACTCCAGAATCCCAGGGGTCGGCCTCGGGTCTCTCCTGAGGCTCTTTGCCACAAACTCCAAGTGGGGCCTTTCTCTCCAGCAGCAGTATAGAGGATGTTCTTTACATCCTGTCCAGTCCGTACTGGCCCCAGAGCTACAGCTCGGGCTATCTCTTGTTTAATCTGTTCAAGAGCCTGCTGCTGCTCAGGGCCCCATGCAAAATCGTTCTTCTTCCGCGTCACCTGATAAAGGGGGCTTACAATGAGGCTGTAGTTTGGAATGTGCATCCTCCAAAAGCCTACTGCACCCAGGAAAGATTGTGTCTCTTTCTTGCTAGTTGGTGGAGACATGGCAGTGATTTTGTCGATCACATCTGTTGGGATGTGACGACGTCCATCCTGCCACTTTATACCTAAGAACTGAATTTCCTGGGCAGGTCCTTTTACTTTGCTTCGCTTAATAGCAAAGCCGGCTTGTAGAAGAATTTGCATGATCTGCTTTCCTTTTGTGAAAACCTCTTCTGCTGTATCACCCCACACAACAATGTCATCAGTGTACTGCAGGTGTTCAGGAGCACCACCTTGTTCCAGTACAGTTTGGACCAACCCATGGCAAATGGTTGGGCTGTGTTTCCACCCCTGGGGCAAACGGTTCCAAGTATACTGAATGCCCCTCCAGGTGAAGGCAAACTGTGGCTTACATTCTGCAGCCAAAGGAATAGAGAAGAAGGCATTGGCAATGTCAATGGTGGCATACCATTTGGCTGCTTTTGACTCCAGCTCGTACTGGAGTTCCAACATGTCCGGCACAGCAGCGCTCAATGGGGGTGTGACCTCATTCAGGCCACGGTAGTCTACTGTCAGCCTCCATTCTCCACTGGCTTTACGCACTGGCCATATGGGACTGTTAAAAGGTGAGTGAGTTTTACTGATCACTCCCTGATTCTCCAACTGGCGAATCAAATCATGAATGGGGAGCAAGGAATCCCTGTTGGTGCGATACTGCCGTCTGTGCACTGTCTTTGTAGCAATCGGTACCTGCTGCTCTTTTACTCGTAGCAGCCCCACAACAGACGGGTCCTCTGACAGGCCAGGCAAAACAGACAGCTGCTTAATGTTGTCCATATCTACAGCAGCTATCCCAAAGGCCCATCGATACCCCTTAGGATCCTTGAAATGCCCCCTTCTGAGGTAATCAATACCCAGTATACATGGAGCCCCTGGGCCAGTCACAATAGGATGTTTTTGCCAGTCTTTGCCAGTGAGGCTTATTTCAGCCTCCAGCACAGTCAATTCTTGAGAGCCCCCAGTCACTCCAGAAATATGGATTGATTCTGTCCCTTCATGACTGGAGGGCATTAGGGTGCACTGTGCACCGGTATCCACCAGCGCCTTATATTCCTGTGGTTCTGATGTGCCAGGCCATCGAATCCACACAGTCCAATAAACTCTATTATCCCTTTCCCTCCCCTGACTGAGGGCAGGGCCCCTCTATTGGTTACCTGTGATGACTGGAGCAACTCCACTGGTGGTTGGTATGTCTAGTAGTTCTTTCACCCGTGCTCGTAGTGCAGACGTGGGCTGATCATGCCACTTCCTCATGTCTTCTCCACGGTCACGTAGGTAGCGCCACATGGAAACACGCGGTGCAATCGTACTGTTGTTCTTTGCTCGAGCTGGGAAGCGTGTGCGTTTAACAGCTGAGACTTTTGATGATGCAGGTGAGGAGTAGGACTGGAATACTTTGATCAGATCCTTCATTAGACCTGGTGGCCCGTACGAGGATTGACCTTCATCAGTTGTTTCTGATACTATTACGGGATCATCATTATGATTAGTTGATGGAAACAATTTCTTGCACATTTCATCTACTCGGTTTTCTAGCCGTGAGATGGCAGAAACTGCGGCATGCAGTTGAGGGAGCTGCTGATCGGTGGTTTGAAGCATTATAATCAGCTCAACAACTCGGGGCCATCTGTCCACGAACCCTTTAGAACCTGTTACCAATGACTGTGCCATTCTCTCTGGTGCTGTACTTGTGATTTTCTGCCACATGTCAGGATCGGCCCTCACTCTCTCAGGGTCAAGTTCACTTGGATCAGGGCTGTACAACATTTTTGCCATGGCCAATTCCCTCAGGCGCTGAATACCTTTTTGGACGGTATTCCAACTATCAAATTTAGGCTTCAAAGCATCCTTATAGGGGTACCTTTCTCTCACGGCTTCTAACAGCCGCAACCAGAGAGTGGCAGCTCCATCCGAACATCTGCTAATCCCTCTGTCGATACCTGCATCTTGGGCAATGTTTCCTAGTTGGCGAGCTTCATTACCATCTAGAGACAAGCTGTTGGCCCCGTTGTCCCAGCAGCGAAGCAACCAAGCAAGGATACCTTCATCTTGACGCCGTGTGAACTCCTTTCTTGAGCCTTGGATTTCAGTCAGCTTCAGAGGTCGACAATAGGTGATTTCCTCCTCATCATCAGTCTCTTCTTCATGCCTCTTGGTTTTTGCCTTTGCTTTTTTCGGTACTGCTCCATGCCCGGCACCTGGGTCTTCTGCAGCCCCCCCCTGTGCTTCTCCTTCTTTTCGTTCTAGACGCGTGGACACCCGTTTCCATTTCTTGCCTTCCACAGGGGCAACTGATATTGCTACTGATGCCTCCTGTGACTGATCAGAATTAACTTGGGCTTGAATCTCAGATCGGAAACTCTCTCTCTCCAGAATAGTATGATACAAAGCACGGTATGCATAAGCCAAACCCCACATAAGGTTTACCTCCTTAGATCTCTGACCCAAATACTCACTTAATTTCTTAGGGTCTCTTAGGTGTTCAAGAGTGAAATCCCATGACACTGCGGGTCCCCATGCTTCTAAGACTTTTCCTAAACCTTTCCATATTCCCTGCCAGTCATCATTCTCTGGTTCTGGAGGAGACTTCCGCATAGAACGAATGCATAGGAACATATATGCATTCATTAATAGTGATAACATGGATGCAAGTATGAACCCTATCTCAGTAATTGAAAGGCGTGTGGAAATCTGAGAGTACAACCTAAATAAAAAGGGTTTTTTTAGCCTGTACAATGAATTAAACATGGTGGTGTTTGTAAAATTGCCTGTTCCATCTGGGATGCAAGTACTTGTAAGATTCGCAATTCCATCTGGGATGCAAGTGTTTGTAAGATTCACAATTCCATCTGGGATGTAGGTGCCAAAATTCTGACCATACCACATCTCATAAAAGTACCAGGCAGGTGTCTCCATCAGTATCCACCTTATTAGGCTATATACCTGCACAATTCCACAACACCAAATTATGGTGTTAATAGTTGACCAATACTTTAAGAAGATCATAATTGCTTTCAATCCCTTAAACAGAGCAACTGGGATGAAGAGTGGATTCATAGCTGGCAGGCTCTGTAAAAGTCAGAGCTAGCTAGCTTTGCTCTAAGGGAGAAAGAAATCCCTTTGTTTTCTACACAAAAGTTAGATAGCAGTGCTGAGAATGTACAGCAGCCCTTAATGTTGACAATTTGTCTGGTATTTCAAGGTCACGTTCTCAGTGAGCAGCTACGAAAAGATAACACTCCCCTAACGAAGCTCTTTAAGAGTAAAGAGAGAGTTGTTCTAAAAGCTAAAAAGCTCTATGCCCGCATTCTCCACCAAAAATCTGTCACGGGTTACTTAGATTTACCTATGCCCGTGACAGGGGAAGCCACCCCGTGGGCCCCCCTCCCGGGGCCCGGAAAGGAGGGGGAAAAAAGGGAGTGGGATAAAACAGCGACAATCTAAGGAGGAAAAACTTATTTTACTAAATATGATACCGAAATACAAGATAACACAATATAATATAATTGAGGCTAACAAATTGAACGAAACAGAGAGAGAGAGTCCCCGAAAACCGAGAGGCCTACTGTGAACTCTAGGCGACACGGCTGGAACGCTTCCCACTCTCCGAGAAGTTCGAGAGAAGAAGGAGGGCACTCCAGCCTGGGAACGAGATTATACAGCGTCCTGGTCCCGTGACTTATCATTAACCCTGTTGTTCTATGGGATATGTAGTCTTCTTCTGTGGACTGCACATTCAATAGAAGTATCCATACTTTACATGATGTTATGATGTGGAATACTGATACTGATAGCAAAATTACAAAACCATGACACTCCTCCACTTGTCTCTTTGATTACGAAGTTTGTCAGTGCTGAAACAAAATATGAAGACACAAAATACATATGATGGTAAAGAACTGCAGGGACATTGGTGACCATGAGGCATTCATTTATCATAAGATCAAACGTGCACGTTTAATCCTAGTTCTAATTGCTAGATTCTAATTCAGAAGCTGGCAAATTGGCAGCTTTTATAAACCACATACCAGATTACCTTATCTCCACAAGTTGAAGGACGTACACTGTACAGGGGACAGAGCCAAAGGAAGAAGCCCAAGGCTTCAAGAAAATGTCTAAAATAGGAAAACTGAGGAAAGAATTGGAACAAGCAAACTAGAAGGAAATCAATGGAGGGGGTATCTATTACTGCACTGTAACCCCCTGGCAAACAAATCAAGCCTAAAAGATAGAGATATCACTTAGGACTGAAAAGAAAAAAGAAAAAAAAGAATTCCTTTATGGAAATTAATTGGAGTGCAAAAGTTAGATGATAAAACTGGCCCTTATTAACACACAGTGGAATAATTGACTTCAAAGATTCAAAATCTCACCACTGTCTTAGCCAAAAGTTCAAGCCTAAGTCCACGGTCCTATTTTACTGAGGGTAATTGAGCTTGTTTTCCAACTTCTTGTTAACATATCATTTCAAAACAGCGCACACAACTGAGTTGGGTCTGTTGAGACAGCGCAGTCAGAGCTGCTAAAATCAAAGTCTGGATTATGCATGCATTTGTTCTGCAGTTCCAAGAACACGCATGTATAATACAAATTCAACAACGTTCTACAGAATGCCTGTATTTAGGAGCTCGAGAGCCAGCTGATGGACACTGGGATGACTGAGATCCTGTCAATACATTTAACTCCATCCTATCATACAGTCAAATTTCATTCATTTTTTCAGGAACTGTCTCTTATCATTGTAGTCCCGTCACCACTGCTGGATGTGAGCCCAACCACACAAAAGCAGCTGCTGGTTTTCACTGCAGATACTGCAGTAAGGAGAAACAGCCTCCAGACTGGACCAGCTGAGCGTGGCCCTACCAGGATTTGCTCCAAAGGTCTTATTACCAGTAGTGCTTCCCGATGAAATACATGGGGGTCCTCCTTTGATTCCAACCCCAACCCACCCCACCATGCCCCCTGATAACATCCATCAGGGCCACATCTCGACAGCTCCTGAACACCTCCAGGGATCCCACCACCTACCTGGGCAGCCTGTGCCAGTTAATTCTATGGGCAGACCTGCCAGTATGAAATATTATGCTAACATGACAAAGAGAGAGAAGAAAAGCAAAATTAAGACTAGCTGACAAGCCTTGGCAGGAAGTTCTGCTCTCCATCAATTTAGTCCCTGTGACTCTTCACAGGTGTTTTCTACATTTGGGATCACTGCTACAAAAAGAGATGTTGACATCATCTCTTGTGGCCACCCTGACAGAAGAGCAGGAAGGCTGGGATGCTCTTTTTCCTGTCTTTCCCTTGATTTCCTCTATATCTTAGGGACGAATCACAGGACAGAACACAGAAATCAAATGGCTCTACAAAGCAGATTGGCCAGTTCAAGTCAAAACAGCCACTGAAAACACCCCAGATGCTGTCTGACAACAGCTGGACTGTCGGGGAGTCAGGTGAATGCAGTCTGCTGGCCCTGGGCAGGAAGAGGACAGCCCAGACTGTCACATACCTTTCTCTGAAAGCTGATAGAGCATTTTATCCC
Source organism: Coturnix japonica (assembly GCF_054131305.1). Taxonomy (NCBI): domain Eukaryota; kingdom Metazoa; phylum Chordata; class Aves; order Galliformes; family Phasianidae; genus Coturnix; species Coturnix japonica. The sequence continues at coordinate 4,743,038 of NC_140687.1, read as the reverse complement.
CCTCACAGATGCACTGATAACTTGCAGCATCATCCATTGAGTCGTTGTGAATTTTCAGGGTGTGTTTCTTCCCCACAATTTGCAGTTCATAATTTTCACTGGCCTTGAGCTCCTTCCCATCCTTCATCCACTCCACAGTAGCGCCTGTGTCTGAAAGCTCAGCCTGCAGTTTGGCTTCCTCACGCAGCCAAGCGCAGATCTTTTCTACATCTTTGCTCTTCTTGGTAAATCTCACTGCAGCACCTGTCAGGAGCAAAGGCCTCGTTATTTCAATTTATATCAGGCTAACGTGGTCAATGTTTGCTGCAACATCTCTGAAAAAGTATCACCTTCTGTTCCTGCACTCATCATTGTGTCAGTGCTGAGCAATTCACGATATTTCATTTGGTCTTCTTGCTGGATTTACTAAGTAAAAATCAACCAAACATCTCCTTCTACTGATTAATAATGCTCTAAACATGCTTCTGCAGAGGTTTCCACCCAATGACAAACAGGTCCTCCCATCATGAATGTTTATTTGTTCTACTTTGTCATGCAAAGCTGATTGATAGAGATATTATTGGAATGATTGCTCCCCTACTTCTAAACTATTCCAGTGCAATCAGAAAGGCTGTCTGAACCTGCAGCTGAAAGTACTGCTCTATGGTCATGCAGTGGTAAACCTGGTGACTGAATGCACTGGCCAATAGCTGTGAACTGCAGACATTCATCAGCTGGCATGCTTGCACGTTGTTGTAAGGTCAATAGTAAACATGGCATCCCCTCCAGGTACAGCTTCACCAGTTGTTAGGGGGGATTTCACAGCCAGGACTGGGTCTGAGGAAGAACATGTATGTCTTAATGCTCTTTAGATGCAAGTCTGGTATCTCATTTAGAGATGGAAGATTAAATCATAGGTACATTTCTACTTCTCCCTTTGCATGAGTGCTACAAGAAGCACTTCTGTGCTTAAGATCTGTTACAGAAAGTTCTGCCTCTTGCACATGTGAGATATCAAAAGATAAGGATATTCATGTCTCTGTCACAGAAACAACTCGTATCACTTTAGTGGTAGCTGGAGGTTGATAGGAGATAGGAGAACTAGGAATAAAGGAAAGCCTTTGGTGTGTTAATGCACTGCTAACCTTAAAGTCAAAGGAAGCATCTTTAGGGAACCAACACAGCTGCTCAGCACACACTGACCCATTTCCATTGGGGTTTTTGTGCTTACCAAGGTGCACGCTCCCTGGGAATTCCAGAGACGGGCTCTGTCCATGCGCATTGACTGCAGACACTCGGAACTGATCATCAGCCTCTTCAGACAGATTGCTCACCGTGAACTCTGGGACGGGGACATGAGACTCGTGGCACCTCACCCAGGTGAAGCCAGTTAGTTTCTTGCATTCCACAATGTAGCCATCGACTGGAATGGGGCGGTGCATCTTCGGAGGGGACCATGCCAGCGTCACTGAGGTTTCTGTTTTATTTTTCACCACGGGGTCAGTTGGGGGCTGGGTGGGAGGTTTTCTGGGAGCTGAACAGAAATAAATTTCAGAAATATTAGCATAAGGTCATGTAGGCTGGAAAAGACCTTCAAAAGACCTTCAAAATCAGCAGACTCAACTTTCAGCATGACCTACTGAGTCCCACCATTAACTACTGTGGTACCTGAGGACATACATGACAAGCTTATTCCTGCAGGTATTTACATAGTGAATATATTCACCCTCTGGTTGCTTTGGAACATTTTAGAGGTTAAAATCCCATCAGACTTTTTCACTGTGTGCAGCCACTGATACAGGCAGGAGGCTGGGAATTACCTGATGGGCTCTAGTTACAGACTACTGACACAGTAAAGGATTGATTTCATTTAATTTTGGCCATCAGAAAGTTTGGTGTCTGGTTTCAGTCACCCATCTGGACTCCAATTATAATCATATGGAGAACAGCACATTCAGGAGAACTCATCTCAATAAACCTGAATGAAATCACAGAATCATAGGATCATGGGAGGGCTTGGGTTGGAAGAAACCTTCAAGATCATTAAGTGCTAGATGCCAAAGGTCCCACTAACACAGTATTAAGCCAAAAGCTAGATGCTGGAATCAGATCTCCTGACCTTACCATCAGAAACTGAGATGTCATATTTTGCTCAGAGGTGCCTGCTTGTAGGAGGGACAGCTTCCGAGCTTTTTCTGCTCCAGGAACCAGCTCGAGCTTCAGAATTTAAACAGCAGTCAGAAATTAAACTGAGCTTTGTCACCTCCATCAAATAGAAGGAGTGGTTGGGTGGTACAGCTTTCCAAATCGCTTAGAAACTGTCACAACAATCAGATGCCTACCTTTTCTTTTTTAACTTGTTAATACATAGAGCTTAATAGCATCAGAATGCCCCAAGCACTTCAGACAACAGGACAGCTGTAAACCCTTCTTTAAGGATTCCTTTGTTTAACCACTGAGTAACTGTAATTCAGTGGTGCTGGTAGGAGAAGGGAAGTCCTAATCTTCCCAGATGGTGAACAGAGTTGATGTTCACATGCAGACTGGTGCTGCAGCAGAGCCAGAAACCACTCATTTGGGAAACACAGCACCAAGAAAATAATGGGAATAGCTTCATAAAATCAGGAGCTTCACTGAAATTTCATGTCAGATCTATAATTCTTCCTATTTTCAGGAAGAAATGATTTCCCTTTTTCTTGTAGTTTTATTTTCTTTTCCTTTCCAGCAAGCAGCTTTGTAGCTTACAAATTGTTTTCTAATCACCTCCTGGTGTGGACAAATCACACAGGTCTGACTCCATGTTTTACATAGTTAGCATATTATATTTGTTCCACTATGGAACTGTACAGTCATAGAATGGCCTGGGTTGAAAAGGATCCCAGAAATCATCCAGTTCCAACCCCCTGCTATGTGCAGGGACGCCATCCACCAGACCAGGCTGCCCAGAGCCACATCCAGCCTGGCCTTGAATGCCTGCAGGGATGGGGCATCCACAGCCTCCTTGGGCAACCTGTTCCAGTGCGTCACCACCCTCTGAGTGAAAAACATCTTCCTAAGATCCAACCTGATCCACAACCCCTACACACCCTCAGAGCCCCCTAGAGCCCCTAGTCCTCCTATTGCCCACCACAGCCCCATATGCCCACTAGAGTCCCCCTCAACTCTCTTTACAGGCCCTGCACAGCTCTATATAACAGTCTTATAGAACTACCTCTAGTAGAAGCAATCTCCACACAGAGATCCTTTCCCAGCACACTGCGCCACGGGGGGAGCAAAACGGGGGGGGGCACATACACACACAGCGCCGGGGGGGGCCCGTAACCGACCCCCACCCATCCTTTAAAGGGGTGGGGGGTCCGTTTTAATGGGGGGGGGGGCGAGATCACCTTCACCCCCCCACCCCCCCATCCCCACCCCATCCTTTAAAAGGGGGGTGTCCATTTTGGTGTTGGGGGGCAGTGACAATCCGCCCCCCCACCCCATCGTTTAAAGGAGGGGGGGTCCGAGACCACCCCCCCCACCCCATCTTTTAAGGGGGGGGGTCAGGGGCTCATGGGGGGCAGCACATCGTGCACAACATTGTGGGGGGGGGGGGGCTTTAAAAGGGGGGGGGTTACAAAAAGCATAGCTCTCAACTATAGATGGGATTGGGGGGGGCTCAATCGATGGGGGGGGGCCCTTCATGCAGGGGGGGCACAGCGTAAGTCAGCGGCTTTGAGGGGGGGTGTTGGGGCTGTTTGGCCTTTGGGGGGGTTATTGTGTGCCCCACCCCCACCACCCCCACACACAATGGGGTGTTAATGTGGGGGGGGGGGGCTTAGATTAGTTGCGTTCCCTATAGCACTGCCCCCCCCCGTCATTAACCCCCCCGCTTTATCCTTACGGCTGAGCCCCCCCCCGACAGCGCCCCATTCATCTTGATGGGGTGGGGGGTTTGTCACACGACCCCGGCGCGGCTTACGGCACATCGTCGACCCCACCCCACCCCCCATAACCCCACCCGGGGGGGGAGGGGGCGATGTGGTGAGTGGGGGGGGGGGTTCCGGAGGTGGGGGTGAGCAAAGCGCAATATGGGGGGGGGGGTCCTATAACTGGAGGGCAGCGGCTGCACAAAGAGCCCGCGGAGGTCGGAGAGCAGCACTTTGGCTGGGGGGGGTCCACGGGGTCCGGGGGTAATGCTGCCCCACCTCCTCCCCCACCCCCCACTGCCGACCCCCCCCCCGCGTTGCCCCCCCGCCCCAACGTCAGCTCCTGCGGCAGCTCCTCGTCTCTCTCCTCCTCCTCTTCCTCGTCTGGGGGGTCAATATGTGGGGGGGGGGGTCCCATCAGGCAGCGGCAGCTCCGCCGGCTCTGATTGGCTGAGCCGCAGTGCGCGGGAGCGGCTGTTGTGTGCCGGTCGGTGGAGGGGAGGCTCTTCATGGAGCTGCCCCGCAGCCAACAACAGCCTGAATGAGATCCTGGAGTCCCAGACGCTGGAGGATGAGCCGGGAAAGAGCAGAGGCTCCCCACAGAAGGGCAAATCACGTCTGATAACGTGAGTGTGGAGCACAGCCAGCCCCTTCCTCACATGTGTGGGGCTTCCATGTTCCTCTGTGCCCATTGCAATGTGCCACCCCAATCCTGCTGCCCAGCCAGGAGTGGATGGGATGAGCAGGTTGGGATGCACAGAGCAGTGCTCAGACATTGCTGGGACATTTGTGCACTGCTGTTGAGCTTCCCTTTGTGCAGCAGGGGAGAGGATGGAGGTTTACAGGTGGATGGTTGTTATTTCTATGGCATTGCACAGGTGGTAGAACCATGTCCATTCCCAAACTTATTCCAGGGCATGCGGGAATTTGTGCAGTTGTAGTTCCTGAATTGTGCTATTTAAAACCCTCCTGTAAATGGGGATGTTTTGTAATGCCTGCTGGGGCTGCAGGCAGCATTGCCTTCCTCCTTAGGGGGCAGGTTTAATCACAAGCCTCCCTATTTCCTATCACAAACGTCCTACAAACCATGTCTGGGCATTGCTGTCTCGGCCTGGATCTCAGCTCCTGAGACTGTCAGATGTGAAGCAGCAGCAGCTGGGACAGGGCTGGCTCTGTGTGCCCTCTCTGGGTCTGTGGGCACAGAGTGGGGCAGAGGGATGACTGTGAGAGGGAGGAATTGCCCAGCCACAAGAAAGAGGAAATCAGCTGAAAAGGGGAGATTTGAGAAGCACTGAGGCTGTGGCTGCTTTGACAGTAAGAAGAAACCAAGCTGTCACTGTGCAGATGGGAACTCCAGTAGGAGAGCTGTGGTGGCTTTACAGATGGCAGACAGCAGCTGCAGTGTAGAGCCAAGGGTAGGGGGGGGATCTTCCTCTTAGCAATGCCATGCAAAGAATGATGCAGACTCCTGCAGGGTCGGCTTTGCTGTGTGACCCTGGGTGGAAGCAGCTGGAAGGTCTCAGCCCTTCTGCATTATCCCAGGAACTGGGGCAGTGCTCGGTCTCATCCCACCTCTGCTAATAGCAAATGCAGAATCCCTTATCTGAGTGCCCTTTTCTCTCATGTAGAGTCACCAACCCTGGGAAGTTCACAAAAAGTTTGGGTGTTGTGTTGAGGGATGTGATTTAACTGGGAAGTATTGGTGATGGTTGGACTGGATGATCATAAGATCATAAGATCATCCAGATCATAAGATCTGAGATCATAAGATCATAAGATCATCCAGGTCTTTTCCAACCTTGAAAATTCTATGGAGTTGTAGCAGATTGTGGGGGTGTAGGTGTGGTATATATATGTACACAGATGGGAATATCCGTATGGAAAAGATAGATCCATGTGTGTTCTGGGCTGCACTGAAAAAGGGGTGGCCAGCAGGAGAGGGAGGTGATTGTCCACTCCTGCTCAGCTCTTGTGAGGCCATATTTGCAGCACTGTGTCCAGGCCTGGGAAGGATGTGGAGCTGTTGGGGGGGGTCCAGAGGAGGGCCACTGTGATGATCAGAGGGCTGGAGCAGCTCTCCTATGAGGAAAGGTGGAGGGATCTGGGCTTGTTTAGCCTGGAGAATGGAAGGCTGTGGGGAGACCTCATTGTGGCCTTTGAGTACTTGAAGGGAGCGTATAAACAGGAGGGGGAATGGCTGTTTATGAGGGTGGATAATGATAGGACAAGGGGGGATGGTTTAAAACTGAGACTGGGGAGGTATAGGTTGGATCTTAGGTAGATGTTTTTTGCTCAGAGGGTGGTGACACACTGGAACAGGTTGCCCAAGGAGGCTGTGGATGCCCCATTCAAGGCCTGCAGGCATTCAAGGCCAGGTTGGATGGGCTCTGTCCATGAGCATTGACTGCAGACACTTGGAACTGATCATCACCCTCTGCAGACAGATTTACAGCCCCTGCACAGCTCTATATAACAGTCTTATAGAACTACCTCTAGTAGAAGCAATCTCCACACAGAGATCTTTTCCCAGCGCCCCTTTGTGACATCATAATGCCCCTTTGTGACATCATAACACCCTTTGTGACATCATAATGCACCTTTCTGATGTCATAATGCCCCTTTCTTACGTCATAATGACCCATTGTGATGTCTTAATGCCCCTTTGTGACGTCATAATGCCCTTTGTGATGTCATAATGCCATTTGAGACGTCATAAGGCTCCTTTGTTTTCATAATGCCTCTTTGTGACGTGATAATGCCTCTTTGTGACGTCATAATGCCCTTTGTGACGTCTTAATTCCCCTTTGTGATGTCTTAATGCTCTTTTGTGATGTCACAATACCCCTTTGTGATGTCATAACACCCCTTTGTGACATCACAATGCCCCTTTCAGACGTCATAATGACCCTTTTTGATGTCATAATTCACCTTTGTGATGTCATAATGCTTCTTTGTGGTGTCATAATGCTTCTTTGTGATGTCATAATGCTACTTTGTGATTCATAATGCCCTTTGTGATGTCATAATGCCCTTTGAGACGTCATAATGCTCCTTTGTGATGTCATAATGCTCCTTTGTGATTCATAATGCCCTTTGTGATGTCATAATGCCCTTTCTGACGTCATAATGCCCCTTTGTGGTGTCATAATGCTTCTTTGTGAGGTATCTGTGGTGCCATTGATAATGAAGTGTGATGAACTGGAAGGCTTTCAGTAGAATTGCAGCCCTAACATAAACAATGACTTGAACTCTGGAATTCTGTGTAAAATCATTAGCTAGCTTGTGGTCCGGGTCTTCAAACCAAAGGCTGTGAGGTGCTGCTCTTGTTGACGCAGGCTGTGAAAGATGACTTGAGCTCTAAGAGTAATTTCCCTTCTGCTCTTTATATGAACGTCATATCAACAATTAGAATATTAAGAACATAATATAAAAGTTGTTGCTGCTGGCCTGTGGACTTCCATTAGCTGTTAGCCATAGTTTGGAACTTGCAAACCAATCTTATTTAGACTTTAGTGGTGAAATCTTCTGATGAAATCTTCCTTCTAATTCTGCAAAAGAATCTCGGTGGAACATTTCTGTCTGAAAAGGCTCTGGCATATGAAGATGTGCCAGACTGCAGCCATGTGCCAGATGCGTTTGGATCCATGGAATTTTCTGATGTAGCTTCAGTGTTTGAAGAATCTCCACTCGATCTAAATACTCAGAAAACAAAGCAGGTGTGTGAAGATGTACAGCTAGTTTCTTACAGAAAAAATACAGCTCTTAATCTAGAAATCTGCTTCTCATTGTATCTAGTGCTTACTCCATATTTAAGTATCTAGTGGACCTTGACCAAAGGAAGATAAAGATAGAGCAAAGAAGTATGTTAAGCATAAATTTTGTTGCCTTCTACCTGTAGGCCATGGTTGGTTTGACGTGATCCCTAACTCCAGTGTTTGGTTTGCACAGAAACAGCAAGCAAGGGAACAAGTAAAGGAGTCAGTGAGGATTTTAAAACACAATGGGAAGCGATAAGGCACAGTTAATAAGATTCTGGAGTTAGGCTGGAGGTAGGCAGAGGTTGAAAGGTACCGAAAGAAATTCAATCTTACTGTGTTGGACAACAAAATCCACTGTGATATTATTCAAATTTTTAACTAAACCAAGTGATAATTCATATTTATGTTTAGATAAGCTGGTGAGGGTTAATCCTCAATGGAGAATTGAGATGAACAAATAAAAAAATGGTGTTTGACAGTCTATAAGAAACGAACTTATTCTAGGAGAGAATCAGAGTTTTCAACTGTTTTGTTCAATAGCCAAATAATGTATGATATTTTTATAAGCATTGTGTCTGACCTTCTCAGCTGTTAGAATTTCTTTGACAGTAACTTCTCCGGCTGTGATCAGAAAACCTTTTGTTCCGTCTCTGGCACCATTCGAGGCATGATACTCAACTGGGTGATATGGAATTCACACTGTCAACTCCAGTGACAAGAAAAGTGGCATCTAAGAAGCGTGCAAACACAGAGAATGTTGATGCAGAGTCAGTGTTAAGAAATGAGCTGCCCTTTGCATTTCCTGCTCCAAAGGCCTTCTTTTCGAAGAGCCAGACAGAGAAGCAAGTAGAAGGCATATCTTTTTAGGCGCCTACTTCCAAAGGTATGTTGTATCTAACAAATGGAAACCTAGAACATGTGTAGCTTAGGAATTTTTTACTTTTAATATGAATGCAGTACTTGTAGGTCCTAAAATTCTGAAAGGTTTCAGTGTGGGGTTTATTTGGTCACAGCACATACAGCTGCCATCCTGTACATCTGACAGTGCACTGCAAGCGGTTTAACCATATATCAGGGCATGGTACACGTCTGTTAATGATAGAAGTTCTCACAGTTTCACAAGGAGCATGCCTTGAGATGCATTCAGATAATGAGATAAGTGCTGTGTTCCTAAAACTAGCATGTGTCTCCACTCTCCATTGAGATTTAGTAGATAATTTCTTTAACAATTATGATGAGAGTTTTGTTTTGTTTTTATTTTTTTCTGGGCTATTATTTTGAGTGAAAGAAAAGGGTATGCTTTTATTTAAGCGAGCTTTTGATTGCATCATGCTTCTAAATTAAATGTAACCTACTGAATTCCTCATGATAGCATACGAGTACTTGCGTGTATCTGTTCTCCCTAATAGAGGGAGAAGAGACTCAGTGAACCTGGACAGTGTTACCCAGGGTTGTGAGAACAGCTAAATGATTGTTGAGAACTGGTCAACTCGTGAGCCTGAGACCTGGGATCCTCCATCCTAGGGTGGAACTTTACTGGAGCACGTGGGTGCCACAGCAACAAAAGGACTGTGTACAATAGACTGAGAGTTTGCTGAGTTTCTTGGTTTACAGAAAGCACAACTAACTCAGCAGCAAGTGACGTATTTGGGATAGGAGATGACAGCTGGACTTTGAACCTTAAGGACTGCCAAGAAAGAAGCCATCTGCTCAACCCCTGAGCTGCAAACTGCCAAGGAACTCCATACGTTGCCAGGAATGACAGGAGGGTGCCGACCATGGATACACAGCTACGGACTGATGGTAAACTTGAAACAGCTTGAAGTGAGTAAGGGATATCCAGGGTGCACTGGTGCTCAATATTCAAGAAGCCCATCAATCTACACTGGGCCAAAGGATACCAGTTTTAATATCTCATGCAGTGTTTACTGTATTGGAGGCAAAAGGGGGACATTGGCTTTCACCCCACAGAATCACAGAATCACAGAATTACCCGGGTTGGAAGGGACCTCAAGGATCATGTAGTTCCAACCCCCCTGCCTAGCAGGGCCACCAAACATACGCCTTTACTAGATCAGGTTGCCCAGGGCCCTGTCCAACCTGGTCTTGAACACCTCCAAGGACGGGGCATCCACAACCTCACTGGGCAGCCTGTTCCAGGACCTAACCACCCTTCTAGTAAAGAACTTTCCCCTAACATCCAACCTAAATCTTCCCTCCTTCAACTTAAAACCATTTCCCCTAGTCCTGCTATTATCAGCCCTTTCGAAGAGTTTACTCCCCTCCTGGGAGTAAGTTCCCTTCAGGTACTGAAAGGCTGCAATGAGGTCACCCCGCAACCTTCTCTTCTCCAGGCTGAACAAACCCAACTCCCTCAGCCTGTCCTCATAGGGGAGGTGCTCCAGCCCCCTGATCATCTTCCTGTCCCTCCTCTGGACCCTTTCCAAAATCTCCATATCTTTTTTGTACTGAGGGCTCCGCACCTGGACACAGTACTCCAGATGGGGCCTCACAAGAGCAGAGTAGAGAGGGACGATCACCTCCCTATTGCTCACACACAAGGAAAAGAGCATGATGTAAATGTACCTATGTTGTAGGGCACAGTTCTCTATCCAGGTCCAAGTCTGTGTGGGTGTCTCCTCTATCCACAAAGCTGCTCACACTGCAGGAGGCACAGGCTGAGAGGAGAGGCCAGAGCAGCTCTCCCACTGTGACACGGAGCAGCAGGATACAAGTAAAGGAAGGCCCCGCAGCGGTACTGGGAAGGTTCCACACAGTCATCAATTTTTCATCTGAAAGGTAAAGAGGAATTCCCTTTTCTGCCCCTATCATCATTGGTCGGGTGAGTAGCAATGATGCCCGGTGTGCTTCCATCAATGGAGCAGAATAGGCGGAAGGCTGGGGTGCAGGCTTTCCTCTGCTGAGGTGAGTGGGGGCTCAGGGTGTTGCTCAGTGGTAGATTTGTTCACACTGAGTTCTAACAGGAAACTTGCTCAACATCGAAGGCCTTGCAAAAGTCTGGCTGAGTGATGTCAGTTGCTTTTCCTTTCCCTACTGATGCTGTCACTCCACTGTAGAAGGCCACCAAAGCGACCAGGCTGCATGTCTCCGTTTCCGCTGTTTCTCCATTTCCTTCTTGTTGCTCCCTGTAACCAGCAGGTTCAGCCATGCTGCTTTCCTGCCTCCTCTGCTGTGTTTCGTGTGGTCGGGATGGAGCTCAGAGCTCCAGCTCTGAGAAAGGTTTTCTGAGAAAGTTACCATATCTTTTCCATTCCTTTACCCCTAAAAACAGTTTTCCAGTGTCTCTCATGCAAGAATTCTTTGAACAGCCTGCAGCTGACTCTCCTGAAGCTCAGGGTCCTGACTTTGCTTTTTGCCAGGCACACATTCCTTCAGATGAGGAACTCTAGGAGGGCATGGTCACTACAGCCCTGTCCACCTCCAGTCTTAACCCCTGCTGTGCACCATGTCCAGTAATGCTTCCCTTCTGCTTGGTGTGCTTAATGCTTGGCCCACAAAGTTATTGTCAGTGCACTCCAGCAGGCTCTCAGACAGTTTGCAGCAACTGGGATTGGTGCTGGGTGGTTGCTGGGAGGTGTCTCAGCAGAAAAGCTGGGCTGGGGTGGGCGTGCTGTGTCAGTCCTCATCGCAGCTGGCAGAGAGAGTTAGAGGAGGGTGATGGGTGCTGCCTGCTCTCAATGCTGCTGCACTGAATTTGGGGCACAGCAGCACACTGGTGAGTGAGCTGGGAGGGAGACGGACTGCTGCTGTGCATGGCTAGGCCAGAGCTGGAGGATTGTCAAACACGTGAGTCATGCTGGTGCAGCCATTGCAGCTGCAGCAGGAGTAGAAGACAAAGAGGTTTTGTAGAGGACAGAGGGTGGTGACTCATGGTTTGATGTCCAGGTGGAGGCCGATAACAAGTGGTGTCATCCAGGAGTCTGTCTTGGGACCAGTGCTTTTTTACATGGTTATCAGAGACACCAATGATGCAATGGAGTGCACCCTCTGCTGTTTGCTGAGTGGTGCGGCTGACGCAGTGGAAGGAAGGGATGCCATTCAGAGGGAGCTCAACCGAGAGGTTGGCCTACGTGAATCTAATGAGGTTGAACACAGCAAAGTGCAAGGTTTTGCACTTGGGCTGGAGGAATCCCAGGCATTTCTACAGACTGGGAGGAGCAGTCCTTAAGAGAAGCCCCGCAGAGAAGGACCTGGGGGTCCTGGTGGATGAAAAACAGAACGTGAGCCATCAGCGTGCTCTTGCAGCTCAGAGAGCAAATGGTCCCCTGGGCTCCATCAGAAGAGGGGATGGCCAGCAGGGACAGGGAGGTGATTGATCTTCATGATCCTTGAGGTCCCTTCCAACCCGGGCCATTCTATGATTCTGTGATTACACTCGCTGTCAGAAATAACAGCAGCTGTACAGAAGCTGGATATATTTTGGGACAGTTCTTGTAACCAGCTGATTTTAAGACCTTGCCCGAATTGGGGGTCTAAATTGCATGTTAGGAGAAAGCTGGTAAAGTGGCTATTGCTCATTCTTTTTCATTTGCTGATTCTTTCATTCGGGTTCCTTTTCCAAAGGAGATTCTGGTGATGGAAGCAATTGAAGAAAGAACAAAAGCAGCTCTTGCCAAGAATGCTTGAAGTCCCTGTGGAGAGAAGCAAAGAACTTGGGCTTCCTCTGGGATGCTCCCCACCATGTCTCAGGAAGGAGACAACTGCTGTTCCACTTTCTGCTCTTTGTGTGGAAAGGTACGTCTGGGTTTTCTTCTACCTGTTTTTCTTTTTCTGGCTTTGAAGGAGAAGGGGTGGAGCAAGAGGAGACCCACTGGTCATTTGTTACCTCAAGAACAGGATGGATTCTGCATTCACTGTGAGAAACTTGGGCTAGTAGCATGGGCATGTTTCAGGCTGGACTCTTCTTTTGCTACTTGGTTTCCTTTTGGCTACAGGGAGACAGCTGTCTAAAGGCGTGTTTTCAGACCCACTCTCCAAAACCATGTTTCATTGTTGCAGGTGGTTCAGTGTGCTCTTGCAGGGTAGATGCTGTAGTTTGCTGTAGAATCTAAATGGTTTCTGTTCCTAGGGGAGGACTGAGAGGAGGTAGTGAGAAGAGAATTCAATGCCTTAGGTGTATCTTAGTGAGAAATGTTGGCATGAGGTGCTGAAAGTCTTGAGTTGTCAAAGGCCAGTGATGCTCAGACTCCTTAACCTGCTGGAGCAGGGTGGAAGCAAGGAGTGGGCACTGCCGTCACACAAGCTGCACTTGGTTCTGGTCTGCCAGGTCTGTGCTGGCCTGGATTTCTTCTGAGAAGTTTGTTGGAGCTGCTTGGAGTAGTGAAGGGTGGGGAAGAAGTGCTGCTCCAGAGCTATGAGACGTGCAGCTCCTTCTGAAGTGCTCCTGATAAGGACGGAGCGCATTTGCTGCAGCTTTCTCTGCAGATGTGCTCCTCACCTTGAAATCCTCCTGGTTTGTCCTCAGCTCCTGACCACGGCCTGTTCTCTGTTTTGCAGGCTGATAACATGCAGAAGCCGCAGCTGGTGCGTGCTATGTCATCTTTAAACGTACCAGCATTTGCGGCAGCCCATGTTATTAAGAGCCACGTCGCCCAGGGGCCAGATGAGCTCTCTCTGGAGGTAAGCAGTTCCAGGCATTCCGTGTTGTCGTGCATAGAAGAGGGCAGTCCTTTCTGCTTTGTTTTCCTACCAGATTTGCTGAATCTGGGATTGATGTTTCAATCTCTTTCAGGTCAGAGATCTGGTGAGCATTGTTGATATGAGGACATATCAACAGGCTGAGCCCCTAGTGGAGAGGCAAGCGTGGCTTTGAGGTAGGCACACGTTTTTGACTAGAGAGCACAACTTCAGTAGAGTTGGGAATCTCAGCTTGGAGCTGCTCTGCCTGCAACGGATGGCTGCTGGATGCAAACAGTTGCCCTGTGTCACTGTCAGTGGACCTTCCCTTTGGCTCTGGGCTCGGGCTAATGCTCACCTGTCTTTTTGTTCTAATTACAGGTTGGGCTTTTCCCTGGTGAGTGCATGGAACTCATCAGCGGAAAAGTTCCCGATTCCCTCCTCAATTCATTGCCAAAGCCAGGTGCGTAATTTACATTTGATAACGCGAGTTAGTCAAATAGGGTCAGAATGTTACTTTCAGGGGGTTTGTTTATGCCCAAGTTCAGCAAGCTTAGAAAGAGAACTACAGTAATCTCCTTGGGCACCTCCAGGGATGGGGAAAATCCATTCTTACGTGTCCTTGTTGGGAATGTTCTTCCCGTTGTTACATGCTCTGTCGAATGCATTGCGCTCAGCTTCGTCCAACCGAGCCAGGCCTGAAATGAACTGGTTTCTTTGTTTTGTTGCGCAGAGCCAAAGAAATGGGGCAAGCTCATCAACCGCCTTCGTTCCCTGGTGAAGGCCAGCCCCGGGAGAGCAAAGCAGCCTGAGCCTCCGACATTCTCCGGATCCATGTCCTTGCTTGACATCGTTGAGAGGTATTTAGCCTTCAGGACTTGAGGGCTGAGCTGTAGGAATGGAAGCATCCTCTGCTGTTTGAAACAGAGGGCGTTTCTAAGCTGTGTTTCAGCAGAAAGCAGGCAGTGCCCAGAACAGGCAACTTTTGGCCAGGGCTCGGTGCAGCTCTTCCATCACCCTGCACCACGTCTGACAGCATGCTCTGTTTTCTCTGCAGAATGAGTTCTCCCAGGAAGAGGGCAGAGTCAGCAGCTGGCAGTTGGTGTTCCTGCTTCTGCCTGGGCAAACCATCCCCTGTGGCCAAACACCAACTGCAGAGCAGTGCCAGGGAGCCCTCTGAAGCAGAAGTCTTGGTCCTGGCAGGTAAGGGTGCAAGTCCAGCTTACAAAACACTGCTTGTCAGCAACACAGGTAGAATTCATGCTTTCAGTGGGCTTGTACCTCCTTCTGGCGTTCAAGCCCGTCTTGATCCCTGTCTTTCATAAATGAGTCTCTTGTCAACACAAGAGCTGGACCTGCACGTGGATCACTTTCAAGACAGTGACACTGTTGCTAGAAGCCTATTTGCTTCTGCCCACCACCACTACATAGCCAAATGTCAAGAATCTCCATGGTTCATCTTATGAACGTTCGACACTAACTGCTGTACATCTGCTCCTTCCTAGGTGACCCGAGCCCTTGTATATCCCCAAGATGCAGGGCATGTTACGATGACGCATCTTCCATCAATGAAGAGTTGTTACTAAGCACAGAATGCTGCAGTTCAGATGAAAGCCTTCCGTATAACATCAGCTATCAAGAGAAGAAGGTCATCATCGTTGAAGCCTTCATTCATCCCATCCCTACTGAAGCTGCTGACCTGAGCCCACCAGACACCTCAGGCACCAGCCTGGACTCAATGTCTCTGCAGTGCAGCCCAGCCCAAGCACAGCCTGAGTGCCCCGACAGCAGCACCACCATGCAGGCTCAGGTCAGCATCACCGAGGAGAAGCTGAGCATCTCGCAGGGGGGCACAGAATCAGGACACGAGTCCCAGGCTCCGGGCAACAGCACGGTCTCTGAGCAGCTCTCATGATTACAAGAGAGGATGAGTCCCATCTTTCCTCCAGACCTCACACCCCCTCCTTTCTCCTATTGAATAAAGGCACGCTCGTGCTCAATCAACGCCTTGACTGAATTCCGAGTTTTCATTCGCAGAGATTGGGATGAGTGCAAGAAACTGCAAGGCAGCTCAGCTTACAACACTCTGGCTGTGGGGTTTGTGCAGCCGAGCTCTGGGTGTGTTCCCATTTTGCCTGACTTTGGGATGCCTGCAGCGAGAGCTCTGCTGCCGTTGTGTATGGCAGCAAATAGTCTCTAGCATCCTGGATGCTGCTCATGAAAACCCCAAGCTTCCTGGCTGTGGCTGTGATGCTTTTCAGGGCCTTTTGATGCTCTTTGATGCCGTGGCTGCTCCCTAACACCTCTGTCCTCCTGCCGTGTCCATTCCTGGCTCTCACCTGTGAGCTGTCCCTGCAGATCATCTCCAGCCCTGCCATCATCGTGCTGCGGCAGGAGGAGCTCGCCCTGACCAACATCAGGCAGTGCTGCCTGCCTCTCTCACTCTCTAGACCAAGTGTAACTACGCTCTCATGGAGACAAATGCTTCTGTCACATCCTCCATCCCTGCAGACATTTACCGGTAGGTGGCTCTTGCAGAAGAAGATTCAAGCAGCAGAACCTTTTGCTCAGCTACAGCACACAAATGCTACAAAAGCAGGAATAACCCGCAAGCTCTGGGTCTGTTTGTCTTGCACAGGCATGCACTAACTGCGTTTGATGGTACCCCCCATCCTTGATTTCCTTCCCTGCTCCTTGTCTGATGGCGCTGCTGAGCCAGGAACAAGCTGCCCAGTGTGGCAGAGCATGGTGCAGGGCTGTGCTGGGACCTCCTCCCCTTCATCTGCTGCAGATCAGTGCCACACACGTGCCATCGAGATGCTCTGGCACGGGATGTGCCTCCAACCCAAAGCTCCTTCCCACCTCCCAAGGAAAAGCAAAGCAACCCAAGCATCTCCAGCAAAGCTGCCCAGCAGACAGCAGGGAATGCAAACAGCTTCTGGCTGCTCCCCTACACTCCTGTCCTAAGTAATAGACCCCATGAGGACTGGCTGGGAAATCAGTGCATGACACATGTGAGTGTGCACAGGATTGTGCAAAGCAGTGGGGTTCCATGAGTTTGTGTGTGTGTGTATCTCTGCTGTTATGAAAGCATGGGAAGACTGCCTTACTGAGTCCCAGATAATTACTTATCCTCAAATGATTTTTCCTGGCCAAAGTTAGAGCCTCTCACAGGTAATCGAGACCAACAGGCTGTTGTTGCACAATCAACAGACACAATCTAGATGAATAGCTGAGGAAAATAAAGCATCATGCCAAGGGTACTAGATAAGTGAGCAGCTTGAGATCTGCACATTTATGTGATACTCATGGTCTTAGACAATATTTGCTTAGTGAGGTCACATAGAATGAAAGTAAAATAGAAGAAGTGCAATTGGTCTCAGTTCACAGCTGGCTGGTTCGTCTCAGGCTAATCCTGAACTGCCTCAAGCGACTGCTTTGGTGCTCTACAGAACAGCAACTTCAGAGATCTCTTTCTATTACTAAGTGTTTGAAAGAGCAGTTTGCTCTGTTAATTATCCATCATTTCTGTGCAGTCTGTTTTGTCAGACTTGTCTTTAGCTTCCAAGTTGTATGTGAAGAATTGTTTCCGTTGTAATGCACAATGTACTAAAAATTGAGAGATGAAAATGTGAAGAGTTTTTCCAGCTTTGATTTCATGTCTGGAATTTTGGAACCCACTACTTGCAGTTGTTAATCTGTCCAAACTGGTCTGGTTTGGGATGCCCTCATCCTTCTTGAATCGCTGTTAAAGGCGGAGCAATTCCTACAAGTGCCATGGCCCCACTGTTGTTCTAATTCTTGTTTCTTTGTTTTCCACACACTGCTTTTCAAGCCTCCTTTTTCTTTACAGTCAAAGTGAGAACTGCACTGTGAGGTGTCTGAACCATGTTGTGCCTCTACATAAATAGAACAGCAGCAAAGCCTGACAGGTGACTGTGCTGACAGCTCTCGTAGCCAGTAACATGTAACTGTGCTAAATCCCTTGTGACGGCTTTGATTTCATTTTTGCCAGTGAAATCCTTGTAAAAGGAACTGCAGCAGTGTGATGAGCTAAGGTGAAGATGCTGGTTTTAGTAGTGCTCTAAGCTGAGTGGAAGGGCAATTGAATGAGGGTTATATGCTTTCTCTGGGACGATAAGGTTTTATTTCCTGAGGGAAAGAGCCAGCTTTTCATGGGCTATATGTGGGCTTTGGCAAGGGCAGACAATCCAGTCTGTCAGGAAGCCATTTGAGGTGCTTCAGGTTTGTAAGCTTGTCTTTTTGTTTTTCAGGCGGATATTTGGAGCATGGGTGTAGTGCTGTATGCTCTGCTGTGTGGGTTTTCCCTTTGGATGATGACAATATGATGGCACTCTACAGGAGGATACCAGTGGGTATCAGTGGTGCTAGAATACACTGAGAAGGGAAATAGCTGAGCTTGACAAGAGGCCTTGCTTTTCGGATGGCAGAACATGCTGAGCTGTGGGTAGAAAGGCCTGTCTGCTGAATATTGTCCCTGTTTTTGCTGCTTTGTCTACCAGTATTTTGTGGATTTGGTTCTACACTTGGTTGGCCTATGTGGCACTGTAGCCTAATTCTGTACCATGATAGCATACAGAATTTAAGGAGAAGTATTTTCTTGCCAATGGGCTGGATTTTTTGTATCTGGTTCTTCAACTGGCTGCTCCCTATACTATCTGTAGTAAAAAATACAGACACATCATTTGATTTCCCTGAAATGAATGTTCCTAAATGCCAGCTCTTCTCATGTCTACAAAGATCAAAGTTCTGCATTTGCTATTAGAATTTCCTCTTCCAGAATCAGGAGGTAATGTAGGACCCCACAGATTGCCTTTCAGAATCCAACAGTTAGTTCTGTTTCCTTTCGGAGTGCATAACAACCTGAGCACATGAATTGAATGACGTGGCTTGTTAGTCTGGTACAAACTCTGCTGTACACTGAAACTTGGTCCATTTGTAAGGAGGACTTTTTCCATCTCTGCAGGACAGCAGAAAACCCTTTGTGCTAATCATGATGCCAAGAAGCAGAATGCGGCAAATGGCAGATGATCCAACTGCTTCAGGTGTTCATTTCCTTAAAACTGAGAATAGTTTTGGACTGAGAGTTTGTAAGCAGAACAGAGCTCTTAAAGCTGTCAGAGATTATTTCTGCACTGTTCAATTCTATCTGCACAACATACACAGGATCTCAGAACTGCGTTGCTTGAATTGGTGGAACTTGCTGAAGTGAACTGGGATGAGCAAGTTTTAGAACTTAGTCAGAGTGCTGTAAAAAATGGATAATCTCATGAGTATTAAGGTACAGGCTTGCTATTTCTGCACTGAATTTGTTTTTATTTTACATGGCTGTGATCTGAAAGTTGCTTGAAACGCAGGCACCTAGGCACTGTTGTGTAACTGAATTTCACACGATAGGTCCTGAAATATCCTGGAATCAAAAACTCTGACTTGTTTTAAGTCTGCTGCTTGAGTCTAATCAGGGTCATAGTGTCTGTGTGCAGTGTTTCTTTCCCTGTAATGCTCCACATCATTTCATTTTGGGAATATTGAAGGAAATGGACTATGTGCCATAACTGTTGTTAGAACAAAGTATGTCTGGTGTGATCTTATGCATAGGTTCTGTAACTGCTCTTCACAGCTCAGGTGTTTGACCTTCCTTTTGGTGAAGTGATGAAATACTGCTGGCTTCTATTTGTGCTTCTAGGCACCTTGAAGCTCTTAGGAATAGAACAATTGTCTCCAGTTCTTTTCAATGATATCAGTAACAGCTCGAGTGTTGCTGCCCACTAGGTAGACCCAAAGAAGCAGATTACAGTGAAACAACACACGAGCTGGACCTGAATGAGGATCACTTTCAAGACAGTGGCTATGCTGCTTCAAGCCTACTTGCTTCTTCCTGCTGCCACTCTATTACCAAGTATCAACAACCTTTCATGATTCAACTTGCAAATGTTTGAAACTAACCCTTGTGTTTCTATGCCTTCCTAGGTGATTCGAGCCCTTGTCAACCCCAAAGATCCAAACCAAGCAGTGTCTTTCCATCAATGGAGAGTTCTTATTAAGCATGAATCGCTGCAATTCGGATGACAGCCTTCCACATGGTAACAGTGATGGACACAAGGGGCTCATCCACGTTCATGCTCTCATATCTCCTGGCTCTGCTGAAGCTCCTGACCTGAGCCTGCCAGACACAGCAGTCACCTGCCTGGATTGTGACCCAGCGCCTTTGCAGTGCTGCCCATCCCAAGCACAGCCCGAGTGTCCCAGCAGCAGCACCACCATGCAGGAGCAGGGCAGCATCAGTGAGGTGAAGCTGAGCATCTTAGATGGGGACTTAGAGTCAGGCTGCCAGTCCCAGGCACCAGGCAGCAGCACCAGCTCTGAGCCACTCTCATCTTGACAAGAGGAGTCCCATCTTCACCCTTGACCTCTCAAGCCCTCCTGTCTTTTATTGAATAAAGTCACTCTCATGCTCAGTCATCGCCTCGACTGCATTCTGAGTCTTCAATCACAGGGATTGGGATGAATGCAACAAACAGCAAGGCAGCTCAGCTTGCAATGCTATGGCTGTGGGGTTCGTGCAGGCAGAGCTCTGGGTTCCCATTTTGCCTGGCTTTGGGATGTCTGCAGCAAGATCTCTACCATTTTGTATGGGAGCAAATAATCTCTAGCATCCAGGTTGCTGCTCATGATATATCCCAGTCTTCCTGGCTGTCACTTTGTGATACTTTTCAAAGCCTTCTGATACTCTTTGATGCCTTGGCTGCTCCCTAACACCTCTGCCCTCCTGCCATGTTGACTCACGTCTCCCACTTTTAAGCTGGCTTTGCAGATCATCTCCAGCCCTGTCATCATCACGCTGCAGCAGGAGGTGCTCACCTGGCCCAATGTCTGGCAGTACTGCTTGTTCTGCAGATGAGCAGCTGCCTCCTCATCTCTTCAGCTACAGTAGTTTTTCTCAGGGCAGTTAGATGCAGTCATGCTCCTCTGGATTTGGTGTGTTAAATCCATGCTGCATGGCAGCAGTCAGTGCAATACAAAGGTGTTCTGTGTGCCATAGCATTTCTCCAGGGGCTGCCAAAGGTAGAAGCACAACACAGCACCATCCTTCTGACAGTAATGTCTGTGAGTGTTAGACATGTGAGCACTGCATCATCCCCAGCGTGTCAGTGCTTTTCCACACCAACCTGACTCTCACACTCTGCACTGAATGTAACTCTGCTCTTGTGGAGACAAATGCTTTCTGTCACATCCTCCATCCCTGCAACCATTTGCCGGTAGGCAGCTCTTGCAGAAGAATCAAGCAGCAGAACCTTGTGCTCACCCTACAGCATGCAAATGCTATGAAAGCAGAAATAACCTGGCATGCTCTGGGTCTGCAAGGCTGCACAGATGGGAGAGGTAGATTGTGTTTTTGCAGTGGAAGTTTCCAGTATTTTCAGTACATAGTGTAGGCCCTAACTGAATGTATAACCCTCTTGTAAAACAGCTGTATAAGTAGTTTTTCCACCAAGAAAGTTGCTGAACAGAATTAAGTTCAGACTGGGGGCATTCTGACATGGGGAGAATTGAGACAAGCACAAGATAAATACAGGGTGGGTAGAGCCCAGCACAGGACAGAATGAATGTACTGACTTTTGGAAACATTGCCCTTCTCTGTCCGCAGAAAAGTACAAGGCAGACCTAAAAACAAGAGGTTGGTAATTGACCTTCTATGGAAATGAATCCTAGCCACAGTCTCGAGGAGTCTGTGAGCCTGAGATGCTCAACCAATGAGAGCCATGAGAGCATCACCTGCAGTGGGTTTAGGGCACAGAACAGAATTGATTTCACTGACTGGTGTGCAGTTTCTCCCTTGCCAATAGGGGATGTGCGCGCAGTATTGCAATAATGAATAAGCACTGCTGCTATCGCTGCCATCTTTGCCTAACTAGAAATCTTTGACTTTGAGAGTTTCTCACACAAGGGGAGAGGGTAAGAAAGTAAAGAGGCACAGAAAACTAAGGGAAACTGCTCTTCTTTATCTTATCTATAAAAATTGATACGATGCTGTTGTGCATTTTTTTTAATTTTATTTTTAATTTTTTGCTAATGTCAGTCAGATTGTTTTAAAATATCCACACACCAAAATCTGACTACCAAGCAAATGTAATGAAAATGAAATGAAGGTGAGTTAGTGGAAAGCACAAGGCCATATTATATTAGGCTCCAGCAAATTTACAGGCAGTCACTGCACGAAGAGGTAGATCTGAGTTGCACATTATATGATTCCCACAAAGATTAAGGAAATCTGAAGCTTTCAATATATTTTTTTAATTCTTTTTTCATTTCATTTTTAAACACCTGACCCAGACCCCAACCCTCACAGGAGCTGTAAAGATAACAGCATTAACCAGCAATGTAACTCTAATCCTAACCCTTACCCTGATTCTAAAATCGTCCCTAACTCCAAATGCAACAACAAAAATGATGCTAGAAGTCTGTAGCAAAAGGAACCTTAACCCTGATCATAATCCAAAAAAAAAATCATTATGGTAACAATAATCTTTACCTTAAGAGTAATATTAATCAGAGCCCAGATGATGCCTGCATCCAATCAGAAGCATGCTTTGCATTATTTAAGAGTTGTATTTTTTCCAATGAACTCTCTCTATTATCACGTTTATAAAGTAACAGAGTCTGTTCTTTTTCTCCTGACACTGTGCCTTACTCCTGACATCCCCTGGAAATGACCCAGATAGGGCACCATCAAAGTAATGCTAATAGTAATGTCAATCCTAAGGGTATCTCTAGCCTCAGTGTTAATGGGACGCTAACAACAATCCCAACAGCCTTAAACATTCTGGTGGTGTGAAAGAGGTGCTGCCTTGCACATGCTGGGCAGTCCCATTGCCTGTTAAATGCAGGCGGCAGCGTAGAAACATGATGCCCGTGGTCAGAATGCCCTGTGGCAGATCCTGGCACCGGAGAACTGACCGGAGAACCATGAGAGAACTGACAACAAATCACGCGACATCAGAACCGACCCAGTGGTTATTTACAAGCCTTGGGAGACCCAGACAGGATCTCAGAGTGGTGAATGTAGGTACAGAAGTTGTTACTACTCTGTTTTCTTCTAAAAGAAGTGTTTTTTTTTCATCTCAGAAGTTGGGGGGGGGGGGGGGGGGGGGGGCGGGAAAGGGATATCAATTTAATTACTCATTAATTTATTGACAGACATTCACGTTTGCTACGTTTGGAGAAGTTTTTATTTGTTTGCTGTGGTTTGATTTTTTTTTTTTCTTTTTTTTTTCCCCCTTCCCTCCTCTTCCATCTTTGTGTTCTTCCCCTATAATCAAAAGAACGGATCCCCAGGGTTTGTCCCGCAGACGTTCTTTCCGTGGTCTCTGCTGCCACCTGCTGGCCAATAAGCGGAACTGCCACTGTTGGGCGTTTGGTGCCGCAGGAAGCACAACGCAGATCTGAGTTCTGACCGGTCTACGCAGCAAATCCGCCAATCTTTATTGCGATAAGCCCTCCAGACAAGAGCATAAAGTCTTTGCCTGAGGGCAGGGTTAGTAGTAATGGATGTCAGTTTTGAAATTTCCAGTCCATTCACCATAGCACTTTCTGCCTCCATGTCCCATAACCAGAGCAGCTATGCTGGCATGCTCTCTTGGTTTCTGTCTAAACCACTGTACTATATCCATCAGTTCAGCTGCTGTATTATGGGAAGCAGGGTTTGGGGGGTGGACACTGGTCAGGGCACTCCCACCAGCCTATCCTGCATTTTTTTTTTTTTTTTTTTTCATTTTTGGGTTACAATCAGTCAGATCTCAAATAGATCTAGTCCAAATGGAACCTCAAAATCTGACCTTTTAGTGCCTTCATTTACAGAGTCCATTTTATACAGATTCCCTTGTACAGGGCCCCCATGGTCCTCCAGACAGTTGTTACTGATCTTCCATAGGAGAATGATTGAATTAGGTTTTTTCCCATCAAAACTGCCACCTGTCTTTCCAATTTTTCAACACTATCATTCAATAGCTGATTTGCATCAGCCTGAGCCTCTTCAGTTATGTTCAGACAGTTCAAGGCCATTAAAAGTGGCCATGCCACCATGAACACAGCTAACTGTCATTCTCAAGTTGTAAGTATGTCTTTGCTAAGACCATGGAAATACTCAGTCAGGTGGGCCAGGGACTCATGGACCCTCCCTCCGTCCCACACAGGGCCCCATTTTTCAGTGACAGAAGCAGTGCTGCATTTTGAGGATCCTAGGAATCCCAGGACATGCCCTGACAAAAGGTCATTCAAAGGGGTAGTCTTTCCCCATCCAAACAACTCCATGATATTCACAGAATCACAGAATTGTAGGGGTTGGAAGGGACCTCCAGAGACCACTGAGTCCAGTCCCCCTGCCAAAGCAGGTTCCCTACACCACAAAAGAGGTACGAAGAGGTAGATCTGAGTTGCACATTATATGATTCCCACAAAGATTAAGGAAATCTGAAACTTTCAATATATTTTTTTAATTCTTTTTTCATTTCATTTTTTAAACACCTGACCCAGACCCCAACCCTCACAGGAGCTCTAAAGATAACAGCATTAACCTGCAATGTAACTCTAATCCTAACCCTTACCCTGATTCTACAGGGGACTGTCTGAAACGGACATCAATTCAATTACTCATTTATTTATTGACAGACATTCAAGTTTGCTACGTTTGGAGAAGTTTTTATTTGTTTGCTGTGGTTTGGTTTTTTCTTTTTTTCTTTTTTTTTTCCCCCTTCCCTCCTCTTCCATCTTTGTGTTCTTCCCCTATAATCAAAAGAGAACGGATCCCCAGGGTCTGTCCCGCAGACGTTCTTTCCGTGGTCTCTGCTGCCACCTGCTGGCCAATACACGGAACTGCCACTGTTGGGCGTTTGGTGCCACAGGAAGCACAACGCAGATCTGAGTTCTGACCGGTCTACGCAGCAAATCCGCCAATCTTTATTGTGATAAGCCCTCCACATGGCATTGCGCATGCACTCGAACACGCAACAGGCATAGATTTCTCTTAACTCCTTGAGGAGCAGGCAAGCAGAACAACTGAGCGCACCACTGCTTGTGATTGGGCCACCCCCATCATAGAGATGTGTGTTAGATCTTTTACCCACCCCTGGACTGGCCTTGTTGTTTAACGATAACCTCTGAAATCTGAGCTACTGGTTCTACCACCTGTAGTGTAGAATAGGTAGCCAATAAATGCTTTTCAACTGTGATGTATCTTTATTCTGCTCCATGCCAAATCTGTGGCCAAAACCTCATAGGGGTTCACAAAGAACTCTGGCTCTGCCAGAGCCCCCATCCAGACCCTTCTTGAGTTACATTCACATCTAGTTTGGCTGAAAAGGTTGGACTATAAATACTCAGTGCTTGGGCCTGTTTAACAGATATTTTTTCCTGATTATGCTGTCCATCGATCTTTTTAAACTGAACTCCTGCTCTAATCTGGTCTTTAAACATTTGTTGCCTCAAGACCCTAATGGGTCCAGACTGGATTACCTTAGGGTCTGGGCGCCTAAGTCATGGCAGCAGATGGTTCTCTGCCTTTCTCAGACCTTTCCACCACCATTCAGAGCCTGCATCTGGCCGTAGGCACTCTTGTCTCCCCATCAATTGGGCAGCCTGTTGTATTACAGCACCTGAGGGCCACTGGGGGGTTCAGTATGGATAACATAGACCCATACTGATGTAAAGGTGATGGCTGTAGGATGAGATCCCTCGTTCCTGATGAAAAATTTATTGACTGGGCTCTCAAAATCATCTTCATAGATTGCCTCTTTCATGCCTAATTCTCTAATATAATTTTGTTAGTCCTCCATAGAGGACCACAGGCTGATATTTAATGGTATGTCATTCTTATTTGGCCATGTTATATGACACACAGCCATAAATCATTCACTGATCAAATGGCTATCCTCATTATGTTGGACAGAGCATACAGTCTTTGCCTGAGGGCAGGGTGAGTAGTAATGGATGTCAGTTTTGAAATTTCCAGTCCATTCACCACAGCGCTTTCTGCCTCCATGTCCCATAACCAGAGCAGCTATGCTGGCATGCTCTCTTGGTTTCTGTCTAAACCACTGTACTATATCCATCAGTTCAGCTGCTGTATTATGGGCAGCAGGGTTTGGGGGGTTGGATACTGGTCAGGGCACTCCTACCAGCCTATCCTGCATTTTTTATTTTTTTTTTTTTCATTTTTGGGTTACAATCAGTCAGATCTCAAATAGATCTAGACCAAATGGAACCTCAAAATCTGACCTTTTAGTGCCTTCATTTACAGAGTCCATTTTATACAGATTCCCTTGTACAGGGTCCCCATGGTCTTCCAGAGAGATGTTCCTGATCTTCCATAGGAGAATGATTGAATTAGGTTTTTTCCCCATCAAAACTGCCACCTGTCTTTCCAGTTTTTCAACACTATCATTCAATAGCTGATTTGCATCAGCCTGAGCCTCTTCAGTTATGTTCAGACAGTTCAAGGCCATTAAAAGTGGCCATGCCACCATGAACACAGCTAACTGTCATTCTCAAGTTGTAAGTATGTCTTTGCTAAGACCATGGAAATACTCAGTCAGGTGGGCCAGGGACTCATGGACCCTCCCTCCGTCCCACACAGGGCCCCATTTTTCAGTGACAGAAGCAGTGCTGCATTTTGAGGATCCTAGGAATCCCAGGACATGCCCTGACAAAAGGTCATTCAAAGGGGTAGTCTTTCCCCATCCAAACAACTCCATGATATTCACAGAATCACAGAATTGTAGGGGTTGGAAGGGACCTCCAGAGACCACTGAGTCCAGCCCCCTGCCAAAGCAGGTTCCCTACACCACGTTGCACAGCTCAGCATCCAGGCAGGTCTTGAATATCTCCAGAGAAGGAGATTCCACAACCACCCTAGGCAGCCTGTTCCAGTGCTCTGTCACTCTCACCGTAAAGAAGTTATTGCACACATTAGTGCAGAACTTCCTATGGTGCAGTTTCTGTCTGTTTCCCCTTGTCCCGTCTCCACACACTGCTGAAAAGAGTCTGGCCTCAACACTTTGCCCCCCACACCTCAAATATTTATAGAACCTGGATCCTGTCCCCTCTCAGCCTTCTTTTCTCAAGGCTAAACAGACCCAGTTCCCTCAGTCTCTCCTCATTGGGGAGATGCTCCAGGCCCTTCACCATCTTAGTGGCCCTCTGCTGGACTCTTTCTAAGAAATCCCTGTCTTTTTTTTACTGGGGAGCCCAGAACTGGACACAATATTCCAGATGAGGCCTCACCAGGGCAGAGTAGAGGGGGAGGATCACCTCCTTCGACCTGCTGGACACACTCTTTTTAATGCACCCCAGGATGCCATTGGCTTTTTTGGCTACAAGGGCACACTGCTGGCTCATGGTTAATCTGTCGTCCACCAGGACGCCCAGGTCCCTCTCAGCAGAGCTCCTCCCCAGCAGCTCTTCCCCCAGCCTGTACCGGTGCATGCAATTATTTCTCCCTAGGTGCAAGACTCTACACTTGCTTTTGTTAAACCTCATCCGGTTTCTTACTGCCCGGCTCTCCAGCCTGTCCAGGTCTCGCTGAATGGCAGCACAGCCTTCAGGCGTGTCAGCCAATCCTCCCAACTTCGTGTCATCAGCAAACTTGCTGAGGGTGGTCATTGATGAAGATGTTGAACAAGACCGGACTGAGCACAGACCCCTGGGGGATGCCGCTCGTTACAGGCCCTCAGCCAGACACTGCACCGCCAACGACAACACTCTGCACTCTGCCAGTCAGCCAATTCTCGACCCACTTCACTGTCCAATCACCTATCCCATACTTCCTCAGCTTTGTTATAAGGATGTCATGGGAGACTGTATCAGTTATAGAGGTTATAGAGTTCAATTCCTGTAGTCAATTTGGCGGCCCAGGTGGGACCAGCTCTGTTCGCTGCAGGACCAGCTGAGAGGGAGACACTTTTGGCGCACCCTGAGATTTCTCTGAAGGACTCCCTTCCTCACCTGATCACTGCAGGGACAGACAAGGACCACCCATAGGTGGACCAGGTATGTGTATGGTAAGTGGAGCCCATATGTCTTGAGGAGACATCCTACACAGTTTACAGCCATACGTGCTGCTCCCAGGGAGGTGAGCTCATGGCTTTGGTTGCCAGCTGGGGTAGGAAGACTCCTTGGGTGTGTTCCTATGAAAGGGAACTGTATGTCATATGAATGGAAACAAGAACAAGTACTCTCTCCCAGGTGGGTGACAATAGGAGGGACCTAGGTTGGTCTCTCCTACGGGTATGGGATATAGTGGATAGCCTGTCAAATGGTAGCCTGGGTTCTCCAAGTTGTAATCACGGGGGTTATAGGTTGTATGTTCAATATTATCATCTGCTTTAAGTGTTTGGTACCGTGTGTCAAGCCGACTCTGGGAAAAACATTAACGTTTGCAACTGGTCGACCAGAGTATGAGTGTTATTAAGATTCCAGCTAGAAAACGTTGTCAGCATTGTGTAGTATGAATAAACCATGGTTTTTGATCTAAATGTCAGAGTGAGTGTGGTGTGAGTGAGACACAGAACAGCTGCAGGGTGAGTGCCAAGTCCCGATCCATGTTTCCTTCCTCCTGTGAGGGAAATGGCCAGACACGGACAAAGTGAAAGACTGTGTTGTCTGTCCACTCATATGTACTTTCTGCTTGTATGTAAGAAGACGGGAGTTTGTACTCTGTAGATTAGTAAGATTGTCCTGAGGAGAGGTGTACATTCCACCCGACCAATGAGTGTCAACCCATTTATGTAATACTATGTACTGCTTGCGAGGAAGTGTGTGAGGGAGGTGGTTCAATCAGTGCTGGTTCTGTGGCACAGTGTTTATAACTGAAGAATACAGACTGTATTAAGGGAGTTTATGTGAACTGAAGAACTGTACGTTTTGACAAACTGTTTTGATGGTATAAGAAAGTGTAATTGTTAATGATATATGAAAGTGTAGTTGAGGGAATGTGGAAGTGTATCTGAGCATAGAAATAGAGGAAGCATTTACAGAGGAAAAAGGATTAAAGTGAGTTTACCTGCATTGACATGAGAGCAACACCCTGCCAGACCGCTGCCCTGTGAGCTGAGCAGAGCAGAGCAGAGACACAGTCCCCATGTATCAGGTAGTGTTATTCTGCTTACCAAAAGAATGAGTTCACTACAGAAGAGGCAAATCTTCCCCTCTGCTCCATCTGTGGCATACTCTGGAGTTCAAGGCATTGCAAAGCTATGGCACATCTACTTTCTTTCAATGATGAAAACTTAGTGTGCTCTGGGCTCTCATTTCAATTGCATCTAAAGAAGTCTAGGGTCATGCCAGCTGACAGGAAGCTGGCAAATGTTGTCTCATTGTAAGGAAGAGCAAGAAAGATGACATGGGCAATTATGGACCTGTCAGTCCAGAGCCTGGTAAAATTATGGAGAAAATGATGGTGGGAGTTATGGAAAAACAGCTGAAGGACAATTCTGTCATTGGTCGCAGCCAACACAAGTTTGTGAGGCAAAGGTCCTGTTTAATTTAAGCTCATTTTGTGACACAGTTATCCGTTTAGTTGACCAAGGGAAGCCAGTTGATGTAATCCTTGAGGATTTCAGTGGAGATTTTGATACTGTTTCTCACAACAACCTTCTGGACAGAATGTTCTGCATATGGCTAGACAGAAACACAATGTGGTGGGTGAGCAGTTGGCCAGTAGGTCAGTCCCAAAGGATTATAGTCAGTTTTTTCCATCAGGCTGGTAGATGGTCACTGTCGGGGTCCCCAGGGTTCCATTTTGGGGCCACTTTCCTTTCATGTTTATGCAGATGACTTGCATGCAGGACTAGAAGACGTTCTGAGCAAGTTTGCTGATGAGACCAGATGAGGAGGTGCTGTTGCCTCCACTGAGGGTGGAGAGGACTTGCAGAGAGATGTGGACAAGTCAGAGAAGTGGGTACCAGTTGGTACTAAGCACCAAGTGCATAACGTATAACAAGAACAAGTGCCTGATTGTGCACCTGGGTAGGGGCAATGCTGGACATACACACTGACTGGATATGGGACACTGGAGAGGATTCTGACTGGAAAGGGTTGGGGTGCTGGTCAGCATCACACTGAATGTGAGTCAGCAGTGTGCCAAGGCAGCCAGGAAAGACAACAGTCCCCTGGAGTGCATGAAGCAACTTATTGCCAGCTGGGTGAGGGAAAGGGTTGTCCCTCTGCTCTGCATTGCTACTGCCTCACTATGTTCTGGGCACCACAGAACATAAAGGACTTCAAACTCTGGGAGAATGTGCAAAGGAGGGCACTGAAACCGAGAGATCTGAAGTTCAGAGTTTCACAAGGATTGGCTGCTTGTTCAGACTGGGCCCTTCTCACATCCCTGCTCACATCCTGCAATGAAACATAGGTCTCATATGGGACATGAACCTCACAGCGTCCTTGCACCACATGTAGAGCCTGGGATCTTCTGTCCCCATGTCTTTCATTTAACATCATACAAAATTCCAACACATTGCCCCAGGAAATGCCCAGAGCCAACATGACATACAGGACCTCTCTACCACTGGTCTTGCAATCAGGGCTTGACCTGTCTGCTTTGTAAGGCAAAGGAGAGGTTTCTTAGCATGCCAGTGCCTTTGCCTGCCTGTAGTCATGGCTTCCAGTTATCTTCTCTAACAAGTCCCTTGGGAAGCTTACTTGGTAATGTTCCTCAGCGGGCCCATTAATACTCCAAGAAACTTCACTGTTACTTCTGACTTTGTCTTGTTGAGCACTTTGTGCAAACTTCTCTCTGCACTAGAGGCTGATGAACTCAGCATCAAATGCACCCTGGGACCATTATAACCTAAAGAATCTCCTGTGCCTTATGCCATCTTGTTATCTTCTTCAGGTTATCAGAACTTGTTCAGCAAAAAGGAGGGATATCTGGAGAGAGCTTAAAGAATCCAGTATAAATTTATTGTCTATTTATTTATAGTTGGGTTTAAAGAAGACATTAAAGCAGCACTGTGCAACTGATACCAATCCAGGATGTCCCAATGAGTTCTGTACTGTTACTGTGTTGACAAAGGTCCTTCTCAACCTCCCCACCCAATTTCTGCTCACAATGGACCTATGGGACTTGCATCACTTTTCTTCACATCACTCTTCTCCTCTGCATTCATCCGCTCAGTGTTAAAACTGCTTTGCACCAACTCCCACTGGCTTTCCTCAGAGAACCAGCTACACATGGAAAAGGAAAGATTTCTCTTTTTTATCTGGCCAGCAAATGGAAAGAAAGGTGATGCAATTGAATGAACAGTAAAACACAGTGATCAACTGCATGCCATGTTCAAGCTGCATCTATTGAAGTTTGTCTTTCATATGGAATACTTTTAAAAGAAATGATTTATTCTGAGGTAGGATAGGATAGATTGAATCACAGTGAAGTAGTTGACAACAGAGGCCATCAGACTCTGGTAGATAGAGCAAATTCCAGTAATCTCCCTGGGATAGATCAGCCAGGTAGTTGAGAGGTATCAACTTAAAATTGATCAGGACTTGTGAGTATTTCACACATTGAGACGGGTTAACACATTCTCACTGATTCTCAGACTTTGGGGAGATGGAACAAATTCCAGTAATCCCCCTGAAAGTCAGAAATCAGACAGATAATTGGGAGGTATCTGACTGAACAAAGAGCAAGGGATGGAGAAATCTGGAGGGCAGTGGGAGTAGTTTGTGCCCAAATGGCCTGCTGAAAACATGCCCTTAACCATGGCCATTTATTTAGGAGAGCTGAAAAAACTTGGAGGATGAGACACATCAAATAGGCAGCAGGGAAGAGTAGTGCTGGGCACCGGGCTATAGTCACAGGGCATTGGCACTGGCACCACTGTCTGTGTCTCTGAATCTGAAGACATTTGTGTCCAGCGAACACAGTTCTGGAAAACATTGTAGTTTCAGTAAAAGAAAAAAAAAGACATCAAATCACCTCAAAGATTCATATTTACAACTTAAAATGGAACAAGACTCATGAGAATTTTTCATGTTGAGAAGGGTTAACACAATTTCAATGATTTCCATCTTTGTCTTCAATTATTTGTTTCAGTTTTATTGACATTTATGATCAACTATTAAGCTTACAGCCTCAAAATAAATAAAAAGAGATACATTTGCATCTTGCACGTGGCCTGATGCCCCTTTCACCTTCGCAGTTCCCACAAGTCCTTCCCTGCCGGAGAGTATGAGATCCAGCAGAGCACCTCTCCTCTTTGGTTCCTCCACTGCTTGGTCAAGAAGCTGCCATCTGTGCTCTCCAGGGATCTGCTGGATGCCACATGCCCTGCTGTGCTGTCCCTGCTGCAGATAATGGAGTGACAAAGGCCACCAAATGGGACAAGGGACAGACAACATCAGATTCCCATCTGTCTGCAGAGGGCACCTTCCATTTACTCTCCCTGATCAGGAAAACAGGAAAAGACACTGATGGTCTCCTCTGTTTGCCATTTCCATTAGCTCTGACCTGTCTGCTCTTCCATCCCCAGGCAGAGCTCAGTGCACTCTCACAGAGGGCATTCACCCTTCTTTATCTCCTCGCCCATCCATCCTAAAGACTCGGTATCCCCCTTGTGCTACAGTGCAGTTGTGGAAGCCATTAAACTGTGTCCCCATGGTCCAAACAGGAGCTCAGGCCTGCAGCTCTATCAAGATTTCTAGCTTCTTGTGTGTTGGTGTTTGCATTAGTGCAAAACCACAGAAGTAAACATCCTAATTGGAAAGCATCACTGGACATAGCCTGACTGGATAGCTAATCTATGGTATCAGTGTGCAGAAGGTGGCACACAAACATTAGACTGATCGTGGGCCTTGGAGTTGACACAGCAACATGGTCACACCATGGGCATGGCTTTCCTGAAGGCCCTGTGCTGCTCTTGCAGCTGTGAGTGAATTCACCAGACAGCCAGTGCTATCCCCTCTCTGGCCCTCGGCTGATGCCCAGGAAGGTGCTGTCTATCTCAGGGATTTCCCACATGGTTTACAAGCACTGGCACACATCAGGAGCAGCCCAGGCACCTTGGGCATCACCCAGTGTCTGTGTGTGAGCAGCTGCCTCCCAGCTGAAGGTCCGAGGACTCAGAGCAGGAGCTCACATGCAGGCAACTCCTTGTGCTCTTCTGAACTGAACCAGAGGAATCCCAGCTCCTGTGGGTGTGTAGGGAGCTGAATCCCATTTCAGCTCCAGGATTTCTGTCAAGGGATGAGACTCCTGCACTGCCTCAGCTGGATCACTGCCCTGCACAGGGAAAGTCCAAACCTTGCCTTCCTTGTCTGGTTGCCCTTATTGTTTCATCAAACGATCTCTGGGAGCACTCCCCATATGTCTCCAATCAGTCACTGACCACTGGACATGTGGTGGTTAATTGAGCGAATTTCAAAGCACAGTCATGATGCTGTTGTCTTTCAGGAGCTGTTGGCCATGAGGACCCAGGGACATGTCAGGGGAGACAAGTCGGAAAGATAAAAATGACATAATCTGCTGCTTGCCTGTCCAGGCTCCTGGGACACAGGGAGCTCATAAAAGTGTGCAGGGCTGCAGAGAGACAGCTGTGCCCAGGAGCAGCTCTTGTGCACAGCACAGCCTGCAGGTGACAGAAGGAGAGGAGAGAAACTGAAGAGAGCTTGCAGGATGTGTGTGGTGTGAGCGGGCTGTGAGCTCACTGCAGGAGCATTGCTCACAGACCATGACAGGGTAAGTCTCACTGCAGACCATGAGCTGCTTTTCATAGAGGGTCAACTTAATTTGGGACATCCCATAGGAGATCTGGATGCAGGCACTGCATGTTTCTTTACTGTGGAAAAAGCCTTCTGCTCCAGCTGAGGGCTTCCATACTGCAGTATGAAATCACAGCCCTGAGGGCTGCATGTCCCAGCACGGCTGCAGGCTGTGCAGCCGGGGCTGCAGGTGGGTGCCCAGGGCTGTCCTGCAGAGCAGGGTCCCTGCTGTGCCCCAGGGGCTGTGTGCCGGGTATGGGACTCTGCCGCCTGCCAGGCTCAGCACTCAGCCTGCCCGGGGAGCTGCCCAGGGTGCTGCGGGGAGACGGGTGGGGGGAAGGAGCCCCCCGGCAGGGCTTGTGCTGCCACAGCTGCTGCCTGGGGCAGGGGATCACAACTCCACTGCACAACGGAATGTTTCTGAGGGCACTTTGCAAGAGGAGAGCCAAGGCAGGGGGTTTCCATTTCCTGTTCTGAGGCAAAGAGGTTTGGAGTCAGAAATCTAAAAGGGGCAATAAGAGTTCTGAGAATTTTTCATCAATCAATTGCTTGTTTTGTGAACACTCACACATGATGTGCTTTCAGTCTCCCCTTTCTCGAAGGATGGAATTATCATCATTTTCTGTAGGCATGAATAATTCACTTATCCTACAAACAGGCAGCATTTTCTAACTGAAACTGAATGCCACAGAAGCTCGGGTAGGGGGCTCTAAGAGCACTTGGGGTAAAGATATGAGACATGAAACAGATGAAAATATCCAGGGAGAAGGCATAAGAAAATAAAAGGAAGGTTAGAGCTCCATATGCTGCTTCTGCTTAAGGAATGCTGAAATACATGAAATTAAATGCAAGTAATGGTGCTAAATGTACACTGTTGTAAGAGAATAAAAACATTTCATATTATAGCAGGAGGAGTGTGTCTGAGAATGGTCTGGACTTGTCATTATCTTCTGCACTCTGAGCAGGACTCCAAGCCCAACAACAGCAGATGTCCAACAGCAGCTCCATCAGCGAGTTCCTCCTGCTGCCGTTGGCAGACACGCGGCAGCTGCAGCTCCTGCACTTCTGGCTCTTCCTGGGCATCTACCTGGCTGCCCTCCTGGGCAACGGCCTCATCAGCACAGCCGTAGCCTGCGACCGCCGCCTGCACACCCCCATGTACTTCTTCCTCCTCAACCTGGCCCTCCTCGACCTGGGCAGCATCTCCACCACTCTCCCCAAAGCCATGGCCAACGCCCTCTGGGACACCAGGGCCATCTCCTACACAGGATGTGCTGCACAGCTCTTTTTCTTTTCCTTCTTCCTCTCAGCAGAGTATTCCCTTCTCACCATCATGTCCTATGACCGCTACGTTGCCATCTGCAAGCCCCTGCACTACGGGACCTTGATGGACAGCAGAGCTTGTGCCACCATGGCAGCAGCTGCCTGGGGCACTGGGGTTCTCTATTCCCTGCTGCACACTGCCAGTACGTTTTCACTGCCTCTCTGCCAAGGCAATGTTGTCAACCAGTTTTTCTGTGAAATCCCACAGATCCTCAAGCTCTCCTGCTCTGGCTCCTACCTCATGGAATTTGTATTTCTCTTTTTTGGTGTCAGTTTAGGCTTTGGTTGCTTTGTTTTCATAGTTGTGTCCTATGTGCACATCTTCATGGCTGTGCTGAGGATGCCCTCTGAGCAGGGACGGCACAAAGCCTTCTCCATGTGCCTCCCTCACCTGGCTGTGGTCTCCCTGTTTCTCAGCACTGGTGCTTTTGCCTACCTGAAGCCCCCGTCCATTTCCTCCCCACTCCTGGATCTGACATTCTGTATGCAGTGGTTCCTCCAACACTAAACCCTATTATCTACAGCATGAGGAACAGGGAGATCAAGCACGCTTTCAGGAAGGTGTTGCAATAAGCACTATTCCAGCTACAATAAAATGCACAACTTCCTCAATAGGATTCCCAGTGGTGGTTCTTTATGTTTTATGCATCTTTGTCTGTTTGATTATGTGAGATATAGGAATGTGCAAAAAATAAATGTTATTGAACTTATAAATAAAAATGTATTTAAATTCTTTCCTACCTAATTTCCATTTTCTCACTCCAAGAACTCATGTAAACATGGAACCAGATTCCCTGAATATGTTATAAGATACCTAAAAAGCTTTCAAAATAGACTTACTTAGATTTTCTTTCTTCCTACTTTGCCTGGATTTGGGGAGGTACAGCCACAGACAGCAGCTCAACGTGCTCTTTTCATTCATGTGCTCTTACCAGTGCTGCAGTGCTCTTGAGTCCTCTCATTTGTGCAGTCCTGAAGGTCTTGTGTGTCTCACAACAGTCCTGTTGCCTCTACAGCAGCAATCCAGGGCTGCAGTCAGTAGCCGGCAATATGAACAGGTCTGTCAGAGCTGGTCTCCTTGCTGGCACTGCCATAACAAGAGGGCCCCTTTAGAGCAGGACCAGAGAACTGGAGGGAGGCCTCTTCCAAAGCTGGTGTAAGGAATATACCTCAGGAGCTGCTCCCTGAGAAAACCTTGAGATCTTCAGGTGCTCTTCACTGTGTGACCAGATCAGATTGAATAGTCCCAAGGAGATCCGTAAGCATCTCAAGGCAGTGCTGTGGTTTAAGGTTTATGGGTTGAGACAAAGAGAAAAAGAAAAGGATAATAATTATGACAAATGTATTTATACATATATAATATATTTAGTGTATTTTCACACATATACAACATATGCAGTTGCAAACATATATGAACTAATCCCTATGCGCATCTGTCTGCAAGTCCAGGATTAGTTGCAGGGGTTTTAACAGCCACAGGGTTCACTGTAGGAGCTGAAGTGGCTGTTGGGCTGTTGCAGGAGTTGAAGTGACCTCAGAGTTCATTGCCAGAGCTGGAACCACCACAGGACCTGTGACTATGTTGGAGCAGCCACTGGGCTCATTGGAGGGGTTGGAGCCACCGCAGGGCTGTACTTCCTCCCTTGGGAGGAATTTGTACCATTTTCTTATTACCATACTTGGAACAGCTACAGGACCCGTAGCAGGAGTAACTGCAGAGCTCATTATGAGGGGTGGAGTGACAGAGGGATCTGCCCAGAGCTTGGAGCAACTGCAGGACGTGTAGCAAAACCTTGGAGCTGCTGCATGGTCTGTGCCAGGAGTTGCAGAGGCTGCAGCACTGTCAGCAGATCCAGCTCTCTGGATCTGGCACACTGCAGTCATTTGTGCCTCTTGGGGGTTACCAGTGCCACAGCAGACCTGCCCCCAATATTCTACCAGTCTATCAGGATCCTGCAGTTGCTCGGAGATGAAGTTCCAAAGCCCTGGGGGTGCCCACCACTCCAGGCAGCTGCCCAGACCGTCCCACACCCTCTGCCATGCAGAGCCTTCTCACCTTGGGGCAGATCTCTCACTGATATTCCTGAATAATTGTTTAACCTCAATCATAGATTCATAGAATCACCAAGGTTGGAAAAGGCCTAAAAGATCATCCAGTCCAACCGTTCACCTATTACCTATAGCTCCCACTAAACCATGTCCCTCAACACAATATCCAGTACACCCCCGGACTCACAGAGGCGACAATGTAAATTGTGTAATTCCTAATCATATGGACAATATTACTTCCAAAACCCAAAGATGACCGCAGAGCTGAATGTGCACAAAACTTCACTTTGTCAGCTGCCAATTTTATCGTGGTACAAACTGAGGTCAAACAGCATAGCAAAATAAATACCCTAATGCAGCATCCAAGCACCAAGTAAGGAGCTGTGCAGTGAAGCTTCATGAGAAGACTCAACAAGCTCCACACATAGGGAGCACATCCACACATATCAGCACCATGGCCTGCACTTCTCCAGCTCCCACAAAGCCCTGTCCGCACTGGACAGATGTGCTGCTATCTCAACCCTTGGAGCCTCACATCAGGCACCAAAATGACAGTGGTTGTTGAACCCAACATGTGGCTCAGCAGCACACAGTGCTTTGTGCACTGCCCAATTCCCAGTGGGATGGGGATGAGAACTGGGAAAAAGAGTACAACTTCTGGGATGTAACAAAGCAGTTTACTAAGAGAGATAAAAGAAGTGGAGTAATAGTTATCACTATATATCCGTTGATATGGAATTGTATGTAACAACTGATGCACAAGCACTTGCTCAGCACCACCAGACTGATGCTCAGCTGTACCCTGGGCAGTGAAGAGACTGAGATGAACTCCCACCCCTTTCAATACAATTTCTGCTTGCTGTCAGCTGATAGAGAACGTCCCTTTGGCCACTATCAGTCAGCTGTCCTCACTCTGTTCCCTCCCAGCTCCATGTGCCCTCCACTGACCATGGCCTTGGCTCTGTACAACACTGCTTAGCAGCAGCTGTAAACATCAGAGTGTTATCAATGGTTTTCTCCTAGAACCAAAACACTGCACCACAGCAGACAGTCTGAAGAAAACAATTCCATAATTGGAATGGATAAGTACCGAGAAAGGAAAAAGGAAAAGTGTCATGAAGAAGAGAGTGATGAGGAGGAAATCTCTGTTACTGTTTGTCGATCCCTGAAGATGACTGAAATCGAAGGCGTAAGAAAGGAGTTCACACGGCACCAGAATGAATCTCTTGTTACCTGGTTGCTTCGCTGTTGGGACAGCTGGGACGGTAGCTTGTTGTGATGTGACAGGCCCTTCCCCATATTCTGGAAGAATCTTAGTGTAATACAGTGGGTGTAGACAAAAAGGCGTAGGTTATATAAGGATGTGTCTGTTTCAATAAATCGCCATTTTGCCACTTCATCTCCTTGGTGTCACTTGGTAATTGGCCTAGCTGCTGCTTCAGTTGAAGGCGAGAGATCGTAAAGAAATTAACGACCATAAAGCCTTCATGTGTATCATTAAAATTCTCAGCTATTAGACACAAGCGCTTTCCAGATTGAGCAAGGAACAACAGTAAATTGCACTGTGTGTTTCCTTGTGGTGTTACCTACGTGACCACAGAGAAGACACGAGGAAGTGGCATGACCAGCCTACTCCTGTACTATGAGCACGGGTGAGGGAACTACAAAACAGTCCAACCACCAGTACGGCTGCTCCAGTTATCACAGGTAACCAATAGAGGGGCCCTGCCCTCATTCAAGGGAGTGGAAGGGATAATAGAGTTTATTGGACTGTGTGGATTTGATGGCCTAGCACATCAGAACCACAGAAATATAAGGCACTGGTGGATACTGGTGCACAGTGCACCCTAATGCCCTCCAGTCATGAAGGGACAGAATCAATCCATATTTCTGGATATCTCTCAAGAATTGACTGTGTTGGAGGCTGAAATAAGCCTCACTGGTAAAGACTGGAAAAAACATCCTATGTGAGTGGTCCAGGGTTTCCGTTCATACTTGGTATTGAGGATACCTCAGAAGAGGGCATTTCAAGGATACTAAGGGGTATCACTGGGCCTTTGGAATCGCTGCTGTAGATATGGACAACATTAAGCAGCTGTCTGTTTTGCCTGGCCTGTCAGAGGACCCGTCTGTTGTGAGGCTGCTACGAGTAAAAATAAAAGAGCAGCAGGTACCGATTGCTACAAAGACAGTGCACAGACGGCAGTATCGCACCAACAGGGATTCCTTGCTCCCCATTCATGATTTGATTCGCCAGTTGGAGAATCATGGAGTGATCAGTAAAACTCACTCACCTTTTAACAGCTCCATATGGCCAGTGCGTAAAGCCAGTGGAGAATGGAGGCTGACAGTAGACTACCGTGGCCTGAATGAGGTCACACCCCCACTGAGTGCTGCTGTGCTGGAGAGCAAATAATTCAAATTCTTCTATGAGCCAGTTTTGCTATTAAGTGAAGCAAAGTAAAAGGGCCTGCCCAGGAAATTCAGTTCTTAGGTATAAAGTGGCAGGATGGATGTCATCACATCCCAACAGTGATTGACAAAATCACTGCCATGTCTCCACCAACTAGCAAGAAAGAGACACAATCTTTCCTGGGTGCAGTGGGCTTTTGGAGGATGCACATTCCAAACTACAGCCTCATTGTAAGCCCCCTTTATCAGGTGATGCAGAAGAAGAATGATTTTGCATAGGGCCCAGAGCAGCAGCAGGCTTTTGAACAGATTAAACAGGAGATAGCCTGTGCCATGGACCTGGGGCCAGTACGGACTGGACAGGATGTAAAGAACATCCTCTATACTGCTGCTGGAGAGAAAGGTCCCACTTGGAGTTTGTGGCAAAGAGCCTCAGGAGGGACCCAAGGCCGACCCCTGGGATTCTGGAGCTGAGCGTACAAGGGGTCTGAAGAGTGCTACACTCCAACTGAGAAGGAGATCTTAGCCGCGTATGAGGGGGCTCGGGCTGCTTCCGAAGTAGCTGGTACTGAAATGCAGCTCTTTCTGGCACCTCGACTGTCAATGATGAACCGGATGTTGAAAGGGGAGGTTCTCTCCACCCATCATGCTACCGATGCCACCTGGAGCAAGTGGATTGCACTGATTAGACAACAAGCGCGGATGGGGAACCTCAATCGTCCAGGAATTTTAGAAGTGATCATGAACTGGACTGAAGATAAAAAGTTTGGAACATCACCAGGAGAAGAGGTGTCATGTGCTAAAGCGGCCCCACCATACATCGAACTACCAGAAAATGAAAAGAAATACGCTCTTTTCACTGATGGATCATTTCATATTGTAGGGAAGCATCGGAGATGGAAAGCTGCTGTTTGGAGCCCCACACGACAGGTCGCAGAGGCCACTGAAGGTAAAGGAGAATCAAGTCAGTTTGCAGAGGTAAAAGCTGTCCAGCTGACCTTAGATGTGGCTGAACGGGAGAGGTGGCCAATGCTTTATCTTTATACTGACTCATGGATGGTGGCAAATGCCTTATGGGGGTTGTTACAGCAGTGGGAACAAAATAACTGGCAACGGAGGTGTAAACCTATTTGGGCTGCTGAACTGTAGAAAAACATAACTGCTCAAAAAAAAGATATGATTGTAAAGGTGTGTCACGTGGATGCACACTTGCCCAAGAGTCGGGCTATTGCAGAACAACAAAACAACCATCAGGTAGGTCGAGCTGCCAGAATTGAGGTGGCTCAAATAGACTTGGACTGGCAGAACAAGAGTGAATTATTTCAAGCTTGATGGTTCCATGAGACCTCAGGCCATCAAGGAATGGACATAACATATAATTGGGCTAGAGACTGAGGGGTGGACTTAACTATGGATGCTATTGCACTGGTTATTCATGACTGTGAATCATGTGCCATAATTAAACAAGCCAAGAATATGAAGCCTCTCTGGGGGGAAGGCCAAGGCAAAAGTATAAATATGGGGAGGAGTGACAGGTGAATGATGTCACCTTGCCAGGATCTCATAATGATAAGCGTTTTGTGCTTACCATGGTGGAAGCAACCACTGGGTGGCTTGAAACATACGCAGTACCCCATGCTACTGCCAGAAACACAATATTGGGTTGTTAGAAACAAGTCCTATAGAGACATGACACCTCAGAAAGAACTGAGTCTCATAATGGGACACATTTCAAAAATTCCCTTAATAAATACTTGGGCCAAAGTTCATGGCATTGAGTGGATTTATCATATCCCCTACCATGCACCAGCTTCTGGTAAAATTAAAAGATACAATGGGGTGTTGAAAACTATGTTGAAAGCAATGGGTGGTGGAACACTGAAGCACTGGGAAAAGCATTTGCATGTGGTGCAAGGATGCTGTTAAAGTTCATATCCCACATGTGCCCTGTGTCTCATCACAGGATGTGGGGTGTGAGAAGGGCCCAGTCTGAACAAGCAGTCAATCCCAGTGAAACTCTGAACTTCAGATCTCTCAGTTCCAGTGCCCTCCTGTGCACACTCTCCCATAGTTTGATGTTCTTTATGTTCTGCATTGCCCAGAAGTGCACCCAGTGCTCCAGGTGAGGCAGTAGCAATGCAGAGCAAAGAGGGACAAACCTTTCTCCCACCCAGCTGGCAATAAATTGCTTGATGCACTTTAGGGGACTGTTGGCCTTCTTGGCTGGCTGGGCACACTGCTGACTCACTTAAAATTTTATGTTGAGCAGGACCCCCAATCCTTTTCAGTCAGACGTCTCTCATGTGTCCAATATACAGACAGTGTTTATGTCCAGGGTTGCCCATACCCAGGTGCACAATCAGGCACTTGTTCTTGTTATACTTTATGCACTTGGTGCTTAGTACCAACTGATACCCACTTCTCTGACTTGTCCACATCTCTCTGCAAGTCCTCTCCACCCTAAGTGGAGGCAACAACACCTCCTCATCTGGTCTCATCAGCAAACTTGCTCAGAACATCTTCTAGTCCTGCATGCAAGTCATCTGCATAAACATGAAAGGAAAGTGGCCCTAAAATGGAACCCTGGGGAGCTCTGACAGTGACCATCTACCAGCCCAATGGAACCCACTGACTATAATCCTTTGGGACAGAACTACTGGCCAACTGCTCACCCACCACTGCTGGTGAACCTGAAAGGCAAAATGTCAGCGTGCTGGGTCAAACAGAGAAACACCAATATAGTTACATATAGCTGCATCAATTTATTGCCCGAAAGCCAGACTTTTATAGGAGACAGACAAGGGTGTCCAAAAATCACACACGCTAATTGGAGGAAAGCTACTGCAATAACAACCCTATAACCCCCCTTCAAAGCCACGAGCCATTCATTCTTTTCCTAGAGATGTCCTTTGTTCTCATGCTGTTTATCCTGCTCCGCAGCTGCTGCTCTGTGAACTCCTTATCTCAATCCATGGCTGCTGCTCTGTAAAATTCTTCTTGTATTACAACACACCACGTTCTGTTTCTGTCTAGCTGTATGCAGGAATTTCTGTCCAGAAGGGTGCTGGAGAAATAGTATCAAAAGCTCTACTGAAATCCTCAAGGATTACATCAACTGCCTTCCCTTGTTCAGCTCAATGGATAAAGGTGTCATAAAAAGACCTGAAATTAAATAGGACCTTCCCCTCTGTATCTTGTGTTGTCTGTGACCTGTCCTTCAGTTGTTTTTCCATAACTCCCACCATCATTTTCTCCATAATTTTACCAAGCACTGTAGTGAGACTGACAGGTCCATAGTTGCCCGTGTCATCTTTCTTGCTCTTCCTTACAATGAGACAACATTTGCCAGCTTCCTGTCAACAGGTATGACCCTAGATTTATTAGATGCCATTGAAATGCGAGCCCAGAGCATGCTAAAGTGTCATCAGTGCAAGAACGTAGATGTGCCATAGCTTTGCAATGCCTTGAAATCCAGACTATGCCACAGATGGAGCAGAGAGGAAGATCTGCCTCTTCTGTTCTGAGCTCATCCTTTTGATAAGCTGAATATCACTACATACTCCATGGGGTCAGGTGCAAAAGACACAATGGGTGCCCTAAGCACGTGGCTGAGGTGGTATTTAGGATGGCCAAGAATACCTCCCTTCTGGCCCTCAGCTGATGCTCCAGAAGGAGGTGTCTATCTCATAGATTTTCCGTCACAGTTTACAAGCACTAGCACAAAACTAGGATCACCCAAGGCATCTTGGGCATCACTGAGAGACTGTGTATGAGTAGTGCAGTCCCTGTGGAATAAAAACCAAGGATTCAGATGAGGGACTCACACACAGACACCTCACTGTGCACATCTGAACTCAGCTAGGTGAACTTGTAGCTCCTGTGGTTCTTTGAAAAACTGATCCCAATTCAGCCCCAGGGTTTCCATCTGAGGATGAGATGCCTAACGCTAGAATAAGGATGGGATGGTCTGTTGATAACAGGACAAATGGAAACGGATTTAAATTAAAAAGGGGAGACATAGGTTAGATGTGAGGAACCTATATTTTTACACAGCAACACTGGAAAAAGTTGCCCTCAGAGGCTGTGCATGCCCAATGGATGGGATCCTGGGTTTACTCTGGGTTTACCCTCACGTCAGTCCATGTTTCTACTCATACTTTTGTCTAGGTGAACTCTCACTTTACTCAAGGTTTTACTCACAGTTTACCATCAGGGAGTGTGATCGGGAGATGGGCTGGTGGAGTGACTTGCTGGCATCCCCGAGGGAAGGCTGCCAGGCAGATACCCCCAGAAAAGTGGTTGACTCCCTGCCCTGTCACAGTCAGACAGACCTGACTGATGAGAAGGGTTGGAAGAGAGTCCCAACTCAACATCACAGGAGCCCCCCCATGCCTGCCTAGCCCTCGACCCCTGATCCATCTAAGCAACAGGTTTGACACTCTGAAATCTGAAGGAGATAAGAATGGGGAGGCAATGGAGGATCTGCCTAGGAGGAAACCTAATGCAAGGCAGTCACTACCAAGCCTTGTGACTTCCTCTGCCATGAAAGAAAGAAGGGTGGCCGTGGTGGGTGACTCCCTTCTCAGAGGAATAGAGGGCCCCATTTGCAGACTGGACCCCAGTTGTCAGTAAGTCTGCTGCCTTCTTGGTTTCAGGTCAGGGACATAATGAGGAAACTCCCAATGCTGGTTAGGTCCACTGATTATTTTCCACTACTCATAGTTTAGGTGGGCAGTGATGAAATTTCTTAGATAAGACTACAAACTATAAAAAGAGATTTCAGGAATTTAGGCCATTTAGTTCACAAAGTGGGAGATCAAGTGATTTTTTGTTCTATACCTTCAGTGGCAGTGAGGGACACAGAGCAGGCTTGGAAAGCAAAGCAATGAACAATTGTCTCAGAAGTTGGTACTGAGCCAGAAACTTTGAGTTCTTTGATCACAGGACAGTTTACTTGGCCCATGGTCTGTTATCCATGAATGGAACCCAACTGTCTCAAAGGGGGAAGTGAATCCTAGCATAGACGGTAGCGGGGCTTATCGAAAGAGCTTTAAACTAGCTACGATGGGGGAGTGGACAAAACAGGGCTTACCAGAGATAAGCCTAGGGAAATGCTGTTTGAGCTGGGAGAGAGGCAGATGCCTCAGCTGAAGTGCATCTACACCAACGCACGCAGCTTGGTCAACAAGCAAGAGGAGCTGGAAGCAACTGTGCATCTGACAAACCATGACCTAGTTGCTATTACCGACCCATGGTGGGACCACTGCCATGACTGGAGTGCTGTGATGGATGGTTACAAGCTCTTCAGAAGGGATAGAGGAGGAAGGAAGGGTGGTGGTGTGGCCCTTTATATTAAAGAGAGTTTTGATGTTGAAGAGCTTGGGCTTCAGAATGAAGTGCATGTTTGTAAGGATCGGGGGAAAGGCCTGTAAG
This sequence comes from Coturnix japonica, assembly GCF_054131305.1. NCBI lineage: Eukaryota > Metazoa > Chordata > Aves > Galliformes > Phasianidae > Coturnix > Coturnix japonica. Next base: position 4,698,763 of record NC_140687.1, on the reverse strand, counting down.
TGTGACATCTTGCTAAAGGTTTCTTATAGACCGCCTAATTGATGGGTGAGGCATTCTATGAGCAGCTTACTGAAGTCGCAAGATTGCCAGCACTCATTTTCTTGGGAGACTACAACTTCTCTGATATATGCTGGGAATATAATAAATAGCAGAGGAATCAGTACAAGAGGTTTATAGATTGCATGCAAGACAGCTTCCTTACACAGCTGGTATGAAGTCCTACCAGGGGTGGTTCCTTGCTAGACCTGCTCTTCACTAACAGTGAAGGACTGGTAGGAGTTGAGAAGGTTGGGGACTGTCTTGGGCAGAGTGGCCATGAAATGGTAGAATTCTCTATTCTTGGAGATGTCAGAAGGGTGACTAGCAAAACTACTATCCTGAACTTCTAGAGGGCGGACTTTGACCTGTTCAGGACACTTGTAGCACAGGTCCCTTGGGAGTCGCTCCTTATGGGTAAAGGGGTCCAGGAAGCCTGGACACTCCTCAAGATGGAAATCTTAAAGGCACGAGATCAGGCTGTCCCTGAATGCCATAAGGTGAGCCATAGGGGAAGAAGACCAGTGCAGATGAACTGGGAAAAACTATTGAGACTCAGGAAGAAAAAGAGAATCTCCGTCCTCTGGAAGAAGGGGCTGGGTACTTGGGGAGATTACAAGGAAGTTGCTAAGGCATGCAGGGAGGAAGTTAGGAAGGCACATTAATTCCCTGTCCCTTAATCCATGCCCAGAGCTTCTCAGCCATGTCACTGCCAACTGTAAGCTCCATGCAGAGTTCAAGTGGGACACAGAGGGCACAGCCTTCTGCTGGGTGGATGCAAGTGTTGGTGGAACCAGATGGGACAAAGCCCTCCCACCATGCCCTCCTGGGAAAATGGCCACCCCAAGAATGGCAGTCTGCCTCCTCCATGACCCCATCTGAAATGCTCCTGCACTGATTGATTATAGGGCTTTAAACCAGGTCCAAATGGGGAAGGGTGGGGAATTGGATGTGACAGAGAAGGGCTGAGGGATATTGTTGCTGTTGGAGATTGAATGGAAAGCCTCTGAGTTGTTCTATAGGATTGTGTGAGGATTCCTCAGAGAAAGTCTTGTTGCCAATACCCCGTCCTAAATCTTACTGTGTACCCTCTGGGGGTAACCCCAACCTACTGCTGCCCTAAAGTGCCTGTAGACCAGTGCGGGTAGCATGGGAAATAAACGGGACAAATCAAGAGAAAACCACAGAGCTTTTCCTTTCATGCAGGCTGCTGATTCTGAGCAAGGCCCTGAACATCAGTACCACAGTGTAGATGCAAGACCCAGACAGGCTAAATCAAAGCATGCTTCTGGAAGGGGATGCTTTCTGAAGAATCCTTACACTAATGAGAGGACCACAAACATTCACTCAGCGAACTCCAAATCTCTGTGCCTTTGCAGGCCTAGGGTCTTGTTTGGTTCACAGAGACACGGTGGGTTGATTCTCAGCTCTGTACTGTAGCAAATGGGGTACAGATTCTGCATGACGGATGGGCAAGGAAGAAGAGAAAAGGCTGCTGGCATCCATGAGAGGGCACTGAGCTCTGCCTGGGGATGGCAGAGGAGCCAGCTGAGAACTGATGGAAAGGGCTCAGAGAGGAGAGCGGCAGATTCTGTTCCTTGCTTCCTGATCAGGAAGAACAAGAAGAGGGGACAGGCAGGAATCTGAGTTACAGCTGGGATGGAATTGTTTTCTTCAGACTGTCTGCTGTGGTGCAGTGTTTTGGTTCTAGGAGAAAACCATTGATAACACTCTGATGTTTACAGCTGCTGCTAAGCAGTGTTGTACAGAGCCAAGGCCATGGTCAGTGGAGGGCACATGGAGCTGGGAGGGAACAGAGTGAGGACAGCTGACTGATAGTGGCCAAAGGGACGTTCTCTATCAGCTGACAGCAAGCAGAAATTGTATTGAAAGGGGTGGGAGTTCATCTCAGTCTCTTCACTGCTCAGGGCCCAGCTGAGCATCAGTCTGGTGGTGCTGAGCAAGTGCTTGTGCATCAGTTGTTACATACGATTCTATATCAACGGATATATAGTGATTACTATTACTCCTCTCCTTTTATCTCTCTTAGTAAACTGCTTTGTTACAACCCAGAAGCTGTACTCTTTTTCCCAGTTCTCATCCCCATCCCACTGGGAATGGGGCAGTGCACAAAGCACTGTGAGCTGCTGAGCCACATGTTGGGTTCAACAACCACAGTCATTTTGGTGCCTGATGTGAGGCTCCAAGGGTTGTGGTAACAGCACATCTGTCCAGAGTGGACAGGGCTTTGTGGGAGTTGGAGATGTGCAGGCCATGGTGCTGATAGTTTCCCTATTTGTGAAGCTTGCTGAGTCTTCTCATGAAGCTGCATTTCACAGCTCCTTGCTTGCTGCTTGTTTTCCCTGCTGCATCATTTGTCAACTCTGGATGCTGGATTAGGGTATTTATTTTGCTATGCTGTTTGACCTTGGTTTGTACCACGATAAAATTGGCAAAGTGAAGTTTTGTGCACATTCAGCTCTTTGGACATCTTTGGGTTTTGGAAGTAATATTGTTGGTATGATTAGGAATTACACATTTTACACTGTCGTCTCTGGGAGACCAGGGGTATTCAAGGAGAGACTGGATATTGTGTTGAGGGACATGGTTAAGTGGGAGCTATTGGTAATAGGTGAACGGTTGGATTGGATGATCTTTCAGGCCTTTTCCAGCCTTGGTGATTCTATGATTCTAGGATTGAGGTTAAACAGTTATTCAGGAATATGAGTGAGAGATCTGCCCCAAGGTGAGAAGGCTCTGCATGGCAGGGGGTGTGGGACAGTCTGGGCAGCTGCCTGGAGTGGTGGGCACCCCCAGGGCTTTGGAACTTCATCTCCGAGCAACTGCAGGATCCTGAGAAACTGGTAGAATATTGGAGACAGGTCTGCTGTGGCACTGGTAATCCTAAAAAGGCCCAAATGACTGCAGTGTGCCAGGGCCTGGCCCACACCTACTGAGCTGTCTTCAACACTATTCAGCATCTTCAAGGGGAAGAGAGCTGGATCTGCTGACATTGCTGCAGCCTCTGCAACTCCTGGCACAGTCCCTGCAATAGCTCCAAGTTTTTGCTACACATCCTGCAGTTGCTCCAAGCTCTGGACAGATCCCACTGTCACTCCACCCCTCATAAGGAGCTCTGCGGTCACTTATGCTACAGGTCCTGTAGCTGTTCCAAGTATTGAGATAAGAAAATTAAGCAAACCACTGAGTGCTGCTGTAGAGACGACGGGACTGCTGTGAGACACACAAGACCTTCAGGCCTGTAGAAATGAGAGGACTCGAATCCTCTGTGCACTGTATCAGTGTAAAGAGAGGAGGAATGAAAAGAACTAGTTGTGCTTCTATCTGTGGCTGTACCTTCCCCAAATCCAGACAAAGTTGGATAAGAGAAGAGCTAAGGAAAAGCGTATTTTGAATGCTATTTATTTATCTCTTAACCTATTCGGGGAATCTGGTTCCATGTTTACATGAGCTCTTGGAGTGAGAAAATGGATAGTAGGTGTGAAAGAAGTGAAACAAATTTTTATTTATAAGTTCAATAACATTTTTTTGCACGTTGCTATATCTCACATAATCAATCAATCAAAGATGCATAAAAGATGAAGAACCATCACTGGGAATCATGCGATGAAGATGTGCACTTTATTGAAGCGGGAATAGTGAGTATTGCAACACCTTCCTGAGAGCGTGCTTGATCTCCCTGTTCCTCATGCTGTAGATAATAGGGTTCAGTGTTGGAGGAACCACTGAGTACAGAAGTGCCACTGTCAGATCCAGGAGTGGGGAGGGAATGGAGGGGGGCTTCAGGTAGGCAAAAGCACCAGTGCTGAGAAACAGGGAGACCACGGCCAGGTGAGGGAGGCACGTGGAGAAGGCTTTGCGCCGTCCCTGCTAAGAGGGCATCCTCAGCACAGCCACGAAGATCTGCACATAGGACACAACTATGAAAACATAGCAGCCTACGTCTAAACTGATAGTAAAAATGAGAAACACAACTTCCCTGAGATTTGATTCTGAGCAGGAGAGCTTGAGGATCTGGGGAATTTCACAGAAAAACTGGTTGACAACATTGCCTTGGCAGAGAGGCAGTGAAAACGTACTGGCAGTGTGCAGCAGGGAATTGAGAACCCCAGTGCCCCAGGCAGCTGCTGCCATGGTGGCACAAGCTCTGCTGTCCATCAAGGTCCCATAGTGCAGGGGCTTGCAGATGGCAACATAGCGGTCATAGGACATGATGGTGAGAAGGGAATACACTGCTGACATGAAGAAGGTAAAGAAAAAGAGCTGTGCAGCACATCCTGTGTAGGAGATGGCCCTGTTGTCCCAGAGGGCGTTGGGCATGGCTTTGGGGAGAGTGGTGGAGATGCTGCCCAGGTCGAGGAGGGCCAGGTTGAGGAGGAAGAAGTACATGGGGGTGTGCAGGCGGCGGTCGCAGGCTACGGCTGTGCTGATGAGGCCGTTGCCCAGGAGGGCAGCCAGGTAGATGCCCAGGAAGAGCCAGAAGTGCAGGAGCTGCAGCTGCCGCGTGTCTGCCAACGGCAACAGGAGGAACTCACTGATGGAGCTGCTGTTGGGCATCTGCTGTTGTTGGGCTTGGAGTCCTGCTCAGAGTGCAGAAGATAATGACAAGTCCAGACCATTCTCAGAGGCACTACTCCTGCTATACTATGAAATGTTTTAATTCTCCTACAACAGTGTACATTTAGCACCATTACTTGCATTTAATTTCATGTAGATCAGCATTCCTTAAGCAGAAGCAGCATATGGAGCTCTAACCTTCCTCTTATTTTCTTATCCCTTCTCCCTGGATATTTTCATCTGTTTCATGTCTCATATCTTTACCCCAAGTGCTCTTAGAGCCCCCTACCCGAGCTTCTGTGGCATTCAGTTTCAGTTAGAAAATGCTGCCTGTTTGTAGGATAAGTGAATTATTCATGCCTACAGAAAATGATGATAATTCCATCCTTCGAGAAAGGGGAGACTGAAAGCACATCATGTGTGAGTGTTCACAAAACAAGCAATTGATTGATGAAAAATTCTCAGAACTCTTATTGCCCCTTTTAGATTTCTGACTCCAAACCTCTTTGCCTCAGAACAGGAAATGGAAACCCCCTGCCTTGGCTCTCCTCTTGCAAAGTGCCCTCAGAAACATTCCGTTGTGCAGTGGAGCTGTGATCCCCTGCCCCAGGCAGCAGCTGTGGCAGCACAAACCCTGCCGGGGGCTCCTTACCCCACACGTCTCCCCGCAGCGCCCTGGGCAGCTCCCCGGGCAGGCTGAGTGCTGAGCCTGGCAGGCGGCAGAGTCCCATACCCGGCACACAGCCCCTGGGGCACAGCAGGGACCCTGCTCTGCAGGACAGCCCTGGGCACCCGTCTCAGCTGGAGCAGAAAGCTTTTTCCAAAGTAAAGAAACATGCAGTGCCTGCAGTCAGATCTCCTATGGGATGTCCCAGTTATAGTTACCCCTTAATTAAAAGCAGCTCATGGTCAGCTGTGAGACTTACCTTGTCATGGTCTGTGAGCAATGCTCCTGCAGTGAGTTCACAGCCCACTCACACCACACACATCCTGCAAGCTCTCTCCAATTTCTCTCCTCTCCTTCTGTCACCTGCAGGCTGTGCTGTGCACGAGATCTGCTCCTGGGCACAGCTGTCTCTCTGCAGCTCTGCCCACTTTTATGAGCTCCCTGTGTCCCAGGAACCTGGACAAGCAAGCAGCAGATTATGTCATTTTTATCCTTCCCACTCATTTCCCCTGACATGTCCCTGGGTCCTCATGGCCAACAGCTCCTGAAAGACAACAGCATCATGACTGTGCTTTGAAATCCGCTCAATTAACCACCACATGTCCAGTGGTCAGTGACTGATTGGAGACATATGGGGAGTGCTCCCAGAGATCGTTTGATGAAACAATAAGGGCACCCAGACAAGGAAGGCGAGGTTTGGACTTTCCCTGTGCAGGGCAGTGATCCAGCTGAGGCAGCGCAGGAGTCTCATCCCTTGACAGAAATCCTGGAGCTGAAATGGGATTCGGCTCCCCACAGAACCACAGGAGCTGGGATTTCTCTGGTTCAGTTCAGAAGTGCACAAGGAGTTGCCTGCATGTGAGCTCCTGCTCTGAGTCCTCGGTCCTTCAGCTGGGAGGCAGCAGCTCACACACAGACACTGGGTGATGCCCAAGGTGCCTGGGCTGCTCCTGATGTTTGCAAGTGCTTGTAAACCGTGTGAGAAATCCCTGAGATAGACACCTCCTTCCTGGGCATCAGCTGAGGGCCAGAGAGGGGATAGCACCGGCTGTCCGGTGAATTCACTCACAGCTACAAGAGCAGCACAGGGCCTTCAGGAAAGCCATGCCCATGGTGTGTCCGTGCTGCTACGTCACCTCCAAGACCCACGATCGGTCTAATGTTTGTGTGCCACCTTCTGCACACTGATTCTATAGATGAGCTATCCAGTCAGGCAATGTCCAGTGATGCTTTTCAATTAGGATATTTACTTCTGTGCTTTTGCACTAATGCAAACACCAACACACAAGAAGCTAGAAATCTTGGTAGAGCTGCAGGCCTGAGCTCCTGTTTGGACCATGGGGACACAGTTTAATGGTTTCCACAACTGCACTGTAGCACAAGGGGGATACCGAGTCTTTAGGATGGATGGGCGAGGAGACAAAGAAGGGCGACTGCCCTCTGTGAGAGTGCACTGAGCTCTGCCTGGGGATGGAAGAGCAGACAGGTCAGAGCTAATGGAAATGGCAAACAGAGGAGACCATCAGTGTCTTTTCCTGTCTTCCTGATCAGGGAGAGTAAATGGAAGGTGCCCTCTGCAGACAGATGGGAATCTGATGTTGTCTGTCCCTTGTCCCATTTGGTGGCCTTTGTCACTCCATTATCTGTGGCAGGGACAGCACAGCAGGGCATGTGGCATCCAGCAGATCCATGGAGAGCACAGATGGCAGCTTCTTGACCAAGCAGTGGAGGAACCAAAGAGGAGAGGTGCTCTGCTGGATCTCATACTCTCCGGCATGGAAGGACTTGTGGGAACTGTGAAGGTGAAAGGGGCATCAGGCCATGTGCAAGATGCAAATGTATCTCTTTTAATTTATTTATTTATTTTGAGGCTGTAAGCTTAATAGTTGATCATAAATGTCAATAAAACTGAAACAAATAATTGAAGACAAAGATGGAAATCTATGAAAATGTGTTAACCCTTCTCAACATGAAAAATTCTCATGAGTCTTGTTCCATTTTAAGTTGTAAATATGAATCTTTGAGGTGATTTGATGTCTTTTTTTTTCTTTTACTGAAACTACAATATTTTCCAGAACTGTGTTCGCTGGACACAAATGCCTTCAGGTTCAGAGACACAGACAGCGGTGCCAGTGCCAATGCCCTGTGACTGTAGCCTGGTGCCCAGCACTACTCTTCCCTGCTGCCTATTTGATGTGCCTCATCCTCCAAGTTTTTTCAGCTCTCCTAAAGAAATGGCCATGGTTAAGGGCATGTTTTCAGCAGGCCATTTGGGCACACACTACTCCCACTGCCCTCCAGATTTCTCCATCCCTTGCTCTTTGTTCAGTCAGATACCTCCCAATTATCTGTCTGATTTCTGACTTTCAGGGGGATTACTGGAATTTGTTCCATCTCCCCAAAGTCTGATGGAATGTGTTGTCAACTCCTTCACTGTGATTTGATCTATCCCTTCCTATCTATTCTTTTTCTTTTTCTTCTTATACTTTTTCTTTTTCTCAATCACTGTCTCTTTTTTATTAAGGCACGAAGTCTGAAAGATGTTCATTAATGTCAGTAAAAGTGAAAAACAGAGTTGGAGACAAAGATATAAATCAATGAGAATGTGTTAACCCATCTCAATGTGTGAAATATTCACAAGTCCTGATCAGTTTTAAGTTGATACCTCTCAACTACCTGGCTGATCTATCCCAGGAAGATTACTGGAATTTGCTCCATCTCTCAGAGTCTGATGGCCTCTGTTGTCAACTACTTCACTGTGATTCAATCTATCCTATCCTACCTCAGAATAAATCATTTCTTTTAAAAATATTCCATATGAAAGACAAACTTCAATAGATGCCGCTTGAACATGGCATGCAGTTGATCACTGTGTTTTACTGTTCATTCAATTGCATCACCTTTCTTTCCATTTGCTGGCCAGATAAAAAAGAGAAATCTTTCCTTTTCCATGTGTAGCTGGTTCTCTGAGGAAAGCCAGTGGGAGTTGGTGCAAAGCAGTTTTAACACTGAGCGGATGAATGCAGAGGAGAAGAGTGATGTGAAGAAAAGTGATGCAAGTCCCATAGGTCCATTGTGAGCAGAAATTGGGTGGGGAGGTTGAGAAGGACCTTTGTCAACACAGTAACAGTACAGAACTCATTGGGACATCCTGGATTGGTATCAGTTGCACAGTGCTGCTTTAATGTCTTCTTTAAACCCAACTATAAATAAATAGACAATAAATTTATACTGGATTCTTTAAGCTCTCTCCAGATATCCCTCCTTTTTGCTGAACAAGTTCTGATAACCTGAAGAAGATAACAAGATGGCATAAGGCACAGGAGATTCTTTAGGTTATAATGGTCCCAGGGTGCATTTGATGCTGAGTTCATCAGCCTCTAGTGCAGAGAGAAGTTTGCACAAAGTGCTCAACAAGACAAAGTCGGAAGTAACAGTGAAGTTTCTTGGAGTATTAATGGGCCCACTGAGGGCCATTACCAAGTAAGCTTCCCAAGGGACTTGTTAGAGAAGATAACTGGAAGCCATGACTACAGGCAGGCAAAGGCACTGGCATGCTAAGAAACCTCTCCTTTGCCTTACGAAGCAGACAGGTCAAGCCCTGATTGCAAGACCAGTGGTAGAGAGATCCTGTCTCTCATGTTGGCTCCTGGCATTTCCTGGGGCAATGGGTTGGAGGTCCGTATGATGTTAAATGAAAGACATGGGGACAGAAGATCCCAGGCTCTACATGTGGTGCAAGGACGCTGTGAGGTTCATGTCCCATATGAGACCTATGTTTCATTGCAGGATGTGAGAAGGGATGTGAGAAGGGCCCAGTCTGAACAAGCAGTCAATCCCTGTGAAACTCTGAACTTCAGATCTCTCAGTTCCAGTGCCCTCGTTTGCACATTCTCCCAGAGTTTGAAGTCCTTTATGTTCTGCGGTGCACAATCAGGCACTTGTTCTTGTTATACGTTATGCACTTGGTGCTTAGTACCAACTGGTACCCACTTCTCTGACTTGTCCACATCTCTCTGCAAGTCCTCTCCACCCTCAGTGGAGGCAACAGCACCTCCTCATCTGGTCTCATCAGCAAACTTGCTCAGAACGTCTTCTAGTCCTGCATGCAAGTCATCTGCATAAACATGAAAGGAAAGTGGCCCCAAAATGGAACCCTGGGGACCCCGACAGTGACCATCTACCAGCCTGATGGAAAAAACTGACTATAATCCTTTGGGACTGACCTACTGGCCAACTGCTCACCCACCACATTGTGTTTCTGTCTAGCCATATGCAGAACATTCTGTCCAGAAGGTTGTTGTGAGAAACAGTATCAAAATCTCCACTGAAATCCTCAAGGATTACATCAACTGGCTTCCCTTGGTCAACTAAACGGATAACTGTGTCACAGAATGAGCTTAAATTAAACAGGACCTTCGCCTCACAAACTTGTGTTGGCTGCAACCAATGACAGAATTGTCCTTCAGCTGTTTTTCCATAACTCCCACCATCATTTTCTCCATAATTTTACCAGGCTCTGGACTGACAGGTCCATAATTGCCCATGTCATCTTTCTTGCTCTTCCTTACAATGAGACAACATTTGCCAGCTTCCTGTCAGCTGGCATGACCCTAGACTTCTTTAGATGCAATTGAAATGACAGCCCAGAGCATACTAAGGCGTCATCATTGAAAGAAAGTAGATGTGCCATAGCTTTGCAATGTCTTGAACTCCAGAGTATGCCACAAATGGAGCAGAGGGGAAGATTTGCCTCTTCTGTAGTGAACTCATTCATTTGGTAAGCAGAATAACACTACCTGATACATGAGGACTGTGTCTCTGCTCTGCTCTGCTCAGCTCACAGGGCAGAGGTTCAGGGTGTTGCTCTCATGTCAGTGCAGGTAAACTCACTTTAACCTTTTTTCTTCTGTAAATGCTTCCTCTGTTTGTATGCTCAGATACACTTCCACATTCCCTCAAGTACACTTCCATATATCATTAACAATTACACTTCCTTATACCATCAAAACTGTTTGTCAAACAGTACAGTTCTTCAGTTCACATAAACTCCCTTAATACAGTCTGTATTCTTCAGTTATAAACACTGTGCCACAGAACCAGCACTGATTGAACCACCTCCCTCACACACTTCCTCGCAAGCAGTACATAGTATTACATAAATGGGTTGACACTCATTGGTCGGGTGGAATGTACACCTCTCCTCAGGACAATCTTACTAATCTACAGAGTACAAACTCCCGTCTTCTTACATACAAGCAGAAAGTACATATGAGTGGACAGACAACACAGTCTTTCACTTTGTCCGTGTCTGGCCATTTCCCTCACAGGAGGAAGGAAACATGGATCGGGACTCGGCACTCACCCTGCAGCTGTTCTGTGTCTCACTCACACCACACTCACTCTGACATTTAGATCAAAAACCATGGTTTATTCATACTACACAATGCTGACAACGTTTTCTAGCTGGAATCTTAATAACACTCATACTCTGGTCGACCAGTTGCAAACGTTAATGTTTTTCCCAGAGTCGGCTTGACACACGGTACCAAACACTTAAAGCAGATGATAATATTGAACATACAACCTATAACCCCCGTGATTACAACTTGGAGAACCCAGGCTACCATTTGACAGGCTATCCACTATATCCCATACCCGTAGGAGAGACCAACCTAGGTCCCTCCTATTGTCACCCACCTGGGAGAGAGTACTTGTTCTTGTTTCCATTCATATGACATACAGTTCCCTTTCATAGGAACACACCCAAGGAGTCTTCCTACCCCAGCTGGCAACCAAAGCCATGAGCTCACCTCCCTGGGAGCAGCACGTATGGCTGTAAACTGTGTAGGATGTCTCCTCAAGACATATGGGCTCCACTTACCATACACATACCTGGTCCACCTATGGGTGGTCCTTGTCTGTCCCTGCAGTGATCAGGTGAGGAAGGGAGTCCTTCAGAGAAATCTCAGGGTGCGCCAAAAGTGTCTCCCTCTCAGCTGGTCCTGCAGCGAACAGAGCTGGTCCCACCTGGGCCGCCAAATTGACTACAGGAATTGAACTCTATAACCTCTATAACTGATACAGTCTCCCATGACATCCTTATAACAAAGCTGAGGAAGTATGGGATAGGTGATTGGACAGTGAAGTGGGTCGAGAATTGGCTGACTGGCAGAGTGCAGAGTGTTGTCGTTGGCGGTGCAGTGTCTGGCTGAGGGCCTGTAACGAGCGGCATCCCCCAGGGGTCTGTGCTCAGTCCGGTCTTGTTCAACATCTTCATCAATGACCACCCTCAGCAAGTTTGCTGATGACACGAAGTTGGGAGGATTGGCTGACACGCCTGAAGGCTGTGCTGCCATTCAGCGAGACCTGGACAGGCTGGAGAGCCGGGCAGTAAGAAACCGGATGAGGTTTAACAAAAGCAAGTGTAGAGTCTTGCACCTAGGGAGAAATAATTGCATGCACCGGTACAGGCTGGGGGAAGAGCTGCTGGGGAGGAGCTCTGCTGAGAGGGACCTGGGCGTCCTGGTGGACGACAGATTAACCATGAGCCAGCAGTGTGCCCTTGTAGCCAAAAAAGCCAATGGTATCCTGGGGTGCATTAAAAAGAGTGTGTCCAGCAGGTCGAAGGAGGTGATCCTCCCCCTCTACTCTGCCCTGGTGAGGCCTCATCTGGAATATTGTGTCCAGTTCTGGGCTCCCCAGTACAAAAAAGACAGGGATTTCTTAGAAAGAGTCCAGCAGAGGGCCACTAAGATGGTGAAGGGCCTGGAGCATCTCCCCAATGAGGAGAGACTGAGGGAACTGGGTCTGTTTAGCCTTGAGAAAAGAAGGCTGAGAGGGGACAGGATCCAGGTTCTATAAATATTTGAGGTGTGGGGGGCAAAGTGTTGAGGCCAGACTCTTTTCAGCAGTGTGTGGAGACGGGACAAGGGGAAACAGACAGAAACTGCACCATAGGAAGTTCTGCACTAATGTGTGCAATAACTTCTTTACGGTGAGAGTGACAGAGCACTGGAACAGGCTGCCTAGGGTGGTTGTGGAATCTCCTTCTCTGGAGATATTCAAGACCTGCCTGGATGCTGAGCTGTGCAACGTGGTGTAGGGAACCTGCTTTGGCAGGGGGCTGGACTCAGTGGTCTCTGGAGGTCCCTTCCAACCCCTACAATTCTGTGATTCTGTGAATATCATGGAGTTGTTTGGATGGGGAAAGACTACCCCTTTGAATGACCTTTTGTCAGGGCATGTCCTGGGATTCCTAGGATCCTCAAAATGCAGCACTGCTTCTGTCACTGAAAAATGGGGCCCTGTGTGGGACGGAGGGAGGGTCCATGAGTCCCTGGCCCACCTGACTGAGTATTTCCATGGTCTTAGCAAAGACATACTTACAACTTGAGAATGACAGTTAGCTGTGTTCATGGTGGCATGGCCACTTTTAATGGCCTTGAACTGTCTGAACATAACTGAAGAGGCTCAGGCTGATGCAAATCAGCTATTGAATGATAGTGTTGAAAAACTGGAAAGACAGGTGGCAGTTTTGATGGGGAAAAAACCTAATTCAATCATTCTCCTATGGAAGATCAGGAACATCTCTCTGGAAGACCATGGGGACCCTGTACAAGGGAATCTGTATAAAATGGACTCTGTAAATGAAGGCACTAAAAGGTCAGATTTTGAGGTTCCATTTGGTCTAGATCTATTTGAGATCTGACTGATTGTAACCCAAAAATGAAAAAAAAAAAAAAAAAAAAAATGCAGGATAGGCTGGTGGGAGTGCCCTGACCAGTATCCAACCCCCCAAACCCTGCTGCCCATAATACAGCAGCTGAACTGATGGATATAGTACAGTGGTTTAGACAGAAACCAAGAGAGCATGCCAGCATAGCTGCTCTGGTTATGGGACATGGAGGCAGAAAGCGCTGTGGTGAATGGACTGGAAATTTCAAAACTGACATCCATTACTACTCACCCTGCCCTCAGGCAAAGACTGTATGCTCTGTCCAACATAATGAGGATAGCCATTTGATCAGTGAATGATTTATGGCTGTGTGTCATATAACATGGCCAAATAAGAATGACATACCATTAAATATCAGCCTGTGGTCCTCTATGGAGGACTAACAAAATTATATTAGAGAATTAGGCATGAAAGAGGCAATCTATGAAGATGATTTTGAGAGCCCAGTCAATAAATTTTTCATCAGGAACGAGGGATCTCATCCTACAGCCATCACCTTTACATCAGTATGGGTCTATGTTATCCATACTAAACCCCCCAGTGGCCCTCAGGTGCTGTAATACAACAGGCTGCCCAATTGATGGGGAGACAAGAGTGCCTACGGCCAGATGCAGGCTCTGAATGGTGGTGGAAAGGTCTGAGAAAGGCAGAGAACCATCTGCTGCCATGACTTAGGCGTCCAGCCCCTAAGGTAATCCAGTCTGGACCCATTAGGGTCTTGAGACAACAAATGTTTAAAGACCAGATTAGAGCAGGAGTTCAGTTTAAAAAGATCGATGGACAGCATAATCAGGAAAAAATATCTGTTAAACAGGCCCAAGCACTGAGTATTTATAGTCCAACCTTTTCAGCCAAACTAGATGTGAATGTAACTCAAGAAGGGTCTGGATGGGGGCTCTGGCAGAGCCAGAGTTCTTTGTGAACCCCTATGAGGTTTTGGCCACAGGTTTGGCATGGAGCAGAATAAAGATACATCACAGTTGAAAAGCATTTATTGGCTACCTATTCTACACTACAGGTGGTAGAACCAGTAGCTCAGATTTCAGAGGTTATCGTTAAACAACAAGGCCAGTCCAGGGGTGGGTAAAAGATCTAACACACATCTCTATGATGGGGGTGGCCCAATCACAAGCAGTGGTGCGCTCAGTTGTTCTGCTTGCCTGCTCCTCAAGGAGTTAAGAGAAATCTATGCCTGTTGCGTGTTCGAGTGCATGCGCAATGCCATGTGGAGGGCTTATCACAATAAAGATTGGCGGATTTGCTGCGTAGACCGGTCAGAACTCAGATCTGCGTTGTGCTTCCTGTGGCACCAAACGCCCAACAGTGGCAGTTCCGTGTATTGGCCAGCAGGTGGCAGCAGAGACCACGGAAAGAACGTCTGCGGGACAGACCCTGGGGATCCGTTCTCTTTTGATTATAGGGGAAGAACACAAAGATGGAAGAGGAGGGAAGGGGGAAAAAAAAAAGAAAAAAAGAAAAAACCAAACCACAGCAAACAAATAAAAACTTCTCCAAACGTAGCAAACTTGAATGTCTGTCAATAAATAAATGAGTAATTGAATTGATGTCCGTTTCAGACAGTCCCCTGTAGAATCAGGGTAAGGGTTAGGATTAGAGTTACATTGCAGGTTAATGCTGTTATCTTTAGAGCTCCTGTGAGGGTTGGGGTCTGGGTCAGGTGTTTAAAAAATGAAATGAAAAAAGAATTAAAAAAATATATTGAAAGCTTCAGATTTCCTTAAGCTTTGTGGGAATCATATAATGTGCAACTCAAATCTACCTCTTCGTACCTCTTTTGTGGTGTAGGGAACCTGCTTTGGCAGGGGGACTGGACTCAGTGGTCTCTGGACGTCCCTTCCAACCCCTACAATTCTGTGATTCTGTGAATATCATGGAGTTGTTTGGATGGGGAAAGACTACCCCTTTGAATGACCTTTTGTCAGGGCATGTCCTGGGATTCCTAGGATCCTCAAAATGCAGCACTGCTTCTGTCACTGAAAAATGGGGCCCTGTGTGGGACGGAGGGAGGGTCCATGAGTCCCTGGCCCACCTGACTGAGTATTTCCATGGTCTTAGCAAAGACATACTTACAACTTGAGAATGACAGTTAGCTGTGTTCATGGTGGCATGGCCACTTTTAATGGCCTTGAACTGTCTGAACATAACTGAAGAGGCTCAGGCTGATGCAAATCAGCTATTGAATGATAGTGTTGAAAAACTGGAAAGACAGGTGGCAGTTTTGATGGGGAAAAAACCTAATTCAATCATTCTCCTATGGAAGATCAGTAACAACTGTCTGGAGGACCATGGGGGCCCTGTACAAGGGAATCTGTATAAAATGGACTCTGTAAATGAAGGCACTAAAAGGTCAGATTTTGAGGTTCCATTTGGACTAGATCTATTTGAGATCTGACTGATTGTAACCCAAAAATGAAAAAAAAAAAAAAAAAAAAAAAATGCAGGATAGGCTGGTGGGAGTGCCCTGACCAGTGTCCACCCGCCAAACCCTGCTGCCCATAATACAGCAGCTGAACTGATGGATATAGTACAGTGGTTTAGACAGAAACCAAGAGAGCATGCCAGCATAGCTGCTCTGGTTATGGGACATGGAGGCAGAAAGTGCTATGGTGAATGGACTGGAAATTTCAAAACTGACATCCATTACTACTAACCCTGCCCTCAGGCAAAGACTTTATGCTCTTGTCTGGAGGGCTTATCGCAATAAAGATTGGCGGATTAGCTGCGTAGACCGGTCAGAACTCAGATCTGCGTTGTGCTTCCTGCGGCACCAAACGCCCAACAGTGGCAGTTCCGCTTATTGGCCAGCAGGTGGCAGCAGAGACCACGGAAAGAACGTCTGCGGGACAAACCCTGGGGATCCGTTCTTTTGATTATAGGGGAAGAACACAAAGATGGAAGAGGAGGGAAGGGGGAAAAAAAAAAGAAAAAAAAAAAAATCAAACCACAGCAAACAAATAAAAACTTCTCCAAACGTAGCAAACGTGAATGTCTGTCAATAAATTAATGAGTAATTAAATTGATATCCCTTTCCCGCCCCCCCCCCCCCCCCCCCCCCCCCCCAACTTCTGAGATGAAAAAAAAACACTTCTTTTAGAAGAAAACAGAGTAGTAACAACTTCTGTACCTACATTCACCACTCTGAGATCCTGTCTGGGTCTCCCAAGGCTTGTAAATAACCACTGGGTCGGTTCTGATGTCGCGTGATTTGTTGTCAGTTCTCTCATGGTTCTCCAGTCAGTTCTCCGGTGCCAGGATCTGCCACAGGGCATTCTGACCACGGGCATCATGTTTCTACGCTGCCGCCTGCATTTAACAGGCAATGGGACTGCCCAGCATGTGCAAGGCAGCACCTCTTTCACACCACCAGAATGTTTAAGGCTGTTGGGATTGTTGTTAGCGTCCCATTAACACTGAGGCTAGAGATACCCTTAGGATTGACATTACTATTAGCATTACTTTGATGGTGCCCTATCTGGGTCATTTCCAGGGGATGTCAGGAGTAAGGCACAGTGTCAGGAGAAAAAGAACAGACTCTGTTACTTTATAAACGTGATAATAGAGAGAGTTCATTGGAAAAAATACAACTCTTAAATAATGCAAAGCATGCTTCTGATTGGATGCAGGCATCATCTGGGCTCTGATTAATATTACTCTTAAGGTAAAGATTATTGTTACCATAATGATTTTTTTTTTGGATTATGATCAGGGTTAAGGTTCCTTTTGCTACAGACTTCTAGCATCATTTTTGTTGTTGCATTTGGAGTTAGGGACGATTTTAGAATCAGGGTAAGGGTTAGGATTAGAGTTACATTGCTGGTTAATGCTGTTATCTTTACAGCTCCTGTGAGGGTTGGGGTCTGGGTCAGGTGTTTAAAAATGAAATGAAAAAAGAATTAAAAAAATATATTGAAAGCTTCAGATTTCCTTAATCTTTGTGGGAATCATATAATGTGCAACTCAGATCTACCTCTTCGTGCAGTGACTGCCTGTAAATTTGCTGGAGCCTAATGTAATATGGCCTTGTGCTTTCCGCTAACTCACCTTCATTTCATTTTCATTACATTTGCTTGGTAGTCAGATTTTGGTGTGTGGATATTTTAAAACAATCTAACTGACATTAGCAAAAAATTAAAAATAAAATTAAAAAAAATGCACAACAGCATCGTATCAATTTTTATAGATAAGATAAAGAAGAGCAGTTTCCCTTAGTTTTCTGTGCCTCTTTACTTTCTTACCCTCTCCCCTTGTGTGAGAAACTCTCAAAGTCAAAGATTTCTAGTTAGGCAAAGATGGCAGCGATAGCAGCAGTGCTTATTCATTATTGCAATACTGCGCGCACATCCCCTATTGGCAAGGGAGAAACTGCACACCAGTCAGTGAAATCAATTCTGTTCTGTGCCCTAAACCCACTGCAGGTGATGCTCTCATGGCTCTCATTGGTTGAGCATCTCAGGCTCACAGACTCCTCGAGACTGTGGCTAGGATTCATTTCCATAGAAGGTCAATTACCAACCTCTTGTTTTTAGGTCTGCCTTGTACTTTTCTGCGGACAGAGAAGGGCAATGTTTCCAAAAGTCAGTACATTCATTCTGTCCTGTGCTGGGCTCTACCCACCCTGTATTTATCTTGTGCTTGTCTCAATTCTCCCCATGTCAGAATGCCCCCAGTCTGAACTTAATTCTGTTCAGCAACTTTCTTGGTGGAAAAACTACTTATACAGCTGTTTTACAAGAGGGTTATACATTCAGTTAGGGCCTACACTATGTACTGAAAATACTGGAAACTTCCACTGCAAAAACACAATCTACCTCTCCCATCTGTGCAGCCTTGCAGACCCAGAGCATGCCAGGTTATTTCTGCTTTCATAGCATTTGCATGCTGTAGGGTGAGCACAAGGTTCTGCTGCTTGATTCTTCTGCAAGAGCTGCCTACCGGCAAATGGTTGCAGGGATGGAGAATGTGACAGAAAGCATTTGTCTCCACAAGAGCAGAGTTACATTCAGTGCAGAGTGTGAGAGTCAGGTTGGTGTGGAAAAGCACTGACACGCTGGGGATGATGCAGTGCTCACATGTCTAACACTCACAGACATTACTGTCAGAAGGATGGTGCTGTGTTGTGCTTCTACCTTTGGCAGCCCCTGGAGAAATGCTATGGCACACAGAACACCTTTGTATTGCACTGACTGCTGCCATGCAGCATGGATTTAACACACCAAATCCAGAGGAGCATGACTGCATCTAACTGCCCTGAGAAAAACTACTGTAGCTGAAGAGATGAGGAGGCAGCTGCTCATCTGCAGAACAAGCAGTACTGCCAGACATTGGGCCAGGTGAGCACCTCCTGCTGCAGCGTGATGATGACAGGGCTGGAGATGATCTGCAAAGCCAGCTTAAAAGTGGGAGACGTGAGTCAACATGGCAGGAGGACAGAGGTGTTAGGGAGCAGCCAAGGCATCAAAGAGTATCAGAAGGCTTTGAAAAGTATCACAAAGTGACAGCCAGGAAGACTGGGATATATCATGAGCAGCAACCTGGATGCTAGAGATTATTTGCTCCCATACAAAATGGTAGAGATCTTGCTGCAGACATCCCAAAGCCAGGCAAAATGGGAACCCAGAGCTCTGCCTGCACGAACCCCACAGCCATAGCATTGCAAGCTGAGCTGCCTTGCTGTTTGTTGCATTCATCCCAATCCCTGTGATTGAAGACTCAGAATGCAGTCGAGGCGATGACTGAGCATGAGAGTGACTTTATTCAATAAAAGACAGGAGGGCTTGAGAGGTCAAGGGTGAAGATGGGACTCCTCTTGTCAAGATGAGAGTGGCTCAGAGCTGGTGCTGCTGCCTGGTGCCTGGGACTGGCAGCCTGACTCTAAGTCCCCATCTAAGATGCTCAGCTTCACCTCACTGATGCTGCCCTGCTCCTGCATGGTGGTGCTGCTGCTGGGACACTCGGGCTGTGCTTGGGATGGGCAGCACTGCAAAGGCGCTGGGTCACAATCCAGGCAGGTGACTGCTGTGTCTGGCAGGCTCAGGTCAGGAGCTTCAGCAGAGCCAGGAGATATGAGAGCATGAACGTGGATGAGCCCCTTGTGTCCATCACTGTTACCATGTGGAAGGCTGTCATCCGAATTGCAGCGATTCATGCTTAATAAGAACTCTCCATTGATGGAAAGACACTGCTTGGTTTGGATCTTTGGGGTTGACAAGGGCTCGAATCACCTAGGAAGGCATAGAAACACAAGGGTTAGTTTCAAACATTTGCAAGTTGAATCATGAAAGGTTGTTGATACTTGGTAATAGAGTGGCGGCAGGAAGAAGCAAGTAGGCTTGAAGCAGCATAGCCACTGTCTTGAAAGTGATCCTCATTCAGGTCCAGCTCGTGTGTTGTTTCACTGTAATCTGCTTCTTTGGGTCTACCTAGTGGGCAGCAACACTCGAGCTGTTACTGATATCATTGAAAAGAACTGGAGACAATTGTTCTATTCCTAAGAGCTTCAAGGTGCCTAGAAGCACAAATAGAAGCCAGCAGTATTTCATCACTTCACCAAAAGGAAGGTCAAACACCTGAGCTGTGAAGAGCAGTTACAGAACCTATGCATAAGATCACACCAGACATACTTTGTTCTAACAACAGTTATGGCACATAGTCCATTTCCTTCAATATTCCCAAAATGAAATGATGTGGAGCATTACAGGGAAAGAAACACTGCACACAGACACTATGACCCTGATTAGACTCAAGCAGCAGACTTAAAACAAGTCAGAGTTTTTGATTCCAGGATATTTCAGGACCTATCGTGTGAAATTCAGTTACACAACAGTGCCTAGGTGCCTGCGTTTCAAGCAACTTTCAGATCACAGCCATGTAAAATAAAAACAAATTCAGTGCAGAAATAGCAAGCCTGTACCTTAATACTCATGAGATTATCCATTTTTTACTGCATTCTGACTAAGTTCTAAAACTTGCTCATCCCAGTTCACTTCAACAAGTTCCACCAATTCAAGCAACGCAGTTCTGAGATCCTGTGTATGTTGTGCAGATAGAATTGAACAGTGCAGAAATAGTCTCTGACAGCTTTAAGAGCTCCGTTCTGCTTACAAACTCTCAGTCCAAAACTATTCAGTTTTAAGGAAATGAACACCTGAAGCAGTTGGATCATCTGCCATTTGCCGCATTCTGCTTCTTGGCATCATGATTAGCACAAAGGGTTTTCTGCTGTCCTGCAGAGATGGAAAAAGTCCTGCTTACAAATGGACCAAGTTTCAGTGTACAGCAGAGTTTGTACCAGACTAATAAGCCACGTCATTCAATTCATTTGCTCAGGTTGTTATGCACTCCGAAAGGAAACAGAACTAACTGCTGGATTCTGAAGGCAATCTGTGGGGTCCTACATTACCTCCTGATTCTGGAAGAGGAAATTCTAATAGCAAATGCAGAACTTTGATCTTTGTAGACATGAGAAGAGCTGGCATTTAGGAACATTCATTTCAGGGAAATCAAATGATGTGTCTGTATTTTTACTACAGATAGTATAGGGAGCAGCCAGTTGAAGAACCAGATACAAAAAATCCAGCCCATTGGCAAGAAAATACTTCTCCTTAAATTCTGTATGCTATCATGGTACAGAATTAGGCTACAGTGCCACATAGGCCAACCAAGTGTAGAACCAAATCCACAAAATACTGGTAGACAAAGCAGCAAAAACAGGGACAATATTCAGCAGACAGGCCTTTCTACCCACAGCTCAGCATGTTCTGCCATCCGAAAAGCAAGGCCTCTTGTCAAGCTCAGCTATTTCCCTTCTCAGTGTATTCTAGCACCACTGATACCCACTGGTATCCTCCTGTAGAGTGCCATCATATTGTCATCATCCAAAGGGAAAACCCACACAGCAGAGCATACAGCACTACACCCATGCTCCAAATATCCGCCTGAAAAACAAAAAGACAAGCTTACAAACCTGAAGCACCTCAAATGGCTTCCTGACAGACTGGATTGTCTGCCCTTGCCAAAGCCCACATATAGCCCATGAAAAGCTGGCTCTTTCCCTCAGGAAAAAGAGCCTTATCGTCCCAGAGAAAGCATATAACCCTCATTCAATTGCCCTTTCACTCAGCTTAGAGCACTACTAAAACCAGCATCTTCACCTTAGCTCATCACACTGCTGCACTTCCTTTTACAAGGATTTCACTGGCAAAAATGAAATCAAAGCCGTCACAAGGGATTTAGCACAGTTACGTGTTACTGGCTACGAGAGCTGTCAGCACAGTCACCTGTCTGGCTTTGCTGCTGTTCTATTTATGTACAGGCACAACAAGGTTCAGACACCTCACAGTGCAGTTCTCACTTTGACTGTAAAGAAAAAGGAGGCTTGAAAAGCAGCGTGTGGAAAACAAAGAAACAAGAATTAGAACAACAGTGGGGCCATGGCACTTGTAGGAATTGCTCCGCCTTTAACAGCGATTCAAGAAGGATGAGGGCATTCCAAACCAGACCAGTTTGGACAGATTAACAACTGCAAGTAGTGGGTTCCAAAATTCCAGACATGAAATCAAAGCTGGAAAAACTCTTCACATTTTCATCTCTCAATTTTTAGTACATTGTGCATTACAACGGAAACAATTCTTCACATACAACTTGGAAGCTAAAGACAAGTCTGACAAAACAGACTGCACAGAAATGATGGATAATTAACAGAGCAAACTGCTCTTTCAAACACTTAGTAATAGAAAGAGATCTCTGAAGTTGCTGTTCTGTAGAGCCCCAAAGCAGTCGCTTGAGGCAGTTCAGGATTAGCCTGAGACAAACCAGCCAGCTGTGTGAACTGAGACCAATTGCACTTCTTCTATTTTACTTTCATTCTATGTGACCTCACTAAGCAAATATTGTCTAAGACCATGAGTATCACATAAATGTGCAGATCTCAAGCTGCTCACTTATCTAGTACCCTTGGCATGATGCTTTATTTTCCTCAGCTATTCATCTAGATTGTGTCTGTTGATTGTGCAACAACAGCCTGTTGGTCTCGATTACCTGTAAGAGGCTTTAAATTTGGCCAGGAAAAATCATTTGAGGATAAGTAATTATCTGGGACTCAGTAAGGCAGTCTTCCCATGCTTTCATAACAGCCGAGATACACACACACACAAACTCATGGAACCCCACTGCTTTGCACAATCCTGTGCACACTCACATGTGTCATGCACTGATTTCCCAGCCAGTCCTCATGGGGTCTATTACTTAGGACAGGAGTGCAGGGGAGCAGCCAGAAGCTGTTTGCATTCCCTGCTGTCTGCTGGGCAGCTTTGCTGGAGATGCTTGGGTTGCTTTGCTTTTCCTTGGGAGGTGGGAAGGAGCTTTGGGTTGGAGGCACATCCCGTGCCAGAGCATCTCGATGGCACGTGTGTGGCACTGATCTGCAGCAGATGAAGGGGAGGAGGTCCCAGCACAGCCCTGCACCATGCTCTGCCACACTGGGCAGCTTGTTCCTGGCTCAGCAGCGTCATCAGACAAGAAGCAGGGAAGGAAATCAAGGATGGGGGGTACCATCAAACGCAGTTAGTGCATGCCTGTGCAAGACAAACAGACCCAGAGCTTGCGGGTTATTCCTGCTTTTGTAGCATTTGTGTGCTGTAGCTGAGCAAAAGGTTCTGCTGCTTGAATCTTCTTCTGCAAGAGCCACCTACCGGTAAATGTCTGCAGGGATGGAGGATGTGACAGAAAGCATTTGTCTCCATGACAGCGTAGTTACACTTGGTCTAGAGAGTGAGAGAGGCAGGCAGCACTGCCTGATGTTGGTCAGGGCGAGCTCCTCCTGCTGCAGCGCGATGATGGCAGGGCTAGAGATGATCTGCAGGGACAGCTCACAGGTGGGAGCCAGGAATGGACACGGCGGGAGGACAGAGGTGTTAGGGAGCAGCCACGGCATCAAAGAGCATC
This sequence comes from Coturnix japonica, assembly GCF_054131305.1. Lineage (NCBI taxonomy): Eukaryota > Metazoa > Chordata > Aves > Galliformes > Phasianidae > Coturnix > Coturnix japonica. The sequence goes on along the minus strand of NC_140687.1, from coordinate 4,675,781 downwards.
AAAAGGCCCTGAAAAGCATCACAGCCACAGCCAGGAAGCTTGGGGTTTTCATGAGCAGCATCCAGGATGCTAGAGACTATTTGCTGCCATACACAACGGCAGCAGAGCTCTCGCTGCAGGCATCCCAAAGTCAGGCAAAATGGGAACACACCCAGAGCTCAGCCGCACAAACCCCACAGCCAGAGTGTTGTAAGCTGAGCTGCCTTGCAGTTTCTTGCACTCATCCCAATCTCTGCGAATGAAAACTCGGAATTCAGTCAAGGCATTGATTGAGCACGAGCGTGCCTTTATTCAATAGGAGAAAGGAGGGGGTGTGAGGTCTGGAGGAAAGATGGGACTCATCCTCTCTTGTAATCATGAGAGCTGCTCAGAGACCGTGCTGTTGCCCGGAGCCTGGGACTCGTGTCCTGATTCTGTGCCCCCCTGCGAGATGCTCAGCTTCTCCTCGGTGATGCTGACCTGAGCCTGCATGGTGGTGCTGCTGTCGGGGCACTCGGGCTGTGCTTGGGCTGGGCTGCACTGCAGAGACATTGAGTCCAGGCTGGTGCCTGAGGTGTCTGGTGGGCTCAGGTCAGCAGCTTCAGTAGGGATGGGATGAATGAAGGCTTCAACGATGATGACCTTCTTCTCTTGATAGCTGATGTTATACGGAAGGCTTTCATCTGAACTGCAGCATTCTGTGCTTAGTAACAACTCTTCATTGATGGAAGATGCGTCATCGTAACATGCCCTGCGTCTTGGGGATATACAAGGGCTCGGGTCACCTAGGAAGGAGCAGATGTACAGCAGTTAGTGTCGAACGTTCGCAAGATGAACCATGGAGATTCTTGACATTTGGCTATGTAGTGGTGGTGGGCAGAAGCAAATAGGCTTCTAGCAACAGTGTCACTGTCTTGAAAGTGATCCACGTGCAGGTCCAGCTCTTGTGTTGACAAGAGACTCATTTGGGAAAGACAGGGATCAACTGAAGATGCCAGGCACGGGCTTGAACGCCAGAAGGAGGTACAAGCCCACTGAAAGCATGAATTCTACCTGTGTTGCTGACAAGCAGTGTTTTGTAAGCTGGACTTGCACCCTTACCTGCCAGGACCAAGATTTCTGCTTCAGAGGGCTCCCTGGCACTGCTCTGCAGTTGGTGTTTGGCCACAGGGGATGGTTTGCCCAGGCAGAAGCAGGAACACCAACTGCCAGCTGCTGACTCTGCCCTCTTCCTGGGAGAACTCATTCTGCAGAGAAAACAGAGCATGCTGTCAGACGTGGTGCAGGGTGATGGAAGAGCTGCACCGAGCCCTGGCCAAAAGTTGCCTGTTCTGGGCACTGCCTGCTTTCTGCTGAAACACAGCTTAGAAACGCCCTCTGTTTCAAACAGCAGAGGATGCTTCCATTCCTACAGCTCAGCCCTCAAGTCCTGAAGGCTAAATACCTCTCAACGATGTCAAGCAAGGACATGGATCCGGAGAATGTCGGAGGCTCAGGCTGCTTTGCTCTCCCAGGGCTGACCTTCACCAGGGAACAAAGGCCGTTGATGAGCTTGCCCCATTTCTTTGGCTCTGCGCAACAAAACAAAGAAACCAGTTCATTTCAGGCCTGGCTCGGTTGGACGAAGCTGAGCGCAATGCATTCGACAGAGCATGTAACAACGGGAAGAACATTCCCAACAAGGACACGCAAGAATGGATTTTCCCCATCCCTGGAGGTGCCCAAGGAGATTACTGTAGTTCTCTTTCTAAGCTTGCTGAACTTGGGCATAAACAAACCCCCTGAAAGTAACGTTCTGACCCTATTTGACTAACTCGCGTTATCAAATGTAAATTACGCACCTGGCTTTGGCAATGAATTGAGGAGGGAATCGGGAACTTTTCCACTGATGAGTTCCATGCACTCACCAGGGAAAAGCCCAACCTGTAATTAGAACAAAAAGACAGGTGAGCATTAGCCCGAGCCCCGAGCCAAAGGGAAGGTCCACTGACAGTGACACAGGGCAACTGTTTGCATCCAGCAGCCATCCTGTGCAGGCAGAGCAGCTCCAAGCTGAGATTCCCAACTCTACTGAAGTTGTGCTCTCTAGTCAAAAACGTGTGCCTACCTCAAAGCCACGCTTGCCTCTCCACCAGGGGCTCAGCCTGTTGATATGTCCTCATATCAACAATGCTCACCAGATCTCCGACCTGAAAGAGATTGAAACATCAATCCCAGATTCAGCAAATCTGGTAGGAAAACAAAGCAGAAAGGACTGCCCTCTTCTATGCACGACAACACGGAACGCCTGGAACTGCTTACCTCCAGAGAGAGCTCATCTGGCCCCTGGGCGACGTGGCTCTTAATAACATGGGCTGCCGCAAATGCTGGTACGTTTAAAGATGACATAGCACTCACCAGCTGCAGCTTCTGCATGTTATCAGCCTGCAAAACAGAGAACAGGCCGTGGTCAGGAGCTGAGGACAAACCACGAGGATTTCAAGGTGAGGAGCACATCTGCAGAGAAAGCTGCAGCAAATGCGCTCCGTCCTTCTCAGGAGCACTTCAGAAGGAGCTGCACGTCTCATAGCTCTGGAGCAGCACTTCTTCCCCACCCTTCACTACTCCAAGCAGCTCCAACAAACTTCTCAGAAGAAATCCAGGCCAGCACAGACCTGGCAGACCAGAACCAAGTGCAGCTTGTGTGACGGCAGTGCCCACTCCTTGCTTCCACCCTGCTCCAGCAGGTTAAGGAGTCTGAGCCTCACTGGCCTTTGACAACTCAAGACTTTCAGCACCTCATGCCAACATTTCTCACTAAGATACACCTCAGGCATTGAATTCTCTTCTCACTACCTCCTCCCAGTCCTCCCCTAGGAACAGAAACCATTCAGATTCTACAGCAAACACATCTACCCTGCAAGAGCACACTGAACCACCTGCAACAATGAAACATGGTTTTGGAGAGTGGGTTTGAAAACACACCTTTAGACAGCTGTCTCCCTGTAGCCAAAAGGAAACCAAGCAGCAAAAGAAGAGTCCAGCCTGAAATATGCCCATGCTACTAGCCCAGGTTTTTCACAGTCAATGCAGAATCCATCCTGCTCTTGAGTTAACAAATGACCAGTGGGTCTCCCCTTGCTCCACCCCTTCTCCTTCAAAGCCAGAAAAAGAAAGAAAAACAAGTAGAAGAAAACCCAGACGTACCTTTCCACACACAAAGCAGAAAGTGGAACAGCAGTTGTCTCCTTCCTGAGACATGGTGGGGCGCATCCCAGAGGAAGCCCAAGTTCTTTGCTTCTCTCCACAGGGACTTCAAGCACTCTTGGCAAGAGCTGCTTTGGTTCTTTCTTCAATTGCTTCCATCACCAGAATCTCCTTTGGAAAAGGAACCCGAATGAAAGAATCAGCAAATGAAAAAGAATGAGCAATAGCCACTTTACCAGCTTTCTTCTGACACTCAATTTAGACTCTTGACTCGGGCAAGGTCTTAAAATCAGCTGGTTACAAGAACTGTCCCAAAATATATCCAACATCTGTACAGCTGCCGTTATTTCTGACAGCGAGTGTAATCACAGAATCATAGAATGGCCCGGGTTGGAAGGGACCTTAAGGATCATGAAGATCAATCACCTCCCTGTCCCTGCTGGCCATCCCCTCTTCTGATGGAGCCCAGGGGACCATTTGCTCTCTGAGCTGCAAGAGCACGCTGATGGCTCACGTTCTGTTTTTCATCCACCAGGACCCCCAGGTCCTTCTCTGCGGGGCTTCTCTTAAGGACTGCTCCTCCCAGTCTGTAGAAATGCCTGGGATTCCTCCAGCCCAAGTGCAAAACCTTGCACTTTGCTGTGTTCAACCTCATTAGATTCACGTAGGCCAACCTCTCGGTTGAGCTCCCTCTGAATGGCATCCCTTCCTTCCACTGCGTCAGCCGCACCACTCAGCAAACAGCAGAGGGTGCACTCCATTGCATCATTGGTGTCTCTGATAACCATGTAAAAAAGCACTGGTCCCAAGACAGACTCCTGGATGACACCACTTGTTATCGGCCTCCACCTGGACATCAAACCATGAGTCACCACCCTCTGTCCTCTACAAAACCTCTTTGTCTTCTACTCCTGCTGCAGCTGCAATGGCTGCACCAGCATGACTCACGTGTTTGACAATCCTCCAGCTCTGGCCTAGCCATGCACAGCAGCAGTCCGTCTCCCTCCCAGCTCACTCACCAGTGTGCTGCTGTGCCCCCAATTCAGTGCAGCAGCATTGAGAGCAGGCAGCACCCATCACCCTCCTCTAACTCTCTCTGCCAGCTGCGATGAGGACTGACATAGCACGCCCACCCCAGCCCAGCTTTTCTGCTGAGACACCTCCCAGCAACCACCCAGCACCAATCCCAGTTGCTGCAAACTGTCTGAGAGCCTGCTGGAGTGCACTGACAATAACTTTGTGGGCCAAGCATTAAGCACACCAAGCAGAAGGGAAGCATTACTGGACATGGTGCACAGCAGGGGTTAAGACTGGAGGTGGTCAGGGCTGTAGTGACCATGCCCTCCTAGAGTTCCTCATCTGAAGGAATGTGTGCCTGGCAAAAAGCAAAGTCAGGACCCTGAGCTTCAGGAGAGTCAGCTGCAGGCTGTTCAAAGAATTCTTGCATGAGAGACACTGGAAAACTGTTTTTAGGGGTAAAGGAATGGAAAAGAGATGGTAACTTTCTCAGAAAACCTTTCTCAGAGCTGGAGCTCTGAGCTCCATCCCGACCACACGAAACACAGCAGAGGAGGCAGGAAAGCAGCATGGCTGAACCTGCTGGTTACAGGGAGCAACAAGAAGGAAATGGAGAAACAGCGGAAACGGAGACATGCAGCCTGGTCGCTTTGGTGGCCTTCTACAGTGGAGTGACAGCATCAGTAGGGAAAGGAAAAGCAACTGACATCACTCAGCCAGACTTTTGCAAGGCCTTCGATGTTGAGCAAGTTTCCTGTTAGAACTCAGTGTGAACAAATCTACCACTGAGCAACACCCTGAGCCCCCACTCACCTCAGCAGAGGAAAGCCTGCACCCCAGCCTTCCGCCTATTCTGCTCCATTGATGGAAGCACACCGGGCATCATTGCTACTCACCCGACCAATGATGATAGGGGCAGAAAAGGGAATTCCTCTTTACCTTTCAGATGAAAAATTGATGACTGTGTGGAACCTTCCCAGTACCGCTGCGGGGCCTTCCTTTACTTGTATCCTGCTGCTCCGTGTCACAGTGGGAGAGCTGCTCTGGCCTCTCCTCTCAGCCTGTGCCTCCTGCAGTGTGAGCAGCTTTGTGGATAGAGGAGACACCCACACAGACTTGGACCTGGATAGAGAACTGTGCCCTACAACATAGGTACATTTACATCATGCTCTTTTCCTTGTGTGTGAGCAATAGGGAGGTGATCGTCCCTCTCTACTCTGCTCTTGTGAGGCCCCATCTGGAGTACTGTGTCCAGGTGCGGAGCCCTCAGTACAAAAAAGATATGGAGATTTTGGAAAGGGTCCAGAGGAGGGACAGGAAGATGATCAGGGGGCTGGAGCACCTCCCCTATGAGGACAGGCTGAGGGAGTTGGGTTTGTTCAGCCTGGAGAAGAGAAGGTTGCGGGGTGACCTCATTGCAGCCTTTCAGTACCTGAAGGGAACTTACTCCCAGGAGGGGAGTAAACTCTTCGAAAGGGCTGATAATAGCAGGACTAGGGGAAATGGTTTTAAGTTGAAGGAGGGAAGATTTAGGTTGGATGTTAGGGGAAAGTTCTTTACTAGAAGGGTGGTTAGGTCCTGGAACAGGCTGCCCAGTGAGGTTGTGGATGCCCCGTCCTTGGAGGTGTTCAAGACCAGGTTGGACGGGGCCCTGGGCAACCTGATCTAGTAAAGGCGTATGTTTGGTGGCCCTGCTAGGCAGGGGGGTTGGAACTACATGATCCTTGAGGTCCCTTCCAACCCGGGTAATTCTGTGATTCTGTGATTCTGTGGGGTGAAAGCCAATGTCCCCCTTTTGCCTCCAATACAGTAAACACTGCATGAGATATTAAAACTGGTATCCTTTGGCCCAGTGTAGATTGATGGGCTTCTTTAATATTGAGCACCAGTGCACCCTGGATATCCCTTACTCACTTCAAGCTGTTTCAAGTTTACCATCAGTCCGTAGCTGTGTATCCATGGTTGGCACCCTCCTGTCATTCCTGGCAACGTATGGAGTTCCTTGGCAGTTTGCAGCTCAGGGGTTGAGCAGATGGCTTCTTTCTTGGCAGTCCTTAAGGTTCAAAGTCCAGCTGTCATCTCCTATCCCAAATACGTCACTTGCTGCTGAGTTATTTGTGCTTTCTGTAAACCAAGAAACTCAGCAAACTCTCAGTCTATTGTACACAGTCCTTTTTTTGCTGTGGCACCCACGTGCTCCAGTAAAGTTCCACCCTAGGATGGAGGATCCCAGGTCTCAGGCTCACGAGTTGACCAGTTCTCAACAATCATTTAGCTGTTCTCACAACCCTGGGTAACACTGTCCAGGTTCACTGAGTCTCTTCTCCCTCTATTAGGGAGAACAGATACACGCAAGTACTCGTATGCTATCATGAGGAATTCAGTAGGTTACATTTAATTTAGAAGCATGATGCAATCAAAAGCTCGCTTAAATAAAAGCATACCCTTTTCTTTCACTCAAAATAATAGCCCAGAAAAAAATAAAAACAAAACAAAACTCTCATCATAATTGTTAAAGAAATTATCTACTAAATCTCGATGGAGAGTGGAGACACATGCTAGTTTTAGGAACACAGCACTTATCTCATTATCTGAATGCATCTCAAGGCATGCTCCTTGTGAAACTGTGAGAACTTCTATCATTAACAGACGTGTACCATGCCCTGATATATGGTTAAACCGCTTGCAGTGCACTGTCAGATGTACAGGATGGCAGCTGTATGTGCTGTGACCAAATAAACCCCACACTGAAACCTTTCAGAATTTTAGGACCTACAAGTACTGCATTCATATTAAAAGTAAAAAATTCCTAAGCTACACATGTTCTAGGTTTCCATTTGTTAGATACAACATACCTTTGGAAGTAGGCGCCTAAAAAGATATGCCTTCTACTTGCTTCTCTGTCTGGCTCTTCGAAAAGAAGGCCTTTGGAGCAGGAAATGCAAAGGGCAGCTCATTTCTTAACACTGACTCTGCATCAACATTCTCTGTGTTTGCACGCTTCTTAGATGCCACTTTTCTTGTCACTGGAGTTGACAGTGTGAATTCCATATCACCCAGTTGAGTATCATGCCTCGAATGGTGCCAGAGACGGAACAAAAGGTTTTCTGATCACAGCCGGAGAAGTTACTGTCAAAGAAATTCTAACAGCTGAGAAGGTCAGACACAATGCTTATAAAAATATCATACATTATTTGGCTATTGAACAAAACAGTTGAAAACTCTGATTCTCTCCTAGAATAAGTTCGTTTCTTATAGACTGTCAAACACCGTTTTTTTATTTGTTCATCTCAATTCTCCATTGAGGATTAACCCTCACCAGCTTATCTAAACATAAATATGAACTATCACTTGGTTTAGTTAAAAATTTGAATAATATCACAGTGGATTTTGTTGTCCAACACAGTAAGATTGAATTTCTTTCGGTACCTTTCAACCTCTGCCTACCTCCAGCCTAACTCCAGAATCTTATTAACTGTGCCTTATCGCTTCCCATTGTGTTTTAAAATCCTCACTGACTCCTTTACTTGTTCCCTTGCTTGCTGTTTCTGTGCAAACCAAACACTGGAGTTAGGGATCACGTCAAACCAACCATGGCCTACAGGTAGAAGGCAACAAAATTTATGCTTAACATACTTCTTTGCTCTATCTTTATCTTCCTTTGGTCAAGGTCCACTAGATACTTAAATATGGAGTAAGCACTAGATACAATGAGAAGCAGATTTCTAGATTAAGAGCTGTATTTTTTCTGTAAGAAACTAGCTGTACATCTTCACACACCTGCTTTGTTTTCTGAGTATTTAGATCGAGTGGAGATTCTTCAAACACTGAAGCTACATCAGAAAATTCCATGGATCCAAACGCATCTGGCACATGGCTGCAGTCTGGCACATCTTCATATGCCAGAGCCTTTTCAGACAGAAATGTTCCACCGAGATTCTTTTGCAGAATTAGAAGGAAGATTTCATCAGAAGATTTCACCACTAAAGTCTAAATAAGATTGGTTTGCAAGTTCCAAACTATGGCTAACAGCTAATGGAAGTCCACAGGCCAGCAGCAACAACTTTTATATTATGTTCTTAATATTCTAATTGTTGATATGACGTTCATATAAAGAGCAGAAGGGAAATTACTCTTAGAGCTCAAGTCATCTTTCACAGCCTGCGTCAACAAGAGCAGCACCTCATAGCCTTTGGTTTCAAGACCTGGACCACAAGCTAGCTAATGATTTTACACAGAATTCCAGAGTTCAAGTCACTGTTTACATTAGGGCTGAAATTGTACTGAAAGCCTTCAAGTTCATCACACTTAATTATCACTGGCACCACACATAACTCCACGTTACATATGTGATCACACGCAACCTGGCAACTTCAGACAATTCCCAAAGCACTCCACTTGCACTTGGCTACTAAAGTACAGAAAAAGGAATTAACATCAGTAATAGCTGCAGTCAAAACCATCTAAGAATCCAAGTCTCCAGGAAACAAGGAAAGCAAATCCTCTCCAGGACTGTGTTCTAAAAGGAAACAGATCAGAAAGGTGAGTTCTTCCCCCCTTTGACCACCCACTCATGTAACGTCCATGTCATTTCTAAGTATGCTGCCCAGACCAAGACTGAGGATGCTTCAGAAGAAGACCTTCCCTGCTAAGCCAAACAGAACAAGTAAGGTACCAAAATATGTAGAGCCAAACGAGGAAAGGTGCTCTAAGAAGGTAAGCATCACAAGAGACCAACAGGAATACTTACACAATCCAAACAATGCACAGTTTCTGTTCCACAAGCTGCCAAGAGGAATGTGTGCAGTACTCACAGCGCACCATGTACACTGCTTACTGCAGTCATACTGCTTCGTAGGACCAGCCCAACTTACTAAAACACTTTAATGAGCAATCCGAACTGTCTGGATCAGCACGGTTCACTTGGAAGGGACCTTCACAGATAAACCTGAAGAGGTGAGGCGACTGCACTATCTAAACCTTAAAGCATATAGGACCTTAAAGCATAAGCTTAAAGCACAGAAGCATGACCAGCAGGTCGAGGGAGGTGGTGCTGCCCCTCCACACTCCTCTCATTGAAACCCCATCTGGAGCACTGCACGCAGTTCTGGAGCCCTCAACACAAGAAGGACTTGGAGATGTTCAGGCAGGTCCAGAGGAGGGCCATGAAGGTGATCAGAGAGGGCTGAAAGCACCTCTACTATGTGCACAGGCTGAGAGAGATGGGGCTCTTCAGCCTGGAGAAGACTCCAAGGAGACCTTAGAGTGGCCTTCCAGTATCTGAAGAGGGCCTACAGGGAAGGCTGGGGAGGGACTTTTCATAAGGGCAGGTAGCAACAGAATGAGGGGAAATGGCTTTACATGGGAAGAAGGTAGATTAGGATTGGATATTAGGAAGAAATGCTTTACTGTGGGTGTGGTGAGACACTGGAGCAGGTTGCCCAGCAAGGCTCCAATATGATTGCTTTGCAAGTTCCAAACTATGGCTAACAGCTAATGGAAGTCCTCAGTCCAGCAGCACAAAATTTTATATTATCTTCTTAATATTCTAATTGTGGATTTGACGTTCATATAAAGAGCAGAAGGGAAATTACTCTTAGAGCTCAAGTCATCTTTCACAGCCTGCGTCAACAAGAGCAGCACCTCACAGCCTTTGGTTTGAAGACCCGGACCACAAGCTAGCTAATGATTTTACACAGAATTCCAGAGTTCAAGTCATTGTTTATGCTAGGGCTGCAATTCTACTGAAAGCCTTCCAGTTCATCACACTTCATTATCAATGGCACCACAGATACCTCACAAAGAAGCATTATGACACCACAAAGGGGCATTATGACGTCAGAAAGGGCATTATGACATCACAAAGGGCATTATGAATCACAAAGGAGCATTATGACATCACAAAGGAGCATTATGACGTCTCAAAGGGCATTATGACGTCACAAAGGGCGTTATGACGTCACAAAGTAGCATTATGACATCACAAAGGGGAATTATGACGTCAAAAAGGGTCATTATGACGTCTGAAAGGGGCATTATGATGTCACAAAGGGGTGTTATGACATCACAAAGGGGTATTGTGACATCACAAAAGAGCATTAAGACATCACAAAGGGGAATTAAGACGTCACAAAGGGCATTATGACGTCACAAAGAGGCATTATCACGTCACAAAGAGGCATTATGAAAACAAAGGAGCCTTATGACGTCTCAAATGGCATTATGACATCACAAAGGGCATTATGACGTCACAAAGGGGCATTAAGACATCACAATGGGTCATTATGACGTCAGAAAGGGGCATTATGGCATCAGAAAGGTGCATTATGATGTCACAAAGGGTGTTATGATGTCACAAAGGGGCATTATGATGTCACAAAGGGGCGCTGGGAAAAGATCTCTGTGTGGAGATTGCTTCTACTAGAGGTAGTTCTATAAGACTGTTATATAGAGCTGTGCAGGGGCTGTAAATCTGTCTGCAGAGGGTGATGATCAGTTCCAAGTGTCTGCAGTCAATGCTCATGGACAGAGCCCATCCAACCTGGCCTTGAATGCCTGCAGGCCTTGAATGGGGCATCCACAGCCTCCTTGGGCAACCTGTTCCAGTGTGTCACCACCCTCTGAGCAAAAAACATCTACCTAAGATCCAACCTATACCTCCCCAGTCTCAGTTTTAAACCATTCCCCCTTGTCCTATCATTATCCACCCTCATAAACAGCCATTCCCCCTCCTGTTTATACGCTCCCTTCAAGTACTCAAAGGCCACAATGAGGTCTCCCCACAGCCTTCCATTCTCCAGGCTAAACAAGCCCAGATCCCTCCACCTTTCCTCATAGGAGAGCTGCTCCAGCCCTCTGATCATCACAGTGGCCCTCCTCTGGACCCCCCCCAACAGCTCCACATCCTTCCCAGGCCTGGACACAGTGCTGCAAATATGGCCTCACAAGAGCTGAGCAGGAGTGGACAATCACCTCCCTCTCCTGCTGGCCACCCCTTTTTCAGTGCAGCCCAGAACACACATGGATCTATCTTTTCCATACGGATATTCCCATCTGTGTACATATATATACCACACCTACACCCCCACAATCTGCTACAACTCCATAGAATTTTCAAGGTTGGAAAAGACCTGGATGATCTTATGATCTTATGATCTCAGATCTTATGATCTGGATGATCTTATGATCATCCAGTCCAACCATCACCAATACTTCCCAGTTAAATCACATCCCTCAACACAACACCCAAACTTTTTGTGAACTTCCCAGGGTTGGTGACTCTACATGAGAGAAAAGGGCACTCAGATAAGGGATTCTGCATTTGCTATTAGCAGAGGTGGGATGAGACCGAGCACTGCCCCAGCTCCTGGGATAATGCAGAAGGGCTGAGACCTTCCAGCTGCTTCCACCCAGGGTCACACAGCAAAGCCGACCCTGCAGGAGTCTGCATCATTCTTTGCATGGCATTGCTAAGAGGAAGATCCCCCCCCTACCCTTGGCTCTACACTGCAGCTGCTGTCTGCCATCTGTAAAGCCACCACAGCTCTCCTACTGGAGTTCCCATCTGCACAGTGACAGCTTGGTTTCTTCTTACTGTCAAAGCAGCCACAGCCTCAGTGCTTCTCAAATCTCCCCTTTTCAGCTGATTTCCTCTTTCTTGTGGCTGGGCAATTCCTCCCTCTCACAGTCATCCCTCTGCCCCACTCTGTGCCCACAGACCCAGAGAGGGCACACAGAGCCAGCCCTGTCCCAGCTGCTGCTGCTTCACATCTGACAGTCTCAGGAGCTGAGATCCAGGCCGAGACAGCAATGCCCAGACATGGTTTGTAGGACGTTTGTGATAGGAAATAGGGAGGCTTGTGATTAAACCTGCCCCCTAAGGAGGAAGGCAATGCTGCCTGCAGCCCCAGCAGGCATTACAAAACATCCCCATTTACAGGAGGGTTTTAAATAGCACAATTCAGGAACTACAACTGCACAAATTCCCGCATGCCCTGGAATAAGTTTGGGAATGGACATGGTTCTACCACCTGTGCAATGCCATAGAAATAACAACCATCCACCTGTAAACCTCCATCCTCTCCCCTGCTGCACAAAGGGAAGCTCAACAGCAGTGCACAAATGTCCCAGCAATGTCTGAGCACTGCTCTGTGCATCCCAACCTGCTCATCCCATCCACTCCTGGCTGGGCAGCAGGATTGGGGTGGCACATTGCAATGGGCACAGAGGAACATGGAAGCCCCACACATGTGAGGAAGGGGCTGGCTGTGCTCCACACTCACGTTATCAGACGTGATTTGCCCTTCTGTGGGGAGCCTCTGCTCTTTCCCAGCTCATCCTCCAGCGTCTGGGACTCCAGGATCTCATTCAGGCTGTTGTTGGCTGCGGGGCAGCTCCATGAAGAGCCTCCCCTCCACCGACCGGCACACAACAGCCGCTCCCGCGCACTGCGGCTCAGCCAATCGGAGCCGGCGGAGCTGCCGCTGCCCGATGGGACCCCCCCCCCCACATATTGACCCCCCAGACGAGGAAGAGGAGGAGGAGAGCGACGAGGAGCTGCCGCAGGAGCTGACGTTGGGGCGGGGGGGCAACGCGGGGGGGGGGGTCGGCAGTGGGGGGTGGGGGAGGGGGTGGGGCAGCATTACCCCCGGACCCCGTGGACCCCCCCAAGCCAAAGTGCTGCTCTCCGACCCCCGCGGGCTCTTTGTGCAGCCGCTGCCCTCCAGTTATAGGACCCCCCCCCCCATATTGCGCTTTGCTCACCCCCACCTCCGGAACCCCCCCCACTCACCACATCGCCCCCTCCCCCCCCGGGTGGGGTTATGGGGGGTGGGGTGGGGTCGACGATGTGCCGTAAGCCGCGCCGGGGTCGTGTGACAAACCCCCCCCCCATCAAGATGAATGGGGCGCTGTCGGGGGGGGGCTCAGCCGTAAGGATAAAGCGGGGGGGTTAATGACGGGGGGGGGCAGTGCTATAGGGAACGCAACTAATCTAAGCCCCCCCCCCCCACATTAACACCCCATTGTGTGTGGGGGTGGTGGGGGTGGGGCACACAATAACCCCCCCAAAGGCCAAACAGCCCCAACACCCCCCCTCAAAGCCGCTGACTTACGCTGTGCCCCCCCTGCATGAAGGGCCCCCCCCCATCGATTGAGCCCCCCCCAATCCCATCTATAGTTGAGAGCTATGCTTTTTGTAACCCCCCCCTTTTAAAGCCCCCCCCCCCCACAATGTTGTGCACGATGTGCTGCCCCCCATGAGCCCCTGACCCCCCCCCTTAAAAGATGGGGTGGGGGGGGTGGTCTCGGACCCCCCCTCCTTTAAACGATGGGGTGGGGGGGCGGATTGTCACTGCCCCCCAACACCAAAATGGACACCCCCCTTTTAAAGGATGGGGTGGGGATGGGGGGGTGGGGGGTGAAGGTGATCTCGGCCGCCCCCCATTAAAACGGACCCCCCACCCCTTTAAAGGATGGGTGGGGGTCGGTTACGGGCCCCCCCGGCGCTGTGTGTGTATGTGCCCCCCCCCGTTTTGCTCCCCCCGTGGCGCAGTGTGCTGGGAAAGGATCTCTGTGTGGAGATTGCTTCTACTAGAGGTAGTTCTATAAGACTGTTATATAGAGCTGTGCAGGGCCTGTAAAGAGAGTTGAGGGGGACTCTAGTGGGCATATGGGGCTGTGGTGGGCAATAGGAGGACTAGGGGCTCTAGGGGGCTCTGAGGGTGTGTAGGGGTTGTGGATCAGGTTGGATCTTAGGAAGATGTTTTTCACTCAGAGGGTGGTGACGCACTGGAACAGGTTGCCCAAGGAGGCTGTGGATGCCCCATCCCTGCAGGCATTCAAGGCCAGGCTGGATGTGGCTCTGGGCAGCCTGGTCTGGTGGATGGCGTCCCTGCACATAGCAGGGGGTTGGAACTGGATGATCTTTGGGATCCTTTTCAACCCAGGCCATTCTATGACTGTACAGTTCCATAGTGGAACAAATATAATATGCTAACTATGTAAAACATGGAGTCAGACCTGTGTGATTTGTCCACACCAGGAGGTGATTAGAAAACAATTTGTAAGCTACAAAGCTGCTTGCTGGAAAGGAAAAGAAAATAAAACTACAAGAAAAAGGGAAATCATTTCTTCCTGAAAATAGGAAGAATTATAGATCTGACATGAAATTTCAGTGAAGCTCCTGATTTTATGAAGCTATTCCCATTATTTTCTTGGTGCTGTGTTTCCCAAATGAGTGGTTTCTGGCTCTGCTGCAGCACCAGTCTGCATGTGAACATCAACTCTGTTCACCATCTGGGAAGATTAGGACTTCCCTTCTCCTACCAGCACCACTGAATTACAGTTACTCAGTGGTTAAACAAAGGAATCCTTAAAGAAGGGTTTACAGCTGTCCTGTTGTCTGAAGTGCTTGGGGCATTCTGATGCTATTAAGCTCTATGTATTAACAAGTTAAAAAAGAAAAGGTAGGCATCTGATTGTTGTGACAGTTTCTAAGCGATTTGGAAAGCTGTACCACCCAACCACTCCTTCTATTTGATGGAGGTGACAAAGCTCAGTTTAATTTCTGACTGCTGTTTAAATTCTGAAGCTCGAGCTGGTTCCTGGAGCAGAAAAAGCTCGGAAGCTGTCCCTCCTACAAGCAGGCACCTCTGAGCAAAATATGACATCTCAGTTTCTGATGGTAAGGTCAGGAGATCTGATTCCAGCATCTAGCTTTTGGCTTAATACTGTGTTAGTGGGACCTTTGGCATCTAGCACTTAATGATCTTGAAGGTTTCTTCCAACCCAAGCCCTCCCATGATCCTATGATTCTGTGATTTCATTCAGGTTTATTGAGATGAGTTCTCCTGAATGTGCTGTTCTCCATATGATTATAATTGGAGTCCAGATGGGTGACTGAAACCAGACACCAAACTTTCTGATGGCCAAAATTAAATGAAATCAATCCTTTACTGTGTCAGTAGTCTGTAACTAGAGCCCATCAGGTAATTCCCAGCCTCCTGCCTGTATCAGTGGCTGCACACAGTGAAAAAGTCTGATGGGATTTTAACCTCTAAAATGTTCCAAAGCAACCAGAGGGTGAATATATTCACTATGTAAATACCTGCAGGAATAAGCTTGTCATGTATGTCCTCAGGTACCACAGTAGTTAATGGTGGGACTCAGTAGGTCATGCTGAAAGTTGAGTCTGCTGATTTTGAAGGTCTTTTGAAGGTCTTTTCCAGCCTACATGACCTTATGCTAATATTTCTGAAATTTATTTCTGTTCAGCTCCCAGAAAACCTCCCACCCAGCCCCCAACTGACCCCGTGGTGAAAAATAAAACAGAAACCTCAGTGACGCTGGCATGGTCCCCTCCGAAGATGCACCGCCCCATTCCAGTCGATGGCTACATTGTGGAATGCAAGAAACTAACTGGCTTCACCTGGGTGAGGTGCCACGAGTCTCATGTCCCCGTCCCAGAGTTCACGGTGAGCAATCTGTCTGAAGAGGCTGATGATCAGTTCCGAGTGTCTGCAGTCAATGCGCATGGACAGAGCCCGTCTCTGGAATTCCCAGGGAGCGTGCACCTTGGTAAGCACAAAAACCCCAATGGAAATGGGTCAGTGTGTGCTGAGCAGCTGTGTTGGTTCCCTAAAGATGCTTCCTTTGACTTTAAGGTTAGCAGTGCATTAACACACCAAAGGCTTTCCTTTATTCCTAGTTCTCCTATCTCCTATCAACCTCCAGCTACCACTAAAGTGATACGAGTTGTTTCTGTGACAGAGACATGAATATCCTTATCTTTTGATATCTCACATGTGCAAGAGGCAGAACTTTCTGTAACAGATCTTAAGCACAGAAGTGCTTCTTCTAGCACTCATGCAAAGGGAGAAGTAGAAATGTACCTATGATTTAATCTTCCATCTCTAAATGAGATACCAGACTTGCATCTAAAGAGCATTAAGACATACATGTTCTTCCTCAGACCCAGTCCTGGCTGTGAAATCCCCCCTAACAACTGGTGAAGCTGTACCTGGAGGGGATGCCATGTTTACTATTGACCTTACAACAACGTGCAAGCATGCCAGCTGATGAATGTCTGCAGTTCACAGCTATTGGCCAGTGCATTCAGTCACCAGGTTTACCACTGCATGACCATAGAGCAGTACTTTCAGCTGCAGGTTCAGACAGCCTTTCTGATTGCACTGGAATAGTTTAGAAGTAGGGGAGCAATCATTCCAATAATATCTCTATCAATCAGCTTTGCATGACAAAGTAGAACAAATAAACATTCATGATGGGAGGACCTGTTTGTCATTGGGTGGAAACCTCTGCAGAAGCATGTTTAGAGCATTATTAATCAGTAGAAGGAGATGTTTGGTTGATTTTTACTTAGTAAATCCAGCAAGAAGACCAAATGAAATATCGTGAATTGCTCAGCACTGACACAATGATGAGTGCAGGAACAGAAGGTGATACTTTTTCAGAGATGTTGCAGCAAACATTGACCACGTTAGCCTGATATCAATTGAAATAACGAGGCCTTTGCTCCTGACAGGTGCTGCAGTGAGATTTACCAAGAAGAGCAAAGATGTAGAAAAGATCTGCGCTTGGCTGCGTGAGGAAGCCAAACTGCAGGCTGAGCTTTCAGACACAGGCGCTACTGTGGAGTGGATGAAGGATGGGAAGGAGCTCAAGGCCAGTGAAAATTATGAACTGCAAATTGTGGGGAAGAAACACACCCTGAAAATTCACAACGACTCAATGGATGATGCTGCAAGTTATCAGTGCATCTGTGAGGGGGATAAAATGCTCTATCAGCTTTCAGTGAAAGGTATGTGACAGTCTGGGCTGTCCTCTTCCTGCCCAGGGCCAGCAGACTGCATTCACCTGACTCCCCGACAGTCCAGCTGTTGTCAGACAGCATCTGGGGTGTTTTCAGTGGCTGTTTTGACTTGAACTGGCCAATCTGCTTTGTAGAGCCATTTGATTTCTGTGTTCTGTCCTGTGATTCGTCCCTAAGATATAGAGGAAATCAAGGGAAAGACAGGAAAAAGAGCATCCAGCCTTCCTGCTCTTCTGTCAGGGTGG
This sequence comes from Coturnix japonica, assembly GCF_054131305.1. Classification (NCBI taxonomy): domain Eukaryota; kingdom Metazoa; phylum Chordata; class Aves; order Galliformes; family Phasianidae; genus Coturnix; species Coturnix japonica. The sequence goes on along the minus strand of NC_140687.1, from coordinate 4,658,522 downwards.
CCACAAGAGATGATGTCAACATCTCTTTTTGTAGCAGTGATCCCAAATGTAGAAAACACCTGTGAAGAGTCACAGGGACTAAATTGATGGAGAGCAGAACTTCCTGCCAAGGCTTGTCAGCTAGTCTTAATTTTGCTTTTCTTCTCTCTCTTTGTCATGTTAGCATAATATTTCATACTGGCAGGTCTGCCCATAGAATTAACTGGCACAGGCTGCCCAGGTAGGTGGTGGGATCCCTGGAGGTGTTCAGGAGCTGTCGAGATGTGGCCCTGATGGATGTTATCAGGGGGCATGGTGGGGTGGGTTGGGGTTGGAATCAAAGGAGGACCCCCATGTATTTCATCGGGAAGCACTACTGGTAATAAGACCTTTGGAGCAAATCCTGGTAGGGCCACGCTCGGCTGGTCCAGTCTGGAGGCTGTTTCTCCTTACTGCAGTATCTGCAGTGAAAACCAGCAGCTGCTTTTGTGTGGTTGGGCTCACATCCAGCAGTGTTGACGGGACTACAATGATAAGAGACAGTTCCTGAAAAAATGAATGAAATTTGACTGTATGATAGGATGGAGTTAAATGTATTGACAGGATCTCAGTCATCCCAGTGTCCATCAGCTGGCTCTCGAGCTCCTAAATACAGGCATTCTGTAGAACGTTGTTGAATTTGTATTATACATGCGTGTTCTTGGAACTGCAGAACAAATGCATGCATAATCCAGACTTTGATTTTAGCAGCTCTGACTGCGCTGTCTCAACAGACCCAACTCAGTTGTGTGCGCTGTTTTGAAATGATATGTTAACAAGAAGTTGGAAAACAAGCTCAATTACCCTCAGTAAAATAGGACCGTGGACTTAGGCTTGAACTTTTGGCTAAGACAGTGGTGAGATTTTGAATCTTTGAAGTCAATTATTCCACTGTGTGTTAATAAGGGCCAGTTTTATCATCTAACTTTTGCACTCCAATTAATTTCCATAAAGGAATTCTTTTTTTTCTTTTTTCTTTTCAGTCCTAAGTGATATCTCTATCTTTTAGGCTTGATTTGTTTGCCAGGGGGTTACAGTGCAGTAATAGATACCCCCTCCATTGATTTCCTTCTAGTTTGCTTGTTCCAATTCTTTCCTCAGTTTTCCTATTTTAGACATTTTCTTGAAGCCTTGGGCTTCTTCCTTTGGCTCTGTCCCCTGTACAGTGTACGTCCTTCAACTTGTGGAGATAAGGTAATCTGGTATGTGGTTTATAAAAGCTGCCAATTTGCCAGCTTCTGAATTAGAATCTAGCAATTAGAACTAGGATTAAACGTGCACGTTTGATCTTATGATAAATGAATGCCTCATGGTCACCAATGTCCCTGCAGTTCTTTACCATCATATGTATTTTGTGTCTTCATATTTTGTTTCAGCACTGGCAAACTTCGTAATCAAAGAGACAAGTGGAGGAGTGTCATGGTTTTGTAATTTTGCTATCAGTATCAGTATTCCACATCATAACATCATGTAAAGTATGGATACTTCTATTGAATGTGCAGTCCACAGAAGAAGACTACATATCCCATAGAACAACAGGGTTAATGATAAGTCACGGGACCAGGACGCTGTATAATCTCGTTCCCAGGCTGGAGTGCCCTCCTTCTTCTCTCGAACTTCTCGGAGAGTGGGAAGCGTTCCAGCCGTGTCGCCTAGAGTTCACAGTAGGCCTCTCGGTTTTCGGGGACTCTCTCTCTCTGTTTCGTTCAATTTGTTAGCCTCAATTATATTATATTGTGTTATCTTGTATTTCGGTATCATATTTAGTAAAATAAGTTTTTCCTCCTTAGATTGTCGCTGTTTTATCCCACTCCCTTTTTTCCCCCTCCTTTCCGGGCCCCGGGAGGGGGGCCCACGGGGTGGCTTCCCCTGTCACGGGCATAGGTAAATCTAAGTAACCCGTGACAGATTTTTGGTGGAGAATGCGGGCATAGAGCTTTTTAGCTTTTAGAACAACTCTCTCTTTACTCTTAAAGAGCTTCGTTAGGGGAGTGTTATCTTTTCGTAGCTGCTCACTGAGAACGTGACCTTGAAATACCAGACAAATTGTCAACATTAAGGGCTGCTGTACATTCTCAGCACTGCTATCTAACTTTTGTGTAGAAAACAAAGGGATTTCTTTCTCCCTTAGAGCAAAGCTAGCTAGCTCTGACTTTTACAGAGCCTGCCAGCTATGAATCCACTCTTCATCCCAGTTGCTCTGTTTAAGGGATTGAAAGCAATTATGATCTTCTTAAAGTATTGGTCAACTATTAACACCATAATTTGGTGTTGTGGAATTGTGCAGGTATATAGCCTAATAAGGTGGATACTGATGGAGACACCTGCCTGGTACTTTTATGAGATGTGGTATGGTCAGAATTTTGGCACCTACATCCCAGATGGAATTGTGAATCTTACAAACACTTGCATCCCAGATGGAATTGCGAATCTTACAAGTACTTGCATCCCAGATGGAACAGGCAATTTTACAAACACCACCATGTTTAATTCATTGTACAGGCTAAAAAAACCCTTTTTATTTAGGTTGTACTCTCAGATTTCCACACGCCTTTCAATTACTGAGATAGGGTTCATACTTGCATCCATGTTATCACTATTAATGAATGCATATATGTTCCTATGCATTCGTTCTATGCGGAAGTCTCCTCCAGAACCAGAGAATGATGACTGGCAGGGAATATGGAAAGGTTTAGGAAAAGTCTTAGAAGCATGGGGACCCGCAGTGTCATGGGATTTCACTCTTGAACACCTAAGAGACCCTAAGAAATTAAGTGAGTATTTGGGTCAGAGATCTAAGGAGGTAAACCTTATGTGGGGTTTGGCTTATGCATACCGTGCTTTGTATCATACTATTCTGGAGAGAGAGAGTTTCCGATCTGAGATTCAAGCCCAAGTTAATTCTGATCAGTCACAGGAGGCATCAGTAGCAATATCAGTTGCCCCTGTGGAAGGCAAGAAATGGAAACGGGTGTCCACGCGTCTAGAACGAAAAGAAGGAGAAGCACAGGGGGGGGCTGCAGAAGACCCAGGTGCCGGGCATGGAGCAGTACCGAAAAAAGCAAAGGCAAAAACCAAGAGGCATGAAGAAGAGACTGATGATGAGGAGGAAATCACCTATTGTCGACCTCTGAAGCTGACTGAAATCCAAGGCTCAAGAAAGGAGTTCACACGGCGTCAAGATGAAGGTATCCTTGCTTGGTTGCTTCGCTGCTGGGACAACGGGGCCAACAGCTTGTCTCTAGATGGTAATGAAGCTCGCCAACTAGGAAACATTGCCCAAGATGCAGGTATCGACAGAGGGATTAGCAGATGTTCGGATGGAGCTGCCACTCTCTGGTTGCGGCTGTTAGAAGCCGTGAGAGAAAGGTACCCCTATAAGGATGCTTTGAAGCCTAAATTTGATAGTTGGAATACCGTCCAAAAAGGTATTCAGCGCCTGAGGGAATTGGCCATGGCAAAAATGTTGTACAGCCCTGATCCAAGTGAACTTGACCCTGAGAGAGTGAGGGCCGATCCTGACATGTGGCAGAAAATCACAAGTACAGCACCAGAGAGAATGGCACAGTCATTGGTAACAGGTTCTAAAGGGTTCGTGGACAGATGGCCCCGAGTTGTTGAGCTGATTATAATGCTTCAAACCACCGATCAGCAGCTCCCTCAACTGCATGCCGCAGTTTCTGCCATCTCACGGCTAGAAAACCGAGTAGATGAAATGTGCAAGAAATTGTTTCCATCAACTAATCATAATGATGATCCCGTAATAGTATCAGAAACAACTGATGAAGGTCAATCCTCGTACGGGCCACCAGGTCTAATGAAGGATCTGATCAAAGTATTCCAGTCCTACTCCTCACCTGCATCATCAAAAGTCTCAGCTGTTAAACGCACACGCTTCCCAGCTCGAGCAAAGAACAACAGTACGATTGCACCGCGTGTTTCCATGTGGCGCTACCTACGTGACCGTGGAGAAGACATGAGGAAGTGGCATGATCAGCCCACGTCTGCACTACGAGCACGGGTGAAAGAACTACTAGACATACCAACCACCAGTGGAGTTGCTCCAGTCATCACAGGTAACCAATAGAGGGGCCCTGCCCTCAGTCAGGGGAGGGAAAGGGATAATAGAGTTTATTGGACTGTGTGGATTCGATGGCCTGGCACATCAGAACCACAGGAATATAAGGCGCTGGTGGATACCGGTGCACAGTGCACCCTAATGCCCTCCAGTCATGAAGGGACAGAATCAATCCATATTTCTGGAGTGACTGGGGGCTCTCAAGAATTGACTGTGCTGGAGGCTGAAATAAGCCTCACTGGCAAAGACTGGCAAAAACATCCTATTGTGACTGGCCCAGGGGCTCCATGTATACTGGGTATTGATTACCTCAGAAGGGGGCATTTCAAGGATCCTAAGGGGTATCGATGGGCCTTTGGGATAGCTGCTGTAGATATGGACAACATTAAGCAGCTGTCTGTTTTGCCTGGCCTGTCAGAGGACCCGTCTGTTGTGGGGCTGCTACGAGTAAAAGAGCAGCAGGTACCGATTGCTACAAAGACAGTGCACAGACGGCAGTATCGCACCAACAGGGATTCCTTGCTCCCCATTCATGATTTGATTCGCCAGTTGGAGAATCAGGGAGTGATCAGTAAAACTCACTCACCTTTTAACAGTCCCATATGGCCAGTGCGTAAAGCCAGTGGAGAATGGAGGCTGACAGTAGACTACCGTGGCCTGAATGAGGTCACACCCCCATTGAGCGCTGCTGTGCCGGACATGTTGGAACTCCAGTACGAGCTGGAGTCAAAAGCAGCCAAATGGTATGCCACCATTGACATTGCCAATGCCTTCTTCTCTATTCCTTTGGCTGCAGAATGTAAGCCACAGTTTGCCTTCACCTGGAGGGGCATTCAGTATACTTGGAACCGTTTGCCCCAGGGGTGGAAACACAGCCCAACCATTTGCCATGGGTTGGTCCAAACTGTACTGGAACAAGGTGGTGCTCCTGAACACCTGCAGTACATTGATGACATTGTTGTGTGGGGTGATACAGCAGAAGAGGTTTTCACAAAAGGAGAGCAGATCATGCAAATTCTTCTACAAGCCGGCTTTGCTATTAAGCGAAGCAAAGTAAAAGGACCTGCCCAGGAAATTCAGTTCTTAGGTATAAAGTGGCAGGATGGACGTCGTCACATCCCAACAGATGTGATCGACAAAATCACTGCCATGTCTCCACCAACTAGCAAGAAAGAGACACAATCTTTCCTGGGTGCAGTAGGCTTTTGGAGGATGCACATTCCAAACTACAGCCTCATTGTAAGCCCCCTTTATCAGGTGACGCGGAAGAAGAACGATTTTGCATGGGGCCCTGAGCAGCAGCAGGCTTTTGAACAGATTAAACAAGAGATAGCCCGAGCTGTAGCTCCGGGGCCAGTACGGACTGGACAGGATGTAAAGAACATCCTCTATACTGCTGCTGGAGAGAAAGGCCCCACTTGGAGTTTGTGGCAAAGAGCCTCAGGAGAGACCCGAGGCCGACCCCTGGGATTCTGGAGTCGATCATATAAGGGGTCTGAAGAGTGCTACACTCCAACTGAGAAGGAGATCTTAGCCGCGTATGAGGGGGTTCGGGCTGCTTCCGAAGTAGTCGGGACTGAAACACAGCTCCTTTTGGCACCTCGACTCCCAGTGCTGAACTGGATGTTCAAAGGACAGGTTCCCTCCACTCATCATGCTACCGATGTCACCTGGAGCAAGTGGATTACGCTGATTACACAGCGAGCGCGAATGGGAAACCTCAATCGTCCAGGAATCCTAGAGGTAATCATGGACTGGCCTGAAGATAAAAGGTTTGGAACATCACCAGCAGAAGAGGTATCACGTGCTAAAGAGGCCCCACCATACAACGAATTACCAGAAAATGAAAAGAAATATGCCCTATTCACAGACGGATCATGTCGCATTGTAGGGAAGCATCGCAAATGGAAAGCTGCTGTGTGGAGCCCCACACGACAGGTTGCAGAGGCCACCGAAGGTAAGGGAGAATCAAGTCAGTTTGCAGAGGTAAAAGCTGTCCAGCTGGCCTTAGATGTTGCTGAACGGGAGAGGTGGCCAATGCTGTATCTTTATACTGACTCATGGATGGTGGCAAATGCCTTATGGGGGTGGTTACAGAGGTGGGAACAAAACAACTGGCAACGGAAGGATAAATCTGTTTGGGCCGCTGAATTATGGAAGGACATTGCTGCCCGAACAAAGAATATGGTTGTAAAGGTGCGTCATGTGGATGCACATGTGCCCAAAAGTCGGGCTACTGAAGAACAACAAAACAACCATCAGGTAGATAAAGCTGCCAAAATTGAGGTGGCTCAAATTGACTTGGACTGGCAGAATAAGGGTGAATTATTTCTAGCTCGATGGGCTCATGAGACCTCAGGCCATCAAGGAAGAGACGCGACATATAAGTGGGCCAGAGACCGAGGGGTGGACTTAACCATGGACGCTATTGCGCAGATTATTCATGATTGTGAAACATGTGCCATAATTAAACAAGCCAAAAGGATGAAACCTCTCTGGGAGGAAGGGCGGTGGCAAAAGTATAAATATGGGGAGGCGTGGCAGGTTGATTATATCACCTTGCCACGATCTCGCAGTGGTAAGTGTTATGTACTCACCATGGTAGAGGCAACCACTGGGTGGCTTGAAACATACGCAGTACCCCATGCTACTGCTCGAAACACCATATTAGGTCTTGAGAAACAAGTCCTGTGGCGACATGGCACCCCAGAAAGAATTGAATCAGATAATGGGACACATTTTAAAAATTCCCTTATAAATACTTGGGCCAAAGATCATGGCATTGAGTGGATTTATCATATTCCCTACCATGCACCAGCTTCTGGTAAAATTGAACGATATAATGGGTTGTTGAAAACTATGTTGAAAGCAATGGGTGGCGGAACATTTAAGCACTGGGAGAAGAATCTGGCAGAAGCCACTTGGTTGGTGAATACTAGAGGATCTGTCAATCGTGATGGTCCTAGTCAATCTAGCCCCCTACACACTGTAGAAGGAGATAAGGTCCCTGTTGTACATGTAAAGAACATGTTGGGAAAAGCTGTTTGGGTCCTTCCAGCTTCTGGAAAGGGCAAACCTATCCGTGGAACTGTCTTTGCCCAGGGACCTGGGTGCACTTGGTGGGTAATGCAGAAGGATGGGGATGTTCAATGTGTGCCACAAGGGAATTTGATGCTGGGGGAGTGCAGTCAATAATTTTATGTATTTATATGTATATATGTTTGCATGTGTAGTGTATTTTAGTTATTATAGTTGTACATTTAGTTATGTTACATGTAATTCTACTGTTTAGCTATCATAATTTTACATACGTGTATATATATGTATATATATATTTACCATGATGTAATAATGTAGAATAAGGGGTGGAATGTCATGGTTTTGTAATTTTGCTATCAGTATCAGTATTCCACATCATAACATCATGTAAAGTATGGATACTTCTATTGAATGTGCAGTCCACAGAAGAAGACTACATATCCCATAGAACAACAGGGTTAATGATAAGTCACGGGACCAGGACGCTGTATAATCTCGTTCCCAGGCTGGAGTGCCCTCCTTCTTCTCTCGAACTTCTCGGAGAGTGGGAAGCGTTCCAGCCGTGTCGCCTAGAGTTCACAGTAGGCCTCTCGGTTTTCGGGGACTCTCTCTCTCTGTTTCGTTCAATTTGTTAGCCTCAATTATATTATATTGTGTTATCTTGTATTTCGGTATCATATTTAGTAAAATAAGTTTTTCCTCCTTAGATTGTCGCTGTTTTATCCCACTCCCTTTTTTCCCCCTCCTTTCCGGGCCCCGGGAGGGGGGCCCACGGGGTGGCTTCCCCTGTCACGGGCATAGGTAAATCTAAGTAACCCGTGACAAGGAGTAATCAGGGCCGTTGCTGGAAAACAAGCTGAATTTGTTTCTGAGACCTCTGAAGCCAGTGTCATGGTGAAGTGGTACAAAAATGGCAAAGAAATCAAGACCAGTAAGAAATTCACAATGGAAGATAAAGGGAAACTGCATAAGCTTGTGGCTTCAGCTGTAACGAAAGAAGACGAGGGAACATACATCTACACAATTGGAGATGACACTCTGATTTTTGATTGGAAAGTCTCAGGTAAGTTTGTGAGGCAAACATAGGATCACAATCCATGTAAAGCACTTCAGACTTAATTCATTTTATTTGTCCAACGCTGTGGGTTTCCAGTATTTAGGACAAAGATTGCATAGCTCTATTGAAGCAATTCTGACCTTCCTGTTGTCCCTATGCAAATCCACAGTATGAGCAAATAATGTAACTGTGTTGTGATGAATTCAAGACAGCCTTAGCTCCAGCTGGGGCTGGAGTCACGACTTGAGCCCTGACATCTGGGCTTCATTCATCTAGTTCATGTATTGCCTCAGCACTTACATCATCTTTAAACCTATGACTGAAATGGTCCTAAGTTATTAGCATGGGAATCCTGTCTCCTCTTTGGACAAATTAAACTCCACATTTGGAGAGTTGAGTGTCTCCTGCTGTACCCGAAGGACATTGTGATCTCTGAGGTGTCTCCCTGAGGTGCTGTAAGCACAGCCATTAGCTCATATTGCAAGTAAAGCACTGTTAGGTCAAGCCTGGAGGAGTAATGCTTGTCACTGACATGTTCCTGTTCAGGGTGGAGCTGGAGGGTAAAATAACACAAGAAATTGTCATTGAAATTCAATATCTGTGAAATTCAGCTGGTTGCATTCACAGAACCTGGCGTTAAGAACTGTTTTCTGTTTTATATCTTGAGCCTATTTTCCATAACCCAGTCCTCATTTATGAACTGAAGCTCTACTGAAAGCCTTTCGCTGTGTATGCTCATGCTGCAGTGCAGCGCTTGTGACCTTTAACAGCACATTCACGTTCCTCTGATCACAGGATCCTTACGGTTGATTAAGACCCTCTAGTCTGACTGCTCACCCATCACCACCGTGATGCTCACCATCAGCTAGCTAAAAACTCAGCAGAGATGATAGATCAAGCACAACACTGGATTTGGGGTGGCTAGAGATTCCTAAGATATTGAAGGATTGCTTGCAGGTGGTGTTGGTTCAGGTATTCACCCTGCATCCCACCTGCTGTTCTGTTTGGTTGAGAATCATGCATTCTGCAATTTCACTTTGTAATTCAAAGACCCTGGCTTTATCTGTTGAAAAACTGATCTAAAACAAGCCAAGAAGACTCCGTTGGAACTGGTTGATGCAGAACAAAGGCATCCCCAAAGGACAAGTTGCACTGTTTGATGAACATTATTGGATGAGAGCTAAGATTTAAAAAGTTCTGGGGCTGTCTCTGAGCATCAAATACAGAGGAAGCCTGCATGATTCCCTGAGAATGGATACCTCCTACTTTGGTGTAGGGTTAAGGGAACACTAGCAGTAACTCCTATCACAAAATGTCGCATGGCTCAGACAAAATGCCATCAAGAGGGCTTAATTAGGAGCACCAAATGGTCGCAAGATGGTCTTAGGGCAGGGAAGTAATCTATCTATGTGATACTGATTGATGCTATTAGTTCTTAACAGCTTGACTCTAGAAGGACTGTTGTTCTTTGGTCACCTAGTTATAAAAGAATAAATGGCTCCTGTCTATTACAATTTTTAACGCATTTTTTGTTCACTGATGCCATAAATGTTCCTGGCATAGTAATTGGCCTTGGTATATTCAGTGACTGAAAGCAACAGTTGTTGCTCTAAGAAATGCAGTACAAAGCTAGGTCTGCCTGTAGCTGACAGCCATCAGCTTGCTCCTCAGGCAGGTTCTGTCTGTGTATGGGAGATCACAATGTGAACCACTGATTGATCAGCTGAGGCAAGTGTGGGGTCAGCTGTGGGAGCACAGGTGAAAGTTATGTAGCTGTGCTCCCTGGAGGGGTGGAGTTCGACTCCACCTCCTCTGAGACCTCATTTAAGGGCTGACCCTCACTGAGGCAGCATCTCTTGGAGATTGCTCACCAGGGAGGATCACCTCAGCTCTGGTGAGTTCCCTTTTCCTTATATCTTCTGTATTTCTACCATTTTACTTGTAATTGCTATCCTTGTTAATACCAGCATAGTTATTGCCAATACATTTGGCAAGCCAGGCAGGAGCCACTGACTTGGCATCTAGAAATATAAGGAAAAAAAAAATGTCCTTTGTGTGGAAAATCTTTAATTGGTACAAGGGGGAGAAGACCACCCCCCTTAGGGACATGCCTTCCTGGACAAATTCCAGGTTTTGAGGCGTCCCCATATTACCAATTAGCAACAATTATTGAACAATGGGGCCCTTTAAGAGTACCAAATAACATGGACGCCTATTGTCTAACTGATTACTTTCTAGGACTACAAAAAGATATCTTAATTACAAAAGAAAAGCGAATGGCTGCATCTATGGCAGCCTGGCCATTATTAAATGCTTTAAATCGGGCAGAGATAAAATCAAACAACATTGCACATGAAAATGAATTGTTAAAGGCCCGTATTGAAAAATTGGAGGGTGAGATCAATCTATTGACAGGAAAAAAACCGTCATTTTCTTCCTCCAACCCTCAAATTAGATACATTTCATTTAATGACGATCAAGATCCTGAAGAAATGAATCAAAATAAGATCACTAAATCTGATCTAGAAAAACCATCTGAGACGGACTCACTAGAAGTCCGTCCAGTAATAACTCAAAAAACAAAGAAAATTCAAGATCGACCAGCAGGAGTGCCTCCTGATCAATGGCCCCCTGCCGAATCTGTTTTACATGTAACAGCCCGTCCATATACGCCTACTGAACTCATGGACCTAGTGCAACGATTTAGGCAAAGGCCAAGGGAAAGTGTTCCGGCTTGGTTATTACGGTTATGGGATTCAGGGGCAGATAGTGTACTGGTTAGTGGCCCCGAAGTATCTAAGTTGGCCACAATAACAGTACATCCTGCCCTTCGGCAGAGACTGTATGCTGGGACTCAGTTCCCTGAAGAAAACCATTCAATTGTAGAATGGATAATGGCTGCTTGCCGCATGGTGTGGACAAATAAAACTGACATGCCAGTAAACACAGGGATGTGGTCTTCTATGGAAGACCTTCAAAATTATATACGCGAATTAGGTATGAGAGAGGCTATCTACGAAGACACATTCGATAGCCCTGATATGGTTAAATTTTCTGCGGGAATGAGGGACCTAATTTTACAGTAAGCACCCTCTCATATGTATGGAACCTTGGTTTCCATACTTAATCCAGTAGTATCCGCAGAGGCAGTAGTCCAACAAGCCGCCCAATTGGTAGCAGACCTCGGAGAAACTGAGCGTTTACGAGCTAAGCGCAATATCAGGGTGATTGAGGATGCCGAGGCTTTTCCAATAGTGCGAGCCAGAAGATCGGCCCCGCGAACTTCTCGGGCAGGACCTGTTAGGGTATCCCGGAAACAAATGTTTAATGATCTGCTCCGGGCAGGCGTTCAGTTTTCAAAAATTGATGGGCAGCCCAATCAGGTTCTCCTTCAGTTGTGGAAGCAACTGAAGGATGAACAAAAATTTCAGAATAAACCCAAAAGGCCAGGGATAAGATTTATAGAGCGGCGACCAAGAACAACATGGAATTTAGAAGATTTTATAGTTCCAAATAGGAAAAAGAAGCCACCTCAGGTGCCTCGGGTTATGACACCGGAGGTATCGGAGGTAAAAGACTTGAATCTGGCTCAGTTCATGGCTTGACGAGGGATGTCAGTCCTCCTAGGGCCTCTAGACGGGACCGGAGGCCCTATGTGGAACTGACGATATACTGGTCCCGAAAGAATATACAGAAGGTTATGGCCCTAGTTGATACCGGGGCAGAGACATCTATAATATATGGAGACCCAACTAAATTTAAAGGTAATAGAGTGATGATTGGAGGTTTTGGGGGACAAACCATTCCGGTCACCCAAACCTGGGTAAAACTGGGGGTCGGGCGTCTTCCACCACGGGAGTACAAGGTATCCATTGCCCCAATTCCAGAGTATATATTAGGAATTGATATCCTGTGGGGTCTGGCTCTCCATACAACAGTGGGAGAGTTCCGATTGCGGCAGAGATGCATTAGTATCCGGGCAATCCAGACAATATTGAGAGGCCATGCAAAACATGAGCCTATTTGTTTGCCGAAGCCACGCCGGATTACTAATGTGAAACAGTACAGACTCCCGGGTGGGCAGGATGAAATAACAAAGACGGTGCAGGAATTAGAAAGAGTGGGTATTATAAGGCCTGCACATAGCCCATATAACTCCCCAATATGGCCAGTGCGAAAACCGGATGGAACATGGAGGATGACAGTAGACTATAGGGAATTAAATAAGGTCACGCCACCTGTTCATGCGGCTGTACCCAATATTGCCTCCCTAATGGACACACTAAGCAGGGAAATCAAAACATATCACTGTGTCTTGGATTTGGCGAATGCATTCTTCAGTATTCCAATCAGTGAAGAATCGCAAGATCAGTTTGCATTTACATGGGAAGGGAGGCAATGGACTTTCCAGGTCCTACCCCAAGGGTACGTACATTCGCCCACTTTTTGTCATAATTTAGTGGCACGTGATCTGGCTAAGTGGGAAAAGCCAAATAATGTCAATTTATATCATTATATTGATGACCTCCTGTTAACATCCGATTCGTTAGAGGCGGTGAGACAAGCAGCAGATTTGTTGATAGCTTACCTGCAGAAAAGAGGGTGGGCTATAAACCCACAGAAGGTGCAAGGTCCGGGGCTATCTGTAAAATTCCTGGGAGTAATTTGGTCCGGGAAAACCAAAGTACTACCCAGTGCGGTAGTAGATAAAGTCCAAGCGTTTCCAGTCCCTACAACATCAAAACAATTGCAAGAATGTTTGGGTATATTGGGGTATTGGCGCTCCTTTATACCTCATTTAGCTCAGCTATTAAGGCCATTATACAAGCTTACAAAGAAGGGTCAATCATGGAATTGGGGAAAGATAGAACAGGATGCTTTCCAACAGGCAAAACTGGCAGTTAAACAAGCTCAGGCGTTGGGTATATTTGATCCGACCCTCCCAGCTGAACTAGATGTTCATGTTACTCAAGATGGTTTTGGCTGGGGCCTGTGGCAACGCCAGAGTTCTGTTCAAACCCCCATTGGATTCTGGTCTCAGGTTTGGCACGGAGCAGAAGAACGATATAGCATGATTGAGAAACAGTTATTGGCTGCCTATTCAGCATTACAAGCAGTAGAGCCGATAACGCAAACAGCAGAGGTCATAGTTAAGACTTCATTACCAATCCAGGGGTGGGTGAGAGATTTGACTCACCTTCCTAAGACGGGGGTGGCCCAAGCACAAACGGTGGCACGATGGGTCGCCTATCTAAGCCAGAGAAGCAGTCTGTCTTCATCTCCACTTAAAGAAGAACTACAGAAGATCCTAGGCCCAGTGACGTATCACAGTGATACATCAAAAGAACCGATGGTTGCTCCACCAGAGAAGAGTCCCGTTCAGGAAGGAAGATATCCTATTCCTGAAGATGCCTGGTATACGGATGGGTCCAGCAGAGGCAACCCGAGCAAGTGGCGAGCAATAGCATACCATCCCTCTACTGAGACCATCTGGTTTGATGAGGGGGATGGTCAAAGCAGCCAATGGGCAGAATTGCGAGCCGTGTGGATGGTTATAACTAAAGAACCTGGTGACGGCGTCCTGAACATCTGTACAGATAGTTGGGCTGTGTACCGGGGGCTCACTCTGTGGATTACGCAATGGGCTACCCAGGAATGGACTATCCACGCCCGACCGATTTGGGGTAAAGACATGTGGGTAGACATTTGGAATACGGTCAAACACAGGACAGTATGTGTCTACCATGTCTCTGGTCATCAACCCTTGCAGTCACCAGGAAATGATGAAGCTGACACACTGGCCCGAATCCGATGGATTGAGAATTCACAATCTGAAAATATTGCCCGTTGGTTACATCAGAAGCTACGGCATGCTGGACAGAAGATAATGTGGGCAGCTGCTAAAGCATGGGGGCTGCCTGTACAACTATCTGATATCGTTCAAGCATGTCAGGATTGCGATGCTTACTCAAAGATGAGACCGAGACCGTTGCCTGAAACAACATCCCACATTGCTAGAGGATATAGTCCTCTTCAGAGATGGCAGGTCGACTACATTGGGCCCCTCCCTCGGTCTGAGGGGGCGAGATATGCCCTGACCTGCGTTGACACTGTAAGTGGACTGCTGCAAGCCTATCCTGTACCAAAGGCAAATCAAGCATACACAATTAAGGCACTTACTAAACTGATGTCTGCATACGGGACACCTCAAGTTATCGAGAGTGACCAAGGGACTCACTTCACTGGAGCGATGATACAGCGCTGGGCAGAAGAAAACAACATTGAATGGCGATTCCACCTGCCATATAACCCAACAGGGGCAGGCCTTATTGAACGTTATAATGGTATCCTTAAGGCTGCCCTGAAAACAGACTCTCAGTCCCTGCAGGGGTGGACAAAAAGATTATATGAAACCGTGCGGGACCTGAATGAAAGACCTCGGGATGGCAGACCCAGTGCCCTGAAAATGTTACAAACTGTATGGGCCTCCCCTCTTAGGATCCAAATTACAGGCACCGATAATAAGGTAAAACCGCAGGTTGGTACTGAAAATAATCTTCTGCTCCCTGCCCCTGAGAATTTAGAACCGGGAATCCATAAGATAAATTGGCCTTGGAAGGTGCAGGTAGGACCCAAATGGTGTGGCCTACTTGCACCTTGGGGGAGATTATTGGAGGTGGGAGGTTCAGTCACCCCCTCGGTGATAGGTACATGGCCTACTGACATCGTGGTCAATACTCCGGCCTTTATTGCTAAAGGAACACCTATTATGTCCCTATGGCAGATCAAGACTCCTCCTCTGGTGCCAGATATAGTTATACAGCCACAGATATCTGGCCAGAGGGTATGGTATCGGAGGCCGGGACATAATCCAGTACAAGCAGAAGTATTGACCCAAGATAAGAATACGGCCTGTATCTTGCCCTGGAGGGCGGATCTTCCCCTCCTAGTACCCTTGAAACATCTATATTACTCCCCTTAAGATTGATTCTAAGCCTCTAGGACCATTACTCTGGACTGATGAAACGCAGACGGACCTGCACTTCAAGATGATTTGTCTCCGGTAACATCTATCAAGCACTGGCCCATGGAAGATCATAAACACCCATCCAATCATCATCATTTGAATAATATCAACATCTAATGCGACGGGAGATTGTATCAGCGTCGTGATTGGGTCTCTGTAATAAGGGGAACTCACCTAATCATTGGTTCACGTTGTGAAGGGGTGGAGTGTATGGGAGATCACAATGTGAACCACTGATTGATCAGCTGAGGCAAGTGTGGGGTCAGCTGTGGGAGCACAGGTGAAAGTTATGTAGCTGTGCTCCCTGGAGGGGTGGAGTTCGACTCCACCTCCTCTGAGACCTCATTTAAGGGCTGACCCTCACTGAGGCAGCATCTCTTGGAGATCACTCACCAGGGAGGATCGCCTCAGCTCTGGTGAGTTCCCTTTTCCTTATATCTTCTGTATTTCTACCATTTTGCTTGTAATTGCTATCCTTGTTAATACCAGCATAGTTATTGCCAATACAGTCTGGATGGAATGAAGGGCATGAAATACTGATGTGCTCATCAAACGCTGCTTGTTAGCTTAGAGACAAGGTGTTGAATTGGTTTGTTCATGTATTGCAAACAGGTTACTTAGCTGCCTTCATTTTAGCTTCAGAAGAACATGTGCAGAATACAGAATTGATTAGAAGAAATAAGAACTGTCTGCATAGAACTTACTCTTTCCTTACACAGGAGAATCAAGCACACGTTTGTATGTGAGTACCTCCAGAGGTGAAACTTGATCCCCCAGATGTAATGAGCAGAGACATTACAATCAGTTCTAACTGTATCTTAATGCTGTGCTGAATAAGCCTGAGTCAGGATGTAAACCACTTTCTCTTTTTTTCTTCAGATGAAGCCATTAATTTTGTCAGCAAGTCCAAAACGACTCCAGAAATATCAGTCAGTCCTTCTGAAGACCTGGAGCTGGTGTGTGAGGTGTCAGCTGCAAGCGGAGCTGTCGTATAGAAGAAAGATCAAATAGAGGTGAAGCAGGACCAGAGGACAACCATCATCTCCCAGGGGACGCACCGCAAGCTCATGGTCAAAAATGTGACCCTGAAAGACCAAGGGAGCTACAGCTGTGAAACAAAAGATGACAAAGCAACATTCCAAGTGAAAGTCAGAGGTGAGAAAATGCTTGGAATCCCAGAGATAAAGGAACACTTCATTTTGTGTGTCTTGCATTTGGAGGATCAACTTACAGCCTCTCTGGTGCAAAACATTTTGGCTATAGGACTTTCTTTGTCATCTAGTGTCATAGCAACACTTTTCTACATGTGCTTTTCCATCCAGGAATGAATTACTGCAACAAACAATAGGCAAGGAGGGTAACTTGTGCAGCTCTTGTAGTCAGCTGGTGTCTGCAGGGTTACAGTGCAAGAGCACACCAGGCATGCAAGGAGTGAGAAAAGGGGAGGTGTTTGATGAGATCTGGTTACAAAATTTGAATGACACAATGAGGTGGAAAGTGCCACTAATCAGACTCATAAATGGCCTGGGTTGCAAAGGCCCACAGTGCTCATCCAGTTCCAACCCCCTTCTTCCTATGTGCAGGGTTGCCAACCAGCAGCCCAGGCTGCCCAGAACCACATCCAGCCTGGCCTTGAATGCCTGCAGGGATGGAGCATCCACAGTCTCCTTGGGCAACCTGTTCTAGAGGGCCATTCCCTTCTGATTTACTGGAAATGTAGAGAGACATCAGAAGAAACAAAGAGAAGGGAGGAGGTTCAGCAGTGCATGCAGGTGTTCTAAATCTCATGTCCAAATCTGCTATCAGACTGCGAAATGTTTAGATTTATGATATGATATGAAATGATATGCCTATTCATTTCTCAAGGCAAAATAGAGGGGAAAGTATTTTCCTGTCTTAATGAGGCATCATGATGGTCCCTGTGAAGGGCAAGTATAATGAAAATGGGGAACTGGAGTAAGCTCTGCAGCAGACTACAGCAAAATGGTGTGACTGTTGTGATGTCCCTGCAGAGAAAGAAGACGTGTTTACAAACAAGGACAAGGTACAAAAGGAGGTGAAGGCTGCACTGACTCAAAATGCCACGCTGAGCTGCGAGGTGGCCCAGGAGAAGATGGAGGTGAAGTGGTACAAGGAGGGGAAACTGATCACCTCGAGCAAGAAGTTCAAGGTGGAGTCAGAGGGCAAACAGTGTCGGCTGGTGGTGATCCAGGTAGAGAAGAAAGATGCAGGGGAGTACAGCTGCGAGGCTGCTGGCCAGAAACTCACCTTCAAGATTCATGTCACAGGTGAGAGAGAACACATTTTGGCCTTTCATTCTAGAATGTTTTAGAAAACGGTCATTAGTTTGTAAGTTTTCCCTGCTATGCTTAAAATTTTTGGAGCTGAACTTTGGGGTGGTTAATTTCTGATGAGGAAATTGAACAAATTATTCTAAATACAGTTGTGAGGCAGCTCCATCTTTTAAAATCTTCAGGAATTTCCTTTTGCTGTGGGAATGAGGCCATAGACAAGAAAGTTCTGATTGCACTTCTCCATTCCCACGTGCCTGTACCACTAGAACAACTCTGCAATGCAGCTGCGTCTCAGGAAGTTTCAGAACAGGGGCTTTGTGTCAAGCACTAGGGGGTGTGCTCTATGTAACATGTTTTTGTCTTGGAAGGGCTCATTTAGCATGGGAGAGAATACTACAGGAATGTTTTGTATAAGTTGATGTTTTGAAGACATAAGTAAATGGCAGCTAGGGGACGAAAGAGTCATGAGAGTCATACAAGAAGCATCACAGAATGCCTTTTGTTGGAAGGGACCTGGAGGATCATCCAGTTCCAATCTCTGTCCTGGAAAGGAACACATTCTTTGAGACCAGGTTGCTCTAACACCCATCCAGCCTAGACTTGAATGTTTTCAGGGATGGGGCATCCATAAATTGCACAACTTCTCTCCACATCATTCTCTTGGGGCATCAGACTGGGAGAACTGATTCATTTTTCTGACTCCTTCCCCAAAACCTGCTCTTCTTTCAAGAGGCCAAACTAATGTATCTCTCTCTTTTCAGAGCCAGAATTTGTATTTACAAACAAGGAGAAGGTACAGAAGGTGGTGAAGGCTGCAACAACAGAAAAATGCCACGCTGAGCTGCGAGGTGGCGCAGGAGAAGATGGAGGTTGTCATCAATTTATAAGCAATGAGCCAATAATGTTCCAATTATAAACTTTTATTAATTGTAGCGGGTAAAACTAAAAGGCAATTCAGCGCTGGGCGACAGGGGGATTATTGTTCCTCCAACTGCCGCGCCGTCCCGTCCCTTGCAACTTCTTTTGTATTGTCCATCCCGAGCGTATTGTCCTTTAATTGGTCGGTTGTGATCGTGCGACTTGGTGTGTCGTTCCTTGGTTGGTCCTTCCGTGGAACTTTGTATCCATCGGGGCGCGCTTTGCCTGTAACTACGCAGAGTACACAATCTACCCATAAAATTAGAGTGTTCTGCAACCTTTGTGGCCTCCATATTCCACCATTATATCCCGGTCCTAATGAACAAGCACTCCACCACAATGCTACCACATCCCGGTCTTAATGAGCAAACATTTTATCACAGAGGTCAAGTGATAAAAGGAGGGGAAACTGATCACCTCGAGCAAGAAGTTCAAGGTAGAGTCAGAGGGCAAACAGCATCGGCTGGTGGTGAGCCAGGTGGAGAAGAAAGATGCAGGGGAGTACAGCTGCGAGGCTGCTGGCCAGAAACTCACCTTCAAGATTCATGTCACAGGTAAGACAGGTGTTGTATGAAATACAGCAGAGAACAGTAAAGTAAAATCTAGTTTCTATTATACTGCACCTGGATCACTGTAGTCTGTGCTGAGGTTTTTTCCCTACACTTGATTGCCTGGGTTTGTAGAAAGTATTTGGTTTCAGTATGACACAAAGACCTGTTTCAGTCTGTCTGTAGAGCAATAATTAGTAATATATGTACAGTGGAAGCAATATTCAAGATATTATTCAAATCTCTCCTGTGCCTGAGATCCCAAACTGTAATTCTTGTTCACCTAAACATTTGACTAAGATAAGTATGTGCAGTGAGGCTGGAGTGCATGTTCTACGTGCAGCCTTTCATGGCAGGAGAAGCAGGAACTTCTCCTAGTAGTACACTGCCTTTTTACTATGCCTTTATGTTGGAGGCTGCATCTGGATAGGTGAGTCTGCTACTCACAGTAAGAGACCTGGTAGAGCTGACTATTGCCAGAGCTCAAAGTAAGATAGATATCTGCAAATCACACACAAAGAACAAAGGACTGCGTTGGTGAGCATATTTCCTTTCTGCCTTTGACAGTCACAGTTGTGGCAATGGTAGAGGCCATGAGGAGTCTGTTCAGGAAGCCAGGAGTACTGTTCTGGGTCATGAAAAGGCAGCCAGTGGTTTGACTATCACATGTTTATGTGTTTTGATGTTTCACAGTGGGTCTTAAGTAAAAGGAACTCAGGTTTTGGTTGCCTGCAGGACAGATGTTCTTTTGGGTTCAATATGTTTGCATAGTGACTTGCAACCATGGGACTGGTGTTCAAGGACCCTCTTGGTTCCTTCAGTTCCTAGGTTCTTTCTTGCCTAGATTTGACACTTTGTTTCAACAGAAGAGCTGATATTCTCTAGTGAAGGCTATTAGTTTGGGCACAAGTGGTAACCTAAACCTGTTCCAACCTGTACATACAAACCTGCAAGTTGGTCTCATTTCGGTCCCTCAGTCAATACTTTTTCTTTTCTTCCCTCAGAGCCAAAACCTGTGTTTATAAACCAGGAGCAGGTGCAGAAAGAGGTGAGTGCTGCCCTGGCAGCAAGTGCCTCCCTCAGCTGTGAAGTAGCACAGGATCCAACAGAAGTAAAATGGTACAAGGATGGAAGACTGCTTGCCTCCTCCAGAAAGTTCAGAATGGAATCTGTGGGCAAAACACGGCGTCTGGTTGTGGAGCAGCTGGAGAAGAAAGATGCTGGAGAATACATCTGCGAGGCTGCTGGCCAGAAGATGACCTTCAAGTTGGAAACAACTGGTGAGCATTCGCTTTGGGAGCACTAAGCAGCTTTTTATGTGGCTTAGAGGAAGACTGGCTGTCTTCTACCCTGTGGGCATGGAACAGCCACAATTCCCCCCGGAACAACATCAATGACCCACACCACAAGTTGGATTCTCCTTTTTAATGTAGTGGTAGCGAGGTGAAAATCTGGCTGTGGAATATTTTTGACTAAGGAACTTCTACTTTAATTTCTAGATGCGCTGAATTACCCTCTGGAGTGTCTTTCTGAATATATAAGCAACCATGGGTGACTATGATCCTGATTTATATCTAGGTTCAGGCTTACTTTTTCAGTTAGGTTAGATCAATAGCTCCAGAGAAGATAGGGAAATACAGCAGTTCACTGATACCATGTGTCAGAAGAATGCAGCTCAGTGCTGGGCAGTTTGCTGCTTCATTCCCTCTTACAAGTTGCACCCAAGGCTGGAAAAGACCACTGAGATAGCTGAGTCCAACCCAGCCCACCCTCACTGGACTTACTAACCACGTCCCCAGTGCCACATACCCGTGGCTCTTGAGCACCTCCAGTGACTGCGGTATATCAGCGTGGTTGCTTCAGTTGTGGGAGTTTTCAGACACTGGCTGTTGTTCTAGCGAGACAAAAAACCAAAACTGATGGAACAGTGTCTATACAGGAAGCAACTGGCTGTCCTGATGGCTGCCAACAGTTTTACACAAGGTGTGTCATGCAAGCTTGCATGAGTCTGGTTTAAAAACTTGCTGTTCTGATGGAAGGAGAGGATGTTGGTACAGGATAACTGCGGGATTTGTGCTCTCCCGACATCCAGTTGCAATCACAGCTTATTGTTGCTATAGAAAACAGCTTCTCTGTAGACAAATTGAGTTAGTTCCAATAAGTGGCTGAAGCCCTAAGTGATCCAAGGTGAAGCATGATCCAAACTGGAATTTAACTAATTGTAGTAGGGAATCCAAGCCTTAATGAGATGAGTTATTTAAAATATGAGTCCTCCATCTAAAACAGCATTGAACTCTTACTCTGGTTTATGATAGAAGTGAGAGTTTAACAGCAGAAGTCTGAAGTTATGCTCCATATTTCTCATCACTCAAGAGAATATTTGAATATATGAATTCCTTTGGCTATGTTAGAGCTCATAATGAGGTCAGCTGATGTTCTTTAAATGCTCGGAGTCTAGCAATGTGGGGAAGTGGACTGCTATTTGCTGTTGAGCTTTAGGCTAAGAAGCCTGATTTTAGAGGACTGTGGACTTCCCCTTTCCCTTCCCCTCTCCTCCCCTTCTCCCTGGACTGATCCCACATGGTTTGAGAATGATTTCAGATCAAGGTAAATGAGGAATCGCTGTGTGAAAACCTGTTGTTTTACTGCACTATAAGAGACACTTAGTCAAAAGACAAGTGTGTGTTCCAAGCTTGAGATTGCAGGAGATCCTAGAAACAACTCAGCTGCTCAAACCTGTAGTCTGGCTGAATCTTTTATTGTCAGTTTTGGTCAGGAGGAGATGCTTGAGTAAGACAAATAAAAGGTCACGGGTAAGTTGGTCCTTCTTGTGATATACTTCTAGGCTTTCATCAGGGAGAAGCTTAATTAGTCCAAATAATCATAGCAGAAACCACACCAAGAGCATGAGAGTGAAATTTATACTTTCTTGACGTGAAGGAAAATTTTACCTGGTTCTGCCATTCCCCAAATATTTGTTTCCTTATGACAAGAAGAACTTTGCAGAAGTAATTTTTTTTTTCAGTCTTGCGTGCAACACAAAAAGGGGTAAAATCTAGGAGGCCACCTGAAATGTTTTTTCCATCTGGAAGGATCCATTTAACAGCACCCATGGACCTGGTTATGAACAAAACTAAGTTCCCAACTAAATCCACATTCTTCTTTCTCCTTCTCAGAATTGCCTGTGAAAATCAGCAAACCATTGGCAGACAGTAGCGTCATTGAGAAGGACAAGGTCACATTTGAGTGTGAGCTGTCCAGGCCCAACATGGACGTCAAGTGGTTCAAGGTATGGCATGTAATGGTATTTTCCTTTCTGACTTCTCTGGAAATGAATGAGAGCCTTTAATTTCACTTCCAAGGGATGCGAGTCTGAGCTTTTCCTTGATAGCTTTTTCACTGCTCTCTTTTCTTTATGCTCTTTTATTTGCCCAGATCAGCACTCTTTGTTATTATGTCCTGAGTTCATTTATCAAGTTGAAATTGAAGTTTGTTTTGGTTTTATTGTGAACTTTTTAGGTCATGCTGCACAAAATATTGTTGGTTGAACTACAGTACAGTCTTGAGCTTCAAGTCTAACACAGAAATTCTCAGCCGGGATTTTGTAGCCTTGTTGTGAACTGGGTTTTTGGGGTGAAATCTCAGTTTTCTTTGCACCTGACAGTGTGAGAATTTGCTCTGGCACTTTGTGTACCTCCCCGGTGCTCAGCTGTTCCTTCCCTTACTTGGGGATAACGTCATTTATTCAAGGTGATGTCCAAACAGGCTTGTTAACAGTCCTCCGCAGTGCTTTAAGCTGTCATAGGTCAGCCAGAATTTATGCATGTTCTATAGCCATTCCTTCATGTTGAAAACACTGCACTGTGCTTAAGCTTCAGCATATGTTCCAGTAAGCACAGTTCCATTAATTCTAGGGGAGTGGGTGAATTAAGCATAGATCTGAAGGCTCCCTTTGCTCAGTGCAGAGATGGAAGGACTAATGGAGATCTGACTTGATATTTTCCCTTCTAGGATGGGAAGGAGCTCTGTCAAAGTAAAAAAGTGGGCATTACTTCCCAGGGAAATAAGAGAAGTCTCATTATTCACAAGTGTGAATATGAAGATCAGGGAACATCCACATGCTGAGCAGCCTAAGACAAGACATCAGCTACCCTAAAGGTTCATTTTATGTTTAACTGAAAGAGCAAATAAATCCTCTTGTGGTATTTTGCACCACGGGAAGAAATGCTTCATGGGCAGTTTGGGCATTTCTTGGTTAGTCCTTTTGGATACCTTTCTCTTTCTTCTTTATGCTCAAGACAGATTTTCCCTCCATGTGTTGCATTGGTTAAACCCCAGTTTGTAGCTCATCATTGGGCTCTGAAGCATCAGACTTGTTACTGAACACACGGGTCTGCTGTGCCCTGGTAGATGCCACCTTCCCAAGGGACGTATGAAAGGATGCTTTTTTCTGATTTCCTACTAGATGCTGTCCTCATGTGGCCACTTGGGTTCAGTGTTAGCATGAACATGAACATGTGTCCTGTCCCATGACTTTGGTGAACTCTCATTTTCTCTCTCATTCTGCAACCAGGTTGGGTTGCTGTTTCAGTACTGGCTGTTTTATGTAGCCATTCCATTTGTTCTGGTTTACGTTCTTTTTTATTTTCTTTTTTTCAGGCATCATTTCTATACAGTAGACAAAGCCAGCCTATTACATTTGATTTACAGTTTTTAGCTTTTGCTGGTAAGCATTTCAGCTCTCAGGCAGTTTTACCAACAGCTTTGAAGAGCTGAAATGAACCAGCCTGGACACGATGGTCTGTTTTTGTTGGTGTAATGAATTTATGAAGTTAAACTGATTGACCCCATAAGGTTTTACAGTGTATGACTCACGTCTGGCAGAGTTATCACAGCAATGAGTTTATATACTTAGCATTTCAGGAGGCAAATGGTTGGGGATACTCTTTCATTTGCTTGCGTCTCAGAGTGAATCACTAGTATGTGAACCATCCTTCATCTCCTTTGTATTGCTTGTGTGTGTCTGTGTGTGGTTTCCCCTGTGAATTTCATTCTTTCCAGTTATATGTAAGTTCTCTTTTGAGCAGTGAAATTAGATGTTCCATCATCAGTCATAATGGTAAAGCTGAGTTGCCACGTTATCTGTGTCCTTTCTGTCTGGCGTCTCAATAACTGCTGCCCCACCACAATATCTGCCTAATACTTCAGCTCCATGGATGCCTCCTTGTGCAAACTGAGAGCCTGTATTTGGTGTGCATAGATCTGGGCTTACATCTGTGCTGGTAAATGCACTAGTGCATGGGCTAAGCAGTCCTGCCTCCTGTGCTGTGGGCATTGAGATGGGGCTCCTACAAGCTGCCCATTGCAAGATATTTAGAAACTAATTGCTGCGGAGGTTTCCATCCTCTTTTCAGACTAACTAAAATTTGGTTAGTGGGATCAAAACAGAAGGGGCAGGGAGGGAGAGCTGACCAAGGACTACTGATGGAACAACTATGAATCCTTGGTTCCTCAGGATTCCCTGCATCAGCAGTTGGCAACAGGAGTAAGGGGGCTCAGGAGGACACTGTGGAGTAGTGTGAAAAATGAGCGAAGAGAGTTACTAATTGATGCCTCTTGGAAAGTAGTCCAAGAGTGGTCCTCTTCCTAAACTCTCCTCTTGTGTGTGGTTTTATCTTTATGAGGTGTTCATAACAAGTGATGTGTAGATCTCCCTTATCTCATAATGTCTTTGCCTGCCTGCAGTGAATATGCAGGATACTGGATCATATACCAGCTTCTTTGAATTACTGCTCATGTCAGGAGATAAAATCTGCCTATTCTTTGAACTAACACTGGCGAGGGTTAGTTATTCTGGCTACCGAGAGAATGACACAGCAGATTAAACTCTTTCATTTCCTTCTTTGTCAAATGCCTTTTCATCTAACTGTGTGTCCCATAGAAATTCAGAGCAGTGTTGGCTGAGGGAAGTGGAAATATTTATCTCCTGTGTGTATCTGCCACCCTATTTAGACATGCTGGCAGAGCGCAGAGATTGGAGGAGTTGGATTAGGCAGTAGTTTCCCTATTGCTCACAGAACCACTTTTTCTGTGGTCTCCCAGCTACCCTGTGCCCAGTGACCTATGCAAGATGGAGCGGAAAAGGCTCATTTTATGAACAAACAGGAACCTTTCTGGTCAGATTAATACCTGTGCTCTTTTAGAGAGATTTAGATACTAGAGATTTTAGGTACTGGAATAGGCTCCCCAGAAAGGTGGTTGAATCACCATCCCTGGTTGTGTTTAAGAGCCTTTTGGATGTGGTACTCAGGGATATGATTTAGTGTAGGGTTTTTAGAGTTAGGGTACTGGTTAGGCTGCGGTTGGACTTGATGATCTTCAATGTCTTTTCCAACCTGGGTAAATCTATGATTCTATGCAGGAACTCTTCTCCTGAGGTTAATCCAAGTTGTATCCAGGCCCTTCAGAAGGAAAGGGATATAGCAGCAGAGAAATATGGCCTGATTCTGACATAACTAAATGCAGACCTGGAGAGTTAAAAGGGATTGTGTGATGTTCAAAGGATTTTGAAGCAAAGATGTCCCCTAGGTAAGATTTGTGGCTGACATTCCCCATACATTGTTTGTAGGCACACAAGCTAAGGAGAGACTAGTGATGAGCATGCAGAGAAGCCAATGGTTCAGACAGGTTTGTAGTGACACAACACTGTAGAGTTCTGTCTAGTTCTCCTTGGCATAGTTTGGAAAATAAAGATGAGGTAATTGGTGGTAACCAATATGGCTTCATCAAGGTCAAGCCATGTCTGACAAACTTGGTGGCCTTTCATGATGGAGTAACAGCATCAGTGGATAATGGGAGAGCAACTGACATCATCTACTTGGACTTGTGCAGAGCATTTGATCCCGTCCTGCATGACATCCTGGTCACCAAACTGGAGAAAAATGGTTTTGATGGATGGACCAGTTGCAGGATAGGGAACTGTCTGGATGGTCACACTCAGAGAGCTGCAGTCAATAGCTCAGTGTCCAGGTGGAGGGTGGTGTTGGGACCAGTGTTATTTAACATTTTTGTAGGCAACATGGAGAGTGGAATCAAATGCAGCCTCAGCAAGTTTGCAGATGACACCAAGCTGAGCGGTGCTGTTGATGTGCTAGAGGGAAGGGATGCTACTCAGAGGGACCTGGACAGGCTGGAGAGGTGGGCCCTTGGCAGCCTCATGAACTTGAGTGTGGCCAAGTACAAGGCCCTGCACCTGGGTCAGGGCAATCCCAAGCACAGGCACAGGCTTAGAGGAGAATGATTTGAGAGAAGCCTTGACCCTGAGGAGAAGAGTTGGTGTGGAGGGAGGTGTCCCTGCCTATAGCAGGGGGACTGGAACTAAATGACCTTAAAGATTCAGTCAGTTCTATTGTTTTTCTACCCTTAATTTTGCTTGAAAGGTTTTAGAATAAATGAGATTCTGGTTTCCATGAAAACTGTTTGCAGGGAGCTCCATTGTAGCTAGTAGGTCTGTCTTTAAGTTCAAGGGCAATAATGCATTGACTGTGTTGAAGAGAGAAATGACTCAGGAATGGATGATGGTTTAGAATAAAACATAATCCTACTTATTTTCTATGCAAATATGTGTAAGGAAAAGATGCTGCACTCAGTTCTGGAAATACCCTGACAAATATATCTCTACTGTTTCACAGCTGGAGATATCAAGATTGTTAAAGCACTGGAAGATGTGGAAGTGAATGAATATGGGAGTGCATCTTTTGTCTGTGAGATTTCACACGATGAGGTTCAGACCCAGTGGTACAAAGAGGACAACAAGCTGAAGGCTGATGACAACATCAGAATGCAACAAGATGGTAGGGTGTAAGCGGGGGGTCTTTCTCCTGAGTGGGGGGTGGGTTGGAGATCAAGCATATAAGACATCTGAAATGAAGTGAAGAGGGTTCAGAAGCGAGTTCCCCTTTTGTTTTGGGACTGAGGTTTAGGTGGAACAAGTGACATGGTGGGATGCTTAGTGTGGGAAGTGTGATGCTATCCCACCATCCCACACTGCTGGGAGCAGGTAGGAAATGAGTGCAGTTATTTCCAAAGTGGGGGTGAACAGGGCAGTCAGTTCACCTCTCCAAAGAGGTTTTGTCTGACAGTGAGTGTGATCCTTCTGTATCAGATACTTTGAATTTGACGGTGGCCGCATTTGATCAGTCCTTGTAGAAGCCATGTTTAGATTCTGCTTTGGTCTGCTCCATTTCCAGTTCAAAGTCGTTGGACACTAAATGAGACAGCTGCATCTCAGTAAAAGATGTGTTTGAATAGCTGTGATGTGCTTACTATTCAGATTTACAGAGCTGAGGTTTTGTCCTTGGCTATAGCAAAGAAGTCAAATCAGGTGAAATTAATTGTATTTCTGAACTAGACAAGTTTAAGTTTGGTAGCACCTAAATTTGGTGCGGTTTGTCATTGATTTCATCTGAAAGAAACTTGCAGGCTTTTTATCTGCTGTTGTCCCCAGCGTAAGATTATCCATTCACATCCTAAAGTACTTGTTATATTTTCAACTCACTCTTATTTGAATAAAAGCCTCAACAATTGGGAGCAATTTAATAAGCACAGAACAAGAGCTGGACCTTGCATTTGGTAGATACTGTACAGTATTACTTCATAGAAATGTAGTCAATGGCATTCCCTATAGACAATCGTTTGTTTTATCTTTAGAGTCGTTCAAAGAACCATTGTGAACTTGACATTAATTGGAATGGAATACACGCAAGAGACTTTCCTCTTCTTCCAATTGTCCTCATCCTTTCTTCTCTTCCACCCCTGCTTTGCAGATTACCATATAGAAATCACCAGGAAGTTGGAGGACAAGACAGCTTTGGAACGTCATTCTGTCATCCTGTCCTGTGACTTCAGGCCTTCTCCAAAGGTTGTGAAATGGTTCAAGGGCCGCACACCCATCGAGCCCTCTGAGAAGTACAAGATCAAGAGGGATAAGCATTCAGTAGAGCTCAGAATTCTGAAGCTGAAGCCCGATGATGCTGGTGTGTACAAGTGCAAGGCAGGAATTGCAGAGACTGAGGCCACGCTGACAGCTGAAGGTATGAGCAGGGAGGGTGGCCTCTTCCATGTCCTATTTCACCTCAGATTTCTCTTCTTGAGGTTGACTTCTGCCGTTCTCTCCTGCTAACTTTATACATGTATTATCTTCACATAGATGATTACACAAAGATCATCTAGTCCAACCATTCTACCACATCCCAGTATGATTTATAGTAACAGTGGTAACAGTTCACCTTGTTTCCCCACAGCCCGCAATGTAGAAGTAACGAAGCACCTGCAGGATGTAGAAATTGAAGAAGAGAGCTCTGCTGTCTTCTCCTGCGAGCTGTCCCATAATGACGAGGACGTGGAATGGTTCCTGAATGGCAACCTCCTTTACACCAACAATTACAATGACATCAAGAACGTTGGCAATTGCTGCACACTGACAATGAAGCAGGTTAAGCCTGAGGATGCTGGCACAGTGACAGTGAAGTCAGACAAGGTGTCAGAAAGCGCACCTGAAGGTGATAGGTGGGTCTGATCACACCCCTCCTGGATGTAAGAGATGCTAAGGAGCTCCAGTTCATTCTATTGTGCAGCAGTCCTGCTTCTAAAGCTGACCTCTCTGGGGTGACAAGTCATCAGAGGCTTTCTTCCAGTGGAAGGTTCCATTGCAGCAGATATCAAGGAAGGAGGATGGTTTTGGTGTCCTGCCAAAGCATTCCATTGCTTTTTATCATCATTTTACTTAACACAAGGAGAGTTACAGGAGCAATTTCTTTTACTGCTTCAGTAACATGCAGTGTCAATGCTGTTGTCTCCAAGGATTTATGACTGAAGGAGAGATCATTCAGTGTGTGTTTTGCCTCTGGGATGACTAATGACCAGGCTGTGAGCAACCTGATCTAGCTGTGAATGTCCCTTTTTATTGCAGGGGAGCTGGGCTAGATGGCCTTTAAGGGTCTCTTCCAATTCTAAGGAACTTGTGCCTGAAGTGCAGAAGTGGATGAATTATACCACTTCTTCATATCCTCCCCATGATTACAGAGGAAATACAACAAAACAACATGCATGGTCTTACTGTTGTCATTTGCTTGAATACGAAGACGTCTCTTTTTTATGGTTGAGATTTTTGTTGATATGGGTCAGGAGGAACTCACACTTTTTAGCTTTCTCAATAGGCAAAAAGTTCCAGTTGCTGCAAGCCACCGAGGTAACCAATAGAGGGGCCCTGATCCCCCTTGTGCCATCGGGATGCTCTGGCACGGGATGTGCCTCAAATTCAAAGCTCCTTCCCACCTCCCAAGGAAAAGCAAAGCAACTCAAGCATCTCCAGCAAAGCTGCCCAGCAGACAGCAGGGAATGCAAACAGCTTCTGGCTGCTCCCCTGCACTCCTGTCCTAAGTAAGTGACCCCTCGAGGACTGGATGGGAAATCAGTGCATGACACACGTGAGTGTGCACAGCATTGTGCAAAGCAGTGGGGATCCGTGTGTGTGTGTGTATTTGTGCATGGATGGTGTTGTACACACATTTGTGTCCATGAGTGTACAAACCAGTGGTGTTGCTCAGGTGTGTGTAGGTCTGTGGGTATGTGTGCAAGGACGAGCATGCACATATATGTACGTGCACAGGGGTGTGCAGAGTGTTGGAGCTGCACAAGGACATTGTGGTACCGGTGTGTGCGTGCACTTTGGGAGTGAAAGGAAGGGGTTACACATGTGTGAGTGTGTGTGCGCACAGGGCTGCACTAAGGGATGTGGTTGTGTGAGTGTGTGTGAGCACATAGATAGTGCGTGGATGCGGTGGCACAAATGTGTGCTTGCACAGGGCTGTGCTGAGGAGTTGGGCTGCACACAGGTGCACACAAAGGGATGTTTGAACCCTTTGCCCCTAAGAACAGTTTTCCAGTGTCTCTCGTCCAAGAATTCTTTGAACAGCCTGCAGCTGACTCTCCTGAAGCTCAGGGTCCTGACTTTGCTTTTTGCCAGGCCCGCATTCCTTGAGATGAGGAACTCTAGGAGGGCATGGTCACTACTGCCCTGACCACCTCCAGTCTTAACCCCTGCTGTGCAGCATGTCCAGTAATGCTTCCCTTCACAGAATCACAGAATTACCCGGGTTGGAAGGGACCTCAAGGATCATGTAGTTCCAACCCCCCTGCCTAGCAGGGCCACCAAACATACACATTTACTAGATCAGGTTGCCCAGGGCCCTGTCCAACCTGGTCTTGAACACCTCCAAGGACGGGGCATCCACAACCTCACTGGGCAGCCTGTTCCAGGACCTAACCACCCTTCTAGTAAAGAACTTTCCCCTAACATCCAACCTAAATCTTCCCTCCTTCAACTTAAAACCATTTCCCCTAGTCCTGCTATTATCAGCCCTTTCGAAGAGTTTACTCCCCTCCTGGGAGTAAGTTCCCTTCAGGTATTGAAAGGCTGCAATGAGGTCACCTCGCAACCTTCTCTTCTCCAGGCTGAACAAACCCAACTCCCTCAGCCTGTCCTCATAGGGGAGGTGCTCCAGCCCCCTGATCATCTTCCTGTCCCTCCTCTGGACCCTTTCCAAAATTTCCATATCTTTTTTGTACTGAGGGCTCCACACCTGGACACAGTACTCCAGATGGGGCCTCACAAGAGCAGAGTAGAGAGGGACGATCATCTCCCTATCCCTGCTGACCACCCCTCTCCTGATGGAGCCCAGGATCCCATTTGCTTTCCGGGCTGCCAGAGCGCACTGCTGGCTCATGTTAAGTTTCTCATCTATCAGGACCCCTAGGTCTTTTTCAGCCGAGCTGCTCTCAAGGACAACTCCTCCCAGCCTGTACAGGTGCCTGGGGTTCTTCCGGCCCAAGTGCAAAACCTTGCACTTTGCCGTGTTGAACCTCATTAGGTTCACCCGAGCCCAGCTTTCCAGCCTGAAAAACGTTCTGTTTTTCATCCACCAGGACCCCCAGGTCCTTCTCTGCGGGGCTTCTCTTAAGGACTGCTCCTCCCAGTCTGTAGAAATGCCTGGGATTCCTCCAGCCCAAGTGCAAAACCTTGCACTTTGCTGTGTTCAACCTCATTAGATTCACGTAGGCCAACCTCTCGGTTGAGCTCCCTCTGAATGGCATCCCTTCCTTCCACTGCGTCAGCCGCACCACTCAGCAAACAGCAGAAGGTTCACTCCATTGCATCATTGGTGTCTCTGATAACCATGTAAAAAAGCACTGGTCCCAAGACAGACTCCTGGATGACACCACTTGTTATCGGCCTCCACCTGGACATAGAACCATGAATCACCACCCTCTGTCTGTGGCCTTTCAACCAATCCCTTATCCACCAGGTGGTCCACCTGTCAAATCCACATCCCTTCAGTTTAGAGATAAGGATGTGGTGGAGGGCAATGTCAAAGATCTTGCTCAAGTCCAGGTCAATGACATCTGTTACCTTCCTTTTGTCCACAAATGCCGTCACTCCATCATAGAAGGCCACCAGACTGGTTAGGCATGGCCTTCCCCTGCTAAAGCCACGCTGCCTGTCTTGGATCACATGCTCATTTCTTATGTGATCAAGCATGTCTTTGAGGCAGATCTGTTCTTCACCATCTACATCAGTTACACATTTGAATCAAAAAATTGGTGTTCCTGTCACCAAGAAAACCTCTTTGTCTTCTACTCCTGCTGCACTTCTGTGCTTTCATCAGAAGCAAAGGAAGAGACCACCTCCTAGATCCAAATTTTAAGAAACCAACACCCAATAGGTGTCATCTGAAGTAAAATAGCAGAGAAATTAAGATGACTCTTCTGCATCCAGCTTGGATCACTCCCTCACTCAGGCACACCACCATCAGATCAAGGAGATGCTGCCTTCAGCTTAGAGACTGTATGGGAAATCACAGCTTGAACCTCTGATTAATCAGCTGAGGCAAGTATTGGGTCAGCTGCGGGAGCACAGGTGAGAGTAATCTAGCTGTGCTCCCAGAAGGGGTGGACCTCGACTCAACCTCCTCTGAGACCTCATTTAAAGGCTGACCACCACTGAGACAGCATGTCTTAGAGATTGCTCCCTAGTTGAGGCTGCCTCAGCTTTCTAGTCAAGGTATCGATATTGGTGAGTTTCCCTTTGCTAATAACCTTAGGCTATTTACCACCATCTTGGTTAATATCTTTTTATTAACCACCCTTACAGAGACCATAAGGGTTTGGGCTTCCAAACTCTCAGCAAGCATTTGGATC
Organism: Coturnix japonica; assembly: GCF_054131305.1. NCBI lineage: Eukaryota > Metazoa > Chordata > Aves > Galliformes > Phasianidae > Coturnix > Coturnix japonica. The sequence continues at coordinate 4,626,286 of NC_140687.1, read as the reverse complement.
AGCCAGCTTCCTGCCGAGGAGCCCCCTGCATCACTGCTGCCTATTCTGGTACCGGACCCGCAGATGCTTCAGAGCTCATTAGCATGGACTTCCTTCCTCCCCTCAGCAGCTGCTCCTGCACTCACCTTCATTCCTACTCAGATACCGGCCGCTTCCAGCACCAGCTGACCTGCAAGACACAGAAAGGAAAGGTGGGAGTCATGCAAACGCACAAGCCCAAGGCTGTGTCACCACCACACATGGCAGCCTCGGGAAGTCAGCTGAAACTACAGCCTTTGTCAGAATGGAAACAGGCACCGTCAATTAAGTGTGACCTCTGAACTCATTGCCACCATCAGAAATAGGCACTGAAATCGCTCACTTCACTGCAGCTGGTTAACTCCAAATTCTTTTGCTTTTGGGAAAATGCGGACACGGAATTGAAGGACACCAGAAAAACGACATCTACTTCATTGTAGGTGGTTAAGCTTGGAAGCAGGACTTGAGCAAGAAATGCTTCTCAGCTCCTTGAAAGGCACTAATCCTGACCTCTGCCACAGGTGGCTGAGTGACACAAAAGTTGAGCTGCCCATTCAGAAGCACATGGAGCAGGCCATGGAGCGGTTACATATCAACACATGAACAGGCACTTTCCCATTGGAAGGGAAATCCCTTCTCCCTGCCATGCCATGCCCACACTGCTCCTCAGGGCTGCACTGACAGCACAGACAGAATTGAAACATCTTTTGTCATCATTGTGGTTTTTCACAGACCCAGACAATGAGATACTGGGTTGCTGTGTGGGTTCCCAGGCGGCACTGCCATTTCCAAGCCATTGCTTCCTAGGGGCACAGAAAGGAAAACGCCTGAACAAAATTTCACCCAGAGATTGCTATTTTACCATTCTTCCATGCAAAACAGGAGGACAGTACAGCGGATTTGTGCAGCTGCATCAACACCCTGGGTGCTAAAGGAATGCAAAGACAGAAATATCAAAACTACAAGGAGGGAAGCTATGTTTAGTAATATCTTTTCTCATTTACAACAGGCAGTTGGCACTACTAAAGGAAAATCCCAGGCCTCAGGTTCTGACAGTGCGACAATCTGGCACGGACTCAGATGTGAGTGATCCAAATGGTTTATTCCAGGTTCTAATACCACTTCTGTGAATTCACACGTTTTCTCTCTTAACTTTCCCACAGCCTTCACATGTCCACAGAACATCCCACAAACTCTCCTTTACGGCGCACGTAGGCACTCATCCCACCAGAGCCATCAGTCATTCCTAGCCATGTGCTTCTCCTCCAGTCACGGACAGTATCACACGGCCATCATGCATCTTAAATGACTTAGTTTTTCTGTTCTTTCTGGAGGTGTCCTTGGTTCCTAGCCTTACCTTCTCATGCCGTTCATCTTCCTCTGCAGCTCCTGCTCTGAAGAGTCTTCTTATGTTCCCACATGACAGGAAGAAAATGAAGACACAACCCCTGCCACCAAGGTCAGCTCTGCAGCACACGTTACCTGAGGAGCACTTGGCTACTCATGCAAACTGCACAGTGCCAGGAAGATTGTTACATGTTGCACTTCTTCTTCTCCTGGCTCAGAAATTAAATTTTCTACCTAGAAAATGGAAAACAAACAAACAAGCAAACAAAAAACAACAACAACAAAAAACACCTCACCTGACATAAAGGAGACATGATTGTTACTATGGAATTCCGGAGGGCAAGGTATTTGCCCTCTCTATGAAGAAGCTGACTGCAAAGGACTAAGAACAGCCACGATCACGTTGAGAACTTGCGGGTAAAATTCGGGACTGAACCAATAATGGGCTTCTGGAGGTGAGGGTCTGCTCCAGGCCGCCTGGTCAAGGGAGCCTGTTGATGGGCCCTGCTTACTGCAGCTACCAGAAGCACCGCGCTCACTGACTCTCAACTTGATGGGGGATTCCAGTCAGGCTGGGAAATCAGCATGGCTGGCTGCAAGCTGTCTGAGAGACTGCTGGACTGCACTAGGAATAACTTTGTGGGCCAAGCATTAAGCACACCAAGCAGAAGGGAAGGTATTGGACAGACCGACCAGAGGTCAAGCGTTGCTGGACCTGCTGCTCACCAACGCTGAGGAGATCATCAAAGGCGTCAAGGTTGGAGGCTGCCTGGGCTCCAGCGATCATGCCCTGGTTGAGTTTGTGATCTCAAGCGATGTGGGCCTGGCAAAGAGCAGGACCAGGATGCTCAACTTTAGAAGAGCAGACTTCAAGCTACTCAATGGAATGCTGGCCAAGATCCCCTGGCGCGCTGCCCTCAAAGATAAGGACGTTGAGGAGAGCTGGCTACTGTTCAAGGATGCCCTCCTGGCAGCACAAGAGGTCTCCATTCCCCTGATTAAGAAAGTGGGCAGGAGAGGTAGAAAACCGGCATGGCTCAGCAAGGACCTGCTAAGAGAACTGAGGGTGAAGAAAGGGGTGTACAAGCTCTGGAAACAAGGCTGTGTCACCCGGGAAGAATACAGGGATGCCGTCCGAACTTGCAGATGTGGGATCAGGAAAGCCAAGGCTCAGGCAGAACTGAACTTGGCGAGGGATGTGAAAAACAACAAGAAAACCTTCTACAGGTACATTGGCCAGAAGAGACAGGCCAAAATGGGCGTGCCTACTCTGGTAAATTTAAAAGGAGAAATGGCTTCAACAGATGAAGAGAAAGCTGAGGTGCTGAATGAGTTCTTCACCTCGGTCTTCACTGGTGGCCAGGATTCTAGTCTTTTTCACGTCCCTAAGTCTTGCACCCCCATACCTCCATGTGGGGACCAAGGAGGTAAATCCCTCCCCACTGTAAGGGTAGAGCAAGTCCGAGAGTGCCTCCTTAGACTGAATGAGTAATAGTCTATGGGGCCAGATGGCGTGCATCCCAGGGTCCTGAAGGAGCTGGCTGAGGTGGTTGCTGAGCCGCTCTCCATCATATTTGAGAAGTCGTGGCTGTCAGGTGAGGTCCCGGATGATTGGAGGAAGGGTCACGTCACTCCCATTTACAAGAAGGGGAGCAGGGACGACCCGGGTAACTACAGGCCGGTGAGTCTCACCTCTGTGCCTGGGAAGATTATGGAACAGATCCTCCTGGACAACATGCTTGATCGCATAAAGAACAAGCATGTGATCCGAGACAGCCAGCATGGCTTCACCAGGGGAAGGTCATGCTTAACTAATCTTGTGGCCTTCTATGATGGAGTGACGGCGTTGGTGGATGAAGGGAAGGCGACCGATGTCATTTACCTGGACCTGAGCAAGGCCTTTGACATGGTCCCCCATCACATCCTCATCTCCAAATTGGAGGGAGGTGGATTTGATGGGTGGACAACTAGATGGATAAGCAATTGGTTGAAAGGCCGCAGACAGAGGGTGGTGGTCAATGGCTCTATGTCCAGGTGGAGGCCGGTAACGAGCGGCGTCCCTCAAGGGTCTGTCTTGGGACCGGTGCTCTTTAACATCTTTATTAATGACATCGATGAGGGAATGGAGTGCACCCTCAGCAAGTTTGCTGATGACACCAAGCTGAGTGGTGCAGTTGATACGGTGGAGGGAAAAGATGCCATTCAGAGGGACCTTGACAGGCTGGAAAGCTGGGCTCGGGTGAACCTAATGAGGTTCAACACGGCAAAGTGCAAGGTTTTGCACTTGGGCCGGAAGAACCCCAGGCACCTGTACAGGCTGGGAGGAGTTGTCCTTGAGAGCAGCTCGGCTGAAAAAGACCTAGGGGTCCTGATAGATGAGAAACTTAACATGAGCCAGCAGTGCGCTCTGGCAGCCCGGAAAGCAAATGGGATCCTGGGCTCCATCAGGAGAGGGGTGGTCAGCAGGGATAGGGAGATGATCGTCCCTCTCTACTCTGCTCTTGTGAGGCCCCATCTGGAGTACTGTGTCCAGGTGTGGAGCCCTCAGTACAAAAAAGATATGGAAATTTTGGAAAGGGTCCAGAGGAGGGACAGGAAGATGATCAGGGGGCTGGAGCACCTCCCCTATGAGGACAGGCTGAGGGAGTTGGGTTTGTTCAGCCTGGAGAAGAGAAGGTTGCGAGGTGACCTCATTGCAGCCTTTCAATACCTGAAGGGAACTTACTCCCAGGAGGGGAGTAAACTCTTCGAAAGGGCTGATAATAGCAGGACTAGGGGAAATGGTTTTAAGTTGAAGGAGGGAAGATTTAGGTTGGATGTTAGGGGAAAGTTCTTTACTAGAAGGGTGGTTAGGTCCTGGAACAGGCTGCCCAGTGAGGTTGTGGATGCCCCGTCCTTGGAGGTGTTCAAGACCAGGTTGGACAGGGCCCTGGGCAACCTGATCTAGTAAATGTGTATGTTTGGTGGCCCTGCTAGGCAGGGGGGTTGGAACTACATGATCCTTGAGGTCCCTTCCAACCCGGGTAATTCTGTGATTCTGTGATTCTGTGAAGGGAAGCATTACTGGACATGCTGCACAGCAGGGGTTAAGACTGGAGGTGGTCAGGGCTGTAGTGACCATGCCCTCCTAGAGTTCCTCATCTCAAGGAATGCGGGCCTGGCAAAAAGCAAAGTCAGGACCCTGAGCTTCAGGAGAGTCAGCTGCAGGCTGTTCAAAGAATTCTTGGACGAGAGACACTGGAAAACTGTTCTTAGGGGCAAAGGGTTCAAACATCCCTTTGTGTGCACCTGTGTGCAGCCCAACTCCTCAGCACAGCCCTGTGCAAGCACACATTTGTGCCACCGCATCCACGCACTATGTGCTCACACACACTCACACAACCACATCCCTTAGTGCAGCCCTGTGCGCACACACACTCACACATGTGTAACCCCTTCCTTTCACTCCCAAAGTGCACGCACACACCGGTACCACAATGTCCTTGTGCAGCTCCAACACTCTGCACACCCCTGTGCACGTACATATATGTGCATGCTCGTCCTTGCACACATACCCACAGACCTACACACACCTGAGCAACACCACTGGTTTGTACACTCATGGACACAAATGTGTGTACAACACCATCCATGCACAAATACACACACACACACACGGATCCCCACTGCTTTGCACAATGCTGTGCACACTCACGTGTGTCATGCACTGATTTCCCATCCAGTCCTCGAGGGGTCACTTACTTAGGACAGGAGTGCAGGGGAGCAGCCAGAAGCTGTTTGCATTCCCTGCTGTCTGCTGGGCAGCTTTGCTGGAGATGCTTGAGTTGCTTTGCTTTTCCTTGGGAGGTGGGAAGGAGCTTTGAATTTGAGGCACATCCCGTGCCAGAGCATCCCGATGGCACAAGGGGGATCAGGGCCCCTCTATTGGTTACCTCGGTGGCTTGCAGCAACTGGAACTTTTTGCCTATTGAGAAAGCTAAAAAGTGTGAGTTCCTCCTGACCCATATCAACAAAAATCTCAACCATAAAAAAGAGACGTCTTCGTATTCAAGCAAATGACAACAGTAAGACCATGCATGTTGTTTTGTTGTATTTCCTCTGTAATCATGGGGAGGATATGAAGAAGTGGTATAATTCATCCACTTCTGCACTTCAGGCACAAGTTCCTTAGAATTGGAAGAGACCCTTAAAGGCCATCTAGCCCAGCTCCCCTGCAATAAAAAGGGACATTCACAGCTAGATCAGGTTGCTCACAGCCTGGTCATTAGTCATCCCAGAGGCAAAACACACACTGAATGATCTCTCCTTCAGTCATAAATCCTTGGAGACAACAGCATTGACACTGCATGTTACTGAAGCAGTAAAAGAAATTGCTCCTGTAACTCTCCTTGTGTTAAGTAAAATGATGATAAAAAGCAATGGAATGCTTTGGCAGGACACCAAAACCATCCTCCTTCCTTGATATCTGCTGCAATGGAACCTTCCACTGGAAGAAAGCCTCTGATGACTTGTCACCCCAGAGAGGTCAGCTTTAGAAGCAGGACTGCTGCACAATAGAATGAACTGGAGCTCCTTAGCATCTCTTACATCCAGGAGGGGTGTGATCAGACCCACCTATCACCTTCAGGTGCGCTTTCTGACACCTTGTCTGACTTCACTGTCACTGTGCCAGCATCCTCAGGCTTAACCTGCTTCATTGTCAGTGTGCAGCAATTGCCAACGTTCTTGATGTCATTGTAATTGTTGGTGTAAAGGAGGTTGCCATTCAGGAACCATTCCACGTCCTCGTCATTATGGGACAGCTCGCAGGAGAAGACAGCAGAGCTCTCTTCTTCAATTTCTACATCCTGCAGGTGCTTCGTTACTTCTACATTGCGGGCTGTGGGGAAACAAGGTGAACTGTTACCACTGTTACTATAAATCATACTGGGATGTGGTAGAATGGTTGGACTAGATGATCTTTGTGTAATCATCTATGTGAAGATAATACATGTATAAAGTTAGCAGGAGAGAACGGCAGAAGTCAACCTCAAGAAGAGAAATCTGAGGTGAAATAGGACATGGAAGAGGCCACCCTCCCTGCTCATACCTTCAGCTGTCAGCGTGGCCTCAGTCTCTGCAATTCCTGCCTTGCACTTGTACACACCAGCATCATCGGGCTTCAGCTTCAGAATTCTGAGCTCTACTGAATGCTTATCCCTCTTGATCTTGTACTTCTCAGAGGGCTCGATGGGTGTGCGGCCCTTGAACCATTTCACAACCTTTGGAGAAGGCCTGAAGTCACAGGACAGGATGACAGAATGACGTTCCAAAGCTGTCTTGTCCTCCAACTTCCTGGTGATTTCTATATGGTAATCTGCAAAGCAGGGGTGGAAGAGAAGAAAGGATGAGGACAATTGGAAGAAGAGGAAAGTCTCTTGCGTGTATTCCATTCCAATTAATGTCAAGTTCACAATGGTTCTTTGAACGACTCTAAAGATAAAACAAACGATTGTCTATAGGGAATGCCATTGACTACATTTCTATGAAGTAATACTGTACAGTATCTACCAAATGCAAGGTCCAGCTCTTGTTCTGTGCTTATTAAATTGCTCCCAATTGTTGAGGCTTTTATTCAAATAAGAGTGAGTTGAAAATATAACAAGTACTTTAGGATGTGAATGGATAATCTTACGCTGGGGACAACAGCAGATAAAAAGCCTGCAAGTTTCTTTCAGATGAAATCAATGACAAACCGCACCAAATTTAGGTGCTACCAAACTTAAACTTGTCTAGTTCAGAAATACAATTAATTTCACCTGATTTGACTTCTTTGCTATAGCCAAGGACAAAACCTCAGCTCTGTAAATCTGAATAGTAAGCACATCACAGCTATTCAAACACATCTTTTACTGAGATGCAGCTGTCTCATTTAGTGTCCAACGACTTTGAACTGGAAATGGAGCAGACCAAAGCAGAATCTAAACATGGCTTCTACAAGGACTGATCAAATGCGGCCACCGTCAAATTCAAAGTATCTGATACAGAAGGATCACACTCACTGTCAGACAAAACCTCTTTGGAGAGGTGAACTGACTGCCCTGTTCACCCCCACTTTGGAAATAACTGCACTCATTTCCTACCTGCTCCCAGCAGTGTGGGATGGTGGGATAGCATCACACTTCCCACACTAAGCATCCCACCATGTCACTTGTTCCACCTAAACCTCAGTCCCAAAACAAAAGGGGAACTCGCTTCTGAACCCTCTTCACTTCATTTCAGATGTCTTATATGCTTGATCTCCAACCCACCCCCCACTCAGGAGAAAGACCCCCCGCTTACACCCTACCATCTTGTTGCATTCTGATGTTGTCATCAGCCTTCAGCTTGTTGTCCTCTTTGTACCACTGGGTCTGAACCTCATCGTGTGAAATCTCACAGACAAAAGATGCACTCCCATATTCATTCACTTCCACATCTTCCAGTGCTTTAACAATCTTGATATCTCCAGCTGTGAAACAGTAGAGATATATTTGTCAGGGTATTTCCAGAACTGAGTGCAGCATCTTTTCCTTACACATATTTGCATAGAAAATAAGTAGGATTATGTTTTATTCTAAACCATCATCCATTCCTGAGTCATTTCTCTCTTCAACACAGTCAATGCATTATTGCCCTTGAACTTAAAGACAGACCTACTAGCTACAATGGAGCTCCCTGCAAACAGTTTTCATGGAAACCAGAATCTCATTTATTCTAAAACCTTTCAAGCAAAATTAAGGGTAGAAAAACAATAGAACTAACTGAATCTTTAAGGTCATTTAGTTCCAGTCCCCCTGCTATAGGCAGGGACACCTCCCTCCACACCAACTCTTCTCCTCAGGGTCAAGGCTTCTCTCAAATCATTCTCCTCTAAGCCTGTGCCTGTGCTTGGGATTGCCCTGACCCAGGTGCAGGGCCTTGTACTTGGCCACACTCAAGTTCATGAGGCTGCCAAGGGCCCACCTCTCCAGCCTGTCCAGGTCCCTCTGAGTAGCATCCCTTCCCTCTAGCACATCAACAGCACCGCTCAGCTTGGTGTCATCTGCAAACTTGCTGAGGCTGCATTTGATTCCACTCTCCATGTTGCCTACAAAAATGTTAAATAACACTGGTCCCAACACCACCCTCCACCTGGACACTGAGCTATTGACTGCAGCTCTCTGAGTGTGACCATCCAGACAGTTCCCTATCCTGCAACTGGTCCATCCATCAAAACCATTTTTCTCCAGTTTGGTGACCAGGATGTCATGCAGGACGGGATCAAATGCTCTGCACAAGTCCAAGTAGATGATGTCAGTTGCTCTCCCATTATCCACTGATGCTGTTACTCCATCATGAAAGGCCACCAAGTTTGTCAGACATGGCTTGACCTTGATGAAGCCATATTGGTTACCACCAATTACCTCATCTTTATTTTCCAAACTATGCCAAGGAGAACTAGACAGAACTCTACAGTGTTGTGTCACTACAAACCTGTCTGAACCATTGGCTTCTCTGCATGCTCATCACTAGTCTCTCCTTAGCTTGTGTGCCTACAAACAATGTATGGGGAATGTCAGCCACAAATCTTACCTAGGGGACATCTTTGCTTCAAAATCCTTTGAACATCACACAATCCCTTTTAACTCTCCAGGTCTGCATTTAGTTATGTCAGAATCAGGCCATATTTCTCTGCTGCTATATCCCTTTCCTTCTGAAGGGCCTGGATACAACTTGGATTAACCTCAGGAGAAGAGTTCCTGCATAGAATCATAGATTTACCCAGGTTGGAAAAGACATTGAAGATCATCAAGTCCAACCGCAGCCTAACCAGTACCCTAACTCTAAAAACCCTACACTAAATCATATCCCTGAGTACCACATCCAAAAGGCTCTTAAACACAACCAGGGATGGTGATTCAACCACCTTTCTGGGGAGCCTATTCCAGTACCTAAAATCTCTAGTATCTAAATCTCTCTAAAAGAGCACAGGTATTAATCTGACCAGAAAGGTTCCTGTTTGTTCATAAAATGAGCCTTTTCCGCTCCATCTTGCATAGGTCACTGGGCACAGGGTAGCTGGGAGACCACAGAAAAAGTGGTTCTGTGAGCAATAGGGAAACTACTGCCTAATCCAACTCCTCCAATCTCTGCGCTCTGCCAGCATGTCTAAATAGGGTGGCAGATACACACAGGAGATAAATATTTCCACTTCCCTCAGCCAACACTGCTCTGAATTTCTATGGGACACACAGTTAGATGAAAAGGCATTTGACAAAGAAGGAAATGAAAGAGTTTAATCTGCTGTGTCATTCTCTCGGTAGCCAGAATAACTAACCCTCGCCAGTGTTAGTTCAAAGAATAGGCAGATTTTATCTCCTGACATGAGCAGTAATTCAAAGAAGCTGGTATATGATCCAGTATCCTGCATATTCACTGCAGGCAGGCAAAGACATTATGAGATAAGGGAGATCTACACATCACTTGTTATGAACACCTCATAAAGATAAAACCACACACAAGAGGAGAGTTTAGGAAGAGGACCACTCTTGGACTACTTTCCAAGAGGCATCAATTAGTAACTCTCTTCGCTCATTTTTCACACTACTCCACAGTGTCCTCCTGAGCCCCCTTACTCCTGTTGCCAACTGCTGATGCAGGGAATCCTGAGGAACCAAGGATTCATAGTTGTTCCATCAGTAGTCCTTGGTCAGCTCTCCCTCCCTGCCCCTTCTGTTTTGATCCCACTAACCAAATTTTAGTTAGTCTGAAAAGAGGATGGAAACCTCCGCAGCAATTAGTTTCTAAATATCTTGCAATGGGCAGCTTGTAGGAGCCCCATCTCAATGCCCACAGCACAGGAGGCAGGACTGCTTAGCCCATGCACTAGTGCATTTACCAGCACAGATGTAAGCCCAGATCTATGCACACCAAATACAGGCTCTCAGTTTGCACAAGGAGGCATCCATGGAGCTGAAGTATTAGGCAGATATTGTGGTGGGGCAGCAGTTATTGAGACGCCAGACAGAAAGGACACAGATAACGTGGCAACTCAGCTTTACCATTATGACTGATGATGGAACATCTAATTTCACTGCTCAAAAGAGAACTTACATATAACTGGAAAGAATGAAATTCACAGGGGAAACCACACACAGACACACACAAGCAATACAAAGGAGATGAAGGATGGTTCACATACTAGTGATTCACTCTGAGACGCAAGCAAATGAAAGAGTATCCCCAACCATTTGCCTCCTGAAATGCTAAGTATATAAACTCATTGCTGTGATAACTCTGCCAGACGTGAGTCATACACTGTAAAACCTTATGGGGTCAATCAGTTTAACTTCATAAATTCATTACACCAACAAAAACAGACCATCGTGTCCAGGCTGGTTCATTTCAGCTCTTCAAAGCTGTTGGTAAAACTGCCTGAGAGCTGAAATGCTTACCAGCAAAAGCTAAAAACTGTAAATCAAATGTAATAGGCTGGCTTTGTCTACTGTATAGAAATGATGCCTGAAAAAAAGAAAATAAAAAAGAACGTAAACCAGAACAAATGGAATGGCTACATAAAACAGCCAGTACTGAAACAGCAACCCAACCTGGTTGCAGAATGAGAGAGAAAATGAGAGTTCACCAAAGTCATGGGACAGGACACATGTTCATGTTCATGCTAACACTGAACCCAAGTGGCCACATGAGGACAGCATCTAGTAGGAAATCAGAAAAAAGCATCCTTTCATACGTCCCTTGGGAAGGTGGCATCTACCAGGGCACAGCAGACCCGTGTGTTCAGTAACAAGTCTGATGCTTCAGAGCCCAATGATGAGCTACAAACTGGGGTTTAACCAATGCAACACATGGAGGGAAAATCTGTCTTGAGCATAAAGAAGAAAGAGAAAGGTATCCAAAAGGACTAACCAAGAAATGCCCAAACTGCCCATGAAGCATTTCTTCCCGTGGTGCAAAATACCACAAGAGGATTTATTTGCTCTTTCAGTTAAACATAAAATGAACCTTTAGGGTAGCTGATGTCTTGTCTTAGGCTGCTCAGCATGTGGATGTTCCCTGATCTTCATATTCACACTTGTGAATAATGAGACTTCTCTTATTTCCCTGGGAAGTAATGCCCACTTTTTTACTTTGACAGAGCTCCTTCCCATCCTAGAAGGGAAAATATCAAGTCAGATCTCCATTAGTCCTTCCATCTCTGCACTGAGCAAAGGGAGCCTTCAGATCTATGCTTAATTCACCCACTCCCCTAGAATTAATGGAACTGTGCTTACTGGAACATATGCTGAAGCTTAAGCACAGTGCAGTGTTTTCAACATGAAGGAATGGCTATAGAACATGCATAAATTCTGGCTGACCTATGACAGCTTAAAGCACTGCGGAGGACTGTTAACAAGCCTGTTTGGACATCACCTTGAATAAATGACGTTATCCCCAAGTAAGGGAAGGAACAGCTGAGCACCGGGGAGGTACACAAAGTGCCAGAGCAAATTCTCACACTGTCAGGTGCAAAGAAAACTGAGATTTCACCCCAAAAACCCAGTTCACAACAAGGCTACAAAATCCCGGCTGAGAATTTCTGTGTTAGACTTGAAGCTCAAGACTGTACTGTAGTTCAACCAACAATATTTTGTGCAGCATGACCTAAAAAGTTCACAATAAAACCAAAACAAACTTCAATTTCAACTTGATAAATGAACTCAGGACATAATAACAAAGAGTGCTGATCTGGGCAAATAAAAGAGCATAAAGAAAAGAGAGCAGTGAAAAAGCTATCAAGGAAAAGCTCAGACTCGCATCCCTTGGAAGTGAAATTAAAGGCTCTCATTCATTTCCAGAGAAGTCAGAAAGGAAAATACCATTACATGCCATACCTTGAACCACTTGACGTCCATGTTGGGCCTGGACAGCTCACACTCAAATGTGACCTTGTCCTTCTCAATGACGCTACTGTCTGCCAATGGTTTGCTGATTTTCACAGGCAATTCTGAGAAGGAGAAAGAAGAATGTGGATTTAGTTGGGAACTTAGTTTTGTTCATAACCAGGTCCATGGGTGCTGTTAAATGGATCCTTCCAGATGGAAAAAACATTTCAGGTGGCCTCCTAGATTTTACCCCTTTTTGTGTTGCACGCAAGACTGAAAAAAAAAATTACTTCTGCAAAGTTCTTCTTGTCATAAGGAAACAAATATTTGGGGAATGGCAGAACCAGGTAAAATTTTCCTTCACGTCAAGAAAGTATAAATTTCACTCTCGTGCTCTTGGTGTGGTTTCTGCTATGATTATTTGGACTAATTAAGCTTCTCCCTGATGAAAGCCTAGAAGTATATCACAAGAAGGACCAACTTACCCGTGACCTTTTATTTGTCTTACTCAAGCATCTCCTCCTGACCAAAACTGACAATAAAAGATTCAGCCAGACTACAGGTTTGAGCAGCTGAGTTGTTTCTAGGATCTCCTGCAATCTCAAGCTTGGAACACACACTTGTCTTTTGACTAAGTGTCTCTTATAGTGCAGTAAAACAACAGGTTTTCACACAGCGATTCCTCATTTACCTTGATCTGAAATCATTCTCAAACCATGTGGGATCAGTCCAGGGAGAAGGGGAGGAGAGGGGAAGGGAAAGGGGAAGTCCACAGTCCTCTAAAATCAGGCTTCTTAGCCTAAAGCTCAACAGCAAATAGCAGTCCACTTCCCCACATTGCTAGACTCCGAGCATTTAAAGAACATCAGCTGACCTCATTATGAGCTCTAACATAGCCAAAGGAATTCATATATTCAAATATTCTCTTGAGTGATGAGAAATATGGAGCATAACTTCAGACTTCTGCTGTTAAACTCTCACTTCTATCATAAACCAGAGTAAGAGTTCAATGCTGTTTTAGATGGAGGACTCATATTTTAAATAACTCATCTCATTAAGGCTTGGATTCCCTACTACAATTAGTTAAATTCCAGTTTGGATCATGCTTCACCTTGGATCACTTAGGGCTTCAGCCACTTATTGGAACTAACTCAATTTGTCTACAGAGAAGCTGTTTTCTATAGCAACAATAAGCTGTGATTGCAACTGGATGTCGGGAGAGCACAAATCCCGCAGTTATCCTGTACCAACATCCTCTCCTTCCATCAGAACAGCAAGTTTTTAAACCAGACTCATGCAAGCTTGCATGACACACCTTGTGTAAAACTGTTGGCAGCCATCAGGACAGCCAGTTGCTTCCTGTATAGACACTGTTCCATCAGTTTTGGTTTTTTGTCTCGCTAGAACAACAGCCAGTGTCTGAAAACTCCCACAACTGAAGCAACCACGCTGATATACCGCAGTCACTGGAGGTGCTCAAGAGCCACGGGTATGTGGCACTGGGGACGTGGTTAGTAAGTCCAGTGAGGGTGGGCTGGGTTGGACTCAGCTATCTCAGTGGTCTTTTCCAGCCTTGGGTGCAACTTGTAAGAGGGAATGAAGCAGCAAACTGCCCAGCACTGAGCTGCATTCTTCTGACACATGGTATCAGTGAACTGCTGTATTTCCCTATCTTCTCTGGAGCTATTGATCTAACCTAACTGAAAAAGTAAGCCCGAACCTAGATATAAATCAGGATCATAGTCACCCATGGTTGCTTATATATTCAGAAAGACACTCCAGAGGGTAATTCAGCGCATCTAGAAATTAAAGTAGAAGTTCCTTAGTCAAAAATATTCCACAGCCAGATTTTCACCTCGCTACCACTACATTAAAAAGGAGAATCCAACTTGTGGTGTGGGTCATTGATGTTGTTCCGGGGGGAATTGTGGCTGTTCCATGCCCACAGGGTAGAAGACAGCCAGTCTTCCTCTAAGCCACATAAAAAGCTGCTTAGTGCTCCCAAAGCGAATGCTCACCAGTTGTTTCCAACTTGAAGGTCATCTTCTGGCCAGCAGCCTCGCAGATGTATTCTCCAGCATCTTTCTTCTCCAGCTGCTCCACAACCAGACGCCGTGTTTTGCCCACAGATTCCATTCTGAACTTTCTGGAGGAGGCAAGCAGTCTTCCATCCTTGTACCATTTTACTTCGGTTGGATCCTGTGCTACTTCGCAGCTGAGGGAGGCACTTGCTGCCAGGGCAGCACTCACCTCTTTCTGCACCTGCTCCTGGTTTATAAACACAGGTTTTGGCTCTGAGGGAAGAAAAGAAAAAGTATTGACTGAGGGACCGAAATGAGACCAACTTGCAGGTTTGTATGTACAGGTTGGAACAGGTTTAGGTTACCACTTGTGCCCAAACTAATAGCCTTCACTAGAGAATATCAGCTCTTCTGTTGAAACAAAGTGTCAAATCTAGGCAAGAAAGAACCTAGGAACTGAAGGAACCAAGAGGGTTCTTGAACACCAGTCCCATGGTTGCAAGTCACTATGCAAACATATTGAACCCAAAAGAACATCTGTCCTGCAGGCAACCAAAACCTGAGTTCCTTTTACTTAAGACCCACTGTGAAACATCAAAACACATAAACATGTGATAGTCAAACCACTGGCTGCCTTTTCATGACCCAGAACAGTACTCCTGGCTTCCTGAACAGACTCCTCATGGCCTCTACCATTGCCACAACTGTGACTGTCAAAGGCAGAAAGGAAATATGCTCACCAACGCAGTCCTTTGTTCTTTGTGTGTGATTTGCAGATATCTATCTTACTTTGAGCTCTGGCAATAGTCAGCTCTACCAGGTCTCTTACTGTGAGTAGCAGACTCACCTATCCAGATGCAGCCTCCAACATAAAGGCATAGTAAAAAGGCAGTGTACTACTAGGAGAAGTTCCTGCTTCTCCTGCCATGAAAGGCTGCACGTAGAACATGCACTCCAGCCTCACTGCACATACTTATCTTAGTCAAATGTTTAGGTGAACAAGAATTACAGTTTGGGATCTCAGGCACAGGAGAGATTTGAATAATATCTTGAATATTGCTTCCACTGTACATATATTACTAATTATTGCTCTACAGACAGACTGAAACAGGTCTTTGTGTCATACTGAAACCAAATACTTTCTACAAACCCAGGCAATCAAGTGTAGGGAAAAAACCTCAGCACAGACTACAGTGATCCAGGTGCAGTATAATAGAAACTAGATTTTACTTTACTGTTCTCTGCTGTATTTCATACAACACCTGTCTTACCTGTGACATGAATCTTGAAGGTGAGTTTCTGGCCAGCAGCCTCGCAGCTGTACTCCCCTGCATCTTTCTTCTCCACCTGGCTCACCACCAGCCGACGCTGTTTGCCCTCTGACTCTACCTTGAACTTCTTGCTCGAGGTGATCAGTTTCCCCTCCTTTTATCACTTGACCTCTGTGATAAAATGTTTGCTCATTAAGACCGGGATGTGGTAGCATTGTGGTGGAGTGCTTGTTCATTAGGACCGGGATATAATGGTGGAATATGGAGGCCACAAAGGTTGCAGAACACTCTAATTTTATGGGTAGATTGTGTACTCTGCGTAGTTACAGGCAAAGCGCGCCCCGATGGATACAAAGTTCCACGGAAGGACCAACCAAGGAACGACACACCAAGTCGCACGATCACAACCGACCAATTAAAGGACAATACGCTCGGGATGGACAATACAAAAGAAGTTGCAAGGGACGGGACGGCGCGGCAGTTGGAGGAACAATAATCCCCCTGTCGCCCAGCGCTGAATTGCCTTTTAGTTTTACCCGCTACAATTAATAAAAGTTTATAATTGGAACATTATTGGCTCATTGCTTATAAATTGATGACAACCTCCATCTTCTCCTGCGCCACCTCGCAGCTCAGCGTGGCATTTTTCTGTTGTTGCAGCCTTCACCACCTTCTGTACCTTCTCCTTGTTTGTAAATACAAATTCTGGCTCTGAAAAGAGAGAGATACATTAGTTTGGCCTCTTGAAAGAAGAGCAGGTTTTGGGGAAGGAGTCAGAAAAATGAATCAGTTCTCCCAGTCTGATGCCCCAAGAGAATGATGTGGAGAGAAGTTGTGCAATTTATGGATGCCCCATCCCTGAAAACATTCAAGTCTAGGCTGGATGGGTGTTAGAGCAACCTGGTCTCAAAGAATGTGTTCCTTTCCAGGACAGAGATTGGAACTGGATGATCCTCCAGGTCCCTTCCAACAAAAGGCATTCTGTGATGCTTCTTGTATGACTCTCATGACTCTTTCGTCCCCTAGCTGCCATTTACTTATGTCTTCAAAACATCAACTTATACAAAACATTCCTGTAGTATTCTCTCCCATGCTAAATGAGCCCTTCCAAGACAAAAACATGTTACATAGAGCACACCCCCTAGTGCTTGACACAAAGCCCCTGTTCTGAAACTTCCTGAGACGCAGCTGCATTGCAGAGTTGTTCTAGTGGTACAGGCACGTGGGAATGGAGAAGTGCAATCAGAACTTTCTTGTCTATGGCCTCATTCCCACAGCAAAAGGAAATTCCTGAAGATTTTAAAAGATGGAGCTGCCTCACAACTGTATTTAGAATAATTTGTTCAATTTCCTCATCAGAAATTAACCACCCCAAAGTTCAGCTCCAAAAATTTTAAGCATAGCAGGGAAAACTTACAAACTAATGACCGTTTTCTAAAACATTCTAGAATGAAAGGCCAAAATGTGTTCTCTCTCACCTGTGACATGAATCTTGAAGGTGAGTTTCTGGCCAGCAGCCTCGCAGCTGTACTCCCCTGCATCTTTCTTCTCTACCTGGATCACCACCAGCCGACACTGTTTGCCCTCTGACTCCACCTTGAACTTCTTGCTCGAGGTGATCAGTTTCCCCTCCTTGTACCACTTCACCTCCATCTTCTCCTGGGCCACCTCGCAGCTCAGCGTGGCATTTTGAGTCAGTGCAGCCTTCACCTCCTTTTGTACCTTGTCCTTGTTTGTAAACACGTCTTCTTTCTCTGCAGGGACATCACAACAGTCACACCATTTTGCTGTAGTCTGCTGCAGAGCTTACTCCAGTTCCCCATTTTCATTATACTTGCCCTTCACAGGGACCATCATGATGCCTCATTAAGACAGGAAAATACTTTCCCCTCTATTTTGCCTTGGGAAATGAATAGGCATATCATTTCATATCATATCATAAATCTAAACATTTCGCAGTCTGATAGCAGATTTGGACATGAGATTTAGAACACCTGCATGCACTGCTGAACCTCCTCCCTTCTCTTTGTTTCTTCTGATGTCTCTCTACATTTCCAGTAAATCGGAAGGGAATGGCCCTCTAGAACAGGTTGCCCAAGGAGACTGTGGATGCTCCATCCCTGCAGGCATTCAAGGCCAGGCTGGATGTGGTTCTGGGCAGCCTGGGCTGCTGGTTGGCAACCCTGCACATAGGAAGAAGGGGGTTGGAACTGGATGAGCACTGTGGGCCTTTGCAACCCAGGCCATTTATGAGTCTGATTAGTGGCATTTTCCACCTCATTGTGTCATTCAAATTTTGTAACCAGATCTCATCAAACACCTCCCCTTTTCTCACTCCTTGCATGCCTGGTGTGCTCTTGCACTGTAACCCTGCAGACACCAGCTGACTACAAGAGCTGCACAAGTTACCCTCCTTGCCTATTGTTTGTTGCAGTAATTCATTCCTGGATGGAAAAGCACATGTAGAAAAGTGTTGCTATGACACTAGATGACAAAGAAAGTCCTATAGCCAAAATGTTTTGCACCAGAGAGGCTGTAAGTTGATCCTCCAAATGCAAGACACACAAAATGAAGTGTTCCTTTATCTCTGGGATTCCAAGCATTTTCTCACCTCTGACTTTCACTTGGAATGTTGCTTTGTCATCTTTTGTTTCACAGCTGTAGCTCCCTTGGTCTTTCAGGGTCACATTTTTGACCATGAGCTTGCGGTGCGTCCCCTGGGAGATGATGGTTGTCCTCTGGTCCTGCTTCACCTCTATTTGATCTTTCTTCTATACGACAGCTCCGCTTGCAGCTGACACCTCACACACCAGCTCCAGGTCTTCAGAAGGACTGACTGATATTTCTGGAGTCGTTTTGGACTTGCTGACAAAATTAATGGCTTCATCTGAAGAAAAAAAGAGAAAGTGGTTTACATCCTGACTCAGGCTTATTCAGCACAGCATTAAGCTACAGTTAGAACTGATTGTAATGTCTCTGCTCATTACATCTGGGGGATCAAGTTTCACCTCTGGAGGTACTCACATACAAACGTGTGCTTGATTCTCCTGTGTAAGGAAAGAGTAAGTTCTATGCAGACAGTTCTTATTTCTTTTAATCAATTCTGTATTCTGCACATGTTCTTCTGAAGCTAAAATGAAGGCAGCTAAGTAACCTGTTTGCAATACATGAACAAACCAATTCAACACCTTGTCTCTAAGCTAACAAGCAGCGTTTGATGAGCACATCAGTATTTCATGCCCTTCATTCCATCCAGACTGTATTGGCAATAACTATGCTGGTATTAACAAGGATAGCAATTACAAGCAAAATGGTAGAAATACAGAAGATATAAGGAAAAGGGAACTCACCAGAGCTGAGGCGATCCTCCCTGGTGAGCGATCTCCAAGAGATGCTGCCTCAGTGAGGGTCAGCCCTTAAATGAGGTCTCAGAGGAGGTGGAGTCGAACTCCACCCCTCCAGGGAGCACAGCTACATAACTTTCACCTGTGCTCCCACAGCTGACCCCACACTTGCCTCAGCTGATCAATCAGTGGTTCACATTGTGATCTCCCATACACTCCACCCCTTCACAACGTGAACCAATGATTAGGTGAGTTCCCCTTATTACAGAGACCCAATCACGACGCTGATACAATCTCCCGTCGCATTAGATGTTGATATTATTCAAATGATGATGATTGGATGGGTGTTTATGATCTTCCATGGGCCAGTGCTTGATAGATGTTACCGGAGACAAATCATCTTGAAGTGCAGGTCCGTCTGCGTTTCATCAGTCCAGAGTAATGGTCCTAGAGGCTTAGAATCAATCTTAAGGGGAGTAATATAGATGTTTCAAGGGTACTAGGAGGGGAAGATCCGCCCTCCAGGGCAAGATACAGACCATATTCTTATCTTGGGTCAATACTTCTGCTTGTACTGGATTATGTCCCGGCCTCCGATACCATACCCTCTGGCCAGATATCTGTGGCTGTATAACTATATCTGGCACCAGAGGAGGAGTCTTGATCTGCCATAGGGACATAATAGGTGTTCCTTTAGCAATAAAGGCCGGAGTATTGACCACGATGTCAGTAGGCCATGTACCTATCACCGAGGGGGTGACTGAACCTCCCACCTCCAATAATCTCCCCCAAGGTGCAAGTAGGCCACACCATTTGGGTCCTACCTGCACCTTCCAAGGCCAATTTATCTTATGGATTCCCGGTTCTAAATTCTCAGGGGCAGGGAGCAGAAGATTATTTTCAGTACCAACCTGCGGTTTTACCTTATTATCGGTGCCTGTAATTTGGATCCTAAGAGGGGAGGCCCATATAGTTTGTAACATTTTCAGGGCACTGGGTCTGCCATCCCGAGGTCTTTCATTCAGGTCCCGCACGGTTTCATATAATCTTTTTGTCCACCCCTGCAGGGACTGAGAGTCTGTTTTCAGGGCAGCCTTAAGGATACCATTATAACGTTCAATAAGGCCTGCCCCTGTTGGGTTATATGGCAGGTGGAATCGCCATTCAATGTTGTTTTCTTCTGCCCAGCGCTGTATCATCGCTCCAGTGAAGTGAGTCCCTTGGTCACTCTCGATAACTTGAGGTGTCCCGTATGCAGACATCAGTTTAGTAAGTGCCTTAATTGTGTATGCTTGATTTGCCTTTGGTACAGGATAGGCTTGCAGCAGTCCACTTACAGTGTCAACGCAGGTCAGGGCATATCTCGCCCCCTCAGACCGAGGGAGGGGCCCAATGTAGTCGACCTGCCATCTCTGAAGAGGACTATATCCTCTAGCAATGTGGGATGTTGTTTCAGGCAACGGTCTCGGTCTCATCTTTGAGCAAGCATCGCAATCCTGACATGCTTGAACGATATCAGATAGTTGTACAGGCAGCCCCCATGCTTTAGCAGCTGCCCACATTATCTTCTGTCCAGCATGCCGTAGCTTCTGATGTAACCAACGGGCAATATTTTCAGATTGTGAATTCTCAATCCATCGGATTCGGGCCAGTGTGTCAGCTTCATCATTTCCTGGTGACTGCAAGGGTTGATGACCAGAGACATGGTAGACACATACTGTCCTGTGTTTGACCGTATTCCAAATGTCTACCCACATGTCTTTACCCCAAATCGGTCGGGCGTGGATAGTCCATTCCTGGGTAGCCCATTGCGTAATCCACAGAGTGAGCCCCCGGTACACAGCCCAACTATCTGTACAGATGTTCAGGACGCCGTCACCAGGTTCTTTAGTTATAACCATCCACACGGCTCGCAATTCTGCCCATTGGCTGCTTTGACCATCCCCCTCATCAAACCAGATGGTCTCAGTAGAGGGATGGTATGCTATTGCTCGCCACTTGCTCGGGTTGCCTCTGCTGGACCCATCCGTATACCAGGCATCTTCAGGAATAGGATATCTTCCTTCCTGAACGGGACTCTTCTCTGGTGGAGCAACCATCGGTTCTTTTGATGTATCACTGTGATACGTCACTGGGCCTAGGATCTTCTGTAGTTCTTCTTTAAGTGGAGATGAAGACAGACTGCTTCTCTGGCTTAGATAGGCGACCCATCGTGCCACCGTTTGTGCTTGAGCCACCCCCGTCTTAGGAAGGTGAGTCAAATCTCTCACCCACCCCTGGATTGGTAATGAAGTCTTAACTATGACCTCTGCTGATTGCGTTATCGGCTCTACTGCTTGTAATGCCGAATAGGCAGCCAATAACTGTTTCTCAATCATGCTATATCGTTCTTCTGCTCCGTGCCAAACCTGAGGCCAGAATCCAATGGGGGTTCGAACAGAACTCTGGCGTTGCCACAGGCCCCAGCCAAAACCATCTTGAGTAACATGAACATCTAGTTCAGCTGGGAGGGTCGGATCAAATATACCCAACGCCTGAGCTTGTTTAACTGCCAGTTTTGCCTGTTGGAAAGCATCCTGTTCTATCTTTCCCCAATTCCATGATTGACCCTTCTTTGTAAGCTTGTATAATGGCCTTAATAGCTGAGCTAAATGAGGTATAAAGGAGCGCCAATACCCCAATATACTCAAACATTCTTGCAATTGTTTTGATGTTGTAGGGACTGGAAACGCTTGGACTTTATCTACTACCGCACTGGGTAGTACTTTGGTTTTCCCGGACCAAATTACTCCCAGGAATTTTACAGATAGCCCCGGACCTTGCACCTTCTGTGGGTTTATAGCCCACCCTCTTTTCTGCAGGTAAGCTATCAAATCTGCTGCTTGTCTCACCGCCTCTAACGAATCGGATGTTAACAGGAGGTCATCAATATAATGATATAAATTGACATTATTTGGCTTTTCCCACTTAGCCAGATCACGTGCCACTAAATTATGACAAAAAGTGGGCGAATGTACGTACCCTTGGGGTAGGACCTGGAAAGTCCATTGCCTCCCTTCCCATGTAAATGCAAACTGATCTTGCGATTCTTCACTGATTGGAATACTGAAGAATGCATTCGCCAAATCCAAGACACAGTGATATGTTTTGATTTCCCTGCTTAGTGTGTCCATTAGGGAGGCAATATTGGGTACAGCCGCATGAACAGGTGGCGTGACCTTATTTAATTCCCTATAGTCTACTGTCATCCTCCATGTTCCATCCGGTTTTCGCACTGGCCATATTGGGGAGTTATATGGGCTATGTGCAGGCCTTATAATACCCACTCTTTCTAATTCCTGCACCGTCTTTGTTATTTCATCCTGCCCACCCGGGAGTCTGTACTGTTTCACATTAGTAATCCGGCGTGGCTTCGGCAAACAAATAGGCTCATGTTTTGCATGGCCTCTCAATATTGTCTGGATTGCCCGGATACTAATGCATCTCTGCCGCAATCGGAACTCTCCCACTGTTGTATGGAGAGCCAGACCCCACAGGATATCAATTCCTAATATATACTCTGGAATTGGGGCAATGGATACCTTGTACTCCCGTGGTGGAAGACGCCCGACCCCCAGTTTTACCCAGGTTTGGGTGACCGGAATGGTTTGTCCCCCAAAACCTCCAATCATCACTCTATTACCTTTAAATTTAGTTGGGTCTCCATATATTATAGATGTCTCTGCCCCGGTATCAACTAGGGCCATAACCTTCTGTATATTCTTTCGGGACCAGTATATCGTCAGTTCCACATAGGGCCTCCGGTCCCGTCTAGAGGCCCTAGGAGGACTGACATCCCTCGTCAAGCCATGAACTGAGCCAGATTCAAGTCTTTTACCTCCGATACCTCCGGTGTCATAACCCGAGGCACCTGAGGTGGCTTCTTTTTCCTATTTGGAACTATAAAATCTTCTAAATTCCATGTTGTTGTTGGTCGCCGCTCTATAAATCCTATCCCTGGCCTTTTGGGTTTATTCTGAAATTTTTGTTCATCCTTCAGTTGCTTCCACAACTGAAGGAGAACCTGATTGGGCTGCCCATCAATTTTTGAAAACTGAACGCCTGCCCGGAGCAGATCATTAAACATTTGTTTCCGGGATACCCTAACAGGTCCTGCCCGAGAAGTTCGCGGGGCCGATCTTCTGGCTCGCACTATTGGAAAAGCCTCGGCATCCTCAATCACCCTGATATTGCGCTTAGCTCATAAACGCTCAGTTTCTCCGAGGTCTGCTACCAATTGGGCGGCTTGTTGGACTACTGCCTCTGCGGATACTACTGGATTAAGTATGGAAACCAAGGTTCCATACATATGAGAGGGTGCTTACTGTAAAATTAGGTCCCTCATTCCCGCAGAAAATTTAACCATATCAGGGCTATCGAATGTGTCTTCGTAGATAGCCTCTCTCATACCTAATTCGCGTATATAATTTTGAAGGTCTTCCATAGAAGACCACATCCCTGTGTTTACTGGCATGTCAGTTTTATTTGTCCACACCATGCGGCAAGCAGCCATTATCCATTCTACAATTGAATGGTTTTCTTCAGGGAACTGAGTCCCAGCATACAGTCTCTGCCGAAGGGCAGGATGTACTGTTATTGTGGCCAACTTAGATACTTCGGGGCCACTAACCAGTACACTATCTGCCCCTGAATCCCATAACCGTAATAACCAAGCCGGAACACTTTCCCTTGGCCTTTGCCTAAATCGTTGCACTAGGTCCATGAGTTCAGTAGGCGTATATGGACGGGCTGTTACATGTAAAACAGATTCGGCAGGGGGCCATTGATCAGGAGGCACTCCTGCTGGTCGATCTTGAATTTTCTTTGTTTTTTGAGTTATTACTGGACGGACTTCTAGTGAGTCCGTCTCAGATGGTTTTTCTAGATCAGATTTAGTGATCTTATTTTGATTCATTTCTTCAGGATCTTGATCGTCATTAAATGAAATGTATCTAATTTGAGGGTTGGAGGAAGAAAATGACGGTTTTTTTCCTGTCAATAGATTGATCTCACCCTCCAATTTTTCAATACGGGCCTTTAACAATTCATTTTCATGTGCAATGTTGTTTGATTTTATCTCTGCCCGATTTAAAGCATTTAATAATGGCCAGGCTGCCATAGATGCAGCCATTCGCTTTTCTTTTGTAATTAAGATATCTTTTTGTAGTCCTAGAAAGTAATCAGTTAGACAATAGGCGTCCATGTTATTTGGTACTCTTAAAGGGCCCCATTGTTCAATAATTGTTGCTAATTGGTAATATGGGGACGCCTCAAAACCTGGAATTTGTCCAGGAAGGCATGTCCCTAAGGGGGTGGTCTTCTCCCCCTTGTACCAATTAAAGATTTTCCACACAAAGGACATTTTTTTTTTCCTTATATTTCTAGATGCCAAGTCAGTGGCTCCTGCCTGGCTTGCCAAATGTATTGGCAATAACTATGCTGGTATTAACAAGGATAGCAATTACAAGTAAAATGGTAGAAATACAGAAGATATAAGGAAAAGGGAACTCACCAGAGCTGAGGTGATCCTCCCTGGTGAGCAATCTCCAAGAGATGCTGCCTCAGTGAGGGTCAGCCCTTAAATGAGGTCTCAGAGGAGGTGGAGTCGAACTCCACCCCTCCAGGGAGCACAGCTACATAACTTTCACCTGTGCTCCCACAGCTGACCCCACACTTGCCTCAGCTGATCAATCAGTGGTTCACATTGTGATCTCCCATACACAGACAGAACCTGCCTGAGGAGCAAGCTGATGGCTGTCAGCTACAGGCAGACCTAGCTTTGTACTGCATTTCTTAGAGCAACAACTGTTGCTTTCAGTCACTGAATATACCAAGGCCAATTACTATGCCAGGAACATTTATGGCATCAGTGAACAAAAAATGCGTTAAAAATTGTAATAGACAGGAGCCATTTATTCTTTTATAACTAGGTGACCAAAGAACAACAGTCCTTCTAGAGTCAAGCTGTTAAGAACTAATAGCATCAATCAGTATCACATAGATAGATTACTTCCCTGCCCTAAGACCATCTTGCGACCATTTGGTGCTCCTAATTAAGCCCTCTTGATGGCATTTTGTCTGAGCCATGCGACATTTTGTGATAGGAGTTACTGCTAGTGTTCCCTTAACCCTACACCAAAGTAGGAGGTATCCATTCTCAGGGAATCATGCAGGCTTCCTCTGTATTTGATGCTCAGAGACAGCCCCAGAACTTTTTAAATCTTAGCTCTCATCCAATAATGTTCATCAAACAGTGCAACTTGTCCTTTGGGGATGCCTTTGTTCTGCATCAACCAGTTCCAACGGAGTCTTCTTGGCTTGTTTTAGATCAGTTTTTCAACAGATAAAGCCAGGGTCTTTGAATTACAAAGTGAAATTGCAGAATGCATGATTCTCAACCAAACAGAACAGCAGGTGGGATGCAGGGTGAATACCTGAACCAACACCACCTGCAAGCAATCCTTCAATATCTTAGGAATCTCTAGCCACCCCAAATCCAGTGTTGTGCTTGATCTATCATCTCTGCTGAGTTTTTAGCTAGCTGATGGTGAGCATCACGGTGGTGATGGGTGAGCAGTCAGACTAGAGGGTCTTAATCAACCGTAAGGATCCTGTGATCAGAGGAACGTGAATGTGCTGTTAAAGGTCACAAGCGCTGCACTGCAGCATGAGCATACACAGCGAAAGGCTTTCAGTAGAGCTTCAGTTCATAAATGAGGACTGGGTTATGGAAAATAGGCTCAAGATATAAAACAGAAAACAGTTCTTAACGCCAGGTTCTGTGAATGCAACCAGCTGAATTTCACAGATATTGAATTTCAATGACAATTTCTTGTGTTATTTTACCCTCCAGCTCCACCCTGAACAGGAACATGTCAGTGACAAGCATTACTCCTCCAGGCTTGACCTAACAGTGCTTTACTTGCAATATGAGCTAATGGCTGTGCTTACAGCACCTCAGGGAGACACCTCAGAGATCACAATGTCCTTCGGGTACAGCAGGAGACACTCAACTCTCCAAATGTGGAGTTTAATTTGTCCAAAGAGGAGACAGGATTCCCATGCTAATAACTTAGGACCATTTCAGTCATAGGTTTAAAGATGATGTAAGTGCTGAGGCAATACATGAACTAGATGAATGAAGCCCAGATGTCAGGGCTCAAGTCGTGACTCCAGCCCCAGCTGGAGCTAAGGCTGTCTTGAATTCATCACAACACAGTTACATTATTTGCTCATACTGTGGATTTGCATAGGGACAACAGGAAGGTCAGAATTGCTTCAATAGAGCTATGCAATCTTTGTCCTAAATACTGGAAACCCACAGCGTTGGACAAATAAAATGAATTAAGTCTGAAGTGCTTTACATGGATTGTGATCCTATGTTTGCCTCACAAACTTACCTGAGACTTTCCAATCAAAAATCAGAGTGTCATCTCCAATTGTGTAGATGTATGTTCCCTCGTCTTCTTTCGTTACAGCTGAAGCCACAAGCTTATGCAGTTTCCCTTTATCTTCCATTGTGAATTTCTTACTGGTCTTGATTTCTTTGCCATTTTTGTACCACTTCACCATGACATTGGCTTCAGAGGTCTCAGAAACAAATTCAGCTTGTTTTCCAGCAACGGCCCTGATTACTCCTCCACTTGTCTCTTTGATTACGAAGTTTGCCAGTGCTGAAACAAAATATGAAGACACAAAATACATATGATGGTAAAGAACTGCAGGGACATTGGTGACCATGAGGCATTCATTTATCATAAGATCAAACGTGCACGTTTAGTCCTAGTTCTAATTGCTAGATTCTAATTCAGAAGTTGGCAAATTGGCAGCTTTTATAAACCACGTGCCAGATTACCTTATCTCCACAAGTTGAAGGACATACACTGGACAGGGGACAGAGCCAAAGGAAGAAGCCCAAGGCTTCAAGAAAATGTCTAAAATAGGAAAACTGAGGAAAGAATTGGAACAAGCAAACTAGAAGGAAATCAATGGAGGGGGTATCTATTACTGCACTGTAACCCCCTGGCAAACAAATCGAGCCTAAAAGATAGAGATATCACTTAGGACTGAAAAGAAAAACAGAATTCCTTTATGGAAATTAATTGGAGTGCAAAAGTTAGATGATAAAACTGGCCCCTATTAACACACAGTGGAATAATTGACTTCAAAGATTCAAAATCTCACCACTGTCTTAGCCAAAAGTTTAAGCCTAAGGCCATGGTCCTATTTTACTGAGGGTAATTGAGCTTGTTTTCCAACTTCTTGTTAACATATCATTTTAAAACAGCGCACACAACTGAGTTGGGTCTGTTGAGACAGCGCAGTCAGAGCTGCTAAAATCAAAGTCTGGATTATGCATGCATTTGTTCTGCAGTTCCAAGAACACGCATGTATAATACAAATTCAACAACGTTCTACAGAATGCCTGTATTTAGGAGCTCGAGAGCCAGCTGATGGACACTGGGATGACTGAGATCCTGTCAATACATTTAACTCCATCCTATCATACAGTCAAATTTCATTCATTTTTTCAGGAACTGTCTCTTATCATTGTAGTCCCATCACCACTGCTGGATGTGAGCCCAACCACACAAAAGCAGCTGCTGGTTTTCACTGCAGATACTGCAGTAAGGAGAAACAGCCTCCAGACTGGACCAGCCGAGCGTGGCCCTACCAGGATTTGCTCCAAAGGTCTTATTACCAGTAGTGCTTCCCGATGAAATACATGGGGGTCCTCCTTTGATTCCAACCCCAACCCACCCCACCATGCCCCCTGATAACATCCATCAGGGCCACATCTCGACAGCTCCTGAACACCTCCAGGGATCCCACCACCTACCTGGGCAGCCTGTGCCAGTTAATTCTATGGGCAGACCTGCCAGTATGACATATTATGCTAACATGACAAAGAGAGAGAAGAAAAGCAAAATTAAGACTAGCTGACAAGCCTTGGCAGGAAGTTCTGCTCTCCATCAATTTAGTCCCTGTGACTCTTCACAGGTGTTTTCTACATTTGGGATCACTGCTACAAAAAGAGATGTTGACATCATCTCTTGTGGCCACCCTGACAGAAGAGCAGGAAGGCTGGATGCTCTTTTTCCTGTCTTTCCCTTGATTTCCTCTATATCTTAGGGACGAATCACAGGACAGAACACAGAAATCAAATGGCTCTACAAAGCAGATTGGCCAGTTCAAGTCAAAACAGCCACTGAAAACACCCCAGATGCTGTCTGACAACAGCTGGACTGTCGGGGAGTCAGGTGATTGCAGTCTGCTGGCCCTGGGCAGGAAGAGGACAGCCCAGACTATCACATACCTTTCACTGAAAGCTGATAGAGCATTTTATCCCCCTCACAGATGCACTGATAACTTGCAGCATCATCCATTGAGTCGTTGTGAATTTTCAGGGTGTGTTTCTTCCCCACAATTTGCAGTTCATAATTTTCACTGGCCTTGAGCTCCTTCCCATCCTTCATCCACTCCACAGTAGCGCCTGTGTCTGAAAGCTCAGCCTGCAGTTTGGCTTCCTCACGCAGCCAAGCGCAGATCTTTTCTACATCTTTGCTCTTCTTGGTAAATCTCACTGCAGCACCTGTCAGGAGCAAAGGCCTCGTTATTTCAATTGATATCAGGCTAACGTGGTCAATGTTTGCTGCAACATCTCTGAAAAAGTATCACCTTCTGTTCCTGCACTCATCATTGTGTCAGTGCTGAGCAATTCACGATATTTCATTTGGTCTTCTTGCTGGATTTACTAAGTAAAAATCAACCAAACATCTCCTTCTACTGATTAATAATGCTCTAAACATGCTTCTGCAGAGGTTTCCACCCAATGACAAACAGGTCCTCCCATCATGAATGTTTATTTGTTCTACTTTGTCATGCAAAGCTGATTGATAGAGATATTATTGGAATGATTGCTCCCCTACTTCTAAACTATTCCAGTGCAATCAGAAAGGCTGTCTGAACCTGCAGCTGAAAGTACTGCTCTATGGTCATGCAGTGGTAAACCTGGTGACTGAATGCACTGGCCAATAGCTGTGAACTGCAGACATTCATCAGCTGGCATGCTTGCACGTTGTTGTAAGGTCAATAGTAAACATGGCATCCCCTCCAGGTACAGCTTCACCAGTTGTTAGGGGGGATTTCACAGCCAGGACTGGGTCTGAGGAAGAACATGTATGTCTTAATGCTCTTTAGATGCAAGTCTGGTATCTCATTTAGAGATGGAAGATTAAATCATAGGTACATTTCTACTTCTCCCTTTGCATGAGTGCTAGAAGAAGCACTTCTGTGCTTAAGATCTGTTACAGAAAGTTCTGCCTCTTGCACATGTGAGATATCAAAAGATAAGGATATTCATGTCTCTGTCACAGAAACAACTCGTATCACTTTAGTGGTAGCTGGAGGTTGATAGGAGATAGGAGAACTAGGAATAAAGGAAAGCCTTTGGTGTGTTAATGCACTGCTAACCTTAAAGTCAAAGGAAGCATCTTTAGGGAACCAACACAGCTGCTCAGCACACACTGACCCATTTCCATTGGGGTTTTTGTGCTTACCAAGGTGCACGCTCCCTGGGAATTCCAGAGACGGGCTCTGTCCATGCGCATTGACTGCAGACACTCGGAACTGATCATCAGCCTCTTCAGACAGATTGCTCACCGTGAACTCTGGGACGGGGACATGAGACTCGTGGCACCTCACCCAGGTGAAGCCAGTTAGTTTCTTGCATTCCACAATGTAGCCATCGACTGGAATGGGGCGGTGCATCTTCGGAGGGGACCATGCCAGCGTCACTGAGGTTTCTGTTTTATTTTTCACCACGGGGTCAGTTGGGGGCTGGGTGGGAGGTTTTCTGGGAGCTGAACAGAAATAAATTTCAGAAATATTAGCATAAGGTCATGTAGGCTGGAAAAGACCTTCAAAAGACCTTCAAAATCAGCAGACTCAACTTTCAGCATGACCTACTGAGTCCCACCATTAACTACTGTGGTACCTGAGGACATACATGACAAGCTTATTCCTGCAGGTATTTACATAGTGAATATATTCACCCTCTGGTTGCTTTGGAACATTTTAGAGGTTAAAATCCCATCAGACTTTTTCACTGTGTGCAGCCACTGATACAGGCAGGAGGCTGGGAATTACCTGATGGGCTCTAGTTACAGACTACTGACACAGTAAAGGATTGATTTCATTTAATTTTGGCCATCAGAAAGTTTGGTGTCTGGTTTCAGTCACCCATCTGGACTCCAATTATAATCATATGGAGAACAGCACATTCAGGAGAACTCATCTCAATAAACCTGAATGAAATCACAGAATCATAGGATCATGGGAGGGCTTGGGTTGGAAGAAACCTTCAAGATCATTAAGTGCTAGATGCCAAAGGTCCCACTAACACAGTATTAAGCCAAAAGCTAGATGCTGGAATCAGATCTCCTGACCTTACCATCAGAAACTGAGATGTCATATTTTGCTCAGAGGTGCCTGCTTGTAGGAGGGACAGCTTCCGAGCTTTTTCTGCTCCAGGAACCAGCTCGAGCTTCAGAATTTAAACAGCAGTCAGAAATTAAACTGAGCTTTGTCACCTCCATCAAATAGAAGGAGTGGTTGGGTGGTACAGCTTTCCAAATCGCTTAGAAACTGTCACAACAATCAGATGCCTACCTTTTCTTTTTTAACTTGTTAATACATAGAGCTTAATAGCATCAGAATGCCCCAAGCACTTCAGACAACAGGACAGCTGTAAACCCTTCTTTAAGGATTCCTTTGTTTAACCACTGAGTAACTGTAATTCAGTGGTGCTGGTAGGAGAAGGGAAGTCCTAATCTTCCCAGATGGTGAACAGAGTTGATGTTCACATGCAGACTGGTGCTGCAGCAGAGCCAGAAACCACTCATTTGGGAAACACAGCACCAAGAAAATAATGGGAATAGCTTCATAAAATCAGGAGCTTCACTCAAATTTCATGTCAGATCTATAATTCTTCCTATTTTCAGGAAGAAATGATTTCCCTTTTTCTTGTAGTTTTATTTTCTTTTCCTTTCCAGCAAGCAGCTTTGTAGCTTACAAATTGTTTTCTAATCACCTCCTGGTGTGGACAAATCACACAGGTCTGACTCCATGTTTTACATAGTTAGCATATTATATTTGTTCCACTATGGAACTGTACAGTCATAGAATGGCCTGGGTTGAAAAGGATCCCAAAGATCATCCAGTTCCAACCCCCTGCTATGTGCAGGGACGCCATCCACCAGACCAGGCTGCCCAGAGCCACATCCAGCCTGGCCTTGAATGCCTGCAGGGATGGGGCATCCACAGCCTCCTTGGGCAACCTGTTCCAGTGCGTCACCACCCTCTGAGTGAAAAACATCTTCCTAAGATCCAACCTGATCCACAACCCCTACACACCCTCAGAGCCCCCTAGAGCCCCTAGTCCTCCTATTGCCCACCACAGCCCCATATGCCCACTAGAGTCCCCCTCAACTCTCTTTACAGGCCCTGCACAGCTCTATATAACAGTCTTATAGAACTACCTCTAGTAGAAGCAATCTCCACACAGAGATCCTTTCCCAGCACACTGCGCCACGGGGGGAGCAAAACGGGGGGGGGCACATACACACACAGCGCCGGGGGGGCCCGTAACCGACCCCCACCCATCCTTTAAAGGGGTGGGGGGTCCGTTTTAATGGGGGGGGGCCGAGATCACCTTCACCCCCCACCCCCCCATCCCCACCCCATCCTTTAAAAGGGGGGTGTCCATTTTGGTGTTGGGGGGCAGTGACAATCCGCCCCCCCACCCCATCGTTTAAAGGAGGGGGGGTCCGAGACCACCCCTCCCACCCCATCTTTTAAGGGGGGGGGTCAGGGGCTCATGGGGGGCAGCACATCGTGCACAACATTGTGGGGGGGGGGGGCTTTAAAAGGGGGGGGTTACAAAAAGCATAGCTCTCAACTATAGATGGGATTGGGGGGGGCTCAATCGATGGGGGGGGGCCCTTCATGCAGGGGGGGCACAGCGTAAGTCAGCGGCTTTGAGGGGGGGTGTTGGGGCTGTTTGGCCTTTGGGGGGGTTATTGTGTGCCCCACCCCCACCACCCCCACACACAATGGGGTGTTAATGTGGGGGGGGGGGGCTTAGATTAGTTGCGTTCCCTATAGCACTGCCCCCCCCCGTCATTAACCCCCCCGCTTTATCCTTACGGCTGAGCCCCCCCCCGACAGCGCCCCATTCATCTTGATGGGGGGGGGGGTTTGTCACACGACCCCGGCGCGGCTTACGGCACATCGTCGACCCCACCCCACCCCCCATAACCCCACCCGGGGGGGGAGGGGGCGATGTGGTGGGTGGGGGGGGGTTCCGGAGGTGGGGGTGAGCAAAGCGCAATATGGGGGGGGGGGTCCTATAACTGGAGGGCAGCGGCTGCACAAAGAGCCCGCGGGGGTCGGAGAGCAGCACTTTGGCTTGGGGGGGTCCACGGGGTCCGGGGGTAATGCTGCCCCACCCCCTCCCCCACCCCCCACTGCCGACCCCCCCCCCCGCGTTGCCCCCCCGCCCCAACGTCAGCTCCTGCGGCAGCTCCTCGTCGCTCTCCTCCTCCTCTTCCTCGTCTGGGGGGTCAATATGTGGGGGGGGGGGTCCCATCGGGCAGCGGCAGCTCCGCCGGCTCCAATTGGCTGAGCCGCAGTGCGCGGGAGCGGCTGTTGTGTGCCGGTCGGTGGAGGGGAGGCTCTTCATGGAGCTGCCCCGCAGCCAACAACAGCCTGAATGAGATCCTGGAGTCCCAGACGCTGGAGGATGAGCTGGGAAAGAGCAGAGGCTCCCCACAGAAGGGCAAATCACGTCTGATAACGTGAGTGTGGAGCACAGCCAGCCCCTTCCTCACATGTGTGGGGCTTCCATGTTCCTCTGTGCCCATTGCAATGTGCCACCCCAATCCTGCTGCCCAGCCAGGAGTGGATGGGATGAGCAGGTTGGGATGCACAGAGCAGTGCTCAGACATTGCTGGGACATTTGTGCACTGCTGTTGAGCTTCCCTTTGTGCAGCAGGGGAGAGGATGGAGGTTTACAGGTGGATGGTTGTTATTTCTATGGCATTGCACAGGTGGTAGAACCATGTCCATTCCCAAACTTATTCCAGGGCATGCGGGAATTTGTGCAGTTGTAGTTCCTGAATTGTGCTATTTAAAACCCTCCTGTAAATGGGGATGTTTTGTAATGCCTGCTGGGGCTGCAGGCAGCATTGCCTTCCTCCTTAGGGGGCAGGTTTAATCACAAGCCTCCCTATTTCCTATCACAAACGTCCTACAAACCATGTCTGGGCATTGCTGTCTCGGCCTGGATCTCAGCTCCTGAGACTGTCAGATGTGAAGCAGCAGCAGCTGGGACAGGGCTGGCTCTGTGTGCCCTCTCTGGGTCTGTGGGCACAGAGTGGGGCAGAGGGATGACTGTGAGAGGGAGGAATTGCCCAGCCACAAGAAAGAGGAAATCAGCTGAAAAGGGGAGATTTGAGAAGCACTGAGGCTGTGGCTGCTTTGACAGTAAGAAGAAACCAAGCTGTCACTGTGCAGATGGGAACTCCAGTAGGAGAGCTGTGGTGGCTTTACAGATGGCAGACAGCAGCTGCAGTGTAGAGCCAAGGGTAGGGGGGGGATCTTCCTCTTAGCAATGCCATGCAAAGAATGATGCAGACTCCTGCAGGGTCGGCTTTGCTGTGTGACCCTGGGTGGAAGCAGCTGGAAGGTCTCAGCCCTTCTGCATTATCCCAGGAGCTGGGGCAGTGCTCGGTCTCATCCCACCTCTGCTAATAGCAAATGCAGAATCCCTTATCTGAGTGCCCTTTTCTCTCATGTAGAGTCACCAACCCTGGGAAGTTCACAAAAAGTTTGGGTGTTGTGTTGAGGGATGTGATTTAACTGGGAAGTATTGGTGATGGTTGGACTGGATGATCATAAGATCATCCAGATCATAAGATCTGAGATCATAAGATCATAAGATCATCCAGGTCTTTTCCAACCTTGAAAATTCTATGGAGTTGTAGCAGATTGTGGGGGTGTAGGTGTGGTATATATATGTACACAGATGGGAATATCCGTATGGAAAAGATAGATCCATGTGTGTTCTGGGCTGCACTGAAAAAGGGGTGGCCAGCAGGAGAGGGAGGTGATTGTCCACTCCTGCTCAGCTCTTGTGAGGCCATATTTGCAGCACTGTGTCCAGGCCTGGGAAGGATGTGGAGCTGTTGGGGGGGGTCCAGAGGAGGGCCACTGTGATGATCAGAGGGCTGGAGCAGCTCTCCTATGAGGAAAGGTGGAGGGATCTGGGCTTGTTTAGCCTGGAGAATGGAAGGCTGTGGGGAGACCTCATTGTGGCCTTTGAGTACTTGAAGGGAGCGTATAAACAGGAGGGGGAATGGCTGTTTATGAGGGTGGATAATGATAGGACAAGGGGGAATGGTTTAAAACTGAGACTGGGGAGGTATAGGTTGGATCTTAGGTAGATGTTTTTTGCTCAGAGGGTGGTGACACACTGGAACAGGTTGCCCAAGGAGGCTGTGGATGCCCCATTCAAGGCCTGCAGGCATTCAAGGCCAGGTTGGATGGGCTCTGTCCATGAGCATTGACTGCAGACACTTGGAACTGATCATCACCCTCTGCAGACAGATTTACAGCCCCTGCACAGCTCTATATAACAGTCTTATAGAACTACCTCTAGTAGAAGCAATCTCCACACAGAGATCTTTTCCCAGCGCCCCTTTGTGACATCATAATGCCCCTTTGTGACATCATAACACCCTTTGTGACATCATAATGCACCTTTCTGATGCCATAATGCCCCTTTCTGACGTCATAATGACCCATTGTGATGTCTTAATGCCCCTTTGTGACGTCATAATGCCCTTTGTGATGTCATAATGCCATTTGAGACGTCATAAGGCTCCTTTGTTTTCATAATGCCTCTTTGTGACGTGATAATGCCTCTTTGTGACGTCATAATGCCCTTTGTGACGTCTTAATTCCCCTTTGTGATGTCTTAATGCTCTTTTGTGATGTCACAATACCCCTTTGTGATGTCATAACACCCCTTTGTGACATCATAATGCCCCTTTCAGACGTCATAATGACCCTTTTTGACGTCATAATTCCCCTTTGTGATGTCATAATGCTTCTTTGTGGTGTCATAACGCCCTTTGTGACGTCATAATGCCCTTTGAGACGTCATAATGCTCCTTTGTGATGTCATAATGCTCCTTTGTGATTCATAATGCCCTTTGTGATGTCATAATGCCCTTTCTGACGTCATAATGCCCCTTTGTGGTGTCATAATGCTTCTTTGTGAGGTATCTGTGGTGCCATTGATAATGAAGTGTGATGAACTGGAAGGCTTTCAGTAGAATTGCAGCCCTAGCATAAACAATGACTTGAACTCTGGAATTCTGTGTAAAATCATTAGCTAGCTTGTGGTCCGGGTCTTCAAACCAAAGGCTGTGAGGTGCTGCTCTTGTTGACGCAGGCTGTGAAAGATGACTTGAGCTCTAAGAGTAATTTCCCTTCTGCTCTTTATATGAACGTCAAATCCACAATTAGAATATTAAGAAGATAATATAAAATTTTGTGCTGCTGGACTGAGGACTTCCATTAGCTGTTAGCCATAGTTTGGAACTTGCAAAGCAATCATATTGGAGCCTTGCTGGGCAACCTGCTCCAGTGTCTCACCACACCCACAGTAAAGCATTTCTTCCTAATATCCAATCCTAATCTACCTTCTTCCCATGTAAAGCCATTTCCCCTCATTCTGTTGCTACCTGCCCTTATGAAAAGTCCCTCCCCAGCCTTCCCTGTAGGCCCTCTTCAGATACTGGAAGGCCACTCTAAGGTCTCCTTGGAGTCTTCTCCAGGCTGAAGAGCCCCATCTCTCTCAGCCTGTGCACATAGTAGAGGTGCTTTCAGCCCTCTCTGATCACCTTCATGGCCCTCCTCTGGACCTGCCTGAACATCTCCAAGTCCTTCTTGTGTTGAGGGCTCCAGAACTGCGTGCAGTGCTCCAGATGGGGTTTCAATGAGAGGAGTGTGGAGGGGCAGCACCACCTCCCTCGACCTGCTGGTCATGCTTCTGTGCTTTAAGCTTATGCTTTAAGGTCCTATATGCTTTAAGGTTTAGATAGTGCAGTCGCCTCACCTCTTCAGGTTTATCTGTGAAGGTCCCTTCCAAGTGAACCGTGCTGATCCAGACAGTTCGGATTGCTCATTAAAGTGTTTTAGTAAGTTGGGCTGGTCCTACGAAGCAGTATGACTGCAGTAAGCAGTGTACATGGTGCGCTGTGAGTACTGCACACATTCCTCTTGGCAGCTTGTGGAACAGAAACTGTGCATTGTTTGGATTGTGTAAGTATTCCTGTTGGTCTCTTGTGATGCTTACCTTCTTAGAGCACCTTTCCTCGTTTGGCTCTACATATTTTGGTACCTTACTTGTTCTGTTTGGCTTAGCAGGGAAGGTCTTCTTCTGAAGCATCCTCAGTCTTGGTCTGGGCAGCATACTTAGAAATGACATGGACGTTACATGAGTGGGTGGTCAAAGGGGGGAAGAACTCACCTTTCTGATCTGTTTCCTTTTAGAACACAGTCCTGGAGAGGATTTGCTTTCCTTGTTTCCTGGAGACTTGGATTCTTAGATGGTTTTGACTGCAGCTA
Organism: Coturnix japonica; assembly: GCF_054131305.1. Classification (NCBI taxonomy): domain Eukaryota; kingdom Metazoa; phylum Chordata; class Aves; order Galliformes; family Phasianidae; genus Coturnix; species Coturnix japonica. The sequence continues at coordinate 4,589,669 of NC_140687.1, read as the reverse complement.
TTTCTGATGTTAATTCCTTTTTCTGTACTTTAGTAGCCAAGTGCAAGTGGAGTGCTTTGGGAATTGTCTGAAGTTGCCAGGTTGCGTGTGATCACATATGTAACGTGGAGTTATGTGTGGTGCCAGTGATAATTAAGTGTGATGAACTTGAAGGCTTTCAGTACAATTTCAGCCCTAATGTAAACAGTGACTTGAACTCTGGAATTCTGTGTAAAATCATTAGCTAGCTTGTGGTCCAGGTCTTGAAACCAAAGGCTATGAGGTGCTGCTCTTGTTGACGCAGGCTGTGAAAGATGACTTGAGCTCTAAGAGTAATTTCCCTTCTGCTCTTTATATGAACGTCATATCAACAATTAGAATATTAAGAACATAATATAAAAGTTGTTGCTGCTGGCCTGTGGACTTCCATTAGCTGTTAGCCATAGTTTGGAACTTGCAAACCAATCTTATTTAGACTTTAGTGGTGAAATCTTCTGATGAAATCTTCCTTCTAATTCTGCAAAAGAATCTCGGTGGAACATTTCTGTCTGAAAAGGCTCTGGCATATGAAGATGTGCCAGACTGCAGCCATGTGCCAGATGCGTTTGGATCCATGGAATTTTCTGATGTAGCTTCAGTGTTTGAAGAATCTCCACTCGATCTAAATACTCAGAAAACAAAGCAGGTGTGTGAAGATGTACAGCTAGTTTCTTACAGAAAAAATACAGCTCTTAATCTAGAAATCTGCTTCTCATTGTATCTAGTGCTTACTCCATATTTAAGTATCTAGTGGACCTTGACCAAAGGAAGATAAAGATAGAGCAAAGAAGTATGTTAAGCATAAATTTTGTTGCCTTCTACCTGTAGGCCATGGTTGGTTTGACGTGATCCCTAACTCCAGTGTTTGGTTTGCACAGAAACAGCAAGCAAGGGAACAAGTAAAGGAGTCAGTGAGGATTTTAAAACACAATGGGAAGCGATAAGGCACAGTTAATAAGATTCTGGAGTTAGGCTGGAGGTAGGCAGAGGTTGAAAGGTACCGAAAGAAATTCAATCTTACTGTGTTGGACAACAAAATCCACTGTGATATTATTCAAATTTTTAACTAAACCAAGTGATAATTCATATTTATGTTTAGATAAGCTGGTGAGGGTTAATCCTCAATGGAGAATTGAGATGAACAAATAAAAAAACGGTGTTTGACAGTCTATAAGAAACGAACTTATTCTAGGAGAGAATCAGAGTTTTCAACTGTTTTGTTCAATAGCCAAATAATGTATGATATTTTTATAAGCATTGTGTCTGACCTTCTCAGCTGTTAGAATTTCTTTGACAGTAACTTCTCCGGCTGTGATCAGAAAACCTTTTGTTCCGTCTCTGGCACCATTCGAGGCATGATACTCAACTGGGTGATATGGAATTCACACTGTCAACTCCAGTGACAAGAAAAGTGGCATCTAAGAAGCGTGCAAACACAGAGAATGTTGATGCAGAGTCAGTGTTAAGAAATGAGCTGCCCTTTGCATTTCCTGCTCCAAAGGCCTTCTTTTCGAAGAGCCAGACAGAGAAGCAAGTAGAAGGCATATCTTTTTAGGCGCCTACTTCCAAAGGTATGTTGTATCTAACAAATGGAAACCTAGAACATGTGTAGCTTAGGAATTTTTTACTTTTAATATGAATGCAGTACTTGTAGGTCCTAAAATTCTGAAAGGTTTCAGTGTGGGGTTTATTTGGTCACAGCACATACAGCTGCCATCCTGTACATCTGACAGTGCACTGCAAGCGGTTTAACCATATATCAGGGCATGGTACACGTCTGTTAATGATAGAAGTTCTCACAGTTTCACAAGGAGCATGCCTTGAGATGCATTCAGATAATGAGATAAGTGCTGTGTTCCTAAAACTAGCATGTGTCTCCACTCTCCATTGAGATTTAGTAGATAATTTCTTTAACAATTATGATGAGAGTTTTGTTTTGTTTTTATTTTTTTCTGGGCTATTATTTTGAGTGAAAGAAAAGGGTATGCTTTTATTTAAGCGAGCTTTTGATTGCATCATGCTTCTAAATTAAATGTAACCTACTGAATTCCTCATGATAGCATACGAGTACTTGCGTGTATCTGTTCTCCCTAATAGAGGGAGAAGAGACTCAGTGAACCTGGACAGTGTTACCCAGGGTTGTGAGAACAGCTAAATGATTGTTGAGAACTGGTCAACTCGTGAGCCTGAGACCTGGGATCCTCCATCCTAGGGTGGAACTTTACTGGAGCACGTGGGTGCCACAGCAAAAAAAGGACTGTGTACAATAGACTGAGAGTTTGCTGAGTTTCTTGGTTTACAGAAAGCACAAATAACTCAGCAGCAAGTGACGTATTTGGGATAGGAGATGACAGCTGGACTTTGAACCTTAAGGACTGCCAAGAAAGAAGCCATCTGCTCAACCCCTGAGCTGCAAACTGCCAAGGAACTCCATACGTTGCCAGGAATGACAGGAGGGTGCCAACCATGGATACACAGCTACGGACTGATGGTAAACTTGAAACAGCTTGAAGTGAGTAAGGGATATCCAGGGTGCACTGGTGCTCAATATTAAAGAAGCCCATCAATCTACACTGGGCCAAAGGATACCAGTTTTAATATCTCATGCAGTGTTTACTGTATTGGAGGCAAAAGGGGGACATTGGCTTTCACCCCACAGAATCACAGAATCACAGAATTACCCGGGTTGGAAGGGACCTCAAGGATCATGTAGTTCCAACCCCCCTGCCTAGCAGGGCCACCAAACATACGCCTTTACTAGATCAGGTTGCCCAGGGCCCCGTCCAACCTGGTCTTGAACACCTCCAAGGACGGGGCATCCACAACCTCACTGGGCAGCCTGTTCCAGGACCTAACCACCCTTCTAGTAAAGAACTTTCCCCTAACATCCAACCTAAATCTTCCCTCCTTCAACTTAAAACCATTTCCCCTAGTCCTGCTATTATCAGCCCTTTCGAAGAGTTTACTCCCCTCCTGGGAGTAAGTTCCCTTCAGGTACTGAAAGGCTGCAATGAGGTCACCCCGCAACCTTCTCTTCTCCAGGCTGAACAAACCCAACTCCCTCAGCCTGTCCTCATAGGGGAGGTGCTCCAGCCCCCTGATCATCTTCCTGTCCCTCCTCTGGACCCTTTCCAAAATCTCCATATCTTTTTTGTACTGAGGGCTCCGCACCTGGACACAGTACTCCAGATGGGGCCTCACAAGAGCAGAGTAGAGAGGGACGATCACCTCCCTATCCCTGCTGACCACCCCTCTCCTGATGGAGCCCAGGATCCCATTTGCTTTCCGGGCTGCCAGAGCGCACTGCTGGCTCATGTTAAGTTTCTCATCTATCAGGACCCCTAGGTCTTTTTCAGCCGAGCTGCTCTCAAGGACAACTCCTCCCAGCCTGTACAGGTGCCTGGGGTTCTTCCGGCCCAAGTGCAAAACCTTGCACTTTGCTGTGTTGAACCTCATTAGGTTCACCCGAGCCCAGCTTTCCAGCCTGTCAAGGTCCCTCTGAATGGCATCTGTTCACCCCAAAGATTCCCGAAATACCAGGCCATCCTGGTAGAGCAGGGTGATATAGAAATAATTGTAACTACTATTGCCAACCCAGTATCTTTCCTTAGCGGAACTCCCCTGGTGGAGAACCAGGATGACATCACTGCTTTGAAACAACTGATGCTGCACATTACATCCAGTCGGTTGGAGCTGAAGGACGAACCCTTAGAAGATGCAGAAGACGCCTGATTTACCAGCAGCTGCAGTTTTGTGAGACAAGGAGGCTTTAAGGCAGGACATGCAGTAACTGCTACTGAGCAGGGAATGGAAGCACAACCATCAGCCATGGGGACTACCCCTCAGAAGGCTGAAATAACTGCCTTGACGAGAGCCTTAATGATATGGACAGATGCTAAATATGTGTTTGGGGTGTCACACGCTCATAGTACCATCTGAAAAGAGCAAGGATTGCTCACACACAAGGAAAAGAGCGTGATGTAAATGTACCTATGTTGTAGGGCACAGTTCTCTATCCAGGCCCAAGTCTGTGTGGGTGTCTCCTCTATCCACAAAGCTGCTCACACTGCAGGAGGCACAGGCTGAGAGGAGAGGCCAGAGCAGCTCTCCCACTGTGACACGGAGCAGCAGGATACAAGTAAAGGAAGGCCCCACAGCTGTACTGGGAAGATTCCACACAGTCATCAATTTTTCATCTGAAAGGTAAAGAGGAATTCCCTTTTCTGCCCCTATCATCATTGGTCGGGTGAGTAGCAATGATGCCCGGTGTGCTTCCATCAATGGAGCAGAATAGGCGGAAGGCTGGGGTGCAGGCTGACCTCTGCTGAGGTGAGTGGGGGCTCAGGGTGTTGCTCAGTGGTAGATTTGTTCACACTGAGTTCTAACAGGAAACTTGCTCAACATCGAAGGCCTTGCAAAAGTCTGGCTGAGTGATGTCAGTTGCTTTTCCTTTCCCTACTGATGCTGTCACTCCACTGTAGAAGGCCACCAAAGCGACCAGGCTGCATGTCTCCGTTTCCGCTGTTTCTCCATTTCCTTCTTGTTGCTCCCTGTAACCAGCAGGTTCAGCCATGCTGCTTTCCTGCCTCCTCTACTGTGTTTCATGTGGTCGGGATGGAGCTCAGAGCTCCAGCTCTGAGTAAGGTTTTCTGAGAAAGTTACCATCTCTTTTCCATTCCTTTACCCCTAAAAACAGTTTTCCAGTGTCTCTCATGCAAGAATTCTTTGAACAGCCTGCAGCTGACTCTCCTGAAGCTCAGGATCCTGACTTTGCTTTTTGCCAGGCCTGCATTCCTTGAGATGAGGAACTCTAGGAGGGCATGGTCACTACAGCCCTGACCACCTCCAGTCTTAACCCCTGCTGTGCACCATGTCCAGTAATGCTTCCCTTCTGCTTGGTGTGCTTAATACTTGACCCACAAAGTTATTGTCAGTGCACTCCAGCAGGCTCTCAGACAGCTTGCAGCAACTGGGATTGGTGCTGGGTGGTTGCTGGGAGGTGTCTCAGCAGAAAAGCTGGGCTGGGGTGGGCGTGCTATGTCAGTCCTCATCGCAGCTGGCAGAGAGAGTTAGAGGAGGGTGATGGGTGCTGCCTGCTCTCAGTGCTACTGCACTGAATTTGGGGCACAGCAGCACACTGGTGAGTGAGCTGGGAGGGAGACGGACTGCTGCTGTGCATGGCTAGGCCAGAGCTGGAGGATTGTCAAACGTGAGTCATGCTGGTGCAGCCATTGCAGCTGCAGCAGGAGTAGAAGACAAAGAGGTTTTGTAGAGGACAGAGGGTGGTGATTCATGGTTTGATGTCCAGGTGGAGGCCGATAACAAGTGGTGTCATCCAGGAGTCTGTCTTGGGACCAGTGCTTTTTTACATGGTTATCAGAGACACCAATGATGCAATGGAGTGCACCCTCTGCTGTTTGCTGAGTGGTGCGGCTGACGCAGTGGAAGGAAGGGATGCCATTCAGAGGGAGCTCAACCGAGAGGTTGGCCTACGTGAATCTAATGAGGTTGAACACAGCAAAGTGCAAGGTTTTGCACTTGGGCTGGAGGAATCCCAGGCATTTCTACAGACTGGGAGGAGCAGTCCTTAAGAGAAGCCCCGCAGAGAAGGACCTGGGGGTCCTGGTGGATGAAAAACAGAACGTGAGCCATCAGCGTGCTCTTGCAGCTCAGAGAGCAAATGGTCCCCTGGGCTCCATCAGAAGAGGGGATGGCCAGCAGGGACAGGGAGGTGATTGATCTTCATGATCCTTGAGGTCCCTTCCAACCCGGGCCATTCTATGATTCTGTGATTACACTCGCTGTCAGAAATAACAGCAGCTGTACAGAAGCTGGATATATTTTGGGACAGTTCTTGTAACCAGCTGATTTTAAGACCTTGCCCGAATTGGGGGTCTAAATTGCATGTTAGGAGAAAGCTGGTAAAGTGGCTATTGCTCATTCTTTTTCATTTGCTGATTCTTTCATTCGGGTTCCTTTTCCAAAGGAGATTCTGGTGATGGAAGCAATTGAAGAAAGAACAAAAGCAGCTCTTGCCAAGAATGCTTGAAGTCCCTGTGGAGAGAAGCAAAGAACTTGGGCTTCCTCTGGGATGCTCCCCACCATGTCTCAGGAAGGAGACAACTGCTGTTCCACTTTCTGCTCTTTGTGTGGAAAGGTACGTCTGGGTTTTCTTCTACCTGTTTTTCTTTTTCTGGCTTTGAAGGAGAAGGGGTGGAGCAAGAGGAGACCCACTGGTCATTTGTTACCTCAAGAACAGGATGGATTCTGCATTCACTGTGAGAAACTTGGGCTAGTAGCATGGGCATGTTTCAGGCTGGACTCTTCTTTTGCTACTTGGTTTCCTTTTGGCTACAGGGAGACAGCTGTCTAAAGGTGTGTTTTCAGACCCACTCTCCAAAACCATGTTTCATTGTTGCAGGTGGTTCAGTGTGCTCTTGCAGGGTAGATGCTGTAGTTTGCTGTAGAATCTAAATGGTTTCTGTTCCTAGGGGAGGACTGAGAGGAGGTAGTGAGAAGAGAATTCAATGCCTTAGGTGTATCTTAGTGAGAAATGTTGGCATGAGGTGCTGAAAGTCTTGAGTTGTCAAAGGCCAGTGATGCTCAGACTCCTTAACCTGCTGGAGCAGGGTGGAAGCAAGGAGTGGGCACTGCCGTCACACAAGCTGCACTTGGTTCTGGTCTGCCAGGTCTGTGCTGGCCTGGATTTCTTCTGAGAAGTTTGTTGGAGCTGCTTGGAGTAGTGAAGGGTGGGGAAGAAGTGCTGCTCCAGAGCTATGAGACGTGCAGCTCCTTCTGAAGTGCTCCTGATAAGGACGGAGCGCATTTGCTGCAGCTTTCTCTGCAGATGTGCTCCTCACCTTGAAATCCTCCTGGTTTGTCCTCAGCTCCTGACCACGGCCTGTTCTCTGTTTTGCAGGCTGATAACATGCAGAAGCCGCAGCTGGTGCGTGCTATGTCATCTTTAAACGTACCAGCATTTGCGGCAGCCCATGTTATTAAGAGCCACGTCGCCCAGGGGCCAGATGAGCTCTCTCTGGAGGTAAGCAGTTCCAGGCATTCCGTGTTGTCGTGCATAGAAGAGGGCAGTCCTTTCTGCTTTGTTTTCCTACCAGATTTGCTGAATCTGGGATTGATGTTTCAACCTCTTTCAGGTCAGAGATCTGGTGAGCATTGTTGATATGAGGACATATCAACAGGCTGAGCCCCTAGTGGAGAGGCAAGCGTGGCTTTGAGGTAGGCACACGTTTTTGACTAGAGAGCACAACTTCAGTAGAGTTGGGAATCTCAGCTTGGAGCTGCTCTGCCTGCAACGGATGGCTGCTGGATGCAAACAGTTGCCCTGTGTCACTGTCAGTGGACCTTCCCTTTGGCTCTGGGCTCGGGCTAATGCTCACCTGTCTTTTTGTTCTAATTACAGGTTGGGCTTTTCCCTGGTGAGTGCATGGAACTCATCAGCGGAAAAGTTCCCGATTCCCTCCTCAATTCATTGCCAAAGCCAGGTGCGTAATTTACATTTGATAACGCGAGTTAGTCAAATAGGGTCAGAATGTTACTTTCAGGGGGTTTGTTTATGCCCAAGTTCAGCAAGCTTAGAAAGAGAACTACAGTAATCTCCTTGGGCACCTCCAGGGATGGGGAAAATCCATTCTTACGTGTCCTTGTTGGGAATGTTCTTCCCGTTGTTACATGCTCTGTCGAATGCATTGCGCTCAGCTTCGTCCAACCGAGCCAGGCCTGAAATGAACTGGTTTCTTTGTTTTGTTGCGCAGAGCCAAAGAAATGGGGCAAGCTCATCAACCGCCTTCGTTCCCTGGTGAAGGCCAGCCCCGGGAGAGCAAAGCAGCCTGAGCCTCCGACATTCTCCGGATCCATGTCCTTGCTTGACATCGTTGAGAGGTATTTAGCCTTCAGGACTTGAGGGCTGAGCTGTAGGAATGGAAGCATCCTCTGCTGTTTGAAACAGAGGGCGTTTCTAAGCTGTGTTTCAGCAGAAAGCAGGCAGTGCCCAGAACAGGCAACTTTTGGCCAGGGCTCGGTGCAGCTCTTCCATCACCCTGCACCACGTCTGACAGCATGCTCTGTTTTCTCTGCAGAATGAGTTCTCCCAGGAAGAGGGCAGAGTCAGCAGCTGGCAGTTGGTGTTCCTGCTTCTGCCTGGGCAAACCATCCCCTGTGGCCAAACACCAACTGCAGAGCAGTGCCAGGGAGCCCTCTGAAGCAGAAGTCTTGGTCCTGGCAGGTAAGGGTGCAAGTCCAGCTTACAAAACACTGCTTGTCAGCAACACAGGTAGAATTCATGCTTTCAGTGGGCTTGTACCTCCTTCTGGCGTTCAAGCCCGTCTTGATCCCTGTCTTTCATAAATGAGTCTCTTGTCAACACAAGAGCTGGACCTGCACGTGGATCACTTTCAAGACAGTGACACTGTTGCTAGAAGCCTATTTGCTTCTGCCCACCACCACTACATAGCCAAATGTCAAGAATCTCCATGGTTCATCTTATGAACGTTCGACACTAACTGCTGTACATCTGCTCCTTCCTAGGTGACCCGAGCCCTTGTATATCCCCAAGATGCAGGGCATGTTACGATGACGCATCTTCCATCAATGAAGAGTTGTTACTAAGCACAGAATGCTGCAGTTCAGATGAAAGCCTTCCGTATAACATCAGCTATCAAGAGAAGAAGGTCATCATCGTTGAAGCCTTCATTCATCCCATCCCTACTGAAGCTGCTGACCTGAGCCCACCAGACACCTCAGGCACCAGCCTGGACTCAATGTCTCTGCAGTGCAGCCCAGCCCAAGCACAGCCCGAGTGCCCCGACAGCAGCACCACCATGCAGGCTCAGGTCAGCATCACCGAGGAGAAGCTGAGCATCTCGCAGGGGGGCACAGAATCAGGACACGAGTCCCAGGCTCCGGGCAACAGCACGGTCTCTGAGCAGCTCTCATGATTACAAGAGAGGATGAGTCCCATCTTTCCTCCAGACCTCACACCCCCTCCTTTCTCCTATTGAATAAAGGCACGCTCGTGCTCAATCAACGCCTTGACTGAATTCCGAGTTTTCATTCGCAGAGATTGGGATGAGTGCAAGAAACTGCAAGGCAGCTCAGCTTACAACACTCTGGCTGTGGGGTTTGTGCAGCCGAGCTCTGGGTGTGTTCCCATTTTGCCTGACTTTGGGATGCCTGCAGCGAGAGCTCTGCTGCCGTTGTGTATGGCAGCAAATAGTCTCTAGCATCCTGGATGCTGCTCATGAAAACCCCAAGCTTCCTGGCTGTGGCTGTGATGCTTTTCAGGGCCTTTTGATGCTCTTTGATGCCGTGGCTGCTCCCTAACACCTCTGTCCTCCCGCCGTGTCCATTCCTGGCTCTCACCTGTGAGCTGTCCCTGCAGATCATCTCCAGCCCTGCCATCATCGTGCTGCGGCAGGAGGAGCTCGCCCTGACCAACATCAGGCAGTGCTGCCTGCCTCTCTCACTCTCTAGACCAAGTGTAACTACGCTGTCATGGAGACAAATGCTTCTGTCACATCCTCCATCCCTGCAGACATTTACCGGTAGGTGGCTCTTGCAGAAGAAGATTCAAGCAGCAGAACCTTTTGCTCAGCTACAGCACACAAATGCTACAAAAGCAGGAATAACCCGCAAGCTCTGGGTCTGTTTGTCTTGCACAGGCATGCACTAACTGCGTTTGATGGTACCCCCCATCCTTGATTTCCTTCCCTGCTCCTTGTCTGATGGCGCTGCTGAGCCAGGAACAAGCTGCCCAGTGTGGCAGAGCATGGTGCAGGGCTGTGCTGGGACCTCCTCCCCTTCATCTGCTGCAGATCAGTGCCACACACGTGCCATCGAGATGCTCTGGCACGGGATGTGCCTCCAACCCAAAGCTCCTTCCCACCTCCCAAGGAAAAGCAAAGCAACCCAAGCATCTCCAGCAAAGCTGCCCAGCAGACAGCAGGGAATGCAAACAGCTTCTGGCTGCTCCCCTACACTCCTGTCCTAAGTAATAGACCCCATGAGGACTGGCTGGGAAATCAGTGCATGACACATGTGAGTGTGCACAGGATTGTGCAAAGCAGTGGGGTTCCATGAGTTTGTGTGTGTGTGTATCTCTGCTGTTATGAAAGCATGGGAAGACTGCCTTACTGAGTCCCAGATAATTACTTATCCTCAAATGATTTTTCCTGGCCAAAGTTAGAGCCTCTCACAGGTAATCGAGACCAACAGGCTGTTGTTGCACAATCAACAGACACAATCTAGATGAATAGCTGAGGAAAATAAAGCATCATGCCAAGGGTACTAGATAAGTGAGCAGCTTGAGATCTGCACATTTATGTGATACTCATGGTCTTAGACAATATTTGCTTAGTGAGGTCACATAGAATGAAAGTAAAATAGAAGAAGTGCAATTGGTCTCAGTTCACAGCTGGCTGGTTCGTCTTAGGCTAATCCTGAACTGCCTCAAGCGACTGCTTTGGTGCTCTACAGAACAGCAACTTCAGAGATCTCTTTCTATTACTAAGTGTTTGAAAGAGCAGTTTGCTCTGTTAATTATCCATCATTTCTGTGCAGTCTGTTTTGTCAGACTTGTCTTTAGCTTCCAAGTTGTATGTGAAGAATTGTTTCCGTTGTAATGCACAATGTACTAAAAATTGAGAGATGAAAATGTGAAGAGTTTTTCCAGCTTTGATTTCATGTCTGGAATTTTGGAACCCACTACTTGCAGTTGTTAATCTGTCCAAACTGGTCTGGTTTGGGATGCCCTCATCCTTCTTGAATCGCTGTTAAAGGCGGAGCAATTCCTACAAGTGCCATGGCCCCACTGTTGTTCTAATTCTTGTTTCTTTGTTTTCCACACACTGCTTTTCAAGCCTCCTTTTTCTTTACAGTCAAAGTGAGAACTGCACTGTGAGGTGTCTGAACCATGTTGTGCCTCTACATAAATAGAACAGCAGCAAAGCCTGACAGGTGACTGTGCTGACAGCTCTCGTAGCCAGTAACATGTAACTGTGCTAAATCCCTTGTGACGGCTTTGATTTCATTTTTGCCAGTGAAATCCTTGTAAAAGGAACTGCAGCAGTGTGATGAGCTAAGGTGAAGATGCTGGTTTTAGTAGTGCTCTAAGCTGAGTGGAAGGGCAATTGAATGAGGGTTATATGCTTTCTCTGGGACGATAAGGTTTTATTTCCTGAGGGAAAGAGCCAGCTTTTCATGGGCTATATGTGGGCTTTGGCAAGGGCAGACAATCCAGTCTGTCAGGAAGCCATTTGAGGTGCTTCAGGTTTGTAAGCTTGTCTTTTTGTTTTTCAGGCGGATATTTGGAGCATGGGTGTAGTGCTGTATGCTCTGCTGTGTGGGTTTTCCCTTTGGATGATGACAATATGATGGCACTCTACAGGAGGATACCAGTGGGTATCAGTGGTGCTAGAATACACTGAGAAGGGAAATAGCTGAGCTTGACAAGAGGCCTTGCTTTTCGGATGGCAGAACATGCTGAGCTGTGGGTAGAAAGGCCTGTCTGCTGAATATTGTCCCTGTTTTTGCTGCTTTGTCTACCAGTATTTTGTGGATTTGGTTCTACACTTGGTTGGCCTATGTGGCACTGTAGCCTAATTCTGTACCATGATAGCATACAGAATTTAAGGAGAAGTATTTTCTTGCCAATGGGCTGGATTTTTTGTATCTGGTTCTTCAACTGGCTGCTCCCTATACTATCTGTAGTAAAAAATACAGACACATCATTTGATTTCCCTGAAATGAATGTTCCTAAATGCCAGCTCTTCTCATGTCTACAAAGATCAAAGTTCTGCATTTGCTATTAGAATTTCCTCTTCCAGAATCAGGAGGTAATGTAGGACCCCACAGATTGCCTTTCAGAATCCAACAGTTAGTTCTGTTTCCTTTCGGAGTGCATAACAACCTGAGCACATGAATTGAATGACGTGGCTTGTTAGTCTGGTACAAACTCTGCTGTACACTGAAACTTGGTCCATTTGTAAGGAGGACTTTTTCCATCTCTGCAGGACAGCAGAAAACCCTTTGTGCTAATCATGATGCCAAGAAGCAGAATGCGGCAAATGGCAGATGATCCAACTGCTTCAGGTGTTCATTTCCTTAAAACTGAGAATAGTTTTGGACTGAGAGTTTGTAAGCAGAACAGAGCTCTTAAAGCTGTCAGAGATTATTTCTGCACTGTTCAATTCTATCTGCACAACATACACAGGATCTCAGAACTGCGTTGCTTGAATTGGTGGAACTTGCTGAAGTGAACTGGGATGAGCAAGTTTTAGAACTTAGTCAGAGTGCTGTAAAAAATGGATAATCTCATGAGTATTAAGGTACAGGCTTGCTATTTCTGCACTGAATTTGTTTTTATTTTACATGGCTGTGATCTGAAAGTTGCTTGAAACGCAGGCACCTAGGCACTGTTGTGTAACTGAATTTCACACGATAGGTCCTGAAATATCCTGGAATCAAAAACTCTGACTTGTTTTAAGTCTGCTGCTTGAGTCTAATCAGGGTCATAGTGTCTGTGTGCAGTGTTTCTTTCCCTGTAATGCTCCACATCATTTCATTTTGGGAATATTGAAGGAAATGGACTATGTGCCATAACTGTTGTTAGAACAAAGTATGTCTGGTGTGATCTTATGCATAGGTTCTGTAACTGCTCTTCACAGCTCAGGTGTTTGACCTTCCTTTTGGTGAAGTGATGAAATACTGCTGGCTTCTATTTGTGCTTCTAGGCACCTTGAAGCTCTTAGGAATAGAACAATTGTCTCCAGTTCTTTTCAATGATATCAGTAACAGCTCGAGTGTTGCTGCCCACTAGGTAGACCCAAAGAAGCAGATTACAGTGAAACAACACACAAGCTGGACCTGAATGAGGATCACTTTCAAGACAGTGGCTATGCTGCTTCAAGCCTACTTGCTTCTTCCTGCCGCCACTCTATTACCAAGTATCAACAACCTTTCATGATTCAACTTGCAAATGTTTGAAACTAACCCTTGTGTTTCTATGCCTTCCTAGGTGATTCGAGCCCTTGTCAACCCCAAAGATCCAAACCAAGCAGTGTCTTTCCATCAATGGAGAGTTCTTATTAAGCATGAATCGCTGCAATTCGGATGACAGCCTTCCACATGGTAACAGTGATGGACACAAGGGGCTCATCCACGTTCATGCTCTCATATCTCCTGGCTCTGCTGAAGCTCCTGACCTGAGCCTGCCAGACACAGCAGTCACCTGCCTGGATTGTGACCCAGCGCCTTTGCAGTGCTGCCCATCCCAAGCACAGCCCGAGTGTCCCAGCAGCAGCACCACCATGCAGGAGCAGGGCAGCATCAGTGAGGTGAAGCTGAGCATCTTAGATGGGGACTTAGAGTCAGGCTGCCAGTCCCAGGCACCAGGCAGCAGCACCAGCTCTGAGCCACTCTCATCTTGACAAGAGGAGTCCCATCTTCACCCTTGACCTCTCAAGCCCTCCTGTCTTTTATTGAATAAAGTCACTCTCATGCTCAGTCATCGCCTCGACTGCATTCTGAGTCTTCAATCACAGGGATTGGGATGAATGCAACAAACAGCAAGGCAGCTCAGCTTGCAATGCTATGGCTGTGGGGTTCGTGCAGGCAGAGCTCTGGGTTCCCATTTTGCCTGGCTTTGGGATGTCTGCAGCAAGATCTCTACCATTTTGTATGGGAGCAAATAATCTCTAGCATCCAGGTTGCTGCTCATGATATATCCCAGTCTTCCTGGCTGTCACTTTGTGATACTTTTCAAAGCCTTCTGATACTCTTTGATGCCTTGGCTGCTCCCTAACACCTCTGCCCTCCTGCCATGTTGACTCACGTCTCCCACTTTTAAGCTGGCTTTGCAGATCATCTCCAGCCCTGTCATCATCACGCTGCAGCAGGAGGTGCTCACCTGGCCCAATGTCTGGCAGTACTGCTTGTTCTGCAGATGAGCAGCTGCCTCCTCATCTCTTCAGCTACAGTAGTTTTTCTCAGGGCAGTTAGATGCAGTCATGCTCCTCTGGATTTGGTGTGTTAAATCCATGCTGCATGGCAGCAGTCAGTGCAATACAAAGGTGTTCTGTGTGCCATAGCATTTCTCCAGGGGCTGCCAAAGGTAGAAGCACAACACAGCACCATCCTTCTGACAGTAATGTCTGTGAGTGTTAGACATGTGAGCACTGCATCATCCCCAGCGTGTCAGTGCTTTTCCACACCAACCTGACTCTCACACTCTGCACTGAATGTAACTCTGCTCTTGTGGAGACAAATGCTTTCTGTCACATCCTCCATCCCTGCAACCATTTGCCGGTAGGCAGCTCTTGCAGAAGAATCAAGCAGCAGAACCTTGTGCTCACCCTACAGCATGCAAATGCTATGAAAGCAGAAATAACCTGGCATGCTCTGGGTCTGCAAGGCTGCACAGATGGGAGAGGTAGATTGTGTTTTTGCAGTGGAAGTTTCCAGTATTTTCAGTACATAGTGTAGGCCCTAACTGAATGTATAACCCTCTTGTAAAACAGCTGTATAAGTAGTTTTTCCACCAAGAAAGTTGCTGAACAGAATTAAGTTCAGACTGGGGGCATTCTGACATGGGGAGAATTGAGACAAGCACAAGATAAATACAGGGTGGGTAGAGCCCAGCACAGGACAGAATGAATGTACTGACTTTTGGAAACATTGCCCTTCTCTGTCCGCAGAAAAGTACAAGGCAGACCTAAAAACAAGAGGTTGGTAATTGACCTTCTATGGAAATGAATCCTAGCCACAGTCTGGAGGAGTCTGTGAGCCTGAGATGCTCAACCAATGAGAGCCATGAGAGCATCACCTGCAGTGGGTTTAGGGCACAGAACAGAATTGATTTCACTGACTGGTGTGCAGTTTCTCCCTTGCCAATAGGGGATGTGCGCGCAGTATTGCAATAATGAATAAGCACTGCTGCTATCGCTGCCATCTTTGCCTAACTAGAAATCTTTGACTTTGAGAGTTTCTCACACAAGGGGAGAGGGTAAGAAAGTAAAGAGGCACAGAAAACTAAGGGAAACTGCTCTTCTTTATCTTATCTATAAAAATTGATACGATGCTGTTGTGCATTTTTTTTAATTTTATTTTTAATTTTTTGCTAATGTCAGTCAGATTGTTTTAAAATATCCACACACCAAAATCTGACTACCAAGCAAATGTAATGAAAATGAAATGAAGGTGAGTTAGTGGAAAGCACAAGGCCATATTATATTAGGCTCCAGCAAATTTACAGGCAGTCACTGCACGAAGAGGTAGATCTGAGTTGCACATTATATGATTCCCACAAAGATTAAGGAAATCTGAAGCTTTCAATATATTTTTTTAATTCTTTTTTCATTTCATTTTTAAACACCTGACCCAGACCCCAACCCTCACAGGAGCTGTAAAGATAACAGCATTAACCAGCAATGTAACTCTAATCCTAACCCTTACCCTGATTCTAAAATCGTCCCTAACTCCAAATGCAACAACAAAAATGATGCTAGAAGTCTGTAGCAAAAGGAACCTTAACCCTGATCATAATCCAAAAAAAAAAAATCATTATGGTAACAATAATCTTTACCTTAAGAGTAATATTAATCAGAGCCCAGATGATGCCTGCATCCAATCAGAAGCATGCTTTGCATTATTTAAGAGTTGTATTTTTTCCAATGAACTCTCTCTATTATCACGTTTATAAAGTAACAGAGTCTGTTCTTTTTCTCCTGACACTGTGCCTTACTCCTGACATCCCCTGGAAATGACCCAGATAGGGCACCATCAAAGTAATGCTAATAGTAATGTCAATCCTAAGGGTATCTCTAGCCTCAGTGTTAATGGGACGCTAACAACAATCCCAACAGCCTTAAACATTCTGGTGGTGTGAAAGAGGTGCTGCCTTGCACATGCTGGGCAGTCCCATTGCCTGTTAAATGCAGGCGGCAGCGTAGAAACATGATGCCCGTGGTCAGAATGCCCTGTGGCAGATCCTGGCACCGGAGAACTGACCGGAGAACCATGAGAGAACTGACAACAAATCACGCGACATCAGAACCGACCCAGTGGTTATTTACAAGCCTTGGGAGACCCAGACAGGATCTCAGAGTGGTGAATGTAGGTACAGAAGTTGTTACTACTCTGTTTTCTTCTAAAAGAAGTGTTTTTTTTTCATCTCAGAAGTTGGGGGGGGGGGGGGGGGGGGGGGCGGGAAAGGGATATCAATTTAATTACTCATTAATTTATTGACAGACATTCACGTTTGCTACGTTTGGAGAAGTTTTTATTTGTTTGCTGTGGTTTGATTTTTTTTTTTTCTTTTTTTTTTCCCCCTTCCCTCCTCTTCCATCTTTGTGTTCTTCCCCTATAATCAAAAGAACGGATCCCCAGGGTTTGTCCCGCAGACGTTCTTTCCGTGGTCTCTGCTGCCACCTGCTGGCCAATAAGCGGAACTGCCACTGTTGGGCGTTTGGTGCCGCAGGAAGCACAACGCAGATCTGAGTTCTGACCGGTCTACGCAGCAAATCCGCCAATCTTTATTGCGATAAGCCCTCCAGACAAGAGCATAAAGTCTTTGCCTGAGGGCAGGGTTAGTAGTAATGGATGTCAGTTTTGAAATTTCCAGTCCATTCACCATAGCACTTTCTGCCTCCATGTCCCATAACCAGAGCAGCTATGCTGGCATGCTCTCTTGGTTTCTGTCTAAACCACTGTACTATATCCATCAGTTCAGCTGCTGTATTATGGGCAGCAGGGTTTGGGGGGTGGACACTGGTCAGGGCACTCCCACCAGCCTATCCTGCATTTTTTTATTTTTTTTTTTTCATTTTTGGGTTACAATCAGTCAGATCTCAAATAGATCTAGTCCAAATGGAACCTCAAAATCTGACCTTTTAGTGCCTTCATTTACAGAGTCCATTTTATACAGATTCCCTTGTACAGGGCCCCCATGGTCCTCCAGACAGTTGTTACTGATCTTCCATAGGAGAATGATTGAATTAGGTTTTTTCCCATCAAAACTGCCACCTGTCTTTCCAGTTTTTCAACACTATCATTCAATAGCTGATTTGCATCAGCCTGAGCCTCTTCAGTTATGTTCAGACAGTTCAAGGCCATTAAAAGTGGCCATGCCACCATGAACACAGCTAACTGTCATTCTCAAGTTGTAAGTATGTCTTTGCTAAGACCATGGAAATACTCAGTCAGGTGGGCCAGGGACTCATGGACCCTCCCTCCGTCCCACACAGGGCCCCATTTTTCAGTGACAGAAGCAGTGCTGCATTTTGAGGATCCTAGGAATCCCAGGACATGCCCTGACAAAAGGTCATTCAAAGGGGTAGTCTTTCCCCATCCAAACAACTCCATGATATTCACAGAATCACAGAATTGTAGGGGTTGGAAGGGACCTCCAGAGACCACTGAGTCCAGTCCCCCTGCCAAAGCAGGTTCCCTACACCACAAAAGAGGTACGAAGAGGTAGATCTGAGTTGCACATTATATGATTCCCACAAAGATTAAGGAAATCTGAAGCTTTCAATATATTTTTTTAATTCTTTTTTCATTTCATTTTTTAAACACCTGACCCAGACCCCAACCCTCACAGGAGCTGTAAAGATAACAGCATTAACCTGCAATGTAACTCTAATCCTAACCCTTACCCTGATTCTACAGGGGACTGTCTGAAACGGACATCAATTCAATTACTCATTTATTTATTGACAGACATTCAAGTTTGCTACGTTTGGAGAAGTTTTTATTTGTTTGCTGTGGTTTGGTTTTTTCTTTTTTTCTTTTTTTTTTCCCCCTTCCCTCCTCTTCCATCTTTGTGTTCTTCCCCTATAATCAAAAGAGAACGGATCCCCAGGGTCTGTCCCGCAGACGTTCTTTCCGTGGTCTCTGCTGCCACCTGCTGGCCAATACACGGAACTGCCACTGTTGGGCGTTTGGTGCCACAGGAAGCACAACGCAGATCTGAGTTCTGACCGGTCTACGCAGCAAATCCGCCAATCTTTATTGTGATAAGCCCTCCACATGGCATTGCGCATGCACTCGAACACGCAACAGGCATAGATTTCTCTTAACTCCTTGAGGAGCAGGCAAGCAGAACAACTGAGCGCACCACTGCTTGTGATTGGGCCACCCCCATCATAGAGATGTGTGTTAGATCTTTTACCCACCCCTGGACTGGCCTTGTTGTTTAACGATAACCTCTGAAATCTGAGCTACTGGTTCTACCACCTGTAGTGTAGAATAGGTAGCCAATAAATGCTTTTCAACTGTGATGTATCTTTATTCTGCTCCATGCCAAACCTGTGGCCAAAACCTCATAGGGGTTCACAAAGAACTCTGGCTCTGCCAGAGCCCCCATCCAGACCCTTCTTGAGTTACATTCACATCTAGTTTGGCTGAAAAGGTTGGACTATAAATACTCAGTGCTTGGGCCTGTTTAACAGATATTTTTTCCTGATTATGCTGTCCATCGATCTTTTTAAACTGAACTCCTGCTCTAATCTGGTCTTTAAACATTTGTTGCCTCAAGACCCTAATGGGTCCAGACTGGATTACCTTAGGGTCTGGGCGCCTAAGTCATGGCAGCAGATGGTTCTCTGCCTTTCTCAGACCTTTCCACCACCATTCAGAGCCTGCATCTGGCCGTAGGCACTCTTGTCTCCCCATCAATTGGGCAGCCTGTTGTATTACAGCACCTGAGGGCCACTGGGGGGTTCAGTATGGATAACATAGACCCATACTGATGTAAAGGTGATGGCTGTAGGATGAGATCCCTCGTTCCTGATGAAAAATTTATTGACTGGGCTCTCAAAATCATCTTCATAGATTGCCTCTTTCATGCTTAATTCTCTAATATAATTTTGTTAGTCCTCCATAGAGGACCACAGGCTGATATTTAATGGTATGTCATTCTTATTTGGCCATGTTATATGACACACAGCCATGAATCATTCACTGATCAAATGGCTATCCTCATTATGTTGGACAGAGCATACAGTCTTTGCCTGAGGGCAGGGTGAGTAGTAATGGATGTCAGTTTTGAAATTTCCAGTCCATTCACCACAGCGCTTTCTGCCTCCATGTCCCATAACCAGAGCAGCTATGCTGGCATGCTCTCTTGGTTTCTGTCTAAACCACTGTACTATATCCATCAGTTCAGCTGCTGCATTATGGGCAGCAGGGTTTGGGGGGTTGGATACTGGTCAGGGCACTCCCACCAGCCTATCCTGCATTTTTTTTTTTTTTTTTTTCATTTTTAGGTTACAATCAGTCAGATCTCAAATAGATCTAGACCAAATGGAACCTCAAAATCTGACCTTTTAGTGCCTTCATTTACAGAGTCCATTTTATACAGATTCCCTTGTACAGGGTCCCCATGGTCTTCCAGAGAGATGTTCCTGATCTTCCATAGGAGAATGATTGAATTAGGTTTTTTCCCCATCAAAACTGCCACCTGTCTTTCCAGTTTTTCAACACTATCATTCAATAGCTGATTTGCATCAGCCTGAGCCTCTTCAGTTATGTTCAGACAGTTCAAGGCCATTAAAAGTGGCCATGCCACCATGAACACAGCTAACTGTCATTCTCAAGTTGTAAGTATGTCTTTGCTAAGACCATGGAAATACTCAGTCAGGTGGGCCAGGGACTCATGGACCCTCCCTCCGTCCCACACAGGGCCCCATTTTTCAGTGACAGAAGCAGTGCTGCATTTTGAGGATCCTAGGAATCCCAGGACATGCCCTGACAAAAGGTCATTCAAAGGGGTAGTCTTTCCCCATCCAAACAACTCCATGATATTCACAGAATCACAGAATTGTAGGGGTTGGAAGGGACCTCCAGAGACCACTGAGTCCAGCCCCCTGCCAAAGCAGGTTCCCTACACCACGTTGCACAGCTCAGCATCCAGGCAGGTCTTGAATATCTCCAGAGAAGGAGATTCCACAACCACCCTAGGCAGCCTGTTCCAGTGCTCTGTCACTCTCACCGTAAAGAAGTTATTGCACACATTAGTGCAGAACTTCCTATGGTGCAGTTTCTGTCTGTTTCCCCTTGTCCCGTCTCCACACACTGCTGAAAAGAGTCTGGCCTCAACACTTTGCCCCCCACACCTCAAATATTTATAGAACCTGGATCCTGTCCCCTCTTAGCCTTCTTTTCTCAAGGCTAAACAGACCCAGTTCCCTCAGTCTCTCCTCATTGGGGAGATGCTCCAGGCCCTTCACCATCTTAGTGGCCCTCTGCTGGACTCTTTCTAAGAAATCCCTGTCTTTTTTTTACTGGGGAGCCCAGAACTGGACACAATATTCCAGATGAGGCCTCACCAGGGCAGAGTAGAGGGGGAGGATCACCTCCTTCGACCTGCTGGACACGCTCTTTTTAATGCACCCCAGGATGCCATTGGCTTTTTTGGCTACAAGGGCACACTGCTGGCTCATGGTTAATCTGTCGTCCACCAGGACGCCCAGGTCCCTCTCAGCAGAGCTCCTCCCCAGCAGCTCTTCCCCCAGCCTGTACCGGTGCATGCAATTATTTCTCCCTAGGTGCAAGACTCTACACTTGCTTTTGTTAAACCTCATCCGGTTTCTTACTGCCCGGCTCTCCAGCCTGTCCAGGTCTCGCTGAATGGCAGCACAGCCTTCAGGCGTGTCAGCCAATCCTCCCAACTTCGTGTCATCAGCAAACTTGCTGAGGGTGGTCATTGATGAAGATGTTGAACAAGACCGGACTGAGCACAGACCCCTGGGGGATGCCGCTCGTTACAGGCCCTCAGCCAGACACTGCACCGCCAACGACAACACTCTGCACTCTGCCAGTCAGCCAATTCTCGACCCACTTCACTGTCCAATCACCTATCCCATACTTCCTCAGCTTTGTTATAAGGATGTCATGGGAGACTGTATCAGTTATAGAGGTTATAGAGTTCAATTCCTGTAGTCAATTTGGCGGCCCAGGTGGGACCAGCTCTGTTCGCTGCAGGACCAGCTGAGAGGGAGACACTTTTGGCGCACCCTGAGATTTCTCTGAAGGACTCCCTTCCTCACCTGATCACTGCAGGGACAGACAAGGACCACCCATAGGTGGACCAGGTATGTGTATGGTAAGTGGAGCCCATATGTCTTGAGGAGACATCCTACACAGTTTACAGCCATACGTGCTGCTCCCAGGGAGGTGAGCTCATGGCTTTGGTTGCCAGCTGGGGTAGGAAGACTCCTTGGGTGTGTTCCTATGAAAGGGAACTGTATGTCATATGAATGGAAACAAGAACAAGTACTCTCTCCCAGGTGGGTGACAATAGGAGGGACCTAGGTTGGTCTCTCCTACGGGTATGGGATATAGTGGATAGCCTGTCAAATGGTAGCCTGGGTTCTCCAAGTTGTAATCACGGGGGTTATAGGTTGTATGTTCAATATTATCATCTGCTTTAAGTGTTTGGTACCGTGTGTCAAGCCGACTCTGGGAAAAACATTAACGTTTGCAACTGGTCGACCAGAGTATGAGTGTTATTAAGATTCCAGCTAGAAAACGTTGTCAGCATTGTGTAGTATGAATAAACCATGGTTTTTGATCTAAATGTCAGAGTGAGTGTGGTGTGAGTGAGACACAGAACAGCTGCAGGGTGAGTGCCGAGTCCCGATCCATGTTTCCTTCCTCCTGTGAGGGAAATGGCCAGACATGGACAAAGTGAAAGACTGTGTTGTCTGTCCACTCATATGTACTTTCTGCTTGTATGTAAGAAGACGGGAGTTTGTACTCTGTAGATTAGTAAGATTGTCCTGAGGAGAGGTGTACATTCCACCCGACCAATGAGTGTCAACCCATTTATGTAATACTATGTACTGCTTGCGAGGAAGTGTGTGAGGGAGGTGGTTCAATCAGTGCTGGTTCTGTGGCACAGTGTTTATAACTGAAGAATACAGACTGTATTAAGGGAGTTTATGTGAACTGAAGAACTGTACGTTTTGACAAACTGTTTTGATGGTATAAGAAAGTGTAATTGTTAATGATATATGAAAGTGTAGTTGAGGGAATGTGGAAGTGTATCTGAGCATAGAAATAGAGGAAGCATTTACAGAGGAAAAAGGATTAAAGTGAGTTTACCTGCATTGACATGAGAGCAACACCCTGCCAGACCGCTGCCCTGTGAGCTGAGCAGAGCAGAGCAGAGACACAGTCCCCATGTATCAGGTAGTGTTATTCTGCTTACCAAAAGAATGAGTTCACTACAGAAGAGGCAAATCTTCCCCTCTGCTCCATCTGTGGCATACTCTGGAGTTCAAGGCATTGCAAAGCTATGGCACATCTACTTTCTTTCAATGATGAAAACTTAGTGTGCTCTGGGCTCTCATTTCAATTGCATCTAAAGAAGTCTAGGGTCATGCCAGCTGACAGGAAGCTGGCAAATGTTGTCTCATTGTAAGGAAGAGCAAGAAAGATGACATGGGCAATTATGGACCTGTCAGTCCAGAGCCTGGTAAAATTATGGAGAAAATGATGGTGGGAGTTATGGAAAAACAGCTGAAGGACAATTCTGTCATTGGTCACAGCCAACACAAGTTTGTGAGGCAAAGGTCCTGTTTAATTTAAGCTCATTTTGTGACACAGTTATCCGTTTAGTTGACCAAGGGAAGCCAGTTGATGTAATCCTTGAGGATTTCAGTGGAGATTTTGATACTGTTTCTCACAACAACCTTCTGGACAGAATGTTCTGCATATGGCTAGACAGAAACACAATGTGGTGGGTGAGCAGTTGGCCAGTAGGTCAGTCCCAAAGGATTATAGTCAGTTTTTTCCATCAGGCTGGTAGATGGTCACTGTCGGGGTCCCCAGGGTTCCATTTTGGGGCCACTTTCCTTTCATGTTTATGCAGATGACTTGCATGCAGGACTAGAAGACGTTCTGAGCAAGTTTGCTGATGAGACCAGATGAGGAGGTGCTGTTGCCTCCACTGAGGGTGGAGAGGACTTGCAGAGAGATGTGGACAAGTCAGAGAAGTGGGTACCAGTTGGTACTAAGCACCAAGTGCATAACGTATAACAAGAACAAGTGCCTGATTGTGCACCTGGGTAGGGGCAATGCTGGACATACACACTGACTGGATATGGGACACTGGAGAGGATTCTGACTGGAAAGGGTTGGGGTGCTGGTCAGCATCACACTGAATGTGAGTCAGCAGTGTGCCAAGGCAGCCAGGAAAGACAACAGTCCCCTGGAGTGCACGAAGCAACTTATTGCCAGCTGGGTGAGGGAAAGGGTTGTCCCTCTGCTCTGCATTGCTACTGCCTCACTATGTTCTGGGCACCACAGAACATAAAGGACTTCAAACTCTGGGAGAATGTGCAAAGGAGGGCACTGAAACCGAGAGATCTGAAGTTCAGAGTTTCACAAGGATTGGCTGCTTGTTCAGACTGGGCCCTTCTCACATCCCTGCTCACATCCTGCAATGAAACATAGGTCTCATATGGGACATGAACCTCACAGCGTCCTTGCACCACATGTAGAGCCTGGGATCTTCTGTCCCCATGTCTTTCATTTAACATCATACAAAATTCCAACACATTGCCCCAGGAAATGCCCAGAGCCAACATGACATACAGGACCTCTCTACCACTGGTCTTGCAATCAGGGCTTGACCTGTCTGCTTTGTAAGGCAAAGGAGAGGTTTCTTAGCATGCCAGTGCCTTTGCCTGCCTGTAGTCATGGCTTCCAGTTATCTTCTCTAACAAGTCCCTTGGGAAGCTTACTTGGTAATGTTCCTCAGCGGGCCCATTAATACTCCAAGAAACTTCACTGTTACTTCTGACTTTGTCTTGTTGAGCACTTTGTGCAAACTTCTCTCTGCACTAGAGGCTGATGAACTCAGCATCAAATGCAGCCTGGGACCATTATAACCTAAAGAATCTCCTGTGCCTTATGCCATCTTGTTATCTTCTTCAGGTTATCAGAACTTGTTCAGCAAAAAGGAGGGATATCTGGAGAGAGCTTAAAGAATCCAGTATAAATTTATTGTCTATTTATTTATAGTTGGGTTTAAAGAAGACATTAAAGCAGCACTGTGCAACTGATACCAATCCAGGATGTCCCAATGAGTTCTGTACTGTTACTGTGTTGACAAAGGTCCTTCTCAACCTCCCCACCCAATTTCTGCTCACAATGGACCTATGGGACTTGCATCACTTTTCTTCACATCACTCTTCTCCTCTGCATTCATCCGCTCAGTGTTAAAACTGCTTTGCACCAACTCCCACTGGCTTTCCTCAGAGAACCAGCTACACATGGAAAAGGAAAGATTTCTCTTTTTTATCTGGCCAGCAAATGGAAAGAAAGGTGATGCAATTGAATGAACAGTAAAACACAGTGATCAACTGCATGCCATGTTCAAGCTGCATCTATTGAAGTTTGTCTTTCATATGGAATACTTTTAAAAGAAATGATTTATTCTGAGGTAGGATAGGATAGATTGAATCACAGTGAAGTAGTTGACAACAGAGGCCATCAGACTCTGGTAGATAGAGCAAATTCCAGTAATCTCCCTGGGATAGATCAGCCAGGTAGTTGAGAGGTATCAACTTAAAATTGATCAGGACTTGTGAGTATTTCACACATTGAGACGGGTTAACACATTCTCACTGATTCTCAGACTTTGGGGAGATGGAACAAATTCCAGTAATCCCCCTGAAAGTCAGAAATCAGACAGATAATTGGGAGGTATCTGACTGAACAAAGAGCAAGGGATGGAGAAATCTGGAGGGCAGTGGGAGTAGTTTGTGCCCAAATGGCCTGCTGAAAACATGCCCTTAACCATGGCCATTTATTTAGGAGAGCTGAAAAAACTTGGAGGATGAGACACATCAAATAGGCAGCAGGGAAGAGTAGTGCTGCGCACCGGGCTATAGTCACAGGGCATTGGCACTGGCACCACTGTCTGTGTCTCTGAATCTGAAGACATTTGTGTCCAGCGAACACAGTTCTGGAAAACATTGTAGTTTCAGTAAAAGAAAAAAAAAGACATCAAATCACCTCAAAGATTCATATTTACAACTTAAAATGGAACAAGACTCATGAGAATTTTTCATGTTGAGAAGGGTTAACACAATTTCAATGATTTCCATCTTTGTCTTCAATTATTTGTTTCAGTTTTATTGACATGTATGATCAACTATTAAGCTTACAGCCTCAAAATAAATAAAAAGAGATACATTTGCATCTTGCACTTGGCCTGATGCCCCTTTCACCTTCGCAGTTCCCACAAGTCCTTCCATGCCGGAGAGTATGAGATCCAGCAGAGCACCTCTCCTCTTTGGTTCCTCCACTGCTTGGTCAAGAAGCTGCCATCTGTGCTCTCCAGGGATCTGCTGGATGCCACATGCCCTGCTGTGCTGTCCCTGCTGCAGATAATGGAGTGACAAAGGCCACCAAATGGGACAAGGGACAGACAACATCAGATTCCCATCTGTCTGCAGAGGGCACCTTCCATTTACTCTCCCTGATCAGGAAGACAGGAAAAGACACTGATGGTCTCCTCTGTTTGCCATTTCCATTAGCTCTGACCTGTCTGCTCTTCCATCCCCAGGCAGAGCTCAGTGCACTCTCACAGAGGGCATTCACCCTTCTTTATCTCCTTGCCCATCCATCCTAAAGACTCAGTATCCCCCTTGTGCTACAGTGCAGTTGTGGAAGCCATTAAACTGTGTCCCCATGGTCCAAACAGGAGCTCAGGCCTGCAGCTCTATCAAGATTTCTAGCTTCTTGTGTGTTGGTGTTTGCATTAGTGCAAAACCACAGAAGTAAACATCCTAATTGGAAAGCATCACTGGACATAGCCTGACTGGATAGCTAATCTATGGTATCAGTGTGCAGAAGGTGGCACACAAACATTAGACTGATCGTGGGCCTTGGAGTTGACACAGCAACATGGTCACACCATGGGCATGGCTTTCCTGAAGGCCCTGTGCTGCTCTTGCAGCTGTGAGTGAATTCACCAGACAGCCAGTGCTATCCCCTCTCTGGCCCTCGGCTGATGCCCAGGAAGGAGCTGTCTATCTCAGGGATTTCCCACATGGTTTACAAGCACTGGCACACATCAGGAGCAGCCCAGGCACCTTGGGCATCACCCAGTGTCTGTGTGTGAGCAGCTGCCTCCCAGCTGAAGGTCCGAGGACTCAGAGCAGGAGCTCACATGCAGGCAACTCCTTGTGCTCTTCTGAACTGAACCAGAGGAATCCCAGCTCCTGTGGGTGTGTAGGGAGCTGAATCCCATTTCAGCTCCAGGATTTCTGTCAAGGGATGAGACTCCTGCACTGCCTCAGCTGGATCACTGCCCTGCACAGGGAAAGTCCAAACCTTGCCTTCCTTGTCTGGTTGCCCTTATTGTTTCATCAAACGATCTCTGGGAGCACTCCCCATATGTCTCCAATCAGTCACTGACCACTGGACATGTGGTGGTTAATTGAGCGAATTTCAAAGCACAGTCATGATGCTGTTGTCTTTCAGGAGCTGTTGGCCATGAGGACCCAGGGACATGTCAGGGGAGACAAGTCGGAAAGATAAAAATGACATAATCTGCTGCTTGCCTGTCCAGGCTCCTGGGACACAGGGAGCTCATAAAAGTGTGCAGGGCTGCAGAGAGACAGCTGTGCCCAGGAGCAGCTCTTGTGCACAGCACAGCCTGCAGGTGACAGAAGGAGAGGAGAGAAACTGAAGAGAGCTTGCAGGATGTGTGTGGTGTGAGCGGGCTGTGAGCTCACTGCAGGAGCATTGCTCACAGACCATGACAGGGTAAGTCTCACTGCAGACCATGAGCTGCTTTTCATAGAGGGTCAACTTAATTTGGGACATCCCATAGGAGATCTGGATGCAGGCACTGCATGTTTCTTTACTGTGGAAAAAGCCTTCTGCTCCAGCTGAGGGCTTCCATACTGCAGTATGAAATCACAGCCCTGAGGGCTGCATGTCCCAGCACGGCTGCAGGCTGTGCAGCCGGGGCTGCAGGTGGGTGCCTAGGGCTGTCCTGCAGAGCAGGGTCCCTGCTGTGCCCCAGGGGCTGTGTGCCGGGTATGGGACTCTGCCGCCTGCCAGGCTCAGCACTCAGCCTGCCCGGGGAGCTGCCCAGGGTGCTGCGGGGAGACGGGTGGGGGGAAGGAGCCCCCCGGCAGGGCTTGTGCTGCCACAGCTGCTGCCTGGGGCAGGGGATCACAACTCCACTGCACAACGGAATGTTTCTGAGGGCACTTTGCAAGAGGAGAGCCAAGGCAGGGGGTTTCCATTTCCTGTTCTGAGGCAAAGAGGTTTGGAGTCAGAAATCTAAAAGGGGCAATAAGAGTTCTGAGAATTTTTCATCAATCAATTGCTTGTTTTGTGAACACTCACACATGATGTGCTTTCAGTCTCCCCTTTCTCGAAGGATGGAATTATCTTCATTTTCTGTAGGCATGAATAATTCACTTATCCTACAAACAGGCAGCATTTTCTAACTGAAACTGAATGCCACAGAAGCTCGGGTAGGGGGCTCTAAGAGCACTTGGGGTAAAGATATGAGACATGAAACAGATGAAAATATCCAGGGAGAAGGCATAAGAAAATAAAAGGAAGGTTAGAGCTCCATATGCTGCTTCTGCTTAAGGAATGCTGAAATACATGAAATTAAATGCAAGTAATGGTGCTAAATGTACACTGTTGTAAGAGAATAAAAACATTTCATATTATAGCAGGAGGATTGTGTCTGAGAATGGTCTGGACTTGTCATTATCTTCTGCACTCTGAGCAGGACTCCAAGCCCAACAACAGCAGATGTCCAACAGCAGCTCCATCAGCGAGTTCCTCCTGCTGCCGTTGGCAGACACGCGGCAGCTGCAGCTCCTGCACTTCTGGTTCTTCCTGGGCATCTACCTGGCTGCCCTCCTGGGCAACGGCCTCATCAGCACAGCCGTAGCCTGCGACCGCCGCCTGCACACCCCCATGTACTTCTTCCTCCTCAACCTGGCCCTCCTCGACCTGGGCAGCATCTCCACCACTCTCCCCAAAGCCATGGCCAACGCCCTCTGGGACACCAGGGCCATCTCCTACACAGGATGTGCTGCACAGCTCTTTTTCTTTTCCTTCTTCCTCTCAGCAGAGTATTCCCTTCTCACCATCATGTCCTATGACCGCTACGTTGCCATCTGCAAGCCCCTGCACTACGGGACCTTGATGGACAGCAGAGCTTGTGCCACCATGGCAGCAGCTGCCTGGGGCACTGGGGTTCTCTATTCCCTGCTGCACACTGCCAGTACGTTTTCACTGCCTCTCTGCCAAGGCAATGTTGTCAACCAGTTTTTCTGTGAAATCCCACAGATCCTCAAGCTCTCCTGCTCTGGCTCCTACCTCGTGGAATTTGTATTTCTCTTTTTTGGTGTCAGTTTAGGCTTTGGTTGCTTTGTTTTCATAGTTGTGTCCTATGTGCACATCTTCATGGCTGTGCTGAGGATGCCCTCTGAGCAGGGACGGCACAAAGCCTTCTCCATGTGCCTCCCTCACCTGGCTGTGGTCTCCCTGTTTCTCAGCACTGGTGCTTTTGCCTACCTGAAGCCCCCGTCCATTTCCTCCCCACTCCTGGATCTGACATTCTGTATGCAGTGGTTCCTCCAACACTAAACCCTATTATCTACAGCATGAGGAACAGGGAGATCAAGCACGCTTTCAGGAAGGTGTTGCAATAAGCACTATTCCAGCTACAATAAAATGCACAACTTCCTCAATAGGATTCCCAGTGGTGGTTCTTTATGTTTTATGCATCTTTGTCTGTTTGATTATGTGAGATATAGGAATGTGCAAAAAAAAAATGTTATTGAACTTATAAATAAAAATGTATTTAAATTCTTTCCTACCTAATTTCCATTTTCTCACTCCAAGAACTCATGTAAACATGGAACCAGATTCCCTGAATATGTTATAAGATACCTAAAAAGCTTTCAAAATAGACTTACTTAGATTTTCTTTCTTCCTACTTTGCCTGGATTTGGGGAGGTACAGCCACAGACAGCAGCTCAACGTGCTCTTTTCATTCATGTGCTCTTACCAGTGCTGCAGTGCTCTTGAGTCCTCTCATTTGTGCAGTCCTGAAGGTCTTGTGTGTCTCACAACAGTCCTGTTGCCTCTACAGCAGCAATCCAGGGCTGCAGTCAGTAGCCGGCAATATGAACAGGTCTGTCAGAGCTGGTCTCCTTGCTGGCACTGCCATAACAAGAGGGCCCCTTTAGAGCAGGACCAGAGAACTGGAGGGAGGCCTCTTCCAAAGCTGGTGTAAGGAATATACCTCAGGAGCTGCTCCCTGAGAAAACCTTGAGATCTTCAGGTGCTCTTCACTGTGTGACCAGATCAGATTGAATAGTCCCAAGGAGATCCGTAAGCATCTCAAGGCAGTGCTGTGGTTTAAGGTTTATGGGTTGAGACAAAGAGAAAAAGAAAAGGATAATAATTATGACAAATGTATTTATACATATATAATATATTTAGTGTATTTTCACACATATACAACATATGCAGTTGCAAACATATATGAACTAATCCCTATGCGCATCTGTCTGCAAGTCCAGGATTAGTTGCAGGGGTTTTAACAGCCACAGGGTTCACTGTAGGAGCTGAAGTGGCTGTTGGGCTGTTGCAGGAGTTGAAGTGACCTCAGAGTTCATTGCCAGAGCTGGAACCACCACAGGACCTGTGACTATGTTGGAGCAGCCACTGGGCTCATTGGAGGGGTTGGAGCCACCGCAGGGCTGTACTTCCTCCCTTGGGAGGAATTTGTACCATTTTCTTATTACCATACTTGGAACAGCTACAGGACCCGTAGCAGGAGTAACTGCAGAGCTCATTATGAGGGGTGGAGTGACAGAGGGATCTGCCCAGAGCTTGGAGCAACTGCAGGACGTGTAGCAAAACCTTGGAGCTGCTGCATGGTCTGTGCCAGGAGTTGCAGAGGCTGCAGCACTGTCAGCAGATCCAGCTCTCTGGATCTGGCACACTGCAGTCATTTGTGCCTCTTGGGGGTTACCAGTGCCACAGCAGACCTGCCCCCAATATTCTACCAGTCTATCAGGATCCTGCAGTTGCTCGGAGATGAAGTTCCAAAGCCCTGGGGGTGCCCACCACTCCAGGCAGCTGCCCAGACCGTCCCACACCCTCTGCCATGCAGAGCCTTCTCACCTTGGGGCAGATCTCTCACTGATATTCCTGAATAATTGTTTAACCTCAATCATAGATTCATAGAATCACCAAGGTTGAAAAAGGCCTAAAAGATCATCCAGTCCAACCGTTCACCTATTACCTATAGCTCCCACTAAACCATGTCCCTCAACACAATATCCAGTACACCCCCGGACTCACAGAGGCGACAATGTAAATTGTGTAATTCCTAATCATATGGACAATATTACTTCCAAAACCCAAAGATGACCGCAGAGCTGAATGTGCACAAAACTTCACTTTGTCAGCTGCCAATTTTATCGTGGTACAAACTGAGGTCAAACAGCATAGCAAAATAAATACCCTAATGCAGCATCCAAGCACCAAGTAAGGAGCTGTGCAGTGAAGCTTCATGAGAAGACTCAACAAGCTCCACACATAGGGAGCACATCCACACATATCAGCACCATGGCCTGCACTTCTCCAGCTCCCACAAAGCCCTGTCCGCACTGGACAGATGTGCTGCTATCTCAACCCTTGGAGCCTCACATCAGGCACCAAAATGACAGTGGTTGTTGAACCCAACATGTGGCTCAGCAGCACACAGTGCTTTGTGCACTGCCCAATTCCCAGTGGGATGGGGATGAGAACTGGGAAAAAGAGTACAACTTCTGGGATGTAACAAAGCAGTTTACTAAGAGAGATAAAAGAAGTGATGTCCAGTGAACATTGTCACTACCCAGGGCATGTCTTTCCTAAAGGTCCTCAGTGGCATTTGCCAGCTGGCTGGGGGTGTGCTGGAGACCCCAGGGAACTGCCATTCTGTTGTAATACAAGAAGAATTTTACAGAGCAGCAGCCATGGATCAAGATAAGCACTTTACAGAGCAGCAGCTGCAGAGCAGGATAAACAGCATGAGAACCAAGGACACCTCTAGCAAAAGAGTGAAAGGCTCGTGGCTTTGAAGCGGGGTTTTAGGGTTCTTATTGCAGAAGCTTTCTTCCAATTAGTACGTGTGATTTTTGAACACCCTTGTTTGTTTGCTATAAAAGTACGGCTCTTCAGGCAATAGATGGACACAGCTATATTTAACTATATTGGTGTGTGGTTGTTTGTCCTAGAACGCTGACTTTTGCCTTCAGGTTCGCCAACACATGGGGGCCCGCAATGTCATGGGATTTAACTCTTGAACACCTGTGGGATCCCGAGAAACTAAGCCAGTATTTGAGTCAGGGATGGCGCAGCCTAGATAGATCTAAGGGGGTATGACTTATTTGGGGCTTGGCTTGTGCTTACCGTGCTCTATATAACACTGTTCCGAAAAGAGAGAATTTCCGAGCTGAGGTTCTAGCCAAAAAGGGAAATCCCCAAGTCAATTTTGATCAGTCACAGGAGGCACCAGTAACAATATCAGTTGCCCTTGTGGAAGGCAAGAAATGGAAATGGGTGTCCTCACGTCTAGAACGGAAAAAAGAAGTGGAGGAGGAGGCAACAGAAGATCCAGGTGACAGGTCTGGATAAGTACCGAGAAAGGAAAAAGGAAAAGTGTCATGAAGAAGAGAGTGATGAGGAGGAAATCTCTGTTACTGTTTGTCGATCCCTGAAGATGACTGAAATCGAAGGCGTAAGAAAGGAGTTCACACGGCACCAGAATGAATCTCTTGTTACCTGGTTGCTTCGCTGTTGGGACAGCTGGGACGGTAGCTTGTTGTGATGTGACAGGCCCTTCCCCATATTCTGGAAGAATCTTAGTGTAATACAGTGGGTGTAGACAAAAAGGCGTAGGTTATATAAGGATGTGTCTGTTTCAATAAATCGCCATTTTGCCACTTCATCTCCTTGGTGTCACTTGGTAATTGGCCTAGCTGCTGCTTCAGTTGAAGGCGAGAGATCGTAAAGAAATTAACGACCATAAAGCCTTCATGTGTATCATTAAAATTCTCAGCTATTAGACACAAGCGCTTTCCAGATTGAGCAAGGAACAACAGTAAATTGCACTGTGTGTTTCCTTGTGGTGTTACCTACGTGACCACAGAGAAGACACGAGGAAGTGGCATGACCAGCCTACTCCTGTACTATGAGCACGGGTGAGGGAACTACAAAACAGTCCAACCACCAGTACGGCTGCTCCAGTTATCACAGGTAACCAATAGAGGGGCCCTGCCCTCATTCAA
The DNA here is from genome assembly GCF_054131305.1 of Coturnix japonica. Classification (NCBI taxonomy): domain Eukaryota; kingdom Metazoa; phylum Chordata; class Aves; order Galliformes; family Phasianidae; genus Coturnix; species Coturnix japonica. Next base: position 4,557,303 of record NC_140687.1, on the reverse strand, counting down.
GGGAGTGGAAGGGATAATAGAGTTTATTGGACTGTGTGGATTTGATGGCCTAACACATCAGAACCACAGAAATATAAGGCACTGGTGGATACTGGTGCACAGTGCACCCTAATGCCCTCCAGTCATGAAGGGACAGAATCAATCCATATTTCTGGATATCTCTCAAGAATTGACTGTGTTGGAGGCTGAAATAAGCCTCACTGGTAAAGACTGGAAAAAACATCCTATGTGAGTGGTCCAGGGTTTCCGTTCATACTTGGTATTGAGGATACCTCAGAAGAGGGCATTTCAAGGATACTAAGGGGTATCACTGGGCCTTTGGAATCGCTGCTGTAGATATGGACAACATTAAGCAGCTGTCTGTTTTGCCTGGCCTGTCAGAGGACCCGTCTGTTGTGAGGCTGCTACGAGTAAAAATAAAAGAGCAGCAGGTACCGATTGCTACAAAGACAGTGCACAGACGGCAGTATCGCACCAACAGGGATTCCTTGCTCCCCATTCATGATTTGATTCGCCAGTTGGAGAATCATGGAGTGATCAGTAAAACTCACTCACCTTTTAACAGCTCCATATGGCCAGTGCGTAAAGCCAGTGGAGAATGGAGGCTGACAGTAGACTACCGTGGCCTGAATGAGGTCACACCCCCACTGAGTGCTGCTGTGCTGGAGAGCAAATAATTCAAATTCTTCTATGAGCCAGTTTTGCTATTAAGTGAAGCAAAGTAAAAGGGCCTGCCCAGGAAATTCAGTTCTTAGGTATAAAGTGGCAGGATGGATGTCATCACATCCCAACAGTGATTGACAAAATCACTGCCATGTCTCCACCAACTAGCAAGAAAGAGACACAATCTTTCCTGGGTGCAGTGGGCTTTTGGAGGATGCACATTCCAAACTACAGCCTCATTGTAAGCCCCCTTTATCAGGTGATGCAGAAGAAGAATGATTTTGCATAGGGCCCAGAGCAGCAGCAGGCTTTTGAACAGATTAAACAGGAGATAGCCTGTGCCATGGACCTGGGGCCAGTACGGACTGGACAGGATGTAAAGAACATCCTCTATACTGCTGCTGGAGAGAAAGGTCCCACTTGGAGTTTGTGGCAAAGAGCCTCAGGAGGGACCCAAGGCCGACCCCTGGGATTCTGGAGCTGAGCGTACAAGGGGTCTGAAGAGTGCTACACTCCAACTGAGAAGGAGATCTTAGCCGCGTATGAGGGGGCTCGGGCTGCTTCCGAAGTAGCTGGTACTGAAATGCAGCTCTATCTGGCACCTCGACTGTCAATGATGAACCGGATGTTGAAAGGGGAGGTTCTCTCCACCCATCATGCTACCGATGCCACCTGGAGCAAGTGGATTGCACTGATTAGACAACAAGCGCGGATGGGGAACCTCAATCGTCCAGGAATTTTAGAAGTGATCATGAACTGGACTGAAGATAAAAAGTTTGGAACATCACCAGGAGAAGAGGTGTCATGTGCTAAAGCGGCCCCACCATACATCGAACTACCAGAAAATGAAAAGAAATATGCTCTTTTCACTGATGGATCATTTCATATTGTAGGGAAGCATCGGAGATGGAAAGCTGCTGTTTGGAGCCCCACACGACAGGTCGCAGAGGCCACTGAAGGTAAAGGAGAATCAAGTCAGTTTGCAGAGGTAAAAGCTGTCCAGCTGACCTTAGATGTGGCTGAACGGGAGAGGTGGCCAATGCTTTATCTTTATACTGACTCATGGATGGTGGCAAATGCCTTATGGGGGTTGTTACAGCAGTGGGAACAAAATAACTGGCAACGGAGGTGTAAACCTATTTGGGCTGCTGAACTGTAGAAAAACATAACTGCTCAAAAAAAAGATATGATTGTAAAGGTGTGTCACGTGGATGCACACTTGCCCAAGAGTCGGGCTATTGCAGAACAACAAAACAACCATCAGGTAGGTCGAGCTGCCAGAATTGAGGTGGCTCAAATAGACTTGGACTGGCAGAACAAGAGTGAATTATTTCAAGCTTGATGGTTCCATGAGACCTCAGGCCATCAAGGAATGGACATAACATATAATTGGGCTAGAGACTGAGGGGTGGACTTAACTATGGATGCTATTGCACTGGTTATTCATGACTGTGAATCATGTGCCATAATTAAACAAGCCAAGAATATGAAGCCTCTCTGGGGGGAAGGCCAAGGCAAAAGTATAAATATGGGGAGGAGTGACAGGTGAATGATGTCACCTTGCCAGGATCTCATAATGATAAGCGTTTTGTGCTTACCATGGTGGAAGCAACCACTGGGTGGCTTGAAACATACGCAGTACCCCATGCTACTGCCAGAAACACAATATTGGGTTGTTAGAAACAAGTCCTATAGAGACATGACACCTCAGAAAGAACTGAGTCTCATAATGGGACACATTTCAAAAATTCCCTTAATAAATACTTGGGCCAAAGTTCATGGCATTGAGTGGATTTATCATATCCCCTACCATGCACCAGCTTCTGGTAAAATTAAAAGATACAATGGGGTGTTGAAAACTATGTTGAAAGCAATGGGTGGTGGAACACTGAAGCACTGGGAAAAGCATTTGCATGTGGTGCAAGGATGCTGTTAAAGTTCATATCCCACATGTGCCCTGTGTCTCATCACAGGATGTGGGGTGTGAGAAGGGCCCAGTCTGAACAAGCAGTCAATCCCAGTGAAACTCTGAACTTCAGATCTCTCAGTTCCAGTGCCCTCCTGTGCACACTCTCCCATAGTTTGATGTTCTTTATGTTCTGCATTGCCCAGAAGTGCACCCAGTGCTCCAGGTGAGGCAGTAGCAATGCAGTGCAAAGAGGGACAAACCTTTCTCCCACCCAGCTGGCAATAAATTGCTTGATGCACTTTAGGGGACTGTTGGCCTTCTTGGCTGGCTGGGCACACTGCTGACTCACTTAAAATTTTATGTTGAGCAGGACCCCCAATCCTTTTCAGTCAGACGTCTCTCATGTGTCCAATATACAGACAGTGTTTATGTCCAGGGTTGCCCATACCCAGGTGCACAATCAGGCACTTGTTCTTGTTATACTTTATGCACTTGGTGCTTAGTACCAACTGATACCCACTTCTCTGACTTGTCCACATCTCTCTGCAAGTCCTCTCCACCCTAAGTGGAGGCAACAGCACCTCCTCATCTGGTCTCATCAGCAAACTTGCTCAGAACGTCTTCTAGTCCTGCATTCAAGTCATCTGCATAAACATGAAAGGAAAGTGGCCCCAAAATGGAACCCTGGGGACCCCGACAGTGACCATCTACCAGCCTGATGGAAAAAACAGACTATAATCCTTTGGGACTGACCTACTGGCCAACTGCTCACCCACCACATTGTGTTTCTGTCTAGCCATATGCAGAACATTCTGTCCAGAAGGTTGTTGTGAGAAACAGTATCAAAATCTCCACTGAAATCCTCAAGGATTACATCAACTGGCTTCCCTTGGTCAACTAAACGGATAACTGTGTCACAGAATGAGCTTAAATTAAACAGGACCTTCGCCTCACAAACTTGTGTTGGCTGCAACCAATGACAGAATTGTCCTTCAGCTGTTTTTCCATAACTCCCACCATCATTTTCTCCATAATTTTACCAGGCTCTGGACTGACAGGTCCATAATTGCCCATGTCATCTTTCTTGCTCTTCCTTACAATGAGACAACATTTGCCAGCTTCCTGTCAGCTGGCATGACCCTAGACTTCTTTAGATGCAATTGAAATGACAGCCCAGAGCATACTAAGGCGTCATCATTGAAAGAAAGTAGATGTGCCATAGCTTTGCAATGTCTTGAACTCCAGAGTATGCCACAAATGGAGCAGAGGGGAAGATTTGCCTCTTCTGTAGTGAACTCATTCATTTGGTAAGCAGAATAACACTACCTGATACATGAGGACTGAGTCTCTGCTCTGCTCTGCTCAGCTCACAGGGCAGAGGTTCAGGGTGTTGCTCTCATGACAGTGCAGGTAAACTCACTTTAACCTTTTTTCTTCTGTAAATGCTTCCTCTGTTTGTATGCTCAGATACACTTCCACATTCCCTCAACTACACTTCCATATATCATTAACAATTACACTTTCTTATACCATCAAAACTGTTTGTCAAAACGTACAGTTCTTCAGTTCACATAAACTCCCTTAATACAGTCTGTATTCTTCAGTTATAAACACTGTGCCACAGAACCAGCACTGATTGAACCACCTCCCTCACACACTTCCTCGCAAGCAGTACATAGTATTACATAAATGGGTTGACATTCATTGGTCGGGTGGAATGTACACCTCTCCTCAGGACAATCTTACTAATCTACAGAGTACAAACTCCCGTCTTCTTACATACAAGCAGAAAGTACATATGAGTGGACAGACAACACAGTCTTTCACTTTGTCCGTGTCTGGCCATTTCCCTCACAGGAGGAAGGAAACATGGATCGGGACTCGGCACTCACCCTGCAGCTGTTCTGTGTCTCACTCACACCACACTCACTCTGACATTTAGATCAAAAACCATGGTTTATTCATACTACACAATGCTGACAACGTTTTCTAGCTGGAATCTTAATAACACTCATACTCTGGTCGACCAGTTGCAAACGTTAATGTTTTTCCCAGAGTCGGCTTGACACACGGTACCAAACACTTAAAGCAGATGATAATATTGAACATACAACCTATAACCCCCGTGATTACAACTTGGAGAACCCAGGCTACCATTTGACAGGCTATCCACTATATCCCATACCCGTAGGAGAGACCAGCCTAGGTCCCTCCTATTGTCAACTACCTGGGAGAGAGTATTTGTTCTTGTTTCCATTCATATGACATACAGTTCCCTTTCATAGGAACTCACCCAAGGAGTCTTCCTACCCAGCTGGCAACCAAAGCCATGAGCTCACCTCCCTGGGAGCAGCACGTATGGCTGTAAACTGTGTAGGATGTCTCCTCAAGACATATGGGCTCCACTTACCATACACATACCTGGTCCACCTATGGGTGGTCCTTGTCTGTCCCTGCAGTGATCAGGTGAGGAAGGGATTCCTTCAGAGAAATCTCAGGGTGCGCCAAAAGTGTCTCCCTCTCAGCTGGTCCTGCAGCGAACAGAGCTGGTCCCACCTGGGCCGCCAAATTGACTACAGGATTTGAACTCTATAACCTCTATAACTGATACAGTCTCCCATGACATACTTATACCAAAGCTGAGGAAGTATGGGATAGGTGATTGGACAGTGAAGTGGGTCGAGAACTGGCTGACTGGCAGAGTGCAGAGGGTTGTCGTTGGCGGTGCAGTGTCTGGCTGCAGGGCTGTAACTAGCGGCGTCCCCCAGGGGTCTGTGCTGGGTCCGGTCTTGTTCAACATCTTCATCAACGACCTTGATGAGGGGATAGTGACCACCCTCAGCAAGTTTGCTGATGACACGAAGTTGGGAGGATTGGCTGACACGCCTGAAGGCTGTGCTGCCATTCAGCGAGACCTGGACAGGCTGGAGAGCTGGGCAGTAAGACACCGGATGAGGTTTAACAAAAGCAAGTGTAGAGTCTTGCACCTGGGTAGAAATAATTGCATGCACCAGTACAGGCTGGGGGAAGAGCTGCTGGAGAGGAGCTCTGCTGAGAGGGATCTGGGCGTCCTGGTGGACGACAGATTGACCATGAGCCAGCAGTGTGCCCTTGTAGCCAAAAAAGCCAATGGCATCCTGGGGTGCATTAAAAAGAGCGTGTCCAGCAGGTCGAAGGAGGTGATCCTCCCCCTCTACTCTGCCCTGGTGAGGCCTCATCTGGAATATTGTGTCCAGTTCTGGGCTCCCCAGTACAAAAAAGACAGGGATCTCTTGGAAAGAGTCCAGCGGAGGACCACAAAGATGGTGAAGGGCCTGGAGCATCTCCTTTATGAGGAGAGACTTAGGGAACTGGGTCTGTTTAGCCTTGAGAAAAGAAGGCTGAGAGGGGACCTGATCCAGGTCTATAAATATTTGAGGTGTGGGGGGCAAAGAGGTGAGGCCAGACTCTTTTCAGCAGTGTGTGGAGGAGGGACAATGGGAAACAGACAGAAACTGCACCATAGGAAATTCTGCACTAATGTGTGCAATAACTTCTTTATGGTGAGAGTGACAGAGCACTGGAACAGGCTGCCTAGGGTGGTTGTGGAATCTCCTTCTCTGGAGATATTCAAGACCTGCCTGGATGCTGAGCTGTGCAACGTGGTGTAGGGAACCTGCTTTGGCAGGGGGACTGGACTCAGTGGTCTCTGGAGGTCCCTTCCAACCCCTACAATTCTGTGATTCTGTGAATATCATGGAGTTGTTTGGATGGGGAAAGACTACCCCTTTGAATGACCTTTTGTCAGGGCATGTCCTGGGATTCCTAGGATCCTCAAAATGAAGCACTGCTTCTGTCACTGAAAAATGGGGCCCTGTGTGGGACGGAGGGAGGGTCCATGAGTCCCTGGCCCACCTGACTGAGTATTTCCATGGTCTTAGCAAAGACATACTTACAACTTGAGAATGACAGTTAGCTGTGTTCATGGTGGCATGGCCACTTTTAATGGCCTTGAACTGTCTGAACATAACTGAAGAGGCTCAGGCTGATGCAAATCAGCTATTGAATGATAGTGTTGAAAAATTGGAAAGACAGGTGGCAGTTTTGATGGGAAAAAACCTAATTCAATCATTCTCCTATGGAAGATCAGTAACAACTGTCTGGAGGACCATGGGGGCCCTGTACAAGGGAATCTGTATAAAATGGACTCTGTAAATGAAGGCACTAAAAGGTCAGATTTTGAGGTTCCATTTGGACTAGATCTATTTGAGATCTGACTGATTGTAACCCAAAAATGAAAAAAAAAAAAAAAAAAAATGCAGGATAGGCTGGTGGGAGTGCCCTGACCAGTGTCCACCCCCCAAACCCTGCTGCCCATAATACAGCAGCTGAACTGATGGATATAGTACAGTGGTTTAGACAGAAACCAAGAGAGCATGCCAGCATAGCTGCTCTGGTTATGGGACATGGAGGCAGAAAGTGCTATGGTGAATGGACTGGAAATTTCAAAACTGACATCCATTACTACTAACCCTGCCCTCAGGCAAAGACTTTATGCTCTTGTCTGGAGGGCTTATCGCAATAAAGATTGGCGGATTTGCTGCGTAGACCGGTCAGAACTCAGATCTGCGTTGTGCTTCCTGCGGCACCAAACGCCCAACAGTGGCAGTTCCGCTTATTGGCCAGCAGGTGGCAGCAGAGACCACGGAAAGAACGTCTGCGGGACAAACCCTGGGGATCCGTTCTTTTGATTATAGGGGAAGAACACAAAGATGGAAGAGGAGGGAAGGGGGAAAAAAAAAAGAAAAAAAAAAAATCAAACCACAGCAAACAAATAAAAACTTCTCCAAACGTAGCAAACGTGAATGTCTGTCAATAAATTAATGAGTAATTAAATTGATATCCCTTTCCCGCCCCCCCCCCCCCCCCCCCCCCCAACTTCTGAGATGAAAAAAAAACACTTCTTTTAGAAGAAAACAGAGTAGTAACAACTTCTGTACCTACATTCACCACTCTGAGATCCTGTCTGGGTCTCCCAAGGCTTGTAAATAACCACTGGGTCGGTTCTGATGTCGCGTGATTTGTTGTCAGTTCTCTCATGGTTCTCCGGTCAGTTCTCCGGTGCCAGGATCTGCCACAGGGCATTCTGACCACGGGCATCATGTTTCTACGCTGCCGCCTGCATTTAACAGGCAATGGGACTGCCCAGCATGTGCAAGGCAGCACCTCTTTCACACCACCAGAATGTTTAAGGCTGTTGGGATTGTTGTTAGCGTCCCATTAACACTGAGGCTAGAGATACCCTTAGGATTGACATTACTATTAGCATTACTTTGATGGTGCCCTATCTGGGTCATTTCCAGGGGATGTCAGGAGTAAGGCACAGTGTCAGGAGAAAAAGAACAGACTCTGTTACTTTATAAACGTGATAATAGAGAGAGTTCATTGGAAAAAATACAACTCTTAAATAATGCAAAGCATGCTTCTGATTGGATGCAGGCATCATCTGGGCTCTGATTAATATTACTCTTAAGGTAAAGATTATTGTTACCATAATGATTTTTTTTTTTGGATTATGATCAGGGTTAAGGTTCCTTTTGCTACAGACTTCTAGCATCATTTTTGTTGTTGCATTTGGAGTTAGGGACGATTTTAGAATCAGGGTAAGGGTTAGGATTAGAGTTACATTGCTGGTTAATGCTGTTATCTTTACAGCTCCTGTGAGGGTTGGGGTCTGGGTCAGGTGTTTAAAAATGAAATGAAAAAAGAATTAAAAAAATATATTGAAAGCTTCAGATTTCCTTAATCTTTGTGGGAATCATATAATGTGCAACTCAGATCTACCTCTTCGTGCAGTGACTGCCTGTAAATTTGCTGGAGCCTAATATAATATGGCCTTGTGCTTTCCACTAACTCACCTTCATTTCATTTTCATTACATTTGCTTGGTAGTCAGATTTTGGTGTGTGGATATTTTAAAACAATCTGACTGACATTAGCAAAAAATTAAAAATAAAATTAAAAAACTGCACAACAGCATCGTATCAATTTTTATAGATAAGATAAAGAAGAGCAGTTTCCCTTAGTTTTCTGTGCCTCTTTACTTTCTTACCCTCTCCCCTTGTGTGAGAAACTCTCAAAGTCAAAGATTTCTAGTTAGGCAAAGATGGCAGCGATAGCAGCAGTGCTTATTCATTATTGCAATACTGCGCGCACATCCCCTATTGGCAAGGGAGAAACTGCACACCAGTCAGTGAAATCAATTCTGTTCTGTGCCCTAAACCCACTGCAGGTGATGCTCTCATGGCTCTCATTGGTTGAGCATCTCAGGCTCACAGACTCCTCGAGACTGTGGCTAGGATTCATTTCCATAGAAGGTCAATTACCAACCTCTTGTTTTTAGGTCTGCCTTGTACTTTTCTGCGGACAGAGAAGGGCAATGTTTCCAAAAGTCAGTACATTCATTCTGTCCTGTGCTGGGCTCTACCCACCCTGTATTTATCTTGTGCTTGTCTCAATTCTCCCCATGTCAGAATGCCCCCAGTCTGAACTTAATTCTGTTCAGCAACTTTCTTGGTGGAAAAACTACTTATACAGCTGTTTTACAAGAGGGTTATACATTCAGTTAGGGCCTACACTATGTACTGAAAATACTGGAAACTTCCACTGCAAAAACACAATCTACCTCTCCCATCTGTGCAGCCTTGCAGACCCAGAGCATGCCAGGTTATTTCTGCTTTCATAGCATTTGCATGCTGTAGGGTGAGCACAAGGTTCTGCTGCTTGATTCTTCTGCAAGAGCTGCCTACCGGCAAATGGTTGCAGGGATGGAAGATGTGACAGAAAGCATTTGTCTCCACAAGAGCAGAGTTACATTCAGTGCAGAGTGTGAGAGTCAGGTTGGTGTGGAAAAGCACTGACACGCTGGGGATGATGCAGTGCTCACATGTCTAACACTCACAGACATTACTGTCAGAAGGATGGTGCTGTGTTGTGCTTCTACCTTTGGCAGCCCCTGGAGAAATGCTATGGCACACAGAACACCTTTGTATTGCACTGACTGCTGCCATGCAGCATGGATTTAACACACCAAATCCAGAGGAGCATGACTGCATCTAACTGCCCTGAGAAAAACTACTGTAGCTGAAGAGATGAGGAGGCAGCTGCTCATCTGCAGAACAAGCAGTACTGCCAGACATTGGGCCAGGTGAGCACCTCCTGCTGCAGCGTGATGATGACAGGGCTGGAGATGATCTGCAAAGCCAGCTTAAAAGTGGGAGACGTGAGTCAACATGGCAGGAGGACAGAGGTGTTAGGGAGCAGCCAAGGCATCAAAGAGTATCAGAAGGCTTTGAAAAGTATCACAAAGTGACAGCCAGGAAGACTGGGATATATCATGAGCAGCAACCTGGATGCTAGAGATTATTTGCTCCCATACAAAATGGTAGAGATCTTGCTGCAGACATCCCAAAGCCAGGCAAAATGGGAACCCAGAGCTCTGCCTGCACGAACCCCACAGCCATAGCATTGCAAGCTGAGCTGCCTTGCTGTTTGTTGCATTCATCCCAATCCCTGTGATTGAAGACTCAGAATGCAGTCGAGGCGATGACTGAGCATGAGAGTGACTTTATTCAATAAAAGACAGGAGGGCTTGAGAGGTCAAGGGTGAAGATGGGACTCCTCTTGTCAAGATGAGAGTGGCTCAGAGCTGGTGCTGCTGCCTGGTGCCTGGGACTGGCAGCCTGACTCTAAGTCCCCATCTAAGATGCTCAGCTTCACCTCACTGATGCTGCCCTGCTCCTGCATGGTGGTGCTGCTGCTGGGACACTCGGGCTGTGCTTGAGATGGGCAGCACTGCAAAGGCGCTGGGTCACAATCCAGGCAGGTGACTGCTGTGTCTGGCAGGCTCAGGTCACGAGCTTCAGCAGAGCCAGGAGATATGAGAGCATGAACGTGGATGAGCCCCTTGTGTCCATCACTGTTACCATGTGGAAGGCTGTCATCCGAATTGCAGCGATTCATGCTTAATAAGAACTCTCCATTGATGGAAAGACACTGCTTGGTTTGGATCTTTGGGGTTGACAAGGGCTCGAATCACCTAGGAAGGCATAGAAACACAAGGGTTAGTTTCAAACATTTGCAAGTTGAATCATGAAAGGTTGTTGATACTTGGTAATAGAGTGGCGGCAGGAAGAAGCAAGTAGGCTTGAAGCAGCATAGCCACTGTCTTGAAAGTGATCCTCATTCAGGTCCAGCTCGTGTGTTGTTTCACTGTAATCTGCTTCTTTGGGTCTACCTAGTGGGCAGCAACACTCGAGCTGTTACTGATATCATTGAAAAGAACTGGAGACAATTGTTCTATTCCTAAGAGCTTCAAGGTGCCTAGAAGCACAAATAGAAACCAGCAGTATTTCATCACTTCACCAAAAGGAAGGTCAAACACCTGAGCTGTGAAGAGCAGTTACAGAACCTATGCATAAGATCACACCAGACATACTTTGTTCTAACAACAGTTATGGCACATAGTCCATTTCCTTCAATATTCCCAAAATGAAATGATGTGGAGCATTACAGGGAAAGAAACACTGCACACAGACACTATGACCCTGATTAGACTCAAGCAGCAGACTTAAAACAAGTCAGAGTTTTTGATTCCAGGATATTTCAGGACCTATCGTGTGAAATTCAGTTACACAACAGTGCCTAGGTGCCTGCGTTTCAAGCAACTTTCAGATCACAGCCATGTAAAATAAAAACAAATTCAGTGCAGAAATAGCAAGCCTGTACCTTAATACTCATGAGATTATCCATTTTTTACAGCACTCTGACTAAGTTCTAAAACTTGCTCATCCCAGTTCACTTCAACAAGTTCCACCAGTTCAAGCAATGCAGTTCTGAGATCCGGTGTATGTTAGGCAGATAGAATTGAACAGTGCAGAAATAATCTCTGACAGCTTTAAGAGCTCTGTTCTGCTTACAAACTCTCAGTCCAAAACTATTCACAGTTTTAAGGAAATGAACACCTGAAGCAGTTGGATCATCTGCCATTTGCCGCATTCTGCTTCTTGGCATCATGATTAGCACAAAGGGTTTTCTGCTGTCCTGCAGAGATGGACAAAGTCCTGCTTACAAATGGACCAGGTTTCAGTGTACAGCAGAGTTTGTACCAGACTAACAAGCCACGTCATTCAATTCATGTGCTCAGGTTGTTATGCACTCCGAAAGGAAACAGAACTAACTGTTGGATTCTGAAGGCAATCTGTGGGGTCCTACATTACCTCCTGATTCTGGAAGAGGAAATTCTAATAGCAAATGCAGAACTTTGATCTTTGTAGACATGAGAAGAGCTGGCATTTAGGAACATTTATTTCAGGGAAATCAAATGATGTGTCTATATTTTTACTACAGATAGTATAGGGAGCAGCCAGTTGAAGAACCAGATACAAAAAAATCCAGCCCATTGGCAGGAAAATACTTCTCCTTAAATTCTGTATGCTATCATGGTACAGAATTAGGCTACAGTGCCACATAGGCCAACCAAGCGTAGAACCAAATCCACAAAATACTGGTAGACAAAGCAGCAAAAACAGGGACAATATTCAGCAGACTGTGCTGTGGCCTTTCTACCCACAGCTCAGCATGTTCTGCCATCCGAAAAGCAAGGCCTCTTGTCAAGCTCAGCTATTTCCCTTCTCAGTGTATTCTAGCACCATTGATACCCACTGGTATCCTCCTGTAGAGTGCCATCATATTGTCATCATCCAAAGGAAAAACCCACACAGCAGAGCATACAGCAGTACACCCATGCTCCAAATATCCGCCTGAAAAACAAAAAGACAAGCTTACAAACCTGAAGCACCTCAAATGGCTTCCTGACAGACTGGATTGTCTGCCCTTGCCAAAGCCCACATATAGCCCATGAAAAGCTGGCTCTTTCCCTCAGGAAATAAAACCTTATCGTCCCAGAGAAAGCATATAACCCTCATTCAATTGCCCTTTCACTCAGCTTAGAGCACTACTAAAACCAGCATCTTCACCTTAGCTCATCTCACTGCTGCAGTTCCTTTTACAAGGATTTCACTGGCAAAAATGAAATCAAAGCCGTCACAAGGGATTTAGCACAGTTACATGTTACTGGCTACGAGAGCTGTCAGCACAGTCACCTGTCTGGCTTTGCTGCTGTTCGGTTCTCTTTATGTAGAGGCACAACAAGGTTCAGACACAGTGCAGTTCTCACTTTGACTGTAAAGAAAAAGGAGGCTTGAAAAGCAGCGTGTGGAAAACAAAGAAACAAGAATTAGAACAACAGTGGGGCCATGGCACTTGTAGGAATTGCTCCGCCTTTAACAGCGATTCAAGAAGTACGAGGGCATCCCAAACCAGACCAGTTTGGACAGATTAACAACTGCAAGTAGTGGGTTCCAAAATTCCAGACATGAAATCAAAGCTGGAAAAACTCATCACATTTTCATCTCTCAATTTTTAGTTCATTGTGCATTACAACGGAAACAATTCTTCACATACAACTTGGAAGCTAAAGACAAGTCTGACAAAACAGACTGCACAGAAATGATGGATAATTAACAGAGCAAATTGCTCTTTCAAACACTTAGTAATAGAAAGAGATCTCTGAAGTTGCTGTTCTGTAGAGCACCAAAGCAGTCGCTTGAGGCAGTTCAGGATTAGCCTGAGACGAACCAGCCAGCTGTGAACTGAGACCAATTGCACTTTTCTAGTCTGTGGCCACTGACAGCTTCTGAGAGCTACCAAGCGATGCAACCTAGCAGAATTCAGAAGGGAAACCAAGAGAGCCTACCTGAGCTCCACTGCCTTTAAATGCTCTGTGGAGAGGGAAGGGAAAGAGGGGAAAACAAACACCGCTCTACATCCCTCTGAGCCAATAGACACTTTGCCCTGGATTAGCTCTGGTGCTGCATAAGCTGGGCTTCCACAGCATGTGTTCAGGCGGTAATCAAGGCCTGCCTGGAATAACACAAAAAATAGAGAGAAACGTTTGCTTTAACAGAGTTTATGTCTTCTGGTCATAACACTTGAGAAGCCTCAGAGGCTTCTTCTCCTGTGCATATTTTCATTCATCTTAGAGTTTGCTTTCATTCAATGTGACCTCTCTAGGCAAATATTGTCTAAGACCATGAGCATCACATAAATGTGCAGATCTCAAGCTGCTCACTTATCTAGTACCCTTCGCATGATGCTTTATTTTCCTCAGCTGATCATCTAGATTGTGTCTGTTGATTGTGCAACAACAGCCTGTTGATCTCGATTACCTGTGAGAGGCTCTAACTTTGGCCAGGAAAAATCATTTGAGGATAAGTAATTATCTGGGACTCAGTAAGTCTTCCCATGCTTTCATAACAGCAGAGATACACACACACACAAACTCGTGGAACCCCACTGCTTTGCACAATCCTGTGCACACTCACGTGTGTCATGCACTGATTTCCCAGCCAGTCCTCATAGGGTCTCTTACTTAGGACGGGAGTGTAGGGGAGCAGCCAGAAGCTGTTTGCATTCCCTGCTGTCTGCTGGGCAGCTTTGCTGGAGATGCTTGGGTTGCTTTGTTTTTCCTTGGGAGGTGGGAAGGAGCTTTGGGTTGGAGGCACATCCCGTGCCAGAGCATCCCAATGGCACGTGTGGGGCACTGATCTGCAGCAGATGAAGGGGAGGAGGTCCCAGCACAGCTCTGCACCATGCTCTGCCACACTGGGCAGCTTGTTCCTGGCTCAGCAGCGTCATCAGACAAGAAGCAGGGAAGGAAATCAAGGATGGGGGGTACCATCAAACGCAGTTAGTGCATGCCTGTGCAAGACAAACAGACCCAGAGCTTGCAGGTTGTTCCTGCTTTTGTAGCATTTGTGTGCTGTAGCTGAGCAAAAGGTTCTGCTGCTTGAATCTTCTTCTGCAAGAGCCACCTACCGGTAAATGTCTGCGGGGATGTAGTCGGTGTGCACGTCTGAAGCCATTTGAGAACCTAGTCGTTCTTGCTGCAGGACCCCTGTCTTCTGTTAAAAGCTGAACGGTCCCCAGAGCACCTGTTTCCATCAGCTACCACCATCCAAAGCAGCCAGCCTTCTTACAGTCACCTGGCCCAAACATCCCTTTTGCTCTACACTTGATTCCTGCAAGAGATGGGAGCTCGGCACGCACACCATCCTTCCAACACCCCATCCCTGCAGCAAGGGATCACAGCGCTGGCACAGCTGAAACAAAAAGGGTGTGCGAGTTTCCTGTTAGCACTCAGTGTGAACCAATCTACCACTGAGCAACACCGTGAGTCTCCACTCACCTCAGCACAGGTCAACCTGTAACCCCAACCTTCCCCTATCCATGTGCACACGCACACCCATTCACCACCCTGCCTGCTTTGCACACCCCCATGCACACTCTGCATCGTGTGCCCTCCTTTGCATTCACAGACGTGTGCAAACCATCCCTGGGAACACCTACGTGCCTACACCTTCCACAAACACCCCTTTGTGTGCACCTGTGTGCAACCCAACTCCTCAGCACACGCACGCGTTTGTGCCACCCTGTCCATGCACTCACCACGTGCCCTCCAGCAACCAAGGATTGCAGAGATGCTCCAGACTGTGCCAGAGATGGAATCTCAGAGTGCTGGGACATTATTGATCACTAAGGAAAACACTTGGAAGCATATTCAATCTGCAGAAGCTGTAATTACTGGGCACAGTTAGCTTTCCTATGGCTCAGCTGGAGGAGGCGGGTGCTCTCATACATCTGAGACACTCGCACAATGTTGGGATCATTCTGATGGAAACTATGTCTTCAGATATCATGGTTAAAACCATCCAAGATGATCATGCAGAGCCTTAGCTCTTGAGCAGCACTTCCTCCCCACCCTTCACTACTCCAAGCAGCTCCAACAAACTTCTCAGAAGAAATCCAGGCCAGCACAGACCTGGCAGACCAGAACCAAGCGCAGCTTGTGGGACGGCAGTGCCCACTCCTTGCTTCCACCCTGCTCCAGCAGGTTAAGGAGTCTGAGCCTCACTGGCCTTTGACAACTCAAGACTTTCAGCACCTCATGCCAACATTTCTCACTAAGATACACCTAAGGCATTGAATTCTCTTCTCACTACCTCCTCCCAGTCCTCCCCTAGGAACAGAAACCATTCAGATTCTACAGCAAACTACAGCATCTGCACTGCAAGAGCACACTGAACCACCTGCAACAATGAAACATGGTTTTGGAGAGTGGGTATGAAAACACACCTTTAGACAGCTGTCTCCCTGTAGCCAAAAGGAAACCAAGAAGGAAAAGTCCAGCCTGAAACATGCCCATGCTACTAGCCCAGGTTTTTCACAGTCAATGCAGAATCCATCCTGTTCTTGAGGTAACAAACGACCAGTGAGTCTCCCGTTGCTCCACCCCTTCTCCTTCAAAGCCTGAAAAAGAAAGAATAAACAAGCAGAAGAAACCCAGACGTACCTTTCCACACACAGAGCAGAAAGTGGAACAGCAGTTGTCTCCTTCCTGAGACATGGTGGGGAGCATCCCAGAGGAAGCCCAAGTTCTTTGCTTCTCTCCACAGGGACTTCAAGCACTCTTGGCAAGAGCTGCTTTGGTTCTTTCTTCAATTGCTTCCATCACCAGAATCTCCTTTGGAAAAGGAACCCGAATGAAAGAATCAGCAAATGAAAAAGAATGAGCAATAGCCACTTTACCAGCTTTCTTCTGACACTCAATTTAGACTCTTGACTCGGGCAAGGTCTTAAAATCAACTGGTTACAAGAACTGTCCCAAAATATATCCAGCTTCCGTACAGCTGCCATTCTTTCTGACAGCGAGTGTAATCACAGAATCATAGAATGGCCCGGGTTGGAAGGGACCTCAAGGATCATGAAGATCAATCACCTCCCTGTCCCTGCTGGCCATCCCCTCTTCTGATGGAGCCCAGGGGACCATTTGCTCTCTGAGCTGCAAGAGCACGCTGATGGCTCACGTTCTGTTTTTCATCCACCAGGACCCCCAGGTCCTTCTCTGCGGGGCTTCTCTTAAGGACTGCTCCTCCCAGTCTGTAGAAATGCCTGGGATTCCTCCAGCCCAAGTGCAAAACCTTGCACTTTGCTGTGTTCAACCTCATTAGATTCACGTAGGCCAACCTCTCGGTTGAGCTCCCTCTGAATGGCATCCCTTCCTTCCACTGCGTCAGCCGCACCACTCAGCAAACAGCAGAAGGTGCACTCCATTGCATCATTGGTGTCTCTGATAACCATGTAAAAAAGCACTGGTCCCAAGACAGACTCCTGGATGACACCACTTGTTATCGGCCTCCACCTGGACATAGAACCATGAATCACCACCCTCTGTCTGTGGCCTTTCAACCAATCCCTTATCCACCAGGTGGTCCACCTGTCAAATCCACATCCCTCCAGTTTAGAGATAAGGATGTGGTGGAGGGCAATGTCAAAGATCTTGCTCAAGTCCAGGTCAATGACATCTGTTACCTTCCTTTTGTCCACAAATGCCGTCACTCCATCATAGAAGGCCACCAGACTGGTTAGGCATGGCCTTCCCCTGCTAAAGCCACGCTGCCTGTCTTGGATCACATGCTCATTTCTTATGTGATCAAGCATGTCTTTGAGGCAGATCTGTTCTTCACCATTTACATCAGTTACACATTTGAATCAAATAATTGGTGTTCCTGTCACCAAGAAAACCTCTTTGTCTTCTACTCCTGCTGCACTTCTGTGCTTTCATCAGAAGCAAAGGAAGAGACCACCTCCTAGATCCAAATTTTAAGAAACCAACACCCAATAGGTGTCATCTGAAGTAAAATAGCAGAGAAATTAAGATGACTCTTCTGCATCCAGCTTGGATCACTCCCTCACTCAGGCACACCACCATCAGATCAAGGAGATGCTGCCTTCAGCTTAGAGACTGTATGGGAAATCACAGCTTGAACCTCTGATTAATCAGCTGAGGCAAGTATTGGGTCAGCTGCGGGAGCACAGGTGAGAGTAATCTAGCTGTGCTCCCAGAAGGGGTGGACCTCGACTCAACCTCCTCTGAGACCTCATTTAAAGGCTGACCACCACTGAGACAGCATGTCTTAGAGATTGCTCCCTAGTTGAGGCTGCCTCAGCTTTCTAGTCAAGGTATCGATATTGGTGAGTTTCCCTTTGCTAATAACCTTAGGCTATTTACCACCATCTTGGTTAATATCTTTTTATTAACCACCCTTACAGAGACCATAAGGGTTTGGGCTTCCAAACTCTCAGCAAGCATTTGGATCAGCCAGCTTCCTGCCGAGGAGCCCCCTGCATCACTGCTGCCTATTCTGGTACCGGACCCGCAGATGCTTCAGAGCTCATTAGCATGGACTTCCTTCCTCCCCTCAGCAGCTGCTCCTGCACTCACCTTCATTCCTACTCAGATACCGGCCGCTTCCAGCACCAGCTGACCTGCAAGACACAGAAAGGAAAGGTGGGAGTCATGCAAACGCACAAGCCCAAGGCTGTGTCACCACCACACATGGCAGCCTCGGGAAGTCAGCTGAAACTACAGCCTTTGTCAGAATGGAAACAGGCACCGTCAATTAAGTGTGACCTCTGAACTCATTGCCACCATCAGAAATAGGCACTGAAATCGCTCACTTCACTGCAGCTGGTTAACTCCAAATTCTTTTGCTTTTGGGAAAATGCGGACACGGAATTGAAGGACACCAGAAAAACGACATCTACTTCATTGTAGGTGGTTAAGCTTGGAAGCAGGACTTGAGCAAGAAATGCTTCTCAGCTCCTTGAAAGGCACTAATCCTGACCTCTGCCACAGGTGGCTGAGTGACACAAAAGTTGAGCTGCCCATTCAGAAGCACATGGAGCAGGCCATGGAGCGGTTACATACCAACACATGAACAGGCACTTTCCCATTGGAAGGGAAATCCCTTCTCCCTGCCATGCCATGCCCACACCGCTCCTCAGGGCTGCACTGACAGCACAGACAGAATTGAAACATCTTTTGTCATCATTGTGGTTTTTCACAGACCCAGACAATGAGATACTGGGTTGCTGTGTGGGTTCCCAGGCGGCACTGCCATTTCCAAGCCATTGCTTCCTAGGGGCACAGAAAGGAAAACGCCTGAACAAAATTTCACCCAGAGATTGCTATTTTACCATTCTTCCATGCAAAACAGGAGGACAGTACAGCGGATTTGTGCAGCTGCATCAACACCCTGGGTGCTAAAGGAATGCAAAGACAGAAATATCAAAACTACAAGGAGGGAAGCTATGTTTAGTAATATCTTTTCTCATTTACAACAGGCAGTTGGCACTACTAAAGGAAAATCCCAGGCCTCAGGTTCTGACAGTGCGACAATCTGGCACGGACTCAGATGTGAGTGATCCAAATGGTTTATTCCAGGTTCTAATACCACTTCTGTGAATTCACACGTTTTCTCTCTTAACTTTCCCACAGCCTTCACATGTCCACAGAACATCCCACAAACTCTCCTTTACGGCGCACGTAGGCACTCATCCCACCAGAGCCATCAGTCATTCCTAGCCATGTGCTTCTCCTCCAGTCACGGACAGTATCACACGGCCATAATGCATCTTAAATGACTTAGTTTTTCTGTTCTTTCTGGAGGTGTCCTTGGTTCCTAGCCTTACCTTCTCATGCCGTTCATCTTCCTCTGCAGCTCCTGCTCTGAAGAGTCTTCTTATGTTCCCACATGACAGGAAGAAAATGAAGACACAACCCCTGCCACCAAGGTCAGCTCTGCAGCACACGTTACCTGAGGAGCACTTGGCTACTCATGCAAACTGCACAGTGCCAGGAAGATTGTTACATGTTGCACTTCTTCTTCTCCTGGCTCAGAAATTAAATTTTCTACCTAGAAAATGGAAAACAAACAAACAAGCAAACAAAAAACAACAACAACAAAAAACACCTCACCTGACATAAAGGAGACATGATTGTTACTATGGAATTCCGGAGGGCAAGGTATTTGCCCTCTCTATGAAGAAGCTGACTGCAAAGGACTAAGAACAGCCACGATCACGTTGAGAACTTGCGGGTAAAATTCGGGACTGAACCAATAATGGGCTTCTGGAGGTGAGGGTCTGCTCCAGGCCGCCTGGTCAAGGGAGCCTGTTGATGGGCCCTGCTTACTGCAGCTACCAGAAGCACCGCGCTCACTGACTCTCAACTTGATGGGGGATTCCAGTCAGGCTGGGAAATCAGCATGGCTGGCTGCAAGCTGTCTGAGAGACTGCTGGACTGCACTGGGAATAACTTTGTGGGCCAAGCATTAAGCACACCAAGCAGAAGGGAAGGTATTGGACAGACCGACCAGAGGTCAAGCGTTGCTGGACCTGCTGCTCACCAACGCTGAGGAGATCATCAAAGGCGTCAAGGTTGGAGGCTGCCTGGGCTCCAGCGATCATGCCCTGGTTGAGTTTGTGATCTCAAGCGATGTGGGCCTGGCAAAGAGCAGGACCAGGATGCTCAACTTTAGAAGAGCAGACTTCAAGCTACTCAATGGAATGCTGGCCAAGATCCCCTGGCGCGCTGCCCTCAAAGATAAGGACGTTGAGGAGAGCTGGCTACTGTTCAAGGATGCCCTCCTGGCAGCACAAGAGGTCTCCATTCCCCTGATTAAGAAAGTGGGCAGGAGAGGTAGAAAACCGGCATGGCTCAGCAAGGACCTGCTAAGAGAACTGAGGGTGAAGAAAGGGGTGTACAAGCTCTGGAAACAAGGCTGTGTCACCCGGGAAGAATACAGGGATGCCGTCCGAACTTGCAGATGTGGGATCAGGAAAGCCAAGGCTCAGGCAGAACTGAACTTGGCGAGGGATGTGAAAAACAACAAGAAAACCTTCTACAGGTACATTGGCCAGAAGAGACAGGCCAAAATGGGCGTGCCTACTCTGGTAAATTTAAAAGGAGAAATGTCTTCAACAGATGAAGAGAAAGCTGAGGTGCTGAATGAGTTCTTCACCTCGGTCTTCACTGGTGGCCAGGATTCTAGTCTTTTTCACGTCCCTAAGTCTTGCACCCCCATACCTCCATGTGGGGACCAAGGAGGTAAATCCCTCCCCACTGTAAGGGTAGAGCAAGTCCGAGAGTGCCTCCTTAGACTGAATGAGTATAAGTCTATGGGGCCAGATGGCGTGCATCCCAGGGTCCTGAAGGAGCTGGCTGAGGTGGTTGCTGAGCCGCTCTCCATCATATTTGAGAAGTCGTGGCTGTCAGGTGAGGTCCCGGATGATTGGAGGAAGGGTCACGTCACTCCCATTTACAAGAAGGGGAGCAGGGACGACCCGGGTAACTACAGGCCGGTGAGTCTCACCTCTGTGCCTGGGAAGATTATGGAACAGATCCTCCTGGACAACATGCTTGATCGCATAAAGAACAAGCATGTGATCCGAGACAGCCAGCATGGCTTCACCAGGGGAAGGTCATGCTTAACTAATCTTGTGGCCTTCTATGATGGAGTGACGGCGTTGGTGGATGAAGGGAAGGCGACCGATGTCATTTACCTGGACCTGAGCAAGGCCTTTGACATGGTCCCCCATCACATCCTCATCTCCAAATTGGAGGGAGGTGGATTTGATGGGTGGACAACTAGATGGATAAGCAATTGGTTGAAAGGCCGCAGACAGAGGGTGGTGGTCAATGGGTCTATGTCCAGGTGGAGGCCGGTAACGAGCGGCGTCCCTCAAGGGTCTGTCTTGGGACCGGTGCTCTTTAACATCTTTATTAATGACATCGATGAGGGAATGGAGTGCACCCTCAGCAAGTTTGCTGATGACACCAAGCTGAGTGGTGCAGTCGATACGGTGGAGGGAACAGATGCCATTCAGAGGGACCTTGACAGGCTGGAAAGCTGGGCTCGGGTGAACCTAATGAGGTTCAACACGGCAAAGTGCAAGGTTTTGCAGTTGGGCCGGAAGAACCCCAGGCACCTGTACAGGCTGGGAGGAGTTGTCCTTGAGAGCAGCTCGGCTGAAAAAGACCTAGGGGTCCTGATAGATGAGAAACTTAACATGAGCCAGCAGTGCGCTCTGGCAGCCCGGAAAGCAAATGGGATCCTGGGCTCCATCAGGAGAGGGGTGGTCAGCAGGGATAGGGAGGTGATCGTCCCTCTCTACTCTGCTCTTGTGAGGCCCCATCTGGAGTACTGTGTCCAGGTGTGGAGCCCTCAGTACAAAAAAGATATGGAAATTTTGGAAAGGGTCCAGAGGAGGGCCACAAAGATGATCAGGGGGCTGGAGCACCTCCCCTATGAGGACAGGCTGAGGGAGTTGGGTTTGTTCAGCCTGGAGAAGAGAAGGTTGCGAGGTGACCTCATTGCAGCCTTTCAATACCTGAAGGGAACTTACTCCCAGGAGGGGAGTAAACTCTTCGAAAGGGCTGATAATAGCAGGACTAGGGGAAATAGTTTTAAGTTGAAGGAGGGAAGATTTAGGTTGGATGTTAGGGGAAAGTTCTTTACTAGAAGGGTGGTTAGGTCCTGGAACAGGCTGCCCAGTGAGGTTGTGGATGCCCCGTCCTTGGAGGTGTTCAAGACCAGGTTGGACAGGGCCCTGGGCAACCTGATCTAGTAAATGTGTATGTTTGGTGGCCCTGCTAGGCAGGGGGGTTGGAACTACATGATCCTTGAGGTCCCTTCCAACCCGGGTAATTCTGTGATTCTGTGAAGGGAAGCATTACTGGACATGCTGCACAGCAGGGGTTAAGACTGGAGGTGGTCAGGGCTGTAGTGACCATGCCCTCCTAGAGTTCCTCATCTCAAGGAATGTGGGCCTGGCAAAAAGCAAAGTCAGGACCCTGAGCTTCAGGAGAGTCAGCTGCAGGCTGTTCAAAGAATTCTTGGACGAGAGACACTGGAAAACTGTTCTTAGGGGCAAAGGGTTCAAACATCCCTTTGTGTGCACCTGTGTGCAGCCCAACTCCTCAGCACAGCCCTGTGCAAGCACACATTTGTGCCACCGCATCCACGCACTATGTGCTCACACACACTCACACAACCACATCCCTTAGTGCAGCCCTGTGCGCACACACACTCACACATGTGTAACCCCTTCCTTTCACTCCCAAAGTGCACGCACACACCGGTACCACAATGTCCTTGTGCAGCTCCAACACTCTGCACACCCCTGTGCACGTACATATATGTGCATGCTCGTCCTTGCACACATACCCACAGACCTACACACACCTGAGCAACACCACTGGTTTGTACACTCATGGACACAAATGTGTGTACAACACCATCCATGCACAAATACACACACACACACACACGGATCCCCACTGCTTTGCACAATGCTGTGCACACTCACGTGTGTCATGCACTGATTTCCCATCCAGTCCTCGAGGGGTCACTTACTTAGGACGGGAGTGTAGGGGAGCAGCCAGAAGCTGTTTGCATTCCCTGCTGTCTGCTGGGCAGCTTTGCTGGAGATGCTTGAGTTGCTTTGCTTTTCCTTGGGAGGTGGGAAGGAGCTTTGAATTTGAGGCACATCCCGTGCCAGAGCATCCCGATGGCACAAGGGGGATCAGGGCCCCTCTATTGGTTACCTCGGTGGCTTGCAGCAACTGGAACTTTTTGCCTATTGAGAAAGCTAAAAAGTGTGAGTTCCTCCTGACCCATATCAACAAAAATCTCAACCATAAAAAAGAGACGTCTTCGTATTCAAGCAAATGACAACAGTAAGACCATGCATGTTGTTTTGTTGTATTTCCTCTGTAATCATGGGGAGGATATGAAGAAGTGGTATAATTCATCCACTTCTGCACTTCAGGCACAAGTTCCTTAGAATTGGAAGAGACCCTTAAAGGCCATCTAGCCCAGCTCCCCTGCAATAAAAAGGGACATTCACAGCTAGATCAGGTTGCTCACAGCCTGGTCATTAGTCATCCCAGAGGCAAAACACACACTGAATGATCTCTCCTTCAGTCATAAATCCTTGGAGACAACAGCATTGACACTGCATGTTACTGAAGCAGTAAAAGAAATTGCTCCTGTAACTCTCCTTGTGTTAAGTAAAATGATGATAAAAAGCAATGGAATGCTTTGGCAGGACACCAAAACCATCCTCCTTCCTTGATATCTGCTGCAATGGAACCTTCCACTGGAAGAAAGCCTCTGATGACTTGTCACCCCAGAGAGGTCAGCTTTAGAAGCAGGACTGCTGCACAATAGAATGAACTGGAGCTCCTTAGCATCTCTTACATCCAGGAGGGGTGTGATCAGACCCACCTATCACCTTCAGGTGCGCTTTCTGACACCTTGTCTGACTTCACTGTCACTGTGCCAGCATCCTCAGGCTTAACCTGCTTCATTGTCAGTGTGCAGCAATTGCCAACGTTCTTGATGTCATTGTAATTGTTGGTGTAAAGGAGGTTGCCATTCAGGAACCATTCCACGTCCTCGTCATTATGGGACAGCTCGCAGGAGAAGACAGCAGAGCTCTCTTCTTCAATTTCTACATCCTGCAGGTGCTTCGTTACTTCTACATTGCGGGCTGTGGGGAAACAAGGTGAACTGTTACCACTGTTACTATAAATCATACTGGGATGTGGTAGAATGGTTGGACTAGATGATCTTTGTGTAATCATCTATGTGAAGATAATACATGTATAAAGTTAGCAGGAGAGAACGGCAGAAGTCAACCTCAAGAAGAGAAATCTGAGGTGAAATAGGACATGGAAGAGGCCACCCTCCCTGCTCATACCTTCAGCTGTCAGCGTGGCCTCAGTCTCTGCAATTCCTGCCTTGCACTTGTACACACCAGCATCATCGGGCTTCAGCTTCAGAATTCTGAGCTCTACTGAATGCTTATCCCTCTTGATCTTGTACTTCTCAGAGGGCTCGATGGGTGTGCGGCCCTTGAACCATTTCACAACCTTTGGAGAAGGCCTGAAGTCACAGGACAGGATGACAGAATGACGTTCCAAAGCTGTCTTGTCCTCCAACTTCCTGGTGATTTCTATATGGTAATCTGCAAAGCAGGGGTGGAAGAGAAGAAAGGATGAGGACAATTGGAAGAAGAGGAAAGTCTCTTGCGTGTATTCCATTCCAATTAATGTCAAGTTCACAATGGTTCTTTGAACGACTCTAAAGATAAAACAAACGATTGTCTATAGGGAATGCCATTGACTACATTTCTATGAAGTAATACTGTACAGTATCTACCAAATGCAAGGTCCAGCTCTTGTTCTGTGCTTATTAAATTGCTCCCAATTGTTGAGGCTTTTATTCAAGTAAGAGTGAGTTGAAAATATAACAAGTACTTTAGGATGTGAATGGATAATCTTACGCTGGGGACAACAGCAGATAAAAAGCCTGCAAGTTTCTTTCAGATGAAATCAATGACAAACCGCACCAAATTTAGGTGCTACCAAACTTAAACTTGTCTAGTTCAGAAATACAATTAATTTCACCTGATTTGACTTCTTTGCTATAGCCAAGGACAAAACCTCAGCTCTGTAAATCTGAATAGTAAGCACATCACAGCTATTCAAACACATCTTTTACTGAGATGCAGCTGTCTCATTTAGTGTCCAACGACTTTGAACTGGAAATGGAGCAGACCAAAGCAGAATCTAAACATGGCTTCTACAAGGACTGATCAAATGCGGCCACCGTCAAATTCAAAGTATCTGATACAGAAGGATCACACTCACTGTCAGACAAAACCTCTTTGGAGAGGTGAACTGACTGCCCTGTTCACCCCCACTTTGGAAATAACTGCACTCATTTCCTACCTGCTCCCAGCAGTGTGGGATGGTGGGATAGCATCACACTTCCCACACTAAGCATCCCACCATGTCACTTGTTCCACCTAAACCTCAGTCCCAAAACAAAAGGGGAACTCGCTTCTGAACCCTCTTCACTTCATTTCAGATGTCTTATATGCTTGATCTCCAACCCACCCCCCACTCAGGAGAAAGACCCCCCGCTTACACCCTACCATCTTGTTGCATTCTGATGTTGTCATCAGCCTTCAGCTTGTTGTCCTCTTTGTACCACTGGGTCTGAACCTCATCGTGTGAAATCTCACAGACAAAAGATGCACTCCCATATTCATTCACTTCCACATCTTCCAGTGCTTTAACAATCTTGATATCTCCAGCTGTGAAACAGTAGAGATATATTTGTCAGGGTATTTCCAGAACTGAGTGCAGCATCTTTTCCTTACACATATTTGCATAGAAAATAAGTAGGATTATGTTTTATTCTAAACCATCATCCATTCCTGAGTCATTTCTCTCTTCAACACAGTCAATGCATTATTGCCCTTGAACTTAAAGACAGACCTACTAGCTACAATGGAGCTCCCTGCAAACAGTTTTCATGGAAACCAGAATCTCATTTATTCTAAAACCTTTCAAGCAAAATTAAGGGTAGAAAAACAATAGAACTGACTGAATCTTTAAGGTCATTTAGTTCCAGTCCCCCTGCTATAGGCAGGGACACCTCCCTCCACACCAACTCTTCTCCTCAGGGTCAAGGCTTCTCTCAAATCATTCTCCTCTAAGCCTGTGCCTGTGCTTGGGATTGCCCTGACCCAGGTGCAGGGCCTTGTACTTGGCCACACTCAAGTTCATGAGGCTGCCAAGGGCCCACCTCTCCAGCCTGTCCAGGTCCCTCTGAGTAGCATCCCTTCCCTCTAGCACATCAACAGCACCGCTCAGCTTGGTGTCATCTGCAAACTTGCTGAGGCTGCATTTGATTCCACTCTCCATGTTGCCTACAAAAATGTTAAATAACACTGGTCCCAACACCACCCTCCACCTGGACACTGAGCTATTGACTGCAGCTCTCTGAGTGTGACCATCCAGACAGTTCCCTATCCTGCAACTGGTCCATCCATCAAAACCATTTTTCTCCAGTTTGGTGACCAGGATGTCATGCAGGACGGGATCAAATGCTCTGCACAAGTCCAAGTAGATGATGTCAGTTGCTCTCCCATTATCCACTGATGCTGTTACTCCATCATGAAAGGCCACCAAGTTTGTCAGACATGGCTTGACCTTGATGAAGCCATATTGGTTACCACCAATTACCTCATCTTTATTTTCCAAACTATGCCAAGGAGAACTAGACAGAACTCTACAGTGTTGTGTCACTACAAACCTGTCTGAACCATTGGCTTCTCTGCATGCTCATCACTAGTCTCTCCTTAGCTTGTGTGCCTACAAACAATGTATGGGGAATGTCAGCCACAAATCTTACCTAGGGGACATCTTTGCTTCAAAATCCTTTGAACATCACACA
This sequence comes from Coturnix japonica, assembly GCF_054131305.1. Lineage (NCBI taxonomy): Eukaryota > Metazoa > Chordata > Aves > Galliformes > Phasianidae > Coturnix > Coturnix japonica. The sequence goes on along the minus strand of NC_140687.1, from coordinate 4,530,481 downwards.
ATCCCTTTTAACTCTCCAGGTCTGCATTTAGTTATGTCAGAATCAGGCCATATTTCTGTGCTGCTATATCCCTTTCCTTCTGAAGGGCCTGGATACAACTTGGATTAACCTCAGGAGAAGAGTTCCTGCATAGAATCATAGATTTACCCAGGTTGGAAAAGACATTGAAGATCATATCAAGTCCAACCGCAGCCTAACCAGTACCCTAACTCTAAAAACCCTACACTAAATCATATCCCTGAATACCACATCCAAAAGGCTCTTAAATACAACCAGGGATGGTGATTCAACCACCTTTCTGGGGAGCCTATTCCAGTACCTAAAATCTCTAGTATCTAAATCTCTCTAAAAGAGCACAGGTATTAATCTGACCAGAAAGGTTCCTGTTTGTTCATAAAATGAGCCTTTTCCGCTCCATCTTGCATAGGCCACTGGGCACAGGGTAGCTGGGAGACCACAGAAAAAGTGGTTCTGTGAGCAATAGGGAAACTACTGCCTAATCCAACTCCTCCAATCTCTGTGCTCTGCCAGCATGTCTAAATAGGGTGGCAGATACACACAGGAGATAAATATTTCCACTTCCCTCAGCCAACACTGCTCTGAATTTCTATGGGACGCACAGTTAGATGAAAAGGCATTTGACAAAGAAGGAAATGAAAGAGTTTAATCTGCTGTGTCATTCTCTCGGTAGCCAGAATAACTAACCCTCGCCAGTGTTAGTTCAAAGAATAGGCAGATTTTATCTCCTGACATGAGCAGTAATTCAAAGAAGCTGGTATATGATCCAGTATCCTGCATATTCACTGCAGGCAGGCAAAGACATTATGAGATAAGGGAGATCTACACATCACTTGTTATGAACACCTCATAAAGATAAAACCACACACAAGAGGAGAGTTTAGGAAGAGGACCACTCTTGGACTACTTTCCAAGAGGCATCAATTAGTAACTCTCTTCGCTCATTTTTCACACTACTCCACAGTGTCCTCCTGAGCCCCCTTACTCCTGTTGCCAACTGCTGATGCAGGGAATCCTGAGGAACCAAGGATTCATAGTTGTTCCATCAGTAGTCCTTGGTCAGCTCTCCCTCCCTGCCCCTTCTGTTTTGATCCCACTAACCAAATTTTAGTTAGTCTGAAAAGAGGATGGAAACCTCCGCAGCAATTAGTTTCTAAATATCTTGCAATGGGCAGCTTGTAGGAGCCCCATCTCAATGCCCACAGCACAGGAGGCAGGACTGCTTAGCCCATGCACTAGTGCATTTACCAGCACAGTAAGCCCAGATCTATGCACACCAAATACAGGCTCTCAGTTTGCACAAGGAGGCATCCATGGAGCTGAAGTATTAGGCAGATATTGTGGTGGGGCAGCAGTTATTGAGACGCCAGACAGAAAGGACACAGATAACGTGGCAACTCAGCTTTACCATTATGACTGATGATGGAACATCTAATTTCACTGCTCAAAAGAGAACTTCCATATAACTGGAAAGAATGAAATTCACAGGGGAAACCACACACAGACACACACAAAAGCAATACAAAGGAGATGAAGGATGGTTCACATACTAGTGATTCACTCTGAGACGCAAGCAAATGAAAGAGTATCCCCAACCATTTGCCTCCTGAAATGCTAAGTATATAAACTCATTGCTGTGATAACTCTGCCAGACGTGAGTCATACACTGTAAAACCTTATGGGGTCAATCAGTTTAACTTCATAAATTCATTACACCAACAAAAACAGACCATCGTGTCCAGGCTGGTTCATTTCAGCTCTTCAAAGCTGTTGGTAAAACTGCCTGAGAGCTGAAATGCTTACCAGCAAAAGCTAAAAACTGTAAATCAAATGTAATAGGCTGGCTTTGTCTACTGTATAGAAATGATGCCTGAAAAAAAGAAAATAAAAAAGAACGTAAACCAGAACAAATGGAATGGCTACATAAAACAGCCAGTACTGAAACAGCAACCCAACCTGGTTGCAGAATGAGAGAGAAAATGAGAGTTCACCAAAGTCATGGGACAGGACACATGTTCATGTTCATGCTAACACTGAACCCAAGTGGCCACATGAGGACAGCATCTAGTAGGAAATCAGAAAAAAGCATCCTTTCATACGTCCCTTGGGAAGGTGGCATCTACCAGGGCACAGCAGACCCGTGTGTTCAGTAACAAGTCTGATGCTTCAGAGCCCAATGATGAGCTACAAACTGGGGTTTAACCAATGCAACACATGGAGGGAAAATCTGTCTTGAGCATAAAGAAGAAAGAGAAAGGTATCCAAAAGGACTAACCAAGAAATGCCCAAACTGCCCATGAAGCATTTCTTCCCGTGGTGCAAAATACCACAAGAGGATTTATTTGCTCTTTCAGTTAAACATAAAATGAACCTTTAGGGTAGCTGATGTCTTGTCTTAGGCTGCTCAGCATGTGGATGTTCCCTGATCTTCATATTCACACTTGTGAATAATGAGACTTCTCTTATTTCCCTGGGAAGTAATGCCCACTTTTTTACTTTGACAGAGCTCCTTCCCATCCTAGAAGGGAAAATATCAAGTCAGATCTCCATTAGTCCTTCCATCTCTGCACTGAGCAAAGGGAGCCTTCAGATCTATGCTTAATTCACCCACTCCCCTAGAATTAATGGAACTGTGCTTACTGGAACATATGCTGAAGCTTAAGCACAGTGCAGTGTTTTCAACATGAAGGAATGGCTATAGAACATGCATAAATTCTGGCTGACCTATGACAGCTTAAAGCACTGCGGAGGACTGTTAACAAGCCTGTTTGGACATCACCTTGAATAAATGACGTTATCCCCAAGTAAGGGAAGGAACAGCTGAGCACCGGGGAGGTACACAAAGTGCCAGAGCAAATTCTCACACTGTCAGGTGCAAAGAAAACTGAGATTTCACCCCAAAAACCCAGTTCACAACAAGGCTACAAAATCCCGGCTGAGAATTTCTGTGTTAGACTTGAAGCTCAAGACTGTACTGTAGTTCAACCAACAATATTTTGTGCAGCATGACCTAAAAAGTTCACAATAAAACCAAAACAAACTTCAATTTCAACTTGATAAATGAACTCAGGACATAATAACAAAGAGTGCTGATCTGGGCAAATAAAAGAGCATAAAGAAAAGAGAGCAGTGAAAAAGCTATCAAGGAAAAGCTCAGACTCGCATCCCTTGGAAGTGAAATTAAAGGCTCTCATTCATTTCCAGAGAAGTCAGAAAGGAAAATACCATTACATGCCATACCTTGAACCACTTGACGTCCATGTTGGGCCTGGACAGCTCACACTCAAATGTGACCTTGTCCTTCTCAATGACGCTACTGTCTGCCAATGGTTTGCTGATTTTCACAGGCAATTCTGAGAAGGAGAAAGAAGAATGTGGATTTAGTTGGGAACTTAGTTTTGTTCATAACCAGGTCCATGGGTGCTGTTAAATGGATCCTTCCAGATGGAAAAAACATTTCAGGTGGCCTCCTAGATTTTACCCCTTTTTGTGTTGCACGCAAGACTGAAAAAAAAAATTACTTCTGCAAAGTTCTTCTTGTCATAAGGAAACAAATATTTGGGGAATGGCAGAACCAGGTAAAATTTTCCTTCACGTCAAGAAAGTATAAATTTCACTCTCGTGCTCTTGGTGTGGTTTCTGCTATGATTATTTGGACTAATTAAGCTTCTCCCTGATGAAAGCCTAGAAGTATATCACAAGAAGGACCAACTTACCCGTGACCTTTTATTTGTCTTACTCAAGCATCTCCTCCTGACCAAAACTGACAATAAAAGATTCAGCCAGACTACAGGTTTGAGCAGCTGAGTTGTTTCTAGGATCTCCTGCAATCTCAAGCTTGGAACACACACTTGTCTTTTGACTAAGTGTCTCTTATAGTGCAGTAAAACAACAGGTTTTCACACAGCGATTCCTCATTTACCTTGATCTGAAATCATTCTCAAACCATGTGGGATCAGTCCAGGGAGAAGGGGAGGAGAGGGGAAGGGAAAGGGGAAGTCCACAGTCCTCTAAAATCAGGCTTCTTAGCCTAAAGCTCAACAGCAAATAGCAGTCCACTTCCCCACATTGCTAGACTCCGAGCATTTAAAGAACATCAGCTGACCTCATTATGAGCTCTAACATAGCCAAAGGAATTCATATATTCAAATATTCTCTTGAGTGATGAGAAATATGGAGCATAACTTCAGACTTCTGCTGTTAAACTCTCACTTCTATCATAAACCAGAGTAAGAGTTCAATGCTGTTTTAGATGGAGGACTCATATTTTAAATAACTCATCTCATTAAGGCTTGGATTCCCTACTACAATTAGTTAAATTCCAGTTTGGATCATGCTTCACCTTGGATCACTTAGGGCTTCAGCCACTTATTGGAACTAACTCAATTTGTCTACAGAGAAGCTGTTTTCTATAGCAACAATAAGCTGTGATTGCAACTGGATGTCGGGAGAGCACAAATCCCGCAGTTATCCTGTACCAACATCCTCTCCTTCCATCAGAACAGCAAGTTTTTAAACCAGACTCATGCAAGCTTGCATGACACACCTTGTGTAAAACTGTTGGCAGCCATCAGGACAGCCAGTTGCTTCCTGTATAGACACTGTTCCATCAGTTTTGGTTTTTTGTCTCGCTAGAACAACAGCCAGTGTCTGAAAACTCCCACAACTGAAGCAACCACGCTGATATACCGCAGTCACTGGAGGTGCTCAAGAGCCACGGGTATGTGGCACTGGGGACGTGGTTAGTAAGTCCAGTGAGGGTGGGCTGGGTTGGACTCAGCTATCTCAGTGGTCTTTTCCAGCCTTGGGTGCAACTTGTAAGAGGGAATGAAGCAGCAAACTGCCCAGCACTGAGCTGCATTCTTCTGACACATGGTATCAGTGAACTGCTGTATTTCCCTATCTTCTCTGGAGCTATTGATCTAACCTAACTGAAAAAGTAAGCCTGAACCTAGATATAAATCAGGATCATAGTCACCCATGGTTGCTTATATATTCAGAAAGACACTCCAGAGGGTAATTCAGCGCATCTAGAAATTAAAGTAGAAGTTCCTTAGTCAAAAATATTCCACAGCCAGATTTTCACCTCGCTACCACTACATTAAAAAGGAGAATCCAACTTGTGGTGTGGGTCATTGATGTTGTTCCGGGGGGAATTGTGGCTGTTCCATGCCCACAGGGTAGAAGACAGCCAGTCTTCCTCTAAGCCACATAAAAAGCTGCTTAGTGCTCCCAAAGCGAATGCTCACCAGTTGTTTCCAACTTGAAGGTCATCTTCTGGCCAGCAGCCTCGCAGATGTATTCTCCAGCATCTTTCTTCTCCAGCTGCTCCACAACCAGACGCCGTGTTTTGCCCACAGATTCCATTCTGAACTTTCTGGAGGAGGCAAGCAGTCTTCCATCCTTGTACCATTTTACTTCGGTTGGATCCTGTGCTACTTCACAGCTGAGGGAGGCACTTGCTGCCAGGGCAGCACTCACCTCTTTCTGCACCTGCTCCTGGTTTATAAACACAGGTTTTGGCTCTGAGGGAAGAAAAGAAAAAGTATTGACTGAGGGACCGAAATGAGACCAACTTGCAGGTTTGTATGTACAGGTTGGAACAGGTTTAGGTTACCACTTGTGCCCAAACTAATAGCCTTCACTAGAGAATATCAGCTCTTCTGTTGAAACAAAGTGTCAAATCTAGGCAAGAAAGAACCTAGGAACTGAAGGAACCAAGAGGGTCCTTGAACACCAGTCCCATGGTTGCAAGTCACTATGCAAACATATTGAACCCAAAAGAACATCTGTCCTGCAGGCAACCAAAACCTGAGTTCCTTTTACTTAAGACCCACTGTGAAACATCAAAACACATAAACACGTGATAGTCAAACCACTGGCTGCCTTTTCATGACCCAGAACAGTACTCCTGGCTTCCTGAACAGACTCCTCATGGCCTCTACCATTGCCACAACTGTGACTGTCAAAGGCACAAAGGAAATATGCTCACCAACGCAGTCCTTTGTTCTTTGTGTGTGATTTGCAGATATCTATCTTACTTTGAGCTCTGGCAATAGTCAGCTCTACCAGGTCTCTTACTGTGAGTAGCAGACTCACCTATCCAGATGCAGCCTCCAACATAAAGGCATAGTAAAAAGGCAGTGTACTACTAGGAGAAGTTCCTGCTTCTCCTGCCATGAAAGGCTGCACGTAGAACATGCACTCCAGCCTCACTGCACATACTTATCTTAGTCAAATGTTTAGGTGAACAAGAATTACAGTTTGGGATCTCAGGCACAGGAGAGATTTGAATAATATCTTGAATATTGCTTCCACTGTACATATATTACTAATTATTGCTCTACAGACAGACTGAAACAGGTCTTTGTGTCATACTGAAACCAAATACTTTCTACAAACCCAGGCAATCAAGTCTAGGGAAAAAACCTCAGCACAGACTACAGTGATCCAGGTGCAGTATAATAGAAACTAGATTTTACTTTACTGTTCTCTGCTGTATTTCATACAACACCTGTCTTACCTGTGACATGAATCTTGAAGGTGAGTTTCTGGCCAGCAGCCTCGCAGCTGTACTCCCCTGCATCTTTCTTCTCCACCTGGCTCACCACCAGCCGACGCTGTTTGCCCTCTGACTCTACCTTGAACTTCTTGCTCGAGGTGATCAGTTTCCCCTCCTTTTATCACTTGACCTCTGTGATAAAATGTTTGCTCATTAAGACCGGGATGTGGTAGCATTGTGGTGGAGTGCTTGTTCATTAGGACCGGGATATAATGGTGGAATATGGAGGCCACAAAGGTTGCAGAACACTCTAATTTTATGGGTAGATTGTGTACTCTGCGTAGTTACAGGCAAAGCGCGCCCCGATGGATACAAAGTTCCACGGAAGGACCAACCAAGGAACGACACACCAAGTCGCACGATCACAACCGACCAATTAAAGGACAATACGCTCGGGATGGACAATACAAAAGAAGTTGCAAGGGACGGGACGGCGCGGCAGTTGGAGGAACAATAATCCCCCTGTCGCCCAGCGCTGAATTGCCTTTTAGTTTTACCCGCTACAATTAATAAAAGTTTATAATTGGAACATTATTGGCTCATTGCTTATAAATTGATGACAACCTCCATCTTCTCCTGGGCCACCTCGCAGCTCAGCGTGGCATTTTTCTGTTGTTGCAGCCTTCACCACCTTCTGTACCTTCTCCTTGTTTGTAAATACAAATTCTGGCTCTGAAAAGAGAGAGATACATTAGTTTGGCCTCTTGAAAGAAGAGCAGGTTTTGGGGAAGGAGTCAGAAAAATGAATCAGTTCTCCCAGTCTGATGCCCCAAGAGAATGATGTGGAGAGAAGTTGTGCAATTTATGGATGCCCCATCCCTGAAAACATTCAAGTCTAGGCTGGATGGGTGTTAGAGCAACCTAGTCTCAAAGAATGTGTTCCTTTCCAGGACAGAGATTGGAACTGGATGATCCTCCAGGTCCCTTCCAACAAAAGGCATTCTGTGATGCTTCTTGTATGACTCTCATGACTCTTTCGTCCCCTAGCTGCCATTTACTTATGTCTTCAAAACATCAACTTATACAAAACATTCCTGTAGTATTCTCTCCCATGCTAAATGAGCCCTTCCAAGACAAAAACATGTTACATAGAGCACACCCCCTAGTGCTTGACACAAAGCCCCTGTTCTGAAACTTCCTGAGACGCAGCTGCATTGCAGAGTTGTTCTAGTGGTACAGGCACGTGGGAATGGAGAAGTGCAATCAGAACTTTCTTGTCTATGGCCTCATTCCCACAGCAAAAGGAAATTCCTGAAGATTTTAAAAGATGGAGCTGCCTCACAACTGTATTTAGAATAATTTGTTCAATTTCCTCATCAGAAATTAACCACCCCAAAGTTCAGCTCCAAAAATTTTAAGCATAGCAGGGAAAACTTACAAACTAATGACCGTTTTCTAAAACATTCTAGAATGAAAGGCCAAAATGTGTTCTCTCTCACCTGTGACATGAATCTTGAAGGTGAGTTTCTGGCCAGCAGCCTCGCAGCTGTACTCCCCTGCATCTTTCTTCTCTACCTGGATCACCACCAGCCGACACTGTTTGCCCTCTGACTCCACCTTGAACTTCTTGCTCGAGGTGATCAGTTTCCCCTCCTTGTACCACTTCACCTCCATCTTCTCCTGGGCCACCTCGCAGCTCAGCGTGGCATTTTGAGTCAGTGCAGCCTTCACCTCCTTTTGTACCTTGTCCTTGTTTGTAAACACGTCTTCTTTCTCTGCAGGGACATCACAACAGTCACACCATTTTGCTGTAGTCTGCTGCAGAGCTTACTCCAGTTCCCCATTTTCATTATACTTGCCCTTCACAGGGACCATCATGATGCCTCATTAAGACAGGAAAATACTTTCCCCTCTATTTTGCCTTGGGAAATGAATAGGCATATCATTTCATATCATATCATAAATCTAAACATTTCGCAGTCTGATAGCAGATTTGGACATGAGATTTAGAACACCTGCATGCACTGCTGAACCTCCTCCCTTCTCTTTGTTTCTTCTGATGTCTCTCTACATTTCCAGTAAATCAGAAGGGAATGGCCCTCTAGAACAGGTTGCCCAAGGAGACTGTGGATGCTCCATCCCTGCAGGCATTCAAGGCCAGGCTGGATGTGGTTCTGGGCAGCCTGGGCTGCTGGTTGGCAACCCTGCACATAGGAAGAAGGGGGTTGGAACTGGATGAGCACTGTGGGCCTTTGCAACCCAGGCCATTTATGAGTCTGATTAGTGGCATTTTCCACCTCATTGTGTCATTCAAATTTTGTAACCAGATCTCATCAAACACCTCCCCTTTTCTCACTCCTTGCATGCCTGGTGTGCTCTTGCACTGTAACCCTGCAGACACCAGCTGACTACAAGAGCTGCACAAGTTACCCTCCTTGCCTATTGTTTGCTGCAGTAATTCATTCCTGGATGGAAAAGCACATGTAGAAAAGTGTTGCTATGACACTAGATGACAAAGAAAGTCCTATAGCCAAAATGTTTTGCACCAGAGAGGCTGTAAGTTGATCCTCCAAATGCAAGACACACAACATGAAGTGTTCCTTTATCTCTGGGATTCCAAGCATTTTCTCACCTCTGACTTTCACTTGGAATGTTGCTTTGTCATCTTTTGTTTCACAGCTGTAGCTCCCTTGGTCTTTCAGGGTCACATTTTTGACCATGAGCTTGCGGTGCGTCCCCTGGGAGATGATGGTTGTCCTCTGGTCCTGCTTCACCTCTATTTGATCTTTCTTCTATACGACAGCTCCGCTTGCAGCTGACACCTCACACACCAGCTCCAGGTCTTCAGAAGGACTGACTGATATTTCTGGAGTCGTTTTGGACTTGCTGACAAAATTAATGGCTTCATCTGAAGAAAAAAAGAGAAAGTGGTTTACATCCTGACTCAGGCTTATTCAGCACAGCATTAAGATACAGTTAGAACTGATTGTAATGTCTCTGCTCATTACATCTGGGGGATCAAGTTTCACCTCTGGAGGTACTCACATACAAACGTGTGCTTGATTCTCCTGTGTAAGGAAAGAGTAAGTTCTATGCAGACAGTTCTTATTTCTTCTAATCAATTCTGTATTCTGCACATGTTCTTCTGAAGCTAAAATGAAGGCAGCTAAGTAACCTGTTTGCAATACATGAACAAACCAATTCAACACCTTGTCTCTAAGCTAACAAGCAGCGTTTGATGAGCACATCAGTATTTCATGCCCTTCATTCCATCCAGACTGTATTGGCAATAACTATGCTGGTATTAACAAGGATAGCAATTACAAGCAAAATGGTAGAAATACAGAAGATATAAGGAAAAGGGAACTCACCAGAGCTGAGGCGATCCTCCCTGGTGAGCGATCTCCAAGAGATGCTGCCTCAGTGAGGGTCAGCCCTTAAATGAGGTCTCAGAGGAGGTGGAGTCGAACTCCACCCCTCCAGGGAGCACAGCTACATAACTTTCACCTGTGCTCCCACAGCTGACCCCACACTTGCCTCAGCTGATCAATCAGTGGTTCACATTGTGATCTCCCATACACTCCACCCCTTCACAACGTGAACCAATGATTAGGTGAGTTCCCCTTATTACAGAGACCCAATCACGACGCTGATACAATCTCCCGTCGCATTAGATGTTGATATTATTCAAATGATGATGATTGGATGGGTGTTTATGATCTTCCATGGGCCAGTGCTTGATAGATGTTACCGGAGACAAATCATCTTGAAGTGCAGGTCCGTCTGCGTTTCATCAGTCCAGAGTAATGGTCCTAGAGGCTTAGAATCAATCTTAAGGGGAGTAATATAGATGTTTCAAGGGTACTAGGAGGGGAAGATCCGCCCTCCAGGGCAAGATACAGGCCGTATTTTTATCTTGGGTCAATACTTCTGCTTGTACTGGATTATGTCCCGGCCTCCGATACCATACCCTCTGGCCAGATATCTGTGGCTGTATAACTATATCTGGCACCAGAGGAGGAGTCTTGATCTGCCATAGGGACATAATAGGTGTTCCTTTAGCAATAAAGGCCGGAGTATTGACCACGATGTCAGTAGGCCATGTACCTATCACCGAGGGGGTGACTGAACCTCCCACCTCCAATAATCTCCCCCAAGGTGCAAGTAGGCCACACCATTTGGGTCCTACCTGCACCTTCCAAGGCCAATTTATCTTATGGATTCCCGGTTCTAAATTCTCAGGGGCAGGGAGCAGAAGATTATTTTCAGTACCAACCTGCGGTTTTACCTTATTATCGGTGCCTGTAATTTGGATCCTAAGAGGGGAGGCCCATATAGTTTGTAACATTTTCAGGGCACTGGGTCTGCCATCCCGAGGTCTTTCATTCAGGTCCCGCACGGTTTCATATAATCTTTTTGTCCACCCCTGCAGGGACTGAGAGTCTGTTTTCAGGGCAGCCTTAAGGATACCATTATAACGTTCAATAAGGCCTGCCCCTGTTGGGTTATATGGCAGGTGGAATCGCCATTCAATGTTGTTTTCTTCTGCCCAGCGCTGTATCATCGCTCCAGTGAAGTGAGTCCCTTGGTCACTCTCGATAACTTGAGGTGTCCCGTATGCAGACATCAGTTTAGTAAGTGCCTTAATTGTGTATGCTTGATTTGCCTTTGGTACAGGATAGGCTTGCAGCAGTCCACTTACAGTGTCAACGCAGGTCAGGGCATATCTCGCCCCCTCAGACCGAGGGAGGGGCCCAATGTAGTCGACCTGCCATCTCTGAAGAGGACTATATCCTCTAGCAATGTGGGATGTTGTTTCAGGCAACGGTCTCGGTCTCATCTTTGAGCAAGCATCGCAATCCTGACATGCTTGAACGATATCAGATAGTTGTACAGGCAGCCCCCATGCTTTAGCAGCTGCCCACATTATCTTCTGTCCAGCATGCCGTAGCTTCTGATGTAACCAACGGGCAATATTTTCAGATTGTGAATTCTCAATCCATCGGATTCGGGCCAGTGTGTCAGCTTCATCATTTCCTGGTGACTGCAAGGGTTGATGACCAGAGACATGGTAGACACATACTGTCCTGTGTTTGACCGTATTCCAAATGTCTACCCACATGTCTTTACCCCAAATCGGTCGGGCGTGGATAGTCCATTCCTGGGTAGCCCATTGCGTAATCCACAGAGTGAGCCCCCGGTACACAGCCCAACTATCTGTACAGATGTTCAGGACGCCGTCACCAGGTTCTTTAGTTATAACCATCCACACGGCTCGCAATTCTGCCCATTGGCTGCTTTGACCATCCCCCTCATCAAACCAGATGGTCTCAGTAGAGGGATGGTATGCTATTGCTCGCCACTTGCTCGGGTTGCCTCTGCTGGACCCATCCGTATACCAGGCATCTTCAGGAATAGGATATCTTCCTTCCTGAATGGGACTCTTCTCTGGTGGAGCAACCATCGGTTCTTTTGATGTATCACTGTGATACGTCACTGGGCCTAGGATCTTCTGTAGTTCTTCTTTAAGTGGAGATGAAGACAGACTGCTTCTCTGGCTTAGATAGGCGACCCATCGTGCCACCGTTTGTGCTTGGGCCACCCCCGTCTTAGGAAGGTGAGTCAAATCTCTCACCCACCCCTGGATTGGTAACGAAGTCTTAACTATGACCTCTGCTGTTTGCGTTATCGGCTCTACTGCTTGTAATGCCGAATAGGCAGCCAATAACTGTTTCTCAATCATGCTATATCGTTCTTCTGCTCCGTGCCAAACCTGAGACCAGAATCCAATGGGGGTTCGAACAGAACTCTGGCGTTGCCACAGGCCCCAGCCAAAACCATCTTGAGTAACATGAACATCTAGTTCAGCTGGGAGGGTCGGATCAAATATACCCAACGCCTGAGCTTGTTTAACTGCCAGTTTTGCCTGTTGGAAAGCATCCTGTTCTATCTTTCCCCAATTCCATGATTGACCCTTCTTTGTAAGCTTGTATAATGGCCTTAATAGCTGAGCTAAATGAGGTATAAAGGAGCGCCAATACCCCAATATACCCAAACATTCTTGCAATTGTTTTGATGTTGTAGGGACTGGAAACGCTTGGACTTTATCTACTACCGCACTGGGTAGTACTTTGGTTTTCCCAGACCAAATTACTCCCAGGAATTTTACAGATAGCCCCGGACCTTGCACCTTCTGTGGGTTTATAGCCCACCCTCTTTTCTGCAGGTAAGCTATCAACAAATCTGCTGCTTGTCTCACCGCCTCTAACGAATCGGATGTTAACAGGAGGTCATCAATATAATGATATAAATTGACATTATTTGGCTTTTCCCACTTAGCCAGATCACGTGCCACTAAATTATGACAAAAAGTGGGCGAATGTACGTACCCTTGGGGTAGGACCTGGAAAGTCCATTGCCTCCCTTCCCATGTAAATGCAAACTGATCTTGCGATTCTTCACTGATTGGAATACTGAAGAATGCATTCGCCAAATCCAAGACACAGTGATATGTTTTGATTTCCCTGCTTAGTGTGTCCATTAGGGAGGCAATATTGGGTACAGCCGCATGAACAGGTGGCGTGACCTTATTTAATTCCCTATAGTCTACTGTCATCCTCCATGTTCCATCCGGTTTTCGCACTGGCCATATTGGGGAGTTATATGGGCTATGTGCAGGCCTTATAATACCCACTCTTTCTAATTCCTGCACCATCTTTGTTATTTCATCCTGCCCACCCGGGAGTCTGTACTGTTTCACATTAGTAATCCGGCGTGGCTTCGGCAAACAAATAGGCTCATGTTTTGCATGGCCTCTCAATATTGTCTGGATTGCCCGGATACTAATGCATCTCTGCCGCAATCGGAACTCTCCCACTGTTGTATGGAGAGCCAGACCCCACAGGATATCAATTCCTAATATATACTCTGGAATTGGGGCAATGGATACCTTGTACTCCCGTGGTGGAAGACGCCCGACCCCCAGTTTTACCCAGGTTTGGGTGACCGGAATGGTTTGTCCCCCAAAACCTCCAATCATCACTCTATTACCTTTAAATTTAGTTGGGTCTCCATATATTATAGATGTCTCTGCCCCGGTATCAACTAGGGCCATAACCTTCTGTATATTCTTTCGGGACCAGTATATCGTCAGTTCCACATAGGGCCTCCGGTCCCGTCTAGAGGCCCTAGGAGGACTGACATCCCTCGTCAAGCCATGAACTGAGCCAGATTCAAGTCTTTTACCTCCGATACCTCCGGTGTCATAACCCGAGGCACCTGAGGTGGCTTCTTTTTCCTATTTGGAACTATAAAATCTTCTAAATTCCATGTTGTTGTTGGTCGCCGCTCTATAAATCTTATCCCTGGCCTTTTGGGTTTATTCTGAAATTTTTGTTCATCCTTCAGTTGCTTCCACAACTGAAGGAGAACCTGATTGGGCTGCCCATCAATTTTTGAAAACTGAACGCCTGCCCGGAGCAGATCATTAAACATTTGTTTCCGGGATACCCTAACAGGTCCTGCCCGAGAAGTTCGCGGGGCCGATCTTCTGGCTCGCACTATTGGAAAAGCCTCGGCATCCTCAATCACCCTGATATTGCGCTTAGCTCATAAACGCTCAGTTTCTCCGAGGTCTGCTACCAATTGGGCGGCTTGTTGGACTACTGCCTCTGCGGATACTACTGGATTAAGTATGGAAACCAAGGTTCCATACATATGAGAGGGTGCTTACTGTAAAATTAGGTCCCTCATTCCCGCAGAAAATTTAACCATATCAGGGCTATCGAATGTGTCTTCGTAGATAGCCTCTCTCATACCTAATTCGCGTATATAATTTTGAAGGTCTTCCATAGAAGACCACATCCCTGTGTTTACTGGCATGTCAGTTTTATTTGTCCACACCATGCGGCAAGCAGCCATTATCCATTCTACAATTGAATGGTTTTCTTCAGGGAACTGAGTCCCAGCATACAGTCTCTGCCGAAGGGCAGGATGTACTGTTATTGTGGCCAACTTAGATACTTCGGGGCCACTAACCAGTACACTATCTGCCCCTGAATCCCATAACCGTAATAACCAAGCCGGAACACTTTCCCTTGGCCTTTGCCTAAATCGTTGCACTAGGTCCATGAGTTCAGTAGGCGTATATGGACGGGCTGTTACATGTAAAACAGATTCGGCAGGGGGCCATTGATCAGGAGGCACTCCTGCTGGTCGATCTTGAATTTTCTTTGTTTTTTGAGTTATTACTGGACGGACTTCTAGTGAGTCCGTCTCAGATGGTTTTTCTAGATCAGATTTAGTGATCTTATTTTGATTCATTTCTTCAGGATCTTGATCGTCATTAAATGAAATGTATCTAATTTGAGGGTTGGAGGAAGAAAATGACGGTTTTTTTCCTGTCAATAGATTGATCTCACCCTCCAATTTTTCAATACGGGCCTTTAACAATTCATTTTCATGTGCAATGTTGTTTGATTTTATCTCTGCCCGATTTAAAGCATTTAATAATGGCCAGGCTGCCATAGATGCAGCCATTCGCTTTTCTTTTGTAATTAAGATATCTTTTTGTAGTCCTAGAAAGTAATCAGTTAGACAATAGGCATCCATGTTATTTGGTACTCTTAAAGGGCCCCATTGTTCAATAATTGTTGCTAATTGGTAATATGGGGACGCCTCAAAACCTGGAATTTGTCCAGGAAGGCATGTCCCTAAGGGGGTGGTCTTCTCCCCCTTGTACCAATTAAAGATTTTCCACACAAAGGACATTTTTTTTTTTCCTTATATTTCTAGATGCCAAGTCAGTGGCTCCTGCCTGGCTTGCCAAATGTATTGGCAATAACTATGCTGGTATTAACAAGGATAGCAATTACAAGTAAAATGGTAGAAATACAGAAGATATAAGGAAAAGGGAACTCACCAGAGCTGAGGTGATCCTCCCTGGTGAGCAATCTCCAAGAGATGCTGCCTCAGTGAGGGTCAGCCCTTAAATGAGGTCTCAGAGGAGGTGGAGTCGAACTCCACCCCTCCAGGGAGCACAGCTACATAACTTTCACCTGTGCTCCCACAGCTGACCCCACACTTGCCTCAGCTGATCAATCAGTGGTTCACATTGTGATCTCCCATACACAGACAGAACCTGCCTGAGGAGCAAGCTGATGGCTGTCAGCTACAGGCAGACCTAGCTTTGTACTGCATTTCTTAGAGCAACAACTGTTGCTTTCAGTCACTGAATATACCAAGGCCAATTACTATGCCAGGAACATTTATGGCATCAGTGAACAAAAAATGCGTTAAAAATTGTAATAGACAGGAGCCATTTATTCTTTTATAACTAGGTGACCAAAGAACAACAGTCCTTCTAGAGTCAAGCTGTTAAGAACTAATAGCATCAATCAATATCACATAGATAGATTACTTCCCTGCCCTAAGACCATCTTGCGACCATTTGGTGCTCCTAATTAAGCCCTCTTGATGGCATTTTGTCTGAGCCATGCGACATTTTGTGATAGGAGTTACTGCTAGTGTTCCCTTAACCCTACACCAAAGTAGGAGGTATCCATTCTCAGGGAATCATGCAGGCTTCCTCTGTATTTGATGCTCAGAGACAGCCCCAGAACTTTTTAAATCTTAGCTTAGCTCTCATCCAATAATGTTCATCAAACAGTGCAACTTGTCCTTTGGGGATGCCTTTGTTCTGCATCAACCAGTTCCAACGGAGTCTTCTTGGCTTGTTTTAGATCAGTTTTTCAACAGATAAAGCCAGGGTCTTTGAATTACAAAGTGAAATTGCAGAATGCATGATTCTCAACCAAACAGAACAGCAGGTGGGATGCAGGGTGAATACCTGAACCAACACCACCTGCAAGCAATCCTTCAATATCTTAGGAATCTCTAGCCACCCCAAATCCAGTGTTGTGCTTGATCTATCATCTCTGCTGAGTTTTTAGCTAGCTGATGGTGAGCATCATGGTGGTGATGGGTGAGCAGTCAGACTAGAGGGTCTTAATCAACCGTAAGGATCCTGTGATCAGAGGAACGTGAATGTGCTGTTAAAGGTCACAAGCGCTGCACTGCAGCATGAGCATACACAGCGAAAGGCTTTCAGTAGAGCTTCAGTTCATAAATGAGGACTGGGTTATGGAAAATAGGCTCAAGATATAAAACAGAAAACAGTTCTTAACGCCAGGTTCTGTGAATGCAACCAGCTGAATTTCACAGATATTGAATTTAAATGACAATTTCTTGTGTTATTTTACCCTCCAGCTCCACCCTGAACAGGAACATGTCAGTGACAAGCATTACTCCTCCAGGCTTGACCTAACAGTGCTTTACTTGCACTATGAGCTAATGGCTGTGCTTACAGCACCTCAGGGAGACACCTCAGAGATCACAATGTCCTTCGGGTACAGCAGGAGACACTCAACTCTCCAAATGTGGAGTTTAATTTGTCCAAAGAGGAGACAGGATTCCCATGCTAATAACTTAGGACCATTTCAGTCATAGGTTTAAAGATGATGTAAGTGCTGAGGCAATACATGAACTAGATGAATGAAGCCCAGATGTCAGGGCTCAAGTCGTGACTCCAGCCCCAGCTGGAGCTAAGGCTGTCTTGAATTCATCACAACACAGTTACATTATTTGCTCATACTGTGGATTTGCATAGGGACAACAGGAAGGTCAGAATTGCTTCAATAGAGCTATGCAATCTTTGTCCTAAATACTGGAAACCCACAGCGTTGGACAAATAAAATGAATTAAGTCTGAAGTGCTTTACATGGATTGTGATCCTATGTTTGCCTCACAAACTTACCTGAGACTTTCCAATCAAAAATCAGAGTGTCATCTCCAATTGTGTAGATGTATGTTCCCTCGTCTTCTTTCGTTACAGCTGAAGCCACAAGCTTATGCAGTTTCCCTTTATCTTCCATTGTGAATTTCTTACTGGTCTTGATTTCTTTGCCATTTTTGTACCACTTCACCATGACATTGGCTTCAGAGGTCTCAGAAACAAATTCAGCTTGTTTTCCAGCAACGGCCCTGATTACTCCTCCACTTGTCTCTTTGATTACGAAGTTTGCCAGTGCTGAAACAAAATATGAAGACACAAAATACATATGATGGTAAAGAACTGCAGGGACATTGGTGACCATGAGGCATTCATTTATCATAAGATCAAACGTGCACGTTTAGTCCTAGTTCTAATTGCTAGATTCTAATTCAGAAGCTGGCAAATTGGCAGCTTTTATAAACCACGTGCCAGATTACCTTATCTCCACAAGTTGAAGGACATACACTGGACAGGGGACAGAGCCAAAGGAAGAAGCCCAAGGCTTCAAGAAAATGTCTAAAATAGGAAAACTGAGGAAAGAATTGGAACAAGCAAACTAGAAGGAAATCAATGGAGGGGGTATCTATTACTGCACTGTAACCCCCTGGCAAACAAATCGAGCCTAAAAGATAGAGATATCACTTAGGACTGAAAAGAAAAACAGAATTTCTTTATGGAAATTAATTGGAGTGCAAAAGTTAGATGATAAAACTGGCCCCTATTAACACACAGTGGAATAATTGACTTCAAAGATTCAAAATCTCACCACTGTCTTAGCCAAAAGTTTAAGCCTAAGGCCATGGTCCTATTTTACTGAGGGTAATTGAGCTTGTTTTCCAACTTCTTGTTAACATATCATTTTAAAACAGCGCACACAACTGAGTTGGGTCTGTTGAGACAGCGCAGTCAGAGCTGCTAAAATCAAAGTCTGGATTATGCATGCATTTGTTCTGCAGTTCCAAGAACACGCATGTATAATACAAATTCAACAACGTTCTACAGAATGCCTGTATTTAGGAGCTCGAGAGCCAGCTGATGGACACTGGGATGACTGAGATCCTGTCAATACATTTAACTCCATCCTATCATACAGTCAAATTTCATTCATTTTTTCAGGAACTGTCTCTTATCATTGTAGTCCCATCACCACTGCTGGATGTGAGCCCAACCACACAAAAGCAGCTGCTGGTTTTCACTGCAGATACTGCAGTAAGGAGAAACAGCCTCC
The DNA here is from genome assembly GCF_054131305.1 of Coturnix japonica. Lineage (NCBI taxonomy): Eukaryota > Metazoa > Chordata > Aves > Galliformes > Phasianidae > Coturnix > Coturnix japonica. Next base: position 4,511,902 of record NC_140687.1, on the reverse strand, counting down.
AGACTGGACCAGCTGAGCGTGGCCCTACCAGGATTTGCTCCAAAGGTCTTATTACCAGTAGTGCTTCCCGATGAAATACATGGGGGTCCTCCTTTGATTCCAACCCCAACCCAACCCACCATGCCCCCTGATAACATCCATCAGGGCCACATCTCGACAGCTCCTGAACACCTCCAGGGATCCCACCACCTACCTGGGCAGCCTGTGCCAGTTAATTCTATGGGCAGACCTGCCAGTATGAAATATTATGCTAACATGACAAAGAGAGAGAAGAAAAGCAAAATTAAGACTAGCTGACAAGCCTTGGCAGGAAGTTCTGCTCTCCATCAATTTAGTCCCTGTGACTCTTCACAGGTGTTTTCTACATTTGGGATCACTGCTACAAAAAGAGATGTTGACATCATCTCTTGTGGCCACCCTGACAGAAGAGCAGGAAGGCTGGATGCTCTTTTTCCTGTCTTTCCCTTGATTTCCTCTATATCTTAGGGACGAATCACAGGACAGAACACAGAAATCAAATGGCTCTACAAAGCAGATTGGCCAGTTCAAGTCAAAACAGCCACTGAAAACACCCCAGATGCTGTCTGACAACAGCTGGACTGTCGGGGAGTCAGGTGAATGCAGTCTGCTGGCCCTGGGCAGGAAGAGGACAGCCCAGACTGTCACATACCTTTCACTGAAAGCTGATAGAGCATTTTATCCCCCTCACAGATGCACTGATAACTTGCAGCATCATCCATTGAGTCGTTGTGAATTTTCAGGGTGTGTTTCTTCCCCACAATTTGCAGTTCATAATTTTCACTGGCCTTGAGCTCCTTCCCATCCTTCATCCACTCCACAGTAGCGCCTGTGTCTGAAAGCTCAGCCTGCAGTTTGGCTTCCACACGCAGCCAAGCGCAGATCTTTTCTACATCTTTGCTCTTCTTGGTAAATCTCACTGCAGCACCTGTCAGGAGCAAAGGCCTCGTTATTTCAATTTATATCAGGCTAACGTGGTCAATGTTTGCTGCAACATCTCTGAAAAAGTATCACCTTCTGTTCCTGCACTCATCATTGTGTCAGTGCTGAGCAATTCACGATATTTCATTTGGTCTTCTTGCTGGATTTACTAAGTAAAAATCAACCAAACATCTCCTTCTACTGATTAATAATGCTCTAAACATGCTTCTGCAGAGGTTTCCACCCAATGACAAACAGGTCCTCCCATCATGAATGTTTATTTGTTCTACTTTGTCATGCAAAGCTGATTGATAGAGATATTATTGGAATGATTGCTCCCCTACTTCTAAACTATTCCAGTGCAATCAGAAAGGCTGTCTGAACCTGCAGCTGAAAGTACTGCTCTATGGTCATGCAGTGGTAAACCTGGTGACTGAATGCACTGGCCAATAGCTGTGAACTGCAGACATTCATCAGCTGGCATGCTTGCACGTTGTTGTAAGGTCAATAGTAAACATGGCATCCCCTCCAGGTACAGCTTCACCAGTTGTTAGGGGGGATTTCACAGCCAGGACTGGGTCTGAGGAAGAACATGTATGTCTTAATGCTCTTTAGATGCAAGTCTGGTATCTCATTTAGAGATGGAAGATTAAATCATAGGTACATTTCTACTTCTCCCTTTGCATGAGTGCTAGAAGAAGCACTTCTGTGCTTAAGATCTGTTACAGAAAGTTCTGCCTCTTGCACATGTGAGATATCAAAAGATAAGGATATTCATGTCTCTGTCACAGAAACAACTCGTATCACTTTAGTGGTAGCTGGAGGTTGATAGGAGATAGGAGAACTAGGAATAAAGGAAAGCCTTTGGTGTGTTAATGCACTGCTAACCTTAAAGTCAAAGGAAGCATCTTTAGGGAACCAACACAGCTGCTCAGCACACACTGACCCATTTCCATTGGGGTTTTTGTGCTTACCAAGGTGCACGCTCCCTGGGAATTCCAGAGACGGGCTCTGTCCATGCGCATTGACTGCAGACGCTCGGAACTGATCATCAGCCTCTTCAGACAGATTGCTCACCGTGAACTCTGGGACGGGGACATGAGACTCGTGGCACCTCACCCAGGTGAAGCCAGTTAGTTTCTTGCATTCCACAATGTAGCCATCGACTGGAATGGGGCGGTGCATCTTCGGAGGGGACCATGCCAGCGTCACTGAGGTTTCTGTTTTATTTTTCACCACGGGGTCAGTTGGGGGCTGGGTGGGAGGTTTTCTGGGAGCTGAACAGAAATAAATTTCAGAAATATTAGCATAAGGTCATGTAGGCTGGAAAAGACCTTCAAAAGACCTTCAAAATCAGCAGACTCAACTTTCAGCATGACCTACTGAGTCCCACCATTAACTACTGTGGTACCTGAGGACATACATGACAAGCTTATTCCTGCAGGTATTTACATAGTGAATATATTCACCCTCTGGTTGCTTTGGAACATTTTAGAGGTTAAAAGCCCATCAGACTTTTTCACTGTGTGCAGCCACTGATACAGGCAGGAGGCTGGGAATTACCTGATGGGCTCTAGTTACAGACTACTGACACAGTAAAGGATTGATTTCATTTAATTTTGGCCATCAGAAAGTTTGGTGTCTGGTTTCAGTCACCCATCTGGACTCCAATTATAATCATATGGAGAACAGCACATTCAGGAGAACTCATCTCAATAAACCTGAATGAAATCACAGAATCATAGGATCATGGGAGGGCTTGGGTTGGAAGAAACCTTCAAGATCATTAAGTGCTAGATGCCAAAGGTCCCACTAACACAGTATTAAGCCAAAAGCTAGATGCTGGAATCAGATCTCCTGACCTTACCATCAGAAACTGAGATGTCATATTTTGCTCAGAGGTGCCTGCTTGTAGGAGGGACAGCTTCCGAGCTTTTTCTGCTCCAGGAACCAGCTCGAGCTTCAGAATTTAAACAGCAGTCAGAAATTAAACTGAGCTTTGTCACCTCCATCAAATAGAAGGAGTGGTTGGGTGGTACAGCTTTCCAAATCGCTTAGAAACTGTCACAACAATCAGATGCCTACCTTTTCTTTTTTAACTTGTTAATACATAGAGCTTAATAGCATCAGAATGCCCCAAGCACTTCAGACAACAGGACAGCTGTAAACCCTTCTTTAAGGATTCCTTTGTCTAACCACTGAGTAACTGTAATTCAGTGGTGCTGGTAGGAGAAGGGAAGTCCTAATCTTCCCAGATGGTGAACAGAGTTGATGTTCACATGCAGACTGGTGCTGCAGCAGAGCCAGAAACCACTCATTTGGGAAACACAGCACCAAGAAAATAATGGGAATAGCTTCATAAAATCAGGAGCTTCACTCAAATTTCATGTCAGATCTATAATTCTTCCTATTTTCAGGAAGAAATGATTTCCCTTTTTCTTGTAGTTTTATTTTCTTTTCCTTTCCAGCAAGCAGCTTTGTAGCTTACAAATTGTTTTCTAATCACCTCCTGGTGTGGACAAATCACACAGGTCTGACTCCATGTTTTACATAGTTAGCATATTATATTTGTTCCACTATGGAACTGTACAGTCATAGAATGGCCTGGGTTGAAAAGGATCCCAAAGATCATCCAGTTCCAACCCCCTGCTATGTGCAGGGACGCCATCCACCAGACCAGGCTGCCCAGAGCCACATCCAGCCTGGCCTTGAATGCCTGCAGGGATGGGGCATCCACAGCCTCCTTGGGCAACCTGTTCCAGTGCGTCACCACCCTCTGAGTGAAAAACATCTTCCTAAGATCCAACCTGATCCACAACCCCTACACACCCTCAGAGCCCCCTAGAGCCCCTAGTCCTCCTATTGCCCACCACAGCCCCATATGCCCACTAGAGTCCCCCTCAACTCTCTTTACAGGCCCTGCACAGCTCTATATAACAGTCTTATAGAACTACCTCTAGTAGAAGCAATCTCCACACAGAGATCCTTTCCCAGCACACTGCGCCACGGGGGGAGCAAAACGGGGGGGGGCACATACACACACAGCGCCGGGGGGGCCCGTAACCGACCCCCACCCATCCTTTAAAGGGGTGGGGGGTCCGTTTTAATGGGGGGGGGCCGAGATCACCTTCACCCCCCACCCCCCCATCCCCACCCCATCCTTTAAAAGGGGGGTGTCCATTTTGGTGTTGGGGGGCAGTGACAATCCGCCCCCCCACCCCATCGTTTAAAGGAGGGGGGGTCCGAGACCACCCCCCCCACCCCATCTTTTAAGGGGGGGGGTCAGGGGCTCATGGGGGGCAGCACATCGTGCACAACATTGTGGGGGGGGGGGGCTTTAAAAGGGGGGGGTTACAAAAAGCATAGCTCTCAACTATAGATGGGATTGGGGGGGGCTCAATCGATGGGGGGGGGCCCTTCATGCAGGGGGGGCACAGCGTAAGTCAGCGGCTTTGAGGGGGGGTGTTGGGGCTGTTTGGCCTTTGGGGGGGTTATTGTGTGCCCCACCCCCACCACCCCCACACACAATGGGGTGTTAATGTGGGGGGGGGGGGCTTAGATTAGTTGCGTTCCCTATAGCACTGCCCCCCCCCGTCATTAACCCCCCCGCTTTATCCTTACGGCTGAGCCCCCCCCCGACAGCGCCCCATTCATCTTGATGGGGGGGGGGTTTGTCACACGACCCCGGCGCGGCTTACGGCACATCGTCGACCCCACCCCACCCCCCATAACCCCACCCGGGGGGGGAGGGGGCGATGTGGTGAGTGGGGGGGGGTTCCGGAGGTGGGGGTGAGCAAAGCGCAATATGGGGGGGGGGGTCCTATAACTGGAGGGCAGCGGCTGCACAAAGAGCCCGCGGGGGTCGGAGAGCAGCACTTTGGCTGGGGGGGGTCCACGGGGTCCGGGGGTAATGCTGCCCCACCCCCTCCCCCACCCCCCACTGCCGACCCCCCCCCCGCGTTGCCCCCCCGCCCCAACGTCAGCTCCTGCGGCAGCTCCTTGTCGCTCTCCTCCTCCTCTTCCTCGTCTGGGGGGTCAATATGTGGGGGGGGGGGTCCCATCGGGCAGCGGCAGCTCCGCCGGCTCCGATTGGCTGAGCCGCAGTGCGCGGGAGCGGCTGTTGTGTGCCGGTCGGTGGAGGGGAGGCTCTTCATGGAGCTGCCCCGCAGCCAACAACAGCCTGAATGAGATCCTGGAGTCCCAGACGCTGGAGGATGAGCTGGGAAAGAGCAGAGGCTCCCCACAGAAGGGCAAATCACGTCTGATAACGTGAGTGTGGAGCACAGCCAGCCCCTTCCTCACATGTGTGGGGCTTCCATGTTCCTCTGTGCCCATTGCAATGTGCCACCCCAATCCTGCTGCCCAGCCAGGAGTGGATGGGATGAGCAGGTTGGGATGCACAGAGCAGTGCTCAGACATTGCTGGGACATTTGTGCACTGCTGTTGAGCTTCCCTTTGTGCAGCAGGGGAGAGGATGGAGGTTTACAGGTGGATGGTTGTTATTTCTATGGCATTGCACAGGTGGTAGAACCATGTCCATTCCCAAACTTATTCCAGGGCATGCGGGAATTTGTGCAGTTGTAGTTCCTGAATTGTGCTATTTAAAACCCTCCTGTAAATGGGGATGTTTTGTAATGCCTGCTGGGGCTGCAGGCAGCATTGCCTTCCTCCTTAGGGGGCAGGTTTAATCACAAGCCTCCCTATTTCCTATCACAAACGTCCTACAAACCATGTCTGGGCATTGCTGTCTCGGCCTGGATCTCAGCTCCTGAGACTGTCAGATGTGAAGCAGCAGCAGCTGGGACAGGGCTGGCTCTGTGTGCCCTCTCTGGGTCTGTGGGCACAGAGTGGGGCAGAGGGATGACTGTGAGAGGGAGGAATTGCCCAGCCACAAGAAAGAGGAAATCAGCTGAAAAGGGGAGATTTGAGAAGCACTGAGGCTGTGGCTGCTTTGACAGTAAGAAGAAACCAAGCTGTCACTGTGCAGATGGGAACTCCAGTAGGAGAGCTGTGGTGGCTTTACAGATGGCAGACAGCAGCTGGAGTGTAGAGCCAAGGGTAGGGGGGGGATCTTCCTCTTAGCAATGCCATGCAAAGAATGATGCAGACTCCTGCAGGGTCGGCTTTGCTGTGTGACCCTGGGTGGAAGCAGCTGGAAGGTCTCAGCCCTTCTGCATTATCCCAGGAGCTGGGGCAGTGCTCGGTCTCATCCCACCTCTGCTAATAGCAAATGCAGAATCCCTTATCTGAGTGCCCTTTTCTCTCATGTAGAGTCACCAACCCTGGGAAGTTCACAAAAAGTTTGGGTGTTGTGTTGAGGGATGTGATTTAACTGGGAAGTATTGGTGATGGTTGGACTGGATGATCATAAGATCATCCAGATCATAAGATCTGAGATCATAAGATCATAAGATCATCCAGGTCTTTTCCAACCTTGAAAATTCTATGGAGTTGTAGCAGACTGTGGGGGTGTAGGTGTGGTATATATATGTACACAGATGGGAATATCCGTATGGAAAAGATAGATCCATGTGTGTTCTGGGCTGCACTGAAAAAGGGGTGGCCAGCAGGAGAGGGAGGTGATTGTCCACTCCTGCTCAGCTCTTGTGAGGCCATATTTGCAGCACTGTGTCCAGGCCTGGGAAGGATGTGGAGCTGTTGGGGGGGGTCCAGAGGAGGGCCACTGTGATGATCAGAGGGCTGGAGCAGCTCTCCTATGAGGAAAGGTGGAGGGATCTGGGCTTGTTTAGCCTGGAGAATGGAAGGCTGTGGGGAGACCTCATTGTGGCCTTTGAGTACTTGAGGAGCGTATAAACAGGAGGGGGAATGGCTGTTTATGAGGGTGGATAATGATAGGACAAGGGGGGATGGTTTAAAACTGAGACTGGGGAGGTATAGGTTGGATCTTAGGTAGATGTTTTTTGCTCAGAGGGTGGTGACACACTGGAACAGGTTGCCCAAGGAGGCTGTGGATGCCCCATTCAAGGCCTGCAGGCATTCAAGGCCAGGTTGGATGGGCTCTGTCCATGAGCATTGACTGCAGACACTTGGAACTGATCATCACCCTCTGCAGACAGATTTACAGCCCCTGCACAGCTCTATATAACAGTCTTATAGAACTACCTCTAGTAGAAGCAATCTCCACACAGAGATCTTTTCCCAGCGCCCCTTTGTGACATCATAATGCCCCTTTGTGACATCATAACACCCTTTGTGACATCATAATGCACCTTTCTGATGCCATAATGCCCCTTTCTGACGTCATAATGACCCATTGTGATGTCTTAATGCCCCTTTGTGACGTCATAATGCCCTTTGTGATGTCATAATGCCATTTGAGACGTCATAAGGCTCCTTTGTTTTCATAATGCCTCTTTGTGACGTGATAATGCCTCTTTGTGACGTCATAATGCCCTTTGTGACGTCTTAATTCCCCTTTGTGATGTCTTAATGCTCTTTTGTGATGTCACAATACCCCTTTGTGATGTCATAACACCCCTTTGTGACATCACAATGCCCCTTTCAGACGTCATAATGACCCTTTTTGACGTCATAATTCACCTTTGTGATGTCATAATGCTTCTTTGTGGTGTCATAATGCTTCTTTGTGATGTCATAATGCTACTTTGTGACGTCATAACGCCCTTTGTGACGTCATAATGCCCTTTGAGACGTCATAATGCTCCTTTGTGATGTCATAATGCTCCTTTGTGATTCATAATGCCCTTTGTGATGTCATAATGCCCTTTCTGACGTCATAATGCCCCTTTGTGGTGTCATAATGCTTCTTTGTGAGGTATCTGTGGTGCCATTGATAATGAAGTGTGATGAACTGGAAGGCGTTCAGTAGAATTGCAGCCCTAACATAAACAATGACTTGAACTCTGGAATTCTGTGTAAAATCATTAGCTAGCTTGTGGTCCGGGTCTTCAAACCAAAGGCTGTGAGGTGCTGCTCTTGTTGACGCAGGCTGTGAAAGATGACTTGAGCTCTAAGAGTAATTTCCCTTCTGCTCTTTATATGAACGTCAAATCCACAATTAGAATATTAAGAAGATAATATAAAATTTTGTGCTGCTGGACTGAGGACTTCCATTAGCTGTTAGCCATAGTTTGGAACTTGCAAAGCAATCATATTGGAGCCTTGCTGGGCAACCTGCTCCAGTGTCTCACCACACCCACAGTAAAGCATTTCTTCCTAATATCCAATCCTAATCTACCTTCTTCCCATGTAAAGCCATTTCCCCTCATTCTGTTGCTACCTGCCCTTATGAAAAGTCCCTCCCCAGCCTTCCCTGTAGGCCCTCTTCAGATACTGGAAGGCCACTCTAAGGTCTCCTTGGAGTCTTCTCCAGGCTGAAGAGCCCCATCTCTCTCAGCCTGTGCACATAGTAGAGGTGCTTTCAGCCCTCTCTGATCACCTTCATGGCCCTCCTCTGGACCTGCCTGAACATCTCCAAGTCCTTCTTGTGTTGAGGGCTCCAGAACTGCGTGCAGTGCTCCAGATGGGGTTTCAATGAGAGGAGTGTGGAGGGGCAGCACCACCTCCCTCGACCTGCTGGTCATGCTTCTGTGCTTTAAGCTTATGCTTTAAGGTCCTATATGCTTTAAGGTTTAGATAGTGCAGTCGCCTCACCTCTTCAGGTTTATCTGTGAAGGTCCCTTCCAAGTGAACCGTGCTGATCCAGACAGTTCGGATTGCTCATTAAAGTGTTTTAGTAAGTTGGGCTGGTCCTACGAAGCAGTATGACTGCAGTAAGCAGTGTACATGGTGCGCTGTGAGTACTGCACACATTCCTCTTGGCAGCTTGTGGAACAGAAACTGTGCACTGTTTGGATTGTGTAAGTATTCCTGTTGGTCTCTTGTGATGCTTACCTTCTTAGAGCACCTTTCCTCGTTTGGCTCTACATATTTTGGTACCTTACTTGTTCTGTTTGGCTTAGCAGGGAAGGTCTTCTTCTGAAGCATCCTCAGTCTTGGTCTGGGCAGCATACTTAGAAATGACATGGACGTTACATGAGTGGGTGGTCAAAGGGGGGAAGAACTCACCTTTCTGATCTGTTTCCTTTTAGAACACAGTCCTGGAGAGGATTTGCTTTCCTTGTTTCCTGGAGACTTGGATTCTTAGATGGTTTTGACTGCAGCTATTTCTGATGTTAATTCCTTTTTCTGTACTTTAGTAGCCAAGTGCAAGTGGAGTGCTTTGGGAATTGTCTGAAGTTGCCAGGTTGCGTGTGATCACATATGTAACGTGGAGTTATGTGTGGTGCCAGTGATAATTAAGTGTGATGAACTTGAAGGCTTTCAGTACAATTTCAGCCCTAATGTAAACAGTGACTTGAACTCTGGAATTCTGTGTAAAATCATTAGCTAGCTTGTGGTCCAGGTCTTGAAACCAAAGGCTATGAGGTGCTGCTCTTGTTGACGCAGGCTGTGAAAGATGACTTGAGCTCTAAGAGTAATTTCCCTTCTGCTCTTTATATGAACGTCATATCAACAATTAGAATATTAAGAACATAATATAAAAGTTGTTGCTGCTGGCCTGTGGACTTCCATTAGCTGTTAGCCATAGTTTGGAACTTGCAAACCAATCTTATTTAGACTTTAGTGGTGAAATCTTCTGATGAAATCTTCCTTCTAATTCTGCAAAAGAATCTCGGTGGAACATTTCTGTCTGAAAAGGCTCTGGCATATGAAGATGTGCCAGACTGCAGCCATGTGCCAGATGCGTTTGGATCCATGGAATTTTCTGATGTAGCTTCAGTGTTTGAAGAATCTCCACTCGATCTAAATACTCAGAAAACAAAGCAGGTGTGTGAAGATGTACAGCTAGTTTCTTACAGAAAAAATACAGCTCTTAATCTAGAAATCTGCTTCTCATTGTATCTAGTGCTTACTCCATATTTAAGTATCTAGTGGACCTTGACCAAAGGAAGATAAAGATAGAGCAAAGAAGTATGTTAAGCATAAATTTTGTTGCCTTCTACCTGTAGGCCATGGTTGGTTTGACGTGATCCCTAACTCCAGTGTTTGGTTTGCACAGAAACAGCAAGCAAGGGAACAAGTAAAGGAGTCAGTGAGGATTTTAAAACACAATGGGAAGCGATAAGGCACAGTTAATAAGATTCTGGAGTTAGGCTGGAGGTAGGCAGAGGTTGAAAGGTACCGAAAGAAATTCAATCTTACTGTGTTGGACAACAAAATCCACTGTGATATTATTCAAATTTTTAACTAAACCAAGTGATAATTCATATTTATGTTTAGATAAGCTGGTGAGGGTTAATCCTCAATGGAGAATTGAGATGAACAAATAAAAAAATGGTGTTTGACAGTCTATAAGAAACGAACTTATTCTAGGAGAGAATCAGAGTTTTCAACTGTTTTGTTCAATAGCCAAATAATGTATGATATTTTTATAAGCATTGTGTCTGACCTTCTCAGCTGTTAGAATTTCTTTGACAGTAACTTCTCCGGCTGTGATCAGAAAACCTTTTGTTCCGTCTCTGGCACCATTCAAGGCATGATACTCAACTGGGTGATATGGAATTCACACTGTCAACTCCAGTGACAAGAAAAGTGGCATCTAAGAAGCGTGCAAACACAGAGAATGTTGATGCAGAGTCAGTGTTAAGAAATGAGCTGCCCTTTGCATTTCCTGCTCCAAAGGCCTTCTTTTCGAAGAGCCAGACAGAGAAGCAAGTAGAAGGCATATCTTTTTAGGCGCCTACTTCCAAAGGTATGTTGTATCTAACAAATGGAAACCTAGAACATGTGTAGCTTAGGAATTTTTTACTTTCAATATGAATGCAGTACTTGTAGGTCCTAAAATTCTGAAAGGTTTCAGTGTGGGGTTTATTTGGTCACAGCACATACAGCTGCCATCCTGTACATCTGACAGTGCACTGCAAGCGGTTTAACCATATATCAGGGCATGGTACACGTCTGTTAATGATAGAAGTTCTCACAGTTTCACAAGGAGCATGCCTTGAGATGCATTCAGATAATGAGATAAGTGCTGTGTTCCTAAAACTAGCATGTGTCTCCACTCTCCATTGAGATTTAGTAGATAATTTCTTTAACAATTATGATGAGAGTTTTGTTTTGTTTTTATTTTTTTCTGGGCTATTATTTTGAGTGAAAGAAAAGGGTATGCTTTTATTTAAGCGAGCTTTTGATTGCATCATGCTTCTAAATTAAATGTAACCTACTGAATTCCTCATGATAGCATACGAGTACTTGCGTGTATCTGTTCTCCCTAATAGAGGGAGAAGAGACTCAGTGAACCTGGACAGTGTTACCCAGGGTTGTGAGAACAGCTAAATGATTGTTGAGAACTGGTCAACTCGTGAGCCTGAGACCTGGGATCCTCCATCCTAGGGTGGAACTTTACTGGAGCACGTGGGTGCCACAGCAACAAAAGGACTGTGTACAATAGACTGAGAGTTTGCTGAGTTTCTTGGTTTACAGAAAGCACAACTAACTCAGCAGCAAGTGACGTATTTGGGATAGGAGATGACAGCTGGACTTTGAACCTTAAGGACTGCCAAGAAAGAAGCCATCTGCTCAACCCCTGAGCTGCAAACTGCCAAGGAACTCCATACGTTGCCAGGAATGACAGGAGGGTGCCGACCATGGATACACAGCTACGGACTGATGGTAAACTTGAAACAGCTTGAAGTGAGTAAGGGATATCCAGGGTGCACTGGTGCTCAATATTCAAGAAGCCCATCAATCTACACTGGGCCAAAGGATACCAGTTTTAATATCTCATGCAGTGTTTACTGTATTGGAGGCAAAAGGGGGACATTGGCTTTCACCCCACAGAATCACAGAATCACAGAATTACCCGGGTTGGAAGGGACCTCAAGGATCATGTAGTTCCAACCCCCCTGCCTAGCAGGGCCACCAAACATACGCCTTTACTAGATCAGGTTGCCCAGGGCCCCGTCCAACCTGGTCTTGAACACCTCCAAGGACGGGGCATCCACAACCTCACTGGGCAGCCTGTTCCAGGACCTAACCACCCTTCTAGTAAAGAACTTTCCCCTAACATCCAACCTAAATCTTCCCTCCTTCAACTTAAAACCATTTCCCCTAGTCCTGCTATTATCAGCCCTTTCGAAGAGTTTACTCCCCTCCTGGGAGTAAGTTCCCTTCAGGTACTGAAAGGCTGCAATGAGGTCACCCCGCAACCTTCTCTTCTCCAGGCTGAACAAACCCAACTCCCTCAGCCTGTCCTCATAGGGGAGGTGCTCAAGCCCCCTGATCATCTTCCTGTCCCTCCTCTGGACCCTTTCCAAAATCTCCATATCTTTTTTGTACTGAGGGCTCCGCACCTGGACACAGTACTCCAGATGGGGCCTCACAAGAGCAGAGTAGAGAGGGACGATCACCTCCCTATCCCTGCTGACCACCCCTCTCCTGATGGAGCCCAGGATCCCATTTGCTTTCCAGGCTGCCAGAGCGCACTGCTGGCTCATGTTAAGTTTCTCATCTATCAGGACCCCTAGGTCTTTTTCAGCCGAGCTGCTCTCAAGGACAACTCCTCCCAGCCTGTACAGGTGCCTGGGGTTCTTCCGGCCCAAGTGCAAAACCTTGCACTTTGCTGTGTTGAACCTCATTAGGTTCACCCGAGCCCAGCTTTCCAGCCTGTCAAGGTCCCTCTGAATGGCATCTGTTCACCCCAAAGATTCCCGAAATACCAGGCCATCCTGGTAGAGCAGGGTGATATAGAAATAATTGTAACTACTATTGCCAACCCAGTATCTTTCCTTAGCGGAACTCCCCTGGTGGAGAACCAGGATGACATCACTGCTTTGAAACAACTGATGCTGCACATTACATCCAGTCGGTTGGAGCTGAAGGACGAACCCTTAGAAGATGCAGAAGACGCCTGATTTACCAGCAGCTGCAGTTTTGTGAGACAAGGAGGCTTTAAGGCAGGACATGCAGTAACTGCTACTGAGCAGGGAATGGAAGCACAACCATCAGCCATGGGGACTACCCCTCAGAAGGCTGAAATAACTGCCTTGACGAGAGCCTTAATGATATGGACAGATGCTAAATATGTGTTTGGGGTGTCACACGCTCATAGTACCATCTGAAAAGAGCAAGGATTGCTCACACACAAGGAAAAGAGCGTGATGTAAATGTACCTATGTTGTAGGGCACAGTTCTCTATCCAGGCCCAAGTCTGTGTGGGTGTCTCCTCTATCCACAAAGCTGCTCACACTGCAGGAGGCACAGGCTGAGAGGAGAGGCCAGAGCAGCTCTCCCACTGTGACACGGAGCAGCAGGATACAAGTAAAGGAAGGCCCCACAGCTGTACTGGGAAGATTCCACACAGTCATCAATTTTTCATCTGAAAGGTAAAGAGGAATTCCCTTTTCTGCCCCTATCATCATTGGTCGGGTGAGTAGCAATGATGCCCGGTGTGCTTCCATCAATGGAGCAGAATAGGCGGAAGGCTGGGGTGCAGGCTGACCTCTGCTGAGGTGAGTGGGGGCTCAGGGTGTTGCTCAGTGGTAGATTTGTTCACACTGAGTTCTAACAGGAAACTTGCTCAACATCGAAGGCCTTGCAAAAGTCTGGCTGAGTGATGTCAGTTGCTTTTCCTTTCCCTACTGATGCTGTCACTCCACTGTAGAAGGCCACCAAAGCGACCAGGCTGCATGTCTCCGTTTCCGCTGTTTCTCCATTTCCTTCTTGTTGCTCCCTGTAACCAGCAGGTTCAGCCATGCTGCTTTCCTGCCTCCTCTACTGTGTTTCGTGTGGTCGGGATGGAGCTCAGAGCTCCAGCTCTGAGAAAGGTTTTCTGAGAAAGTTACCATCTCTTTTCCATTCCTTTACCCCTAAAAACAGTTTTCCAGTGTCTCTCATGCAAGAATTCTTTGAACAGCCTGCAGCTGACTCTCCTGAAGCTCAGGATCCTGACTTTGCTTTTTGCCAGGCCTGCATTCCTTGAGATGAGGAACTCTAGGAGGGCATGGTCACTACAGCCCTGACCACCTCCAGTCTTAACCCCTGCTGTGCACCATGTCCAGTAATGCTTCCCTTCTGCTTGGTGTGCTTAATACTTGACCCACAAAGTTATTGTCAGTGCACTCCAGCAGGCTCTCAGACAGCTTGCAGCAACTGGGATTGGTGCTGGGTGGTTGCTGGGAGGTGTCTCAGCAGAAAAGCTGGGCTGGGGTGGGCGTGCTATGTCAGTCCTCATCGCAGCTGGCAGAGAGAGTTAGAGGAGGGTGATGGGTGCTGCCTGCTCTCAGTGCTACTGCACTGAATTTGGGGCACAGCAGCACACTGGTGAGTGAGCTGGGAGGGAGACGGACTGCTGCTGTGCATGGCTAGGCCAGAGCTGGAGGATTGTCAAACGTGAGTCATGCTGGTGCAGCCATTGCAGCTGCAGCAGGAGTAGAAGACAAAGAGGTTTTGTAGAGGACAGAGGGTGGTGATTCATGGTTTGATGTCCAGGTGGAGGCCGATAACAAGTGGTGTCATCCAGGAGTCTGTCTTGGGACCAGTGCTTTTTTACATGGTTATCAGAGACACCAATGATGCAATGGAGTGCACCCTCTGCTGTTTGCTGAGTGGTGCGGCTGACGCAGTGGAAGGAAGGGATGCCATTCAGAGGGAGCTCAACCGAGAGGTTGGCCTACGTGAATCTAATGAGGTTGAACACAGCAAAGTGCAAGGTTTTGCACTTGGGCTGGAGGAATCCCAGGCATTTCTACAGACTGGGAGGAGCAGTCCTTAAGAGAAGCCCCGCAGAGAAGGACCTGGGGGTCCTGGTGGATGAAAAACAGAACGTGAGCCATCAGCGTGCTCTTGCAGCTCAGAGAGCAAATGGTCCCCTGGGCTCCATCAGAAGAGGGGATGGCCAGCAGGGACAGGGAGGTGATTGATCTTCATGATCCTTGAGGTCCCTTCCAACCCGGGCCATTCTATGATTCTGTGATTACACTCGCTGTCAGAAATAACAGCAGCTGTACAGAAGCTGGATATATTTTGGGACAGTTCTTGTAACCAGCTGATTTTAAGACCTTGCCCGAATTGGGGGTCTAAATTGCATGTTAGGAGAAAGCTGGTAAAGTGGCTATTGCTCATTCTTTTTCATTTGCTGATTCTTTCATTCGGGTTCCTTTTCCAAAGGAGATTCTGGTGATGGAAGCAATTGAAGAAAGAACAAAAGCAGCTCTTGCCAAGAATGCTTGAAGTCCCTGTGGAGAGAAGCAAAGAACTTGGGCTTCCTCTGGGATGCTCCCCACCATGTCTCAGGAAGGAGACAACTGCTGTTCCACTTTCTGCTCTTTGTGTGGAAAGGTACGTCTGGGTTTTCTTCTACCTGTTTTTCTTTTTCTGGCTTTGAAGGAGATAGGGTGGAGCAAGAGGAGACCCACTGGTCATTTGTTACCTCAAGAACAGGATGGATTCTGCATTCACTGTGAGAAACTTGGGCTAGTAGCATGGGCATGTTTCAGGCTGGACTCTTCTTTTGCTACTTGGTTTCCTTTTGGCTACAGGGAGACAGCTGTCTAAAGGTGTGTTTTCAGACCCACTCTCCAAAACCATGTTTCATTGTTGCAGGTGGTTCAGTGTGCTCTTGCAGGGTAGATGCTGTAGTTTGCTGTAGAATCTAAATGGTTTCTGTTCCTAGGGGAGGACTGAGAGGAGGTAGTGAGAAGAGAATTCAATGCCTTAGGTGTATCTTAGTGAGAAATGTTGGCATGAGGTGCTGAAAGTCTTGAGTTGTCAAAGGCCAGTGATGCTCAGACTCCTTAACCTGCTGGAGCAGGGTGGAAGCAAGGAGTGGGCACTGCCGTCACACAAGCTGCACTTGGTTCTGGTCTGCCAGGTCTGTGCTGGCCTGGATTTCTTCTGAGAAGTTTGTTGGAGCTGCTTGGAGTAGTGAAGGGTGGGGAAGAAGTGCTGCTCCAGAGCTATGAGACGTGCAGCTCCTTCTGAAGTGCTCCTGATAAGGACGGAGCGCATTTGCTGCAGCTTTCTCTGCAGATGTGCTCCTCACCTTGAAATCCTCCTGGTTTGTCCTCAGCTCCTGACCACGGCCTGTTCTCTGTTTTGCAGGCTGATAACATGCAGAAGCCGCAGCTGGTGCGTGCTATGTCATCTTTAAACGTACCAGCATTTGCGGCAGCCCATGTTATTAAGAGCCACGTCACCCAGGGGCCAGATGAGCTCTCTCTGGAGGTAAGCAGTTCCAGGCATTCCGTGTTGTCGTGCATAGAAGAGGGCAGTCCTTTCTGCTTTGTTTTCCTACCAGATTTGCTGAATCTGGGATTGATGTTTCAATCTCTTTCAGGTCGGAGATCTGGTGAGCATTGTTGATATGAGGACATATCAACAGGCTGAGCCCCTAGTGGAGAGGCAAGCGTGGCTTTGAGGTAGGCACACGTTTTTGACTAGAGAGCACAACTTCAGTAGAGTTGGGAATCTCAGCTTGGAGCTGCTCTGCCTGCAACGGATGGCTGCTGGATGCAAACAGTTGCCCTGTGTCACTGTCAGTGGACCTTCCCTTTGGCTCTGGGCTCGGGCTAATGCTCACCTGTCTTTTTGTTCTAATTACAGGTTGGGCTTTTCCCTGGTGAGTGCATGGAACTCATCAGCGGAAAAGTTCCCGATTCCCTCCTCAATTCATTGCCAAAGCCAGGTGCGTAATTTACATTTGATAACGCGAGTTAGTCAAATAGGGTCAGAATGTTACTTTCAGGGGGTCTGTTTATGCCCAAGTTCAGCAAGCTTAGAAAGAGAACTACAGTAATCTCCTTGGGCACCTCCAGGGATGGGGAAAATCCATTCTTACGTGTCCTTGTTGGGAATGTTCTTCCCGTGGTTACATGCTCTGTCGAATGCATTGCGCTCAGCTTCGTCCAACCGAGCCAGGCCTGAAATGAACTGGTTTCTTTGTTTTGTTGCGCAGAGCCAAAGAAATGGGGCAAGCTCATCAACCGCCTTCGTTCCCTGGTGAAGGCCAGCCCCGGGAGAGCAAAGCAGCCTGAGCCTCCGACATTCTCCGGATCCATGTCCTTGCTTGACATTGTTGAGAGGTATTTAGCCTTCAGGACTTGAGGGCTGAGCTGTAGGAATGGAAGCATCCTCTGCTGTTTGAAACAGAGGGCGTTTCTAAGCTGTGTTTCAGCAGAAAGCAGGCAGTGCCCAGAACAGGGAACTTTTGGCCAGGGCTCGGTGCAGCTCTTCCATCACCCTGCACCACGTCTGACAGCATGCTCTGTTTTCTCTGCAGAATGAGTTCTCCCAGGAAGAGGGCAGAGTCAGCAGCTGGCAGTTGGTGTTCCTGCTTCTGCCTGGGCAAACCATCCCCTGTGGCCAAACACCAACTGCAGAGCAGTGCCAGGGAGCCCTCTGAAGCAGAAGTCTTGGTCCTGGCAGGTAAGGGTGCAAGTCCAGCTTACAAAACACTGCTTGTCAGCAACACAGGTAGAATTCATGCTTTCAGTGGGCTTGTACCTCCTTCTGGCGTTCAAGCCCGTCTTGATCCCTGTCTTTCATAAATGAGTCTCTTGTCAACACAAGAGCTGGACCTGCACGTGGATCACTTTCAAGACAGTGACACTGTTGCTAGAAGCCTATTTGCTTCTGCCCACCACCACTACATAGCCAAATGTCAAGAATCTCCATGGTTCATCTTATGAACGTTCGACACTAACTGCTGTACATCTGCTCCTTCCTAGGTGACCCGAGCCCTTGTATATCCCCAAGACGCAGGGCATGTTACGATGACGCATCTTCCATCAATGAAGAGTTGTTACTAAGCACAGAATGCTGCAGTTCAGATGAAAGCCTTCCGTATAACATCAGCTATCAAGAGAAGAAGGTCATCATCGTTGAAGCCTTCATTCATCCCATCCCTACTGAAGCTGCTGACCTGAGCCCACCAGACACCTCAGGCACCAGCCTGGACTCAATGTCTCTGCAGTGCAGCCCAGCCCAAGCACAGCCCGAGTGCCCCGACAGCAGCACCACCATGCAGGCTCAGGTCAGCATCACCGAGGAGAAGCTGAGCATCTCGCAGGGGGGCACAGAATCAGGACACGAGTCCCAGGCTCCGGGCAACAGCACGGTCTCTGAGCAGCTCTCATGATTACAAGAGAGGATGAGTCCCATCTTTCCTCCAGACCTCACACCCCATCCTTTCTCCTATTGAATAAAGGCACGCTCGTGCTCAATCAACGCCTTGACTGAATTCCGAGTTTTCATTCGCAGAGATTGGGATGAGTGCAAGAAACTGCAAGGCAGCTCAGCTTACAACACTCTGGCTGTGGGGTTTGTGCAGCCGAGCTCTGGGTGTGTTCCCATTTTGCCTGACTTTGGGATGCCTGCAGCGAGAGCTCTGCTGCCGTTGTGTATGGCAGCAAATAGTCTCTAGCATCCTGGATGCTGCTCATGAAAACCCCAAGCTTCCTGGCTGTGGCTGTGATGCTTTTCAGGGCCTTTTGATGCTCTTTGATGCCGTGGCTGCTCCCTAACACCTCTGTCCTCCCGCCGTGTCCATTCCTGGCTCTCACCTGTGAGCTGTCCCTGCAGATCATCTCCAGCCCTGCCATCATCGTGCTGCGGCAGGAGGAACTCGCCCTGACCAACATCAGGCAGTGCTGCCTGCCTCTCTCACTCTCTAGACCAAGTGTAACTATGCTGTCATGGAGACAAATGCTTCTGTCACATCCTCCATCCCTGCAGATATTTACCGGTAGGTGGCTCTTGCAGAAGAAGATTCAAGCAGCAGAACCTTTTGCTCAGCTACAGCACACTTGCAACCACTACTTGCAGTTGTTAATCTGTCCAAACTGGTCTGGTTTGGAATGCCCTCATCCTTCTTGAATCGCTGTTAAAGGCGGAGCAATTCCTACAAGTGCCATGGCCCCACTGTTGTTCTAATTCTTGTTTCTTTGTTTTCCACACGCTGCTTTTCAAGCCTCCTTTTTCTTTACAGTCAAAGTGAGAACTGCACTGTGAGGTGTCTGAACCTTGTTGTGCCTCTACATAAATAGAACAGCAGCAAAGCCTGACAGGTGACTGTGCTGACAGCTCTCGTAGCCAGTAACATGTAACTGTGCTAAATCCCTTGTGACGGCTTTGATTTCATTTTTGCCAGTGAAATCCTTGTAAAAGGAACTGCAGCAGTGTGATGAGCTAAGGTGAAGATGCTGGTTTTAGTAGTGCTCTAAGCTGAGTGGAAGGGCAATTGAATGAGGGTTATATGCTTTCTCTGGGACGATAAGGTTTTATTTCCTGAGGGAAAGAGCCAGCTTTTCATGGGCTATATGTGGGCTTTGGCAAGGGCAGACAATCCAGTCTGTCAGGAAGCCATTTGAGGTGCTTCAGGTTTGTAAGCTTGTCTTTTTGTTTTTCAGGCGGATATTTGGAGCATGGGTGTAGTGCTGTATGCTCTGCTGTGTGGGTTTTCCCTTTGGATGATGACAATATGATGGCACTCTACAGGAGGATACCAGTGGGTATCAGTGGTGCTAGAATACACTGAGAAGGGAAATAGCTGAGCTTGACAAGAGGCCTTGCTTTTCGGATGGCAGAACATGCTGAGCTGTGGGTAGAAAGGCCTGTCTGCTGAATATTGTCCCTGTTTTTGCTGCTTTGTCTACCAGTATTTTGTGGATTTGGTTCTACACTTGGTTGGCCTATGTGGCACTGTAGCCTAATTCTGTACCATGATAGCATACAGAATTTAAGGAGAAGTATTTTCTTGCCAATGGGCTGGATTTTTTGTATCTGGTTCTTCAACTGGCTGCTCCCTATACTATCTGTAGTAAAAAATACAGACACATCATTTGATTTCCCTGAAATGAATGTTCCTAAATGCCAGCTCTTCTCATGTCTACAAAGATCAAAGTTCTGCATTTGCTATTAGAATTTCCTCTTCCAGAATCAGGAGGTAATGTAGGACCCCACAGATTGCCTTCAGAATCCAACAGTTAGTTCTGTTTCCTTTCGGAGTGCATAACAACCTGAGCACATGAATTGAATGGCATGGCTTTTTAGTCTGGTACAAACTCTGCTGTACACTGAAACCTGGTCCATTTGTAAGCAGGACTTTGTCCATCTCTGCAGGACAGCAGAAAACCCTTTGTGCTAATCATGATGCCAAGAAGCAGAATGCGGCAGATGATCCAACTGCTTCAGGTGTTCATTTCCTTAAAACTGAGAATAGTTTTGGACTGAGAGTTTGTAAGCAGAACAGAGCTCTTAAAGCTGTCAGAGATTATTTCTGCACTGTTCAATTCTATCTGCACAACATACACAGGATCTCAGAACTGCGTTGCTTGAATTGGTGGAACTTGCTGAAGTGAACTGGGATGAGCAAGTTTTAGAACTTAGTCAGAGTGCTGTAAAAAATGGATAATCTCATGAGTATTAAGGTACAGGCTTGCTATTTCTGCACTGAATTTGTTTTTATTTTACATGGCTGTGATCTGAAAGTTGCTTGAAACGCAGGCACCTAGGCACTGTTGTGTAACTGAATTTCACACGATAGGTCCTGAAATATCCTGGAATCAAAAACTCTGACTTGTTTTAAGTCTGCTGCTTGAGTATAATCAGGGTCATAGTGTCTGTGTGCAGTGTTTCTTTCCCTGTAATGCTCCACATCATTTCATTTTGGGAATATTGAAGGAAATGGACTATGTGCCATAACTGTTGTTAGAACAAAGTATGTCTGGTGTGATCTTATGCATAGGTTCTGTAACTGCTCTTCACAGCTCAGGTGTTTGACCTTCCTTTTGGTGAAGTGATGAAATACTGCTGGTTTCTATTTGTGCTTCTAGGCACCTTGAAGCTCTTAGGAATAGAACAATTGTCTCCAGTTCTTTTCAATGATATCAGTAACAGCTCGAGTGTTGCTGTCCACTAGGTAGACCCAAAGAAGCAGATTACAGTGAAACAACACACGAGCTGGACCTGAATGAGGATCACTTTCAAGACAGTGGCTATGCTGCTTCAAGCCTACTTGCTTCTTCCTGCCGCCACTCTATTACCAAGTATCAACAACCTTTCATGATTCAACTTGCAAATGTTTGAAACTAACCCTTGTGTTTCTATGCCTTCCTAGGTGATTCGAGCCCTTGTCAACCCCAAAGATCCAAACCAAGCAGTGTCTTTCCATCAATGGAGAGTTCTTATTAAGCATGAATCGCTGCAATTCGGATGACAGCCTTCCACATGGTAACAGTGATGGACACAAGGGGCTCATCCACGTTCATGCTCTCATATCTCCTGGCTCTGCTGAAGCTCGTGACCTGAGCCTGCCAGACACAGCAGTCACCTGCCTGGATTGTGACCCAGCGCCTTTGCAGTGCTGCCCATCCCAAGCACAGCCCGAGTGTCCCAGCAGCAGCACCACCATGCAGGAGCAGGGCAGCATCAGTGAGGTGAAGCTGAGCATCTTAGATGGGGACTTAGAGTCAGGCTGCCAGTCCCAGGCACCAGGCAGCAGCACCAGCTCTGAGCCACTCTCATCTTGACAAGAGGAGTCCCATCTTCACCCTTGACCTCTCAAGCCCTCCTGTCTTTTATTGAATAAAGTCACTCTCATGCTCAGTCATCGCCTCGACTGCATTCTGAGTCTTCAATCACAGGGATTGGGATGAATGCAACAAACAGCAAGGCAGCTCAGCTTGCAATGCTATGGCTGTGGGGTTCGTGCAGGCAGAGCTCTGGGTTCCCATTTTGCCTGGCTTTGGGATGTCTGCAGCAAGATCTCTACCATTTTGTATGGGAGCAAATAATCTCTAGCATCCAGGTTGCTGCTCATGATATATCCCAGTCTTCCTGGCTGTCACTTTGTGATACTTTTCAAAGCCTTCTGATACTCTTTGATGCCTTGGCTGCTCCCTAACACCTCTGTCCTCCTGCCATGTTGACTCACGTCTCCCACTTTTAAGCTGGCTTTGCAGATCATCTCCAGCCCTGTCATCATCACGCTGCAGCAGGAGGTGCTCACCTGGCCCAATGTCTGGCAGTACTGCTTGTTCTGCAGATGAGCAGCTGCCTCCTCATCTCTTCAGCTACAGTAGTTTTTCTCAGGGCAGTTAGATGCAGTCATGCTCCTCTGGATTTGGTGTGTTAAATCCATGCTGCATGGCAGCAGTCAGTGCAATACAAAGGTGTTCTGTGTGCCATAGCATTTCTCCAGGGGCTGCCAAAGGTAGAAGCACAACACAGCACCATCCTTCTGACAGTAATGTCTGTGAGTGTTAGACATGTGAGCACTGCATCATCCCCAGCGTGTCAGTGCTTTTCCACACCAACCTGACTCTCACACTCTGCACTGAATGTAACTCTGCTCTTGTGGAGACAAATGCTTTCTGTCACATCCTCCATCCCTGCAACCATTTGCCGGTAGGCAGCTCTTGCAGAAGAATCAAGCAGCAGAACCTTGTGCTCACCCTACAGCATGCAAATGCTATGAAAGCAGAAATAACCTGGCATGCTCTGGGTCTGCAAGGCTGCACAGATGGGAGAGGTAGATTGTGTTTTTGCAGTGGAAGTTTCCAGTATTTTCAGTACATAGTGTAGGCCCTAACTGAATGTATAACCCTCTTGTAAAACAGCTGTATAAGTAGTTTTTCCACCAAGAAAGTTGCTGAACAGAATTAAGTTCAGACTGGGGGCATTCTGACATGGGGAGAATTGAGACAAGCACAAGATAAATACAGGGTGGGTAGAGCCCAGCACAGGACAGAATGAATGTACTGACTTTTGGAAACATTGCCCTTCTCTGTCCGCAGAAAAGTACAAGGCAGACCTAAAAACAAGAGGTTGGTAATTGACCTTCTATGGAAATGAATCCTAGCCACAGTCTCGAGGAGTCTGTGAGCCTGAGATGCTCAACCAATGAGAGCCATGAGAGCATCACCTGCAGTGGGTTTAGGGCACAGAACAGAATTGATTTCACTGACTGGTGTGCAGTTTCTCCCTTGCCAATAGGGGATGTGCGCGCAGTATTGCAATAATGAATAAGCACTGCTGCTATCGCTGCCATCTTTGCCTAACTAGAAATCTTTGACTTTGAGAGTTTCTCACACAAGGGGAGAGGGTAAGAAAGTAAAGAGGCACAGAAAACTAAGGGAAACTGCTCTTCTTTATCTTATCTATAAAAATTGATACGATGCTGTTGTGCATTTTTTTTAATTTTATTTTTAATTTTTTGCTAATGTCAGTCAGATTGTTTTAAAATATCCACACACCAAAATCTGACTACCAAGCAAATGTAATGAAAATGAAATGAAGGTGAGTTAGTGGAAAGCACAAGGCCATATTATATTAGGCTCCAGCAAATTTACAGGCAGTCACTGCACGAAGAGGTAGATCTGAGTTGCACATTATATGATTCCCACAAAGATTAAGGAAATCTGAAGCTTTCAATATATTTTTTTAATTCTTTTTTCATTTCATTTTTAAACACCTGACCCAGACCCCAACCCTCACAGGAGCTGTAAAGATAACAGCATTAACCAGCAATGTAACTCTAATCCTAACCCTTACCCTGATTCTAAAATCGTCCCTAACTCCAAATGCAACAACAAAAATGATGCTAGAAGTCTGTAGCAAAAGGAACCTTAACCCTGATCATAATCCAAAAAAAAAATCATTATGGTAACAATAATCTTTACCTTAAGAGTAATATTAATCAGAGCCCAGATGATGCCTGCATCCAATCAGAAGCATGCTTTGCATTATTTAAGAGTTGTATTTTTTCCAATGAACTCTCTCTATTATCACGTTTATAAAGTAACAGAGTCTGTTCTTTTTCTCCTGACACTGTGCCTTACTCCTGACATCCCCTGGAAATGACCCAGATAGGGCACCATCAAAGTAATGCTAATAGTAATGTCAATCCTAAGGGTATCTCTAGCCTCAGTGTTAATGGGACGCTAACAACAATCCCAACAGCCTTAAACATTCTGGTGGTGTGAAAGAGGTGCTGCCTTGCACATGCTGGGCAGTCCCATTGCCTGTTAAATGCAGGCGGCAGCGTAGAAACATGATGCCCGTGGTCAGAATGCCCTGTGGCAGATCCTGGCACCGGAGAACTGACCGGAGAACCATGAGAGAACTAACAACAAATCACGCGACATCAGAACCGACCCAGTGGTTATTTACAAGCCTTGGGAGACCCAGACAGGATCTCAGAGTGGTGAATGTAGGTACAGAAGTTGTTACTACTCTGTTTTCTTCTAAAAGAAGTGTTTTTTTTTCATCTCAGAAGTTGGGGGGGGGGGGGGGGGGGGGGCGGGAAAGGGATATCAATTTAATTACTCATTAATTTATTGACAGACATTCACGTTTGCTACGTTTGGAGAAGTTTTTATTTGTTTGCTGTGGTTTGATTTTTTTTTTTTCTTTTTTTTTTCCCCCTTCCCTCCTCTTCCATCTTTGTGTTCTTCCCCTATAATCAAAAGAACGGATCCCCAGGGTTTGTCCCGCAGACGTTCTTTCCGTGGTCTCTGCTGCCACCTGCTGGCCAATAAGCGGAACTGCCACTGTTGGGCGTTTGGTGCCGCAGGAAGCACAACGCAGATCTGAGTTCTGACCGGTCTACGCAGCAAATCCGCCAATCTTTATTGCGATAAGCCCTCCAGACAAGAGCATAAAGTCTTTGCCTGAGGGCAGGGTTAGTAGTAATGGATGTCAGTTTTGAAATTTCCAGTCCATTCACCATAGCACTTTCTGCCTCCATGTCCCATAACCAGAGCAGCTATGCTGGCATGCTCTCTTGGTTTCTGTCTAAACCACTGTACTATATCCATCAGTTCAGCTGCTGTATTATGGGCAGCAGGGTTTGGGGGGTGGACACTGGTCAGGGCACTCCCACCAGCCTATCCTGCATTTTTTTTTTTTTTTTTTTTCATTTTTGGGTTACAATCAGTCAGATCTCAAATAGATCTAGTCCAAATGGAACCTCAAAATCTGACCTTTTAGTGCCTTCATTTACAGAGTCCATTTTATACAGATTCCCTTGTACAGGGCCCCCATGGTCCTCCAGACAGTTGTTACTGATCTTCCATAGGAGAATGATTGAATTAGGTTTTTTCCCATCAAAACTGCCACCTGTCTTTCCAATTTATCAACACTATCATTCAATAGCTGATTTGCATCAGCCTGAGCCTCTTCAGTTATGTTCAGACAGTTCAAGGCCATTAAAAGTGGCCATGCCACCATGAACACAGCTAACTGTCATTCTCAAGTTGTAAGTATGTCTTTGCTAAGACCATGGAAATACTCAGTCAGGTGGGCCAGGGACTCATGGACCCTCCCTCCGTCCCACACAGGGCCCCATTTTTCAGTGACAGAAGCAGTGCTGCATTTTGAGGATCCTAGGAATCCCAGGACATGCCCTGACAAAAGGTCATTCAAAGGGGTAGTCTTTCCCCATCCAAACAACTCCATGATATTCACAGAATCACAGAATTGTAGGGGTTGGAAGGGACCTCCAGAGACCACTGAGTCCAGTCCCCCTGCCAAAGCAGGTTCCCTACACCACAAAAGAGGTACGAAGAGGTAGATCTGAGTTGCACATTATATGATTCCCACAAAGATTAAGGAAATCTGAAGCTTTCAATATATTTTTTTAATTCTTTTTTCATTTCATTTTTTAAACACCTGACCCAGACCCCAACCCTCACAGGAGCTGTAAAGATAACAGCATTAACCTGCAATGTAACTCTAATCCTAACCCTTACCCTGATTCTACAGGGGACTGTCTGAAACGGACATCAATTCAATTACTCATTTATTTATTGACAGACATTCAAGTTTGCTACGTTTGGAGAAGTTTTTATTTGTTTGCTGTGGTTTGGTTTTTTCTTTTTTTCTTTTTTTTTTCCCCCTTCCCTCCTCTTCCATCTTTGTGTTCTTCCCCTATAATCAAAAGAGAACGGATCCCCAGGGTCTGTCCCGCAGACGTTCTTTCCGTGGTCTCTGCTGCCACCTGCTGGCCAATACACGGAACTGCCACTGTTGGGCGTTTGGTGCCACAGGAAGCACAACGCAGATCTGAGTTCTGACCGGTCTACGCAGCAAATCCGCCAATCTTTATTGTGATAAGCCCTCCACATGGCATTGCGCATGCACTCAAACACGCAACAGGCATAGATTTCTCTTAACTCCTTGAGGAGCAGGCAAGCAGAACAACTGAGCGCACCACTGCTTGTGATTGGGCCACCCCCATCATAGAGATGTGTGTTAGATCTTTTACCCACCCCTGGACTGGCCTTGTTGTTTAACGATAACCTCTGAAATCTGAGCTACTGGTTCTACCACCTGTAGTGTAGAATAGGTAGCCAATAAATGCTTTTCAACTGTGATGTATCTTTATTCTGCTCCATGCCAAACCTGTGGCCAAAACCTCATAGGGGTTCACAAAGAACTCTGGCTCTGCCAGAGCCCCCATCCAGACCCTTCTTGAGTTACATTCACATCTAGTTTGGCTGAAAAGGTTGGACTATAAATACTCAGTGCTTGGGCCTGTTTAACAGATATTTTTTCCTGATTATGCTGTCCATCGATCTTTTTAAACTGAACTCCTGCTCTAATCTGGTCTTTAAACATTTGTTGTCTCAAGACCCTAATGGGTCCAGACTGGATTACCTTAGGGGCTGGACGCCTAAGTCATGGCAGCAGATGGTTCTCTGCCTTTCTCAGACCTTTCCACCACCATTCAGAGCCTGCATCTGGCCGTAGGCACTCTTGTCTCCCCATCAATTGGGCAGCCTGTTGTATTACAGCACCTGAGGGCCACTGGGGGGTTTAGTATGGATAACATAGACCCATACTGATGTAAAGGTGATGGCTGTAGGATGAGATCCCTCGTTCCTGATGAAAAATTTATTGACTGGGCTCTCAAAATCATCTTCATAGATTGCCTCTTTCATGCCTAATTCTCTAATATAATTTTGTTAGTCCTCCATAGAGGACCACAGGCTGATATTTAATGGTATGTCATTCTTATTTGGCCATGTTATATGACACACAGCCATAAATCATTCACTGATCAAATGGCTATCCTCATTATGTTGGACAGAGCATACAGTCTTTGCCTGAGGGCAGGGTGAGTAGTAATGGATGTCAGTTTTGAAATTTCCAGTCCATTCACCACAGCGCTTTCTGCCTCCATGTCCCATAACCAGAGCAGCTATGCTGGCATGCTCTCTTGGTTTCTGTCTAAACCACTGTACTATATCCATCAGTTCAGCTGCTGTATTATGGGCAGCAGGGTTTGGGGGGTTGGACACTGGTCAGGGCACTCCCACCAGCCTATCCTGCATTTTTTTATTTTTTTTTTTTCATTTTTGGGTTACAATCAGTCAGATCTCAAATAGATCTAGACCAAATGGAACCTCAAAATCTGACCTTTTAGTGCCTTCATTTACAGAGTCCATTTTATACAGATTTCCTTGTACAGGGTCCCCATGGTCTTCCAGAGAGATGTTCCTGATCTTCCATAGGAGAATGATTGAATTAGGTTTTTTCCCCATCAAAACTGCCACCTGTCTTTCCAGTTTTTCAACACTATCATTCAATAGCTGATTTGCATCAGCCTGAGCCTCTTCAGTTATGTTCAGACAGTTCAAGGCCATTAAAAGTGGCCATGCCACCATGAACACAGCTAACTGTCATTCTCAAGTTGTAAGTATGTCTTTGCTAAGACCATGGAAATACTCAGTCAGGTGGGCCAGGGACTCATGGACCCTCCCTCCGTCCCACACACGGCCCCATTTTTCAGTGACAGAAGCAGTGCTGCATTTTGAGGATCCTAGGAATCCCAGGACATGCCCTGACAAAAGGTCATTCAAAGGGGTAGTCTTTCCCCATCCAAACAACTCCATGATATTCACAGAATCACAGAATTGTAGGGGTTGGAAGGGACCTCCAGAGACCACTGAGTCCAGCCCCCTGCCAAAGCAGGTTCCCTACACCACGTTGCACAGCTCAGCATCCAGGCAGGTCTTGAATATCTCCAGAGAAGGAGATTCCACAACCACCCTAGGCAGCCTGTTCCAGTGCTCTGTCACTCTCACCGTAAAGAAGTTATTGCACACATTAGTGCAGAACTTCCTATGGTGCAGTTTCTGTCTGTTTCCCCTTGTCCCGTCTCCACACACTGCTGAAAAGAGTCTGGCCTCAACACTTTGCCCCCCACACCTCAAATATTTATAGAACCTGGATCCTGTCCCCTCTCAGCCTTCTTTTCTCAAGGCTAAACAGACCCAGTTCCCTCAGTCTCTCCTCATTGGGGAGATGCTCCAGGCCCTTCACCATCTTAGTGGCCCTCTGCTGGACTCTTTCTAAGAAATCCCTGTCTTTTTTTTACTGGGGAGCCCAGAACTGGACACAATATTCCAGATGAGGCCTCACCAGGGCAGAGTAGAGGGGGAGGATCACCTCCTTCGACCTGCTGGACACGCTCTTTTTAATGCACCCCAGGATGCCATTGGCTTTTTTGGCTACAAGGGCACACTGCTGGCTCATGGTTAATCTGTCGTCCACCAGGACGCCCAGGTCCCTCTCAGCAGAGCTCCTCCCCAGCAGATCTTCCCCCAGCCTGTACCGGTGCATGCAATTATTTCTCCCTAGGTGCAAGACTCTACACTTGCTTTTGTTAAACCTCATCCGGTTTCTTACTGCCCAGCTCTCCAGCCTGTCCAGGTCTCGCTGAATGGCAGCACAGCCTTCAGGCGTGTCAGCCAATCCTCCCAACTTCGTGTCATCAGCAAACTTGCTGAGGGTGGTCATTGATGAAGATGTTGAACAAGACCGGACTGAGCACAGACCCCTGGGGGATGCCGCTCGTTACAGGCCCTCAGCCAGACACTGCACCGCCAACGACAATACTCTGCACTCTGCCAGTCAGCCAATTCTCGACCCACTTCACTGTCCAATCACCTATCCCATACTTCCTCAGCTTTGTTATAAGGATGTCATGGGAGACTGTATCAGTTATAGAGGTTATAGAGTTCAATTCCTGTAGTCAATTTGGCGGCCCAGGTGGGACCAGCTCTGTTCGCTGCAGGACCAGCTGAGAGGGAGACACTTTTGGCGCACCCTGAGATTTCTCTGAAGGACTCCCTTCCTCACCTGATCACTGCAGGGACAGACAAGGACCACCCATAGGTGGACCAGGTATGTGTATGGTAAGTGGAGCCCATATGTCTTGAGGAGACATCCTACACAGTTTACAGCCATACGTGCTGCTCCCAGGGAGGTGAGCTCATGGCTTTGGTTGCCAGCTGGGGTAGGAAGACTCCTTGGGTGAGTTCCTATGAAAGGGAACTGTATGTCATATGAATGGAAACAAGAACAAGTACTCTCTCCCAGGTGGGTGACAATAGGAGGGACCTAGGTTGGTCTCTCCTACGGGTATGGGATATAGTGGATAGCCTGTCAAATGGTAGCCTGGGTTCTCCAAGTTGTAATCACGGGGGTTATAGGTTGTATGTTCAATATTATCATCTGCTTTAAGTGTTTGGTACCGTGTGTCAAGCCGACTCTGGGAAAAACATTAACGTTTGCAACTGGTCGACCAGAGTATGAGTGTTATTAAGATTCCAGCTAGAAAACGTTGTCAGCATTGTGTAGTATGAATAAACCATGGTTTTTGATCTAAATGTCAGAGTGAGTGTGGTGTGAGTGAGACACAGAACAGCTGCAGGGTGAGTGCCGAGTCCCGATCCATGTTTCCTTCCTCCTGTGAGGGAAATGGCCAGACACGGACAAAGTGAAAGACTGTGTTGTCTGTCCACTCATATGTACTTTCTGCTTGTATGTAAGAAGACGGGAGTTTGTACTCTGTAGATTAGTAAGATTGTCCTGAGGAGAGGTGTACATTCCACCCGACCAATGAGTGTCAACCCATTTATGTAATACTATGTACTGCTTGCGAGGAAGTGTGTGAGGGAGGTGGTTCAATCAGTGCTGGTTCTGTGGCACAGTGTTTATAACTGAAGAATACAGACTGTATTAAGGGAGTTTATGTGAACTGAAGAACTGTACGTTTTGACAAACTGTTTTGATGGTATAAGAAAGTGTAATTGTTAATGATATATGAAAGTGTAGTTGAGGGAATGTGGAAGTGTATCTGAGCATAGAAATAGAGGAAGCATTTACAGAGGAAAAAGGATTAAAGTGAGTTTACCTGCATTGACATGAGAGCAACACCCTGCCAGACCGCTGCCCTGTGAGCTGAGCAGAGCAGAGCAGAGACACAGTCCCCATGTATCAGGTAGTGTTATTCTGCTTACCAAAAGAATGAGTTCACTACAGAAGAGGCAAATCTTCCCCTCTGCTCCATTTGTGGCATACTCTGGAGTTCAAGACATTGCAAAGCTATGGCACATCTACTTTCTTTCAATGATGACGCCTTAGTATGCTCTGGGCTGTCATTTCAATTGCATCTAAAGAAGTCTAGGGTCATGCCAGCTGACAGGAAGCTGGCAAATGTTGTCTCATTGTAAGGAAGAGCAAGAAAGATGACATGGGCAATTATGGACCTGTCAGTCCGGAGCCTGGTAAAATTATGGAGAAAATGATGGTGGGAGTTATGGAAAAACAGCTGAAGGACAATTCTGTCATTGGTTGCAGCCAACACAAGTTTGTGAGGCGAAGGTCCTGTTTAATTTAAGCTCATTCTGTGACACAGTTATCCGTTTAGTTGACCAAGGGAAGCCAGTTGATGTAATCCTTGAGGATTTCAGTGGAGATTTTGATACTGTTTCTCACAACAACCTTCTGGACAGAATGTTCTGCATATGGCTAGACAGAAACACAATGTGGTGGGTGAGCAGTTGGCCAGTAGGTCAGTCCCAAAGGATTATAGTCAGTTTTTTCCATCAGGCTGGTAGATGGTCACTGTCGGGGTCCCCAGGGTTCCATTTTGGGGCCACTTTCCTTTCATGTTTATGCAGATGACTTGCATGCAGGACTAGAAGACGTTCTGAGCAAGTTTGCTGATGAGACCAGATGAGGAGGTGCTGTTGCCTCCACTGAGGGTGGAGAGGACTTGCAGAGAGATGTGGACAAGTCAGAGAAGTGGGTACCAGTTGGTACTAAGCACCAAGTGCATAACGTATAACAAGAACAAGTGCCTGATTGTGCACCTGGGTAGGGGCAATGCTGGACATACACACTGACTGGATATGGGACACTGGAGAGGATTCTGACTGGAAAGGGTTGGGGTGCTGGTCAGCATCACACTGAATGTGAGTCAGCAGTGTGCCAAGGCAGCCAGGAAAGACAACAATCCCCTGGAGTGCATGAAGCAACTTATTGCCAGCTGGGTGAGGGAAAGGGTTGTCCCTCTGCTCTGCATTGCTACTGCCTCACTATGTTCTGGGCACCACAGAACATAAAGGACTTCAAACTCTGGGAGAATGTGCAAAGGAGGGCACTGAAACCGAGAGATCTGAAGTTCAGAGTTTCACAAGGATTGGCTGCTTGTTCAGACTGGGCCCTTCTCACATCCCTGCTCACATCCTGCAATGAAACATAGGTCTCATATGGGACATGAACCTCACAGCGTCCTTGCACCACATGTAGAGCCTGGGATCTTCTGTCCCCATGTCTTTCATTTAACATCATACAAAATTCCAACACATTGCCCCAGGAAATGCCAGGAGCCAACATGAGAGACAGGATCTCTCTACCACTGGTCTTGCAATCAGGGCTTGACCTGTCTGCTTTGTAAGGCAAAGGAGAGGTTTCTTAGCATGCCAGTGCCTTTGCCTGCCTGTAGTCATGGCTTCCAGTTATCTTCTCTAACAAGTCCCTTGGGAAGCTTACTTGGTAATGGCCCTCAGTGGGCCCATTAATACTCCAAGAAACTTCACTGTTACTTCTGACTTTGTCTTGTTGAGCACTTTGTGCAAACTTCTCTCTGCACTAGAGGCTGATGAACTCAGCATCAAATGCACCCTGGGACCATTATAACCTAAAGAATCTCCTGTGCCTTATGCCATCTTGTTATCTTCTTCAGGTTATCAGAACTTGTTCAGCAAAAAGGAGGGATATCTGGAGAGAGCTTAAAGAATCCAGTATAAATTTATTGTCTATTTATTTATAGTTGGGTTTAAAGAAGACATTAAAGCAGCACTGTGCAACTGATACCAATCCAGGATGTCCCAATGAGTTCTGTACTGTTACTGTGTTGACAAAGGTCCTTCTCAACCTCCCCACCCAATTTCTGCTCACAATGGACCTATGGGACTTGCATCACTTTTCTTCACATCACTCTTCGCCTCTGCATTCATCCGCTCAGTGTTAAAACTGCTTTGCACCAAATCCCACTGGCTTTCCTCAGAGAACCAGCTACACATGGAAAAGGAAAGATTTCTCTTTTTTATCTGGCCAGCAAATGGAAAGAAAGGTGATGCAATTGAATGAACAGTAAAACACAGTGATCAACTGCATGCCATGTTCAAGCTGCATCTATTGAAGTTTGTCTTTCATATGGAATACTTTTAAAAGAAATGATTTATTCTGAGGTAGGATAGGATAGATTGAATCACAGTGAAGTAGTTGACAACAGAGGCCATCAGACTCTGGTAGATAGAGCAAATTCCAGTAATCTCCCTGGGATAGATCAGCCAGGTAGTTGAGAGGTATCAACTTAAAATTGATCAGGACTTGTGAGTATTTCACACATTGAGACGGGTTAACACATTCTCACTGATTCTCAGACTTTGGGGAGATGGAACAAATTCCAGTAATCCCCCTGAAAGTCAGAAATCAGACAGATAATTGGGAGGTATCTGACTGAACAAAGAGCAAGGGATGGAGAAATCTGGAGGGCAGTGGGAGTAGTTTGTGCCCAAATGGCCTGCTGAAAACATGCCCTTAACCATGGCCATTTCTTTAGGAGAGCTGAAAAAACTTGGAGGATGAGACACATCAAATAGGCAGCAGGGAAGAGTAGTGCTGGGCACCGGGCTATAGTCACAGGGCATTGGCACTGGCACCACTGTCTGTGTCTCTGAATCTGAAGACATTTGTGTCCAGCGAACACAGTTCTGGAAAACATTGTAGTTTCAGTAAAAGAAAAAAAAAGACATCAAATCACCTCAAAGATTCATATTTACAACTTAAAATGGAACAAGACTCATGAGAATTTTTCATGTTGAGAAGGGTTAACACAATTTCAATGATTTCCATCTTTGTCTTCAATTATTTGTTTCAGTTTTATTGACATTTATGATCAACTATTAAGCTTACAGCCTCAAAATAAATAAAAAGAGATACATTTGCATCTTGCACGTGGCCTGATGCCCCTTTCACCTTCGCAGTTCCCACAAGTCCTTCCATGCCGGAGAGTATGAGATCCAGCAGAGCACCTCTCCTCTTTGGTTCCTCCACTGCTTGGTCAAGAAGCTGCCATCTGTGCTCTCCAGGGATCTGCTGGATGCCACATGCCCTGCTGTGCTGTCCCTGCCGCAGATAATGGAGTGACAAAGGCCACCAAATGGGACAAGGGACAGACAACATCAGATTCCCATCTGTCTGCAGAGGGCACCTTCCATTTACTCTCCCTGATCAGGAAGACAGGAAAAGACACTGATGGTCTCCTCTGTTTGCCATTTCCATTAGCTCTGACCTGTCTGCTCTTCCATCCCCAGGCAG
Organism: Coturnix japonica; assembly: GCF_054131305.1. Lineage (NCBI taxonomy): Eukaryota > Metazoa > Chordata > Aves > Galliformes > Phasianidae > Coturnix > Coturnix japonica. The sequence goes on along the minus strand of NC_140687.1, from coordinate 4,478,305 downwards.
AGCTCAGTGCACTCTCACAGAGGGCATTCACCCTTCTTTATCTCCTTGCCCATCCATCCTAAAGACTCAGTATCCCCCTTGTGCTACAGTGCAGTTGTGGAAGCCATTAAACTGTGTCCCCATGGTCCAAACAGGAGCTCAGGCCTGCAGCTCTATCAAGATTTCTAGCTTCTTGTGTGTTGGTGTTTGCATTAGTGCAAAACCACAGAAGTAAACATCCTAATTGGAAAGCATCACTGGACATAGCCTGACTGGATAGCTAATCTATGGTATCAGTGTGCAGAAGGTGGCACACAAACATTAGACTGATCGTGGGCCTTGGAGTTGACACAGCAACATGGTCACACCATGGGCATGGCTTTCCTGAAGGCCCTGTGCTGCTCTTGCAGCTGTGAGTGAATTCACCAGACAGCCAGTGCTATCCACTCTCTGGCTCTCGGCTGATGCCCAGGAAGGAGCTGTCTATCTCAGGGATTTCCCACATGGTTTACAAGCACTGGCACACATCAGGAGCAGCCCAGGCACCTTGGGCATCACCCAGTGTCTGTGTGTAAGAAGCTGCCTCCCAGCTGAAGGTCCGAGGACTCAGAGCAGGAGCTCACATGCAGGCAACTCCTTGTGCTCTTCTGAACTGAACCAGAGGAATCCCAGCTCCTGTGGGTGTGTAGGGAGCTGAATCCCATTTCAGCTCCAGGATTTCTGTCAAGGGATGAGACTCCTGCACTGCCTCAGCTGGATCACTGCCCTGCACAGGGAAAGTCCAAACCTTGCCTTCCTTGTCTGGTTGCCCTTATTGTTTCATCAAACGATCTCTGGGAGCACTCCCCATATGTCTCCAATCAGTCACTGACCACTGGACATGTGGTGGTTAATTGAGCGAATTTCAAAGCACAGTCATGATGCTGTTGTCTTTCAGGAGCTGTTGGCCATGAGGACCCAGGGACATGTCAGGGGAGACAAGTCGGAAAGATAAAAATGACATAATCTGCTGCTTGCCTGTCCAGGCTCCTGGGACACAGGGAGCTCATAAAAGTGTGCAGGGCTGCAGAGAGACAGCTGTGCCCAGGAGCAGCTCTTGTGCACAGCACAGCCTGCAGGTGACAGAAGGAGAGGAGAGAAACTGAAGAGAGCTTGCAGGAAGTGTGTGGTGTGAGCGGGCTGTGAGCTCACTGCAGGAGCATTGCTCACAGACCATGACAGGGTAAGTCTCACTGCAGACCATGAGCTGCTTTTCATAGAGGGTCAACTTAATTTGGGACATCCCATAGGAGATCTGGATGCAGGCACTGCATGTTTCTTTACTGTGGAAAAAGCCTTCTGCTCCAGCTGAGGGCTTCCATACTGCAGTATGAAATCACAGCCCTGAGGGCTGCATGTCCCAGCACGGCTGCAGGCTGTGCAGCTGGGGCTGCAGGCGGGTGCCCAGGGCTGTCCTGCAGAGCAGGGTCCCTGCTGTGCCCCAGGGGCTGTGTGCCGGGTATGGGACTCTGCCACCTGCCAGGCTCAGCACTCAGCCTGCCCGGGGAGCTGCCCAGGGTGCTGCAGGGAGACGGGTGGGGGGAAGGAGCCCCCCGGCAGGGCTTGTGCTGCCACAGCTGCTGCCTGGGGCAGGGGATCACAACTCCACTGCACAACGGAATGTTTCTGAGGGCACTTTGCAAGAGGAGAGCCAAGGCAGGGGGTTTCCATTTCCTGTTCTGAGGCAAAGAGGTTTGGAGTCAGAAATCTAAAAGGGGCAATAAGAGTTCTGAGAATTTTTCATCAATCAATTGCTTGTTTTGTGAACACTCACACATGATGTGCTTTCAGTCTCCCCTTTCTCGAAGGATGGAATTATCATCATTTTCTGTAGGCATGAATAATTCACTTATCCTACAAACAGGCAGCATTTTCTAACTGAAACTGAATGCCACAGAAGCTCAGGTAGGGGGCTCTAAGAGCACTTGGGGTAAAGATATGAGACATGAAACAGATGAAAATATCCAGGGAGAAGGCATAAGAAAATAAAAGGAAGGTTAGAGCTCCATATGCTGCTTCTGCTTAAGGAATGCTGAAATACATGAAATTAAATGCAAGTAATGGTGCTAAATGTACACTGTTGTAAGAGAATAAAAACATTTCATATTATAGCAGGAGTAGTGCCTCTGAGAATGGTCTGGACTTGTCATTATCTTCTGCACTCTGAGCAGGACTCCAAGCCCAACAACAGCAGATGTCCAACAGCAGCTCCATCAGCGAGTTCCTCCTGCTGCCGTTGGCAGACACGCGGCAGCTGCAGCTCCTGCACTTCTGGCTCTTCCTGGGCATCTACCTGGCTGCCCTCCTGGGCAACGGCCTCATCAGCACAGCCGTAGCCTGCGACCGCCGCCTGCACACCCCCATGTACTTCTTCCTCCTCAACCTGGCCCTCCTCGACCTGGGCTGCATCTCCACCACTCTCCCCAAAGCCATGGCCAACGCCCTCTGGGACACCAGGGCCATCTCCTACACAGGATGTGCTGCACAGCTCTTTTTCTTTTCCTTCTTCCTCTCAGCAGAGTATTCCCTTCTCACCATCATGTCCTATGACCGCTATGTTGCCATCTGCAAGCCCCTGCACTACGGGACCTTGATGGACAGCAGAGCTTGTGCCACCATGGCAGCAGCTGCCTGGGGCACTGGGGTTCTCTATTCCCTGCTGCACACTGCCAGTACGTTTTCACTGCCTCTCTGCCAAGGCAATGTTGTCAACCAGTTTTTCTGTGAAATCCCACAGATCCTCAAGCTCTCCTGCTCTGGCTCCTACCTCGTGGAATTTGTATTTCTCTTTTTTGGTGTCAGTTTAGGCTTTGGTTGCTTTGTTTTCATAGTTGTGTCCTATGTGCACATCTTCATGGCTGTGCTGAGGATGCCCTCTGAGCAGGGACGGCACAAAGCCTTCTCCATGTGCCTCCCTCACCTGGCTGTGGTCTCCCTGTTTCTCAGCACTGGTGCTTTTGCCTACCTGAAGCCCCCGTCCATTTCCTCCCCACTCCTGGATCTGACATTCTGTATGCAGTGGTTCCTCCAACACTAAACCCTATTATCTACAGCATGAGGAACAGGGAGATCAAGCACGCTTTCAGGAAGGTGTTGCAATAAGCACTATTCCAGCTACAATAAAATGCACAACTTCCTCAATAGGATTCCCAGTGGTGGTTCTTTATGTTTTATGCATCTTTGTCTGTTTGATTATGTGAGATATAGGAATGTGCAAAAAAAAAAAATGTTATTGAACTTATAAATAAAAATGTATTTAAATTCTTTCCTACCTAATTTCCATTTTCTCACTCCAAGAACTCATGTAAACATGGAACCAGATTCCCTGAATATGTTATAAGATACCTAAAAAGCTTTCAAAATAGACTTACTTAGATTTTCTTTCTTCCTACTTTGCCTGGATTTGGGGAGGTACAGCCACAGACAGCAGCTCAACGTGCTCTTTTCATTCATGTGCTCTTACCAGTGCTGCAGTGCTCTTGAGTCCTCTCATTTGTGCAGTCCTGAAGGTCTTGTGTGTCTCACAACAGTCCTGTTGCCTCTACAGCAGCAATCCAGGGCTGCAGTCAGTAGCCGGCAATATGAACAGGTCTGTCAGAGCTGGTCTCCTTGCTGGCACTGCCATAACAAGAGGGCCCCTTTAGAGCAGGACCAGAGAACTGGAGGGAGGCCTCTTCCAAAGCTGGTGTAAGGAATATACCTCAGGAGCTGCTCCCTGAGAAAACCTTGAGATCTTCAGGTGCTCTTCACTGTGTGACCAGATCAGATTGAATAGTCCCAAGGAGATCCGTAAGCATCTCAAGGCAGTGCTGTGGTTTAAGGTTTATGGGTTGAGACAAAGAGAAAAAGAAAAGGATAATAATTATGACAAATGTATTTATACATATATAATATATTTAGTGTATTTTCACACATATACAACATATGCAGTTGCAAACATATATGAACTAATCCCTATGCGCATCTGTCTGCAAGTCCAGGATTAGTTGCAGGGGTTTTAACAGCCACAGGGTTCACTGTAGGAGCTGAAGTGGCTGTTGGGCTGTTGCAGGAGTTGAAGTGACCTCAGAGTTCATTGCCAGAGCTGGAACCACCACAGGACCTGTGACTATGTTGGAGCAGCCACTGGGCTCATTGGAGGGGTTGGAGCCACCGCAGGGCTGTACTTCCTCCCTTGGGAGGAATTTGTACCATTTTCTTATTACCATACTTGGAACAGCTACAGGACCCGTAGCAGGAGTAACTGCAGAGCTCATTATGAGGGGTGGAGTGACAGAGGGATCTGCCCAGAGCTTGGAGCAACTGCAGGACGTGTAGCAAAACCTTGGAGCTGCTGCATGGTCTGTGCCAGGAGTTGCAGAGGCTGCAGCACTGTCAGCAGATCCAGCTCTCTGGATCTGGCACACTGCAGTCATTTGTGCCTCTTGGGGGTTACCAGTGCCACAGCAGACCTGCCCCCAATATTCTACCAGTCTATCAGGATCCTGCAGTTGCTCGGAGATGAAGTTCCAAAGCCCTGGGGGTGCCCACCACTCCAGGCAGCTGCCCAGACCGTCCCACACCCTCTGCCATGCAGAGCCTTCTCACCTTGGGGCAGATCTCTCACTGATATTCCTGAATAATTGTTTAACCTCAATCATAGATTCATAGAATCACCAAGGTTGGAAAAGGCCTAAAAGATCATCCAGTCCAACCGTTCACCTATTACCTATAGCTCCCACTAAACCATGTCCCTCAACACAATATCCAGTACACCCCCGGACTCACAGAGGCGACAATGTAAATTGTGTAATTCCTAATCATATGGACAATATTACTTCCAAAACCCAAAGATGACCGCAGAGCTGAATGTGCACAAAACTTCACTTTGTCAGCTGCCAATTTTATCGTGGTACAAACTGAGGTCAAACAGCATAGCAAAATAAATACCCTAATGCAGCATCCAAGCACCAAGTAAGGAGCTGTGCAGTGAAGCTCCATGAGAAGACTCAACAAGCTCCACACATAGGGAGCACATCCACACATATCAGCACCATGGCCTGCACTTCTCCAGCTCCCACAAAGCCCTGTCCGCACTGGACAGATGTGCTGCTATCTCAACCCTTGGAGCCTCACATCAGGCACCAAAATGACAGTGGTTGTTGAACCCAACATGTGGCTCAGCAGCACACAGTGCTTTGTGCACTGCCCAATTCCCAGTGGGATGGGGATGAGAACTGGGAAAAAGAGTACAACTTCTGGGATGTAACAAAGCAGTTTACTAAGAGAGATAAAAGAAGTGGAGTAATAGTTATCACTATATATCCGTTGATATGGAATTGTATGTAACAACTGATGCACAAGCACTTGCTCAGCACCACCAGACTGATGCTCAGCTGGACCCTGGGCAGTGAAGAGACTGAGATGAACTCCCACCCCTTTCAATACAATTTCTGCTTGCTGTCAGCTGATAGAGAACGTCCCTTTGGCCACTATCAGTCAGCTGTCCTCACTCTGTTCCCTCCCAGCTCCATGTGCCCTCCACTGACCATGGCCTTGGCTCTGTACAACACTGCTTAGCAGCAGCTGTAAACATCAGAGTGTTATCAATGGTTTTCTCCTAGAACCAAAACACTGCACCACAGCAGACAGTCTGAAGAAAACAATTCCATCCCAGCTGTAACTCAGATTCCTGCCTGTCCCCTCTTCTTGTTCTTCCTGATCAGGAAGCAAGGAACAGAATCTGCCGCTCTCCTCTCTGAGCCCTTTCCATCAGTTCTCAGCTGGCTCCTCTGCCATCCCCAGGCAGAGCTCAGTGCCCTCTCATGGATGCCAGCAGCCTTTTCTCTTCTTCCTTGCCCATCCGTCATGCAGAATCTGTACCCCATTTGCTACAGTACAGAGCTGAGAATCAACCCACCATGTCTCTGTGAACCAAACAAGACCCTAGGCCTGCAAAGGCACAGAGATTTGGAGTTCGCTGAGTGAATGTTTGTGGTCCTCTCATTAGTGTAACGACTCTTCAGAAAGGATCCCCTTCCAGAAGCATGTTTTGATTTTGCCTGGCTGGGCCTTGCATCTACACCGTGCTACTGGTGTTCAGAAAATGGCACACAGGTACGAGACCCATTGTGGGGCTCACAGTTGTCCAGTGAACATTGTCACTACCCAGGGCATGTCTTTCCTAAAGGTCCTCAGTGGCATTTGCCAGCTGGCTGGGGGTGTGCTGGAGACCCCAGGGAACTGCCATTCTGTTGTAATACAAGAAGAATTTTACAGAGCAGCAGCCATGGATCAAGATAAGCACTTTACAGAGCAGCAGCTGCAGAGCAGGATAAACAGCATGAGAACCAAGGACACCTCTAGCAAAAGAGTGAAAGGCTCGTGGCTTTGAAGCGGGGTTTTAGGGTTCTTATTGCAGAAGCTTTCTTCCAATTAGTACGTGTGATTTTTGAACACCCTTGTTTGTTTGCTATAAAAGTACGGCTCTTCAGGCAATAGATGGACACAGCTATATTTAACTATATTGGTGTGTGGTTGTTTGTCCTAGAACGCTGACTTTTGCCTTCAGGTTCGCCAACACATGGGGGCCCGCAATGTCATGGGATTTAACTCTTGAACACCTGTGGGATCCCGAGAAACTAAGCCAGTATTTGAGTCAGGGATGGCGCAGCCTAGATAGATCTAAGGGGGTATGACTTATTTGGGGCTTGGCTTGTGCTTACCGTGCTCTATATAACACTGTTCCGAAAAGAGAGAATTTCCGAGCTGAGGTTCTAGCCAAAAAGGGAAATCCCCAAGTCAATTTTGATCAGTCACAGGAGGCACCAGTAACAATATCAGTTGCCCTTGTGGAAGGCAAGAAATGGAAATGGGTGTCCTCACGTCTAGAACGGAAAAAAGAAGTGGAGGAGGAGGCAACAGAAGATCCAGGTGACAGGTCTGGATAAGTACCGAGAAAGGAAAAAGGAAAAGTGTCATGAAGAAGAGAGTGATGAGGAGGAAATCTCTGTTACTGTTTGTCGATCCCTGAAGATGACTGAAATCGAAGGCGTAAGAAAGGAGTTCACACGGCACCAGAATGAATCTCTTGTTACCTGGTTGCTTCGCTGTTGGGACAGCTGGGACGGTAGCTTGTTGTGATGTGACAGGCCCTTCCCCATATTCTGGAAGAATCTTAGTGTAATACAGTGGGTGTAGACAAAAAGGCGTAGGTTATATAAGGATGTGTCTGTTTCAATAAATCACCATTTTGCCACTTCATCTCCTTGGTGTCACTTGGTAATTGGCCTAGCTGCTGCTTCAGTTGAAGGCGAGAGATCGTAAAGAAATTAACGACCATAAAGCCTTCATGTGTATCATTAAAATTCTCAGCTATTAGACACAAGCGCTTTCCAGATTGAGCAAGGAACAACAGTAAATTGCACTGTGTGTTTCCTTGTGGTGTTACCTACGTGACCACAGAGAAGACACGAGGAAGTGGCATGACCAGCCTACTCCTGTACTATGAGCACGGGTGAGGGAACTACAAAACAGTCCAACCACCAGTACGGCTGCTCCAGTTATCACAGGTAACCAATAGAGGGGCCCTGCCCTCATTCAAGGGAGTGGAAGGGATAATAGAGTTTATTGGACTGTGTGGATTTGATGGCCTAGCACATCAGAACCACAGAAATATAAGGCACTGGTGGATACTGGTGCACAGTGCACCCTAATGCCCTCCAGTCATGAAGGGACAGAATCAATCCATATTTCTGGATATCTCTCAAGAATTGACTGTGTTGGAGGCTGAAATAAGCCTCACTGGTAAAGACTGGAAAAAACATCCTATGTGAGTGGTCCAGGGTTTCCGTTCATACTTGGTATTGAGGATACCTCAGAAGAGGGCATTTCAAGGATACTAAGGGGTATCACTGGGCCTTTGGAATCGCTGCTGTAGATATGGACAACATTAAGCAGCTGTCTGTTTTGCCTGGCCTGTCAGAGGACCCGTCTGTTGTGAGGCTGCTACGAGTAAAAATAAAAGAGCAGCAGGTACCGATTGCTACAAAGACAGTGCACAGACGGCAGTATCGCACCAACAGGGATTCCTTGCTCCCCATTCATGATTTGATTCGCCAGTTGGAGAATCATGGAGTGATCAGTAAAACTCACTCACCTTTTAACAGCTCCATATGGCCAGTGCGTAAAGCCAGTGGAGAATGGAGGCTGACAGTAGACTACCGTGGCCTGAATGAGGTCACACCCCCACTGAGTGCTGCTGTGCTGGAGAGCAAATAATTCAAATTCTTCTATGAGCCAGTTTTGCTATTAAGTGAAGCAAAGTAAAAGGGCCTGCCCAGGAAATTCAGTTCTTAGGTATAAAGTGGCAGGATGGATGTCATCACATCCCAACAGTGATTGACAAAATCACTGCCATGTCTCCACCAACTAGCAAGAAAGAGACACAATCTTTCCTGGGTGCAGTGGGCTTTTGGAGGATGCACATTCCAAACTACAGCCTCATTGTAAGCCCCCTTTATCAGGTGATGCAGAAGAAGAATGATTTTGCATAGGGCCCAGAGCAGCAGCAGGCTTTTGAACAGATTAAACAGGAGATAGCCTGTGCCATGGACCTGGGGCCAGTACGGACTGGACAGGATGTAAAGAACATCCTCTATACTGCTGCTGGAGAGAAAGGTCCCACTTGGAGTTTGTGGCAAAGAGCCTCAGGAGGGACCCAAGGCCGACCCCTGGGATTCTGGAGCTGAGCGTACAAGGGGTCTGAAGAGTGCTACACTCCAACTGAGAAGGAGATCTTAGCCGCGTATGAGGGGGCTTGGGCTGCTTCCGAAGTAGCTGGTACTGAAATGCAGCTCTTTGTGGCACCTCGACTGTCAATGATGAACCGGATGTTGAAAGGGGAGGTTCTCTCCACCCATCATGCTACCGATGCCACCTGGAGCAAGTGGATTGCACTGATTAGACAACAAGCGCGGATGGGGAACCTCAATCGTCCAGGAATTTTAGAAGTGATCATGAACTGGACTGAAGATAAAAAGTTTGGAACATCACCAGGAGAAGAGGTGTCATGTGCTAAAGCGGCCCCACCATACATCGAACTACCAGAAAATGAAAAGAAATATGCTCTTTTCACTGATGGATCATTTCATATTGTAGGGAAGCATCGGAGATGGAAAGCTGCTGTTTGGAGCCCCACACGACAGGTCGCAGAGGCCACTGAAGGTAAAGGAGAATCAAGTCAGTTTGCAGAGGTAAAAGCTGTCCAGCTGACCTTAGATGTGGCTGAACGGGAGAGGTGGCCAATGCTTTATCTTTATACTGACTCATGGATGGTGGCAAATGCCTTATGGGGGTTGTTACAGCAGTGGGAACAAAATAACTGGCAACGGAGGTGTAAACCTATTTGGGCTGCTGAACTGTAGAAAAACATAACTGCTCAAAAAAAAGATATGATTGTAAAGGTGTGTCACGTGGATGCACACTTGCCCAAGAGTCGGGCTATTGCAGAACAACAAAACAACCATCAGGTAGGTCGAGCTGCCAGAATTGAGGTGGCTCAAATAGACTTGGACTGGCAGAACAAGAGTGAATTATTTCAAGCTTGATGGTTCCATGAGACCTCAGGCCATCAAGGAATGGACATAACATATAATTGGGCTAGAGACTGAGGGGTGGACTTAACTATGGATGCTATTGCACTGGTTATTCATGACTGTGAATCATGTGCCATAATTAAACAAGCCAAGAATATGAAGCCTCTCTGGGGGGAAGGCCAAGGCAAAAGTATAAATATGGGGAGGAGTGACAGGTGAATGATGTCACCTTGCCAGGATCTCATAATGATAAGCGTTTTGTGCTTACCATGGTGGAAGCAACCACTGGGTGGCTTGAAACATACGCAGTACCCCATGCTACTGCCAGAAACACAATATTGGGTTGTTAGAAACAAGTCCTATAGAGACATGACACCTCAGAAAGAACTGAGTCTCATAATGGGACACATTTCAAAAATTCCCTTAATAAATACTTGGGCCAAAGTTCATGGCATTGAGTGGATTTATCATATCCCCTACCATGCACCAGCTTCTGGTAAAATTAAAAGATACAATGGGGTGTTGAAAACTATGTTGAAAGCAATGGGTGGTGGAACACTGAAGCACTGGGAAAAGCATTTGCATGTGGTGCAAGGATGCTGTTAAAGTTCATATCCCACATGTGCCCTGTGTCTCATCACAGGATGTGGGGTGTGAGAAGGGCCCAGTCTGAACAAGCAGTCAATCCCACTGAAACTCTGAACTTCAGATCTCTCAGTTCCAGTGCCCTCCTGTGCACACTCTCCCATAGTTTGATGTTCTTTATGTTCTGCATTGCCCAGAAGTGCACCCAGTGCTCCAGGTGAGGCAGTAGCAATGCAGAGCAAAGAGGGACAAACCTTTCTCCCACCCAGCTGGCAATAAATTGCTTGATGCACTTTAGGGGACTGTTGGCCTTCTTGGCTGGCTGGGCACACTGCTGACTCACTTAAAATTTTATGTTGAGCAGGACCCCCAATCCTTTTCAGTCAGACGTCTCTCATGTGTCCAATATACAGACAGTGTTTATGTCCAGGGTTGCCCATACCCAGGTGCACAATCAGGCACTTGTTCTTGTTATACTTTATGCACTTGGTGCTTAGTACCAACTGGTACCCACTTCTCTGACTTGTCCACATCTCTCTGCAAGTCCTCTCCACCCTCAGTGGAGGCAACAACACCTCCTCATCTGGTCTCATCAGCAAACTTGCTCAGAACATCTTCTAGTCCTGCATGCAAGTCATCTGCATAAACATGAAAGGAAAGTGGCCCTAAAATGGAACCCTGGGGAGCTCTGACAGTGACCATCTACCAGCCCAATGGAACCCACGGACTATAATCCTTTGGGACAGAACTACTGGCCAACTGCTCACCCACCACTGCTGGTGAACCTGAAAGGCAAAATGTCAGCGTGCTGGGTCAAACAGAGAAACACCAATATAGTTACATATAGCTGCATCAATTTATTGCCCGAAAGCCAGACTTTTATAGGAGACAGACAAGGGTGTCCAAAAATCACACACGCTAATTGGAGGAAAGCTACTGCAATAACAACCCTATAACCCCCCTTCAAAGCCACGAGCCATTCATTCTTTTCCTAGAGATGTCCTTTGTTCTCATGCTGTTTATCCTGCTCCGCAGCTGCTGCTCTGTGAACTCCTTATCTCAATCCATGGCTGCTGCTCTGTAAAATTCTTCTTGTATTACAACACACCACGTTCTGTTTCTGTCTAGCTGTATGCAGGAATTTCTGTCCAGAAGGGTGCTGGAGAAATAGTATCAAAAGCTCTACTGAAATCCTCAAGGATTACATCAACTGCCTTCCCTTGTTCAGCTCAATGGATAAAGGTGTCATAAAAAGACCTGAAATTAAATAGGACCTTCCCCTCTGTATCTTGTGTTGTCTGTGACCTGTCCTTCAGTTGTTTTTCCATAACTCCCACCATCATTTTCTCCATAATTTTACCAAGCACTGTAGTGAGACTGACAGGTCCATAGTTGCCCGTGTCATCTTTCTTGCTCTTCCTTACAATGAGACAACATTTGCCAGCTTCCTGTCAACAGGTATGACCCTAGATTTATTAGATGCCATTGAAATGCGAGCCCAGAGCATGCTAAAGTGTCATCAGTGCAAGAACGTAGATGTGCCATAGCTTTGCAATGCCTTGAAATCCAGACTATGCCACAGATGGAGCAGAGAGGAAGATCTGCCTCTTCTGTTCTGAGCTCATCCTTTTGATAAGCTGAATATCACTACATACTCCATGGGGTCAGGTGCAAAAGACACAATGGGTGCCCTAAGCACGTGGCTGAGGTGGTATTTAGGATGGCCAAGAATACCTCCCTTCTGGCCCTCAGCTGATGCTCCAGAAGGAGGTGTCTATCTCATAGATTTTCCGTCACAGTTTACAAGCACTAGCACAAAACTAGGATCACCCAAGGCACCTTGGGCATCACTGAGAGACTGTGTATGAGTAGTGCAGTCCCTGTGGAATAAAAACCAAGGATTCAGATGAGGGACTCACACACAGACACCTCACTGTGCACATCTGAACTCAGCTAGGTGAACTTGTAGCTCCTGTGGTTCTTTGAAAAACTGATCCCAATTCAGCCCCAGGGTTTCCATCTGAGGATGAGATGCCTAACGCTAGAATAAGGATGGGATGGTCTGTTGATAACAGGACAAATGGAAACGGATTTAAATTAAAAAGGGGAGACATAGGTTAGATGTGAGGAACCTATATTTTTACACAGCAACACTGGAAAAAGTTGCCCTCAGAGGCTGTGCATGCCCAATGGATGGGATCCTGGGTTTACTCTGGGTTTACCCTCACGTCAGTCCATGTTTCTACTCATACTTTTGTCTAGGTGAACTCTCACTTTACTCAAGGTTTTACTCACAGTTTACCATCAGGGAGTGTGATCGGGAGATGGGCTGGTGGAGTGACTTGCTGGCATCCCCGAGGGAAGGCTGCCAGGCAGATACCCCCAGAAAAGTGGTTGACTCCCTGCCCTGTCACAGTCAGACAGACCTGACTGATGAGAAGGGTTGGAAGAGAGTCCCAACTCAACATCACAGGAGCTCCCCCATGCCTGCCTAGCCCTCGACCCCTGATCCATCTAAGCAACAGGTTTGACACTCTGAAATCTGAAGGAGATAAGAATGGGGAGGCAATGGAGGATCTGCCTAGGAGGAAACCTAATGCAAGGCAGTCACTACCAAGGCTTGTGACTTCCTCTGCCATGAAAGAAAGAAGGGTGGCCGTGGTGGGTGACTCCCTTCTCAGAGGAATAGAGGGCCCCATTTGCAGACTGGACCCCAGTTGTCAGTAAGTCTGCTGCCTTCTTGGTTTCAGGTCAGGGACATAATGAGGAAACTCCCAATGCTGGTTAGGTCCACTGATTATTTTCCACTACTCATAGTTTAGGTGGGCAGTGATGAAATTTCTTAGATAAGACTACAAACTATAAAAAGAGATTTCAGGAATTTAGGCCATTTAGTTCACAAAGTGGGAGATCAAGTGATTTTTTGTTCTATACCTTCAGTGGCAGTGAGGGACACAGAGCAGGCTTGGAAAGCAAAGCAATGAACAATTGTCTCAGAGGTTGGTACTGAGCCAGAAACTTTGAGTTCTTTGATCACAGGACAGTTTACTTGGCCCATGGTCTGTTATCCATGAATGGAACCCAACTGTCTCAAAGGGGGAAGTGAATCCTAGCATAGACGGTAGCGGGGCTTATCGAAAGAGCTTTAAACTAGCTACGATGGGGGAGTGGACAAAACAGGGCTTACCAGAGATAAGCCTAGGGAAATGCTGTTTGAGCTGGGAGAGAGGCAGATGCCTCAGCTGAAGTGCGTCTACACCAACGCACGCAGCTTGGTCAACAAGCAAGAGGAGCTGGAAGCAACTGTGCATCTGACAAACCATGACCTAGTTGCTATTACCGACCCATGGTGGGACCACTGCCATGACTGGAGTGCTGTGATGGATGGTTACAAGCTCTTCAGAAGGGATAGAGGAGGAAGGAAGGGTGGTGGTGTGGCCCTTTATATTAAAGAGAGTTTTGATGTTGAAGAGCTTGGGCTTCAGAATGAAGTGCATGTTTGTAAGGATCGGGGGAAAGGCCTGTAAGTGTGACATCTTGCTAAAGGTTTCTTATAGACCGCCTAATTGATGGGTGAGGCATTCTATGAGCAGCTTACTGAAGTCGCAAGATTGCCAGCACTCATTTTCTTGGGAGACTACAACTTCTCTGATATATGCTGGGAATATAATAAATAGCAGAGGAATCAGTCCAAGAGGTTTATAGATTGCATGCAAGACAGCTTCCTTACACAGCTGGTATGAAGTCCTACCAGGGGTGGTTCCTTGCTAGACCTGCTCTTCACTAACAGTGAAGGACTGGTAGGAGTTGAGAAGGTTGGGGACTGTCTTGGGCAGAGTGGCCATGAAATGGTAGAATTCTCTATTCTTGGAGATGTCAGAAGGGTGACTAGCAAAACTACTATCCTGAACTTCTAGAGGGCGGACTTTGACCTGTTCAGGACACTTGTAGCACAGGTCCCTTGGGAGTCGCTCCTTATGGGTAAAGGGGTCCAGGAAGCCTGGACACTCCTCAAGATGGAAATCTTAAAGGCACGAGATCAGGCTGTCCCTGAATGCCATAAGGTGAGCCATAGGGGAAGAAGACCAGTGCAGATGAACTGGGAAAAACTATTGAGACTCAGGAAGAAAAAGAGAATCTCCGTCCTCTGGAAGAAGGGGCTGGGTACTTGGGGAGATTACAAGGAAGTTGCTAAGGCATGCAGGGAGGAAGTTAGGAAGGCACATTAATTCCCTGTCCCTTAATCCATGCCCAGAGCTTCTCAGCCATGTCACTGCCAACTGTAAGCTCCATGCAGAGTTCAAGTGGGACACAGAGGGCACAGCCTTCTGCTGGGTGGATGCAAGTGTTGGTGGAACCAGATGGGACAAAGCCCTCCCACCATGCCCTCCTGGGAAAATGGCCACCCCAAGAATGGCAGTCTGCCTCCTCCATGACCCCATCTGAAATGCTCCTGCACTGATTGATTATAGGGCTTTAAACCAGGTCCAAATGGGGAAGGGTGGGGAATTGGATGTGACAGAGAAGGGCTGAGGGATATTGTTGCTGTTGGAGATTGAATGGAAAGCCTCTGAGTTGTTCTATAGGATTGTGTGAGGATTCCTCAGAGAAAGTCTTGTTGCCAATACCCCGTCCTAAATCTTACTGTGTACCCTCTGGGGGTAACCCCAACCTACTGCTGCCCTAAAGTGCCTGTAGACCAGTGCGGGTAGCATGGGAAATAAACGGGACAAATCAAGAGAAAACCACAGAGCTTTTCCTTTCATGCAGGCTGCTGATTCTGAGCAAGGCCCTGAACATCAGTACCACAGTGTAGATGCAAGACCCAGACAGGCTAAATCAAAGCATGCTTCTGAAAGGGGATGCTTTCTGAAGAATCCTTACACTAATGAGAGGACCACAAACATTCACTCAGCGAACTCCAAATCTCTGTGCCTTTGCAGGCCTAGGGTCTTGTTTGGTTCACAGAGACACGGTGGGTTGATTCTCAGCTCTGTACTGTAGCAAATGGGGTACAGATTCTGCATGACGGATGGGCAAGGAAGAAGAGAAAAGGCTGCTGGCATCCATGAGAGGGCACTGAGCTCTGCCTGGGGATGGCAGAGGAGCCAGCTGAGAACTGATGGAAAGGGCTCAGAGAGGAGAGCGGCAGATTCTGTTCCTTGCTTCCTGATCAGGAAGAACAAGAAGAGGGGACAGGCAGGAATCTGAGTTACAGCTGGGATGGAATTGTTTTCTTCAGACTGTCTGCTGTGGTGCAGTGTTTTGGTTCTAGGAGAAAACCATTGATAACACTCTGATGTTTACAGCTGCTGCTAAGCAGTGTTGTACAGAGCCAAGGCCATGGTCAGTGGAGGGCACATGGAGCTGGGAGGGAACAGAGTGAGGACAGCTGACTGATAGTGGCCAAAGGGACGTTCTCTATCAGCTGACAGCAAGCAGAAATTGTATTGAAAGGGGTGGGAGTTCATCTCAGTCTCTTCACTGCTCAGGGCCCAGCTGAGCATCAGTCTGGTGGTGCTGAGCAAGTGCTTGTGCATCAGTTGTTACATACGATTCTATATCAACAGATATATAGTGATAACTATTACTCCTCTCCTTTTATCTCTCTTAGTAAACTGCTTTGTTACAACCCAGAAGTTGTACTCTTTTTCCCAGTTCTCATCCCCATCCCACTGGGAATGGGGCAGTGCACAAAGCACTGTGAGCTGCTGAGCCACATGTTGGGTTCAACAACCACAGTCATTTTGGTGCCTGATGTGAGGCTCCAAGGGTTGTGGTAACAGCACATCTGTCCAGAGTGGACAGGGCTTTGTGGGAGTTGGAGATGTGCAGGCCATGGTGCTGATAGTTTCCCTGTTTGTGAAGCTTGCTGAGTCTTCTCATGAAGCTGCATTTCACAGCTCCTTGCTTGCTGCTTGTTTTCCCTGCTGCATCATTTGTCAACTCTGGATGCTGGATTAGGGTATTTATTTTGCTATGCTGTTTGACCTTGGTTTGTACCACGATAAAATTGGCAAAGTGAAGTTTTGTGCACATTCAGCTCTTTGGACATCTTTGGGTTTTGGAAGTAATATTGTTGGTATGATTAGGAATTACACATTTTACACTGTCGTCTCTGGGAGACCAGGGGTATTCAAGGAGAGACTGGATATTGTGTTGAGGGACATGGTTAAGTGGGAGCTATTGGTAATAGGTGAACGGTTGGATTGGATGATCTTTCAGGCCTTTTCCAGCCTTGGTGATTCTATGATTCTAGGATTGAGGTTAAACAATTATTCAGGAATATCAGTGAGAGATCTGCCCCAAGGTGAGAAGGCTCTGCATGGCAGGGGGTGTGGGACAGTCTGGGCAGCTGCCTGGAGTGGTGGGCACCCCCAGGGCTTTGGAACTTCATCTCCGAGCAACTGCAGGATCCTGAGAAACTGGTAGAATATTGGAGACAGGTCTGCTGTGGCACTGGTAATCCTAAAAAGGCCCAAATGACTGCAGTGTGCCAGGGCCTGGCCCACACCTACTGAGCTGTGTTCAACACTATTCAGCATCTTCAAGGGGAAGAGAGCTGGATCTGCTGACATTGCTGCAGCCTCTGCAACTCCTGGCACAGTCCCTGCAATAGCTCCAAGTTTTTGCTACACATCCTGCAGTTGCTCCAAGCTCTGGACAGATCCCACTGTCACTCCACCCCTCATAAGGAGCTCTGCGGTCACTTATGCTACAGGTCCTGTAGCTGTTCCAAGTATTGAGATAAGAAAATTAAGCAAACCACTGAGTGCTGCTGTAGAGACGACGGGACTGCTGTGAGACACACAAGACCTTCAGGCCTGTAGAAATGAGAGGACTCAAATCCTCTGTGCACTGTATCAGTGTAAAGAGAGGAGGAATGAAAAGAACTAGTTGTGCTTCTATCTGTGGCTGTACCTTCCCCAAATCCAGACAAAGTTGGATAAGAGAAGAGCTAAGGAAAAGCGTATTTTGAATGCTATTTATTTATCTCTTAACCTATTCGGGGAATCTGGTTCCATGTTTACATGAGCTCTTGGAGTGAGAAAATGGATAGTAGGTGTGAAAGAAGTGAAACAAATTTTTATTTATAAGTTCAATAACATTTTTTTGCACGTTGCTATATCTCACATAATCAATCAATCAAAGATGCATAAAAGATGAAGAAACATCACTGGGAATCATGCGATGAAGATGTGCACTTTATTGAAGCGGGAATAGTGAGTATTGCAACACCTTCCTGAGAGCGTGCTTGATCTCCCTGTTCCTCATGCTGTAGATAATAGGGTTCAGTGTTGGAGGAACCACTGAGTACAGAAGTGCCACTGTCAGATCCAGGAGTGGGGAGGGAATGGAGGGGGGCTTCAGGTAGGCAAAAGCACCAGTGCTGAGAAACAGGGAGACCACGGCCAGGTGAGGGAGGCACGTGGAGAAGGCTTTGCGCCGTCCCTGCTCAGAGGGCATCCTCAGCACAGCCACGAAGATCTGCACATAGGACACAACTATGAAAACATAGCAGCCTACGTCTAAACTGATAGTAAAAATGAGAAACACAACTTCCCTGAGATTTGATTCTGAGCAGGAGAGCTTGAGGATCTGGGGAATTTCACAGAAAAACTGGTTGACAACATTGCCTTGGCAGAGAGGCAGTGAAAACGTACTGGCAGTGTGCAGCAGGGAATTGAGAACCCCAGTGCCCCAGGCAGCTGCTGCCATGGTGGCACAAGCTCTGCTGTCCATCAAGGTCCCGTAGTGCAGGGGCTTGCAGATGGCAACGTAGCGGTCATAGGACATGATGGTGAGAAGGGAATACTCTGCTGACATGAAGAAGGTAAAGAAAAAGAGCTGTGCAGCACATCCTGTGTAGGAGATGGCCCTGGTGTCCCAGAGGGCGTTGGCCATGGCTTTGGGGAGAGTGGTGGAGATGCTGCCCAGGTCGAGGAGGGCCAGGTTGAGGAGGAAGAAGTACATGGGGGTGTGCAGGCGGCGGTCGCAGGCTACGGCTGTGCTGATGAGGCCGTTGCCCAGGAGGGCAGCCAGGTAGATGCCCAGGAAGAGCCAGAAGTGCAGGAGCTGCAGCTGCCGCGTGTCTGCCAACGGCAGCAGGAGGAACTCACTGATGGAGCTGCTGTTGGGCATCTGCTGTTGTTGGGCTTGGAGTCCTGCTCAGAGTGCAGAAGATAATGACAAGTCCAGACCATTCTCAGAGGCACTACTCCTGCTATACTATGAAATGTTTTAATTCTCCTACAACAGTGTACATTTAGCACCATTACTTGCATTTAATTTCATGTAGATCAGCATTCCTTAAGCAGAAGCAGCGTATGGAGCTCTAACCTTCCTCTTATTTTCTTATCCCTTCTCCCTGGATATTTTCATCTGTTTCATGTCTCATATCTTTACCCCAAGTGCTCTTAGAGCCCCCTACCCGAGCTTCTGTGGCATTCAGTTTCAGTTAGAAAATGCTGCCTGTTTGTAGGATAAGTGAATTATTCATGCCTACAGAAAATGAAGATAATTCCATCCTTCGAGAAAGGGGAGACTGAAAGCACATCATGTGTGAGTGTTCACAAAACAAGCAATTGATTGATGAAAAATTCTCAGAACTCTTATTGCCCCTTTTAGATTTCTGACTCCAAACCTCTTTGCCTCAGAACAGGAAATGGAAACCCCCTGCCTTGGCTCTCCTCTTGCAAAGTGCCCTCAGAAACATTCAGTTGTGCAGTGGAGCTGTGATCCCCTGCCCCAGGCAGCAGCTGTGGCAGCACAAACCCTGCCGGGGGCTCCTTACCCCACACGTCTCCCCGCAGCGCCCTGGGCAGCTCCCCGGGCAGGCTGAGTGCTGAGCCTGGCAGGCGGCAGAGTCCCATACCCGGCACACAGCCCCTGGGGCACAGCAGGGACCCTGCTCTGCAGGACAGCCCTGGGCACCCGTCTCAGCTGGAGCAGAAAGCTTTTTCCACAGTAAAGAAACATGCAGTGCCTGCAGTCAGATCTCCTATGGGATGTCCCAGTTATAGTTACCCCTTAATTAAAAGCAGCTCATGGTCAGCTGTGAGACTTACCTTGTCATGGTCTGTGAGCAATGCTCCTGCAGTGGGTTCACAGCCCGCTCACACCACACACATCCTGCAAGCTCTCTCCAATTTCTCTCCTCTCCTTCTGTCACCTGCAGGCTGTGCTGTGCACGAGATCTGCTCCTGGGCACAGCTGTCTCTCTGCAGCTCTGCCCACTTTTATGAGCTCCCTGTGTCCCAGGAACCTGGACAAGCAAGCAGCAGATTATGTCATTTTTATCCTTCCCACTCATTTCCCCTGACATGTCCCTGGGTCCTCATGGCCAACAGCTCCTGAAAGACAACAGCATCATGACTGTGCTTTGAAATCCACTCAATTAACCACCACATGTCCAGTGGTCAGTGACTGATTGGAGACATATGGGGAGTGCTCCCAGAGATCGTTTGATGAAACAATAAGGGCAACCAGACAAGGAAGGCGAGGTTTGGACTTTCCCTGTGCAGGGCAGTGATCCAGCTGAGGCAGCGCAGGAGTCTCATCCCTTGACAGAAATCCTGGAGCTGAAATGGGATTCGGCTCCCCACAGAACCACAGGAGCTGGGATTTCTCTGGTTCAGTTCAGAAGTGCACAAGGAGTTGCCTGCATGTGAGCTCCTGCTCTGAGTCCTCGGTCCTTCAGCTGGGAGGCAGCAGCTCACACACAGACACTGGGTGATGCCCAAGGTGCCTGGGCTGCTCCTGATGTTTGCAAGTGCTTGTAAACCGTGTGGGAAATCCCTGAGATAGACATCTCCTTCCTGGGCATCAGCTGAGGGCCAGAGAGGGGATAGCACCGGCTGTCCGGTGAATTCACTCACAGCTACAAGAGCAGAACAGGGCCTTCAGGAAAGCCATGCCCATGGTGTGTCCGTGCTGCTACGTCACCTCCAAGACCCACGATCGGTCTAATGTTTGTGTGCCACCTTCTGCACACTGATTCTATAGATGAGCTATCCAGTCAGGCAATGTCCAGTGATGCTTTTCAATTAGGATATTTACTTCTGTGCTTTTGCACTAATGCAAACACCAACACACAAGAAGCTAGAAATCTTGGTAGAGCTGCAGGCCTGAGCTCCTGTTTGGACCATGGGGACACAGTTTAATGGTTTCCACAACTGCACTGTAGCACAAGGGGGATACCGAGTCTTTAGGATGGATGGGCGAGGAGACAAAGAAGGGCGACTGCCCTCTGTGAGAGTGCACTGAGCTCTGCCTGGGGATGGAAGAGCAGACAGGTCAGAGCTAATGGAAATGGCAAACAGAGGAGACCATCAGTGTCTTTTCCTGTCTTCCTGATCAGGGAGAGTAAATGGAAGGTGCCCTCTGCAGACAGATGGGAATCTGATGTTGTCTGTCCCTTGTCCCATTTGGTGGCCTTTGTCACTCCATTATCTGTGGCAGGGACAGCACAGCAGGGCATGTGGCATCCAGCAGATCCATGGAGAGCACAGATGGCAGCTTCTTGACCAAGCAGTGGAGGAACCAAAGAGGAGAGGTGCTCTGCTGGATCTCATACTCTCCGGCATGGAAGGACTTGTGGGAACTGCGAAGGTGAAAGGGGCATCAGGCCATGTGCAAGATGCAAATGTATCTCTTTTAATTTATTTATTTATTTAGAGGCTGTAAGCTTAATAGTTGATCATAAATGTCAATAAAACTGAAACAAATAATTGAAGACAAAGATGGAAATCAATGAAAATGTGTTAACCCTTCTCAACATGAAAAATTCTCATGAGTCTTGTTCCATTTTAAGTTGTAAATATGAATCTTTGAGGTGATTTGATGTCTTTTTTTTTCTTTTACTGAAACTACAATGTTTTCCAGAACTGTGTTCGCTGGACACAAATGCCTTCAGGTTCAGAGACACAGACAGCGGTGCCAGTGCCAATGCCCTGTGACTGTAGCCTGGTGCCCAGCACTACTCTTCCCTGCTGCCTATTTGATGTGCCTCATCCTCCAAGTTTTTTCAGCTCTCCTAAAGAAATGGCCATGGTTAAGGGCATGTTTTCAGCAGGCCATTTGGGCACACACTACTCCCACTGCCCTCCAGATTTCTCCATCCCTTGCTCTTTGTTCAGTCAGATACCTCCCAATTATCTGTCTGATTTCTGACTTTCAGGGGGATTACTGGAATTTGTTCCATCTCCCCAAAGTCTGATGGAATGTGTTGTCAACTCCTTCACTGTGATTTGATCTATCCCTTCCTATCTATTCTTTTTCTTTTTCTTCTTATACTTTTTCTTTTTCTCAATCACTGTCTCTTTTTTATTAAGGCACGAAGTCTGAAAGATGTTCATTAATGTCAGTAAAAGTGAAAAACAGAGTTGGAGACAAAGATATAAATCAATGAGAATGTGTTAACCCATCTCAATGTGTGAAATACTCACAAGTCCTGATCAGTTTTAAGTTGATACCTCTCAACTACCTGGCTGATCTATCCCAGGAAGATTACTGGAATTTGCTCCATCTCTCAGAGTCTGATGGCCTCTGTTGTCAACTACTTCACTGTGATTCAATCTATCCTATCCTACCTCAGAATAAATCATTTCTTTTAAAAGTATTCCATATGAAAGACAAACTTCAATAGATGCAGCTTGAACATGGCATGCAGTTGATCACTGTGTTTTACTGTTCATTCAATTGCATCACCTTTCTTTCCATTTGCTGGCCAGATAAAAAAGAGAAATCTTTCCTTTTCCATGTGTAGCTGGTTCTCTGAGGAAAGCCAGTGGGATTTGGTGCAAAGCAGTTTTAACACTGAGCGGATGAATGCAGAGGCGAAGAGTGATGTGAAGAAAAGTGATGCAAGTCCCATAGGTCCATTGTGAGCAGAAATTGGGTGGGGAGGTTGAGAAGGACCTTTGTCAACACAGTAACAGTACAGAACTCATTGGGACATCCTGGATTGGTATCAGTTGCACAGTGCTGCTTTAATGTCTTCTTTAAACCCAACTATAAATAAATAGACAATAAATTTATACTGGATTCTTTAAGCTCTCTCCAGATATCCCTCCTTTTTGCTGAACAAGTTCTGATAACCTGAAGAAGATAACAAGATGGCATAAGGCACAGGAGATTCTTTAGGTTATAATGGGCCCCAGGGTGCATTTGATGCTGAGTTCATCAGCCTCTAGTGCAGAGAGAAGTTTGCACAAAGTGCTCAACAAGACAAAGTCAGAAGTAACAGTGAAGTTTCTTGGAGTATTAATGGGCCCACTGAGGGCCATTACCAAGTAAGCTTCCCAAGGGACTTGTTAGAGAAGATAACTGGAAGCCATGACTACAGGCAGGCAAAGGCACTGGCATGCTAAGAAACCTCTCCTTTGCCTTACGAAGCAGACAGGTCAAGCCCTGATTGCAAGACCAGTGGTAGAGAGATCCTGTCTCTCATGTTGGCTCCTGGCATTTCCTGGGGCAATGGGTTGGAGGTCCGTATGATGTTAAATGAAAGACATGGGGACAGAAGATCCCAGGCTCTACATGTGGTGCAAGGACGCTGTGAGGTTCATGTCCCATATGAGACCTATGTTTCATTGCAGGATGTGAGAAGGGATGTGAGAAGGGCCCAGTCTGAACAAGCAGTCAATCCCTGTGAAACTCTGAACTTCAGATCTCTCAGTTCCAGTGCCCTCGTTTGCACATTCTCCCAGAGTTTGAAGTCCTTTATGTTCTGCGGTGCACAATCAGGCACTTGTTCTTGTTATACGTTATGCACTTGGTGCTTAGTACCAACTGGTACCCACTTCTCTGACTTGTCCACATCTCTCTGCAAGTCCTCTCCACCCTCAGTGGAGGCAACAGCACCTCCTCATCTGGTCTCATCAGCAAACTTGCTCAGAACGTCTTCTAGTCCTGCATTCAAGTCATCTGCATAAACATGAAAGGAAAGTGGCCCCAAAATGGAACCCTGGGGACCCCGACAGTGACCATCTACCAGCCTGATGGAAAAAACTGACTATAATCCTTTGGGACTGACCTACTGGCCAACTGCTCACCCACCACATTGTGTTTCTGTCTAGCCATATGCAGAACATTCTGTCCAGAAGGTTGTTGTGAGAAACAGTATCAAAATCTCCACTGAAATCCTCAAGGATTACATCAACTGGCTTCCCTTGGTCAACTAAACGGATAACTGTGTCACAGAATGAGCTTAAATTAAACAGGACCTTCGCCTCACAAACTTGTGTTGGCTGCAACCAATGACAGAATTGTCCTTCAGCTGTTTTTCCATAACTCCCACCATCATTTTCTCCATAATTTTACCAGGCTCTGGACTGACAGGTCCATAATTGCCCATGTCATCTTTCTTGCTCTTCCTTACAATGAGACAACATTTGCCAGCTTCCTGTCAGCTGGCATGACCCTAGACTTCTTTAGATGCAATTGAAATGACAGCCCAGAGCATACTAAGGCGTCATCATTGAAAGAAAGTAGATGTGCCATAGCTTTGCAATGTCTTGAACTCCAGAGTATGCCACAAATGGAGCAGAGGGGAAGATTTGCCTCTTCTGTAGTGAACTCATTCATTTGGTAAGCAGAATAACACTACCTGATACATGAGGACTGTGTCTCTGCTCTGCTCTGCTCAGCTCACAGGGCAGAGGTTCAGGGTGTTGCTCTCATGTCAGTGCAGGTAAACTCACTTTAACCTTTTTTCTTCTGTAAATGCTTCCTCTGTTTGTATGCTCAGATACACTTCCACATTCCCTCAACTACACTTTCATATATCATTAACAATTAAACTTTCTTATACCATCAAAACTGTTTGTCAAACAGTACAGTTCTACAGTTCACATAAACTCCCTTAATACAGTCTGTATTCTTCAGTTATAAACACTGTGCCACAGAACCAGCACTGATTGAACCACCTCCCTCACACACTTCCTCGCAAGCAGTACATAGTATTACATAAATGGGTTGACATTCATTGGTCGGGCGGAATGTACACCTCTCCTCAGGACAATCTTACTAATCTACAGAGTACAAACTCCCGTCTTCTTACATACAAGCAGAAAGTACATATGAGTGGACAGACAACACAGTCTTTCACTTTGTCCGTGTCTGGCCATTTCCCTCACAGGAGGAAGGAAACATGGATCGGGACTCGGCACTCACCCTGCAGCTGTTCTGTGTCTCACTCACACCACACTCACTCTGACATTTAGATCAAAAACCATGGTTTATTCATACTACACAATGCTGACAACGTTTTCTAGTTGGAATCTTAATAACACTCATACTCTGGTCGACCAGTTGCAAACGTTAATGTTTTTCCCAGAGTCGGCTTGACACACGGTACCAAACACTTAAAGCAGATGATAATATTGAACATACAACCTATAACCCCCGTGATTACAACTTGGAGAACCCAGGCTACCATTTGACAGGCTATCCACTATATCCCATACCCGTAGGAGAGACCAACCTAGGTCCCTCCTATTGTCAACTACCTGGGAGAGAGTATTTGTTCTTGTTTCCATTCATATGACATACAGTTCCCTTTCATAGGAACTCACCCAAGGAGTCTTCCTACCCAGCTGGCAACCAAAGCCATGAGCTCACCTCCCTGGGAGCAGCACGTATGGCTGTAAACTGTGTAGGATGTCTCCTCAAGACATATGGGCTCCACTTACCATACACATACCTGGTCCACCTATGGGTGGTCCTTGTCTGTCCCTGCAGTGATCAGGTGAGGAAGGGAGTCCTTCAGAGAAATCTCAGGGTGCGCCAAAAGTGTCTCCCTCTCAGCTGGTCCTGCAGCGAACAGAGCTGGTCCCACCTGGGCCGCCAAATTGACTACAGGAATTGAACTCTATAACCTCTATAACTGATACAGTCTCCCATGACATACTTATACCAAAGCTGAGGAAGTATGGGATAGGTGATTGGACAGTGAAGTGGGTCGAGAACTGGCTGACTGGCAGAGTGCAGAGGGTTGTCGTTGGCGGTGCAGTGTCTGGCTGCAGGGCTGTAACTAGCGGCGTCCCCCAGGGGTCTGTGCTGGGTCCGGTCTTGTTCAACATCTTCATCAACGACCTTGATGAGGGGATAGTGACCACCCTCAGCAAGTTTGCTGATGACACGAAGTTGGGAGGATTGGCTGACACGCCTGAAGGCTGTGCTGCCATTCAGCGAGACTTGGACAGGCTGAAGAGCTGGGCAGTAAGACACCGGATGAGGTTTAACATAAGCAAGTGTAGAGTCTTGCACCTGGGTAGAAATAATTGCATGCACCAGTACAGGCTGGGGGAAGAGCTGCTGGAGAGGAGCTCTGCTGAGAGGGATCTGGGCGTCCTGGTGGACGACAGATTGACCATGAGCCAGCAGTGTGCCCTTGTAGCCAAAAAAGCCAATGGCATCCTGGGGTGCATTAAAAAGAGCGTGTCCAGCAGGTCGAAGGAGGTGATCCTCCCCCTCTACTCTGCCCTGGTGAGGCCTCATCTGGAATATTGTGTCCAGTTCTGGGCTCCCCAGTACAAAAAAGACAGGGATCTCTTGGAAAGAGTCCAGTGGAGGACCACAAAGATGGTGAAGGGCCTGGAGCATCTCCCCTATGAGGAGAGACTTAGGGAACTGGGTCTGTTTAGCCTTGAGAAAAGAAGGCTGAGAGGGGACCTGATCCAGGTCTATAAATATTTGAGGTGTGGGGGGCAAAGAGGTGAGGCCAGACTCTTTTCAGCAGTGTGTGGAGGAGGGACAAGGGGAAACAGACAGAAACTGCACCATAGGAAATTCTGCACTAATGTGTGCAATAACTTCTTTATGGTGAGAGTGACAGAGCACTGGAACAGGCTGCCTAGGGTGGTTGTGGAATCTCCTTCTCTGGAGATATTCAAGACCTGCCTGGATGCTGAGCTGTGCAACGTGGTGTAGGGAACCTGCTTTGGCAGGGGGACTGGACTCAGTGGTCTCTGGAGGTCCCTTCCAACCCCTACAATTTTGTGATTCTGTGAATATCATGGAGTTGTTTGGATGGGGAAAGACTACCCCTTTGAATGACCTTTTGTCAGGGCATGTCCTGGGATTCCTAGGATCCTCAAAATGCAGCACTGCTTCTGTCACTGAAAAATGGGTCCCTGTGTGGGACGGAAGGAGGGTCCATGAGTCCCTGGCCCACCTGACTGAGTATTTCCATGGTCTTAGCAAAGACATACTTACAACTTGAGAATGACAGTTAGCTGTGTTCATGGTGGCATGGCCACTTTTAATGGCCTTGAACTGTCTGAACATAACTGAAGAGGCTCAGGCTGATGCAAATCAGCTATTGAATGATAGTGTTGAAAAACTGGAAAGACAGGTGGCAGTTTTGATGGGGAAAAAACCTAATTCAATCATTCTCCTATGGAAGATCAGGAACATCTCTCTGGAAGACCATGGGGGCCCTGTACAAGGGAATCTGTATAAAATGGACTCTGTAAATGAAGGCACTAAAAGGTCAGATTTTGAGGTTCCATTTGGACTAGATCTATTTGAGATCTGACTGATTGTAACCCAAAAAGGAAAAAAAAAAAAAAAAAAATGCAGGATAGGCTGGTGGGAGTGCCCTGACCAGTATCCAACCCCCCAAACCCTGCTGCCCATAATACAGCAGCTGAACTGATGGATATAGTACAGTGGTTTAGACAGAAACCAAGAGAGCATGCCAGCATAGCTGCTCTGGTTATGGGACATGGAGGCAGAAAGCGCTGTGGTGAATGGACTGGAAATTTCAAAACTGACATCCATTACTACTCACCCTGCCCTCAGGCAAAGACTGTATGCTCTGTCCAACATAATGAGGATAGCCATTTGATCAGTGAATGATTTATGGCTGTGTGTCATATAACATGGCCAAATAAGAATGACATACCATTAAATATCAGCCTGTGGTCCTCTATGGAGGACTAACAAAATTATATTAGAGAATTAGGCATGAAAGAGGCAATCTATGAAGATGATTTTGAGAGCCCAGTCAATAAATTTTTCATCAGGAACGAGGGATCTCATCCTACAGCCATCACCTTTACATCAGTATGGGTCTATGTTATCCATACTGAACCCCCCAGTGGCCCTCAGGTGCTGTAATACAACAGGCTGCCCAATTGATGGGGAGACAAGAGTGCCTACGGCCAGATGTAGGCTCTGAATGGTGGTGGAAAGGTCTGAGAAAGGCAGAGAACCATCTGCTGCCATGACTTAGGCGTCCAGCCCCTAAGGTAATCCAGTCTGGACCCATTAGGGTCTTGAGACAACAAATGTTTAAAGACCAGATTAGAGCAGGAGTTCACTTTAAAAAGATCGATGGACAGCATAATCAGGAAAAAATATCTGTTAAACAGGCCCAAGCACTGAGTATTTATAGTCCAACCTTTTCAGCCAAACTAGATGTGAATGTAACTCAAGAAGGGTCTGGATGGGGGCTCTGGCAGAGCCAGAGTTCTTTGTGAACCCCTATGAGGTTTTGGCCACAGGTTTGGCATGGAGCAGAATAAAGATACATCACAGTTGAAAAGCATTTATTGGCTACCTATTCTACACTACAGGTGGTAGAACCAGTAGCTCAGATTTCAGAGGTTATCGTTAAACAACAAGGCCAGTCCAGGGGTGGGTAAAAGATCTAACACACATCTCTATGATGGGGGTGGCCCAATCACAAGCAGTGGTGCGCTCAGTTGTTCTGCTTGCCTGCTCCTCAAGGAGTTAAGAGAAATCTATGCCTGTTGCGTGTTTGAGTGCATGCGCAATGCCATGTGGAGGGCTTATCACAATAAAGATTGGCGGATTTGCTGCGTAGACCGGTCAGAACTCAGATCTGCGTTGTGCTTCCTGTGGCACCAAACGCCCAACAGTGGCAGTTCCGTGTATTGGCCAGCAGGTGGCAGCAGAGACCACGGAAAGAACGTCTGCGGGACAGACCCTGGGGATCCGTTCTCTTTTGATTATAGGGGAAGAACACAAAGATGGAAGAGGAGGGAAGGGGGAAAAAAAAAAGAAAAAAAGAAAAAACCAAACCACAGCAAACAAATAAAAACTTCTCCAAACGTAGCAAACTTGAATGTCTGTCAATAAATAAATGAGTAATTGAATTGATGTCCGTTTCAGACAGTCCCCTGTAGAATCAGGGTAAGGGTTAGGATTAGAGTTACATTGCAGGTTAATGCTGTTATCTTTACAGCTCCTGTGAGGGTTGGGGTCTGGGTCAGGTGTTTAAAAAATGAAATGAAAAAAGAATTAAAAAAATATATTGAAAGCTTCAGATTTCCTTAATCTTTGTGGGAATCATATAATGTGCAACTCAGATCTACCTCTTCGTACCTCTTTTGTGGTGTAGGGAACCTGCTTTGGCAGGGGGACTGGACTCAGTGGTCTCTGGAGGTCCCTTCCAACCCCTACAATTCTGTGATTCTGTGAATATCATGGAGTTGTTTGGATGGGGAAAGACTACCCCTTTGAATGACCTTTTGTCAGGGCATGTCCTGGGATTCCTAGGATCCTCAAAATGCAGCACTGCTTCTGTCACTGAAAAATGGGGCCCTGTGTGGGACGGAGGGAGGGTCCATGAGTCCCTGGCCCACCTGACTGAGTATTTCCATGGTCTTAGCAAAGACATACTTACAACTTGAGAATGACAGTTAGCTGTATTCATGGTGGCATGGCCACTTTTAATGGCCTTGAACTGTCTGAACATAACTGAAGAGGCTCAGGCTGATGCAAATCAGCTATTGAATGATAGTGTTGAAAAATTGGAAAGACAGGTGGCAGTTTTGATGGGAAAAAACCTAATTCAATCATTCTCCTATGGAAGATCAGTAACAACTGTCTGGAGGACCATGGGGGCCCTGTACAAGGGAATCTGTATAAAATGGACTCTGTAAATGAAGGCACTAAAAGGTCAGATTTTGAGGTTCCATTTGGACTAGATCTATTTGAGATCTGACTGATTGTAACCCAAAAATGAAAAAAAAAAAAAAAAAAAAATGCAGGATAGGCTGGTGGGAGTGCCCTGACCAGTGTCCACCCCCCAAACCCTGCTGCCCATAATACAGCAGCTGAACTGATGGATATAGTACAGTGGTTTAGACAGAAACCAAGAGAGCATGCCAGCATAGCTGCTCTGGTTATGGGACATGGAGGCAGAAAGTGCTATGGTGAATGGACTGGAAATTTCAAAACTGACATCCATTACTACTAACCCTGCCCTCAGGCAATGACTTTATGCTCTTGTCTGGAGGGCTTATCGCAATAAAGATTGGCGGATTTGCTGCGTAGACCGGTCAGAACTCAGATCTGCGTTGTGCTTCCTGCGGCACCAAACGCCCAACAGTGGCAGTTCCGCTTATTGGCCAGCAGGTGGCAGCAGAGACCACGGAAAGAACGTCTGCGGGACAGACCCTGGGGATCCGTTCTTTTGATTATAGGGGAAGAACACAAAGATGGAAGAGGAGGGAAGGGGGAAAAAAAAAAGAAAAAAAAAAAAATCAAACCACAGCAAACAAATAAAAACTTCTCCAAACGTAGCAAACGTGAATGTCTGTCAATGAATTAATGAGTAATTAAATTGATATCCCTTTCCCGCCCCCCCCCCCCCCCCAACTTCTGAGATGAAAAAAAACCACTTCTTTTAGAAGAAAACAGAGTAGTAACAACTTCTGTACCTACATTCACCACTCTGAGATCCTGTCTGGGTCTCCCAAGGCTTGTAAATAACCACTGGGTCGGTTCTGATGTCGCGTGATTTGTTGTCAGTTCTCTCATGGTTCTCCGGTCAGTTCTCCGGTGCCAGGATCTGCCACAGGGCATTCTGACCACGGGCATCATGTTTCTACGCTGCCGCCTGCATTTAACAGGCAATGGGACTGCCCAGCATGTGCAAGGCAGCACCTCTTTCACACCACCAGAATGTTTAAGGCTGTTGGGATTGTTGTTAGCGTCCCATTAACACTGAGGCTAGAGATACCCTTAGGATTGACATTACTATTAGCATTACTTTGATGGTGCCCTATCTGGGTCATTTCCAGGGGATGTCAGGAGTAAGGCACAGTGTCAGGAGAAAAAGAACAGACTCTGTTACTTTATAAACGTGATAATAGAGAGAGTTCATTGGAAAAAATACAACTCTTAAATAATGCAAAGCATGCTTCTGATTGGATGCAGGCATCATCTGGGCTCTGATTAATATTACTCTTAAGGTAAAGATTATTGTTACCATAATGATTTTTTTTTTGGATTATGATCAGGGTTAAGGTTCCTTTTGCTACAGACTTCTAGCATCATTTTTGTTGTTGCATTTGGAGTTAGGGACGATTTTAGAATCAGGGTAAGGGTTAGGATTAGAGTTACATTGCTGGTTAATGCTGTTATCTTTACAGCTCCTGTGAGGGTTGGGGTCTGGGTCAGGTGTTTAAAAATGAAATGAAAAAAGAATTAAAAAAATATATTGAAAGCTTCAGATTTCCTTAATCTTTGTGGGAATCATATAATGTGCAACTCAGATCTACCTCTTCGTGCAGTGACTGCCTGTAAATTTGCTGGAGCCTAATATAATATGGCCTTGTGCTTTCCACTAACTCACCTTCATTTCATTTTCATTACATTTGCTTGGTAGTCAGATTTTGGTGTGTGGATATTTTAAAACAATCTGACTGACATTAGCAAAAAATTAAAAATAAAATTAAAAAAAATGCACAACAGCATCGTATCAATTTTTATAGATAAGATAAAGAAGAGCAGTTTCCCTTAGTTTTCTGTGCCTCTTTACTTTCTTACCCTCTCCCCTTGTGTGAGAAACTCTCAAAGTCAAAGATTTCTAGTTAGGCAAAGATGGCAGCGATAGCAGCAGTGCTTATTCATTATTGCAATACTGCGCGCACATCCCCTATTGGCAAGGGAGAAACTGCACACCAGTCAGTGAAATCAATTCTGTTCTGTGCCCTAAACCCACTGCAGGTGATGCTCTCATGGCTCTCATTGGTTGAGCATCTCAGGCTCACAGACTCCTCGAGACTGTGGCTAGGATTCATTTCCATAGAAGGTCAATTACCAACCTCTTGTTTTTAGGTCTGCCTTGTACTTTTCTGCGGACAGAGAAGGGCAATGTTTCCAAAAGTCAGTACATTCATTCTGTCCTGTGCTGGGCTCTACCCACCCTGTATTTATCTTGTGCTTGTCTCAATTCTCCCCATGTCAGAATGCCCCCAGTCTGAACTTAATTCTGTTCAGCAACTTTCTTGGTGGAAAAACTACTTATACAGCTGTTTTACAAGAGGGTTATACATTCAGTTAGGGCCTACACTATGTACTGAAAATACTGGAAACTTCCACTGCAAAAACACAATCTACCTCTCCCATCTGTGCAGCCTTGCAGACCCAGAGCATGCCAGGTTATTTCTGCTTTCATAGCATTTGCATGCTGTAGGGTGAGCACAAGGTTCTGCTGCTTGATTCTTCTGCAAGAGCTGCCTACCGGCAAATGGTTGCAGGGATGGAGGATGTGACAGAAAGCATTTGTCTCCACAAGAGCAGAGTTACATTCAGTGCAGAGTGTGAGAGTCAGGTTGGTGTGGAAAAGCACTGACACGCTGGGGATGATGCAGTGCTCACATGTCTAACACTCACAGACATTACTGTCAGAAGGATGGTGCTGTGTTGTGCTTCTACCTTTGGCAGCCCCTGGAGAAATGCTATGGCACACAGAACACCTTTGTATTGCACTGATTGCTGCCATGCAGCATGGATTTAACACACCAAATCCAGAGGAGCATGACTGCATCTAACTGCCCTGAGAAAAACTACTGTAGCTGAAGAGATGAGGAGGCAGCTGCTCATCTGCAGAACAAGCAGTACTGCCAGACATTGGGCCAGGTGAGCACCTCCTGCTGCAGCGTGATGATGACAGGGCTGGAGATGATCTGCAAAGCCAGCTTAAAAGTGGGAGACGTGAGTCAACATGGCAGGAGGGCAGAGGTGTTAGGGAGCAGCCAAGGCATCAAAGAGTATCAGAAGGCTTTGAAAAGTATCACAAAGTGACAGCCAGGAAGACTGGGATATATCATGAGCAGCAACCTGGATGCTAGAGATTATTTGCTCCCATACAAAATGGTAGAGATCTTGCTGCAGACATCCCAAAGCCAGGCAAAATGGGAACCCAGAGCTCTGCCTGCACGAACCCCACAGCCATAGCATTGCAAGCTGAGCTGCCTTGCTGTTTGTTGCATTCATCCCAATCCCTGTGATTGAAGACTCAGAATGCAGTCGAGGCGATGACTGAGCATGAGAGTGACTTTATTCAATAAAAGACAGGAGGGCTTGAGAGGTCAAGGGTGAAGATGGGACTCCTCTTGTCAAGATGAGAGTGGCTCAGAGCTGGTGCTGCTGCCTGGTGCCTGGGACTGGCAGCCTGACTCTAAGTCCCCATCTAAGATGCTCAGCTTCACCTCACTGATGCTGCCCTGCTCCTGCATGGTGGTGCTGCTGCTGGGACACTCGGGCTGTGCTTGGGATGGGCAGCACTGCAAAGGCGCTGGGTCACAATCCAGGCAGGTGACTGCTGTGTCTGGCAGGCTCAGGTCACGAGCTTCAGCAGAGCCAGGAGATATGAGAGCATGAACGTGGATGAGCCCCTTGTGTCCATCACTGTTACCATGTGGAAGGCTGTCATCCGAATTGCAGCGATTCATGCTTAATAAGAACTCTCCATTGATGGAAAGACACTGCTTGGTTTGGATCTTTGGGGTTGACAAGGGCTCGAATCACCTAGGAAGGCATAGAAACACAAGGGTTAGTTTCAAACATTTGCAAGTTGAATCATGAAAGGTTGTTGATACTTGGTAATAGAGTGGCGGCAGGAAGAAGCAAGTAGGCTTGAAGCAGCATAGCCACTGTCTTGAAAGTGATCCTCATTCAGGTCCAGCTCGTGTGTTGTTTCACTGTAATCTGCTTCTTTGGGTCTACCTAGTGGGCAGCAACACTCGAGCTGTTACTGATATCATTGAAAAGAACTGGAGACAATTGTTCTATTCCTAAGAGCTTCAAGGTGCCTAGAAGCACAAATAGAAACCAGCAGTATTTCATCACTTCACCAAAAGGAAGGTCAAACACCTGAGCTGTGAAGAGCAGTTACAGAACCTATGCATAAGATCACACCAGACATACTTTGTTCTAACAACAGTTATGGCACATAGTCCATTTCCTTCAATATTCCCAAAATGAAATGATGTGGAGCATTACAGGGAAAGAAACACTGCACACAGACACTATGACCCTGATTATACTCAAGCAGCAGACTTAAAACAAGTCAGAGTTTTTGATTCCAGGATATTTCAGGACCTATCGTGTGAAATTCAGTTACACAACAGTGCCTAGGTGCCTGCGTTTCAAGCAACTTTCAGATCACAGCCATGTAAAATAAAAACAAATTCAGTGCAGAAATAGCAAGCCTGTACCTTAATACTCATGAGATTATCCATTTTTTACAGCACTCTGACTAAGTTCTAAAACTTGCTCATCCCAGTTCACTTCAGCAAGTTCCACCAATTCAAGCAACGCAGTTCTGAGATCCTGTGTATGTTGTGCAGATAGAATTGAACAGTGCAGAAATAATCTCTGACAGCTTTAAGAGCTCTGTTCTGCTTACAAACTCTCAGTCCAAAACTATTCTCAGTTTTAAGGAAATGAACACCTGAAGCAGTTGGATCATCTGCCGCATTCTGCTTCTTGGCATCATGATTAGCACAAAGGGTTTTCTGCTGTCCTGCAGAGATGGACAAAGTCCTGCTTACAAATGGACCAGGTTTCAGTGTACAGCAGAGTTTGTACCAGACTAAAAAGCCATGCCATTCAATTCATGTGCTCAGGTTGTTATGCACTCCGAAAGGAAACAGAACTAACTGTTGGATTCTGAAGGCAATCTGTGGGGTCCTACATTACCTCCTGATTCTGGAAGAGGAAATTCTAATAGCAAATGCAGAACTTTGATCTTTGTAGACATGAGAAGAGCTGGCATTTAGGAACATTCATTTCAGGGAAATCAAATGATGTGTCTGTATTTTTTACTACAGATAGTATAGGGAGCAGCCAGTTGAAGAACCAGATACAAAAAATCCAGCCCATTGGCAAGAAAATACTTCTCCTTAAATTCTGTATGCTATCATGGTACAGAATTAGGCTACAGTGCCACATAGGCCAACCAAGTGTAGAACCAAATCCACAAAATACTGGTAGACAAAGCAGCAAAAACAGGGACAATATTCAGCAGACAGGCCTTTCTACCCACAGCTCAGCATGTTCTGCCATCCGAAAAGCAAGGCCTCTTGTCAAGCTCAGCTATTTCCCTTCTCAGTGTATTCTAGCACCACTGATACCCACTGGTATCCTCCTGTAGAGTGCCATCATATTGTCATCATCCAAAGGGAAAACCCACACAGCAGAGCATACAGCACTACACCCATGCTCCAAATATCCGCCTGAAAAACAAAAAGACAAGCTTACAAACCTGAAGCACCTCAAATGGCTTCCTGACAGACTGGATTGTCTGCCCTTGCCAAAGCCCACATATAGCCCATGAAAAGCTGGCTCTTTCCCTCAGGAAATAAAACCTTATCGTCCCAGAGAAAGCATATAACCCTCATTCAATTGCCCTTCCACTCAGCTTAGAGCACTACTAAAACCAGCATCTTCACCTTAGCTCATCACACTGCTGCAGTTCCTTTTACAAGGATTTCACTGGCAAAAATGAAATCAAAGCCGTCACAAGGGATTTAGCACAGTTACATGTTACTGGCTACGAGAGCTGTCAGCACAGTCACCTGTCAGGCTTTGCTGCTGTTCTATTTATGTAGAGGCACAACAAGGTTCAGACACCTCACAGTGCAGTTCTCACTTTGACTGTAAAGAAAAAGGAGGCTTGAAAAGCAGCGTGTGGAAAACAAAGAAACAAGAATTAGAACAACAGTGGGGCCATGGCACTTGTAGGAATTGCTCCGCCTTTAACAGCGATTCAAGAAGGATGAGGGCATTCCAAACCAGACCAGTTTGGACAGATTAACAACTGCAAGTAGTGGGTTCCAAAATTCCAGACATGAAATCAAAGCTGGAAAAACTCTTCACATTTTTATCTCTCAATTTTTAGTACATTGTGCATTACAACGGAAACAATTCTTCACATACAACTTGGAAGCTAAAGACAAGTCTGACAAAACAGACTGCACAGAAATGATGGATAATTAACAGAGCAAATTGCTCTTTCAAACACTTAGTAATAGAAAGAGATCTCTGAAGTTGCTGTTCTGTAGAGCACCAAAGCAGTCGCTTGAGGCAGTTCAGGATTAGCCTGAGACGAACCAGCCAGCTGTGAACTGAGACCAATTGCACTTCTTCTATTTTACTTTCATTCTATGTGACCTCACTAAGCAAATATTGTCTAAGACCATGAGTATCACATAAATGTGCAGATCTCAAGCTGCTCACTTATCTAGTACCCTTGGCATGATGCTTTATTTTCCTCAGCTATTCATCTAGATTGTGTCTGTTGATTGTGCAACAACAGCCTGTTGGTCTCGATTACCTGTGAGAGGCTCTAACTTTGGCCAGGAAAAATCATTTGAGGATAAGTAATTATCTGGGACTCAGTAAGGCAGTCTTCCCATGCTTTCATAACAGCAGAGATACACACAAACACAAACTCATGGAACCCCACTGCTTTGCACAATCCTGTGCACACTCACGTGTGTCATGCACTGATTTCCCAGCCAGTCCTCATGGGGTCTATTACTTAGGACAGGAGTGTAGGGGAGCAGCCAGAAGCTGTTTGCATTCCCTGCTGTCTGCTGGGCAGCTTTGCTGGAGATGCTTGGGTTGCTTTGCTTTTCCTTGGGAGGTGGGAAGGAGCTTTGGGTTGGAGGCACATCCCATGCCAGAGCATCTCGATGGCACGTGTGTGGCACTGATCTGCAGCAGATGAAGGGGAGGAGGTCCCAGCACAGCCCTGCACCATGCTCTGCCACACTGGGCAGCTTGTTCCTGGCTCAGCAGCGCCATCAGACAAGGAGCAGGGAAGGAAATCAAGGATGGGGGGTACCATCAAACGCAGTTAGTGCATGCCTGTGCAAGACAAACAGACCCAGAGCTTGCGGGTTATTCCTGCTTTTGTAGCATTTGTGTGCTGTAGCTGAGCAAAAGGTTCTGCTGCTCAGCTGAAGAATCTTCTTCTGCAAGAGCCACCTACCGGTAAATGTCTGCAGGGATGGAGGATGTGACAGAAGCATTTGTCTCCATGACAGCGTAGTTACACTTGGTCTAGAGAGTGAGAGAGACAGGCAGCACTGCCTGATGTTGGTCAGGGCGAGTTCCTCCTGCCGCAGCACGATGATGGCAGGGCTGGAGATGATCTGCAGGGACAGCTCACAGGTGAGAGCCAGGAATGGACACGGCGGGAGGACAGAGGTGTTAGGGAGCAGCCACGGCATCAAAGAGCATCAAAAGGCCCTGAAAAGCATCACAGCCACAGCCAGGAAGCTTGGGGTTTTCATGAGCAGCATCCAGGATGCTAGAGACTATTTGCTGCCATACACAACGGCAGCAGAGCTCTCGCTGCAGGCATCCCAAAGTCAGGCAAAATGGGAACACACCCAGAGCTCGGCCGCACAAACCCCACAGCCAGAGTGTTGTAAGCTGAGCTGCCTTGCAGTTTCTTGCACTCATCCCAATCTCTGCGAATGAAAACTCGGAATTCAGTCAAGGCGTTGATTGAGCACGAGCGTGCCTTTATTCAATAGGAGAAAGGAGGGGGTGTGAGGTCTGGAGGAAAGATGGGACTCATCCTCTCTTGTAATCATGAGAGCTGCTCAGAGACCGTGCTGTTGCCCGGAGCCTGGGACTCGTGTCCTGATTCTGTGCCCCCCTGCGAGATGCTCAGCTTCTC
This sequence comes from Coturnix japonica, assembly GCF_054131305.1. Taxonomy (NCBI): domain Eukaryota; kingdom Metazoa; phylum Chordata; class Aves; order Galliformes; family Phasianidae; genus Coturnix; species Coturnix japonica. The sequence goes on along the minus strand of NC_140687.1, from coordinate 4,441,171 downwards.
CTCGGTGATGCTGACCTGAGCCTGCATGGTGGTGCTGCTGTCGGGGTACTCGGGCTGTGCTTGGGCTGGGCTGCACTGCAGAGACATTGAGTCCAGGCTGGTGCCTGAGGTGTCTGGTGGGCTCAGGTCAGCAGCTTCAGTAGGGATGGGATGAATGAAGGCTTCAACGATGATGACCTTCTTCTCTTGATAGCTGATGTTATACGGAAGGCTTTCATCTGAACTGCAGCATTCTGTGCTTAGTAACAACTCTTCATTGATGGAAGATGCGTCATCGTAACATGCCCTGCGTCTTGGGGATATACAAGGGCTCGGGTCACCTAGGAAGGAGCAGATGTACAGCAGTTAGTGTCGAAAGTTCACAAGATGAACCATGGAGATTCTTGACATTTGGCTATGTAGTGGTGGTGGGCAGAAGCAAATAGGCTTCTAGCAACAGTGTCACTGTCTTGAAAGTGATCCACGTGCAGGTCCAGCTCTTGTGTTGACAAGAGACTCATTTGGGAAAGACAGGGATCAAGACGGGCTTGAACGCCAGAAGGAGGTACAAGCCCACTGAAAGCATGAATTCTACCTGTGTTGCTGACAAGCAGTGTTTTGTAAGCTGGACTTGCACCCTTACCTGCCAGGACCAAGACTTCTGCTTCAGAGGGCTCCCTGGCACTGCTCTGCAGTTGGCGTTTGGCCACAGGGGATGGTTTGCCCAGGCAGAAGCAGGAACACCAACTGCCAGCTGCTGACTCTGCCCTCTTCCTGGGAGAACTCATTCTGCAGAGAAAACAGAGCATGCTGTCAGACGTGGTGCAGGGTGATGGAAGAGCTGCACCAAGCCCTGGCCAAAAGTTGCCTGTTCTGGGCACTGCCTGCTTTCTGCTGAAACACAGCTTAGAAACACCCTCTGTTTCAAACAGCAGAGGATGCTTCCATTCCTACAGCTCAGCCCTCAAGTCCTGAAGGCTAAATACCTCTCAACGATGTCAAGCAAGGACATGGATCCGGAGAATGTCAGAGGCTCAGGCTGCTTTGCTCTCCCGGGGCTGGCCTTCACCAGGGAACAAAGGCCGTTGATGAGCTTGCCCCATTTCTTTGGCTCTGCGCAACAAAACAAAGAAACCAGTTCATTTCAGGCCTGGCTCGGTTGGACGAAGCTGAGCGCAATGCATTCGACAGAGCATGTAACAACGGGAAGAACATTCCCAACAAGGACACGTAAGAATGGATTTTCCCCATCCCTGGAGGTGCCCAAGGAGATTACTGTAGTTCTCTTTCTAAGCTTGCTGAACTTGGGCATAAACAAACCCCCTGAAAGTAACGTTCTGACCCTATTTGACTAACTCGCGTTGTCAAATGTAAATTACGCACCTGGCTTTGGCAATGAATTGAGGAGGGAATCGGGAACTTTTCCGCTGATGAGTTCCATGCACTCACCAGGGAAAAGCCCAACCTGTAATTAGAACAAAAAGACAGGTGAGCATTAGCCCGAGCCCAGAGCCAAAGGGAAGGTCCACTGACAGTGACACAGGGCAACTGTTTGCATCCAGCAGCCATCCGTTGCAGGCAGAGCAGCTCCAAGCTGAGATTCCCAACTCTACTGAAGTTGTGCTCTCTAGTCAAAAACGTGTGCCTACCTCAAAGCCACGCTTGCCTCTCCACTAGGGGCTCAGCCTGTTGATATGTCCTCATATCAACAATGCTCACCAGATCTCCGACCTGAAAGAGTTTGAAACATCAATCCCAGATTCAGCAAATCTGGTAGGAAAACAAAGCAGAAAGGACTGCCCTCTTCTATGCACGACAACACGGAATGCCTGGAACTGCTTACCTCCAGAGAGAGCTCATCTGGCCCCTGGGTGACGTGGCTCTTAATAACATGGGCTGCCGCAAATGCTGGTACGTTTAAAGATGACATAGCACGCACCAGCTGCGGCTTCTGCATGTTATCAGCCTGCAAAACAGAGAACAGGCCGTGGTCAGGAGCTGAGGACAAACCAGGAGGATTTCAAGGTGAGGAGCACATCTGCAGAGAAAGCTGCAGCAAATGCGCTCCGTCCTTCTCAGGAGCACTTCAGAAGGAGCTGCACGTCTCATAGCTCTGGAGCAGCACTTCTTCCCCACCCTTCACTACTCCAAGCAGCTCCAACAAACTTCTCAGAAGAAATCCAGGCCAGCACAGACCTGGCAGACCAGAACCAAGTGCAGCTTGTGTGACGGCAGTGCCCACTCCTTGCTTCCACCCTGCTCCAGCAGGTTAAGGAGTCTGAGCATCACTGGCCTTTGACAACTCAAGACTTTCAGCACCTCATGCCAACATTTCTCACTAAGATACACCTAAGGCATTGAATTCTCTTCTCACTACCTCCTCTCAGTCCTCCCCTAGGAACAGAAACCATTTAGATTCTACAGCAAACTACAGCATCTACCCTGCAAGAGCACACTGAACCACCTGCAACAATGAAACATGGTTTTGGAGAGTGGGTCTGAAAACACACCTTTAGACAGCTGTCTCCCTGTAGCCAAAAGGAAACCAAGTAGCAAAAGAAGAGTCCAGCCTGAAACATGCCCATGCTACTAGCCCAAGTTTCTCACAGTGAATGCAGAATCCATCCTGTTCTTGAGGTAACAAATGACCAGTGGGTCTCCTCTTGCTCCACCCCTTCTCCTTCAAAGCCAGAAAAAGAAAAACAGGTAGAAGAAAACCCAGACGTACCTTTCCACACAAAGAGCAGAAAGTGGAACAGCAGTTGTCTCCTTCCTGAGACATGGTGGGGAGCATCCCAGAGGAAGCCCAAGTTCTTTGCTTCTCTCCACAGGGACTTCAAGCATTCTTGGCAAGAGCTGCTTTTGTTCTTTCTTCAATTGCTTCCATCACCAGAATCTCCTTTGGAAAAGGAACCCGAATGAAAGAATCAGCAAATGAAAAAGAATGAGCAATAGCCACTTTACCAGCTTTCTCCTAACATGCAATTTAGACCCCCAATTCGGGCAAGGTCTTAAAATCAGCTGGTTACAAGAACTGTCCCAAAATATATCCAGCTTCTGTACAGCTGCTGTTATTTCTGACAGCGAGTGTAATCACAGAATCATAGAATGGCCCGGGTTGGAAGGGACCTCAAGGATCATGAAGATCAATCACCTCCCTGTCCCTGCTGGCCATCCCCTCTTCTGATGGAGCCCAGGGGACCATTTGCTCTCTGAGCTGCAAGAGCACGCTGATGGCTCACGTTCTGTTTTTCATCCACCAGGACCCCCAGGTCCTTCTCTGCGGGGCTTCTCTTAAGGACTGCTCCTCCCAGTCTGTAGAAATGCCTGGGATTCCTCCAGCCCAAGTGCAAAACCTTGCACTTTGCTGTGTTCAACCTCATTAGATTCACGTAGGCCAACCTCTCGGTTGAGCTCCCTCTGAATGGCATCCCTTCCTTCCACTGCGTCAGCCGCACCACTCAGCAAACAGCAGAGGGTGCACTCCATTGCATCATTGGTGTCTCTGATAACCATGTAAAAAAGCACTGGTCCCAAGACAGACTCCTGGATGACACCACTTGTTATCGGCCTCCACCTGGACATCAAACCATGAATCACCACCCTCTGTCCTCTACAAAACCTCTTTGTCTTCTACTCCTGCTGCAGCTGCAATGGCTGCACCAGCATGACTCACGTTTGACAATCCTCCAGCTCTGGCCTAGCCATGCACAGCAGCAGTCCGTCTCCCTCCCAGCTCACTCACCAGTGTGCTGCTGTGCCCCAAATTCAGTGCAGTAGCACTGAGAGCAGGCAGCACCCATCACCCTCCTCTAACTCTCTCTGCCAGCTGCGATGAGGACTGACATAGCACGCCCACCCCAGCCCAGCTTTTCTGCTGAGACACCTCCCAGCAACCACCCAGCACCAATCCCAGTTGCTGCAAGCTGTCTGAGAGCCTGCTGGAGTGCACTGACAATAACTTTGTGGGTCAAGTATTAAGCACACCAAGCAGAAGGGAAGCATTACTGGACATGGTGCACAGCAGGGGTTAAGACTGGAGGTGGTCAGGGCTGTAGTGACCATGCCCTCCTAGAGTTCCTCATCTCAAGGAATGCAGGCCTGGCAAAAAGCAAAGTCAGGATCCTGAGCTTCAGGAGAGTCAGCTGCAGGCTGTTCAAAGAATTCTTGCATGAGAGACACTGGAAAACTGTTTTTAGGGGTAAAGGAATGGAAAAGAGATGGTAACTTTCTCAGAAAACCTTACTCAGAGCTGGAGCTCTGAGCTCCATCCCGACCACACGAAACACAGTAGAGGAGGCAGGAAAGCAGCATGGCTGAACCTGCTGGTTACAGGGAGCAACAAGAAGGAAATGGAGAAACAGCGGAAACGGAGACATGCAGCCTGGTCGCTTTGGTGGCCTTCTACAGTGGAGTGACAGCATCAGTAGGGAAAGGAAAAGCAACTGACATCACTCAGCCAGACTTTTGCAAGGCCTTCGATGTTGAGCAAGTTTCCTGTTAGAACTCAGTGTGAACAAATCTACCACTGAGCAACACCCTGAGCCCCCACTCACCTCAGCAGAGGTCAGCCTGCACCCCAGCCTTCCGCCTATTCTGCTCCATTGATGGAAGCACACCGGGCATCATTGCTACTCACCCGACCAATGATGATAGGGGCAGAAAAGGGAATTCCTCTTTACCTTTCAGATGAAAAATTGATGACTGTGTGGAATCTTCCCAGTACAGCTGTGGGGCCTTCCTTTACTTGTATCCTGCTGCTCCGTGTCACAGTGGGAGAGCTGCTCTGGCCTCTCCTCTCAGCCTGTGCCTCCTGCAGTGTGAGCAGCTTTGTGGATAGAGGAGACACCCACACAGACTTGGGCCTGGATAGAGAACTGTGCCCTACAACATAGGTACATTTACATCACGCTCTTTTCCTTGTGTGTGAGCAATCCTTGCTCTTTTCAGATGGTACTATGAGCGTGTGACACCCCAAACACATATTTAGCATCTGTCCATATCATTAAGGCTCTCGTCAAGGCAGTTATTTCAGCCTTCTGAGGGGTAGTCCCCATGGCTGATGGTTGTGCTTCCATTCCCTGCTCAGTAGCAGTTACTGCATGTCCTGCCTTAAAGCCTCCTTGTCTCACAAAACTGCAGCTGCTGGTAAATCAGGCGTCTTCTGCATCTTCTAAGGGTTCGTCCTTCAGCTCCAACCGACTGGATGTAATGTGCAGCATCAGTTGTTTCAAAGCAGTGATGTCATCCTGGTTCTCCACCAGGGGAGTTCCGCTAAGGAAAGATACTGGGTTGGCAATAGTAGTTACAATTATTTCTATATCACCCTGCTCTACCAGGATGGCCTGGTATTTCGGGAATCTTTGGGGTGAACAGATGCCATTCAGAGGGACCTTGACAGGCTGGAAAGCTGGGCTCGGGTGAACCTAATGAGGTTCAACACAGCAAAGTGCAAGGTTTTGCACTTGGGCCGGAAGAACCCCAGGCACCTGTACAGGCTGGGAGGAGTTGTCCTTGAGAGCAGCTCGGCTGAAAAAGACCTAGGGGTCCTGATAGATGAGAAACTTAACATGAGCCAGCAGTGCGCTCTGGCAGCCCGGAAAGCAAATGGGATCCTGGGCTCCATCAGGAGAGGGGTGGTCAGCAGGGATAGGGAGGTGATCGTCCCTCTCTACTCTGCTCTTGTGAGGCCCCATCTGGAGTACTGTGTCCAGGTGCGGAGCCCTCAGTACAAAAAAGATATGGAGATTTTGGAAAGGGTCCAGAGGAGGGACAGGAAGATGATCAGGGGGCTGGAGCACCTCCCCTATGAGGACAGGCTGAGGGAGTTGGGTTTGTTCAGCCTGGAGAAGAGAAGGTTGCGGGGTGACCTCATTGCAGCCTTTCAGTACCTGAAGGGAACTTACTCCCAGGAGGGGAGTAAACTCTTCGAAAGGGCTGATAATAGCAGGACTAGGGGAAATGGTTTTAAGTTGAAGGAGGGAAGATTTAGGTTGGATGTTAGGGGAAAGTTCTTTACTAGAAGGGTGGTTAGGTCCTGGAACAGGCTGCCCAGTGAGGTTGTGGATGCCCCGTCCTTGGAGGTGTTCAAGACCAGGTTGGACGGGGCCCTGGGCAACCTGATCTAGTAAAGGCGTATGTTTGGTGGCCCTGCTAGGCAGGGGGGTTAGAACTACATGATCCTTGAGGTCCCTTCCAACCCGGGTAATTCTGTGATTCTGTGATTCTGTGGGGTGAAAGCCAATGTCCCCCTTTTGCCTCCAATACAGTAAACACTGCATGAGATACTAAAACTGGTATCCTTTGGCCCAGTGTAGATTGATGGGCTTCTTGAATATTGAGCACCAGTGCACCCTGGATATCCCTTACTCACTTCAAGCTGTTTCAAGTTTACCATCAGTCCGTAGCTGTGTATCCATGGTTGGCACCCTCCTGTCATTCCTGGCAACGTATGGAGTTCCTTGGCAGTTTGCAGCTCAGGGGTTGAGCAGATGGCTTCTTTCTTGGCAGTCCTTAAGGTTCAAAGTCCAGCTGTCATCTCCTATCCCAAATACGTCACTTGCTGCTGAGTTAGTTGTGCTTTCTGTAAACCAAGAAACTCAGCAAACTCTCAGTCTATTGTACACAGTCCTTTTTTTGCTGTGGCACCCACGTGCTCCAGTAAAGTTCCACCCTAGGATGGAGGATCCCAGGTCTCAGGCTCACGAGTTGACCAGTTCTCAACAATCATTTAGCTGTTCTCACAACCCTGGGTAACACTGTCCAGGTTCACTGAGTCTCTTCTCCCTCTATTAGGGAGAACAGATACACGCAAGTACTCGTATGCTATCATGAGGAATTCAGTAGGTTACATTTAATTTAGAAGCATGATGCAATCAAAAGCTCGCTTAAATAAAAGCATACCCTTTTCTTTCACTCAAAATAATAGCCCAGAAAAAAATAAAAACAAAACAAAACTCTCATCATAATTGTTAAAGAAATTATCTACTAAATCTCGATGGAGAGTGGAGACACATGCTAGTTTTAGGAACACAGCACTTATCTCATTATCTAAATGCATCTCAAGGCATGCTCCTTGTGAAACTGTGAGAACTTCTATCATTAACAGACGTGTACCATGCCCTGATATATGGTTAAACCGCTTGCAGTGCACTGTCAGATGTACAGGATGGCAGCTGTATGTGCTGTGACCAAATAAACCCCACACTGAAACCTTTCAGAATTTTAGGACCTACAAGTACTGCATTCATATTAAAAGTAAAAAATTCCTAAGCTACACATGTTCTAGGTTTCCATTTGTTAGATACAACATACCTTTGGAAGTAGGCGCCTAAAAAGATATGCCTTCTACTTGCTTCTCTGTCTGGCTCTTCGAAAAGAAGGCCTTTGGAGCAGGAAATGCAAAGGGCAGCTCATTTCTTAACACTGACTCTGCATCAACATTCTCTGTGTTTGCACGCTTCTTAGATGCCACTTTTCTTGTCACTGGAGTTGACAGTGTGAATTCCATATCACCCAGTTGAGTATCATGCCTCGAATGGTGCCAGAGACGGAACAAAAGGTTTTCTGATCACAGCCGGAGAAGTTACTGTCAAAGAAATTCTAACAGCTGAGAAGGTCAGACACAATGCTTATAAAAATATCATACATTATTTGGCTATTGAACAAAACAGTTGAAAACTCTGATTCTCTCCTAGAATAAGTTCGTTTCTTATAGACTGTCAAACACCATTTTTTTATTTGTTCATCTCAATTCTCCATTGAGGATTAACCCTCACCAGCTTATCTAAACATAAACATGAATTATCACTTGGTTTAGTTAAAAATTTGAATAATATCACAGTGGATTTTGTTGTCCAACACAGTAAGATTGAATTTCTTTCGGTACCTTTCAACCTCTGCCTACCTCCAGCCTAACTCCAGAATCTTATTAACTGTGCCTTATCGCTTCCCATTGTGTTTTAAAATCCTCACTGACTCCTTTACTTGTTCCCTTGCTTGCTGTTTCTGTGCAAACCAAACACTGGAGTTAGGGATCACGTCAAACCAACCATGGCCTACAGGTAGAAGGCAACAAAATTTATGCTTAACATACTTCTTTGCTCTATCTTTATCTTCCTTTGGTCAAGGTCCACTAGATACTTAAATATGGAGTAAGCACTAGATACAATGAGAAGCAGATTTCTAGATTAAGAGCTGTATTTTTTCTGTAAGAAACTAGCTGTACATCTTCACACACCTGCTTTGTTTTCTGAGTATTTAGATCGAGTGGAGATTCTTCAAACACTGAAGCTACATCAGAAAATTCCATGGATCCAAACGCATCTGGCACATGGCTGCAGTCTGGCACATCTTCATATGCCAGAGCCTTTTCAGACAGAAATGTTCCACCGAGATTCTTTTGCAGAATTAGAAGGAAGATTTCATCAGAAGATTTCACCACTAAAGTCTAAATAAGATTGGTTTGCAAGTTCCAAACTATGGCTAACAGCTAATGGAAGTCCACAGGCCAGCAGCAACAACTTTTATATTATGTTCTTAATATTCTAATTGTTGATATGACGTTCATATAAAGAGCAGAAGGGAAATTACTCTTAGAGCTCAAGTCATCTTTCACAGCCTGCGTCAACAAGAGCAGCACCTCATAGCCTTTGGTTTCAAGACCTGGACCACAAGCTAGCTAATGATTTTACACAGAATTCCAGAGTTCAAGTCACTGTTTACATTAGGGCTGAAATTGTACTGAAAGCCTTCAAGTTCATCACACTTAATTATCACTGGCATCACACATAACTCCACGTTACATATGTGATCACACGCAACCTGGCAACTTCAGACAATTCCCAAAGCACTCCACTTGCACTTGGCTACTAAAGTACAGAAAAAGGAATTAACATCAGAAATAGCTGCAGTCAAAACCATCTAAGAATCCAAGTCTCCAGGAAACAAGGAAAGCAAATCCTCTCCAGGACTGTGTTCTAAAAGGAAACAGATCAGAAAGGTGAGTTCTTCCCCCCTTTGACCACCCACTCATGTAACGTCCATGTCATTTCTAAGTATGCTGCCCAGACCAAGACTGAGGATGCTTCAGAAGAAGACCTTCCCTGCTAAGCCAAACAGAACAAGTAAGGTACCAAAATATGTAGAGCCAAACGAGGAAAGGTGCTCTAAGAAGGTAAGCATCACAAGAGACCAACAGGAATACTTACACAATCCAAACAATGCACAGTTTCTGTTCCACAAGCTGCCAAGAGGAATGTGTGCAGTACTCACAGCGCACCATGTACACTGCTTACTGCAGTCATACTGCTTCGTAGGACCAGCCCAACTTACTAAAACACTTTAATGAGCAATCCGAACTGTCTGGATCAGCACGGTTCACTTGGAAGGGACCTTCACAGATAAACCTGAAGAGGTGAGGCGACTGCACTATCTAAACCTTAAAGCATATAGGACCTTAAAGCATAAGCTTAAAGCACAGAAGCATGACCAGCAGGTCGAGGGAGGTGGTGCTGCCCCTCCACACTCCTCTCATTGAAACCCCATCTGGAGCACTGCACGCAGTTCTGGAGCCCTCAACACAAGAAGGACTTGGAGATGTTCAGGCAGGTCCAGAGGAGGGCCATGAAGGTGATCAGAGAGGGCTGAAAGCACCTCTACTATGTGCACAGGCTGAGAGAGATGGGGCTCTTCAGCCTGGAGAAGACTCCAAGGAGACCTTAGAGTGGCCTTCCAGTATCTGAAGAGGGCCTACAGGGAAGGCTGGGGAGGGACTTTTCATAAGGGCAGGTAGCAACAGAATGAGGGGAAATGGCTTTACATGGGAAGAAGGTAGATTAGGATTGGATATTAGGAAGAAATGCTTTACTGTGGGTGTGGTGAGACACTGGAGCAGGTTGCCCAGCAAGGCTCCAATATGATTGCTTTGCAAGTTCCAAACTATGGCTAACAGCTAATGGAAGTCCTCAGTCCAGCAGCACAAAATTTTATATTATCTTCTTAATATTCTAATTGTGGATTTGACGTTCATATAAAGAGCAGAAGGGAAATTACTCTTAGAGCTCAAGTCATCTTTCACAGCCTGCGTCAACAAGAGCAGCACCTCACAGCCTTTGGTTTGAAGACCCGGACCACAAGCTAGCTAATGATTTTACACAGAATTCCAGAGTTCAAGTCATTGTTTATGTTAGGGCTGCAATTCTACTGAAAGCCTTCCAGTTCATCACACTTCATTATCAATGGCACCACAGATACCTCACAAAGAAGCATTATGACACCACAAAGGGGCATTATGACGTCAGAAAGGGCATTATGACATCACAAAGGGCATTATGAATCACAAAGGAGCATTATGACATCACAAAGGAGCATTATGACGTCTCAAAGGGCATTATGACGTCACAAAGGGCGTTATGACACCACAAAGAAGCATTATGACATCACAAAGGGGAATTATGACGTCAAAAAAGGGTCATTATGACGTCTGAAAGGGGCATTATGATGTCACAAAGGGGTGTTATGACATCACAAAGGGGTATTGTGACATCACAAAAGAGCATTAAGACATCACAAAGGGGAATTAAGACGTCACAAAGGGCATTATGACGTCACAAAGAGGCATTATCACGTCACAAAGAGGCATTATGAAAACAAAGGAGCCTTATGACGTCTCAAATGGCATTATGACATCACAAAGGGCATTATGACGTCACAAAGGGGCATTAAGACATCACAATGGGTCATTATGACGTCAGAAAGGGGCATTATGACATCAGAAAGGTGCATTATGATGTCACAAAGGGTGTTATGATGTCACAAAGGGGCATTATGATGTCACAAAGGGGCGCTGGGAAAAGATCTCTGTGTGGAGATTGCTTCTACTAGAGGTAGTTCTATAAGACTGTTATATAGAGCTGTGCAGGGGCTGTAAATCTGTCTGCAGAGGGTGATGATCAGTTCCAAGTGTCTGCAGTCAATGCTCATGGACAGAGCCCATCCAACCTGGCCTTGAATGCCTGCAGGCCTTGAATGGGGCATCCACAGCCTCCTTGGGCAACCTGTTCCAGTGTGTCACCACCCTCTGAGCAAAAAACATCTACCTAAGATCCAACCTATACCTCCCCAGTCTCAGTTTTAAACCATTCCCCCTTGTCCTATCATTATCCACCCTCATAAACAGCCATTCCCCCTCCTGTTTATACGCTCCCTTCAAGTACTCAAAGGCCACAATGAGGTCTCCCCACAGCCTTCCATTCTCCAGGCTAAACAAGCCCAGATCCCTCCACCTTTCCTCATAGGAGAGCTGCTCCAGCCCTCTGATCATCACAGTGGCCCTCCTCTGGACCCCCCCCAACAGCTCCACATCCTTCCCAGGCCTGGACACAGTGCTGCAAATATGGCCTCACAAGAGCTGAGCAGGAGTGGACAATCACCTCCCTCTCCTGCTGGCCACCCCTTTTTCAGTGCAGCCCAGAACACACATGGATCTATCTTTTCCATACGGATATTCCCATCTGTGTACATATATATACCACACCTACACCCCCACAATCTGCTACAACTCCATAGAATTTTCAAGGTTGGAAAAGACCTGGATGATCTTATGATCTTATGATCTCAGATCTTATGATCTGGATGATCTTATGATCATCCAGTCCAACCATCACCAATACTTCCCAGTTAAATCACATCCCTCAACACAACACCCAAACTTTTTGTGAACTTCCCAGGGTTGGTGACTCTACATGAGAGAAAAGGGCACTCAGATAAGGGATTCTGCATTTGCTATTAGCAGAGGTGGGATGAGACCGAGCACTGCCCCAGTTCCTGGGATAATGCAGAAGGGCTGAGACCTTCCAGCTGCTTCCACCCAGGGTCACACAGCAAAGCCGACCCTGCAGGAGTCTGCATCATTCTTTGCATGGCATTGCTAAGAGGAAGATCCCCCCCCTACCCTTGGCTCTACACTCCAGCTGCTGTCTGCCATCTGTAAAGCCACCACAGCTCTCCTACTGGAGTTCCCATCTGCACAGTGACAGCTTGGTTTCTTCTTACTGTCAAAGCAGCCACAGCCTCAGTGCTTCTCAAATCTCCCCTTTTCAGCTGATTTCCTCTTTCTTGTGGCTGGGCAATTCCTCCCTCTCACAGTCATCCCTCTGCCCCACTCTGTGCCCACAGACCCAGAGAGGGCACACAGAGCCAGCCCTGTCCCAGCTGCTGCTGCTTCACATCTGACAGTCTCAGGAGCTGAGATCCAGGCTGAGACAGCAATGCCCAGACATGGTTTGTAGGACGTTTGTGATAGGAAATAGGGAGGCTTGTGATTAAACCTGCCCCCTAAGGAGGAAGGCAATGCTGCCTGCAGCCCCAGCAGGCATTACAAAACATCCCCATTTACAGGAGGGTTTTAAATAGCACAATTCAGGAACTACAACTGCACAAATTCCCGCATGCCCTGGAATAAGTTTGGGAATGGACATGGTTCTACCACCTGTGCAATGCCATAGAAATAACAACCATCCACCTGTAAACCTCCATCCTCTCCCCTGCTGCACAAAGGGAAGCTCAACAGCAGTGCACAAATGTCCCAGCAATGTCTGAGCACTGCTCTGTGCATCCCAACCTGCTCATCCCATCCACTCCTGGCTGGGCAGCAGGATTGGGGTGGCACATTGCAATGGGCACAGAGGAACATGGAAGCCCCACACATGTGAGGAAGGGGCTGGCTGTGCTCCACACTCACGTTATCAGACGTGATTTGCCCTTCTGTGGGGAGCCTCTGCTCTTTCCCAGCTCATCCTCCAGCGTCTGGGACTCCAGGATCTCATTCAGGCTGTTGTTGGCTGCGGGGCAGCTCCATGAAGAGCCTCCCCTCCACCGACCGGCACACAACAGCCGCTCCCGTGCACTGCGGCTCAGCCAATCGGAGCCGGTGGAGCTGCCGCTGCCCGATGGGACCCCCCCCCACACATATTGACCCCCCAGACGAGGAAGAGGAGGAGCAGAGCGACGAGGAGCTGCCGCAGGGGCTGACGTTGGGGCGGGGGGGCAACGCGGGGGGGGGGTCGGCAGTGGGGGGTGGGGGAGGGGGTGGGGCAGCATTACCCCCGGACCCCGTGGACCCCCCCCAGCCAAAGTGCTGCTCTCCGACCCCCGCGGGCTCTTTGTGCAGCCGCTGCCCTCCAGTTATAGGACCCCCCCCCCCATATTGCGCTTTGCTCGCCCCCACCTCCGGAACCCCCCCCCCACTCACCACATCGCCCCCTCCCCCCCCGGGTGGGGTTATGGGGGGTGGGGTGGGGTCGACGATGTGCCGTAAGCCGCGCCGGGGTCGTGTGACAAACCCCCCACCCCATCAAGATGAATGGGGCGCTGTCGGGGGGGGGCTCAGCCGTAAGGATAAAGCGGGGGGGTTAATGACGGGGGGGGGCAGTGCTATAGGGAACGCAACTAATCTAAGCCCCCCCCCCCCACATTAACACCCCATTGTGTGTGGGGGTGGTGGGGGTGGGGCACACAATAACCCCCCCAAAGGCCAAACAGCCCCAACATCCCCCCTCAAAGCCGCTGACTTACGCTGTGCCCCCCCTGCATGAAGGGCCCCCCCCCATCGATTGAGCCCCCCCCAATCCCATCTATAGTTGAGAGCTATGCTTTTTGTAACCCCCCGCTTTTAAAGCCCCCCCCCCCCACAATGTTGTGCACGATGTGCTGCCCCCCATGAGCCCCTGACCCCCCCCCTTAAAAGATGGGGTGGGGGGGGTGGTCTCGGACCCCCCCTCCTTTAAACGATGGGGTGGGGGGGCGGATTGTCACTGCCCCCCAACACCAAAATGGACACCCCCCTTTTAAAGGATGGGGTGGGGATGGGGGGGTGGGGGGTGAAGGTGATCTCGGCCCCCCCCCCATTAAAACGGACCCCCCACCCCTTTAAAGGATGGGTGGGGGTCGGTTACGGGCCCCCCCGGCGCTGTGTGTGTATGTGCCCCCCCCCGTTTTGCTCCCCCCGTGGCGCAGTGTGCTGGGAAAGGATCTCTGTGTGGAGATTGCTTCTACTAGAGGTAGTTCTATAAGACTGTTATATAGAGCTGTGCAGGGCCTGTAAAGAGAGTTGAGGGGGACTCTAGTGGGCATATGGGGCTGTGGTGGGCAATAGGAGGACTAGGGGCTCTAGGGGGCTCTGAGGGTGTGTAGGGGTTGTGGATCAGGTTGGATCTTAGGAAGATGTTTTTCACTCAGAGGGTGGTGACGCACTGGAACAGGTTGCCCAAGGAGGCTGTGGATGCCCCATCCCTGCAGGCATTCAAGGCCAGGCTGGATGTGGCTCTGGGCAGCCTGGTCTGGTGGATGGCGTCCCTGCACATAGCAGGGGGTTGGAACTGGATGATCTTTGGGATCCTTTTCAACCCAGGCCATTCTATGACTGTACAGTTCCATAGTGGAACAAATATAATATGCTAACTATGTAAAACATGGAGTCAGACCTGTGTGATTTGTCCACACCAGGAGGTGATTAGAAAACAATTTGTAAGCTACAAAGCTGCTTGCTGGAAAGGAAAAGAAAATAAAACTACAAGAAAAAGGGAAATCATTTCTTCCTGAAAATAGGAAGAATTATAGATCTGACATGAAATTTCAGTGAAGCTCCTGATTTTATGAAGCTATTCCCATTATTTTCTTGGTGCTGTGTTTCCCAAATGAGTGGTTTCTGGCTCTGCTGCAGCACCAGTCTGCATGTGAACATCAACTCTGTTCACCATCTGGGAAGATTAGGACTTCCCTTCTCCTACCAGCACCACTGAATTACAGTTACTCAGTGGTTAAACAAAGGAATCCTTAAAGAAGGGTTTACAGCTGTCCTGTTGTCTGAAGTGCTTGGGGCATTCTGATGCTATTAAGCTCTATGTATTAACAAGTTAAAAAAGAAAAGGTAGGCATCTGATTGTTGTGACAGTTTCTAAGCGATTTGGAAAGCTGTACCACCCAACCACTCCTTCTATTTGATGGAGGTGACAAAGCTCAGTTTAATTTCTGACTGCTGTTTAAATTCTGAAGCTCGAGCTGGTTCCTGGAGCAGAAAAAGCTCGGAAGCTGTCCCTCCTACAAGCAGGCACCTCTGAGCAAAATATGACATCTCAGTTTCTGATGGTAAGGTCAGGAGATCTGATTCCAGCATCTAGCTTTTGGCTTAATACTGTGTTAGTGGGACCTTTGGCATCTAGCACTTAATGATCTTGAAGGTTTCTTCCAACCCAAGCCCTCCCATGATCCTATGATTCTGTGATTTCATTCAGGTTTATTGAGATGAGTTCTCCTGAATGTGCTGTTCTCCATATGATTATAATTGGAGTCCAGATGGGTGACTGAAACCAGACACCAAACTTTCTGATGGCCAAAATTAAATGAAATCAATCCTTTACTGTGTCAGTAGTCTGTAACTAGAGCCCATCAGGTAATTCCCAGCCTCCTGCCTGTATCAGTGGCTGCACACAGTGAAAAAGTCTGATGGGATTTTAACCTCTAAAATGTTCCAAAGCAACCAGAGGGTGAATATATTCACTATGTAAATACCTGCAGGAATAAGCTTGTCATGTATGTCCTCAGGTACCACAGTAGTTAATGGTGGGACTCAGTAGGTCATGCTGAAAGTTGAGTCTGCTGATTTTGAAGGTCTTTTGAAGGTCTTTTCCAGCCTACATGACCTTATGCTAATATTTCTGAAATTTATTTCTGTTCAGCTCCCAGAAAACCTCCCACCCAGCCCCCAACTGACCCCGTGGTGAAAAATAAAACAGAAACCTCAGTGACGCTGGCATGGTCCCCTCCAAAGATGCAACGCCCCATTCCAGTCGATGGCTACATTGTGGAATGCAGGAAACTAACTGGCTTCACCTGGGTGAGGTGCCACGAGTCTCATGTCCCCATCCCAGAGATCACGGTGAGCAATCTGTCTGAAGAGGCTGATGATCAGTTCCGAGTGTCTGCAGTCAATGCGCATGGACAGAGCCCGTCTCTGGAATTCCCAGGGAGCGTGCACCTTGGTAAGCACAAAAACCCCAATGGAAATGGGTCAGTGTGTGCTGAGCAGCTGTGTTGGTTCCCTAAAGATGCTTCCTTTGACTTTAAGGTTAGCAGTGCATTAACACACCAAAGGCTTTCCTTTATTCCTAGTTCTCCTATCTCCTATCAACCTCCAGCTACCACTAAAGTGATACGAGTTGTTTCTGTGACAGAGACATGAATATCCTTATCTTTTGATATCTCACATGTGCAAGAGGCAGAACTTTCTGTAACAGATCTTAAGCACAGAAGTGCTTCTTCTAGCACTCATGCAAAGGGAGAAGTAGAAATGTACCTATGATTTAATCTTCCATCTCTAAATGAGATACCAGACTTGCATCTAAAGAGCATTAAGACATACATGTTCTTCCTCAGACCCAGTCCTGGCTGTGAAATCCCCCCTAACAACTGGTGAAGCTGTACCTGGAGGGGATGCCATGTTTACTATTGACCTTACAACAACGTGCAAGCATGCCAGCTGATGAATGTCTGCAGTTCACTGCTATTGGCCAGTGCATTCAGTCACCAGGTTTACCACTGCATGACCATAGAGCAGTACTTTCAGCTGCAGGTTCAGACAGCCTTTCTGATTGCACTGGAATAGTTTAGAAGTAGGGGAGCAATCATTCCAATAATATCTCTATCAATCAGCTTTGCATGACAAAGTAGAACAAATAAACATTCATGATGGGAGGACCTGTTTGTCATTGGGTGGAAACCTCTGCAGAAGCATGTTTAGAGCATTATTAATCAGTAGAAGGAGATGTTTGGTTGATTTTTACTTAGTAAATCCAGCAAGAAGACCAAATGAAATATCGTGAATTGCTCAGCACTGACACAATGATGAGTGCAGGAACAGAAGGTGATACTTTTTCAGAGATGTTGCAGCAAACATTGACCACGTTAGCCTGATATAAATTGAAATAACGAGGCCTTTGCTCCTGACAGGTGCTGCAGTGAGATTTACCAAGAAGAGCAAAGATGTAGAAAAGATCTGCGCTTGGCTGCGTGAGGAAGCCAAACTGCAGGCTGAGCTTTCAGACACAGGCGCTACTGTGGAGTGGATGAAGGATGGGAAGGAGCTCAAGGC
This sequence comes from Coturnix japonica, assembly GCF_054131305.1. Lineage (NCBI taxonomy): Eukaryota > Metazoa > Chordata > Aves > Galliformes > Phasianidae > Coturnix > Coturnix japonica. Next base: position 4,424,043 of record NC_140687.1, on the reverse strand, counting down.
CAGTGAAAATTATGAACTGCAAATTGTGGGGAAGAAACACACCCTGAAAATTCACAACGACTCAATGGATGATGCTGCAAGTTATCAGTGCATCTGTGAGGGGGATAAAATGCTCTATCAGCTTTCAGTGAAAGGTATGTGACAGTCTGGGCTGTCCTCTTCCTGCCCAGGGCCAGCAGACTGCATTCACCTGACTCCCCGACAGTCCAGCTGTTGTCAGACAGCATCTGGGGTGTTTTCAGTGGCTGTTTTGACTTGAACTGGCCAATCTGCTTTGTAGAGCCATTTGATTTCTGTGTTCTGTCCTGTGATTCGTCCCTAAGATATAGAGGAAATCAAGGGAAAGACAGGAAAAAGAGCATCCCAGCCTTCCTGCTCTTCTGTCAGGGTGGCCACAAGAGATGATGTCAACATCTCTTTTTGTAGCAGTGATCCCAAATGTAGAAAACACCTGTGAAGAGTCACAGGGACTAAATTGATGGAGAGCAGAACTTCCTGCCAAGGCTTGTCAGCTAGTCTTAATTTTGCTTTTCTTCTCTCTCTTTGTCATGTTAGCATAATATTTCATACTGGCAGGTCTGCCCATAGAATTAACTGGCACAGGCTGCCCAGGTAGGTGGTGGGATCCCTGGAGGTGTTCAGGAGCTGTCGAGATGTGGCCCTGATGGATGTTATCAGGGGGCATGGTGGGGTGGGTTGGGGTTGGAATCAAAGGAGGACCCCCATGTATTTCATCGGGAAGCACTACTGGTAATAAGACCTTTGGAGCAAATCCTGGTAGGGCCACGCTCAGCTGGTCCAGTCTGGAGGCTGTTTCTCCTTACTGCAGTATCTGCAGTGAAAACCAGCAGCTGCTTTTGTGTGGTTGGGCTCACATCCAGCAGTGGTGACGGGACTACAATGATAAGAGACAGTTCCTGAAAAAATGAATGAAATTTGACTGTATGATAGGATGGAGTTAAATGTATTGACAGGATCTCAGTCATCCCAGTGTCCATCAGCTGGCTCTCGAGCTCCTAAATACAGGCATTCTGTAGAACGTTGTTGAATTTGTATTATACATGCGTGTTCTTGGAACTGCAGAACAAATGCATGCATAATCCAGACTTTGATTTTAGCAGCTCTGACTGCGCTGTCTCAACAGACCCAACTCAGTTGTGTGCGCTGTTTTGAAATGATATGTTAACAAGAAGTTGGAAAACAAGCTCAATTACCCTCAGTAAAATAGGACCGTGGACTTAGGCTTGAACTTTTGGCTAAGACAGTGGTGAGATTTTGAATCTTTGAAGTCAATTATTCCACTGTGTGTTAATAAGGGCCAGTTTTATCATCTAACTTTTGCACTCCAATTAATTTCCATAAAGGAATTCTTTTTTTTCTTTTTTCTTTTCAGTCCTAAGTGATATCTCTATCTTTTAGGCTTGATTTGTTTGCCAGGGGGTTACAGTGCAGTAATAGATACCCCCTCCATTGATTTCCTTCTAGTTTGCTTGTTCCAATTCTTTCCTCAGTTTTCCTATTTTAGACATTTTCTTGAAGCCTTGGGCTTCTTCCTTTGGCTCTGTCCCCTGTACAGTGTACGTCCTTCAACTTGTGGAGATAAGGTAATCTGGTACGTGGTTTATAAAAGCTGCCAATTTGCCAGCTTCTGAATTAGAATCTAGCAATTAGAACTAGGATTAAACGTGCACGTTTGATCTTATGATAAATGAATGCCTCATGGTCACCAATGTCCCTGCAGTTCTTTACCATCATATGTATTTTGTGTCTTCATATTTTGTTTCAGCACTGGCAAACTTCGTAATCAAAGAGACAAGTGGAGGAGTAATCAGGGCCGTTGCTGGAAAACAAGCTGAATTTGTTTCTGAGACCTCTGAAGCTAATGTCATGGTGAAGTGGTACAAAAATGGCAAAGAAATCAAGACCAGTAAGAAATTCACAATGGAAGATAAAGGGAAACTGCATAAGCTTGTGGCTTCAGCTGTAACGAAAGAAGACGAGGGAACATACATCTACACAATTGGAGATGACACTCTGATTTTTGATTGGAAAGTCTCAGGTAAGTTTGTGAGGCAAACATAGGATCACAATCCATGTAAAGCACTTCAGACTTAATTCATTTTATTTGTCCAACGCTGTGGGTTTCCAGTATTTAGGACAAAGATTGCATAGCTCTATTGAAGCAATTCTGACCTTCCTGTTGTCCCTATGCAAATCCACAGTATGAGCAAATAATGTAACTGTGTTGTGATGAATTCAAGACAGCCTTAGCTCCAGCTGGGGCTGGAGTCACGACTTGAGCCCTGACATCTGGGCTTCATTCATCTAGTTCATGTATTGCCTCAGCACTTACATCATCTTTAAACCTATGACTGAAATGGTCCTAAGTTATTAGCATGGGAATCCTGTCTCCTCTTTGGACAAATTAAACTCCACATTTGGAGAGCTGAGTGTCTCCTGCTGTACCCGAAGGACATTGTGATCTCTGAGGTGTCTCCCTGAGGTGCTGTAAGCACAGCCATTAGCTCATAGTGCAAGTAAAGCACTGTTAGGTCAAGCCTGGAGGAGTAATGCTTGTCACTGACATGTTCCTGTTCAGGGTGGAGCTGGAGGGTAAAATAACACAAGAAATTGTCATTGAAATTCAATATCTGTGAAATTCAGCTGGTTGCATTCACAGAACCTGGCGTTAAGATCTGTTTTCTGTTTTATATCTTGAGCCTATTTTCCATAACCCAGTCCTCATTTATGAACTGAAGCTCTACTGAAAGCCTTTCGCTGTGTATGCTCATGCTGCAGTGCAGCGCTTGTGACCTTTAACAGCACATTCACGTTCCTCTGATCACAGGATCCTTACGGTTGATTAAGACCCTCTAGTCTGACTGCTCACCCATCACCACCGTGATGCTCACCATCAGCTTAGCTAAAAACTCAGCAGAGATGATAGATCAAGCACAACACTGGATTTGGGGTGGCTAGAGATTCCTAAGATATTGAAGGATTGCTTGCAGGTGGTGTTGGTTCAGGTATTCACCCTGCATCCCACCTGCTGTTCTGTTTGGTTGAGAATCATGCATTCTGCAATTTCACTTTGTAATTCAAAGACCCTGGCTTTATCTGTTGAAAAACTGATCTAAAACAAGCCAAGAAGACTCCGTTGGAACTGGTTGATGCAGAACAAAGGCATCCCCAAAGGACAAGTTGCACTGTTTGATGAACATTATTGGATGAGAGCTAAGCTAAGATTTAAAAAGTTCTGGGGCTGTCTCTGAGCATCAAATACAGAGGAAGCCTGCATGATTCCCTGAGAATGGATACCTCCTACTTTGGTGTAGGGTTAAGGGAACACTAGCAGTAACTCCTATCACAAAATGTCGCATGGCTCAGACAAAATGCCATCAAGAGGGCTTAATTAGGAGCACCAAATGGTCGCAAGATGGTCTTAGGGCAGGGAAGTAATCTATCTATGTGATATTGATTGATGCTATTAGTTCTTAACAGCTTGACTCTAGAAGGACTGTTGTTCTTTGGTCACCTAGTTATAAAAGAATAAATGGCTCCTGTCTATTACAATTTTTAACGCATTTTTTGTTCACTGATGCCATAAATGTTCCTGGCATAGTAATAGGCCTTGGTATATTCAGTGACTGAAAGCAACAGTTGTTGCTCTAAGAAATGCAGTACAAAGCTAGGTCTGCCTGTAGCTGACAGCCATCAGCTTGCTCCTCAGGCAGGTTCTGTCTGTGTATGGGAGATCACAATGTGAACCACTGATTGATCAGCTGAGGCAAGTGTGGGGTCAGCTGTGGGAGCACAGGTGAAAGTTATGTAGCTGTGCTCCCTGGAGGGGTGGAGTTCGACTCCACCTCCTCTGAGACCTCATTTAAGGGCTGACCCTCACTGAGGCAGCATCTCTTGGAGATTGCTCACCAGGGAGGATTGCCTCAGCTCTGGTGAGTTCCCTTTTCCTTATATCTTCTGTATTTCTACCATTTTACTTGTAATTGCTATCCTTGTTAATACCAGCATAGTTATTGCCAATACATTTGGCAAGCCAGGCAGGAGCCACTGACTTGGCATCTAGAAATATAAGGAAAAAAAAAAATGTCCTTTGTGTGGAAAATCTTTAATTGGTACAAGGGGGAGAAGACCACCCCCTTAGGGACATGCCTTCCTGGACAAATTCCAGGTTTTGAGGCGTCCCCATATTACCAATTAGCAACAATTATTGAACAATGGGGCCCTTTAAGAGTACCAAATAACATGGACGCCTATTGTCTAACTGATTACTTTCTAGGACTACAAAAAGATATCTTAATTACAAAAGAAAAGCGAATGGCTGCATCTATGGCAGCCTGGCCATTATTAAATGCTTTAAATCGGGCAGAGATAAAATCAAACATCATTGCACATGAAAATGAATTGTTAAAGGCCCGTATTGAAAAATTGGAGGGTGAGATCAATCTATTGACAGGAAAAAAACCGTCATTTTCTTCCTCCAACCCTCAAATTAGATACATTTCATTTAATGACGATCAAGATCCTGAAGAAATGAATCAAAATAAGATCACTAAATCTGATCTAGAAAAACCATCTGAGACGGACTCACTAGAAGTCCGTCCAGTAATAACTCAAAAAACAAAGAAAATTCAAGATCGACCAGCAGGAGTGCCTCCTGATCAATGGCCCCCTGCCGAATCTGTTTTACATGTAACAGCCCGTCCATATACGCCTACTGAACTCATGGACCTAGTGCAACGATTTAGGCAAAGGCCAAGGGAAAGTGTTCCGGCTTGGTTATTACGGTTATGGGATTCAGGGGCAGATAGTGTACTGGTTAGTGGCCCCGAAGTATCTAAGTTGGCCACAATAACAGTACATCCTGCCCTTCGGCAGAGACTGTATGCTGGGACTCAGTTCCCTGAAGAAAACCATTCAATTGTAGAATGGATAATGGCTACTTGCCGCATGGTGTGGACAAATAAAACTGACATGCCAGTAAACACAGGGATGTGGTCTTCTATGGAAGACCTTCAAAATTATATACGCGAATTAGGTATGAGAGAGGCTATCTACGAAGACACATTCGATAGCCCTGATATGGTTAAATTTTCTGCGGGAATGAGGGACCTAATTTTACAGTAAGCACCCTCTCATATGTATGGAACCTTGGTTTCCATACTTAATCCAGTAGTATCCGCAGAGGCAGTAGTCCAACAAGCCGCCCAATTGGTAGCAGACCTCGGAGAAACTGAGCGTTTATGAGCTAAGCGCAATATCAGGGTGATTGAGGATGCCGAGGCTTTTCCAATAGTGCGAGCCAGAAGATCGGCCCCGCGAACTTCTCGGGCAGGACCTGTTAGGGTATCCCGGAAACAAATGTTTAATGATCTGCTCTGGGCAGGCGTTCAGTTTTCAAAAATTGATGGGCAGCCCAATCAGGTTCTCCTTCAGTTGTGGAAGCAACTGAAGGATGAACAAAAATTTCAGAATAAACCCAAAAGGCCAGGGATAAGATTTATAGAGCGGCGACCAACAACAACATGGAATTTAGAAGATTTTATAGTTCCAAATAGGAAAAAGAAGCCACCTCAGGTGCCTCGGGTTATGACACCGGAGGTATCGGAGGTAAAAGACTTGAATCTGGCTCAGTTCATGGCTTGACGAGGGATGTCAGTCCTCCTAGGGCCTCTAGACGGGACCGGAGGCCCTATGTGGAACTGACGATATACTGGTCCCGAAAGAATATACAGAAGGTTATGGCCCTAGTTGATACCGGGGCAGAGACATCTATAATATATGGAGACCCAACTAAATTTAAAGGTAATAGAGTGATGATTGGAGGTTTTGGGGGACAAACCATTCCGGTCACCCAAACCTGGGTAAAACTGGGGGTCGGGCGTCTTCCACCACGGGAGTACAAGGTATCCATTGCCCCAATTCCAGAGTATATATTAGGAATTGATATCCTGTGGGGTCTGGCTCTCCATACAACAGTGGGAGAGTTCCGATTGCGGCAGAGATGCATTAGTATCCGGGCAATCCAGACAATATTGAGAGGCCATGCAAAACATGAGCCTATTTGTTTGCCGAAGCCACGCCGGATTACTAATGTGAAACAGTACAGACTCCCGGGTGGGCAGGATGAAATAACAAAGACGGTGCAGGAATTAGAAAGAGTGGGTATTATAAGGCCTGCACATAGCCCATATAACTCCCCAATATGGCCAGTGCGAAAACCGGATGGAACATGGAGGATGACAGTAGACTATAGGGAATTAAATAAGGTCACGCCACCTGTTCATGCGGCTGTACCCAATATTGCCTCCCTAATGGACACACTAAGCAGGGAAATCAAAACATATCACTGTGTCTTGGATTTGGCGAATGCATTCTTCAGTATTCCAATCAGTGAAGAATCGCAAGATCACTTTGCATTTACATGGGAAGGGAGGCAATGGACTTTCCAGGTCCTACCCCAAGGGTACGTACATTCGCCCACTTTTTGTCATAATTTAGTGGCACGTGATCTGGCTAAGTGGGAAAAGCCAAATAATGTCAATTTATATCATTATATTGATGACCTCCTGTTAACATCCGATTCGTCAGAGGCGGTGAGACAAGCAGCAGATTTGTTGATAGCTTACCTGCAGAAAAGAGGGTGGGCTATAAACCCACAGAAGGTGCAAGGTCCGGGGCTATCTGTAAAATTCCTGGGAGTAATTTGGTCCGGGAAAACCAAAGTACTACCCAGTGCGGTAGTAGATAAAGTCCAAGCGTTTCCAGTCCCTACAACATCAAAACAATTGCAAGAATGTTTGGGTATATTGGGGTATTGGCGCTCCTTTATACCTCATTTAGCTCAGCTATTAAGGCCATTATACAAGCTTACAAAGAAGGGTCAATCATGGAATTGGGGAAAGATAGAACAGGATGCTTTCCAACAGGCAAAACTGGCAGTTAAACAAGCTCAGGCGTTGGGTATATTTGATCCGACCCTCCCAGCTGAACTAGATGTTCATGTTACTCAAGATGGTTTTGGCTGGGGCCTGTGGCAACGCCAGAGTTCTGTTCGAACCCCCATTGGATTCTGGTCTCAGGTTTGGCACGGAGCAGAAGAACGATATAGCATGATTGAGAAACAGTTATTGGCTGCCTATTCGGCATTACAAGCAGTAGAGCCGATAACGTAAACAGCAGAGGTCATAGTTAAGACTTCGTTACCAATCCAGGGGTGGGTGAGAGATTTGACTCACCTTCCTAAGACGGGGGTGGCCCAAGCACAAACGGTGGCACGATGGGTCGCCTATCTAAGCCAGAGAAGCAGTCTGTCTTCATCTCCACTTAAAGAAGAACTACAGAAGATCCTAGGCCCAGTGACGTATCACAGTGATACATCAAAAGAACCGATGGTTGCTCCACCAGAGAAGAGTCCCGTTCAGGAAGGAAGATATCCTATTCCTGAAGATGCCTGGTATACGGATGGGTCCAGCAGAGGCAACCCGAGCAAGTGGCGAGCAATAGCATACCATCCCTCTACTGAGACCATCTGGTTTGATGAGGGGGATGGTCAAAGCAGCCAATGGGCAGAATTGCGAGCCGTGTGGATGGTTATAACTAAAGAACCTGGTGACGGCGTCCTGAACATCTGTACAGATAGTTGGGCTGTGTACCGGGGGCTCACTCTGTGGATTACGCAATGGGCTACCCAGGAATGGACTATCCACGCCCGACCGATTTGGGGTAAAGACATGTGGGTAGACATTTGGAATACGGTCAAACACAGGACAGTATGTGTCTACCATGTCTCTGGTCATCAACCCTTGCAGTCACCAGGAAATGATGAAGCTGACACACTGGCCCGAATCCGATGGATTGAGAATTCACAATCTGAAAATATTGCCCGTTGGTTACATCAGAAGCTACGGCATGCTGGACAGAAGATAATGTGGGCAGCTGCTAAAGCATGGGGGCTGCCTGTACAACTATCTGATATCGTTCAAGCATGTCAGGATTGTGATGCTTGCTCAAAGATGAGACCGAGACCGTTGCCTGAAACAACATCCCACATTGCTAGAGGATATAGTCCTCTTCAGAGATGGCAGGTCGACTACATTGGGCCCCTCCCTCGGTCTGAGGGGGCGAGATATGCCCTGACCTGCGTTGACACTGTAAGTGGACTGCTGCAAGCCTATCCTGTACCAAAGGCAAATCAAGCATACACAATTAAGGCACTTACTAAACTGATGTCTGCATACGGGACACCTCAAGTTATCGAGAGTGACCAAGGGACTCACTTCACTGGAGCGATGATACAGCGCTGGGCAGAAGAAAACAACATTGAATGGCGATTCCACCTGCCATATAACCCAACAGGGGCAGGCCTTATTGAACGTTATAATGGTATCCTTAAGGCTGCCCTGAAAACAGACTCTCAGTCCCTGCAGGGGTGGACAAAAAGATTATATGAAACCGTGCGGGACCTGAATGAAAGACCTCGGGATGGCAGACCCAGTGCCCTGAAAATGTTACAAACTGTATGGGCCTCCCCTCTTAGGATCCAAATTACAGGCACCGATAATAAGGTAAAACCGCAGGTTGGTACTGAAAATAATCTTCTGCTCCCTGCCCCTGAGAATTTAGAACCGGGAATCCATAAGATAAATTGGCCTTGGAAGGTGCAGGTAGGACCCAAATGGTGTGGCCTACTTGCACCTTGGGGGAGATTATTGGAGGTGGGAGGTTCAGTCACCCCCTCGGTGATAGGTACATGGCCTACTGACATCGTGGTCAATACTCCGGCCTTTATTGCTAAAGGAACACCTATTATGTCCCTATGGCAGATCAAGACTCCTCCTCTGGTGCCAGATATAGTTATACAGCCACAGATATCTGGCCAGAGGGTATGGTATCGGAGGCCGGGACATAATCCAGTACAAGCAGAAGTATTGACCCAAGATAAAAATACGGCCTGTATCTTGCCCTGGAGGGCGGATCTTCCCCTCCTAGTACCCTTGAAACATCTATATTACTCCCCTTAAGATTGATTCTAAGCCTCTAGGACCATTACTCTGGACTGATGAAACGCAGACGGACCTGCACTTCAAGATGATTTGTCTCCGGTAACATCTATCAAGCACTGGCCCATGGAAGATCATAAACACCCATCCAATCATCATCATTTGAATAATATCAACATCTAATGCGACGGGAGATTGTATCAGCGTCGTGATTGGGTCTCTGTAATAAGGGGAACTCACCTAATCATTGGTTCACGTTGTGAAGGGGTGGAGTGTATGGGAGATCACAATGTGAACCACTGATTGATCAGCTGAGGCAAGTGTGGGGTCAGCTGTGGGAGCACAGGTGAAAGTTATGTAGCTGTGCTCCCTGGAGGGGTGGAGTTCGACTCCACCTCCTCTGAGACCTCATTTAAGGGCTGACCCTCACTGAGGCAGCATCTCTTGGAGATCGCTCACCAGGGAGGATCGCCTCAGCTCTGGTGAGTTCCCTTTTCCTTATATCTTCTGTATTTCTACCATTTTGCTTGTAATTGCTATCCTTGTTAATACCAGCATAGTTATTGCCAATACAGTCTGGATGGAATGAAGGGCATGAAATACTGATGTGCTCATCAAACGCTGCTTGTTAGCTTAGAGACAAGGTGTTGAATTGGTTTGTTCATGTATTGCAAACAGGTTACTTAGCTGCCTTCATTTTAGCTTCAGAAGAACATGTGCAGAATACAGAATTGATTAAAAGAAATAAGAACTGTCTGCATAGAACTTACTCTTTCCTTACACAGGAGAATCAAGCACACGTTTGTATGTGAGTACCTCCAGAGGTGAAACTTGATCCCCTAGATGTAATGAGCAGAGACATTACAATCAGTTCTAACTGTATCTTAATGCTGTGCTGAATAAGCCTGAGTCAGGATGTAAACCACTTTCTCTTTTTTTCTTCAGATGAAGCCATTAATTTTGTCAGCAAGTCCAAAACGACTCCAGAAATATCAGTCAGTCCTTCTGAAGACCTGGAGCTGGTGTGTGAGGTGTCAGCTGCAAGCGGAGCTGTCGTATAGAAGAAAGATCAAATAGAGGTGAAGCAGGACCAGAGGACAACCATCATCTCCCAGGGGACGCACCGCAAGCTCATGGTCAAAAATGTGACCCTGAAAGACCAAGGGAGCTACAGCTGTGAAACAAAAGATGACAAAGCAACATTCCAAGTGAAAGTCAGAGGTGAGAAAATGCTTGGAATCCCAGAGATAAAGGAACACTTCATTTTGTGTGTCTTGCATTTGGAGGATCAACTTACAGCCTCTCTGGTGCAAAACATTTTGGCTATAGGACTTTCTTTGTCATCTAGTGTCATAGCAACACTTTTCTACATGTGCTTTTCCATCCAGGAATGAATTACTGCAACAAACAATAGGCAAGGAGGGTAACTTGTGCAGCTCTTGTAGTCAGCTGGTGTCTGCAGGGTTACAGTGCAAGAGCACACCAGGCATGCAAGGAGTGAGAAAAGGGGAGGTGTTTGATGAGATCTGGTTACAAAATTTGAATGACACAATGAGGTGGAAAGTGCCACTAATCAGACTCATAAATGGCCTGGGTTGCAAAGGCCCACAGTGCTCATCCAGTTCCAACCCCCTTCTTCCTATGTGCAGGGTTGCCAACCAGCAGCCCAGGCTGCCCAGAACCACATCCAGCCTGGCCTTGAATGCCTGCAGGGATGGAGCATCCACAGTCTCCTTGGGCAACCTGTTCTAGAGGGCCATTCCCTTCTGATTTACTGGAAATGTAGAGAGACATCAGAAGAAACAAAGAGAAGGGAGGAGGTTCAGCAGTGCATGCAGGTGTTCTAAATCTCATGTCCAAATCTGCTATCAGACTGCGAAATGTTTAGATTTATGATATGATATGAAATGATATGCCTATTCATTTCCCAAGGCAAAATAGAGGGGAAAGTATTTTCCTGTCTTAATGAGGCATCATGATGGTCCCTGTGAAGGGCAAGTATAATGAAAATGGGGAACTGGAGTAAGCTCTGCAGCAGACTACAGCAAAATGGTGTGACTGTTGTGATGTCCCTGCAGAGAAAGAAGACGTGTTTACAAACAAGGACAAGGTACAAAAGGAGGTGAAGGCTGCACTGACTCAAAATGCCACGCTGAGCTGCGAGGTGGCCCAGGAGAAGATGGAGGTGAAGTGGTACAAGGAGGGGAAACTGATCACCTCGAGCAAGAAGTTCAAGGTGGAGTCAGAGGGCAAACAGTGTCGGCTGGTGGTGATCCAGGTAGAGAAGAAAGATGCAGGGGAGTACAGCTGCGAGGCTGCTGGCCAGAAACTCACCTTCAAGATTCATGTCACAGGTGAGAGAGAACACATTTTGGCCTTTCATTCTAGAATGTTTTAGAAAACGGTCATTAGTTTGTAAGTTTTCCCTGCTATGCTTAAAATTTTTGGAGCTGAACCTTGGGGTGGTTAATTTCTGATGAGGAAATTGAACAAATTATTCTAAATACAGTTGTGAGGCAGCTCCATCTTTTAAAATCTTCAGGAATTTCCTTTTGCTGTGGGAATGAGGCCATAGACAAGAAAGTTCTGATTGCACTTCTCCATTCCCACGTGCCTGTACCACTAGAACAACTCTGCAATGCAGCTGCGTCTCAGGAAGTTTCAGAACAGGGGCTTTGTGTCAAGCACTAGGGGGTGTGCTCCATGTAACATGTTTTTGTCTTGGAAGGGCTCATTTAGCATGGGAGAGAATACTACAGGAATGTTTTGTATAAGTTGATGTTTTGAAGACATAAGTAAATGGCAGCTAGGGGACGAAAGAGTCATGAGAGTCATACAAGAAGCATCACAGAATGCCTTTTGTTGGAAGGGACCTGGAGGATCATCCAGTTCCAATCTCTGTCCTGGAAAGGAACACATTCTTTGAGACTAGGTTGCTCTAACACCCATCCAGCCTAGACTTGAATGTTTTCAGGGATGGGGCATCCATAAATTGCACAACTTCTCTCCACATCATTCTCTTGGGGCATCAGACTGGGAGAACTGATTCATTTTTCTGACTCCTTCCCCAAAACCTGCTCTTCTTTCAAGAGGCCAAACTAATGTATCTCTCTCTTTTCAGAGCCAGAATTTGTATTTACAAACAAGGAGAAGGTACAGAAGGTGGTGAAGGATGCAACAACAGAAAAATGCCACGCTGAGCTGCGAGGTGGCGCAGGAGAAGATGGAGGTTGTCATCAATTTATAAGCAATGAGCCAATAATGTTCCAATTATAAACTTTTATTAATTGTAGCGGGTAAAACTAAAAGGCAATTCAGCGCTGGGCGACAGGGGGATTATTGTTCCTCCAACTGCCGCGCCGTCCCGTCCCTTGCAACTTCTTTTGTATTGTCCATCCCGAGCGTATTGTCCTTTAATTGGTCGGTTGTGATCGTGCGACTTGGTGTGTCGTTCCTTGGTTGGTCCTTCCGTGGAACTTTGTATCCATCGGGGCGCGCTTTGCCTGTAACTACGCAGAGTACACAATCTACCCATAAAATTAGAGTGTTCTGCAACCTTTGTGGCCTCCATATTCCACCATTATATCCCGGTCCTAATGAACAAGCACTCCACCACAATGCTACCACATCCCGGTCTTAATGAGCAAACATTTTATCACAGAGGTCAAGTGATAAAAGGAGGGGAAACTGATCACCTCGAGCAAGAAGTTCAAGGTAGAGTCAGAGGGCAAACAGCGTCGGCTGGTGGTGAGCCAGGTGGAGAAGAAAGATGCAGGGGAGTACAGCTGCGAGGCTGCTGGCCAGAAACTCACCTTCAAGATTCATGTCACAGGTAAGACAGGTGTTGTATGAAATACAGCAGAGAACAGTAAAGTAAAATCTAGTTTCTATTATACTGCACCTGGATCACTGTAGTCTGTGCTGAGGTTTTTTCCCTAGACTTGATTGCCTGGGTTTGTAGAAAGTATTTGGTTTCAGTATGACACAAAGACCTGTTTCAGTCTGTCTGTAGAGCAATAATTAGTAATATATGTACAGTGGAAGCAATATTCAAGATATTATTCAAATCTCTCCTGTGCCTGAGATCCCAAACTGTAATTCTTGTTCACCTAAACATTTGACTAAGATAAGTATGTGCAGTGAGGCTGGAGTGCATGTTCTACGTGCAGCCTTTCATGGCAGGAGAAGCAGGAACTTCTCCTAGTAGTACACTGCCTTTTTACTATGCCTTTATGTTGGAGGCTGCATCTGGATAGGTGAGTCTGCTAGTCACAGTAAGAGACCTGGTAGAGCTGACTATTGCCAGAGCTCAAAGTAAGATAGATATCTGCAAATCACACACAAAGAACAAAGGACTGCGTTGGTGAGCATATTTCCTTTGTGCCTTTGACAGTCACAGTTGTGGCAATGGTAGAGGCCATGAGGAGTCTGTTCAGGAAGCCAGGAGTACTGTTCTGGGTCATGAAAAGGCAGCCAGTGGTTTGACTATCACATGTTTATGTGTTTTGATGTTTCACAGTGGGTCTTAAGTAAAAGGAACTCAGGTTTTGGTTGCCTGCAGGACAGATGTTCTTTTGGGTTCAATATGTTTGCATAGTGACTTGCAACCATGGGACTGGTGTTCAAGAACCCTCTTGGTTCCTTCAGTTCCTAGGTTCTTTCTTGCCTAGATTTGACACTTTGTTTCAACAGAAGAGCTGATATTCTCTAGTGAAGGCTATTAGTTTGGGCACAAGTGGTAACCTAAACCTGTTCCAACCTGTACATACAAACCTGCAAGTTGGTCTCATTTCGGTCCCTCAGTCAATACTTTTTCTTTTCTTCCCTCAGAGCCAAAACCTGTGTTTATAAACCAGGAGCAGGTGCAGAAAGAGGTGAGTGCTGCCCTGGCAGCAAGTGCCTCCCTCAGCTGTGAAGTAGCACAGGATCCAACCGAAGTAAAATGGTACAAGGATGGAAGACTGCTTGCCTCCTCCAGAAAGTTCAGAATGGAATCTGTGGGCAAAACACGGCGTCTGGTTGTGGAGCAGCTGGAGAAGAAAGATGCTGGAGAATACATCTGCGAGGCTGCTGGCCAGAAGATGACCTTCAAGTTGGAAACAACTGGTGAGCATTCGCTTTGGGAGCACTAAGCAGCTTTTTATGTGGCTTAGAGGAAGACTGGCTGTCTTCTACCCTGTGGGCATGGAACAGCCACAATTCCCCCCGGAACAACATCAATGACCCACACCACAAGTTGGATTCTCCTTTTTAATGTAGTGGTAGCGAGGTGAAAATCTGGCTGTGGAATATTTTTGACTAAGGAACTTCTACTTTAATTTCTAGATGCGCTGAATTACCCTCTGGAGTGTCTTTCTGAATATATAAGCAACCATGGGTGACTATGATCCTGATTTATATCTAGGTTCAGGCTTACTTTTTCAGTTAGGTTAGATCAATAGCTCCAGAGAAGATAGGGAAATACAGCAGTTCACTGATACCATGTGTCAGAAGAATGCAGCTCAGTGCTGGGCAGTTTGCTGCTTCATTCCCTCTTACAAGTTGCACCCAAGGCTGGAAAAGACCACTGAGATAGCTGAGTCCAACCCAGCCCACCCTCACTGGACTTACTAACCACGTCCCCAGTGCCACATACCCGTGGCTCTTGAGCACCTCCAGTGACTGCGGTATATCAGCGTGGTTGCTTCAGTTGTGGGAGTTTTCAGACACTGGCTGTTGTTCTAGCGAGACAAAAAACCAAAACTGATGGAACAGTGTCTATACAGGAAGCAACTGGCTGTCCTGATGGCTGCCAACAGTTTTACACAAGGTGTGTCATGCAAGCTTGCATGAGTCTGGTTTAAAAACTTGCTGTTCTGATGGAAGGAGAGGATGTTGGTACAGGATAACTGCGGGATTTGTGCTCTCCCGACATCCAGTTGCAATCACAGCTTATTGTTGCTATAGAAAACAGCTTCTCTGTAGACAAATTGAGTTAGTTCCAATAAGTGGCTGAAGCCCTAAGTGATCCAAGGTGAAGCATGATCCAAACTGGAATTTAACTAATTGTAGTAGGGAATCCAAGCCTTAATGAGATGAGTTATTTAAAATATGAGTCCTCCATCTAAAACAGCATTGAACTCTTACTCTGGTTTATGATAGAAGTGAGAGTTTAACAGCAGAAGTCTGAAGTTATGCTCCATATTTCTCATCACTCAGGAGAATATTTGAATATATGAATTCCTTTGGCTATGTTAGAGCTCATAATGAGGTCAGCTGATGTTCTTTAAATGCTCGGAGTCTAGCAATGTGGGGAAGTGGACTGCTATTTGCTGTTGAGCTTTAGGCTAAGAAGCCTGATTTTAGAGGACTGTGGACTTCCCCTTTCCCTTCCCCTCTCCTCCCCTTCTCCCTGGACTGATCCCACATGGTTTGAGAATGATTTCAGATCAAGGTAAATGAGGAATCGCTGTGTGAAAACCTGTTGTTTTACTGCACTATAAGAGACACTTAGTCAAAAGACAAGTGTGTGTTCCAAGCTTGAGATTGCAGGAGATCCTAGAAACAACTCAGCTGCTCAAACCTGTAGTCTGGCTGAATCTTTTATTGTCAGTTTTGGTCAGGAGGAGATGCTTGAGTAAGACAAATAAAAGGTCACGGGTAAGTTGGTCCTTCTTGTGATATACTTCTAGGCTTTCATCAGGGAGAAGCTTAATTAGTCCAAATAATCATAGCAGAAACCACACCAAGAGCATGAGAGTGAAATTTATACTTTCTTGACGTGAAGGAAAATTTTACCTGGTTCTGCCATTCCCCAAATATTTGTTTCCTTATGACAAGAAGAACTTTGCAGAAGTAATTTTTTTTTTCAGTCTTGCGTGCAACACAAAAAGGGGTAAAATCTAGGAGGCCACCTGAAATGTTTTTTCCATCTGGAAGGATCCATTTAACAGCACCCATGGACCTGGTTATGAACAAAACTAAGTTCCCAACTAAATCCACATTCTTCTTTCTCCTTCTCAGAATTGCCTGTGAAAATCAGCAAACCATTGGCAGACAGTAGCGTCATTGAGAAGGACAAGGTCACATTTGAGTGTGAGCTGTCCAGGCCCAACATGGACGTCAAGTGGTTCAAGGTATGGCATGTAATGGTATTTTCCTTTCTGACTTCTCTGGAAATGAATGAGAGCCTTTAATTTCACTTCCAAGGGATGCGAGTCTGAGCTTTTCCTTGATAGCTTTTTCACTGCTCTCTTTTCTTTATGCTCTTTTATTTGCCCAGATCAGCACTCTTTGTTATTATGTCCTGAGTTCATTTATCAAGTTGAAATTGAAGTTTGTTTTGGTTTTATTGTGAACTTTTTAGGTCATGCTGCACAAAATATTGTTGGTTGAACTACAGTACAGTCTTGAGCTTCAAGTCTAACACAGAAATTCTCAGCCGGGATTTTGTAGCCTTGTTGTGAACTGGGTTTTTGGGGTGAAATCTCAGTTTTCTTTGCACCTGACAGTGTGAGAATTTGCTCTGGCACTTTGTGTACCTCCCCGGTGCTCAGCTGTTCCTTCCCTTACTTGGGGATAACGTCATTTATTCAAGGTGATGTCCAAACAGGCTTGTTAACAGTCCTCTGCAGTGCTTTAAGCTGTCATAGGTCAGCCAGAATTTATGCATGTTCTATAGCCATTCCTTCATGTTGAAAACACTGCACTGTGCTTAAGCTTCAGCATATGTTCCAGTAAGCACAGTTCCATTAATTCTAGGGGAGTGGGTGAATTAAGCATAGATCTGAAGGCTCCCTTTGCTCAGTGCAGAGATGGAAGGACTAATGGAGATCTGACTTGATATTTTCCCTTCTAGGATGGGAAGGAGCTCTGTCAAAGTAAAAAAGTGGGCATTACTTCCCAGGGAAATAAGAGAAGTCTCATTATTCACAAGTGTGAATATGAAGATCAGGGAACATCCACATGCTGAGCAGCCTAAGACAAGACATCAGCTACCCTAAAGGTTCATTTTATGTTTAACTGAAAGAGCAAATAAATCCTCTTGTGGTATTTTGCACCACGGGAAGAAATGCTTCATGGGCAGTTTGGGCATTTCTTGGTTAGTCCTTTTGGATACCTTTCTCTTTCTTCTTTATGCTCAAGACAGATTTTCCCTCCATGTGTTGCATTGGTTAAACCCCAGTTTGTAGCTCATCATTGGGCTCTGAAGCATCAGACTTGTTACTGAACACATGGGTCTGCTGTGCCCTGGTAGATGCCACCTTCCCAAGGGACGTATGAAAGGATGCTTTTTTCTGATTTCCTACTAGATGCTGTCCTCATGTGGCCACTTGGGTTCAGTGTTAGCATGAACATGAACATGTGTCCTGTCCCATGACTTTGGTGAACTCTCATTTTCTCTCTCATTCTGCAACCAGGTTGGGTTGCTGTTTCAGTACTGGCTGTTTTATGTAGCCATTCCATTTGTTCTGGTTTACGTTCTTTTTTATTTTCTTTTTTTCAGGCATCATTTCTATACAGTAGACAAAGCCAGCCTATTACATTTGATTTACAGTTTTTAGCTTTTGCTGGTAAGCATTTCAGCTCTCAGGCAGTTTTACCAACAGCTTTGAAGAGCTGAAATGAACCAGCCTGGACACGATGGTCTGTTTTTGTTGGTGTAATGAATTTATGAAGTTAAACTGATTGACCCCATAAGGTTTTACAGTGTATGACTCACGTCTGGCAGAGTTATCACAGCAATGAGTTTATATACTTAGCATTTCAGGAGGCAAATGGTTGGGGATACTCTTTCATTTGCTTGCGTCTCAGAGTGAATCACTAGTATGTGAACCATCCTTCATCTCCTTTGTATTGCTTGTGTGTGTCTGTGTGTGGTTTCCCCTGTGAATTTCATTCTTTCCAGTTATATGTAAGTTCTCTTTTGAGCAGTGAAATTAGATGTTCCATCATCAGTCATAATGGTAAAGCTGAGTTGCCACGTTATCTGTGTCCTTTCTGTCTGGCGTCTCAATAACTGCTGCCCCACCACAATATCTGCCTAATACTTCAGCTCCATGGATGCCTCCTTGTGCAAACTGAGAGCCTGTATTTGGTGTGCATAGATCTGGGCTTACATCTGTGCTGGTAAATGCACTAGTGCATGGGCTAAGCAGTCCTGCCTCCTGTGCTGTGGGCATTGAGATGGGGCTCCTACAAGCTGCCCATTGCAAGATATTTAGAAACTAATTGCTGCGGAGGTTTCCATCCTCTTTTCAGACTAACTAAAATTTGGTTAGTGGGATCAAAACAGAAGGGGCAGGGAGGGAGAGCTGACCAAGGACTACTGATGGAACAACTATGAATCCTTGGTTCCTCAGGATTCCCTGCATCAGCAGTTGGCAACAGGAGTAAGGGGGCTCAGGAGGACACTGTGGAGTAGTGTGAAAAATGAGCGAAGAGAGTTACTAATTGATGCCTCTTGGAAAGTAGTCCAAGAGTGGTCCTCTTCCTAAACTCTCCTCTTGTGTGTGGTTTTATCTTTATGAGGTGTTCATAACAAGTGATGTGTAGATCTCCCTTATCTCATAATGTCTTTGCCTGCCTGCAGTGAATATGCAGGATACTGGATCATATACCAGCTTCTTTGAATTACTGCTCATGTCAGGAGATAAAATCTGCCTATTCTTTGAACTAACACTGGCGAGGGTTAGTTATTCTGGCTACCGAGAGAATGACACAGCAGATTAAACTCTTTCATTTCCTTCTTTGTCAAATGCCTTTTCATCTAACTGTGTGTCCCATAGAAATTCAGAGCAGTGTTGGCTGAGGGAAGTGGAAATATTTATCTCCTGTGTGTATCTGCCACCCTATTTAGACATGCTGGCAGAGCGCAGAGATTGGAGGAGTTGGATTAGGCAGTAGTTTCCCTATTGCTCACAGAACCACTTTTTCTGTGGTCTCCCAGCTACCCTGTGCCCAGTGACCTATGCAAGATGGAGCGGAAAAGGCTCATTTTATGAACAAACAGGAACCTTTCTGGTCAGATTAATACCTGTGCTCTTTTAGAGAGATTTAGATACTAGAGATTTTAGGTACTGGAATAGGCTCCCCAGAAAGGTGGTTGAATCACCATCCCTGGTTGTGTTTAAGAGCCTTTTGGATGTGGTACTCAGGGATATGATTTAGTGTAGGGTTTTTAGAGTTAGGGTACTGGTTAGGCTGCGGTTGGACTTGATGATCTTCAATATCTTTTCCAACCTGGGTAAATCTATGATTCTATGCAGGAACTCTTCTCCTGAGGTTAATCCAAGTTGTATCCAGGCCCTTCAGAAGGAAAGGGATATAGCAGCACAGAAATATGGCCTGATTCTGACATAACTAAATGCAGACCTGGAGAGTTAAAAGGGATTGTGCGATGTTCAAAGGATTTTGAAGCAAAGATGTCCCCTAGGTAAGATTTGTGGCTGACATTCCCCATACATTGTTTGTAGGCACACAAGCTAAGGAGAGACTAGTGATGAGCATGCAGAGAAGCCAATGGTTCAGACAGGTTTGTAGTGACACAACACTGTAGAGTTCTGTCTAGTTCTCCTTGGCATAGTTTGGAAAATAAAGATGAGGTAATTGGTGGTAACCAATATGGCTTCATCAAGGTCAAGCCATGTCTGACAAACTTGGTGGCCTTTCATGATGGAGTAACAGCATCAGTGGATAATGGGAGAGCAACTGACATCATCTACTTGGACTTGTGCAGAGCATTTGATCCCGTCCTGCATGACATCCTGGTCACCAAACGAGAAAAATGGTTTTGATGGATGGACCAGTTGCAGGATAGGGAACTGTCTGGATGGTCACACTCAGAGAGCTGCAGTCAATAGCTCAGTGTCCAGGTGGAGGGTGGTGTTGGGACCAGTGTTATTTAACATTTTTGTAGGCAACATGGAGAGTGGAATCAAATGCAGCCTCAGCAAGTTTGCAGATGACACCAAGCTGAGCGGTGCTGTTGATGTGCTAGAGGGAAGGGATGCTACTCAGAGGGACCTGGACAGGCTGGAGAGGTGGGCCCTTGGCAGCCTCATGAACTTGAGTGTGGCCAAGTACAAGGCCCTGCACCTGGGTCAGGGCAATCCCAAGCACAGGCACAGGCTTAGAGGAGAATGATTTGAGAGAAGCCTTGACCCTGAGGAGAAGAGTTGGTGTGGAGGGAGGTGTCCCTGCCTATAGCAGGGGGACTGGAACTAAATGACCTTAAAGATTCAGTCAGTTCTATTGTTTTTCTACCCTTAATTTTGCTTGAAAGGTTTTAGAATAAATGAGATTCTGGTTTCCATGAAAACTGTTTGCAGGGAGCTCCATTGTAGCTAGTAGGTCTGTCTTTAAGTTCAAGGGCAATAATGCATTGACTGTGTTGAAGAGAGAAATGACTCAGGAATGGAT
This sequence comes from Coturnix japonica, assembly GCF_054131305.1. Classification (NCBI taxonomy): domain Eukaryota; kingdom Metazoa; phylum Chordata; class Aves; order Galliformes; family Phasianidae; genus Coturnix; species Coturnix japonica. Next base: position 4,403,623 of record NC_140687.1, on the reverse strand, counting down.
GATGGTTTAGAATAAAACATAATCCTACTTATTTTCTATGCAAATATGTGTAAGGAAAAGATGCTGCACTCAGTTCTGGAAATACCCTGACAAATATATCTCTACTGTTTCACAGCTGGAGATATCAAGATTGTTAAAGCACTGGAAGATGTGGAAATGAATGAATATGGGAGTGCATCTTTTGTCTGTGAGATTTCACACGATGAGGTTCAGACCCAGTGGTACAAAGAGGACAACAAGCTGAAGGCTGATGACAACATCAGAATGCAACAAGATGGTAGGGTGTAAGCGGGGGGTCTTTCTCCTGAGTGGGGGGTGGGTTGGAGATCAAGCATATAAGACATCTGAAATGAAGTGAAGAGGGTTCAGAAGCGAGTTCCTCTTTTGTTTTGGGACTGAGGTTTAGGTGGAACAAGTGACATGGTGGGATGCTTAGTGTGGGACGTGTGATGCTATCCCACCATCCCACACTGCTGGGAGCAGGTAGGAAATGAGTGCAGTTATTTCCAAAGTGGGGGTGAACAGGGCAGTCAGTTCACCTCTCCAAAGAGGTTTTGTCTGACAGTGAGTGTGATCCTTCTGTATCAGATACTTTGAATTTGACGGTGGCCGCATTTGATCAGTCCTTGTAGAAGCCATGTTTAGATTCTGCTTTGGTCTGCTCCATTTCCAGTTCAAAGTCGTTGGACACTAAATGAGACAGCTGCATCTCAGTAAAAGATGTGTTTGAATAGCTGTGATGTGCTTACTATTCAGATTTACAGAGCTGAGGTTTTGTCCTTGGCTATAGCAAAGAAGTCAAATCAGGTGAAATTAATTGTATTTCTGAACTAGACAAGTTTAAGTTTGGTAGCACCTAAATTTGGTGCGGTTTGTCATTGATTTCATCTGAAAGAAACTTGCAGGCTTTTTATCTGCTGTTGTCCCCAGCGTAAGATTATCCATTCACATCCTAAAGTACTTGTTATATTTTCAACTCACTCTTATTTGAATAAAAGCCTCAACAATTGGGAGCAATTTAATAAGCACAGAACAAGAGCTGGACCTTGCATTTGGTAGATACTGTACAGTATTACTTCATAGAAATGTAGTCAATGGCATTCCCTATAGACAATCGTTTGTTTTATCTTTAGAGTCGTTCAAAGAACCATTGTGAACTTGACATTAATTGGAATGGAATACACGCAAGAGACTTTCCTCTTCTTCCAATTGTCCTCATCCTTTCTTCTCTTCCACCCCTGCTTTGCAGATTACCATATAGAAATCACCAGGAAGTTGGAGGACTAGACAGCTTTGGAACGTCATTCTGTCATCCTGTCCTGTGACTTCAGGCCTTCTCCAAAGGTTGTGAAATGGTTCAAGGGCCGCACACCCATCGAGCCCTCTGAGAAGTACAAGATCAAGAGGGATAAGCATTCAGTAGAGCTCAGAATTCTGAAGCTGAAGCCCGATGATGCTGGTGTGTACAAGTGCAAGGCAGGAATTGCAGAGACTGAGGCCACGCTGACAGCTGAAGGTATGAGCAGGGAGGGTGGCCTCTTCCATGTCCTATTTCACCTCAGATTTCTCTTCTTGAGGTTGACTTCTGCCGTTCTCTCCTGCTAACTTTATACATGTATTATCTTCACATAGATGATTACACAAAGATCATCTAGTCCAACCATTCTACCACATCCCAGTATGATTTATAGTAACAGTGGTAACAGTTCACCTTGTTTCCCCACAGCCCGCAATGTAGAAGTAACGAAGCACCTGCAGGATGTAGAAATTGAAGAAGAGAGCTCTGCTGTCTTCTCCTGCGAGCTGTCCCATAATGACGAGGACGTGGAATGGTTCCTGAATGGCAACCTCCTTTACACCAACAATTACAATGACATCAAGAACGTTGGCAATTGCTGCACACTGACAATGAAGCAGGTTAAGCCTGAGGATGCTGGCACAGTGACAGTGAAGTCAGACAAGGTGTCAGAAAGCGCACCTGAAGGTGATAGGTGGGTCTGATCACACCCCTCCTGGATGTAAGAGATGCTAAGGAGCTCCAGTTCATTCTATTGTGCAGCAGTCCTGCTTCTAAAGCTGACCTCTCTGGGGTGACAAGTCATCAGAGGCTTTCTTCCAGTGGAAGGTTCCATTGCAGCAGATATCAAAGAAGGAGGATGGTTTTGGTGTCCTGCCAAAGCATTCCATTGCTTTTTATCATCATTTTACTTAACACAAGGAGAGTTACAGGAGCAATTTCTTTTACTGCTTCAGTAACATGCAGTGTCAATGCTGTTGTATCCAAGGATTTATGACTGAAGGAGAGATCATTCAGTGTGTGTTTTGCCTCTGGGATGACTAATGACCAGGCTGTGAGCAACCTGATCTAGCTGTGAATGTCCCTTTTTATTGCAGGGGAGCTGGGCTAGATGGCCTTTAAGGGTCTCTTCCAATTCTAAGGAACTTGTGCCTGAAGTGCAGAAGTGGATGAATTATACCACTTCTTCATATCCTCCCCATGATTACAGAGGAAATACAACAAAACAACATGCATGGTCTTACTGTTGTCATTTGCTTGAATACGAAGACGTCTCTTTTTTATGGTTGAGATTTTTGTTGATATGGGTCAGGAGGAACTCACACTTTTTAGCTTTCTCAATAGGCAAAAAGTTCCAGTTGCTGCAAGCCACCGAGGTAACCAATAGAGGGGCCCTGATCCCCCTTGTGCCATCGGGATGCTCTGGCACGGGATGTGCCTCAAATTCAAAGCTCCTTCCCACCTCCCAAGGAAAAGCAAAGCAACTCAAGCATCTCCAGCAAAGCTGCCCAGCAGACAGCAGGGAATGCAAACAGCTTCTGGCTGCTCCCCTGCACTCCTGTCCTAAGTAAGTGACCCCTCGAGGACTGGATGGGAAATCAGTGCATGACACACGTGAGTGTGCACAGCATTGTGCAAAGCAGTGGGGATCCATGTGTGTGTGTGTATTTGTGCATGGATGGTGTTGTACACACATTTGTGTCCATGAGTGTACAAACCAGTGGTGTTGCTCAGGTGTGTGTAGGTCTGTGGGTATGTGTGCAAGGACGAGCATGCACATATATGTACGTGCACAGGGGTGTGCAGAGTGTTGGAGCTGCACAAGGACATTGTGGTACCGGTGTGTGCGTGCACTTTGGGAGTGAAAGGAAGGGGTTACACATGTGTGAGTGTGTGTGCGCACAGGGCTGCACTAAGGGATGTGGTTGTGTGAGTGTGTGTGAGCACATAGATAGTGCGTGGATGCGGTGGCACAAATGTGTGCTTGCACAGGGCTGTGCTGAGGAGTTGGGCTGCACACAGGTGCACACAAAGGGATGTTTGAACCCTTTGCCCCTAAGAACAGTTTTCCAGTGTCTCTCGTCCAAGAATTCTTTGAACAGCCTGCAGCTGACTCTCCTGAAGCTCAGGGTCCTGACTTTGCTTTTTGCCAGGCCCGCATTCCTTGAGATGAGGAACTCTAGGAGGGCATGGTCACTACAGCCCTGACCACCTCCAGTCTTAACCCCTGCTGTGCAGCATGTCCAGTAATGCTTCCCTTCACAGAATCACAGAATTACCCGGGTTGGAAGGGACCTCAAGGATCATGTAGTTCCAACCCCCCTGCCTAGCAGGGCCACCAAACATACACATTTACTAGATCAGGTTGCCCAGGGCCCTGTCCAACCTGGTCTTGAACACCTCCAAGGACGGGGCATCCACAACCTCACTGGGCAGCCTGTTCCAGGACCTAACCACCCTTCTAGTAAAGAACTTTCCCCTAACATCCAACCTAAATCTTCCCTCCTTCAACTTAAAACCATTTCCCCTAGTCCTGCTATTATCAGCCCTTTCGAAGAGTTTACTCCCCTCCTGGGAGTAAGTTCCCTTCAGGTATTGAAAGGCTGCAATGAGGTCACCTCGCAACCTTCTCTTCTCCAGGCTGAACAAACCCAACTCCCTCAGCCTGTCCTCATAGGGGAGGTGCTCCAGCCCCCTGATCATCTTTGTGGCCCTCCTCTGGACCCTTTCCAAAATTTCCATATCTTTTTTGTACTGAGGGCTCCACACCTGGACACAGTACTCCAGATGGGGCCTCACAAGAGCAGAGTAGAGAGGGACGATCACCTCCCTATCCCTGCTGACCACCCCTCTCCTGATGGAGCCCAGGATCCCATTTGCTTTCCGGGCTGCCAGAGCGCACTGCTGGCTCATGTTAAGTTTCTCATCTATCAGGACCCCTAGGTCTTTTTCAGCCGAGCTGCTCTCAAGGACAACTCCTCCCAGCCTGTACAGGTGCCTGGGGTTCTTCCGGCCCAAGTGCAAAACCTTGCACTTTGCCGTGTTGAACCTCATTAGGTTCACCCGAGCCCAGCTTTCCAGCCTGTCAAGGTCCCTCTGAATGGCATCTGTTCCCTCCACCGTATCGACTGCACCACTCAGCTTGGTGTCATCAGCAAACTTGCTGAGGGTGCACTCCATTCCCTCATCGATGTCATTAATAAAGATGTTAAAGAGCACCGGTCCCAAGACAGACCCTTGAGGGACGCCGCTCGTTACCGGCCTCCACCTGGACATAGAGCCATTGACCACCACCCTCTGTCTGCGGCCTTTCAACCAATTGCTTATCCATCTAGTTGTCCACCCATCAAATCCACCTCCCTCCAATTTGGAGATGAGGATGTGATGGGGGACCATGTCAAAGGCCTTGCTCAGGTCCAGGTAAATGACATCGGTCGCCTTCCCTTCATCCACCAACGCCGTCACTCCATCATAGAAGGCCACAAGATTAGTTAAGCATGACCTTCCCCTGGTGAAGCCATGCTGGCTGTCTCGGATCACATGCTTGTTCTTTATGCGATCAAGCATGTTGTCCAGGAGGATCTGTTCCATAATCTTCCCAGGCACAGAGGTGAGACTCACCGGCCTGTAGTTACCCGGGTCGTCCCTGCTCCCCTTCTTGTAAATGGGAGTGACGTGACCCTTCCTCCAATCATCCGGGACCTCACCTGACAGCCACGACTTCTCAAATATGATGGAGAGCGGCTCAGCAACCACCTCAGCCAGCTCCTTCAGGACCCTGGGATGCACGCCATCTGGCCCCATAGACTTATACTCATTCAGTCTAAGGAGGCACTCTCGGACTTGCTCTACCCTTACAGTGGGGAGGGATTTACCTCCTTGGTCCCCACATGGAGGTATGGGGGTGCAAGACTTAGGGATGTGAAAAAGACTAGAATCCTGGCCACCAGTGAAGACCGAGGTGAAGAACTCATTCAGCACCTCAGCTTTCTCTTCATCTGTTGAAGCCATTTCTCCTTTTAAATTTACCAGAGTAGGCACGCCCATTTTGGCCTGTCTCTTCTGGCCAATGTACCTGTAGAAGGTTTTCTTGTTGTTTTTCACATCCCTCGCCAAGTTCAGTTCTGCCTGAGCCTTGGCTTTCCTGATCCCACATCTGCAAGTTCGGACGGCATCCCTGTATTCTTCCCGGGTGACACAGCCTTGTTTCCAGAGCTTGTACACCCCTTTCTTCACCCTCAGTTCTCTTAGCAGGTCCTTGCTGAGCCATGCCGGTTTTCTACCTCTCCTGCCCACTTTCTTAATCAGGGGAATGGAGACCTCTTGTGCTGCCAGGAGGGCATCCTTGAACAGTAGCCAGCTCTCCTCAACGTCCTTATCTTTGAGGGCAGCGCGCCAGGGGATCTTGGCCAGCATTCCATTGAGTAGCTTGAAGTCTGCTCTTCTAAAGTTGAGCATCCTGGTCCTGCTCTTTGCCAGGCCCACATCGCTTGAGATCACAAACTCAACCAGGGCATGATCGCTGGAGCCCAGGCAGCCTCCAACCTTGACGCCTTTGATGATCTCCTCAGCGTTGGTGAGCAGCAGGTCCAGCAACGCTTGACCTCTGGTCGGTCTGTCCAATACCTTCCCTTCTGCTTGGTGTGCTTAATGCTTGGCCCACAAAGTTATTCCCAGTGCAGTCCAGCAGTCTCTCAGACAGCTTGCAGCCAGCCATGCTGATTTCCCAGCCTGACTGGAATCCCCCATCAAGTTGAGAGTCAGTGAGCGCGGTGCTTCTGGTAGCTGCAGTAAGCAGGGCCCATCAACAGGCTCCCTTGGCCAGGCGGCCTGGAGCAGACCCTCACCTCCAGAAGCCCATTATTGGTTCAGTCCCGAATTTTACCCGCAAGTTCTCAACGTGATCGTGGCTGTTCTTAGTCCTTTGCAGTCAGCTTCTTCATAGAGAGGGCAAATACCTTGCCCTCCGGAATTCCATAGTAACAATCATGTCTCCTTTATGTCAGGTGAGGTGTTTTTTGTTGTTGTTGTTTTTTGTTTGCTTGTTTGTTTGTTTTCCATTTTCTAGGTAGAAAATTTAATTTCTGAGCCAGGAGAAGAAGAAGTGCAACATGTAACAATCTTCCTGGCACTGTGCAGTTTGCATGAGTAGCCAAGTGCTCCTCAGGTAACGTGTGCTGCAGAGCTGACCTTGGTGGCAGGGGTTGTGTCTTCATTTTCTTCCTGTCATGTGGGAACATAAGAAGACTCTTCAGAGCAGGAGCTGCAGAGGAAGATGAACGGCATGAGAAGGTAAGGCTAGGAACCAAGGACACCTCCAGAAAGAACAGAAAAACTAAATCATTTAAGATGCATGATGGCCGTGTGATACTGTCCGTGACTGGAGGAGAAGCACATGGCTAGGAATGACTGATGGCTCTGGTGGGATGAGTGCCTACGTGCGCCGTAAAGGAGAGTTTGTGGGATGTTCTGTGGACATGTGAAGGCTGTGGGAAAGTTAAGAGAGAAAACGTGTGAATTCACAGAAGTGGTATTAGAACCTGGAATAAACCATTTGGATCACTCACATCTGAGTCCGTGCCAGATTGTCGCACTGTCAGAACCTGAGGCCTGGGATTTTCCTTTAGTAGTGCCAACTGCCTGTTGTAAATGAGAAAAGATATTACTAAACATAGCTTCCCTCCTTGTAGTTTTGATATTTCTGTCTTTGCATTCCTTTAGCACCCAGGGTGTTGATGCAGCTGCACAAATCCGCTGTACTGTCCTCCTGTTTTGCATGGAAGAATGGTAAAATAGCAATCTCTGGGTGAAATTTTGTTCAGGCGTTTTCCTTTCTGTGCCCCTAGGAAGCAATGGCTTGGAAATGGCAGTGCCGCCTGGGAACCCACACAGCAACCCAGTATCTCATTGTCTGGGTCTGTGAAAAACCACAATGATGACAAAAGATGTTTCAATTCTGTCTGTGCTGTCAGTGCAGCCCTGAGGAGCGGTGTGGGCATGGCATGGCAGGGAGAAGGGATTTCCCTTCCAATGGGAAAGTGCCTGTTCATGTGTTGGTATGTAACCGCTCCATGGCCTGCTCCATGTGCTTCTGAATGGGCAGCTCAACTTTTGTGTCACTCAGCCACCTGTGGCAGAGGTCAGGATTAGTGCCTTTCAAGGAGCTGAGAAGCATTTCTTGCTCAAGTCCTGCTTCCAAGCTTAACCACCTACAATGAAGTAGATGTCGTTTTTCTGGTGTCCTTCAATTCCGTGTCCGCATTTTCCCAAAAGCAAAAGAATTTGGAGTTAACCAGCTGCAGTGAAGTGAGCGATTTCAGTGCCTATTTCTGATGGTGGCAATGAGTTCAGAGGTCACACTTAATTGACGGTGCCTGTTTCCATTCTGACAAAGGCTGGAGTTTCAGCTGACTTCCCGAGGCTGCCATGTGTGGTGGTGACACAGCCTTGGGCTTGTGCGTTTGCATGACTCCCACCTTTCCTTTCTGTGTCTTGCAGGTCAGCTGGTGCTGGAAGCGGCCGGTATCTGAGTAGGAATGAAGGTGAGTGCAGGAGCAGCTGCTGAGGGGAGGAAGGAAGTCCATGCTAATGAGCTCTGAAGCATCTGCGGGTCCGGTACCAGAATAGGCAGCAGTGATGCAGGGGGCTCCTCGGCAGGAAGCTGGCTGATCCAAATGCTTGCTGAGAGTTTGGAAGCCCAAACCCTTATGGTCTCTGTAAGGGTGGTTAATAAAAAGATATTAACCAAGATGGTGGTAAATAGCCTAAGGTTATTAGCAAAGGGAAACTCACCAATATCGATACCTTGACTAGAAAGCTGAGGCAGCCTCAACTAGGGAGCAATCTCTAAGACATGCTGTCTCAGTGGTGGTCAGCCTTTAAATGAGGTCTCAGAGGAGGTTGAGTCGAGGTCCACCCCTTCTGGGAGCACAGCTAGATTACTCTCACCTGTGCTCCCGCAGCTGACCCAATACTTGCCTCAGCTGATTAATCAGAGGTTCAAGCTGTGATTTCCCATACAGTCTCTAAGCTGAAGGCAGCATCTCCTTGATCTGATGGTGGTGTGCCTGAGTGAGGGAGTGATCCAAGCTGGATGCAGAAGAGTCATCTTAATTTCTCTGCTATTTTACTTCAGATGACACCTATTGGGTGTTGGTTTCTTAAAATTTGGATCTAGGAGGTGGTCTCTTCCTTTGCTTCTGATGAAAGCACAGAAGTGCAGCAGGAGTAGAAGACAAAGAGGTTTTCTTGGTGACAGGAACACCAATTATTTGATTCAAATGTGTAACTGATGTAGATGGTGAAGAACAGATCTGCCTCAAAGACATGCTTGATCACATAAGAAATGAGCATGTGATCCAAGACAGGCAGCGTGGCTTTAGCAGGGGAAGGCCATGCCTAACCAGTCTGGTGGCCTTCTATGATGGAGTGACGGCATTTGTGGACAAAAGGAAGGTAACAGATGTCATTGACCTGGACTTGAGCAAGATCTTTGACATTGCCCTCCACCACATCCTTATCTCTAAACTGGAGGGATGTGGATTTGACAGGTGGACCACCTGGTGGATAAGGGATTGGTTGAAAGGCCACAGACAGAGGGTGGTGATTCATGGTTCTATGTCCAGGTGGAGGCCGATAACAAGTGGTGTCATCCAGGAGTCTGTCTTGGGACCAGTGCTTTTTTACATGGTTATCAGAGACACCAATGATGCAATGGAGTGCACCTTCTGCTGTTTGCTGAGTGGTGCGGCTGACGCAGTGGAAGGAAGGGATGCCATTCAGAGGGAGCTCAACCGAGAGGTTGGCCTACGTGAATCTAATGAGGTTGAACACAGCAAAGTGCAAGGTTTTGCACTTGGGCTGGAGGAATCCCAGGCATTTCTACAGACTGGGAGGAGCAGTCCTTAAGAGAAGCCCCGCAGAGAAGGACCTGGGGGTCCTGGTGGATGAAAAACAGAACGTGAGCCATCAGCGTGCTCTTGCAGCTCAGAGAGCAAATGGTCCCCTGGGCTCCATCAGAAGAGGGGATGGCCAGCAGGGACAGGGAGGTGATTGATCTTCATGATCCTTGAGGTCCCTTCCAACCCGGGCCATTCTATGATTCTGTGATTACACTCGCTGTCAGAAAGAATGGCAGCTGTACGGAAGCTGGATATATTTTGGGACAGTTCTTGTAACCAGTTGATTTTAAGACCTTGCCCGAGTCAAGAGTCTAAATTGAGTGTCAGAAGAAAGCTGGTAAAGTGGCTATTGCTCATTCTTTTTCATTTGCTGATTCTTTCATTCGGGTTCCTTTTCCAAAGGAGATTCTGGTGATGGAAGCAATTGAAGAAAGAACCAAAGCAGCTCTTGCCAAGAGTGCTTGAAGTCCCTGTGGAGAGAAGCAAAGAACTTGGGCTTCCTCTGGGATGCTCCCCACCATGTCTCAGGAAGGAGACAACTGCTGTTCCACTTTCTGCTCTGTGTGTGGAAAGGTACGTCTGGGTTTTCTTCTACCTGTTTTTCTTTTTCTGGCTTTGAAGGAGAAGGGGTGGAGCAAGAGGAGACCCACTGGTCATTTGTTACCTCAAGAACAGGATGGATTCTGCATTGACTGTGAAAAACCTGGGCTAGTAGCATGGGCATGTTTCAGGCTGGACTTTTCCTTCTTGGTTTCCTTTTGGCTACAGGGAGACAGCTGTCTAAAGGTGTGTTTTCATACCCACTCTCCAAAACCATGTTTCATTGTTGCAGGTGGTTCAGTGTGCTCTTGCAGTGCAGATGCTGTAGTTTGCTGTAGAATCTGAATGGTTTCTGTTCCTAGGGGAGGACTGGGAGGAGGTAGTGAGAAGAGAATTCAATGCCTTAGGTGTATCTTAGTGAGAAATGTTGGCATGAGGTGCTGAAAGTCTTGAGTTGTCAAAGGCCAGTGAGGCTCAGACTCCTTAACCTGCTGGAGCAGGGTGGAAGCAAGGAGTGGGCACTGCCGTCCCACAAGCTGCGCTTGGTTCTGGTCTGCCAGGTCTGTGCTGGCCTGGATTTCTTCTGAGAAGTTTGTTGGAGCTGCTTGGAGTAGTGAAGGGTGGGGAGGAAGTGCTGCTCAAGAGCTAAGGCTCTGCATGATCATCTTGGATGGTTTTAACCATGATATCTGAAGACATAGTTTCCATCAGAATGATCCCAACATTGTGCGAGTGTCTCAGATGTATGAGAGCACCCGCCTCCTCCAGCTGAGCCATAGGAAAGCTAACTGTGCCCAGTAATTACAGCTTCTGCAGATTGAATATGCTTCCAAGTGTTTTCCTTAGTGATCAATAATGTCCCAGCACTCTGAGATTCCATCTCTGGCACAGTCTGGAGCATCTCTGCAATCCTTGGTTGCTGGAGGGCACGTGGTGAGGGCATGGACAGGGTGGCACAAACGCGTGCGTGTGCTGAGGAGTTGGGTTGCACACAGGTGCACACAAAGGGGTGTTTGTGGAAGGTGTAGGCACGTAGGTGTTCCCAGGGATGGTTTGCACACGTCTGTGAATGCAAAGGAGGGCACACGATGCAGAGTGTGCATGGGGGTGTGCAAAGCAGGCAGGGTGGTGAATGGGTGTGCGTGTGCACATGGATAGGGGAAGGTTGGGGTTACAGGTTGACCTGTGCTGAGGTGAGTGGGGACTCACGGTGTTGCTCAGTGGTAGATTGGTTCACACTGAGTGCTAACAGGAAACTCGCACACCCTTTTTGTTTCAGCTGTGCCAGTGCTGTGATCCCTTGCTGCAGGGATGGGGTGTTGGAAGGATGGTGTGCGTGCCGAGCTCCCATCTCTTGCAGGAATCAAGTGTAGAGCAAAAGGGATGTTTGGGCCAGGTGACTGTAAGAAGGCTGGCTGCTTTGGATGGTGGTAGCTGATGGAAACAGGTGCTCTGGGGACCGTTCAGCTTTTAACAGAAGACAGGGGTCCTGCAGCAAGAACGACTAGGTTCTCAAATGGCTCCAGACGTGCACACCGACTACATCCCCGCAGACATTTACCGGTAGGTGGCTCTTGCAGAAGAAGATTCAAGCAGCAGAACCTTTTGCTCAGCTACAGCACACAAATGCTACAAAAGCAGGAACAACCTGCAAGCTCTGGGTCTGTTTGTCTTGCACAGGCATGCACTAACTGCGTTTGATGGTACCCCCCATCCTTGATTTCCTTCCCTGCTTCTTGTCTGATGACGCTGCTGAGCCAGGAACAAGCTGCCCAGTGTGGCAGAGCATGGTGCAGAGCTGTGCTGGGACCTCCTCCCCTTCATCTGCTGCAGATCAGTGCCCCACACGTGCCATTGGGATGCTCTGGCACGGGATGTGCCTCCAACCCAAAGCTCCTTCCCACCTCCCAAGGAAAAACAAAGCAACCCAAGCATCTCCAGCAAAGCTGCCCAGCAGACAGCAGGGAATGCAAACAGCTTCTGGCTGCTCCCCTACACTCCCGTCCTAAGTAAGAGACCCTATGAGGACTGGCTGGGAAATCAGTGCATGACACACGTGAGTGTGCACAGGATTGTGCAAAGCAGTGGGGTTCCACGAGTTTGTGTGTGTGTGTATCTCTGCTGTTATGAAAGCATGGGAAGACTTACTGAGTCCCAGATAATTACTTATCCTCAAATGATTTTTCCTGGCCAAAGTTAGAGCCTCTCACAGGTAATCGAGATCAACAGGCTGTTGTTGCACAATCAACAGACACAATCTAGATGATCAGCTGAGGAAAATAAAGCATCATGCGAAGGGTACTAGATAAGTGAGCAGCTTGAGATCTGCACATTTATGTGATGCTCATGGTCTTAGACAATATTTGCCTAGAGAGGTCACATTGAATGAAAGCAAACTCTAAGATGAATGAAAATATGCACAGGAGAAGAAGCCTCTGAGGCTTCTCAAGTGTTATGACCAGAAGACATAAACTCTGTTAAAGCAAACGTTTCTCTCTATTTTTTGTGTTATTCCAGGCAGGCCTTGATTACCGCCTGAACACATGCTGTGGAAGCCCAGCTTATGCAGCACCAGAGCTAATCCAGGGCAAAGTGTCTATTGGCTCAGAGGGATGTAGAGCGGTGTTTGTTTTCCCCTCTTTCCCTTCCCTCTCCACAGAGCATTTAAAGGCAGTGGAGCTCAGGTAGGCTCTCTTGGTTTCCCTTCTGAATTCTGCTAGGTTGCATCGCTTGGTAGCTCTCAGAAGCTGTCAGTGGCCACAGACTAGAAAAGTGCAATTGGTCTCAGTTCACACAGCTGGCTGGTTTGTCTCAGGCTAATCCTGAACTGCCTCAAGCGACTGCTTTGGGGCTCTACAGAACAGCAACTTCAGAGATCTCTTTCTATTACTAAGTGTTTGAAAGAGCAATTTGCTCTGTTAATTATCCATCATTTCTGTGCAGTCTGTTTTGTCAGACTTGTCTTTAGCTTCCAAGTTGTATGTGAAGAATTGTTTCCGTTGTAATGCACAATGAACTAAAAATTGAGAGATGAAAATGTGAAGAGTTTTTCCAGCTTTGATTTCATGTCTGGAATTTTGGAACCCACTACTTGCAGTTGTTAATCTGTCCAAACTGGTCTGGTTTGGAATGCCCTCATCCTTCTTGAATCGCTGTTAAAGGCGGAGCAATTCCTACAAGTGCCATGGCCCCACTGTTGTTCTAATTCTTGTTTCTTTGTTTTCCACACGCTGCTTTTCAAGCCTCCTTTTTCTTTACAGTCAAAGTGAGAACTGCACTGTGTCTGAACCTTGTTGTGCCTCTACATAAAGAGAACCGAACAGCAGCAAAGCCAGACAGGTGACTGTGCTGACAGCTCTCGTAGCCAGTAACACGTAACTGTGCTAAATCCCTTGTGACGGCTTTGATTTCATTTTTGCCAGTGAAATCCTTGTAAAAGGAAGTGCAGCAGTGTGATGAGCTAAGGTGAAGATGCTGGTTTTAGTAGTGCTCTAAGCTGAGTGAAAGGGCAATTGAATGAGGGTTATATGCTTTCTCTGGGACGATAAGGTTTTATTTCCTGAGGGAAAGAGCCAGCTTTTCATGGGCTATATGTGGGCTTTGGCAAGGGCAGACAATCCAGTCTGTCAGGAAGCCATTTGAGGTGCTTCAGGTTTGTAAGCTTGTCTTTTTGTTTTTCAGGCGGATATTTGGAGCATGGGTGTACTGCTGTATGCTCTGCTGTGTGGGTTTTTCCTTTGGATGATGACAATATGATGGCACTCTACAGGAGGATACCAGTGGGTATCAGTGGTGCTAGAATACACTGAGAAGGGAAATAGCTGAGCTTGACAAGAGGCCTTGCTTTTCGGATGGCAGAACATGCTGAGCTGTGGGTAGAAAGGCCACAGCACAGTCTGCTGAATATTGTCCCTGTTTTTGCTGCTTTGTCTACCAGTATTTTGTGGATTTGGTTCTACGCTTGGTTGGCCTATGTGGCACTGTAGCCTAATTCTGTACCATGATAGCATACAGAATTTAAGGAGAAGTATTTTCCTGCCAATGGGCTGGATTTTTTTGTATCTGGTTCTTCAACTGGCTGCTCCCTATACTATCTGTAGTAAAAATATAGACACATCATTTGATTTCCCTGAAATGAATGTTCCTAAATGCCAGCTCTTCTCATGTCTACAAAGATCAAAGTTCTGCATTTGCTATTAGAATTTCCTCTTCCAGAATCAGGAGGTAATGTAGGACCCCACAGATTGCCTTCAGAATCCAACAGTTAGTTCTGTTTCCTTTCGGAGTGCATAACAACCTGAGCACATGAATTGAATGACGTGGCTTGTTAGTCTGGTACAAACTCTGCTGTACACTGAAACCTGGTCCATTTGTAAGCAGGACTTTTTCCATCTCTGCAGGACAGCAGAAAACCCTTTGTGCTAATCATGATGCCAAGAAGCAGAATGCGGCAAATGGCAGATGATCCAACTGCTTCAGGTGTTCATTTCCTTAAAACTGTGAATAGTTTTGGACTGAGAGTTTGTAAGCAGAACAGAGCTCTTAAAGCTGTCAGAGATTATTTCTGCACTGTTCAATTCTATCTGCCTAACATACACCGGATCTCAGAACTGCATTGCTTGAACTGGTGGAACTTGTTGAAGTGAACTGGGATGAGCAAGTTTTAGAACTTAGTCAGAATGCAGTAAAAAATGGATAATCTCATGAGTATTAAGGTACAGGCTTGCTATTTCTGCACTGAATTTGTTTTTATTTTACATGGCTGTGATCTGAAAGTTGCTTGAAACGCAGGCACCTAGGCACTGTTGTGTAACTGAATTTCACACGATAGGTCCTGAAATATCCTGGAATCAAAAACTCTGACTTGTTTTAAGTCTGCTGCTTGAGTCTAATCAGGGTCATAGTGTCTGTGTGCAGTGTTTCTTTCCCTGTAATGCTCCACATCATTTCATTTTGGGAATATTGAAGGAAATGGACTATGTGCCATAACTGTTGTTAGAACAAAGTATGTCTGGTGTGATCTTATGCATAGGTTCTGTAACTGCTCTTCACAGCTCAGGTGTTTGACCTTCCTTTTGGTGAAGTGATGAAATACTGCTGGTTTCTATTTGTGCTTCTAGGCACCTTGAAGCTCTTAGGAATAGAACAATTGTCTCCAGTTCTTTTCAATGATATCAGTAACAGCTCGAGTGTTGCTGCCCACTAGGTAGACCCAAAGAAGCAGATTACAGTGAAACAACTCACGAGCTGGACCTGAATGAGGATCACTTTCAAGACAGTGGCTATGCTGCTTCAAGCCTACTTGCTTCTTCCTGCCGCCACTCTATTACCAAGTATCAACAACCTTTCATGATTCAACTTGCAAATGTTTGAAACTAACCCTTGTGTTTCTATGCCTTCCTAGGTGATTCGAGCCCTTGTCAACCCCAAAGATCCAAACCAAGCAGTGTCTTTCCATCAATGGAGAGTTCTTATTAAGCATGAATCGCTGCAATTCGGATGACAGCCTTCCACATGGTAACAGTGATGGACACAAGGGGCTCATCCACGTTCATGCTCTCATATCTCCTGGCTCTGCTGAAGCTCGTGACCTGAGCCTGCCAGACACAGCAGTCACCTGCCTGGATTGTGACCCAGCGCCTTTGCAGTGCTGCCCATCCCAAGCACAGCCCGAGTGTCCCAGCAGCAGCACCACCATGCAGGAGCAGGGCAGCATCAGTGAGGTGAAGCTGAGCATCTTAGATGGGGACTTAGAGTCAGGCTGCCAGTCCCAGGCACCAGGCAGCAGCACCAGCTCTGAGCCACTCTCATCTTGACAAGAGGAGTCCCATCTTCACCCTTGACCTCTCAAGCCCTCCTGTGTTTTATTGAATAAAGTCACTCTCATGCTCAGTCATCGCCTCGACTGCATTCTGAGTCTTCAATCACAGGGATTGGGATGAATGCAACAAACAGCAAGGCAGCTCAGCTTGCAATGCTATGGCTGTGGGGTTCGTGCAGGCAGAGCTCTGGGTTCCCATTTTGCCTGGCTTTGGGATGTCTGCAGCAAGATCTCTACCATTTTGTATGGGAGCAAATAATCTCTAGCATCCAGGTTGCTGCTCATGATATATCCCAGTCTTCCTGGCTGTCACTTTGTGATACTTTTCAAAGCCTTCTGATACTCTTTGATGCCTTGGCTGCTCCCTAACACCTCTGTCCTCGTGCCATGTTGACTCACGTCTCCCACTTTTAAGCTGGCTTTGCAGATCATCTCCAGCCCTGTCATCATCACGCTGCAGCAGGAGGTGCTCACCTGGCCCAATGTCTGGCAGTACTGCTTGTTCTGCAGATGAGCAGCTGCCTCCTCATCTCTTCAGCTACAGTAGTTTTTCTCAGGGCAGTTAGATGCAGTCATGCTCCTCTGGATTTGGTGTGTTAAATCCATGCTGCATGGCAGCAGTCAGTGCAATACAAGGGTGTTCTGTGTGCCATAGCATTTCTCCAGGGGCTGCCAAAGGTAGAAGCACAACACAGCACCATCCTTCTGACAGTAATGTCTGTGAGTGTTAGACATGTGAGCACTGCATCATCCCCAGCGTGTCAGTGCTTTTCCACACCAACCTGACTCTCACACTCTGCACTGAATGTAACTCTGCTCTTGTGGAGACAAATGCTTTCTGTCACATCCTCCATCCCTGCAACCATTTGCCGGTAGGCAGCTCTTGCAGAAGAATCAAGCAGCAGAACCTTGTGCTCACCCTACAGCATGCAAATGCTATGAAAGCAGAAATAACCTGGCATGCTCTGGGTCTGCAAGGCTGCACAGATGGGAGAGGTAGATTGTGTTTTTGCAGTGGAAGTTTCCAGTATTTTCAGTACATAGTGTAGGCCCTAACTGAATGTATAACCCTCTTGTAAAACAGCTGTATAAGTAGTTTTTCCACCAAGAAAGTTGCTGAACAGAATTAAGTTCAGACTGGGGGCATTCTGACATGGGGAGAATTGAGACAAGCACAAGATAAATACAGGGTGGGTAGAGCCCAGCACAGGACAGAATGAATGTACTGACTTTTGGAAACATTGCCCTTCTCTGTCCGCAGAAAAGTACAAGGCAGACCTAAAAACAAGAGGTTGGTAATTGACCTTCTATGGAAATGAATCCTAGCCACAGTCTCGAGGAGTCTGTGAGCCTGAGATGCTCAACCAATGAGAGCCATGAGAGCATCACCTGCAGTGGGTTTAGGGCACAGAACAGAATTGATTTCACTGACTGGTGTGCAGTTTCTCCCTTGCCAATAGGGGATGTGCGCGCAGTATTGCAATAATGAATAAGCACTGCTGCTATCGCTGCCATCTTTGCCTAACTAGAAATCTTTGACTTTGAGAGTTTCTCACACAAGGGGAGAGGGTAAGAAAGTAAAGAGGCACAGAAAACTAAGGGAAACTGCTC
Organism: Coturnix japonica; assembly: GCF_054131305.1. NCBI lineage: Eukaryota > Metazoa > Chordata > Aves > Galliformes > Phasianidae > Coturnix > Coturnix japonica. The sequence goes on along the minus strand of NC_140687.1, from coordinate 4,386,453 downwards.
TTCTTTATCTTATCTATAAAAATTGATACGATGCTGTTGTGCATTTTTTTTAATTTTATTTTTAATTTTTTGCTAATGTCAGTTAGATTGTTTTAAAATATCCACACACCAAAATCTGACTACCAAGCAAATGTAATGAAAATGAAATGAAGGTGAGTTAGTGGAAAGCACAAGGCCATATTATATTAGGCTCCAGCAAATTTACAGGCAGTCACTGCACGAAGAGGTAGATCTGAGTTGCACATTATATGATTCCCACAAAGATTAAGGAAATCTGAAGCTTTCAATATATTTTTTTAATTCTTTTTTCATTTCATTTTTAAACACCTGACCCAGACCCCAACCCTCACAGGAGCTGTAAAGATAACAGCATTAACCAGCAATGTAACTCTAATCCTAACCCTTACCCTGATTCTAAAATCGTCCCTAACTCCAAATGCAACAACAAAAATGATGCTAGAAGTCTGTAGCAAAAGGAACCTTAACCCTGATCATAATCCAAAAAAAAAATCATTATGGTAACAATAATCTTTACCTTAAGAGTAATATTAATCAGAGCCCAGATGATGCCTGCATCCAATCAGAAGCATGCTTTGCATTATTTAAGAGTTGTATTTTTTCCAATGAACTCTCTCTATTATCACGTTTATAAAGTAACAGAGTCTGTTCTTTTTCTCCTGACACTGTGCCTTACTCCTGACATCCCCTGGAAATGACCCAGATAGGGCACCATCAAAGTAATGCTAACAGTAATGTCAATCCTAAGGGTATCTCTAGCCTCAGTGTTAATGGGACGCTAACAACAATCCCAACAGCCTTAAACATTCTGGTGGTGTGAAAGAGGTGCTGCCTTGCACATGCTGGGCAGTCCCATTGCCTGTTAAATGCAGGCGGCAGCGTAGAAACATGATGCCCGTGGTCAGAATGCCCTGTGGCAGATCCTGGCACCGGAGAACTGACCGGAGAACCATGAGAGAACTGACAACAAATCACGCGACATCAGAACCGACCCAGTGGTTATTTACAAGCCTTGGGAGACCCAGACAGGATCTCAGAGTGGTGAATGTAGGTACAGAAGTTGTTACTACTCTGTTTTCTTCTAAAAGAAGTGTTTTTTTTTCATCTCAGAAGTTGGGGGGGGGGGGGGGGGGGGGGAAAGGGATATCAATTTAATTACTCATTAATTTATTGACAGACATTCACGTTTGCTACGTTTGGAGAAGTTTTTATTTGTTTGCTGTGGTTTGATTTTTTTTTTTTCTTTTTTTTTTCCCCCTTCCCTCCTCTTCCATCTTTGTGTTCTTCTCCTATAATCAAAAGAACGGATCCCCAGGGTCTGTCCCGCAGACGTTCTTTCCGTGGTCTCTGCTGCCACCTGCTGGCCAATAAGCGGAACTGCCACTGTTGGGCGTTTGGTGCCGCAGGAAGCACAACGCAGATCTGAGTTCTGACCGGTCTACGCAGCAAATCCGCCAATCTTTATTGCGATAAGCCCTCCAGACAAGAGCATAAAGTCTTTGCCTGAGGGCAGGGTTAGTAGTAATGGATGTCAGTTTTGAAATTTCCAGTCCATTCACCATAGCACTTTCTGCCTCCATGTCCCATAACCAAAGCAGCTATGCTGGCATGCTCTCTTGGTTTCTGTCTAAACCACTGTACTATATCCATCAGTTCAGCTGCTGTATTATGGGCAGCAGGGTTTGGGGGGTGGACACTGGTCAGGGCACTCCCACCAGCCTATCCTGCATTTTTTTATTTTTTTTTTTTCATTTTTGGGTTACAATCAGTCAGATCTCAAATAGATCTAGTCCAAATGGAACCTCAAAATCTGACCTTTTAGTGCCTTCATTTACAGAGTCCATTTTATACAGATTCCCTTGTACAGGGCCCCCATGGTCCTCCAGACAGTTGTTACTGATCTTCCATAGGAGAATGATTGAATTAGGTTTTTTCCCATCAAAACTGCCACCTGTCTTTCCAATTTTTCAACACTATCATTCAATAGCTGATTTGCATCAGCCTGAGCCTCTTCAGTTATGTTCAGACAGTTCAAGGCCATTAAAAGTGGCCATGCCACCATGAACACAGCTAACTGTCATTCTCAAGTTGTAAGTATGTCTTTGCTAAGACCATGGAAATATTCAGTCAGGTGGGCCAGGGACTCATGGACCCTCCCTCCGTCCCACACAGGGCCCCATTTTTCAGTGACAGAAGCAGTGCTGCATTTTGAGGATCCTAGGAATCCCAGGACATGCCCTGACAAAAGGTCATTCAAAGGGGTAGTCTTTCCCCATCCAAACAACTCCATGATATTCACAGAATCACAGAATTGTAGGGGTTGGAAGGGACCTCCAGAGACCACTGAGTCCAGTCCCCCTGCCAAAGCAGGTTCCCTACACCACAAAAGAGGTACGAAGAGGTAGATCTGAGTTGCACATTATATGATTCCCACAAAGATTAAGGAAATCTGAAGCTTTCAATATATTTTTTTAATTCTTTTTTCATTTCATTTTTTAAACACCTGACCCAGACCCCAACCCTCACAGGAGCTGTAAAGATAACAGCATTAACCTGCAATGTAACTCTAATCCTAACCCTTACCCTGATTCTACAGGGGACTGTCTGAAACGGACATCAATTCAATTACTCATTTATTTATTGACAGACATTCAAGTTTGCTACGTTTGGAGAAGTTTTTATTTGTTTGCTGTGGTTTGGTTTTTTCTTTTTTTCTTTTTTTTTTTCCCCTTCCCTCCTCTTCCATCTTTGTGTTCTTCCCCTATAATCAAAAGAGAACGGATCCCCAGGGTCTGTCCCGCAGACGTTCTTTCCGTGGTCTCTGCTGCCACCTGCTGGCCAATACACGGAACTGCCACTGTTGGGCGTTTGGTGCCACAGGAAGCACAACGCAGATCTGAGTTCTGACCGGTCTACGCAGCAAATCCGCCAATCTTTATTGTGATAAGCCCTCCACATGGCATTGCGCATGCACTCGAACACGCAACAGGCATAGATTTCTCTTAACTCCTTGAGGAGCAGGCAAGCAGAACAACTGAGCGCACCACTGCTTGTGATTGGGCCACCCCCATCATAGAGATGTGTGTTAGATCTTTTACCCACCCCTGGACTGGCCTTGTTGTTTAACGATAACCTCTGAAATCTGAGCTACTGGTTCTACCACCTGTAGTGTAGAATAGGTAGCCAATAAATGCTTTTCAACTGTGATGTATCTTTATTCTGCTCCATGCCAAACCTGTGGCCAAAACCTCATAGGGGTTCACAAAGAACTCTGGCTCTGCCAGAGCCCCCATCCAGACCCTTCTTGAGTTACATTCACATCTAGTTTGGCTGAAAAGGTTGGACTATAAATACTCAGTGCTTGGGCCTGTTTAACAGATATTTTTTCCTGATTATGCTGTCCATCGATCTTTTTAAAGTGAACTCCTGCTCTAATCTGGTCTTTAAACATTTGTTGTCTCAAGACCCTAATGGGTCCAGACTGGATTACCTTAGGGGCTGGACGCCTAAGTCATGGCAGCAGATGGTTCTCTGCCTTTCTCAGACCTTTCCACCACCATTCAGAGCCTGCATCTGGCCGTAGGCACTCTTGTCTCCCCATCAATTGGGCAGCCTGTTGTATTACAGCACCTGAGGGCCACTGGGGGGTTTAGTATGGATAACATAGACCCATACTGATGTAAAGGTGATGGCTGTAGGATGAGATCCCTCGTTCCTGATGAAAAATTTATTGACTGGGCTCTCAAAATCATCTTCATAGATTGCCTCTTTCATGCCTAATTCTCTAATATAATTTTGTTAGTCCTCCATAGAGGACCACAGGCTGATATTTAATGGTATGTCATTCTTATTTGGCCATGTTATATGACACACAGCCATAAATCATTCACTGATCAAATGGCTATCCTCATTATGTTGGACAGAGCATACAGTCTTTGCCTGAGGGCAGGGTGAGTAGTAATGGATGTCAGTTTTGAAATTTCCAGTCCATTCACCACAGCGCTTTCTGCCTCCATGTCCCATAACCAGAGCAGCTATGCTGGCATGCTCTCTTGGTTTCTGTCTAAACCACTGTACTATATCCATCAGTTCAGCTGCTGTATTATGGGCAGCAGGGTTTGGGGGGTTGGACACTGGTCAGGGCACTCCCACCAGCCTATCCTGCATTTTTTTATTTTTTTTTTTTCATTTTTGGGTTACAATCAGTCAGATCTCAAATAGATCTAGACCAAATGGAACCTCAAAATCTGACCTTTTAGTGCCTTCATTTACAGAGTCCATTTTATACAGATTTCCTTGTACAGGGTCCCCATGGTCTTCCAGAGAGATGTTCCTGATCTTCCATAGGAGAATGATTGAATTAGGTTTTTTCCCCATCAAAACTGCCACCTGTCTTTCCAGTTTTTCAACACTATCATTCAATAGCTGATTTGCATCAGCCTGAGCCTCTTCAGTTATGTTCAGACAGTTCAAGGCCATTAAAAGTGGCCATGCCACCATGAACACAGCTAACTGTCATTCTCAAGTTGTAAGTATGTCTTTGCTAAGACCATGGAAATACTCAGTCAGGTGGGCCAGGGACTCATGGACCCTCCCTCCGTCCCACACACGGCCCCATTTTTCAGTGACAGAAGCAGTGCTGCATTTTGAGGATCCTAGGAATCCCAGGACATGCCCTGACAAAAGGTCATTCAAAGGGGTAGTCTTTCCCCATCCAAACAACTCCATGATATTCACAGAATCACAGAATTGTAGGGGTTGGAAGGGACCTCCAGAGACCACTGAGTCCAGCCCCCTGCCAAAGCAGGTTCCCTACACCACGTTGCACAGCTCAGCATCCAGGCAGGTCTTGAATATCTCCAGAGAAGGAGATTCCACAACCACCCTAGGCAGCCTGTTCCAGTGCTCTGTCACTCTCACCGTAAAGAAGTTATTGCACACATTAGTGCAGAACTTCCTATGGTGCAGTTTCTGTCTGTTTCCCCTTGTCCCGTCTCCACACACTGCTGAAAAGAGTCTGGCCTCAACACTTTGCCCCCCACACCTCAAATATTTATAGAACCTGGATCCTGTCCCCTCTCAGCCTTCTTTTCTCAAGGCTAAACAGACCCAGTTCCCTCAGTCTCTCCTCATTGGGGAGATGCTCCAGGCCCTTCACCATCTTAGTGGCCCTCTGCTGGACTCTTTCTAAGAAATCCCTGTCTTTTTTTTACTGGGGAGCCCAGAACTGGACACAATATTCCAGATGAGGCCTCACCAGGGCAGAGTAGAGGGGGAGGATCACCTCCTTCGACCTGCTGGACACGCTCTTTTTAATGCACCCCAGGATGCCATTGGCTTTTTTGGCTACAAGGGCACACTGCTGGCTCATGGTTAATCTGTCGTCCACCAGGACGCCCAGGTCCCTCTCAGCAGAGCTCCTCCCCAGCAGATCTTCCCCCAGCCTGTACCGGTGCATGCAATTATTTCTCCCTAGGTGCAAGACTCTACACTTGCTTTTGTTAAACCTCATCCGGTTTCTTACTGCCCAGCTCTCCAGCCTGTCCAGGTCTCGCTGAATGGCAGCACAGCCTTCAGGCGTGTCAGCCAATCCTCCCAACTTCGTGTCATCAGCAAACTTGCTGAGGGTGGTCATTGATGAAGATGTTGAACAAGACCGGACTGAGCACAGACCCCTGGGGGATGCCGCTCGTTACAGGCCCTCAACCAGACACTGCACCGCCAACGACAATACTCTGCACTCTGCCAGTCAGCCAATTCTCGACCCACTTCACTGTCCAATCACCTATCCCATACTTCCTCAGCTTTGTTATAAGGATGTCATGGGAGACTGTATCAGTTATAGAGGTTATAGAGTTCAATTCCTGTAGTCAATTTGGCGGCCCAGGTGGGACCAGCTCTGTTCGCTGCAGGACCAGCTGAGAGGGAGACACTTTTGGCGCACCCTGAGATTTCTCTGAAGGACTCCCTTCCTCACCTGATCACTGCAGGGACAGACAAGGACCACCCATAGGTGGACCAGGTATGTGTATGGTAAGTGGAGCCCATATGTCTTGAGGAGACATCCTACACAGTTTACAGCCATACGTGCTGCTCCCAGGGAGGTGAGCTCATGGCTTTGGTTGCCAGCTGGGGTAGGAAGACTCCTTGGGTGAGTTCCTATGAAAGGGAACTGTATGTCATATGAATGGAAACAAGAACAAGTACTCTCTCCCAGGTGGGTGACAATAGGAGGGACCTAGGTTGGTCTCTCCTACGGGTATGGGATATAGTGGATAGCCTGTCAAATGGTAGCCTGGGTTCTCCAAGTTGTAATCACGGGGGTTATAGGTTGTATGTTCAATATTATCATCTGCTTTAAGTGTTTGGTACCGTGTGTCAAGCCGACTCTGGGAAAAACATTAACGTTTGCAACTGGTCGACCAGAGTATGAGTGTTATTAAGATTCCAGCTAGAAAACGTTGTCAGCATTGTGTAGTATGAATAAACCATGGTTTTTGATCTAAATGTCAGAGTGAGTGTGGTGTGAGTGAGACACAGAACAGCTGCAGGGTGAGTGCCGAGTCCCGATCCATGTTTCCTTCCTCCTGTGAGGGAAATGGCCAGACACGGACAAAGTGAAAGACTGTGTTGTCTGTCCACTCATATGTACTTTCTGCTTGTATGTAAGAAGACGGGAGTTTGTAGTCTGTAGATTAGTAAGATTGTCCTGAGGAGAGGTGTACATTCCGCCCGACCAATGAATGTCAACCCATTTATGTAATACTATGTACTGCTTGCGAGGAAGTGTGTGAGGGAGGTGGTTCAATCAGTGCTGGTTCTGTGGCACAGTGTTTATAACTGAAGAATACAGACTGTATTAAGGGAGTTTATGTGAACTGAAGAACTGTACGTTTTGACAAACTGTTTTGATGGTATAAGAAAGTGTAATTGTTAATGATATATGAAAGTGTAGTTGAGGGAATGTGGAAGTGTATCTGAGCATAGAAATAGAGGAAGCATTTACAGAGGAAAAAGGATTAAAGTGAGTTTACCTGCATTGACATGAGAGCAACACCCTGCCAGACCGCTGCCCTGTGAGCTGAGCAGAGCAGAGCAGAGACACAGTCCCCATGTATCAGGTAGTGTTATTCTGCTTACCGAAAGAATGAGTTCACTACAGAAGAGGCAAATCTTCCCCTCTGCTCCATCTGTGGCATACTCTGGAGTTCAAGGCATTGCAAAGCTGTGGCACATCTACTTTCTTTCAATGATGACGCCTTAGTATGCTCTGGGCTGTCATTTCAATTGCATCTAAAGAAGTCTAGGGTCATGCCAGCTGACAGGAAGCTGGCAAATGTTGTCTCATTGTAAGGAAGAGCAAGAAAGATGACATGGGCAATTATGGACCTGTCAGTCCGGAGCCTGGTAAAATTATGGAGAAAATGATGGTGGGAGTTATGGAAAAACAGCTGAAGGACAATTCTGTCATTGGTTGCAGCCAACACAAGTTTGTGAGGCGAAGGTCCTGTTTAATTTAAGCTCATTCTGTGACACAGTTATCCGTTTAGTTGACCAAGGGAAGCCAGTTGATGTAATCCTTGAGGATTTCAGTGGAGATTTTGATACTGTTTCTCACAACAACCTTCTGGACAGAATGTTCTGCATATGGCTAGACAGAAACACAATGTGGTGGGTGAGCAGTTGGCCAGTAGGTCAGTCCCAAAGGATTATAGTCAGTTTTTTCCATCAGGCTGGTAGATGGTCACTGTCGGGGTCCCCAGGGTTCCATTTTGGGGCCACTTTCCTTTCATGTTTATGCAGATGACTTGAATGCAGGACTAGAAGACGTTCTGAGCAAGTTTGCTGATGAGACCAGATGAGGAGGTGCTGTTGCCTCCACTGAGGGTGGAGAGGACTTGCAGAGAGATGTGGACAAGTCAGAGAAGTGGGTACCAGTTGGTACTAAGCACCAAGTGCATAACGTATAACAAGAACAAGTGCCTGATTGTGCACCTGGGTAGGGGCAATGCTGGACATACACACTGACTGGATATGGGACACTGGAGAGGATTCTGACTGGAAAGGGTTGGGGTGCTGGTCAGCATCACACTGAATGTGAGTCAGCAGTGTGCCAAGGCAGCCAGGAAAGACAACAATCCCCTGGAGTGCATGAAGCAACTTATTGCCAGCTGGGTGAGGGAAAGGGTTGTCCCTCTGCTCTGCATTGCTACTGCCTCACTATGTTCTGGGCACCACAGAACATAAAGGACTTCAAACTCTGGGAGAATGTGCAAAGGAGGGCACTGAAACCGAGAGATCTGAAGTTCAGAGTTTCACAAGGATTGGCTGCTTGTTCAGACTGGGCCCTTCTCACATCCCTGCTCACATCCTGCAATGAAACATAGGTCTCATATGGGACATGAACCTCACAGCGTCCTTGCACCACATGTAGAGCCTGGGATCTTCTGTCCCCATGTCTTTCATTTAACATCATACAAAATTCCAACCCATTGCCCCAGGAAATGCCAGGAGCCAACATGAGAGACAGGATCTCTCTACCACTGGTCTTGCAATCAGGGCTTGACCTGTCTGCTTTGTAAGGCAAAGGAGAGGTTTCTTAGCATGCCAGTGCCTTTGCCTGCCTGTAGTCATGGCTTCCAGTTATCTTCTCTAACAAGTCCCTTGGGAAGCTTACTTGGTAATGGCCCTCAGTGGGCCCATTAATACTCCAAGAAACTTCACTGTTACTTCTGACTTTGTCTTGTTGAGCACTTTGTGCAAACTTCTCTCTGCACTAGAGGCTGATGAACTCAGCATCAAATGCACCCTGGGACCATTATAACCTAAAGAATCTCCTGTGCCTTATGCCATCTTGTTATCTTCTTCAGGTTATCAGAACTTGTTCAGCAAAAAGGAGGGATATCTGGAGAGAGCTTAAAGAATCCAGTATAAATTTATTGTCTATTTATTTATAGTTGGGTTTAAAGAAGACATTAAAGCAGCACTGTGCAACTGATACCAATCCAGGATGTCCCAATGAGTTCTGTACTGTTACTGTGTTGACAAAGGTCCTTCTCAACCTCCCCACCCAATTTCTGCTCACAATGGACCTATGGGACTTGCATCACTTTTCTTCACATCACTCTTCGCCTCTGCATTCATCCGCTCAGTGTTAAAACTGCTTTGCACCAAATCCCACTGGCTTTCCTCAGAGAACCAGCTACACATGGAAAAGGAAAGATTTCTCTTTTTTATCTGGCCAGCAAATGGAAAGAAAGGTGATGCAATTGAATGAACAGTAAAACACAGTGATCAACTGCATGCCATGTTCAAGCTGCATCTATTGAAGTTTGTCTTTCATATGGAATACTTTTAAAAGAAATGATTTATTCTGAGGTAGGATAGGATAGATTGAATCACAGTGAAGTAGTTGACAACAGAGGCCATCAGACTCTGGTAGATAGAGCAAATTCCAGTAATCTCCCTGGGATAGATCAGCCAGGTAGTTGAGAGGTATCAACTTAAAATTGATCAGGACTTGTGAGTATTTCACACATTGAGACGGGTTAACACATTCTCACTGATTCTCAGACTTTGGGGAGATGGAACAAATTCCAGTAATCCCCCTGAAAGTCAGAAATCAGACAGATAATTGGGAGGTATCTGACTGAACAAAGAGCAAGGGATGGAGAAATCTGGAGGGCAGTGGGAGTAGTTTGTGCCCAAATGGCCTGCTGAAAACATGCCCTTAACCATGGCCATTTCTTTAGGAGAGCTGAAAAAACTTGGAGGATGAGACACATCAAATAGGCAGCAGGGAAGAGTAGTGCTGGGCACCGGGCTATAGTCACAGGGCATTGGCACTGGCACCACTGTCTGTGTCTCTGAATCTGAAGACATTTGTGTCCAGCGAACACAGTTCTGGAAAACATTGTAGTTTCAGTAAAAGAAAAATAAAGACATCAAATCACCTCAAAGATTCATATTTACAACTTAAAATGGAACAAGACTCATGAGAATTTTTCATGTTGAGAAGGGTTAACACAATTTCAATGATTTCCATCTTTGTCTTCAATTATTTGTTTCAGTTTTATTGACATTTATGATCAACTATTAAGCTTACAGCCTCAAAATAAATAAAAAGAGATACATTTGCATCTTGCACGTGGCCTGATGCCCCTTTCACCTTCGCAGTTCCCACAAGTCCTTCCATGCCGGAGAGTATGAGATCCAGCAGAGCACCTCTCCTCTTTGGTTCCTCCACTGCTTGGTCAAGAAGCTGCCATCTGTGCTCTCCAGGGATCTGCTGGATGCCACATGCCCTGCTGTGCTGTCCCTGCCGCAGATAATGGAGTGACAAAGGCCACCAAATGGGACAAGGGACAGACAACATCAGATTCCCATCTGTCTGCAGAGGGCACCTTCCATTTACTCTCCCTGATCAGGAAGACAGGAAAAGACACTGATGGTCTCCTCTGTTTGCCATTTCCATTAGCTCTGACCTGTCTGCTCTTCCATCCCCAGGCAGAGCTCAGTGCACTCTCACAGAGGGCATTCACCCTTCTTTATCTCCTTGCCCATCCATCCTAAAGACTCAGTATCCCCCTTGTGCTACAGTGCAGTTGTGGAAGCCATTAAACTGTGTCCCCATGGTCCAAACAGGAGCTCAGGCCTGCAGCTCTATCAAGATTTCTAGCTTCTTGTGTGTTGGTGTTTGCATTAGTGCAAAACCACAGAAGTAAACATCCTAATTGGAAAGCATCACTGGACATAGCCTGACTGGATAGCTAATCTATGGTATCAGTGTGCAGAAGGTGGCACACAAACATTAGACTGATCGTGGGCCTTGGAGTTGACACAGCAACATGGTCACACCATGGGCATGGCTTTCCTGAAGGCCCTGTGCTGCTCTTGCAGCTGTGAGTGAATTCACCAGACAGCCAGTGCTATCCCCTCTCTGGCTCTCGGCTGATGCCCAGGAAGGAGCTGTCTATCTCAGGGATTTCCCACATGGTTTACAAGCACTGGCACACATCAGGAGCAGCCCAGGCACCTTGGGCATCACCCAGTGTCTGTGTGTGAGCAGCTGCCTCCCAGCTGAAGGTCCGAGGACTCAGAGCAGGAGCTCACATGCAGGCAACTCCTTGTGCTCTTCTGAACTGAACCAGAGGAATCCCAGCTCCTGTGGGTGTGTAGGGAGCTGAATCCCATTTCAGCTCCAGGATTTCTGTCAAGGGATGAGACTCCTGCACTGCCTCAGCTGGATCACTGCCCTGCACAGGGAAAGTCCAAACCTTGCCTTCCTTGTCTGGTTGCCCTTATTGTTTCATCAAACGATCTCTGGGAGCACTCCCCATATGTCTCCAATCAGTCACTGACCACTGGACATGTGGTGGTTAATTGAGCGAATTTCAAAGCACAGTCATGATGCTGTTGTCTTTCAGGAGCTGTTGGCCATGAGGACCCAGGGACATGTCAGGGGAGACAAGTCGGAAAGATAAAAATGACATAATCTGCTGCTTGCCTGTCCAGGCTCCTGGGACACAGGGAGCTCATAAAAGTGTGCAGGGCTGCAGAGAGACAGCTGTGCCCAGGAGCAGCTCTTGTGCACAGCACAGCCTGCAGGTGACAGAAGGAGAGGAGAGAAACTGAAGAGAGCTTGCAGGAAGTGTGTGGTGTGAGCGGGCTGTGAGCTCACTGCAGGAGCATTGCTCACAGACCATGACAGGGTAAGTCTCACTGCAGACCATGAGCTGCTTTTCATAGAGGGTCAACTTAATTTGGGACATCCCATAGGAGATCTGGATGCAGGCACTGCATGTTTCTTTACTGTGGAAAAAGCCTTCTGCTCCAGCTGAGGGCTTCCATACTGCAGTATGAAATCACAGCCCTGAGGGCTGCATGTCCCAGCACGGCTGCAGGCTGTGCAGCTGGGGCTGCAGGCGGGTGCCCAGGGCTGTCCTGCAGAGCAGGGTCCCTGCTGTGCCCCAGGGGCTGTGTGCCGGGTATGGGACTCTGCCACCTGCCAGGCTCAGCACTCAGCCTGCCCGGGGAGCTGCCCAGGGTGCTGCAGGGAGACGGGTGGGGGGAAGGAGCCCCCCGGCAGGGCTTGTGCTGCCACAGCTGCTGCCTGGGGCAGGGGATCACAACTCCACTGCACAACGGAATGTTTCTGAGGGCACTTTGCAAGAGGAGAGCCAAGGCAGGGGGTTTCCATTTCCTGTTCTGAGGCAAAGAGGTTTGGAGTCAGAAATCTAAAAGGGGCAATAAGAGTTCTGAGAATTTTTCATCAATCAATTGCTTGTTTTGTGAACACTCACACATGATGTGCTTTCAGTCTCCCCTTTCTCGAAGGATGGAATTATCATCATTTTCTGTAGGCATGAATAATTCACTTATCCTACAAACAGGCAGCATTTTCTAACTGAAACTGAATGCCACAGAAGCTCAGGTAGGGGGCTCTAAGAGCACTTGGGGTAAAGATATGAGACATGAAACAGATGAAAATATCCAGGGAGAAGGCATAAGAAAATAAAAGGAAGGTTAGAGCTCCATATGCTGCTTCTGCTTAAGGAATGCTGAAATACATGAAATTAAATGCAAGTAATGGTGCTAAATGTACACTGTTGTAAGAGAATAAAAACATTTCATATTATAGCAGGAGGAGTGTGTCTGAGAATGGTCTGGACTTGTCATTATCTTCTGCACTCTGAGCAGGACTCCAAGCCCAACAACAGCAGATGTCCAACAGCAGCTCCATCAGCGAGTTCCTCCTGCTGCCGTTGGCAGACACGCGGCAGCTGCAGCTCCTGCACTTCTGGCTCTTCCTGGGCATCTACCTGGCTGCCCTCCTGGGCAACGGCCTCATCAGCACAGCCGTAGCCTGCGACCGCCGCCTGCACACCCCCATGTACTTCTTCCTCCTCAACCTGGCCCTCCTCGACCTGGGCTGCATCTCCACCACTCTCCCCAAAGCCATGGCCAACGCCCTCTGGGACACCAGGGCCATCTCCTACACAGGATGTGCTGCACAGCTCTTTTTCTTTTCCTTCTTCCTCTCAGCAGAGTATTCCCTTCTCACCATCATGTCCTATGACCGCTATGTTGCCATCTGCAAGCCCCTGCACTACGGGACCTTGATGGACAGCAGAGCTTGTGCCACCATGGCAGCAGCTGCCTGGGGCACTGGGGTTCTCTATTCCCTGCTGCACACTGCCAGTACGTTTTCACTGCCTCTCTGCCAAGGCAATGTTGTCAACCAGTTTTTCTGTGAAATCCCACAGATCCTCAAGCTCTCCTGCTCTGGCTCCTACCTCGTGGAATTTGTATTTCTCTTTTTTGGTGTCAGTTTAGGCTTTGGTTGCTTTGTTTTCATAGTTGTGTCCTATGTGCACATCTTCATGGCTGTGCTGAGGATGCCCTCTGAGCAGGGACGGCACAAAGCCTTCTCCATGTGCCTCCCTCACCTGGCTGTGGTCTCCCTGTTTCTCAGCACTGGTGCTTTTGCCTACCTGAAGCCCCCGTCCATTTCCTCCCCACTCCTGGATCTGACATTCTGTATGCAGTGGTTCCTCCAACACTAAACCCTATTATCTACAGCATGAGGAACAGGGAGATCAAGCACGCTTTCAGGAAGGTGTTGCAATAAGCACTATTCCAGCTACAATAAAATGCACAACTTCCTCAATAGGATTCCCAGTGGTGGTTCTTTATGTTTTATGCATCTTTGTCTGTTTGATTATGTGAGATATAGGAATGTGCAAAAAAAAAAATGTTATTGAACTTATAAATAAAAATGTATTTAAATTCTTTCCTACCTAATTTCCATTTTCTCACTCCAAGAACTCATGTAAACATGGAACCAGATTCCCTGAATATGTTATAAGATACCTAAAAAGCTTTCAAAATAGACTTACTTAGATTTTCTTTCTTCCTACTTTGCCTGGATTTGGGGAGGTACAGCCACAGACAGCAGCTCAACGTGCTCTTTTCATTCATGTGCTCTTACCAGTGCTGCAGTGCTCTTGAGTCCTCTCATTTGTGCAGTCCTGAAGGTCTTGTGTGTCTCACAACAGTCCTGTTGCCTCTACAGCAGCAATCCAGGGCTGCAGTCAGTAGCCGGCAATATGAACAGGTCTGTCAGAGCTGGTCTCCTTGCTGGCACTGCCATAACAAGAGGGCCCCTTTAGAGCAGGACCAGAGAACTGGAGGGAGGCCTCTTCCAAAGCTGGTGTAAGGAATATACCTCAGGAGCTGCTCCCTGAGAAAACCTTGAGATCTTCAGGTGCTCTTCACTGTGTGACCAGATCAGATTGAATAGTCCCAAGGAGATCCGTAAGCATCTCAAGGCAGTGCTGTGGTTTAAGGTTTATGGGTTGAGACAAAGAGAAAAAGAAAAGGATAATAATTATGACAAATGTATTTATACATATATAATATATTTAGTGTATTTTCACACATATACAACATATGCAGTTGCAAACATATATGAACTAATCCCTATGCGCATCTGTCTGCAAGTCCAGGATTAGTTGCAGGGGTTTTAACAGCCACAGGGTTCACTGTAGGAGCTGAAGTGGCTGTTGGGCTGTTGCAGGAGTTGAAGTGACCTCAGAGTTCATTGCCAGAGCTGGAACCACCACAGGACCTGTGACTATGTTGGAGCAGCCACTGGGCTCATTGGAGGGGTTGGAGCCACCGCAGGGCTGTACTTCCTCCCTTGGGAGGAATTTGTACCATTTTCTTATTACCATACTTGGAACAGCTACAGGACCCGTAGCAGGAGTAACTGCAGAGCTCATTATGAGGGGTGGAGTGACAGAGGGATCTGCCCAGAGCTTGGAGCAACTGCAGGACGTGTAGCAAAACCTTGGAGCTGCTGCATGGTCTGTGCCAGGAGTTGCAGAGGCTGCAGCACTGTCAGCAGATCCAGCTCTCTGGATCTGGCACACTGCAGTCATTTGTGCCTCTTGGGGGTTACCAGTGCCACAGCAGACCTGCCCCCAATATTCTACCAGTCTATCAGGATCCTGCAGTTGCTCGGAGATGAAGTTCCAAAGCCCTGGGGGTGCCCACCACTCCAGGCAGCTGCCCAGACCGTCCCACACCCTCTGCCATGCAGAGCCTTCTCACCTTGGGGCAGATCTCTCACTGATATTCCTGAATAATTGTTTAACCTCAATCATAGATTCATAGAATCACCAAGGTTGGAAAAGGCCTAAAAGATCATCCAGTCCAACCGTTCACCTATTACCTATAGCTCCCACTAAACCATGTCCCTCAACACAATATCCAGTACACCCCCGGACTCACAGAGGCGACAATGTAAATTGTGTAATTCCTAATCATATGGACAATATTACTTCCAAAACCCAAAGATGACCGCAGAGCTGAATGTGCACAAAACTTCACTTTGTCAGCTGCCAATTTTATCGTGGTACAAACTGAGGTCAAACAGCATAGCAAAATAAATACCCTAATGCAGCATCCAAGCACCAAGTAAGGAGCTGTGCAGTGAAGCTCCATGAGAAGACTCAACAAGCTCCACACATAGGGAGCACATCCACACATATCAGCACCATGGCCTGCACTTCTCCAGCTCCCACAAAGCCCTGTCCGCACTGGACAGATGTGCTGCTATCTCAACCCTTGGAGCCTCACATCAGGCACCAAAATGACAGTGGTTGTTGAACCCAACATGTGGCTCAGCAGCACACAGTGCTTTGTGCACTGCCCAATTCCCAGTGGGATGGGGATGAGAACTGGGAAAAAGAGTACAACTTCTGGGATGTAACAAAGCAGTTTACTAAGAGAGATAAAAGAAGTGGAGTAATAGTTATCACTATATATCCGTTGATATGGAATTGTATGTAACAACTGATGCACAAGCACTTGCTCAGCACCACCAGACTGATGCTCAGCTGGACCCTGGGCAGTGAAGAGACTGAGATGAACTCCCACCCCTTTCAATACAATTTCTGCTTGCTGTCAGCTGATAGAGAACGTCCCTTTGGCCACTATCAGTCAGCTGTCCTCACTCTGTTCCCTCCCAGCTCCATGTGCCCTCCACTGACCATGGCCTTGGCTCTGTACAACACTGCTTAGCAGCAGCTGTAAACATCAGAGTGTTATCAATGGTTTTCTCCTAGAACCAAAACACTGCACCACAGCAGACAGTCTGAAGAAAACAATTCCATCCCAGCTGTAACTCAGATTCCTGCCTGTCCCCTCTTCTTGTTCTTCCTGATCAGGAAGCAAGGAACAGAATCTGCCGCTCTCCTCTCTGAGCCCTTTCCATCAGTTCTCAGCTGGCTCCTCTGCCATCCCCAGGCAGAGCTCAGTGCCCTCTCATGGATGCCAGCAGCCTTTTCTCTTCTTCCTTGCCCATCCGTCATGCAGAATCTGTACCCCATTTGCTACAGTACAGAGCTGAGAATCAACCCAACATGTCTCTGTGAACCAAACAAGACCCTAGGCCTGCAAAGGCACAGAGATTTGGAGTTCGCTGAGTGAATGTTTGTGGTCCTCTCATTAGTGTAACGACTCTTCAGAAAGGATCCCCTTCCAGAAGCATGTTTTGATTTTGCCTGGCTGGGCCTTGCATCTACACCGTGCTACTGGTGTTCAGAAGATGGCACACAGGTACGAGACCCATTGTGGGGCTCACAGTTGTCCAGTGAACATTGTCACTACCCAGGGCATGTCTTTCCTAAAGGTCCTCAGTGGCATTTGCCAGCTGGCTGGGGGTGTGCTGGAGACCCCAGGGAACTGCCATTCTGTTGTAATACAAGAAGAATTTTACAGAGCAGCAGCCATGGATCAAGATAAGCACTTTACAGAGCAGCAGCTGCAGAGCAGGATAAACAGCATGAGAACCAAGGACACCTCTAGCAAAAGAGTGAAAGGCTCGTGGCTTTGAAGCGGGGTTTTAGGGTTCTTATTGCAGAAGCTTTCTTCCAATTAGTACGTGTGATTTTTGAACACCCTTGTTTGTTTGCTATAAAAGTACGGCTCTTCAGGCAATAGATGGACACAGCTATATTTAACTATATTGGTGTGTGGTTGTTTGTCCTAGAACGCTGACTTTTGCCTTCAGGTTCGCCAACACATGGGGGCCCGCAATGTCATGGGATTTAACTCTTGAACACCTGTGGGATCCCGAGAAACTAAGCCAGTATTTGAGTCAGGGATGGCGCAGCCTAGATAGATCTAAGGGGGTATGACTTATTTGGGGCTTGGCTTGTGCTTACCGTGCTCTATGTAACACTGTTCCGAAAAGAGAGAATTTCCAAGCTGAGGTTCTAGCCAAAAAGGGAAATCCCCAAGTCAATTTTGATCAGTCACAGGAGGCACCAGTAACAATATCAGTTGCCCTTGTGGAAGGCAAGAAATGGAAATGGGTGTCCTCACGTCTAGAACGGAAAAAAGAAGTGGAGGAGGAGGCAACAGAAGATCCAGGTGACAGGTCTGGATAAGTACCGAGAAAGGAAAAAGGAAAAGTGTCATGAAGAAGAGAGTGATGAGGAGGAAATCTCTGTTACTGGTTGTCGATCCCTGAAGATGACTGAAATCGAAGGCGTAAGAAAGGAGTTCACACGGCACCAGAATGAATCTCTTGTTACCTGGTTGCTTCGCTGTTGGGACAGCTGGGACGGTAGCTTGTTGTGATGTGACAGGCCCTTCCCCATATTCTGGAAGAATCTTAGTGTAATACAGTGGGTGTAGACAAAAAGGTGTAGGTTATATAAGGATGTGTCTGTTTCAATAAATCACCATTTTGCCACTTCATCTCCTTGGTGTCACTTGGTAATTGGCCTAGCTGCTGCTTCAGTTGAAGGCGAGAGATCGTAAAGAAATTAACGACCATAAAGCCTTCATGTGTATCATTAAAATTCTCAGCTATTAGACACAAGCGCTTTCCAGATTGAGCAAGGAACAACAGTAAATTGCACTGTGTGTTTCCTTGTGGTGTTACCTACGTGACCACAGAGAAGACACGAGGAAGTGGCATGACCAGCCTACTCCTGTACTATGAGCACGGGTGAGGGAACTACAAAACAGTCCAACCACCAGTACGGCTGCTCCAGTTATCACAGGTAACCAATAGAGGGGCCCTGCCCTCATTCAAGGGAGTGGAAGGGATAATAGAGTTTATTGGACTGTGTGGATTTGATGGCCTAGCACATCAGAACCACAGAAATATAAGGCACTGGTGGATACTGGTGCACAGTGCACCCTAATGCCCTCCAGTCATGAAGGGACAGAATCAATCCATATTTCTGGATATCTCTCAAGAATTGACTGTGTTGGAGGCTGAAATAAGCCTCACTGGTAAAGACTGGAAAAAACATCCTATGTGAGTGGTCCAGGGTTTCCGTTCATACTTGGTATTGAGGATACCTCAGAAGAGGGCATTTCAAGGATACTAAGGGGTATCACTGGGCCTTTGGAATCGCTGCTGTAGATATGGACAACATTAAGCAGCTGTCTGTTTTGCCTGGCCTGTCAGAGGACCCGTCTGTTGTGAGGCTGCTACGAGTAAAAATAAAAGAGCAGCAGGTACCGATTGCTACAAAGACAGTGCACAGACGGCAGTATCGCACCAACAGGGATTCCTTGCTCCCCATTCATGATTTGATTCGCCAGTTGGAGAATCATGGAGTGATCAGTAAAACTCACTCACCTTTTAACAGCTCCATATGGCCAGTGCGTAAAGCCAGTGGAGAATGGAGGCTGACAGTAGACTACCGTGGCCTGAATGAGGTCACACCCCCACTGAGTGCTGCTGTGCTGGAGAGCAAATAATTCAAATTCTTCTATGAGCCAGTTTTGCTATTAAGTGAAGCAAAGTAAAAGGGCCTGCCCAGGAAATTCAGTTCTTAGGTATAAAGTGGCAGGATGGATGTCATCACATCCCAACAGTGATTGACAAAATCACTGCCATGTCTCCACCAACTAGCAAGAAAGAGACACAATCTTTCCTGGGTGCAGTGGGCTTTTGGAGGATGCACATTCCAAACTACAGCCTCATTGTAAGCCCCCTTTATCAGGTGATGCAGAAGAAGAATGATTTTGCATAGGGCCCAGAGCAGCAGCAGGATTTGACCAGATTAAACAGGAGATAGCCTGTGCCATGGACCTGGGGCCAGTACGGACTGGACAGGATGTAAAGAACATCCTCTATACTGCTGCTGGAGAGAAAGGTCCCACTTGGAGTTTGTGGCAAAGAGCCTCAGGAGGGACCCAAGGCCGACCCCTGGGATTCTGGAGCTGAGCGTACAAGGGGTCTGAAGAGTGCTACACTCCAACTGAGAAGGAGATCTTAGCCGCGTATGAGGGGGCTCGGGCTGCTTCCGAAGTAGCTGGTACTGAAATGCAGCTCTTTCTGGCACCTCGACTGTCAATGATGAACCGGATGTTGAAAGGGGAGGTTCTCTCCACCCATCATGCTACCGATGCCACCTGGAGCAAGTGGATTGCACTGATTAGACAACAAGTGCGGATGGGGAACCTCAATCGTCCAGGAATTTTAGAAGTGATCATGAACTGGACTGAAGATAAAAAGTTTGGAACATCACCAGGAGAAGAGGTGTCATGTGCTAAAGCGGCCCCACCATATATCGAACTACCAGAAAATGAAAAGAAATATGCTCTTTTCACTGATGGATCATTTCATATTGTAGGGAAGCATCGGAGATGGAAAGCTGCTGTTTGGAGCCCCACACGACAGGTCGCAGAGGCCACTGAAGGTAAAGGAGAATCAAGTCAGTTTGCAGAGGTAAAAGCTGTCCAGCTGACCTTAGATGTGGCTGAACGGGAGAGGTGGCCAATGCTTTATCTTTATACTGACTCATGGATGGTGGCAAATGCCTTATGGGGGTTGTTACAGCAGTGGGAACAAAATAACTGGCAACGGAGGTGTAAACCTATTTGGGCTGCTGAACTGTAGAAAAACATAACTGCTCAAAAAAAAGATATGATTGTAAAGGTGTGTCACGTGGATGCACACTTGCCCAAGAGTCGGGCTATTGCAGAACAACAAAACAACCATCAGGTAGGTTGAGCTGCCAGAATTGAGGTGGCTCAAATAGACTTGGACTGGCAGAACAAGAGTGAATTATTTCAAGCTTGATGGTTCCATGAGACCTCAGGCCATCAAGGAATGGACATAACATATAATTGAGCTAGAGACTGAGGGGTGGACTTAACTATGGATGCTATTGCACTGGTTATTCATGACTGTGAATCATGTGCCATAATTAAACAAGCCAAGAATATGAAGCCTCTCTGGGGGGAAGGCCAAGGCAAAAGTATAAATATGGGGAGGAGTGACAGGTGAATGATGTCACCTTGCCAGGATCTCATAATGATAAGCGTTTTGTGCTTACCATGGTGGAAGCAACCACTGGGTGGCTTGAAACATATGCAGTACCCCATGCTACTGCCAGAAACACAATATTGGGTTGTTAGAAACAAGTCCTATAGAGACATGACACCTCAGAAAGAACTGAGTCTCATAATGGGACACATTTCAAAAATTCCCTTAATAAATACTTGGGCCAAAGTTCATGGCATTGAGTGGATTTATCATATCCCCTACCATGCACCAGCTTCTGGTAAAATTAAAAGATACAATGGGGTGTTGAAAACTATGTTGAAAGCAATGGGTGGTGGAACACTGAAGCACTGGGAAAAGCATTTGCATGTGGTGCAAGGATGCTGTTAAAGTTCATATCCCACATGTGCCCTGTGTCTCATCACAGGATGTGGGGTGTGAGAAGGGCCCAGTCTGAACAAGCAGTCAATCCCAGTGAAACTCTGAACTTCAGATCTCTCAGTTCCAGTGCCCTCCTGTGCACACTCTCCCATAGTTTGATGTTCTTTATGTTCTGCATTGCCCAGAAGTGCACCCAGTGCTCCAGGTGAGGCAGTAGCAATGCAGAGCAAAGAGGGACAAACCTTTCTCCCACCCAGCTGGCAATAAATTGCTTGATGCACTTTAGGGGACTGTTGGCCTTCTTGGCTGGCTGGGCACACTGCTGACTCACTTAAAATTTTATGTTGAGCAGGACCCCCAATCCTTTTCAGTCAGACGTCTCTCATGTGTCCAATATACAGACAGTGTTTATGTCCAGGGTTGCCCATACCCAGGTGCACAATCAGGCACTTGTTCTTGTTATACTTTATGCACTTGGTGCTTAGTACCAACTGGTACCCACTTCTCTGACTTGTCCACATCTCTCTGCAAGTCCTCTCCACCCTCAGTGGAGGCAACAACACCTCCTCATCTGGTCTCATCAGCAAACTTGCTCAGAACATCTTCTAGTCCTGCATGCAAGTCATCTGCATAAACATGAAAGGAAAGTGGCCCTAAAATGGAACCCTGGGGAGCTCTGACAGTGACCATCTACCAGCCCAATGGAACCCACGGACTATAATCCTTTGGGACAGAACTACTGGCCAACTGCTCACCCACCACTGCTGGTGAACCTGAAAGGCAAAATGTCAGCGTGCTGGGTCAAACAGAGAAACACCAATATAGTTACATATAGCTGCATCAATTTATTGCCCGAAAGCCAGACTTTTATAGGAGACAGACAAGGGTGTCCAAAAATCACACACGCTAATTGGAGGAAAGCTACTGCAATAACAACCCTATAACCCCCCTTCAAAGCCACGAGCCATTCATTCTTTTCCTAGAGATGTCCTTTGTTCTCATGCTGTTTATCCTGCTCCGCAGCTGCTGCTCTGTGAACTCCTTATCTCAATCCATGGCTGCTGCTCTGTAAAATTCTTCTTGTATTACAACACACCACGTTCTGTTTCTGTCTAGCTGTATGCAGGAATTTCTGTCCAGAAGGGTGCTGGAGAAATAGTATCAAAAGCTCTACTGAAATCCTCAAGGATTACATCAACTGCCTTCCCTTGTTCAGCTCAATGGATAAAGGTGTCATAAAAAGACCTGAAATTAAATAGGACCTTCCCCTCTGTATCTTGTGTTGTCTGTGACCTGTCCTTCAGTTGTTTTTCCATAACTCCCACCATCATTTTCTCCATAATTTTACCAAGCACTGTAGTGAGACTGACAGGTCCATAGTTGCCCGTGTCATCTTTCTTGCTCTTCCTTACAATGAGACAACATTTGCCAGCTTCCTGTCAACAGGTATGACCCTAGATTTATTAGATGCCATTGAAATGCGAGCCCAGAGCATGCTAAAGTGTCATCAGTGCAAGAACGTAGATGTGCCATAGCTTTGCAATGCCTTGAAATCCAGACTATGCCACAGATGGAGCAGAGAGGAAGATCTGCCTCTTCTGTTCTGAGCTCATCCTTTTGATAAGCTGAATATCACTACATACTCCATGGGGTCAGGTGCAAAAGACACAATGGGTGCCCTAAGCACGTGGCTGAGGTGGTATTTAGGATGGCCAAGAATACCTCCCTTCTGGCCCTCAGCTGATGCTCCAGAAGGAGGTGTCTATCTCATAGATTTTCCGTCACAGTTTACAAGCACTAGCACAAAACTAGGATCACCCAAGGCACCTTGGGCATCACTGAGAGACTGTGTATGAGTAGTGCAGTCCCTGTGGAATAAAAACCAAGGATTCAGATGAGGGACTCACACACAGACACCTCACTGTGCACATCTGAACTCAGCTAGGTGAACTTGTAGCTCCTGTGGTTCTTTGAAAAACTGATCCCAATTCAGCCCCAGGGTTTCCATCTGAGGATGAGATGCCTAACGCTAGAATAAGGATGGGATGGTCTGTTGATAACAGGACAAATGGAAACGGATTTAAATTAAAAAGGGGAGACATAGGTTAGATGTGAGGAACCTATATTTTTACACAGCAACACTGGAAAAAGTTGCCCTCAGAGGCTGTGCATGCCCAATGGATGGGATCCTGGGTTTACTCTGGGTTTACCCTCACGTCAGTCCATGTTTCTACTCATACTTTTGTCTAGGTGAACTCTCACTTTACTCAAGGTTTTACTCACAGTTTACCATCAGGGAGTGTGATCGGGAGATGGGCTGGTGGAGTGACTTGCTGGCATCCCCGAGGGAAGGCTGCCAGGCAGATACCCCCAGAAAAGTGGTTGACTCCCTGCCCTGTCACAGTCAGACAGACCTGACTGATGAGAAGGGTTGGAAGAGAGTCCCAACTCAACATCACAGGAGCTCCCCCATGCCTGCCTAGCCCTCGACCCCTGATCCATCTAAGCAACAGGTTTGACACTCTGAAATCTGAAGGAGATAAGAATGGGGAGGCAATGGAGGATCTGCCTAGGAGGAAACCTAATGCAAGGCAGTCACTACCAAGCCTTGTGACTTCCTCTGCCATGAAAGAAAGAAGGGTGGCCGTGGTGGGTGACTCCCTTCTCAGAGGAATAGAGGGCCCCATTTGCAGACTGGACCCCAGTTGTCAGTAAGTCTGCTGCCTTCTTGGTTTCAGGTCAGGGACATAATGAGGAAACTCCCAATGCTGGTTAGGTCCACTGATTATTTTCCACTACTCATAGTTTAGGTGGGCAGTGATGAAATTTCTTAGATAAGACTACAAACTATAAAAAGAGATTTCAGGAATTTAGGCCATTTAGTTCACAAAGTGGGAGATCAAGTGATTTTTTGTTCTATACCTTCAGTGGCAGTGAGGGACACAGAGCAGGCTTGGAAAGCAAAGCAATGAACAATTGTCTCAGAGGTTGGTACTGAGCCAGAAACTTTGAGTTCTTTGATCACAGGACAGTTTACTTGGCCCATGGTCTGTTATCCATGAATGGAACCCAACTGTCTCAAAGGGGGAAGTGAATCCTAGCATAGACGGTAGCGGGGCTTATCGAAAGAGCTTTAAACTAGCTACGATGGGGGAGTGGACAAAACAGGGCTTACCAGAGATAAGCCTAAGGAAATGCTGTTTGAGCTGGGAGAGAGGCAGATGCCTCAGCTGAAGTGTGTCTACACCAACGCACGCAGCTTGGTCAACAAGCAAGAGGAGCTGGAAGCAACTGTGCATCTGACAAACCATGACCTAGTTGCTATTACCGACCCATGGTGGGACCACTGCCATGACTGGAGTGCTGTGATGGATGGTTACAAGCTCTTCAGAAGGGATAGAGGAGGAAGGAAGGGTGGTGGTGTGGCCCTTTATATTAAAGAGAGTTTTGATGTTGAAGAGCTTGGGCTTCAGAATGAAGTGCATGTTTGTAAGGATCGGGGGAAAGGCCTGTAAGTGTGACATCTTGCTAAAGGTTTCTTATAGACCGCCTAATTGATGGGTGAGGCATTCTATGAGCAGCTTACTGAAGTCGCAAGATTGCCAGCACTCATTTTCTTGGGAGACTACAACTTCTCTGATATATGCTGGGAATATAATAAATAGCAGAGGAATCAGTCCAAGAGGTTTATAGATTGCATGCAAGACAGCTTCCTTACACAGCTGGTATGAAGTCCTACCAGGGGTGGTTCCTTGCTAGACCTGCTCTTCACTAACAGTGAAGGACTGGTAGGAGTTGAGAAGGTTGGGGACTGTCTTGGGCAGAGTGGCCATGAAATGGTAGAATTCTCTATTCTTGGAGATGTCAGAAGGGTGACTAGCAAAACTACTATCCTGAACTTCTAGAGGGCGGACTTTGACCTGTTCAGGACACTTGTAGCACAGGTCCCTTGGGAGTCGCTCCTTATGGGTAAAGGGGTCCAGGAAGCCTGGACACTCCTCAAGATGGAAATCTTAAAGGCACGAGATCAGGCTGTCCCTGAATGCCATAAGGTGAGCCATAGGGGAAGAAGACCAGTGCAGATGAACTGGGAAAAACTATTGAGACTCAGGAAGAAAAAGAGAATCTCCGTCCTCTGGAAGAAGGGGCTGGGTACTTGGGGAGATTACAAGGAAGTTGCTAAGGCATGCAGGGAGGAAGTTAGGAAGGCACATTACTTCCCTGTCCCTTAATCCATGCCCAGAGCTTCTCAGCCATGTCACTGCCAACTGTAAGCTCCATGCAGAGTTCAAGTGGGACACAGAGGGCACAGCCTTCTGCTGGGTGGATGCAAGTGTTGGTGGAACCAGATGGGACAAAGCCCTCCCACCATGCCCTCCTGGGAAAATGGCCACCCCAAGAATGGCAGTCTGCCTCCTCCATGACCCCATCTGAAATGCTCCTGCACTGATTGATTATAGGGCTTTAAACCAGGTCCAAATGGGGAAGGGTGGGGAATTGGATGTGACAGAGAAGGGCTGAGGGATATTGTTGCTGTTGGAGATTGAATGGAAAGCCTCTGAGTTGTTCTATAGGATTGTGTGAGGATTCCTCAGAGAAAGTCTTGTTGCCAATACCCCGTCCTAAATCTTACTGTGTACCCTCTGGGGGTAACCCCAACCTACTGCTGCCCTAAAGTGCCTGTAGACCAGTGCGGGTAGCATGGGAAATAAACGGGACAAATCAAGAGAAAACCACAGAGCTTTTCCTTTCATGCAGGCTGCTGATTCTGAGCAAGGCCCTGAACATCAGTACCACAGTGTAGATGCAAGACCCAGACAGGCTAAATCAAAGCATGCTTCTGGAAGGGGATGCTTTCTGAAGAATCCTTACACTAATGAGAGGACCACAAACATTCACTCAGCGAACTCCAAATCTCTGTGCCTTTGCAGGCCTAGGGTCTTGTTTGGTTCACAGAGACACGGTGGGTTGATTCTCAGCTCTGTACTGTAGCAAATGGGGTACAGATTCTGCATGACGGATGGGCAAGGAAGAAGAGAAAAGGCTGCTGCCATCCATGAGAGGGCACTGAGCTCTGCCTGGGGATGGCAGAGGAGCCAGCTGAGAACTGATGGAAAGGGCTCAGAGAGGAGAGCGGCAGATTCTGTTCCTTGCTTCCTGATCAGGAAGAACAAGAAGAGGGGACAGGCAGGAATCTGAGTTACAGCTGGGATGGAATTGTTTTCTTCAGACTGTCTGCTGTGGTGCAGTGTTTTGGTTCTAGGAGAAAACCATTGATAACACTCTGATGTTTACAGCTGCTGCTAAGCAGTGTTGTACAGAGCCAAGGCCATGGTCAGTGGAGGGCACATGGAGCTGGGAGGGAACAGAGTGAGGACAGCTGACTGATAGTGGCCAAAGGGACGTTCTCTATCAGCTGACAGCAAGCAGAAATTGTATTGAAAGGGGTGGGAGTTCATCTCAGTCTCTTCACTGCTCAGGGCCCAGCTGAGCATCAGTCTGGTGGTGCTGAGCAAGTGCTTGTGCATCAGTTGTTACATACGATTCTATATCAACAGATATATAGTGATAACTATTACTCCTCTCCTTTTATCTCTCTTAGTAAACTGCTTTGTTACAACCCAGAAGTTGTACTCTTTTTCCCAGTTCTCATCCCCATCCCACTGGGAATGGGGCAGTGCACAAAGCACTGTGAGCTGCTGAGCCACATGTTGGGTTCAACAACCACAGTCATTTTGGTGCCTGATGTGAGGCTCCAAGGCTTGTGGTAACAGCACATCTGTCCAGAGTGGACAGGGCTTTGTGGGAGTTGGAGATGTGCAGGCCATGGTGCTGATAGTTTCCCTATTTGTGAAGCTTGCTGAGTCTTCTCATGAAGCTGCATTTCACAGCTCCTTGCTTGCTGCTTGTTTTCCCTGCTGCATCATTTGTCAACTCTGGATGCTGGATTAGGGTATTTATTTTGCTATGCTGTTTGACCTTGGTTTGTACCACGATAAAATTGGCAAAGTGAAGTTTTGTGCACATTCAGCTCTTTGGACATCTTTGGGTTTTGGAAGTAATATTGTTGGTATGATTAGGAATTACACATTTTACACTGTCGTCTCTGGGAGACCAGGGGTATTCAAGGAGAGACTGGATATTGTGTTGAGGGACATGGTTAAGTGGGAGCTATTGGTAATAGGTGAACGGTTGGATTGGATGATCTTTCAGGCCTTTTCCAGCCTTGGTGATTCTATGATTCTAGGATTGAGGTTAAACAATTATTCAGGAATATCAGTGAGAGATCTGCCCCAAGGTGAGAAGGCTCTGCATGGCAGGGGGTGTGGGACAGTCTGGGCAGCTGCCTGGAGTGGTGGGCACCCCCAGGGCTTTGGAACT
Organism: Coturnix japonica; assembly: GCF_054131305.1. Taxonomy (NCBI): domain Eukaryota; kingdom Metazoa; phylum Chordata; class Aves; order Galliformes; family Phasianidae; genus Coturnix; species Coturnix japonica. The sequence continues at coordinate 4,359,356 of NC_140687.1, read as the reverse complement.
TCATCTCCGAGCAACTGCAGGATCCTGAGAAACTGGTAGAATATTGGAGACAGGTCTGCTGTGGCACTGGTAATCCTAAAAAGGCCCAAATGACTGCAGTGTGCCAGGGCCTGGCCCACACCTACTGAGCTGTGTTCAACACTATTCAGCATCTTCAAGGGGAAGAGAGCTGGATCTGCTGACATTGCTGCAGCCTCTGCAACTCCTGGCACAGTCCCTGCAATAGCTCCAAGTTTTTGCTACACATCCTGCAGTTGCTCCAAGCTCTGGACAGATCCCACTGTCACTCCACCCCTCATAAGGAGCTCTGCGGTCACTTATGCTACAGGTCCTGTAGCTGTTCCAAGTATTGAGATAAGAAAATTAAGCAAACCACTGAGTGCTGCTGTAGAGACGACGGGACTGCTGTGAGACACACAAGACCTTCAGGCCTGTAGAAATGAGAGGACTCAAATCCTCTGTGCACTGTATCAGTGTAAAGAGAGGAGGAATGAAAAGAACTAGTTGTGCTTCTATCTGTGGCTGTACCTTCCCCAAATCCAGACAAAGTTGGATAAGAGAAGAGCTAAGGAAAAGCGTATTTTGAATGCTATTTATTTATCTCTTAACCTATTCGGGGAATCTGGTTCCATGTTTACATGAGCTCTTGGAGTGAGAAAATGGATAGTAGGTGTGAAAGAAGTGAAACAAATTTTTATTTATAAGTTCAATAACATTTTTTTGCACGTTGCTATATCTCACATAATCAATCAATCAAAGATGCATAAAAGATGAAGAACCATCACTGGGAATCATGCGATGAAGATGTGCACTTTATTGAAGCGGGAATAGTGAGTATTGCAACACCTTCCTGAGAGCGTGCTTGATCTCCCTGTTCCTCATGCTGTAGATAATAGGGTTCAGTGTTGGAGGAACCACTGAGTACAGAAGTGCCACTGTCAGATCCAGGAGTGGGGAGGGAATGGAGGGGGGCTTCAGGTAGGCAAAAGCACCAGTGCTGAGAAACAGGGAGACCACGGCCAGGTGAGGGAGGCACGTGGAGAAGGCTTTGCGCCGTCCCTGCTCAGAGGGCATCCTCAGCACAGCCACGAAGATCTGCACATAGGACACAACTATGAAAACATAGCAGCCTACGTCTAAACTGATAGTAAAAATGAGAAACACAACTTCCCTGAGATTTGATTCTGAGCAGGAGAGCTTGAGGATCTGGGGAATTTCACAGAAAAACTGGTTGACAACATTGCCTTGGCAGAGAGGCAGTGAAAACGTACTGGCAGTGTGCAGCAGGGAATTGAGAACCCCAGTGCCCCAGGCAGCTGCTGCCATGGTGGCACAAGCTCTGCTGTCCATCAAGGTCCCGTAGTGCAGGGGCTTGCAGATGGCAACGTAGCGGTCATAGGACATGATGGTGAGAAGGGAATACTCTGCTGACATGAAGAAGGTAAAGAAAAAGAGCTGTGCAGCACATCCTGTGTAGGAGATGGCCCTGGTGTCCCAGAGGGCGTTGGCCATGGCTTTGGGGAGAGTGGTGGAGATGCTGCCCAGGTCGAGGAGGGCCAGGTTGAGGAGGAAGAAGTACATGGGGGTGTGCAGGCGGCGGTCGCAGGCTACGGCTGTGCTGATGAGGCCGTTGCCCAGGAGGGCAGCCAGGTAGATGCCCAGGAAGAGCCAGAAGTGCAGGAGCTGCAGCTGCCGCGTGTCTGCCAACGGCAGCAGGAGGAACTCACTGATGGAGCTGCTGTTGGGCATCTGCTGTTGTTGGGCTTGGAGTCCTGCTCAGAGTGCAGAAGATAATGACAAGTCCAGACCATTCTCAGAGGCACTACTCCTGCTATACTATGAAATGTTTTAATTCTCCTACAACAGTGTACATTTAGCACCATTACTTGCATTTAATTTCATGTAGATCAGCATTCCTTAAGCAGAAGCAGCGTATGGAGCTCTAACCTTCCTCTTATTTTCTTATCCCTTCTCCCTGGATATTTTCATCTGTTTCATGTCTCATATCTTTACCCCAAGTGCTCTTAGAGCCCCCTACCCGAGCTTCTGTGGCATTCAGTTTCAGTTAGAAAATGCTGCCTGTTTGTAGGATAAGTGAATTATTCATGCCTACAGAAAATGAAGATAATTCCATCCTTCGAGAAAGGGGAGACTGAAAGCACATCATGTGTGAGTGTTCACAAAACAAGCAATTGATTGATGAAAAATTCTCAGAACTCTTATTGCCCCTTTTAGATTTCTGACTCCAAACCTCTTTGCCTCAGAACAGGAAATGGAAACCCCCTGCCTTGGCTCTCCTCTTGCAAAGTGCCCTCAGAAACATTCAGTTGTGCAGTGGAGCTGTGATCCCCTGCCCCAGGCAGCAGCTGTGGCAGCACAAACCCTGCCGGGGGCTCCTTACCCCACACGTCTCCCCGCAGCGCCCTGGGCAGCTCCCCGGGCAGGCTGAGTGCTGAGCCTGGCAGGCGGCAGAGTCCCATACCCGGCACACAGCCCCTGGGGCACAGCAGGGACCCTGCTCTGCAGGACAGCCCTGGGCACCCGTCTCAGCTGGAGCAGAAAGCTTTTTCCACAGTAAAGAAACATGCAGTGCCTGCAGTCAGATCTCCTATGGGATGTCCCAGTTATAGTTACCCCTTAATTAAAAGCAGCTCATGGTCAGCTGTGAGACTTACCTTGTCATGGTCTGTGAGCAATGCTCCTGCAGTGGGTTCACAGCCCGCTCACACCACACACATCCTGCAAGCTCTCTCCAATTTCTCTCCTCTCCTTCTGTCACCTGCAGGCTGTGCTGTGCACGAGATCTGCTCCTGGGCACAGCTGTCTCTCTGCAGCTCTGCCCACTTTTATGAGCTCCCTGTGTCCCAGGAACCTGGACAAGCAAGCAGCAGATTATGTCATTTTTATCCTTCCCACTCATTTCCCCTGACATGTCCCTGGGTCCTCATGGCCAACAGCTCCTGAAAGACAACAGCATCATGACTGTGCTTTGAAATCCACTCAATTAACCACCACATGTCCAGTGGTCAGTGACTGATTGGAGACATATGGGGAGTGCTCCCAGAGATCGTTTGATGAAACAATAAGGGCAACCAGACAAGGAAGGCGAGGTTTGGACTTTCCCTGTGCAGGGCAGTGATCCAGCTGAGGCAGCGCAGGAGTCTCATCCCTTGACAGAAATCCTGGAGCTGAAATGGGATTCGGCTCCCCACAGAACCACAGGAGCTGGGATTTCTCTGGTTCAGTTCAGAAGTGCACAAGGAGTTGCCTGCATGTGAGCTCCTGCTCTGAGTCCTCGGTCCTTCAGCTGGGAGGCAGCAGCTCACACACAGACACTGGGTGATGCCCAAGGTGCCTGGGCTGCTCCTGATGTTTGCAAGTGCTTGTAAACCGTGTGGGAAATCCCTGAGATAGACATCTCCTTCCTGGGCATCAGCTGAGGGCCAGAGAGGGGATAGCACCGGCTGTCCGGTGAATTCACTCACAGCTACAAGAGCAGAACAGGGCCTTCAGGAAAGCCATGCCCATGGTGTGTCCGTGCTGCTACGTCACCTCCAAGACCCACGATCGGTCTAATGTTTGTGTGCCACCTTCTGCACACTGATTCTATAGATGAGCTATCCAGTCAGGCAATGTCCAGTGATGCTTTTCAATTAGGATATTTACTTCTGTGCTTTTGCACTAATGCAAACACCAACACACAAGAAGCTAGAAATCTTGGTAGAGCTGCAGGCCTGAGCTCCTGTTTGGACCATGGGGACACAGTTTAATGGTTTCCACAACTGCACTGTAGCACAAGGGGGATACCGAGTCTTTAGGATGGATGGGCGAGGAGACAAAGAAGGGCGACTGCCCTCTGTGAGAGTGCACTGAGCTCTGCCTGGGGATGGAAGAGCAGACAGGTCAGAGCTAATGGAAATGGCAAACAGAGGAGACCATCAGTGTCTTTTCCTGTCTTCCTGATCAGGGAGAGTAAATGGAAGGTGCCCTCTGCAGACAGATGGGAATCTGATGTTGTCTGTCCCTTGTCCCATTTGGTGGCCTTTGTCACTCCATTATCTGTGGCAGGGACAGCACAGCAGGGCATGTGGCATCCAGCAGATCCATGGAGAGCACAGATGGCAGCTTCTTGACCAAGCAGTGGAGGAACCAAAGAGGAGAGGTGCTCTGCTGGATCTCATACTCTCCGGCATGGAAGGACTTGTGGGAACTGCGAAGGTGAAAGGGGCATCAGGCCATGTGCAAGATGCAAATGTATCTCTTTTAATTTATTTATTTATTTTGAGGCTGTAAGCTTAATAGTTGATCATAAATGTCAATAAAACTGAAACAAATAATTGAAGACAAAGATGGAAATCAATGAAAATGTGTTAACCCTTCTCAACATGAAAAATTCTCATGAGTCTTGTTCCATTTTAAGTTGTAAATATGAATCTTTGAGGTGATTTGATGTCTTTTTTTTTCTTTTACTGAAACTACAATGTTTTCCAGAACTGTGTTCGCTGGACACAAATGCCTTCAGGTTCAGAGACACAGACAGCGGTGCCAGTGCCAATGCCCTGTGACTGTAGCCTGGTGCCCAGCACTACTCTTCCCTGCTGCCTATTTGATGTGCCTCATCCTCCAAGTTTTTTCAGCTCTCCTAAAGAAATGGCCATGGTTAAGGGCATGTTTTCAGCAGGCCATTTGGGCACACACTACTCCCACTGCCCTCCAGATTTCTCCATCCCTTGCTCTTTGTTCAGTCAGATACCTCCCAATTATCTGTCTGATTTCTGACTTTCAGGGGGATTACTGGAATTTGTTCCATCTCCCCAAAGTCTGATGGAATGTGTTGTCAACTCCTTCACTGTGATTTGATCTATCCCTTCCTATCTATTCTTTTTCTTTTTCTTCTTATACTTTTTCTTTTTCTCAATCACTGTCTCTTTTTTATTAAGGCACGAAGTCTGAAAGATGTTCATTAATGTCAGTAAAAGTGAAAAACAGAGTTGGAGACAAAGATATAAATCAATGAGAATGTGTTAACCCATCTCAATGTGTGAAATACTCACAAGTCCTGATCAGTTTTAAGTTGATACCTCTCAACTACCTGGCTGATCTATCCCAGGAAGATTACTGGAATTTGCTCCATCTCTCAGAGTCTGATGGCCTCTGTTGTCAACTACTTCACTGTGATTCAATCTATCCTATCCTACCTCAGAATAAATCATTTCTTTTAAAAATATTCCATATGAAAGACAAACTTCAATAGATGCCGCTTGAACATGGCATGCAGTTGATCACTGTGTTTTACTGTTCATTCAATTGCATCACCTTTCTTTCCATTTGCTGGCCAGATAAAAAAGAGAAATCTTTCCTTTTCCATGTGTAGCTGGTTCTCTGAGGAAAGCCAGTGGGAGTTGGTGCAAAGCAGTTTTAACACTGAGCAGATGAATGCAGAGGAGAAGAGTGATGTGAAGAAAAGTGATGCAAGTCCCATAGGTCCATTGTGAGCAGAAATTGGGTGGGGAGGTTGAGAAGGACCTTTGTCAACACAGTAACAGTACAGAACTCATTGGGACATCCTGGATTGGTATCAGTTGCACAGTGCTGCTTTAATGTCTTCTTTAAACCCAACTATAAATAAATAGACAATAAATTTATACTGGATTCTTTAAGCTCTCTCCAGATATCCCTCCTTTTTGCTGAACAAGTTCTGATAACCTGAAGAAGATAACAAGATGGCATAAGGCACAGGAGATTCTTTAGGTTATAATGGGCCCCAGGGTGCATTTGATGCTGAGTTCATCAGCCTCTAGTGCAGAGAGAAGTTTGCACAAAGTGCTCAACAAGACAAAGTCAGAAGTAACAGTGAAGTTTCTTGGAGTATTAATGGGCCCACTGAGGGCCATTACCAAGTAAGCTTCCCAAGGGACTTGTTAGAGAAGATAACTGGAAGCCATGACTACAGGCAGGCAAAGGCACTGGCATGCTAAGAAACCTCTCCTTTGCCTTACGAAGCAGACAGGTCAAGCCCTGATTGCAAGACCAGTGGTAGAGAGATCCTGTCTCTCATGTTGGCTCCTGGCATTTCCTGGGGCAATGGGTTGGAGGTCCGTATGATGTTAAATGAAAGACATGGGGACAGAAGATCCCAGGCTCTACATGTGGTGCAAGGACGCTGTGAGGTTCATGTCCCATATGAGACCTATGTTTCATTGCAGGATGTGAGAAGGGATGTGAGAAGGGCCCAGTCTGAACAAGCAGTCAATCCCTGTGAAACTCTGAACTTCAGATCTCTCAGTTCCAGTGCCCTCGTTTGCACATTCTCCCAGAGTTTGAAGTCCTTTATGTTCTGCGGTGCACAATCAGGCACTTGTTCTTGTTATACGTTATGCACTTGGTGCTTAGTACCAACTGGTACCCACTTCTCTGACTTGTCCACATCTCTCTGCAAGTCCTCTCCACCCTCAGTGGAGGCAACAGCACCTCCTCATCTGGTCTCATCAGCAAACTTGCTCAGAACGTCTTCTAGTCCTGCATTCAAGTCATCTGCATAAACATGAAAGGAAAGTGGCCCCAAAATGGAACCCTGGGGACCCCGACAGTGACCATCTACCAGCCTGATGGAAAAAACTGACTATAATCCTTTGGGACTGACCTACTGGCCAACTGCTCACCCACCACATTGTGTTTCTGTCTAGCCATATGCAGAACATTCTGTCCAGAAGGTTGTTGTGAGAAACAGTATCAAAATCTCCACTGAAATCCTCAAGGATTACATCAACTGGCTTCCCTTGGTCAACTAAACGGCTAACTGTGTCACAGAATGAGCTTAAATTAAACAGGACCTTCGCCTCACAAACTTGTGTTGGCTGCAACCAATGACAGAATTGTCCTTCAGCTGTTTTTCCATAACTCCCACCATCATTTTCTCCATAATTTTACCAGGCTCTGGACTGACAGGTCCATAATTGCCCATGTCATCTTTCTTGCTCTTCCTTACAATGAGACAACATTTGCCAGCTTCCTGTCAGCTGGCATGACCCTAGACTTCTTTAGATGCAATTGAAATGACAGCCCAGAGCATACTAAGGCGTCATCATTGAAAGAAAGTAGATGTGCCATAGCTTTGCAATGTCTTGAACTCCAGAGTATGCCACAAATGGAGCAGAGGGGAAGATTTGCCTCTTCTGTAGTGAACTCATTCATTTGGTAAGCAGAATAACACTACCTGATACATGAGGACTGTGTCTCTGCTCTGCTCTGCTCAGCTCACAGGGCAGAGGTTCAGGGTGTTGCTCTCATGTCAGTGCAGGTAAACTCACTTTAACCTTTTTTCTTCTGTAAATGCTTCCTCTGTTTGTATGCTCAGATACACTTCCACATTCCCTCAACTACACTTTCATATATCATTAACAATTACACTTTCTTATACCATCAAAACAGTTTGTCAAAACGTACAGTTCTTCAGTTCACATAAACTCCCTTAATACAGTCTGTATTCTTCAGTTATAAACACTGTGCCACAGAACCAGCACTGATTGAACCACCTCCCTCACACACTTCCTCGCAAGCAGTACATAGTATTACATAAATGGGTTGACATTCATTGGTCGGGCGGAATGTACACCTCTCCTCAGGACAATCTTACTAATCTACAGACTACAAACTCCCGTCTTCTTACATACAAGCAGAAAGTACATATGAGTGGACAGACAACACAGTCTTTCACTTTGTCCGTGTCTGGCCATTTCCCTCACAGGAGGAAGGAAACATGGATCGGGACTCGGCACTCACCCTGCAGCTGTTCTGTGTCTCACTCACACCACACTCACTCTGACATTTAGATCAAAAACCATGGTTTATTCATACTACACAATGCTGACAACGTTTTCTAGTTGGAATCTTAATAACACTCATACTCTGGTCGACCAGTTGCAAACGTTAATGTTTTTCCCAGAGTCGGCTTGACACACGGTACCAAACACTTAAAGCAGATGATAATATTGAACATACAACCTATAACCCCCGTGATTACAACTTGGAGAACCCAGGCTACCATTTGACAGGCTATCCACTATATCCCATACCCGTAGGAGAGACCAACCTAGGTCCCTCCTATTGTCAACTACCTGGGAGAGAGTATTTGTTCTTGTTTCCATTCATATGACATACAGTTCCCTTTCATAGGAACTCACCCAAGGAGTCTTCCTACCCAGCTGGCAACCAAAGCCATGAGCTCACCTCCCTGGGAGCAGCACGTATGGCTGTAAACTGTGTAGGATGTCTCCTCAAGACATATGGGCTCCACTTACCATACACATACCTGGTCCACCTATGGGTGGTCCTTGTCTGTCCCTGCAGTGATCAGGTGAGGAAGGGAGTCCTTCAGAGAAATCTCAGGGTGCGCCAAAAGTGTCTCCCTCTCAGCTGGTCCTGCAGCGAACAGAGCTGGTCCCACCTGGGCCGCCAAATTGACTACAGGAATTGAACTCTATAACCTCTATAACTGATACAGTCTCCCATGACATACTTATACCAAAGCTGAGGAAGTATGGGATAGGTGATTGGACAGTGAAGTGGGTCGAGAACTGGCTGACTGGCAGAGTGCAGAGGGTTGTCGTTGGCGGTGCAGTGTCTGGCTGCAGGGCTGTAACTAGCGGCGTCCCCCAGGGGTCTGTGCTGGGTCCGGTCTTGTTCAACATCTTCATCAACGACCTTGATGAGGGGATAGTGACCACCCTCAGCAAGTTTGCTGATGACACGAAGTTGGGAGGATTGGCTGACACGCCTGAAGGCTGTGCTGCCATTCAGCGAGACTTGGACAGGCTGAAGAGCTGGGCAGTAAGACACCGGATGAGGTTTAACATAAGCAAGTGTAGAGTCTTGCACCTGGGTAGAAATAATTGCATGCACCAGTACAGGCTGGGGGAAGAGCTGCTGGAGAGGAGCTCTGCTGAGAGGGATCTGGGCGTCCTGGTGGACGACAGATTGACCATGAGCCAGCAGTGTGCCCTTGTAGCCAAAAAAGCCAATGGCATCCTGGGGTGCATTAAAAAGAGCGTGTCCAGCAGGTCGAAGGAGGTGATCCTCCCCCTCTACTCTGCCCTGGTGAGGCCTCATCTGGAATATTGTGTCCAGTTCTGGGCTCCCCAGTACAAAAAAGACAGGGATCTCTTGGAAAGAGTCCAGTGGAGGACCACAAAGATGGTGAAGGGCCTGGAGCATCTCCCCTATGAGGAGAGACTTAGGGAACTGGGTCTGTTTAGCCTTGAGAAAAGAAGGCTGAGAGGGGACCTGATCCAGGTCTATAAATATTTGAGGTGTGGGGGGCAAAGAGGTGAGGCCAGACTCTTTTCAGCAGTGTGTGGAGGAGGGACAAGGGGAAACAGACAGAAACTGCACCATAGGAAATTCTGCACTAATGTGTGCAATAACTTCTTTATGGTGAGAGTGACAGAGCACTGGAACAGGCTGCCTAGGGTGGTTGTGGAATCTCCTTCTCTGGAGATATTCAAGACCTGCCTGGATGCTGAGCTGTGCAACGTGGTGTAGGGAACCTGCTTTGGCAGGGGGACTGGACTCAGTGGTCTCTGGAGGTCCCTTCCAACCCCTACAATTTTGTGATTCTGTGAATATCATGGAGTTGTTTGGATGGGGAAAGACTACCCCTTTGAATGACCTTTTGTCAGGGCATGTCCTGGGATTCCTAGGATCCTCAAAATGCAGCACTGCTTCTGTCACTGAAAAATGGGTCCCTGTGTGGGACGGAAGGAGGGTCCATGAGTCCCTGGCCCACCTGACTGAGTATTTCCATGGTCTTAGCAAAGACATACTTACAACTTGAGAATGACAGTTAGCTGTGTTCATGGTGGCATGGCCACTTTTAATGGCCTTGAACTGTCTGAACATAACTGAAGAGGCTCAGGCTGATGCAAATCAGCTATTGAATGATAGTGTTGAAAAACTGGAAAGACAGGTGGCAGTTTTGATGGGGAAAAAACCTAATTCAATCATTCTCCTATGGAAGATCAGGAACATCTCTCTGGAAGACCATGGGGGCCCTGTACAAGGGAATCTGTATAAAATGGACTCTGTAAATGAAGGCACTAAAAGGTCAGATTTTGAGGTTCCATTTGGACTAGATCTATTTGAGATCTGACTGATTGTAACCCAAAAAGGAAAAAAAAAAAAAAAAAAATGCAGGATAGGCTGGTGGGAGTGCCCTGACCAGTATCCAACCCCCCAAACCCTGCTGCCCATAATACAGCAGCTGAACTGATGGATATAGTACAGTGGTTTAGACAGAAACCAAGAGAGCATGCCAGCATAGCTGCTCTGGTTATGGGACATGGAGGCAGAAAGCGCTGTGGTGAATGGACTGGAAATTTCAAAACTGACATCCATTACTACTCACCCTGCCCTCAGGCAAAGACTGTATGCTCTGTCCAACATAATGAGGATAGCCATTTGATCAGTGAATGATTTATGGCTGTGTGTCATATAACATGGCCAAATAAGAATGACATACCATTAAATATCAGCCTGTGGTCCTCTATGGAGGACTAACAAAATTATATTAGAGAATTAGGCATGAAAGAGGCAATCTATGAAGATGATTTTGAGAGCCCAGTCAATAAATTTTTCATCAGGAACGAGGGATCTCATCCTACAGCCATCACCTTTACATCAGTATGGGTCTATGTTATCCATACTGAACCCCCCAGTGGCCCTCAGGTGCTGTAATACAACAGGCTGCCCAATTGATGGGGAGACAAGAGTGCCTACGGCCAGATGTAGGCTCTGAATGGTGGTGGAAAGGTCTGAGAAAGGCAGAGAACCATCTGCTGCCATGACTTAGGCGTCCAGCCCCTAAGGTAATCCAGTCTGGACCCATTAGGGTCTTGAGACAACAAATGTTTAAAGACCAGATTAGAGCAGGAGTTCACTTTAAAAAGATCGATGGACAGCATAATCAGGAAAAAATATCTGTTAAACAGGCCCAAGCACTGAGTATTTATAGTCCAACCTTTTCAGCCAAACTAGATGTGAATGTAACTCAAGAAGGGTCTGGATGGGGGCTCTGGCAGAGCCAGAGTTCTTTGTGAACCCCTATGAGGTTTTGGCCACAGGTTTGGCATGGAGCAGAATAAAGATACATCACAGTTGAAAAGCATTTATTGGCTACCTATTCTACACTACAGGTGGTAGAACCAGTAGCTCAGATTTCAGAGGTTATCGTTAAACAACAAGGCCAGTCCAGGGGTGGGTAAAAGATCTAACACACATCTCTATGATGGGGGTGGCCCAATCACAAGCAGTGGTGCGCTCAGTTGTTCTGCTTGCCTGCTCCTCAAGGAGTTAAGAGAAATCTATGCCTGTTGCGTGTTCGAGTGCATGCGCAATGCCATGTGGAGGGCTTATCACAATAAAGATTGGCGGATTTGCTGCGTAGACCGGTCAGAACTCAGATCTGCGTTGTGCTTCCTGTGGCACCAAACGCCCAACAGTGGCAGTTCCGTGTATTGGCCAGCAGGTGGCAGCAGAGACCACGGAAAGAACGTCTGCGGGACAGACCCTGGGGATCCGTTCTCTTTTGATTATAGGGGAAGAACACAAAGATGGAAGAGGAGGGAAGGGGAAAAAAAAAAAGAAAAAAAGAAAAAACCAAACCACAGCAAACAAATAAAAACTTCTCCAAACGTAGCAAACTTGAATGTCTGTCAATAAATAAATGAGTAATTGAATTGATGTCCGTTTCAGACAGTCCCCTGTAGAATCAGGGTAAGGGTTAGGATTAGAGTTACATTGCAGGTTAATGCTGTTATCTTTACAGCTCCTGTGAGGGTTGGGGTCTGGGTCAGGTGTTTAAAAAATGAAATGAAAAAAGAATTAAAAAAATATATTGAAAGCTTCAGATTTCCTTAATCTTTGTGGGAATCATATAATGTGCAACTCAGATCTACCTCTTCGTACCTCTTTTGTGGTGTAGGGAACCTGCTTTGGCAGGGGGACTGGACTCAGTGGTCTCTGGAGGTCCCTTCCAACCCCTACAATTCTGTGATTCTGTGAATATCATGGAGTTGTTTGGATGGGGAAAGACTACCCCTTTGAATGACCTTTTGTCAGGGCATGTCCTGGGATTCCTAGGATCCTCAAAATGCAGCACTGCTTCTGTCACTGAAAAATGGGGCCCTGTGTGGGACGGAGGGAGGGTCCATGAGTCCCTGGCCCACCTGACTGAGTATTTCCATGGTCTTAGCAAAGACATACTTACAACTTGAGAATGACAGTTAGCTGTATTCATGGTGGCATGGCCACTTTTAATGGCCTTGAACTGTCTGAACATAACTGAAGAGGCTCAGGCTGATGCAAATCAGCTATTGAATGATAGTGTTGAAAAATTGGAAAGACAGGTGGCAGTTTTGATGGGAAAAAACCTAATTCAATCATTCTCCTATGGAAGATCAGTAACAACTGTCTGGAGGACCATGGGGGCCCTGTACAAGGGAATCTGTATAAAATGGACTCTGTAAATGAAGGCACTAAAAGGTCAGATTTTGAGGTTCCATTTGGACTAGATCTATTTGAGATCTGACTGATTGTAACCCAAAAATGAAAAAAAAAAAAAAAAAAAAAATGCAGGATAGGCTGGTGGGAGTGCCCTGACCAGTGTCCACCCCCCAAACCCTGCTGCCCATAATACAGCAGCTGAACTGATGGATATAGTACAGTGGTTTAGACAGAAACCAAGAGAGCATGCCAGCATAGCTGCTCTGGTTATGGGACATGGAGGCAGAAAGTGCTATGGTGAATGGACTGGAAATTTCAAAACTGACATCCATTACTACTAACCCTGCCCTCAGGCAATGACTTTATGCTCTTGTCTGGAGGGCTTATCGCAATAAAGATTGGCGGATTTGCTGCGTAGACCGGTCAGAACTCAGATCTGCGTTGTGCTTCCTGCGGCACCAAACGCCCAACAGTGGCAGTTCCGCTTATTGGCCAGCAGGTGGCAGCAGAGACCACGGAAAGAACGTCTGCGGGACAGACCCTGGGGATCCGTTCTTTTGATTATAGGGGAAGAACACAAAGATGGAAGAGGAGGGAAGGGGGAAAAAAAAAAGAAAAAAAAAAAAATCAAACCACAGCAAACAAATAAAAACTTCTCCAAACGTAGCAAACGTGAATGTCTGTCAATGAATTAATGAGTAATTAAATTGATATCCCTTTCCCGCCCCCCCCCCCCCCCCAACTTCTGAGATGAAAAAAAACCACTTCTTTTAGAAGAAAACAGAGTAGTAACAACTTCTGTACCTACATTCACCACTCTGAGATCCTGTCTGGGTCTCCCAAGGCTTGTAAATAACCACTGGGTCGGTTCTGATGTCGCGTGATTTGTTGTCAGTTCTCTCATGGTTCTCCGGTCAGTTCTCCGGTGCCAGGATCTGCCACAGGGCATTCTGACCACGGGCATCATGTTTCTACGCTGCCGCCTGCATTTAACAGGCAATGGGACTGCCCAGCATGTGCAAGGCAGCACCTCTTTCACACCACCAGAATGTTTAAGGCTGTTGGGATTGTTGTTAGCGTCCCATTAACACTGAGGCTAGAGATACCCTTAGGATTGACATTACTATTAGCATTACTTTGATGGTGCCCTATCTGGGTCATTTCCAGGGGATGTCAGGAGTAAGGCACAGTGTCAGGAGAAAAAGAACAGACTCTGTTACTTTATAAACGTGATAATAGAGAGAGTTCATTGGAAAAAATACAACTCTTAAATAATGCAAAGCATGCTTCTGATTGGATGCAGGCATCATCTGGGCTCTGATTAATATTACTCTTAAGGTAAAGATTATTGTTACCATAATGATTTTTTTTTTGGATTATGATCAGGGTTAAGGTTCCTTTTGCTACAGACTTCTAGCATCATTTTTGTTGTTGCATTTGGAGTTAGGGACGATTTTAGAATCAGGGTAAGGGTTAGGATTAGAGTTACATTGCTGGTTAATGCTGTTATCTTTACAGCTCCTGTGAGGGTTGGGGTCTGGGTCAGGTGTTTAAAAATGAAATGAAAAAAGAATTAAAAAAATATATTGAAAGCTTCAGATTTCCTTAATCTTTGTGGGAATCATATAATGTGCAACTCAGATCTACCTCTTCGTGCAGTGACTGCCTGTAAATTTGCTGGAGCCTAATATAATATGGCCTTGTGCTTTCCACTAACTCACCTTCATTTCATTTTCATTACATTTGCTTGGTAGTCAGATTTTGGTGTGTGGATATTTTAAAACAATCTGACTGACATTAGCAAAAAATTAAAAATAAAATTAAAAAAAATGCACAACAGCATCGTATCAATTTTTATAGATAAGATAAAGAAGAGCAGTTTCCCTTAGTTTTCTGTGCCTCTTTACTTTCTTACCCTCTCCCCTTGTGTGAGAAACTCTCAAAGTCAAAGATTTCTAGTTAGGCAAAGATGGCAGCGATAGCAGCAGTGCTTATTCATTATTGCAATACTGCGCGCACATCCCCTATTGGCAAGGGAGAAACTGCACACCAGTCAGTGAAATCAATTCTGTTCTGTGCCCTAAACCCACTGCAGGTGATGCTCTCATGGCTCTCATTGGTTGAGCATCTCAGGCTCACAGACTCCTCGAGACTGTGGCTAGGATTCATTTCCATAGAAGGTCAATTACCAACCTCTTGTTTTTAGGTCTGCCTTGTACTTTTCTGCGGACAGAGAAGGGCAATGTTTCCAAAAGTCAGTACATTCATTCTGTCCTGTGCTGGGCTCTACCCACCCTGTATTTATCTTGTGCTTGTCTCAATTCTCCCCATGTCAGAATGCCCCCAGTCTGAACTTAATTCTGTTCAGCAACTTTCTTGGTGGAAAAACTACTTATACAGCTGTTTTACAAGAGGGTTATACATTCAGTTAGGGCCTACACTATGTACTGAAAATACTGGAAACTTCCACTGCAAAAACACAATCTACCTCTCCCATCTGTGCAGCCTTGCAGACCCAGAGCATGCCAGGTTATTTCTGCTTTCATAGCATTTGCATGCTGTAGGGTGAGCACAAGGTTCTGCTGCTTGATTCTTCTGCAAGAGCTGCCTACCGGCAAATGGTTGCAGGGATGGAGGATGTGACAGAAAGCATTTGTCTCCACAAGAGCAGAGTTACATTCAGTGCAGAGTGTGAGAGTCAGGTTGGTGTGGAAAAGCACTGACACGCTGGGGATGATGCAGTGCTCACATGTCTAACACTCACAGACATTACTGTCAGAAGGATGGTGCTGTGTTGTGCTTCTACCTTTGGCAGCCCCTGGAGAAATGCTATGGCACACAGAACACCTTTGTATTGCACTGATTGCTGCCATGCAGCATGGATTTAACACACCAAATCCAGAGGAGCATGACTGCATCTAACTGCCCTGAGAAAAACTACTGTAGCTGAAGAGATGAGGAGGCAGCTGCTCATCTGCAGAACAAGCAGTACTGCCAGACATTGGGCCAGGTGAGCACCTCCTGCTGCAGCGTGATGATGACAGGGCTGGAGATGATCTGCAAAGCCAG
This sequence comes from Coturnix japonica, assembly GCF_054131305.1. Taxonomy (NCBI): domain Eukaryota; kingdom Metazoa; phylum Chordata; class Aves; order Galliformes; family Phasianidae; genus Coturnix; species Coturnix japonica. The sequence continues at coordinate 4,343,789 of NC_140687.1, read as the reverse complement.
CTTAAAAGTGGGAGACGTGAGTCAACATGGCAGGAGGACAGAGGTGTTAGGGAGCAGCCAAGGCATCAAAGAGTATCAGAAGGCTTTGAAAAGTATCACAAAGTGACAGCCAGGAAGACTGGGATATATCATGAGCAGCAACCTGGATGCTAGAGATTATTTGCTCCCATACAAAATGGTAGAGATCTTGCTGCAGACATCCCAAAGCCAGGCAAAATGGGAACCCAGAGCTCTGCCTGCACGAACCCCACAGCCATAGCATTGCAAGCTGAGCTGCCTTGCTGTTTGTTGCATTCATCCCAATCCCTGTGATTGAAGACTCAGAATGCAGTCGAGGCGATGACTGAGCATGAGAGTGACTTTATTCAATAAAAGACAGGAGGGCTTGAGAGGTCAAGGGTGAAGATGGGACTCCTCTTGTCAAGATGAGAGTGGCTCAGAGCTGGTGCTGCTGCCTGGTGCCTGGGACTGGCAGCCTGACTCTAAGTCCCCATCTAAGATGCTCAGCTTCACCTCACTGATGCTGCCCTGCTCCTGCATGGTGGTGCTGCTGCTGGGACACTCGGGCTGTGCTTGGGATGGGCAGCACTGCAAAGGCGCTGGGTCACAATCCAGGCAGGTGACTGCTGTGTCTGGCAGGCTCAGGTCACGAGCTTCAGCAGAGCCAGGAGATATGAGAGCATGAACGTGGATGAGCCCCTTGTGTCCATCACTGTTACCATGTGGAAGGCTGTCATCCGAATTGCAGCGATTCATGCTTAATAAGAACTCTCCATTGATGGAAAGACACTGCTTGGTTTGGATCTTTGGGGTTGACAAGGGCTCGAATCACCTAGGAAGGCATAGAAACACAAGGGTTAGTTTCAAACATTTGCAAGTTGAATCATGAAAGATTGTTGATACTTGGTAATAGAGTGGCGGCAGGAAGAAGCAAGTAGGCTTGAAGCAGCATAGCCACTGTCTTGAAAGTGATCCTCATTCAGGTCCAGCTCGTGAGTTGTTTCACTGTAATCTGCTTCTTTGGGTCTACCTAGTGGGCAGCAACACTCGAGCTGTTACTGATATCATTGAAAAGAACTGGAGACAATTGTTCTATTCCTAAGAGCTTCAAGGTGCCTAGAAGCACAAATAGAAACCAGCAGTATTTCATCACTTCACCAAAAGGAAGGTCAAACACCTGAGCTGTGAAGAGCAGTTACAGAACCTATGCATAAGATCACACCAGACATACTTTGTTCTAACAACAGTTATGGCACATAGTCCATTTCCTTCAATATTCCCAAAATGAAATGATGTGGAGCATTACAGGGAAAGAAACACTGCACACAGACACTATGACCCTGATTAGACTCAAGCAGCAGACTTAAAACAAGTCAGAGTTTTTGATTCCAGGATATTTCAGGACCTATCGTGTGAAATTCAGTTACACAACAGTGCCTAGGTGCCTGCGTTTCAAGCAACTTTCAGATCACAGCCATGTAAAATAAAAACAAATTCAGTGCAGAAATAGCAAGCCTGTACCTTAATACTCATGAGATTATCCATTTTTTACAGCACTCTGACTAAGTTCTAAAACTTGCTCACCCCAGTTCACTTCAGCAAGTTCCACCAATTCAAGCAACGCAGTTCTGAGATCCTGTGTATGTTGTGCAGATAGAATTGAACAGTGCAGAAATAATCTCTGACAGCTTTAAGAGCTCTGTTCTGCTTACAAACTCTCAGTCCAAAACTATTCTCAGTTTTAAGGAAATGAACACCTGAAGCAGTTGGATCATCTGCCGCATTCTGCTTCTTGGCATCATGATTAGCACAAAGGGTTTTCTGCTGTCCTGCAGAGATGGACAAAGTCCTGCTTACAAATGGACCAGGTTTCAGTGTACAGCAGAGTTTGTACCAGACTAAAAAGCCATGCCATTCAATTCATGTGCTCAGGTTGTTATGCACTCCGAAAGGAAACAGAACTAACTGTTGGATTCTGAAGGCAATCTGTGGGGTCCTACATTACCTCCTGATTCTGGAAGAGGAAATTCTAATAGCAAATGCAGAACTTTGATCTTTGTAGACATGAGAAGAGCTGGCATTTAGGAACATTCATTTCAGGGAAATCAAATGATGTGTCTGTATTTTTTACTACAGATAGTATAGGGAGCAGCCAGTTGAAGAACCAGATACAAAAAATCCAGCCCATTGGCAAGAAAATACTTCTCCTTAAATTCTGTATGCTATCATGGTACAGAATTAGGCTACAGTGCCACATAGGCCAACCAAGTGTAGAACCAAATCCACAAAATACTGGTAGACAAAGCAGCAAAAACAGGGACAATATTCAGCAGACAGGCCTTTCTACCCACAGCTCAGCATGTTCTGCCATCCGAAAAGCAAGGCCTCTTGTCAAGCTCAGCTATTTCCCTTCTCAGTGTATTCTAGCACCACTGATACCCACTGGTATCCTCCTGTAGAGTGCCATCATATTGTCATCATCCAAAGGGAAAACCCACACAGCAGAGCATACAGCACTACACCCATGCTCCAAATATCCGCCTGAAAAACAAAAAGACAAGCTTACAAACCTGAAGCACCTCAAATGGCTTCCTGACAGACTGGATTGTCTGCCCTTGCCAAAGCCCACATATAGCCCATGAAAAGCTGGCTCTTTCCCTCAGGAAATAAAACCTTATCGTCCCAGAGAAAGCATATAACCCCCATTCAATTGCCCTTCCACTCAGCTTAGAGCACTACTAAAACCAGCATCTTCACCTTAGCTCATCACACTGCTGCAGTTCCTTTTACAAGGATTTCACTGGCAAAAATGAAATCAAAGCCGTCACAAGGGATTTAGCACAGTTACATGTTACTGGCTACGAGAGCTGTCAGCACAGTCACCTGTCAGGCTTTGCTGCTGTTCTATTTATGTAGAGGCACAACAAGGTTCAGACAGCTCACAGTGCAGTTCTCACTTTGACTGTAACGAAAAAGGAGGCTTGAAAAGCAGTGTGTGGAAAACAAAGAAACAAGAATTAGAACAACAGTGGGGCCATGGCACTTGTAGGAATTGCTCCGCCTTTAACAGCGATTCAAGAAGGATGAGGGCATTCCAAACCAGACCAGTTTGGACAGATTAACAACTGCAAGTAGTGGGTTCCAAAATTCCAGACATGAAATCAAAGCTGGAAAAACTCTTCACATTTTTATCTCTCAATTTTTAGTACATTGTGCATTACAACGGAAACAATTCTTCACATACAACTTGGAAGCTAAAGACAAGTCTGACAAAACAGACTGCACAGAAATGATGGATAATTAACAGAGCAAATTGCTCTTTCAAACACTTAGTAATAGAAAGAGATCTCTGAAGTTGCTGTTCTGTAGAGCACCAAAGCAGTCGCTTGAGGCAGTTCAGGATTAGCCTGAGACGAACCAGCCAGCTGTGAACTGAGACCAATTGCACTTCTTCTATTTTACTTTCATTCTATGTGACCTCACTAAGCAAATATTGTCTAAGACCATGAGTATCACATAAATGTGCAGATCTCAAGCTGCTCACTTATCTAGTACCCTTGGCATGATGCTTTATTTTCCTCAGCTATTCATCTAGATTGTGTCTGTTGATTGTGCAACAACAGCCTGTTGGTCTCGATTACCTGTGAGAGGCTCTAACTTTGGCCAGGAAAAATCATTTGAGGATAAGTAATTATCTGGGACTCAGTAAGGCAGTCTTCCCATGCTTTCATAACAGCAGAGATACACACACACACAAACTCATGGAACCCCACTGCTTTGCACAATCCTGTGCACACTCACGTGTGTCATGCACTGATTTCCCAGCCAGTCCTCATGGGGTCTATTACTTAGGACAGGAGTGTAGGGGAGCAGCCAGAAGCTGTTTGCATTCCCTGCTGTCTGCTGGGCAGCTTTGCTGGAGATGCTTGGGTTGCTTTGCTTTTCCTTGGGAGGTGGGAAGGAGCTTTGGGTTGGAGGCACATCCCATGCCAGAGCATCTCGATGGCACGTGTGTGGCACTGATCTGCAGCAGATGAAGGGGAGGAGGTCCCAGCACAGCCCTGCACCATGCTCTGCCACACTGGGCAGCTTGTTCCTGGCTCAGCAGCGCCATCAGACAAGGAGCAGGGAAGGAAATCAAGGATGGGGGGTACCATCAAACGCAGTTAGTGCATGCCTGTGCAAGACAAACAGACCCAGAGCTTGCGGGTTATTCCTGCTTTTGTAGCATTTGTGTGCTGTAGCTGAGCAAAAGGTTCTGCTGCTTGAATCTTCTTCTGCAAGAGCCACCTACCGGTAAATGTCTGCAGGGATGGAGGATGTGACAGAAAGCATTTGTCTCCATGACAGCGTAGTTACACTTGGTCTAGAGAGTGAGAGAGGCAGGCAGCACTGCCTGATGTTGGTCAGGGCGAGCTCCTCCTGCTGCAGCGCGATGATGGCAGGGCTAGAGATGATCTGCAGGGACAGCTCACAGGTGGGAGCCAGGAATGGACACGGCGGGAGGACAGAGGTGTTAGGGAGCAGCCACGGCATCAAAGAGCATCAAAAGGCCCTGAAAAGCATCACAGCCACAGCCAGGAAGCTTGGGGTTTTCATGAGCAGCATCCAGGATGCTAGAGACTATTTGCTGCCATACACAACGGCAGCAGAGCTCTCGCTGCAGGCATCCCAAAGTCAGGCAAAATGGGAACACACCCAGAGCTCGGCCGCACAAACCCCACAGCCAGAGTGTTGTAAGCTGAGCTGCCTTGCAGTTTCTTGCACTCATCCCAATCTCTGCGAATGAAAACTCGGAATTCAGTCAAGGCGTTGATTGAGCACGAGCGTGCCTTTATTCAATAGGAGAAAGGAGGGGGTGTGAGGTCTGGAGGAAAGATGGGACTCATCCTCTCTTGTAATCATGAGAGCTGCTCAGAGACCGTGCTGTTGCCCGGAGCCTGGGACTCGTGTCCTGATTCTGTGCCCCCCTGCGAGATGCTCAGCTTCTCCTCGGTGATGCTGACCTGAGCCTGCATGGTGGTGCTGCTGTCGGGGTACTCGGGCTGTGCTTGGGCTGGGCTGCACTGCAGAGACATTGAGTCCAGGCTGGTGCCTGAGGTGTCTGGTGGGCTCAGGTCAGCAGCTTCAGTAGGGATGGGATGAATGAAGGCTTCAACGATGATGACCTTCTTCTCTTGATAGCTGATGTTATACGGAAGGCTTTCATCTGAACTGCAGCATTCTGTGCTTAGTAACAACTCTTCATTGATGGAAGATGCGTCATCGTAACATGCCCTGCGTCTTGGGGATATACAAGGGCTCGGGTCACCTAGGAAGGAGCAGATGTACAGCAGTTAGTGTCGAAAGTTCACAAGATGAACCATGGAGATTCTTGACATTTGGCTATGTAGTGGTGGTGGGCAGAAGCAAATAGGCTTCTAGCAACAGAGTCACTGTCTTGAAAGTGATCCACGTGCAGGTCCAGCTCTTGTGTTGACAAGAGACTCATTTGGGAAAGACAGGGATCAAGACGGGCTTGAACGCCAGAAGGAGGTACAAGCCCACTGAAAGCATGAATTCTACCTGTGTTGCTGACAAGCAGTGTTTTGTAAGCTGGACTTGCACCCTTACCTGCCAGGACCAAGACTTCTGCTTCAGAGGGCTCCCTGGCACTGCTCTGCAGTTGGCGTTTGGCCACAGGGGATGGTTTGCCCAGGCAGAAGCAGGAACACCAACTGCCAGCTGCTGACTCTGCCCTCTTCCTGGGAGAACTCATTCTGCAGAGAAAACAGAGCATGCTGTCAGACGTGGTGCAGGGTGATGGAAGAGCTGCACCAAGCCCTGGCCAAAAGTTGCCTGTTCTGGGCACTGCCTGCTTTCTGCTGAAACACAGCTTAGAAACGCCCTCTGTTTCAAACAGCAGAGGATGCTTCCATTCCTACAGCTCAGCCCTCAAGTCCTGAAGGCTAAATACCTCTCAACGATGTCAAGCAAGGACATGGATCCGGAGAATGTCAGAGGCTCAGGCTGCTTTGCTCTCCCGGGGCTGGCCTTCACCAGGGAACAAAGGCCGTTGATGAGCTTGCCCCATTTCTTTGGCTCTGCGCAACAAAACAAAGAAACCAGTTCATTTCAGGCCTGGCTCGGTTGGACGAAGCTGAGCGCAATGCATTCGACAGAGCATGTAACAACGGGAAGAACATTCCCAACAAGGACACGTAAGAATGGATTTTCCCCATCCCTGGAGGTGCCCAAGGAGATTACTGTAGTTCTCTTTCTAAGCTTGCTGAACTTGGGCATAAACAAACCCCCTGAAAGTAACGTTCTGACCCTATTTGACTAACTCGCGTTGTCAAATGTAAATTACGCACCTGGCTTTGGCAATGAATTGAGGAGGGAATCGGGAACTTTTCCGCTGATGAGTTCCATGCACTCACCAGGGAAAAGCCCAACCTGTAATTAGAACAAAAAGACAGGTGAGCATTAGCCCGAGCCCAGAGCCAAAGGGAAGGTCCACTGACAGTGACACAGGGCAACTGTTTGCATCCAGCAGCCATCCGTTGCAGGCAGAGCAGCTCCAAGCTGAGATTCCCAACTCTACTGAAGTTGTGCTCTCTAGTCAAAAACGTGTGCCTACCTCAAAGCCACGCTTGCCTCTCCACTAGGGGCTCAGCCTGTTGATATGTCCTCATATCAACAATGCTCACCAGATCTCCGACCTGAAAGAGTTTGAAACATCAATCCCAGATTCAGCAAATCTGGTAGGAAAACAAAGCAGAAAGGACTGCCCTCTTCTATGCACGACAACACGGAATGCCTGGAACTGCTTACCTCCAGAGAGAGCTCATCTGGCCCCTGGGTGACGTGGCTCTTAATAACATGGGCTGCCGCAAATGCTGGTACGTTTAAAGATGACATAGCACGCACCAGCTGCGGCTTCTGCATGTTATCAGCCTGCAAAACAGAGAACAGGCCGTGGTCAGGAGCTGAGGACAAACCAGGAGGATTTCAAGGTGAGGAGCACATCTGCAGAGAAAGCTGCAGCAAATGCGCTCCGTCCTTCTCAGGAGCACTTCAGAAGGAGCTGCACGTCTCATAGCTCTGGAGCAGCACTTCTTCCCCACCCTTCACTACTCCAAGCAGCTCCAACAAACTTCTCAGAAGAAATCCAGGCCAGCACAGACCTGGCAGACCAGAACCAAGTGCAGCTTGTGTGACGGCAGTGCCCACTCCTTGCTTCCACCCTGCTCCAGCAGGTTAAGGAGTCTGAGCATCACTGGCCTTTGACAACTCAAGACTTTCAGCACCTCATGCCAACATTTCTCACTAAGATACACCTAAGGCATTGAATTCTCTTCTCACTACCTCCTCTCAGTCCTCCCCTAGGAACAGAAACCATTTAGATTCTACAGCAAACTACAGCATCTACCCTGCAAGAGCACACTGAACCACCTGCAACAATGAAACATGGTTTTGGAGAGTGGGTCTGAAAACACACCTTTAGACAGCTGTCTCCCTGTAGCCAAAAGGAAACCAAGTAGCAAAAGAAGAGTCCAGCCTGAAACATGCCCATGCTACTAGCCCAAGTTTCTCACAGTGAATGCAGAATCCATCCTGTTCTTGAGGTAACAAATGACCAGTGGGTCTCCTCTTGCTCCACCCCTTCTCCTTCAAAGCCAGAAAAAGAAAAACAGGTAGAAGAAAACCCAGACGTACCTTTCCACACAAAGAGCAGAAAGTGGAACAGCAGTTGTCTCCTTCCTGAGACATGGTGGGGAGCATCCCAGAGGAAGCCCAAGTTCTTTGCTTCTCTCCACAGGGACTTCAAGCATTCTTGGCAAGAGCTGCTTTTGTTCTTTCTTCAATTGCTTCCATCACCAGAATCTCCTTTGGAAAAGGAACCCGAATGAAAGAATCAGCAAATGAAAAAGAATGAGCAATAGCCACTTTACCAGCTTTCTCCTAACATGCAATTTAGACCCCCAATTCGGGCAAGGTCTTAAAATCAGCTGGTTACAAGAACTGTCCCAAAATATATCCAGCTTCTGTACAGCTGCTGTTATTTCTGACAGCGAGTGTAATCACAGAATCATAGAATGGCCCGGGTTGGAAGGGACCTCAAGGATCATGAAGATCAATCACCTCCCTGTCCCTGCTGGCCATCCCCTCTTCTGATGGAGCCCAGGGGACCATTTGCTCTCTGAGCTGCAAGAGCACGCTGATGGCTCACGTTCTGTTTTTCATCCACCAGGACCCCCAGGTCCTTCTCTGCGGGGCTTCTCTTAAGGACTGCTCCTCCCAGTCTGTAGAAATGCCTGGGATTCCTCCAGCCCAAGTGCAAAACCTTGCACTTTGCTGTGTTCAACCTCATTAGATTCACGTAGGCCAACCTCTCGGTTGAGCTCCCTCTGAATGGCATCCCTTCCTTCCACTGCGTCAGCCGCACCACTCAGCAAACAGCAGAGGGTGCACTCCATTGCATCATTGGTGTCTCTGATAACCATGTAAAAAAGCACTGGTCCCAAGACAGACTCCTGGATGACACCACTTGTTATCGGCCTCCACCTGGACATCAAACCATGAATCACCACCCTCTGTCCTCTACAAAACCTCTTTGTCTTTCACTCCTGCTGCAGCTGCAATGGCTGCACCAGCATGACTCACGTTTGACAATCCTCCAGCTCTGGCCTAGCCATGCACAGCAGCAGTCCGTCTCCCTCCCAGCTCACTCACCAGTGTGCTGCTGTGCCCCAAATTCAGTGCAGTAGCACTGAGAGCAGGCAGCACCCATCACCCTACTCTAACTCTCTCTGCCAGCTGCGATGAGGACTGACATAGCACGCCCACCCCAGCCCAGCTTTTCTGCTGAGACACCTCCCAGCAACCACCCAGCACCAATCCCAGTTGCTGCAAGCTGTCTGAGAGCCTGCTGGAGTGCACTGACAATAACTTTGTGGGTCAAGTATTAAGCACACCAAGCAGAAGGGAAGCATTACTGGACATGGTGCACAGCAGGGGTTAAGACTGGAGGTGGTCAGGGCTGTAGTGACCATGCCCTCCTAGAGTTCCTCATCTCAAGGAATGCAGGCCTGGCAAAAAGCAAAGTCAGGATCCTGAGCTTCAGGAGAGTCAGCTGCAGGCTGTTCAAAGAATTCTTGCATGAGAGACACTGGAAAACTGTTTTTAGGGGTAAAGGAATGGAAAAGAGATGGTAACTTTCTCAGAAAACCTTACTCAGAGCTGGAGCTCTGAGCTCCATCCCGACCACACGAAACACAGTAGAGGAGGCAGGAAAGCAGCATGGCTGAACCTGCTGGTTACAGGGAGCAACAAGAAGGAAATGGAGAAACAGCGGAAACAGAGACATGCAGCCTGGTCGCTTTGGTGGCCTTCTACAGTGGAGTGACAGCATCAGTAGGGAAAGGAAAAGCAACTGACATCACTCAGCCAGACTTTTGCAAGGCCTTCGATGTTGAGCAAGTTTCCTGTTAGAACTCAGTGTGAACAAATCTACCACTGAGCAACACCCTGAGCCACCACTCACCTCAGCAGAGGTCAGCCTGCACCCCAGCCTTCCGCCTATTCTGCTCCATTGATGGAAGCACACCGGGCATCATTGCTACTCACCCGACCAATGATGATAGGGGCAGAAAAGGGAATTCCTCTTTACCTTTCAGATGAAAAATTGATGACTGTGTGGAATCTTCCCAGTACAGCTGTGGGGCCTTCCTTTACTTGTATCCTGCTGCTCCGTGTCACAGTGGGAGAGCTGCTCTGGCCTCTCCTCTCAGCCTGTGCCTCCTGCAGTGTGAGCAGCTTTGTGGATAGAGGAGACACCCACACAGACTTGGGCCTGGATAGAGAACTGTGCCCTACAACATAGGTACATTTACATCACGCTCTTTTCCTTGTGTGTGAGCAATCCTTGCTCTTTTCAGATGGTACTATGAGCGTGTGACACCCCAAACACATATTTAGCATCTGTCCATATCATTAAGGCTCTCGTCAAGGCAGTTATTTCAGCCTTCTGAGGGGTAGTCCCCATGGCTGATGGTTGTGCTTCCATTCCCTGCTCAGTAGCAGTTACTGCATGTCCTGCCTTAAAGCCTCCTTGTCTCACAAAACTGCAGCTGCTGGTAAATCAGGCGTCTTCTGCATCTTCTAAGGGTTCGTCCTTCAGCTCCAACCGACTGGATGTAATGTGCAGCATCAGTTGTTTCAAAGCAGTGATGTCATCCTGGTTCTCCACCAGGGGAGTTCCGCTAAGGAAAGATACTGGGTTGGCAATAGTAGTTACAATTATTTCTATATCACCCTGCTCTACCAGGATGGCCTGGTATTTCGGGAATCTTTGGGGTGAACAGATGCCATTCAGAGGGACCTTGACAGGCTGGAAAGCTGGGCTCGGGTGAACCTAATGAGGTTCAACACAGCAAAGTGCAAGGTTTTGCACTTGGGCCGGAAGAACCCCAGGCACCTGTACAGGCTGGGAGGAGTTGTCCTTGAGAGCAGCTCGGCTGAAAAAGACCTAGGGGTCCTGATAGATGAGAAACTTAACATGAGCCAGCAGTGCGCTCTGGCAGCCCGGAAAGCAAATGGGATCCTGGGCTCCATCAGGAGAGGGGTGGTCAGCAGGGATAGGGAGGTGATCGTCCCTCTCTACTCTGCTCTTGTGAGGCCCCATCTGGAGTACTGTGTCCAGGTGTGGAGCCCTCAGTACAAAAAAGATATGGAGATTTTGGAAAGGGTCCAGAGGAGGGACAGGAAGATGATCAGGGGGCTGGAGCACCTCCCCTATGAGGACAGGCTGAGGGAGTTGGGTTTGTTCAGCCTGGAGAAGAGAAGGTTGCGGGGTGACCTCATTGCAGCCTTTCAGTACCTGAAGGGAACTTACTCCCAGGAGGGGAGTAAACTCTTCGAAAGGGCTGATAATAGCAGGACTAGGGGAAATGGTTTTAAGTTGAAGGAGGGAAGATTTAGGTTGGATGTTAGGGGAAAGTTCTTTACTAGAAGGGTGGTTAGGTCCTGGAACAGGCTGCCCAGTGAGGTTGTGGATGCCCCGTCCTTGGAGGTGTTCAAGACCAGGTTGGACGGGGCCCTGGGCAACCTGATCTAGTAAAGGCGTATGTTTGGTGGCCCTGCTAGGCAGGGGGGTTGGAACTACATGATCCTTGAGGTCCCTTCCAACCCGGGTAATTCTGTGATTCTGTGATTCTGTGGGGTGAAAGCCAATGTCCCCCTTTTGCCTCCAATACAGTAAACACTGCATGAGATATTAAAACTGGTATCCTTTGGCCCAGTGTAGATTGATGGGCTTCTTTAATATTGAGCACCAGTGCACCCTGGATATCCCTTACTCACTTCAAGCTGTTTCAAGTTTACCATCAGTCCGTAGCTGTGTATCCATGGTTGGCACCCTCCTGTCATTCCTGGCAACGTATGGAGTTCCTTGGCAGTTTGCAGCTCAGGGGTTGAGCAGATGGCTTCTTTCTTGGCAGTCCTTAAGGTTCAAAGTCCAGCTGTCATCTCCTATCCCAAATACGTCACTTGCTGCTGAGTTAGTTGTGCTTTCTGTAAACCAAGAAACTCAGCAAACTCTCAGTCTATTGTACACAGTCCTTTTTTTGCTGTGGCACCCACGTGCTCCAGTAAAGTTCCACCCTAGGATGGAGGATCCCAGGTCTCAGGCTCACGAGTTGACCAGTTCTCAACAATCATTTAGCTGTTCTCACAACCCTGGGTAACACTGTCCAGGTTCACTGAGTCTCTTCTCCCTCTATTAGGGAGAACAGATACACGCAAGTACTCGTATGCTATCATGAGGAATTCAGTAGGTTACATTTAATTTAGAAGCATGATGCAATCAAAAGCTCGCTTAAATAAAAGCATACCCTTTTCTTTCACTCAAAATAATAGCCCAGAAAAAAATAAAAACAAAACAAAACTCTCATCATAATTGTTAAAGAAATTATCTACTAAATCTCGATGGAGAGTGGAGACACATGCTAGTTTTAGGAACACAGCACTTATCTCATTATCTGAATGCATCTCAAGGCATGCTCCTTGTGAAACTGTGAGAACTTCTATCATTAACAGACGTGTACCATGCCCTGATATATGGTTAAACCGCTTGCAGTGCACTGTCAGATGTAAAGGATGGCAGCTGTATGTGCTGTGACCAAATAAACCCCACACTGAAACCTTTCAGAATTTTAGGACCTACAAGTACTGCATTCATATTAAAAGTAAAAAATTCCTAAGCTACACATGTTCTAGGTTTCCATTTGTTAGATACAACATACCTTTGGAAGTAGGCGCCTAAAAAGATATGCCTTCTACTTGCTTCTCTGTCTGGCTCTTCGAAAAGAAGGCCTTTGGAGCAGGAAATGCAAAGGGCAGCTCATTTCTTAACACCGACTCTGCATCAACATTCTCTGTGTTTGCACGCTTCTTAGATGCCACTTTTCTTGTCACTGGAGTTGACAGTGTGAATTCCATATCACCCAGTTGAGTATCATGCCTCGAATGGTGCCAGAGACGGAACAAAAGGTTTTCTGATCACAGCCGGAGAAGTTACTGTCAAAGAAATTCTAACAGCTGAGAAGGTCAGACACAATGCTTATAAAAATATCATACATTATTTGGCTATTGAACAAAACAGTTGAAAACTCTGATTCTCTCCTAGAATAAGTTCGTTTCTTATAGACTGTCAAACACCATTTTTTTATTTGTTCATCTCAATTCTCCATTGAGGATTAACCCTCACCAGCTTATCTAAACATAAACATGAATTATCACTTGGTTTAGTTAAAAATTTGAATAATATCACAGTGGATTTTGTTGTCCAACACAGTAAGATTGAATTTCTTTCGGTACCTTTCAACCTCTGCCTACCTCCAGCCTAACTCCAGAATCTTATTAACTGTGCCTTATCGCTTCCCATTGTGTTTTAAAATCCTCACTGACTCCTTTACTTGTTCCCTTGCTTGCTGTTTCTGTGCAAACCAAACACTGGAGTTAGGGATCACGTCAAACCAACCATGGCCTACAGGTAGAAGGCAACAAAATTTATGCTTAACATACTTCTTTGCTCTATCTTTATCTTCCTTTGGTCAAGGTCCACTAGATACTTAAATATGGAGTAAGCACTAGATACAATGAGAAGCAGATTTCTAGATTAAGAGCTGTATTTTTTCTGTAAGAAACTAGCTGTACATCTTCACACACCTGCTTTGTTTTCTGAGTATTTAGATCGAGTGGAGATTCTTCAAACACTGAAGCTACATCAGAAAATTCCATGGATCCAAACGCATCTGGCACATGGCTGCAGTCTGGCACATCTTCATATGCCAGAGCCTTTTCAGACAGAAATGTTCCACCGAGATTCTTTTGCAGAATTAGAAGGAAGATTTCATCAGAAGATTTCACCACTAAAGTCTAAATAAGATTGGTTTGCAAGTTCCAAACTATGGCTAACAGCTAATGGAAGTCCACAGGCCAGCAGCAACAACTTTTATATTATGTTCTTAATATTCTAATTGTTGATATGACGTTCATATAAAGAGCAGAAGGGAAATTACTCTTAGAGCTCAAGTCATCTTTCACAGCCTGCGTCAACAAGAGCAGCACCTCATAGCCTTTGGTTTCAAGACCTGGACCACAAGCTAGCTAATGATTTTACACAGAATTCCAGAGTTCAAGTCACTGTTTACATTAGGGCTGAAATTGTACTGAAAGCCTTCAAGTTCATCACACTTAATTATCACTGGCATCACACATAACTCCACGTTACATATGTGATCACACGCAACCTGGCAACTTCAGACAATTCCCAAAGCACTCCACTTGCACTTGGCTACTAAAGTACAGAAAAAGGAATTAACATCAGAAATAGCTGCAGTCAAAACCATCTAAGAATCCAAGTCTCCAGGAAACAAGGAAAGCAAATCCTCTCCAGGACTGTGTTCTAAAAGGAAACAGATCAGAAAGGTGAGTTCTTCCCCCCTTTGACCACCCACTCATGTAACGTCCATGTCATTTCTAAGTATGCTGCCCAGACCAAGACTGAGGATGCTTCAGAAGAAGACCTTCCCTGCTAAGCCAAACAGAACAAGTAAGGTACCAAAATATGTAGAGCCAAACGAGGAAAGGTGCTCTAAGAAGGTAAGCATCACAAGAGACCAACAGGAATACTTACACAATCCAAACAATGCACAGTTTCTGTTCCACAAGCTGCCAAGAGGAATGTGTGCAGTACTCACAGCGCACCATGTACACTGCTTACTGCAGTCATACTGCTTCGTAGGACCAGCCCAACTTACTAAAACACTTTAATGAGCAATCCGAACTGTCTGGATCAGCACGGTTCACTTGGAAGGGACCTTCACAGATAAACCTGAAGAGGTGAGGCGACTGCACTATCTAAACCTTAAAGCATATAGGACCTTAAAGCATAAGCTTAAAGCACAGAAGCATGACCAGCAGGTCGAGGGAGGTGGTGCTGCCCCTCCACACTCCTCTCATTGAAACCCCATCTGGAGCACTGCACGCAGTTCTGGAGCCCTCAACACAAGAAGGACTTGGAGATGTTCAGGCAGGTCCAGAGGAGGGCCATGAAGGTGATCAGAGAGGGCTGAAAGCACCTCTACTATGTGCACAGGCTGAGAGAGATGGGGCTCTTCAGCCTGGAGAAGACTCCAAGGAGACCTTAGAGTGGCCTTCCAGTATCTGAAGAGGGCCTACAGGGAAGGCTGGGGAGGGACTTTTCATAAGGGCAGGTAGCAACAGAATGAGGGGAAATGGCTTTACATGGGAAGAAGGTAGATTAGGATTGGATATTAGGAAGAAATGCTTTACTGTGGGTGTGGTGAGACACTGGAGCAGGTTGCCCAGCAAGGCTCCAATATGATTGCTTTGCAAGTTCCAAACTATGGCTAACAGCTAATGGAAGTCCTCAGTCCAGCAGCACAAAATTTTATATTATCTTCTTAATATTCTAATTGTGGATTTGACGTTCATATAAAGAGCAGAAGGGAAATTACTCTTAGAGCTCAAGTCATCTTTCACAGCCTGCGTCAACAAGAGCAGCACCTCACAGCCTTTGGTTTGAAGACCCGGACCACAAGCTAGCTAATGATTTTACACAGAATTCCAGAGTTCAAGTCATTGTTTATGTTAGGGCTGCAATTCTACTGAAAGCCTTCCAGTTCATCACACTTCATTATCAATGGCACCACAGATACCTCACAAAGAAGCATTATGACACCACAAAGGGGCATTATGACGTCAGAAAGGGCATTATGACATCACAAAGGGCATTATGAATCACAAAGGAGCATTATGACATCACAAAGGAGCATTATGACGTCTCAAAGGGCATTATGACGTCACAAAGGGCGTTATGACACCACAAAGAAGCATTATGACATCACAAAGGGGAATTATGACGTCAAAAAAGGGTCATTATGACGTCTGAAAGGGGCATTATGATGTCACAAAGGGGTGTTATGACATCACAAAGGGGTATTGTGACATCACAAAAGAGCATTAAGACATCACAAAGGGGAATTAAGACGTCACAAAGGGCATTATGACGTCACAAAGAGGCATTATCACGTCACAAAGAGGCATTATGAAAACAAAGGAGCCTTATGACGTCTCAAATGGCATTATGACATCACAAAGGGCATTATGACGTCACAAAGGGGCATTAAGACATCACAATGGGTCATTATGACGTCAGAAAGGGGCATTATGACATCAGAAAGGTGCATTATGATGTCACAAAGGGTGTTATGATGTCACAAAGGGGCATTATGATGTCACAAAGGGGCACTGGGAAAAGATCTCTGTGTGGAGATTGCTTCTACTAGAGGTAGTTCTATAAGACTGTTATATAGAGCTGTGCAGGGGCTGTAAATCTGTCTGCAGAGGGTGATGATCAGTTCCAAGTGTCTGCAGTCAATGCTCATGGACAGAGCCCATCCAACCTGGCCTTGAATGCCTGCAGGCCTTGAATGGGGCATCCACAGCCTCCTTGGGCAACCTGTTCCAGTGTGTCACCACCCTCTGAGCAAAAAACATCTACCTAAGATCCAACCTATACCTCCCCAGTCTCAGTTTTAAACCATTCCCCCTTGTCCTATCATTATCCACCCTCATAAACAGCCATTCCCCCTCCTGTTTATACGCTCCCTTCAAGTACTCAAAGGCCACAATGAGGTCTCCCCACAGCCTTCCATTCTCCAGGCTAAACAAGCCCAGATCCCTCCACCTTTCCTCATAGGAGAGCTGCTCCAGCCCTCTGATCATCACAGTGGCCCTCCTCTGGACCCCCCCCAACAGCTCCACATCCTTCCCAGGCCT
This sequence comes from Coturnix japonica, assembly GCF_054131305.1. Taxonomy (NCBI): domain Eukaryota; kingdom Metazoa; phylum Chordata; class Aves; order Galliformes; family Phasianidae; genus Coturnix; species Coturnix japonica. Next base: position 4,327,442 of record NC_140687.1, on the reverse strand, counting down.
GGACACAGTGCTGCAAATATGGCCTCACAAGAGCTGAGCAGGAGTGGACAATCACCTCCCTCTCCTGCTGGCCACCCCTTTTTCAGTGCAGCCCAGAACACACATGGATCTATCTTTTCCATACGGATATTCCCATCTGTGTACATATATATACCACACCTACACCCCCACAATCTGCTACAACTCCATAGAATTTTCAAGGTTGGAAAAGACCTGGATGATCTTATGATCTTATGATCTCAGATCTTATGATCTGGATGATCTTATGATCATCCAGTCCAACCATCACCAATACTTCCCAGTTAAATCACATCCCTCAACACAACACCCAAACTTTTTGTGAACTTCCCAGGGTTGGTGACTCTACATGAGAGAAAAGGGCACTCAGATAAGGGATTCTGCATTTGCTATTAGCAGAGGTGGGATGAGACCGAGCACTGCCCCAGTTCCTGGGATAATGCAGAAGGGCTGAGACCTTCCAGCTGCTTCCACCCAGGGTCACACAGCAAAGCCGACCCTGCAGGAGTCTGCATCATTCTTTGCATGGCATTGCTAAGAGGAAGATCCCCCCCCTACCCTTGGCTCTACACTCCAGCTGCTGTCTGCCATCTGTAAAGCCACCACAGCTCTCCTACTGGAGTTCCCATCTGCACAGTGACAGCTTGGTTTCTTCTTACTGTCAAAGCAGCCACAGCCTCAGTGCTTCTCAAATCTCCCCTTTTCAGCTGATTTCCTCTTTCTTGTGGCTGGGCAATTCCTCCCTCTCACAGTCATCCCTCTGCCCCACTCTGTGCCCACAGACCCAGAGAGGGCACACAGAGCCAGCCCTGTCCCAGCTGCTGCTGCTTCACATCTGACAGTCTCAGGAGCTGAGATCCAGGCTGAGACAGCAATGCCCAGACATGGTTTGTAGGACGTTTGTGATAGGAAATAGGGAGGCTTGTGATTAAACCTGCCCCCTAAGGAGGAAGGCAATGCTGCCTGCAGCCCCAGCAGGCATTACAAAACATCCCCATTTACAGGAGGGTTTTAAATAGCACAATTCAGGAACTACAACTGCACAAATTCCCGCATGCCCTGGAATAAGTTTGGGAATGGACATGGTTCTACCACCTGTGCAATGCCATAGAAATAACAACCATCCACCTGTAAACCTCCATCCTCTCCCCTGCTGCACAAAGGGAAGCTCAACAGCAGTGCACAAATGTCCCAGCAATGTCTGAGCACTGCTCTGTGCATCCCAACCTGCTCATCCCATCCACTCCTGGCTGGGCAGCAGGATTGGGGTGGCACATTGCAATGGGCACAGAGGAACATGGAAGCCCCACACATGTGAGGAAGGGGCTGGCTGTGCTCCACACTCACGTTATCAGACGTGATTTGCCCTTCTGTGGGGAGCCTCTGCTCTTTCCCAGCTCATCCTCCAGCGTCTGGGACTCCAGGATCTCATTCAGGCTCTTGTTGGCTGCGGGGCAGCTCCATGAAGAGCCTCCCCTCCACCGACCGGCACACAACAGCCGCTCCCGTGCACTGCGGCTCAGCCAATCGGAGCCGGTGGAGCTGCCGCTGCCCGATGGGACCCCCCCCCACACATATTGACCCCCCAGACGAGGAAGAGGAGGAGCAGAGCGACGAGGAGCTGCCGCAGGGGCTGACGTTGGGGCGGGGGGGCAACGCGGGGGGGGGGTCGGCAGTGGGGGGTGGGGGAGGGGGTGGGGCAGCATTACCCCCGGACCCCGTGGACCCCGCCCCCAGCCAAAGTGCTGCTCTCCGACCCCCGCGGGCTCTTTGTGCAGCCGCTGCCCTCCAGTTATAGGACCCCCCCCCCCATATTGCGCTTTGCTCGCCCCCACCTCCGGAACCCCCCCCCCACTCACCACATCGCCCCCTCCCCCCCCGGGTGGGGTTATGGGGGGTGGGGTGGGGTCGACGATGTGCCGTAAGCCGCGCCGGGGTCGTGTGACAAACCCCCCACCCCATCAAGATGAATGGGGCGCTGTCGGGGGGGGGCTCAGCCGTAAGGATAAAGCGGGGGGGTTAATGACGGGGGGGGGCAGTGCTATAGGGAACGCAACTAATCTAAGCCCCCCCCCCCCACATTAACACCCCATTGTGTGTGGGGGTGGTGGGGGTGGGGCACACAATAACCCCCCCAAAGGCCAAACAGCCCCAACATCCCCCCTCAAAGCCGCTGACTTACGCTGTGCCCCCCCTGCATGAAGGGCCCCCCCCCCATCGATTGAGCCCCCCCCAATCCCATCTATAGTTGAGAGCTATGCTTTTTGTAACCCCCCGCTTTTAAAGCCCCCCCCCCCCACAATGTTGTGCACGATGTGCTGCCCCCCATGAGCCCCTGACCCCCCCCCTTAAAAGATGGGGTGGGGGGGGTGGTCTCGGACCCCCCCTCCTTTAAACGATGGGGTGGGGGGGCGGATTGTCACTGCCCCCCAACACCAAAATGGACACCCCCCTTTTAAAGGATGGGGTGGGGATGGGGGGGTGGGGGGTGAAGGTGATCTCGGCCCCCCCCCCATTAAAACGGACCCCCCACCCCTTTAAAGGATGGGTGGGGGTCGGTTACGGGCCCCCCCGGCGCTGTGTGTGTATGTGCCCCCCCCCGTTTTGCTCCCCCCGTGGCGCAGTGTGCTGGGAAAGGATCTCTGTGTGGAGATTGCTTCTACTAGAGGTAGTTCTATAAGACTGTTATATAGAGCTGTGCAGGGCCTGTAAAGAGAGTTGAGGGGGACTCTAGTGGGCATATGGGGCTGTGGTGGGCAATAGGAGGACTAGGGGCTCTAGGGGGCTCTGAGGGTGTGTAGGGGTTGTGGATCAGGTTGGATCTTAGGAAGATGTTTTTCACTCAGAGGGTGGTGACGCACTGGAACAGGTTGCCCAAGGAGGCTGTGGATGCCCCATCCCTGCAGGCATTCAAGGCCAGGCTGGATGTGGCTCTGGGCAGCCTGGTCTGGTGGATGGCGTCCCTGCACATAGCAGGGGGTTGGAACTGGATGATCTTTGGGATCCTTTTCAACCCAGGCCATTCTATGACTGTACAGTTCCATAGTGGAACAAATATAATATGCTAACTATGTAAAACATGGAGTCAGACCTGTGTGATTTGTCCACACCAGGAGGTGATTAGAAAACAATTTGTAAGCTACAAAGCTGCTTGCTGGAAAGGAAAAGAAAATAAAACTACAAGAAAAAGGGAAATCATTTCTTCCTGAAAATAGGAAGAATTATAGATCTGACATGAAATTTCAGTGAAGCTCCTGATTTTATGAAGCTATTCCCATTATTTTCTTGGTGCTGTGTTTCCCAAATGAGTGGTTTCTGGCTCTGCTGCAGCACCAGTCTGCATGTGAACATCAACTCTGTTCACCATCTGGGAAGATTAGGACTTCCCTTCTCCTACCAGCACCACTGAATTACAGTTACTCAGTGGTTAAACAAAGGAATCCTTAAAGAAGGGTTTACAGCTGTCCTGTTGTCTGAAGTGCTTGGGGCATTCTGATGCTATTAAGCTCTATGTATTAACAAGTTAAAAAAGAAAAGGTAGGCATCTGATTGTTGTGACAGTTTCTAAGCGATTTGGAAAGCTGTACCACCCAACCACTCCTTCTATTTGATGGAGGTGACAAAGCTCAGTTTAATTTCTGACTGCTGTTTAAATTCTGAAGCTCGAGCTGGTTCCTGGAGCAGAAAAAGCTCGGAAGCTGTCCCTCCTACAAGCAGGCACCTCTGAGCAAAATATGACATCTCAGTTTCTGATGGTAAGGTCAGGAGATCTGATTCCAGCATCTAGCTTTTGGCTTAATACTGTGTTAGTGGGACCTTTGGCATCTAGCACTTAATGATCTTGAAGGTTTCTTCCAACCCAAGCCCTCCCATGATCCTATGATTCTGTGATTTCATTCAGGTTTATTGAGATGAGTTCTCCTGAATGTGCTGTTCTCCATATGATTATAATTGGAGTCCAGATGGGTGACTGAAACCAGACACCAAACTTTCTGATGGCCAAAATTAAATGAAATCAATCCTTTACTGTGTCAGTAGTCTGTAACTAGAGCCCATCAGGTAATTCCCAGCCTCCTGCCTGTATCAGTGGCTGCACACAGTGAAAAAGTCTGATGGGATTTTAACCTCTAAAATGTTCCAAAGCAACCAGAGGGTGAATATATTCACTATGTAAATACCTGCAGGAATAAGCTTGTCATGTATGTCCTCAGGTACCACAGTAGTTAATGGTGGGACTCAGTAGGTCATGCTGAAAGTTGAGTCTGCTGATTTTGAAGGTCTTTTGAAGGTCTTTTCCAGCCTACATGACCTTATGCTAATATTTCTGAAATTTATTTCTGTTCAGCTCCCAGAAAACCTCCCACCCAGCCCCCAACTGACCCCGTGGTGAAAAATAAAACAGAAACCTCAGTGACGCTGGCATGGTCCCCTCCAAAGATGCAACGCCCCATTCCAGTCGATGGCTACATTGTGGAATGCAGGAAACTAACTGGCTTCACCTGGGTGAGGTGCCACGAGTCTCATGTCCCCATCCCAGAGTTCACGGTGAGCAATCTGTCTGAAGAGGCTGATGATCAGTTCCGAGTGTCTGCAGTCAATGCGCATGGACAGAGCCCATCTCTGGAATTCCCAGGGAGCGTGCACCTTGGTAAGCACAAAAACCCCAATGGAAATGGGTCAGTGTGTGCTGAGCAGCTGTGTTGGTTCCCTAAAGATGCTTCCTTTGACTTTAAGGTTAGCAGTGCATTAACACACCAAAGGCTTTCCTTTATTCCTAGTTCTCCTATCTCCTATCAACCTCCAGCTACCACTAAAGTGATACGAGTTGTTTCTGTGACAGAGACATGAATATCCTTATCTTTTGATATCTCACATGTGCAAGAGGCAGAACTTTCTGTAACAGATCTTAAGCACAGAAGTGCTTCTTCTAGCACTCATGCAAAGGGAGAAGTAGAAATGTACCTATGATTTAATCTTCCATCTCTAAATGAGATACCAGACTTGCATCTAAAGAGCATTAAGACATACATGTTCTTCCTCAGACCCAGTCCTGGCTGTGAAATCCCCCCTAACAACTGGTGAAGCTGTACCTGGAGGGGATGCCATGTTTACTATTGACCTTACAACAACGTGCAAGCATGCCAGCTGATGAATGTCTGCAGTTCACAGCTATTGGCCAGTGCATTCAGTCACCAGGTTTACCACTGCATGACCATAGAGCAGTACTTTCAGCTGCAGGTTCAGACAGCCTTTCTGATTGCACTGGAATAGTTTAGAAGTAGGGGAGCAATCATTCCAATAATATCTCTATCAATCAGCTTTGCATGACAAAGTAGAACAAATAAACATTCATGATGGGAGGACCTGTTTGTCATTGGGTGGAAACCTCTGCAGAAGCATGTTTAGAGCATTATTAATCAGTAGAAGGAGATGTTTGGTTGATTTTTACTTAGTAAATCCAGCAAGAAGACCAAATGAAATATCGTGAATTGCTCAGCACTGACACAATGATGAGTGCAGGAACAGAAGGTGATACTTTTTCAGAGATGTTGCAGCAAACATTGACCACGTTAGCCTGATATCAATTGAAATAACGAGGCCTTTGCTCCTGACAGGTGCTGCAGTGAGATTTACCAAGAAGAGCAAAGATGTAGAAAAGATCTGCGCTTGGCTGCGTGAGGAAGCCAAACTGCAGGCTGAGCTTTCAGACACAGGCGCTACTGTGGAGTGGATGAAGGATGGGAAGGAGCTCAAGGCCAGTGAAAATTATGAACTGCAAATTGTGGGGAAGAAACACACCCTGAAAATTCACAACGACTCAATGGATGATGCTGCAAGTTATCAGTGCATCTGTGAGGGGGATAAAATGCTCTATCAGCTTTCAGTGAAAGGTATGTGACAGTCTGGGCTGTCCTCTTCCTGCCCAGGGCCAGCAGACTGCATTCACCTGACTCCCCGACAGTCCAGCTGTTGTCAGACAGCATCTGGGGTGTTTTCAGTGGCTGTTTTGACTTGAACTGGCCAATCTGCTTTGTAGAGCCATTTGATTTCTGTGTTCTGTCCTGTGATTCGTCCCTAAGATATAGAGGAAATCAAGGGAAAGACAGGAAAAAGAGCATCCCAGCCTTCCTGCTCTTCTGTCAGGGTGGCCACAAGAGATGATGTCAACATCTCTTTTTGTAGCAGTGATCCCAAATGTAGAAAACACCTGTGAAGAGTCACAGGGACTAAATTGATGGAGAGCAGAACTTCCTGCCAAGGCTTGTCAGCTAGTCTTAATTTTGCTTTTCTTCTCTCTCTTTGTCATGTTAGCATAATATTTCATACTGGCAGGTCTGCCCATAGAATTAACTGGCACAGGCTGCCCAGGTAGGTGGTGGGATCCCTGGAGGTGTTCAGGAGCTGTCGAGATGTGGCCCTGATGGATGTTATCAGGGGGCATGGTGGGGTGGGTTGGGGTTGGAATCAAAGGAGGACCCCCATGTATTTCATCGGGAAGCACTACTGGTAATAAGACCTTTGGAGCAAATCCTGGTAGGGCCACGCTCAGCTGGTCCAGTCTGGAGGCTGTTTCTCCTTACTGCAGTATCTGCAGTGAAAACCAGCAGCTGCTTTTGTGTGGTTGGGCTCACATCCAGCAGTGGTGACGGGACTACAATGATAAGAGACAGTTCCTGAAAAAATGAATGAAATTTGACTGTATGATAGGATGGAGTTAAATGTATTGACAGGATCTCAGTCATCCCAGTGTCCATCAGCTGGCTCTCGAGCTCCTAAATACAGGCATTCTGTAGAACGTTGTTGAATTTGTATTATACATGCGTGTTCTTGGAACTGCAGAACAAATGCATGCATAATCCAGACTTTGATTTTAGCAGCTCTGACTGCGCTGTCTCAACAGACCCAACTCAGTTGTGTGCGCTGTTTTGAAATGATATGTTAACAAGAAGTTGGAAAACAAGCTCAATTACCCTCAGTAAAATAGGACCGTGGACTTAGGCTTGAACTTTTGGCTAAGACAGTGGTGAGATTTTGAATCTTTGAAGTCAATTATTCCACTGTGTGTTAATAAGGGCCAGTTTTATCATCTAACTTTTGCACTCCAATTAATTTCCATAAAGGAATTCTTTTTTTTCTTTTTTCTTTTCAGTCCTAAGTGATATCTCTATCTTTTAGGCTTGATTTGTTTGCCAGGGGGTTACAGTGCAGTAATAGATACCCCCTCCATTGATTTCCTTCTAGTTTGCTTGTTCCAATTCTTTCCTCAGTTTTCCTATTTTAGACATTTTCTTGAAGCCTTGGGCTTCTTCCTTTGGCTCTGTCCCCTGTACAGTGTACGTCCTTCAACTTGTGGAGATAAGGTAATCTGGTACGTGGTTTATAAAAGCTGCCAATTTGCCAGCTTCTGAATTAGAATCTAGCAATTAGAACTAGGATTAAACGTGCACGTTTGATCTTATGATAAATGAATGCCTCATGGTCACCAATGTCCCTGCAGTTCTTTACCATCATATGTATTTTGTGTCTTCATATTTTGTTTCAGCACTGGCAAACTTCGTAATCAAAGAGACAAGTGGAGGAGTAATCAGGGCCGTTGCTGGAAAACAAGCTGAATTTGTTTCTGAGACCTCTGAAGCCAATGTCATGGTGAAGTGGTACAAAAATGGCAAAGAAATCAAGACCAGTAAGAAATTCACAATGGAAGATAAAGGGAAACTGCATAAGCTTGTGGCTTCAGCTGTAACGAAAGAAGACGAGGGAACATACATCTACACAATTGAAGATGACACTCTGATTTTTGATTGGAAAGTCTCAGGTAAGTTTGTGAGGCAAACATAGGATCACAATCCATGTAAAGCACTTCAGACTTAATTCATTTTATTTGTCCAACGCTGTGGGTTTCCAGTATTTAGGACAAAGATTGCATAGCTCTATTGAAGCAATTCTGACCTTCCTGTTGTCCCTATGCAAATCCACAGTATGAGCAAATAATGTAACTGTGTTGTGATGAATTCAAGACAGCCTTAGCTCCAGCTGGGGCTGGAGTCACGACTTGAGCCCTGACATCTGGGCTTCATTCATCTAGTTCATGTATTGCCTCAGCACTTACATCATCTTTAAACCTATGACTGAAATGGTCCTAAGTTATTAGCATGGGAATCCTGTCTCCTCTTTGGACAAATTAAACTCCACATTTGGAGAGCTGAGTGTCTCCTGCTGTACCCGAAGGACATTGTGATCTCTGAGGTGTCTCCCTGAGGTGCTGTAAGCACAGCCATTAGCTCATAGTGCAAGTAAAGCACTGTTAGGTCAAGCCTGGAGGAGTAATGCTTGTCACTGACATGTTCCTGTTCAGGGTGGAGCTGGAGGGTAAAATAACACAAGAAATTGTCATTGAAATTCAATATCTGTGAAATTCAGCTGGTTGCATTCACAGAACCTGGCGTTAAGATCTGTTTTCTGTTTTATATCTTGAGCCTATTTTCCATAACCCAGTCCTCATTTATGAACTGAAGCTCTACTGAAAGCCTTTCGCTGTGTATGCTCATGCTGCAGTGCAGCGCTTGTGACCTTTAACAGCACATTCACGTTCCTCTGATCACAGGATCCTTACGGTTGATTAAGACCCTCTAGTCTGACTGCTCACCCATCACCACCGTGATGCTCACCATCAGCTTAGCTAAAAACTCAGCAGAGATGATAGATCAAGCACAACACTGGATTTGGGGTGGCTAGAGATTCCTAAGATATTGAAGGATTGCTTGCAGGTGGTGTTGGTTCAGGTATTCACCCTGCATCCCACCTGCTGTTCTGTTTGGTTGAGAATCATGCATTCTGCAATTTCACTTTGTAATTCAAAGACCCTGGCTTTATCTGTTGAAAAACTGATCTAAAACAAGCCAAGAAGACTCCGTTGGAACTGGTTGATGCAGAACAAAGGCATCCCCAAAGGACAAGTTGCACTGTTTGATGAACATTATTGGATGAGAGCTAAGCTAAGATTTAAAAAGTTCTGGGGCTGTCTCTGAGCATCAAATACAGAGGAAGCCTGCATGATTCCCTGAGAATGGATACCTCCTACTTTGGTGTAGGGTTAAGGGAACACTAGCAGTAACTCCTATCACAAAATGTCGCATGGCTCAGACAAAATGCCATCAAGAGGGCTTAATTAGGAGCACCAAATGGTCGCAAGATGGTCTTAGGGCAGGGAAGTAATCTATCTATGTGATATTGATTGATGCTATTAGTTCTTAACAGCTTGACTCTAGAAGGACTGTTGTTCTTTGGTCACCTAGTTATAAAAGAATAAATGGCTCCTGTCTATTACAATTTTTAACGCATTTTTTGTTCACTGATGCCATAAATGTTCCTGGCATAGTAATTGGCCTTGGTATATTCAGTGACTGAAAGCAACAGTTGTTGCTCTAAGAAATGCAGTACAAAGCTAGGTCTGCCTGTAGCTGACAGCCATCAGCTTGCTCCTCAGGCAGGTTCTGTCTGTGTATGGGAGATCACAATGTGAACCACTGATTGATCAGCTGAGGCAAGTGTGGGGTCAGCTGTGGGAGCACAGGTGAAAGTTATGTAGCTGTGCTCCCTGGAGGGGTGGAGTTCGACTCCACCTCCTCTGAGACCTCATTTAAGGGCTGACCCTCACTGAGGCAGCATCTCTTGGAGATTGCTCACCAGGGAGGATTGCCTCAGCTCTGGTGAGTTCCCTTTTCCTTATATCTTCTGTATTTCTACCATTTTACTTGTAATTGCTATCCTTGTTAATACCAGCATAGTTATTGCCAATACATTTGGCAAGCCAGGCAGGAGCCACTGACTTGGCATCTAGAAATATAAGGAAAAAAAAAAATGTCCTTTGTGTGGAAAATCTTTAATTGGTACAAGGGGGAGAAGACCACCCCCTTAGGGACATGCCTTCCTGGACAAATTCCAGGTTTTGAGGCGTCCCCATATTACCAATTAGCAACAATTATTGAACAATGGGGCCCTTTAAGAGTACCAAATAACATGGACGCCTATTGTCTAACTGATTACTTTCTAGGACTACAAAAAGATATCTTAATTACAAAAGAAAAGCGAATGGCTGCATCTATGGCAGCCTGGCCATTATTAAATGCTTTAAATCGGGCAGAGATAAAATCAAACAACATTGCACATGAAAATGAATTGTTAAAGGCCCGTATTGAAAAATTGGAGGGTGAGATCAATCTATTGACAGGAAAAAAACCGTCATTTTCTTCCTCCAACCCTCAAATTAGATACATTTCATTTAATGACGATCAAGATCCTGAAGAAATGAATCAAAATAAGATCACTAAATCTGATCTAGAAAAACCATCTGAGACGGACTCACTAGAAGTCCGTCCAGTAATAACTCAAAAAACAAAGAAAATTCAAGATCGACCAGCAGGAGTGCCTCCTGATCAATGGCCCCCTGCCGAATCTGTTTTACATGTAACAGCCCGTCCATATACGCCTACTGAACTCATGGACCTAGTGCAACGATTTAGGCAAAGGCCAAGGGAAAGTGTTCCGGCTTGGTTATTACGGTTATGGGATTCAGGGGCAGATAGTGTACTGGTTAGTGGCCCCGAAGTATCTAAGTTGGCCACAATAACAGTACATCCTGCCCTTCGGCAGAGACTGTATGCTGGGACTCAGTTCCCTGAAGAAAACCATTCAATTGTAGAATGGATAATGGCTGCTTGCCGCATGGTGTGGACAAATAAAACTGACATGCCAGTAAACACAGGGATGTGGTCTTCTATGGAAGACCTTCAAAATTATATACGCGAATTAGGTATGAGAGAGGCTATCTACGAAGACACATTCGATAGCCCTGATATGGTTAAATTTTCTGCGGGAATGAGGGACCTAATTTTACAGTAAGCACCCTCTCATATGTATGGAACCTTGGTTTCCATACTTAATCCAGTAGTATCCGCAGAGGCAGTAGTCCAACAAGCCGCCCAATTGGTAGCAGACCTCGGAGAAACTGAGCGTTTATGAGCTAAGCGCAATATCAGGGTGATTGAGGATGCCGAGGCTTTTCCAATAGTGCGAGCCAGAAGATCGGCCCCGCGAACTTCTCGGGCAGGACCTGTTAGGGTATCCCGGAAACAAATGTTTAATGATCTGCTCCGGGCAGGCGTTCAGTTTTCAAAAATTGATGGGCAGCCCAATCAGGTTCTCCTTCAGTTGTGGAAGCAACTGAAGGATGAACAAAAATTTCAGAATAAACCCAAAAGGCCAGGGATAAGATTTATAGAGCGGCGACCAACAACAACATGGAATTTAGAAGATTTTATAGTTCCAAATAGGAAAAAGAAGCCACCTCAGGTGCCTCGGGTTATGACACCGGAGGTATCGGAGGTAAAAGACTTGAATCTGGCTCAGTTCATGGCTTGACGAGGGATGTCAGTCCTCCTAGGGCCTCTAGACGGGACCGGAGGCCCTATGTGGAACTGACGATATACTGGTCCCGAAAGAATATACAGAAGGTTATGGCCCTAGTTGATACCGGGGCAGAGACATCTATAATATATGGAGACCCAACTAAATTTAAAGGTAATAGAGTGATGATTGGAGGTTTTGGGGGACAAACCATTCCGGTCACCCAAACCTGGGTAAAACTGGGGGTCGGGCGTCTTCCACCACGGGAGTACAAGGTATCCATTGCCCCAATTCCAGAGTATATATTAGGAATTGATATCCTGTGGGGTCTGGCTCTCCATACAACAGTGGGAGAGTTCCGATTGCGGCAGAGATGCATTAGTATCCGGGCAATCCAGACAATATTGAGAGGCCATGCAAAACATGAGCCTATTTGTTTGCCGAAGCCACGCCGGATTACTAATGTGAAACAGTACAGACTCCCGGGTGGGCAGGATGAAATAACAAAGACGGTGCAGGAATTAGAAAGAGTGGGTATTATAAGGCCTGCACATAGCCCATATAACTCCCCAATATGGCCAGTGCGAAAACCGGATGGAACATGGAGGATGACAGTAGACTATAGGGAATTAAATAAGGTCACGCCACCTGTTCATGCGGCTGTACCCAATATTGCCTCCCTAATGGACACACTAAGCAGGGAAATCAAAACATATCACTGTGTCTTGGATTTGGCGAATGCATTCTTCAGTATTCCAATCAGTGAAGAATCGCAAGATCACTTTGCATTTACATGGGAAGGGAGGCAATGGACTTTCCAGGTCCTACCCCAAGGGTACGTACATTCGCCCACTTTTTGTCATAATTTAGTGGCACGTGATCTGGCTAAGTGGGAAAAGCCAAATAATGTCAATTTATATCATTATATTGATGACCTCCTGTTAACATCCGATTCGTCAGAGGCGGTGAGACAAGCAGCAGATTTGTTGATAGCTTACCTGCAGAAAAGAGGGTGGGCTATAAACCCACAGAAGGTGCAAGGTCCGGGGCTATCTGTAAAATTCCTGGGAGTAATTTGGTCCGGGAAAACCAAAGTACTACCCAGTGCGGTAGTAGATAAAGTCCAAGCGTTTCCAGTCCCTACAACATCAAAACAATTGCAAGAATGTTTGGGTATATTGGGGTATTGGCGCTCCTTTATACCTCATTTAGCTCAGCTATTAAGGCCATTATACAAGCTTACAAAGAAGGGTCAATCATGGAATTGGGGAAAGATAGAACAGGATGCTTTCCAACAGGCAAAACTGGCAGTTAAACAAGCTCAGGCGTTGGGTATATTTGATCCGACCCTCCCAGCTGAACTAGATGTTCATGTTACTCAAGATGGTTTTGGCTGGGGCCTGTGGCAACGCCAGAGTTCTGTTCGAACCCCCATTGGATTCTGGTCTCAGGTTTGGCACGGAGCAGAAGAACGATATAGCATGATTGAGAAACAGTTATTGGCTGCCTATTCGGCATTACAAGCAGTAGAGCCGATAACGTAAACAGCAGAGGTCATAGTTAAGACTTCATTACCAATCCAGGGGTGGGTGAGAGATTTGACTCACCTTCCTAAGACGGGGGTGGCCCAAGCACAAACGGTGGCACGATGGGTCGCCTATCTAAGCCAGAGAAGCAGTCTGTCTTCATCTCCACTTAAAGAAGAACTACAGAAGATCCTAGGCCCAGTGACGTATCACAGTGATACATCAAAAGAACCGATGGTTGCTCCACCAGAGAAGAGTCCCGTTCAGGAAGGAAGATATCCTATTCCTGAAGATGCCTGGTATACGGATGGGTCCAGCAGAGGCAACCCGAGCAAGTGGCGAGCAATAGCATACCATCCCTCTACTGAGACCATCTGGTTTGATGAGGGGGATGGTCAAAGCAGCCAATGGGCAGAATTGCGAGCCGTGTGGATGGTTATAACTAAAGAACCTGGTGACGGCGTCCTGAACATCTGTACAGATAGTTGGGCTGTGTACCGGGGGCTCACTCTGTGGATTACGCAATGGGCTACCCAGGAATGGACTATCCACGCCCGACCGATTTGGGGTAAAGACATGTGGGTAGACATTTGGAATACGGTCAAACACAGGACAGTATGTGTCTACCATGTCTCTGGTCATCAACCCTTGCAGTCACCAGGAAATGATGAAGCTGACACACTGGCCCGAATCCGATGGATTGAGAATTCACAATCTGAAAATATTGCCCGTTGGTTACATCAGAAGCTACGGCATGCTGGACAGAAGATAATGTGGGCAGCTGCTAAAGCATGGGGGCTGCCTGTACAACTATCTGATATCGTTCAAGCATGTCAGGATTGCGATGCTTGCTCAAAGATGAGACCGAGACCGTTGCCTGAAACAACATCCCACATTGCTAGAGGATATAGTCCTCTTCAGAGATGGCAGGTCGACTACATTGGGCCCCTCCCTCGGTCTGAGGGGGCGAGATATGCCCTGACCTGCGTTGACACTGTAAGTGGACTGCTGCAAGCCTATCCTGTACCAAAGGCAAATCAAGCATACACAATTAAGGCACTTACTAAACTGATGTCTGCATACGGGACACCTCAAGTTATCGAGAGTGACCAAGGGACTCACTTCACTGGAGCGATGATACAGCGCTGGGCAGAAGAAAACAACATTGAATGGCGATTCCACCTGCCATATAACCCAACAGGGGCAGGCCTTATTGAACGTTATAATGGTATCCTTAAGGCTGCCCTGAAAACAGACTCTCAGTCCCTGCAGGGGTGGACAAAAAGATTATATGAAACCGTGCGGGACCTGAATGAAAGACCTCGGGATGGCAGACCCAGTGCCCTGAAAATGTTACAAACTGTATGGGCCTCCCCTCTTAGGATCCAAATTACAGGCACCGATAATAAGGTAAAACCGCAGGTTGGTACTGAAAATAATCTTCTGCTCCCTGCCCCTGAGAATTTAGAACCGGGAATCCATAAGATAAATTGGCCTTGGAAGGTGCATGTAGGACCCAAATGGTGTGGCCTACTTGCACCTTGGGGGAGATTATTGGAGGTGGGAGGTTCAGTCACCCCCTCGGTGATAGGTACATGGCCTACTGACATCGTGGTCAATACTCCGGCCTTTATTGCTAAAGGAACACCTATTATGTCCCTATGGCAGATCAAGACTCCTCCTCTGGTGCCAGATATAGTTATACAGCCACAGATATCTGGCCAGAGGGTATGGTATCGGAGGCCGGGACATAATCCAGTACAAGCAGAAGTATTGACCCAAGATAAAAATACGGCCTGTATCTTGCCCTGGAGGGCGGATCTTCCCCTCCTAGTACCCTTGAAACATCTATATTACTCCCCTTAAGATTGATTCTAAGCCTCTAGGACCATTACTCTGGACTGATGAAACGCAGACGGACCTGCACTTCAAGATGATTTGTCTCCGGTAACATCTATCAAGCACTGGCCCATGGAAGATCATAAACACCCATCCAATCATCATCATTTGAATAATATCAACATCTAATGCGACGGGAGATTGTATCAGCGTCGTGATTGGGTCTCTGTAATAAGGGGAACTCACCTAATCATTGGTTCACGTTGTGAAGGGGTGGAGTGTATGGGAGATCACAATGTGAACCACTGATTGATCAGCTGAGGCAAGTGTGGGGTCAGCTGTGGGAGCACAGGTGAAAGTTATGTAGCTGTGCTCCCTGGAGGGGTGGAGTTCGACTCCACCTCCTCTGAGACCTCATTTAAGGGCTGACCCTCACTGAGGCAGCATCTCTTGGAGATCGCTCACCAGGGAGGATCGCCTCAGCTCTGGTGAGTTCCCTTTTCCTTATATCTTCTGTATTTCTACCATTTTGCTTGTAATTGCTATCCTTGTTAATACCAGCATAGTTATTGCCAATACAGTCTGGATGGAATGAAGGGCATGAAATACTGATGTGCTCATCAAACGCTGCTTGTTAGCTTAGAGACAAGGTGTTGAATTGGTTTGTTCATGTATTGCAAACAGGTTACTTAGCTGCCTTCATTTTAGCTTCAGAAGAACATGTGCAGAATACAGAATTGATTAAAAGAAATAAGAACTGTCTGCATAGAACTTACTCTTTCCTTACACAGGAGAATCAAGCACACGTTTGTATGTGAGTACCTCCAGAGGTGAAACTTGATCCCCTAGATGTAATGAGCAGAGACATTACAATCAGTTCTAACTGTATCTTAATGCTGTGCTGAATAAGCCTGAGTCAGGATGTAAACCACTTTCTCTTTTTTTCTTCAGATGAAGCCATTAATTTTGTCAGCAAGTCCAAAACGACTCCAGAAATATCAGTCAGTCCTTCTGAAGACCTGGAGCTGGTGTGTGAGGTGTCAGCTGCAAGCGGAGCTGTCGTATAGAAGAAAGATCAAATAGAGGTGAAGCAGGACCAGAGGACAACCATCATCTCCCAGGGGACGCACCGCAAGCTCATGGTCAAAAATGTGACCCTGAAAGACCAAGGGAGCTACAGCTGTGAAACAAAAGATGACAAAGCAACATTCCAAGTGAAAGTCAGAGGTGAGAAAATGCTTGGAATCCCAGAGATAAAGGAACACTTCATTTTGTGTGTCTTGCATTTGGAGGATCAACTTACAGCCTCTCTGGTGCAAAACATTTTGGCTATAGGACTTTCTTTGTCATCTAGTGTCATAGCAACACTTTTCTACATGTGCTTTTCCATCCAGGAATGAATTACTGCAACAAACAATAGGCAAGGAGGGTAACTTGTGCAGCTCTTGTAGTCAGCTGGTGTCTGCAGGGTTACAGTGCAAGAGCACACCAGGCATGCAAGGAGTGAGAAAAGGGGAGGTGTTTGATGAGATCTGGTTACAAAATTTGAATGACACAATGAGGTGGAAAGTGCCACTAATCAGACTCATAAATGGCCTGGGTTGCAAAGGCCCACAGTGCTCATCCAGTTCCAACCCCCTTCTTCCTATGTGCAGGGTTGCCAACCAGCAGCCCAGGCTGCCCAGAACCACATCCAGCCTGGCCTTGAATGCCTGCAGGGATGGAGCATCCACAGTCTCCTTGGGCAACCTGTTCTAGAGGGCCATTCCCTTCTGATTTACTGGAAATGTAGAGAGACATCAGAAGAAACAAAGAGAAGGGAGGAGGTTCAGCAGTGCATGCAGGTGTTCTAAATCTCATGTCCAAATCTGCTATCAGACTGCGAAATGTTTAGATTTATGATATGATATGAAATGATATGCCTATTCATTTCCCAAGGCAAAATAGAGGGGAAAGTATTTTCCTGTCTTAATGAGGCATCATGATGGTCCCTGTGAAGGGCAAGTATAATGAAAATGGGGAACTGGAGTAAGCTCTGCAGCAGACTACAGCAAAATGGTGTGACTGTTGTGATGT
Organism: Coturnix japonica; assembly: GCF_054131305.1. Classification (NCBI taxonomy): domain Eukaryota; kingdom Metazoa; phylum Chordata; class Aves; order Galliformes; family Phasianidae; genus Coturnix; species Coturnix japonica. Next base: position 4,310,577 of record NC_140687.1, on the reverse strand, counting down.
CCCTGCAGAGAAAGAAGACGTGTTTACAAACAAGGACAAGGTACAAAAGGAGGTGAAGGCTGCACTGACTCAAAATGCCACGCTGAGCTGCGAGGTGGCCCAGGAGAAGATGGAGGTGAAGTGGTACAAGGAGGGGAAACTGATCACCTCGAGCAAGAAGTTCAAGGTGGAGTCAGAGGGCAAACAGTGTCGGCTGGTGGTGATCCAGGTAGAGAAGAAAGATGCAGGGGAGTACAGCTGCGAGGCTGCTGGCCAGAAACTCACCTTCAAGATTCATGTCACAGGTGAGAGAGAACACATTTTGGCCTTTCATTCTAGAATGTTTTAGAAAACGGTCATTAGTTTGTAAGTTTTCCCTGCTATGCTTAAAATTTTTGGAGCTGAACCTTGGGGTGGTTAATTTCTGATGAGGAAATTGAACAAATTATTCTAAATACAGTTGTGAGGCAGCTCCATCTTTTAAAATCTTCAGGAATTTCCTTTTGCTGTGGGAATGAGGCCATAGACAAGAAAGTTCTGATTGCACTTCTCCATTCCCACGTGCCTGTACCACTAGAACAACTCTGCAATGCAGCTGCGTCTCAGGAAGTTTCAGAACAGGGGCTTTGTGTCAAGCACTAGGGGGTGTGCTCCATGTAACATGTTTTTGTCTTGGAAGGGCTCATTTAGCATGGGAGAGAATACTACAGGAATGTTTTGTATAAGTTGATGTTTTGAAGACATAAGTAAATGGCAGCTAGGGGACGAAAGAGTCATGAGAGTCATACAAGAAGCATCACAGAATGCCTTTTGTTGGAAGGGACCTGGAGGATCATCCAGTTCCAATCTCTGTCCTGGAAAGGAACACATTCTTTGAGACTAGGTTGCTCTAACACCCATCCAGCCTAGACTTGAATGTTTTCAGGGATGGGGCATCCATAAATTGCACAACTTCTCTCCACATCATTCTCTTGGGGCATCAGACTGGGAGAACTGATTCATTTTTCTGACTCCTTCCCCAAAACCTGCTCTTCTTTCAAGAGGCCAAACTAATGTATCTCTCTCTTTTCAGAGCCAGAATTTGTATTTACAAACAAGGAGAAGGTACAGAAGGTGGTGAAGGATGCAACAACAGAAAAATGCCACGCTGAGCTGCGAGGTGGCGCAGGAGAAGATGGAGGTTGTCATCAATTTATAAGCAATGAGCCAATAATGTTCCAATTATAAACTTTTATTAATTGTAGCGGGTAAAACTAAAAGGCAATTCAGCGCTGGGCGACAGGGGGATTATTGTTCCTCCAACTGCCGCGCCGTCCCGTCCCTTGCAACTTCTTTTGTATTGTCCATCCCGAGCGTATTGTCCTTTAATTGGTCGGTTGTGATCGTGCGACTTGGTGTGTCGTTCCTTGGTTGGTCCTTCCGTGGAACTTTGTATCCATCGGGGCGCGCTTTGCCTGTAACTACGCAGAGTACACAATCTACCCATAAAATTAGAGTGTTCTGCAACCTTTGTGGCCTCCATATTCCACCATTATATCCCGGTCCTAATGAACAAGCACTCCACCACAATGCTACCACATCCCGGTCTTAATGAGCAAACATTTTATCACAGAGGTCAAGTGATAAAAGGAGGGGAAACTGATCACCTCGAGCAAGAAGTTCAAGGTAGAGTCAGAGGGCAAACAGCGTCGGCTGGTGGTGAGCCAGGTGGAGAAGAAAGATGCAGGGGAGTACAGCTGCGAGGCTGCTGGCCAGAAACTCACCTTCAAGATTCATGTCACAGGTAAGACAGGTGTTGTATGAAATACAGCAGAGAACAGTAAAGTAAAATCTAGTTTCTATTATACTGCACCTGGATCACTGTAGTCTGTGCTGAGGTTTTTTCCCTAGACTTGATTGCCTGGGTTTGTAGAAAGTATTTGGTTTCAGTATGACACAAAGACCTGTTTCAGTCTGTCTGTAGAGCAATAATTAGTAATATATGTACAGTGGAAGCAATATTCAAGATATTATTCAAATCTCTCCTGTGCCTGAGATCCCAAACTGTAATTCTTGTTCACCTAAACATTTGACTAAGATAAGTATGTGCAGTGAGGCTGGAGTGCATGTTCTACGTGCAGCCTTTCATGGCAGGAGAAGCAGGAACTTCTCCTAGTAGTACACTGCCTTTTTACTATGCCTTTATGTTGGAGGCTGCATCTGGATAGGTGAGTCTGCTAGTCACAGTAAGAGACCTGGTAGAGCTGACTATTGCCAGAGCTCAAAGTAAGATAGATATCTGCAAATCACACACAAAGAACAAAGGACTGCGTTGGTGAGCATATTTCCTTTGTGCCTTTGACAGTCACAGTTGTGGCAATGGTAGAGGCCATGAGGAGTCTGTTCAGGAAGCCAGGAGTACTGTTCTGGGTCATGAAAAGGCAGCCAGTGGTTTGACTATCACATGTTTATGTGTTTTGATGTTTCACAGTGGGTCTTAAGTAAAAGGAACTCAGGTTTTGGTTGCCTGCAGGACAGATGTTCTTTTGGGTTCAATATGTTTGCATAGTGACTTGCAACCATGGGACTGGTGTTCAAGAACCCTCTTGGTTCCTTCAGTTCCTAGGTTCTTTCTTGCCTAGATTTGACACTTTGTTTCAACAGAAGAGCTGATATTCTCTAGTGAAGGCTATTAGTTTGGGCACAAGTGGTAACCTAAACCTGTTCCAACCTGTACATACAAACCTGCAAGTTGGTCTCATTTCGGTCCCTCAGTCAATACTTTTTCTTTTCTTCCCTCAGAGCCAAAACCTGTGTTTATAAACCAGGAGCAGGTGCAGAAAGAGGTGAGTGCTGCCCTGGCAGCAAGTGCCTCCCTCAGCTGTGAAGTAGCACAGGATCCAACCGAAGTAAAATGGTACAAGGATGGAAGACTGCTTGCCTCCTCCAGAAAGTTCAGAATGGAATCTGTGGGCAAAACACGGCGTCTGGTTGTGGAGCAGCTGGAGAAGAAAGATGCTGGAGAATACATCTGCGAGGCTGCTGGCCAGAAGATGACCTTCAAGTTGGAAACAACTGGTGAGCATTCGCTTTGGGAGCACTAAGCAGCTTTTTATGTGGCTTAGAGGAAGACTGGCTGTCTTCTACCCTGTGGGCATGGAACAGCCACAATTCCCCCCGGAACAACATCAATGACCCACACCACAAGTTGGATTCTCCTTTTTAATGTAGTGGTAGCGAGGTGAAAATCTGGCTGTGGAATATTTTTGACTAAGGAACTTCTACTTTAATTTCTAGATGCGCTGAATTACCCTCTGGAGTGTCTTTCTGAATATATAAGCAACCATGGGTGACTATGATCCTGATTTATATCTAGGTTCAGGCTTACTTTTTCAGTTAGGTTAGATCAATAGCTCCAGAGAAGATAGGGAAATACAGCAGTTCACTGATACCATGTGTCAGAAGAATGCAGCTCAGTGCTGGGCAGTTTGCTGCTTCATTCCCTCTTACAAGTTGCACCCAAGGCTGGAAAAGACCACTGAGATAGCTGAGTCCAACCCAGCCCACCCTCACTGGACTTACTAACCACGTCCCCAGTGCCACATACCCGTGGCTCTTGAGCACCTCCAGTGACTGCGGTATATCAGCGTGGTTGCTTCAGTTGTGGGAGTTTTCAGACACTGGCTGTTGTTCTAGCGAGACAAAAAACCAAAACTGATGGAACAGTGTCTATACAGGAAGCAACTGGCTGTCCTGATGGCTGCCAACAGTTTTACACAAGGTGTGTCATGCAAGCTTGCATGAGTCTGGTTTAAAAACTTGCTGTTCTGATGGAAGGAGAGGATGTTGGTACAGGATAACTGCGGGATTTGTGCTCTCCCGACATCCAGTTGCAATCACAGCTTATTGTTGCTATAGAAAACAGCTTCTCTGTAGACAAATTGAGTTAGTTCCAATAAGTGGCTGAAGCCCTAAGTGATCCAAGGTGAAGCATGATCCAAACTGGAATTTAACTAATTGTAGTAGGGAATCCAAGCCTTAATGAGATGAGTTATTTAAAATATGAGTCCTCCATCTAAAACAGCATTGAACTCTTACTCTGGTTTATGATAGAAGTGAGAGTTTAACAGCAGAAGTCTGAAGTTATGCTCCATATTTCTCATCACTCAGGAGAATATTTGAATATATGAATTCCTTTGGCTATGTTAGAGCTCATAATGAGGTCAGCTGATGTTCTTTAAATGCTCGGAGTCTAGCAATGTGGGGAAGTGGACTGCTATTTGCTGTTGAGCTTTAGGCTAAGAAGCCTGATTTTAGAGGACTGTGGACTTCCCCTTTCCCTTCCCCTCTCCTCCCCTTCTCCCTGGACTGATCCCACATGGTTTGAGAATGATTTCAGATCAAGGTAAATGAGGAATCGCTGTGTGAAAACCTGTTGTTTTACTGCACTATAAGAGACACTTAGTCAAAAGACAAGTGTGTGTTCCAAGCTTGAGATTGCAGGAGATCCTAGAAACAACTCAGCTGCTCAAACCTGTAGTCTGGCTGAATCTTTTATTGTCAGTTTTGGTCAGGAGGAGATGCTTGAGTAAGACAAATAAAAGGTCACGGGTAAGTTGGTCCTTCTTGTGATATACTTCTAGGCTTTCATCAGGGAGAAGCTTAATTAGTCCAAATAATCATAGCAGAAACCACACCAAGAGCATGAGAGTGAAATTTATACTTTCTTGACGTGAAGGAAAATTTTACCTGGTTCTGCCATTCCCCAAATATTTGTTTCCTTATGACAAGAAGAACTTTGCAGAAGTAATTTTTTTTTTCAGTCTTGCGTGCAACACAAAAAGGGGTAAAATCTAGGAGGCCACCTGAAATGTTTTTTCCATCTGGAAGGATCCATTTAACAGCACCCATGGACCTGGTTATGAACAAAACTAAGTTCCCAACTAAATCCACATTCTTCTTTCTCCTTCTCAGAATTGCCTGTGAAAATCAGCAAACCATTGGCAGACAGTAGCGTCATTGAGAAGGACAAGGTCACATTTGAGTGTGAGCTGTCCAGGCCCAACATGGACGTCAAGTGGTTCAAGGTATGGCATGTAATGGTATTTTCCTTTCTGACTTCTCTGGAAATGAATGAGAGCCTTTAATTTCACTTCCAAGGGATGCGAGTCTGAGCTTTTCCTTGATAGCTTTTTCACTGCTCTCTTTTCTTTATGCTCTTTTATTTGCCCAGATCAGCACTCTTTGTTATTATGTCCTGAGTTCATTTATCAAGTTGAAATTGAAGTTTGTTTTGGTTTTATTGTGAACTTTTTAGGTCATGCTGCACAAAATATTGTTGGTTGAACTACAGTACAGTCTTGAGCTTCAAGTCTAACACAGAAATTCTCAGCCGGGATTTTGTAGCCTTGTTGTGAACTGGGTTTTTGGGGTGAAATCTCAGTTTTCTTTGCACCTGACAGTGTGAGAATTTGCTCTGGCACTTTGTGTACCTCCCCGGTGCTCAGCTGTTCCTTCCCTTACTTGGGGATAACGTCATTTATTCAAGGTGATGTCCAAACAGGCTTGTTAACAGTCCTCTGCAGTGCTTTAAGCTGTCATAGGTCAGCCAGAATTTATGCATGTTCTATAGCCATTCCTTCATGTTGAAAACACTGCACTGTGCTTAAGCTTCAGCATATGTTCCAGTAAGCACAGTTCCATTAATTCTAGGGGAGTGGGTGAATTAAGCATAGATCTGAAGGCTCCCTTTGCTCAGTGCAGAGATGGAAGGACTAATGGAGATCTGACTTGATATTTTCCCTTCTAGGATGGGAAGGAGCTCTGTCAAAGTAAAAAAGTGGGCATTACTTCCCAGGGAAATAAGAGAAGTCTCATTATTCACAAGTGTGAATATGAAGATCAGGGAACATCCACATGCTGAGCAGCCTAAGACAAGACATCAGCTACCCTAAAGGTTCATTTTATGTTTAACTGAAAGAGCAAATAAATCCTCTTGTGGTATTTTGCACCACGGGAAGAAATGCTTCATGGGCAGTTTGGGCATTTCTTGGTTAGTCCTTTTGGATACCTTTCTCTTTCTTCTTTATGCTCAAGACAGATTTTCCCTCCATGTGTTGCATTGGTTAAACCCCAGTTTGTAGCTCATCATTGGGCTCTGAAGCATCAGACTTGTTACTGAACACATGGGTCTGCTGTGCCCTGGTAGATGCCACCTTCCCAAGGGACGTATGAAAGGATGCTTTTTTCTGATTTCCTACTAGATGCTGTCCTCATGTGGCCACTTGGGTTCAGTGTTAGCATGAACATGAACATGTGTCCTGTCCCATGACTTTGGTGAACTCTCATTTTCTCTCTCATTCTGCAACCAGGTTGGGTTGCTGTTTCAGTACTGGCTGTTTTATGTAGCCATTCCATTTGTTCTGGTTTACGTTCTTTTTTATTTTCTTTTTTTCAGGCATCATTTCTATACAGTAGACAAAGCCAGCCTATTACATTTGATTTACAGTTTTTAGCTTTTGCTGGTAAGCATTTCAGCTCTCAGGCAGTTTTACCAACAGCTTTGAAGAGCTGAAATGAACCAGCCTGGACACGATGGTCTGTTTTTGTTGGTGTAATGAATTTATGAAGTTAAACTGATTGACCCCATAAGGTTTTACAGTGTATGACTCACGTCTGGCAGAGTTATCACAGCAATGAGTTTATATACTTAGCATTTCAGGAGGCAAATGGTTGGGGATACTCTTTCATTTGCTTGCGTCTCAGAGTGAATCACTAGTATGTGAACCATCCTTCATCTCCTTTGTATTGCTTTTGTGTGTGTCTGTGTGTGGTTTCCCCTGTGAATTTCATTCTTTCCAGTTATATGTAAGTTCTCTTTTGAGCAGTGAAATTAGATGTTCCATCATCAGTCATAATGGTAAAGCTGAGTTGCCACGTTATCTGTGTCCTTTCTGTCTGGCGTCTCAATAACTGCTGCCCCACCACAATATCTGCCTAATACTTCAGCTCCATGGATGCCTCCTTGTGCAAACTGAGAGCCTGTATTTGGTGTGCATAGATCTGGGCTTACATCTGTGCTGGTAAATGCACTAGTGCATGGGCTAAGCAGTCCTGCCTCCTGTGCTGTGGGCATTGAGATGGGGCTCCTACAAGCTGCCCATTGCAAGATATTTAGAAACTAATTGCTGCGGAGGTTTCCATCCTCTTTTCAGACTAACTAAAATTTGGTTAGTGGGATCAAAACAGAAGGGGCAGGGAGGGAGAGCTGACCAAGGACTACTGATGGAACAACTATGAATCCTTGGTTCCTCAGGATTCCCTGCATCAGCAGTTGGCAACAGGAGTAAGGGGGCTCAGGAGGACACTGTGGAGTAGTGTGAAAAATGAGCGAAGAGAGTTACTAATTGATGCCTCTTGGAAAGTAGTCCAAGAGTGGTCCTCTTCCTAAACTCTCCTCTTGTGTGTGGTTTTATCTTTATGAGGTGTTCATAACAAGTGATGTGTAGATCTCCCTTATCTCATAATGTCTTTGCCTGCCTGCAGTGAATATGCAGGATACTGGATCATATACCAGCTTCTTTGAATTACTGCTCATGTCAGGAGATAAAATCTGCCTATTCTTTGAACTAACACTGGCGAGGGTTAGTTATTCTGGCTACCGAGAGAATGACACAGCAGATTAAACTCTTTCATTTCCTTCTTTGTCAAATGCCTTTTCATCTAACTGTGTGTCCCATAGAAATTCAGAGCAGTGTTGGCTGAGGGAAGTGGAAATATTTATCTCCTGTGTGTATCTGCCACCCTATTTAGACATGCTGGCAGAGCGCAGAGATTGGAGGAGTTGGATTAGGCAGTAGTTTCCCTATTGCTCACAGAACCACTTTTTCTGTGGTCTCCCAGCTACCCTGTGCCCAGTGGCCTATGCAAGATGGAGCGGAAAAGGCTCATTTTATGAACAAACAGGAACCTTTCTGGTCAGATTAATACCTGTGCTCTTTTAGAGAGATTTAGATACTAGAGATTTTAGGTACTGGAATAGGCTCCCCAGAAAGGTGGTTGAATCACCATCCCTGGTTGTGTTTAAGAGCCTTTTGGATGTGGTACTCAGGGATATGATTTAGTGTAGGGTTTTTAGAGTTAGGGTACTGGTTAGGCTGCGGTTGGACTTGATGATCTTCAATGTCTTTTCCAACCTGGGTAAATCTATGATTCTATGCAGGAACTCTTCTCCTGAGGTTAATCCAAGTTGTATCCAGGCCCTTCAGAAGGAAAGGGATATAGCAGCACAGAAATATGGCCTGATTCTGACATAACTAAATGCAGACCTGGAGAGTTAAAAGGGATTGTGCGATGTTCAAAGGATTTTGAAGCAAAGATGTCCCCTAGGTAAGATTTGTGGCTGACATTCCCCATACATTGTTTGTAGGCACACAAGCTAAGGAGAGACTAGTGATGAGCATGCAGAGAAGCCAATGGTTCAGACAGGTTTGTAGTGACACAACACTGTAGAGTTCTGTCTAGTTCTCCTTGGCATAGTTTGGAAAATAAAGATGAGGTAATTGGTGGTAACCAATATGGCTTCATCAAGGTCAAGCCATGTCTGACAAACTTGGTGGCCTTTCATGATGGAGTAACAGCATCAGTGGATAATGGGAGAGCAACTGACATCATCTACTTGGACTTGTGCAGAGCATTTGATCCCGTCCTGCATGACATCCTGGTCACCAAACGAGAAAAATGGTTTTGATGGATGGACCAGTTGCAGGATAGGGAACTGTCTGGATGGTCACACTCAGAGAGCTGCAGTCAATAGCTCAGTGTCCAGGTGGAGGGTGGTGTTGGGACCAGTGTTATTTAACATTTTTGTAGGCAACATGGAGAGTGGAATCAAATGCAGCCTCAGCAAGTTTGCAGATGACACCAAGCTGAGCGGTGCTGTTGATGTGCTAGAGGGAAGGGATGCTACTCAGAGGGACCTGGACAGGCTGGAGAGGTGGGCCCTTGGCAGCCTCATGAACTTGAGTGTGGCCAAGTACAAGGCCCTGCACCTGGGTCAGGGCAATCCCAAGCACAGGCACAGGCTTAGAGGAGAATGATTTGAGAGAAGCCTTGACCCTGAGGAGAAGAGTTGGTGTGGAGGGAGGTGTCCCTGCCTATAGCAGGGGGATTGGAACTAAATGACCTTAAAGATTCAGTCAGTTCTATTGTTTTTCTACCCTTAATTTTGCTTGAAAGGTTTTAGAATAAATGAGATTCTGGTTTCCATGAAAACTGTTTGCAGGGAGCTCCATTGTAGCTAGTAGGTCTGTCTTTAAGTTCAAGGGCAATAATGCATTGACTGTGTTGAAGAGAGAAATGACTCAGGAATGGATGATGGTTTAGAATAAAACATAATCCTACTTATTTTCTATGCAAATATGTGTAAGGAAAAGATGCTGCACTCAGTTCTGGAAATACCCTGACAAATATATCTCTACTGTTTCACAGCTGGAGATATCAAGATTGTTAAAGCACTGGAAGATGTGGAAATGAATGAATATGGGAGTGCATCTTTTGTCTGTGAGATTTCACACGATGAGGTTCAGACCCAGTGGTACAAAGAGGACAACAAGCTGAAGGCTGATGACAACATCAGAATGCAACAAGATGGTAGGGTGTAAGCGGGGGGTCTTTCTCCTGAGTGGGGGGTGGGTTGGAGATCAAGCATATAAGACATCTGAAATGAAGTGAAGAGGGTTCAGAAGCGAGTTCCTCTTTTGTTTTGGGACTGAGGTTTAGGTGGAACAAGTGACATGGTGGGATGCTTAGTGTGGGACGTGTGATGCTATCCCACCATCCCACACTGCTGGGAGCAGGTAGGAAATGAGTGCAGTTATTTCCAAAGTGGGGGTGAACAGGGCAGTCAGTTCACCTCTCCAAAGAGGTTTTGTCTGACAGTGAGTGTGATCCTTCTGTATCAGATACTTTGAATTTGACGGTGGCCGCATTTGATCAGTCCTTGTAGAAGCCATGTTTAGATTCTGCTTTGGTCTGCTCCATTTCCAGTTCAAAGTCGTTGGACACTAAATGAGACAGCTGCATCTCAGTAAAAGATGTGTTTGAATAGCTGTGATGTGCTTACTATTCAGATTTACAGAGCTGAGGTTTTGTCCTTGGCTATAGCAAAGAAGTCAAATCAGGTGAAATTAATTGTATTTCTGAACTAGACAAGTTTAAGTTTGGTAGCACCTAAATTTGGTGCGGTTTGTCATTGATTTCATCTGAAAGAAACTTGCAGGCTTTTTATCTGCTGTTGTCCCCAGCGTAAGATTATCCATTCACATCCTAAAGTACTTGTTATATTTTCAACTCACTCTTATTTGAATAAAAGCCTCAACAATTGGGAGCAATTTAATAAGCACAGAACAAGAGCTGGACCTTGCATTTGGTAGATACTGTACAGTATTACTTCATAGAAATGTAGTCAATGGCATTCCCTATAGACAATCGTTTGTTTTATCTTTAGAGTCGTTCAAAGAACCATTGTGAACTTGACATTAATTGGAATGGAATACACGCAAGAGACTTTCCTCTTCTTCCAATTGTCCTCATCCTTTCTTCTCTTCCACCCCTGCTTTGCAGATTACCATATAGAAATCACCAGGAAGTTGGAGGACTAGACAGCTTTGGAACGTCATTCTGTCATCCTGTCCTGTGACTTCAGGCCTTCTCCAAAGGTTGTGAAATGGTTCAAGGGCCGCACACCCATCGAGCCCTCTGAGAAGTACAAGATCAAGAGGGATAAGCATTCAGTAGAGCTCAGAATTCTGAAGCTGAAGCCCGATGATGCTGGTGTGTACAAGTGCAAGGCAGGAATTGCAGAGACTGAGGCCACGCTGACAGCTGAAGGTATGAGCAGGGAGGGTGGCCTCTTCCATGTCCTATTTCACCTCAGATTTCTCTTCTTGAGGTTGACTTCTGCCGTTCTCTCCTGCTAACTTTATACATGTATTATCTTCACATAGATGATTACACAAAGATCATCTAGTCCAACCATTCTACCACATCCCAGTATGATTTATAGTAACAGTGGTAACAGTTCACCTTGTTTCCCCACAGCCCGCAATGTAGAAGTAACGAAGCACCTGCAGGATGTAGAAATTGAAGAAGAGAGCTCTGCTGTCTTCTCCTGCGAGCTGTCCCATAATGACGAGGACGTGGAATGGTTCCTGAATGGCAACCTCCTTTACACCAACAATTACAATGACATCAAGAACGTTGGCAATTGCTGCACACTGACAATGAAGCAGGTTAAGCCTGAGGATGCTGGCACAGTGACAGTGAAGTCAGACAAGGTGTCAGAAAGCGCACCTGAAGGTGATAGGTGGGTCTGATCACACCCCTCCTGGATGTAAGAGATGCTAAGGAGCTCCAGTTCATTCTATTGTGCAGCAGTCCTGCTTCTAAAGCTGACCTCTCTGGGGTGACAAGTCATCAGAGGCTTTCTTCCAGTGGAAGGTTCCATTGCAGCAGATATCAAAGAAGGAGGATGGTTTTGGTGTCCTGCCAAAGCATTCCATTGCTTTTTATCATCATTTTACTTAACACAAGGAGAGTTACAGGAGCAATTTCTTTTACTGCTTCAGTAACATGCAGTGTCAATGCTGTTGTATCCAAGGATTTATGACTGAAGGAGAGATCATTCAGTGTGTGTTTTGCCTCTGGGATGACTAATGACCAGGCTGTGAGCAACCTGATCTAGCTGTGAATGTCCCTTTTTATTGCAGGGGAGCTGGGCTAGATGGCCTTTAAGGGTCTCTTCCAATTCTAAGGAACTTGTGCCTGAAGTGCAGAAGTGGATGAATTATACCACTTCTTCATATCCTCCCCATGATTACAGAGGAAATACAACAAAACAACATGCATGGTCTTACTGTTGTCATTTGCTTGAATACGAAGACGTCTCTTTTTTATGGTTGAGATTTTTGTTGATATGGGTCAGGAGGAACTCACACTTTTTAGCTTTCTCAATAGGCAAAAAGTTCCAGTTGCTGCAAGCCACCGAGGTAACCAATAGAGGGGCCCTGATCCCCCTTGTGCCATCGGGATGCTCTGGCACGGGATGTGCCTCAAATTCAAAGCTCCTTCCCACCTCCCAAGGAAAAGCAAAGCAACTCAAGCATCTCCAGCAAAGCTGCCCAGCAGACAGCAGGGAATGCAAACAGCTTCTGGCTGCTCCCCTGCACTCCTGTCCTAAGTAAGTGACCCCTCGAGGACTGGATGGGAAATCAGTGCATGACACACGTGAGTGTGCACAGCATTGTGCAAAGCAGTGGGGATCCATGTGTGTGTGTGTGTGTATTTGTGCATGGATGGTGTTGTACACACATTTGTGTCCATGAGTGTACAAACCAGTGGTGTTGCTCAGGTGTGTGTAGGTCTGTGGGTATGTGTGCAAGGACGAGCATGCACATATATGTACGTGCACAGGGGTGTGCAGAGTGTTGGAGCTGCACAAGGACATTGTGGTACCGGTGTGTGCGTGCACTTTGGGAGTGAAAGGAAGGGGTTACACATGTGTGAGTGTGTGTGCGCACAGGGCTGCACTAAGGGATGTGGTTGTGTGAGTGTGTGTGAGCACATAGATAGTGCGTGGATGCGGTGGCACAAATGTGTGCTTGCACAGGGCTGTGCTGAGGAGTTGGGCTGCACACAGGTGCACACAAAGGGATGTTTGAACCCTTTGCCCCTAAGAACAGTTTTCCAGTGTCTCTCGTCCAAGAATTCTTTGAACAGCCTGCAGCTGACTCTCCTGAAGCTCAGGGTCCTGACTTTGCTTTTTGCCAGGCCCGCATTCCTTGAGATGAGGAACTCTAGGAGGGCATGGTCACTACAGCCCTGACCACCTCCAGTCTTAACCCCTGCTGTGCAGCATGTCCAGTAATGCTTCCCTTCACAGAATCACAGAATCACAGAATTACCCGGGTTGGAAGGGACCTCAAGGATCATGTAGTTCCAACCCCCCTGCCTAGCAGGGCCACCAAACATACACATTTACTAGATCAGGTTGCCCAGGGCCCTGTCCAACCTGGTCTTGAACACCTCCAAGGACGGGGCATCCACAACCTCACTGGGCAGCCTGTTCCAGGACCTAACCACCCTTCTAGTAAAGAACTTTCCCCTAACATCCAACCTAAATCTTCCCTCCTTCAACTTAAAACCATTTCCCCTAGTCCTGCTATTATCAGCCCTTTCGAAGAGTTTACTCCCCTCCTGGGAGTAAGTTCCCTTCAGGTATTGAAAGGCTGCAATGAGGTCACCTCGCAACCTTCTCTTCTCCAGGCTGAACAAACCCAACTCCCTCAGCCTGTCCTCATAGGGGAGGTGCTCCAGCCCCCTGATCATCTTTGTGGCCCTCCTCTGGACCCTTTCCAAAATTTCCATATCTTTTTTGTACTGAGGGCTCCACACCTGGACACAGTACTCCAGATGGGGCCTCACAAGAGCAGAGTAGAGAGGGACGATCACCTCCCTATCCCTGCTGACCACCCCTCTCCTGATGGAGCCCAGGATCCCATTTGCTTTCCGGGCTGCCAGAGCGCACTGCTGGCTCATGTTAAGTTTCTCATCTATCAGGACCCCTAGGTCTTTTTCAGCCGAGCTGCTCTCAAGGACAACTCCTCCCAGCCTGTACAGGTGCCTGGGGTTCTTCCGGCCCAAGTGCAAAACCTTGCACTTTGCCGTGTTGAACCTCATTAGGTTCACCCGAGCCCAGCTTTCCAGCCTGTCAAGGTCCCTCTGAATGGCATCTGTTCCCTCCACCGTATCGACTGCACCACTCAGCTTGGTGTCATCAGCAAACTTGCTGAGGGTGCACTCCATTCCCTCATCGATGTCATTAATAAAGATGTTAAAGAGCACCGGTCCCAAGACAGACCCTTGAGGGACGCCGCTCGTTACCGGCCTCCACCTGGACATAGAGCCATTGACCACCACCCTCTGTCTGCGGCCTTTCAACCAATTGCTTATCCATCTAGTTGTCCACCCATCAAATCCACCTCCCTCCAATTTGGAGATGAGGATGTGATGGGGGACCATGTCAAAGGCCTTGCTCAGGTCCAGGTAAATGACATCGGTCGCCTTCCCTTCATCCACCAACGCCGTCACTCCATCATAGAAGGCCACAAGATTAGTTAAGCATGACCTTCCCCTGGTGAAGCCATGCTGGCTGTCTCGGATCACATGCTTGTTCTTTATGCGATCAAGCATGTTGTCCAGGAGGATCTGTTCCATAATCTTCCCAGGCACAGAGGTGAGACTCACCGGCCTGTAGTTACCCGGGTCGTCCCTGCTCCCCTTCTTGTAAATGGGAGTGACGTGACCCTTCCTCCAATCATCCGGGACCTCACCTGACAGCCACGACTTCTCAAATATGATGGAGAGCGGCTCAGCAACCACCTCAGCCAGCTCCTTCAGGACCCTGGGATGCACGCCATCTGGCCCCATAGACTTATACTCATTCAGTCTAAGGAGGCACTCTCGGACTTGCTCTACCCTTACAGTGGGGAGGGATTTACCTCCTTGGTCCCCACATGGAGGTATGGGGGTGCAAGACTTAGGGATGTGAAAAAGACTAGAATCCTGGCCACCAGTGAAGACCGAGGTGAAGAACTCATTCAGCACCTCAGCTTTCTCTTCATCTGTTGAAGCCATTTCTCCTTTTAAATTTACCAGAGTAGGCACGCCCATTTTGGCCTGTCTCTTCTGGCCAATGTACCTGTAGAAGGTTTTCTTGTTGTTTTTCACATCCCTCGCCAAGTTCAGTTCTGCCTGAGCCTTGGCTTTCCTGATCCCACATCTGCAAGTTCGGACGGCATCCCTGTATTCTTCCCGGGTGACACAGCCTTGTTTCCAGAGCTTGTACACCCCTTTCTTCACCCTCAGTTCTCTTAGCAGGTCCTTGCTGAGCCATGCCGGTTTTCTACCTCTCCTGCCCACTTTCTTAATCAGGGGAATGGAGACCTCTTGTGCTGCCAGGAGGGCATCCTTGAACAGTAGCCAGCTCTCCTCAACGTCCTTATCTTTGAGGGCAGCGCGCCAGGGGATCTTGGCCAGCATTCCATTGAGTAGCTTGAAGTCTGCTCTTCTAAAGTTGAGCATCCTGGTCCTGCTCTTTGCCAGGCCCACATCGCTTGAGATCACAAACTCAACCAGGGCATGATCGCTGGAGCCCAGGCAGCCTCCAACCTTGACGCCTTTGATGATCTCCTCAGCGTTGGTGAGCAGCAGGTCCAGCAACGCTTGACCTCTGGTCGGTCTGTCCAATACCTTCCCTTCTGCTTGGTGTGCTTAATGCTTGGCCCACAAAGTTATTCCCAGTGCAGTCCAGCAGTCTCTCAGACAGCTTGCAGCCAGCCATGCTGATTTCCCAGCCTGACTGGAATCCCCCATCAAGTTGAGAGTCAGTGAGCGCGGTGCTTCTGGTAGCTGCAGTAAGCAGGGCCCATCAACAGGCTCCCTTGGCCAGGCGGCCTGGAGCAGACCCTCACCTCCAGAAGCCCATTATTGGTTCAGTCCCGAATTTTACCCGCAAGTTCTCAACGTGATCGTGGCTGTTCTTAGTCCTTTGCAGTCAGCTTCTTCATAGAGAGGGCAAATACCTTGCCCTCCGGAATTCCATAGTAACAATCATGTCTCCTTTATGTCAGGTGAGGTGTTTTTTGTTGTTGTTGTTTTTTGTTTGCTTGTTTGTTTGTTTTCCATTTTCTAGGTAGAAAATTTAATTTCTGAGCCAGGAGAAGAAGAAGTGCAACATGTAACAATCTTCCTGGCACTGTGCAGTTTGCATGAGTAGCCAAGTGCTCCTCAGGTAACGTGTGCTGCAGAGCTGACCTTGGTGGCAGGGGTTGTGTCTTCATTTTCTTCCTGTCATGTGGGAACATAAGAAGACTCTTCAGAGCAGGAGCTGCAGAGGAAGATGAACGGCATGAGAAGGTAAGGCTAGGAACCAAGGACACCTCCAGAAAGAACAGAAAAACTAAGTCATTTAAGATGCATTATGGCCGTGTGATACTGTCCGTGACTGGAGGAGAAGCACATGGCTAGGAATGACTGATGGCTCTGGTGGGATGAGTGCCTACGTGCGCCGTAAAGGAGAGTTTGTGGGATGTTCTGTGGACATGTGAAGGCTGTGGGAAAGTTAAGAGAGAAAACGTGTGAATTCACAGAAGTGGTATTAGAACCTGGAATAAACCATTTGGATCACTCACATCTGAGTCCGTGCCAGATTGTCGCACTGTCAGAACCTGAGGCCTGGGATTTTCCTTTAGTAGTGCCAACTGCCTGTTGTAAATGAGAAAAGATATTACTAAACATAGCTTCCCTCCTTGTAGTTTTGATATTTCTGTCTTTGCATTCCTTTAGCACCCAGGGTGTTGATGCAGCTGCACAAATCCGCTGTACTGTCCTCCTGTTTTGCATGGAAGAATGGTAAAATAGCAATCTCTGGGTGAAATTTTGTTCAGGCGTTTTCCTTTCTGTGCCCCTAGGAAGCAATGGCTTGGAAATGGCAGTGCCGCCTGGGAACCCACACAGCAACCCAGTATCTCATTGTCTGGGTCTGTGAAAAACCACAATGATGACAAAAGATGTTTCAATTCTGTCTGTGCTGTCAGTGCAGCCCTGAGGAGCGGTGTGGGCATGGCATGGCAGGGAGAAGGGATTTCCCTTCCAATGGGAAAGTGCCTGTTCATGTGTTGGTATGTAACCGCTCCATGGCCTGCTCCATGTGCTTCTGAATGGGCAGCTCAACTTTTGTGTCACTCAGCCACCTGTGGCAGAGGTCAGGATTAGTGCCTTTCAAGGAGCTGAGAAGCATTTCTTGCTCAAGTCCTGCTTCCAAGCTTAACCACCTACAATGAAGTAGATGTCGTTTTTCTGGTGTCCTTCAATTCCGTGTCCGCATTTTCCCAAAAGCAAAAGAATTTGGAGTTAACCAGCTGCAGTGAAGTGAGCGATTTCAGTGCCTATTTCTGATGGTGGCAATGAGTTCAGAGGTCACACTTAATTGACGGTGCCTGTTTCCATTCTGACAAAGGCTGTAGTTTCAGCTGACTTCCCGAGGCTGCCATGTGTGGTGGTGACACAGCCTTGGGCTTGTGCGTTTGCATGACTCCCACCTTTCCTTTCTGTGTCTTGCAGGTCAGCTGGTGCTGGAAGCGGCCGGTATCTGAGTAGGAATGAAGGTGAGTGCAGGAGCAGCTGCTGAGGGGAGGAAGGAAGTCCATGCTAATGAGCTCTGAAGCATCTGCGGGTCCGGTACCAGAATAGGCAGCAGTGATGCAGGGGGCTCCTCGGCAGGAAGCTGGCTGATCCAAATGCTTGCTGAGAGTTTGGAAGCCCAAACCCTTATGGTCTCTGTAAGGGTGGTTAATAAAAAGATATTAACCAAGATGGTGGTAAATAGCCTAAGGTTATTAGCAAAGGGAAACTCACCAATATCGATACCTTGACTAGAAAGCTGAGGCAGCCTCAACTAGGGAGCAATCTCTAAGACATGCTGTCTCAGTGGTGGTCAGCCTTTAAATGAGGTCTCAGAGGAGGTTGAGTCGAGGTCCACCCCTTCTGGGAGCACAGCTAGATTACTCTCACCTGTGCTCCCGCAGCTGACCCAATACTTGCCTCAGCTGATTAATCAGAGGTTCAAGCTGTGATTTCCCATACAGTCTCTAAGCTGAAGGCAGCATCTCCTTGATCTGATGGTGGTGTGCCTGAGTGAGGGAGTGATCCAAGCTGGATGCAGAAGAGTCATCTTAATTTCTCTGCTATTTTACTTCAGATGACACCTATTGGGTGTTGGTTTCTTAAAATTTGGATCTAGGAGGTGGTCTCTTCCTTTGCTTCTGATGAAAGCACAGAAGTGCAGCAGGAGTAGAAGACAAAGAGGTTTTCTTGGTGACAGGAACACCAATTATTTGATTCAAATGTGTAACTGATGTAGATGGTGAAGAACAGATCTGCCTCAAAGACATGCTTGATCACATAAGAAATGAGCATGTGATCCAAGACAGGCAGCGTGGCTTTAGCAGGGGAAGGCCATGCCTAACCAGTCTGGTGGCCTTCTATGATGGAGTGACGGCATTTGTGGACAAAAGGAAGGTAACAGATGTCATTGACCTGGACTTGAGCAAGATCTTTGACATTGCCCTCCACCACATCCTTATCTCTAAACTGGAGGGATGTGGATTTGACAGGTGGACCACCTGGTGGATAAGGGATTGGTTGAAAGGCCACAGACAGAGGGTGGTGATTCATGGTTCTATGTCCAGGTGGAGGCCGATAACAAGTGGTGTCATCCAGGAGTCTGTCTTGGGACCAGTGCTTTTTTACATGGTTATCAGAGACACCAATGATGCAATGGAGTGCACCTTCTGCTGTTTGCTGAGTGGTGCGGCTGACGCAGTGGAAGGAAGGGATGCCATTCAGAGGGAGCTCAACCGAGAGGTTGGCCTACGTGAATCTAATGAGGTTGAACACAGCAAAGTGCAAGGTTTTGCACTTGGGCTGGAGGAATCCCAGGCATTTCTACAGACTGGGAGGAGCAGTCCTTAAGAGAAGCCCCGCAGAGAAGGACCTGGGGGTCCTGGTGGATGAAAAACAGAACGTGAGCCATCAGCGTGCTCTTGCAGCTCAGAGAGCAAATGGTCCCCTGGGCTCCATCAGAAGAGGGGATGGCCAGCAGGGACAGGGAGGTGATTGATCTTCATGATCCTTGAGGTCCCTTCCAACCCGGGCCATTCTATGATTCTGTGATTACACTCGCTGTCAGAAAGAATGGCAGCTGTACGGAAGCTGGATATATTTTGGGACAGTTCTTGTAACCAGTTGATTTTAAGACCTTGCCCGAGTCAAGAGTCTAAATTGAGTGTCAGAAGAAAGCTGGTAAAGTGGCTATTGCTCATTCTTTTTCATTTGCTGATTCTTTCATTCGGGTTCCTTTTCCAAAGGAGATTCTGGTGATGGAAGCAATTGAAGAAAGAACCAAAGCAGCTCTTGCCAAGAGTGCTTGAAGTCCCTGTGGAGAGAAGCAAAGAACTTGGGCTTCCTCTGGGATGCTCCCCACCATGTCTCAGGAAGGAGACAACTGCTGTTCCACTTTCTGCTCTGTGTGTGGAAAGGTACGTCTGGGTTTTCTTCTACCTGTTTTTCTTTTTCTGGCTTTGAAGGAGAAGGGGTGGAGCAAGAGGAGACCCACTGGTCATTTGTTACCTCAAGAACAGGATGGATTCTGCATTGACTGTGAAAAACCTGGGCTAGTAGCATGGGCATGTTTCAGGCTGGACTTTTCCTTCTTGGTTTCCTTTTGGCTACAGGGAGACAGCTGTCTAAAGGTGTGTTTTCATACCCACTCTCCAAAACCATGTTTCATTGTTGCAGGTGGTTCAGTGTGCTCTTGCAGTGCAGATGCTGTAGTTTGCTGTAGAATCTGAATGGTTTCTGTTCCTAGGGGAGGACTGGGAGGAGGTAGTGAGAAGAGAATTCAATGCCTTAGGTGTATCTTAGTGAGAAATGTTGGCATGAGGTGCTGAAAGTCTTGAGTTGTCAAAGGCCAGTGAGGCTCAGACTCCTTAACCTGCTGGAGCAGGGTGGAAGCAAGGAGTGGGCACTGCCGTCCCACAAGCTGCGCTTGGTTCTGGTCTGCCAGGTCTGTGCTGGCCTGGATTTCTTCTGAGAAGTTTGTTGGAGCTGCTTGGAGTAGTGAAGGGTGGGGAGGAAGTGCTGCTCAAGAGCTAAGGCTCTGCATGATCATCTTGGATGGTTTTAACCATGATATCTGAAGACATAGTTTCCATCAGAATGATCCCAACATTGTGCGAGTGTCTCAGATGTATGAGAGCACCCGCCTCCTCCAGCTGAGCCATAGGAAAGCTAACTGTGCCCAGTAATTACAGCTTCTGCAGATTGAATATGCTTCCAAGTGTTTTCCTTAGTGATCAATAATGTCCCAGCACTCTGAGATTCCATCTCTGGCACAGTCTGGAGCATCTCTGCAATCCTTGGTTGCTGGAGGGCACGTGGTGAGGGCATGGACAGGGTGGCACAAACGCGTGCGTGTGCTGAGGAGTTGGGTTGCACACAGGTGCACACAAAGGGGTGTTTGTGGAAGGTGTAGGCACGTAGGTGTTCCCAGGGATGGTTTGCACACGTCTGTGAATGCAAAGGAGGGCACACGATGCAGAGTGTGCATGGGGGTGTGCAAAGCAGGCAGGGTGGTGAATGGGTGTGCGTGTGCACATGGATAGGGGAAGGTTGGGGTTACAGGTTGACCTGTGCTGAGGTGAGTGGGGACTCACGGTGTTGCTCAGTGGTAGATTGGTTCACACTGAGTGCTAACAGGAAACTCGCACACCCTTTTTGTTTCAGCTGTGCCAGCGCTGTGATCCCTTGCTGCAGGGATGGGGTGTTGGAAGGATGGTGTGCGTGCCGAGCTCCCATCTCTTGCAGGAATCAAGTGTAGAGCAAAAGGGATGTTTGGGCCAGGTGACTGTAAGAAGGCTGGCTGCTTTGGATGGTGGTAGCTGATGGAAACAGGTGCTCTGGGGACCGTTCAGCTTTTAACAGAAGACAGGGGTCCTGCAGCAAGAACGACTAGGTTCTCAAATGGCTCCAGACGTGCACACCGACTACATCCCCTCAGACATTTACCGGTAGGTGGCTCTTGCAGAAGAAGATTCAAGCAGCAGAACCTTTTGCTCAGCTACAGCACACAAATGCTACAAAAGCAGGAACAACCTGCAAGCTCTGGGTCTGTTTGTCTTGCACAGGCATGCACTAACTGCGTTTGATGGTACCCCCCATCCTTGATTTCCTTCCCTGCTTCTTGTCTGATGACGCTGCTGAGCCAGGAACAAGCTGCCCAGTGTGGCAGAGCATGGTGCAGAGCTGTGCTGGGACCTCCTCCCCTTCATCTGCTGCAGATCAGTGCCCCACACGTGCCATTGGGATGCTCTGGCACGGGATGTGCCTCCAACCCAAAGCTCCTTCCCACCTCCCAAGGAAAAACAAAGCAACCCAAGCATCTCCAGCAAAGCTGCCCAGCAGACAGCAGGGAATGCAAACAGCTTCTGGCTGCTCCCCTACACTCCCGTCCTAAGTAAGAGACCCTATGAGGACTGGCTGGGAAATCAGTGCATGACACACGTGAGTGTGCACAGGATTGTGCAAAGCAGTGGGGTTCCACGAGTTTGTGTGTGTGTGTATCTCTGCTGTTATGAAAGCATGGGAAGACTTACTGAGTCCCAGATAATTACTTATCCTCAAATGATTTTTCCTGGCCAAAGTTAGAGCCTCTCACAGGTAATCGAGATCAACAGGCTGTTGTTGCACAATCAACAGACACAATCTAGATGATCAGCTGAGGAAAATAAAGCATCATGCGAAGGGTACTAGATAAGTGAGCAGCTTGATATCTGCACATTTATGTGATGCTCATGGTCTTAGACAATATTTGCCTAGAGAGGTCACATTGAATGAAAGCAAACTCTAAGATGAATGAAAATATGCACAGGAGAAGAAGCCTCTGAGGCTTCTCAAGTGTTATGACCAGAAGACATAAACTCTGTTAAAGCAAACGTTTCTCTCTATTTTTTGTGTTATTCCAGGCAGGCCTTGATTACCGCCTGAACACATGCTGTGGAAGCCCAGCTTATGCAGCACCAGAGCTAATCCAGGGCAAAGTGTCTATTGGCTCAGAGGGATGTAGAGCGGTGTTTGTTTTCCCCTCTTTCCCTTCCCTCTCCACAGAGCATTTAAAGGCAGTGGAGCTCAGGTAGGCTCTCTTGGTTTCCCTTCTGAATTCTGCTAGGTTGCATCGCTTGGTAGCTCTCAGAAGCTGTCAGTGGCCACAGACTAGAAAAGTGCAATTGGTCTCAGTTCACACAGCTGGCTGGTTTGTCTCAGGCTAATCCTGAACTGCCTCAAGCGACTGCTTTGGGGCTCTACAGAACAGCAACTTCAGAGATCTCTTTCTATTACTAAGTGTTTGAAAGAGCAATTTGCTCTGTTAATTATCCATCATTTCTGTGCAGTCTGTTTTGTCAGACTTGTCTTTAGCTTCCAAGTTGTATGTGAAGAATTGTTTCCGTTGTAATGCACAATGAACTAAAAATTGAGAGATGAAAATGTGAAGAGTTTTTCCAGCTTTGATTTCATGTCTGGAATTTTGGAACCCACTACTTGCAGTTGTTAATCTGTCCAAACTGGTCTGGTTTGGAATGCCCTCATCCTTCTTGAATCGCTGTTAAAGGCGGAGCAATTCCTACAAGTGCCATGGCCCCACTGTTGTTCTAATTCTTGTTTCTTTGTTTTCCACACGCTGCTTTTCAAGCCTCCTTTTTCTTCAAAGTGAGTCAAAGTGAGAACTGCACTGTGTCTGAACCTTGTTGTGCCTCTACATAAAGAGAACCGAACAGCAGCAAAGCCAGACAGGTGACTGTGCTGACAGCTCTCGTAGCCAGTAACACGTAACTGTGCTAAATCCCTTGTGACGGCTTTGATTTCATTTTTGCCAGTGAAATCCTTGTAAAAGGAAGTGCAGCAGTGTGATGAGCTAAGGTGAAGATGCTGGTTTTAGTAGTGCTCTAAGCTGAGTGAAAGGGCAATTGAATGAGGGTTATATGCTTTCTCTGGGACGATAAGGTTTTATTTCCTGAGGGAAAGAGCCAGCTTTTCATGGGCTATATGTGGGCTTTGGCAAGGGCAGACAATCCAGTCTGTCAGGAAGCCATTTGAGGTGCTTCAGGTTTGTAAGCTTGTCTTTTTGTTTTTCAGGCGGATATTTGGAGCATGGGTGTACTGCTGTATGCTCTGCTGTGTGGGTTTTTCCTTTGGATGATGACAATATGATGGCACTCTACAGGAGGATACCAGTGGGTATCAGTGGTGCTAGAATACACTGAGAAGGGAAATAGCTGAGCTTGACAAGAGGCCTTGCTTTTCGGATGGCAGAACATGCTGAGCTGTGGGTAGAAAGGCCACAGCACAGTCTGCTGAATATTGTCCCTGTTTTTGCTGCTTTGTCTACCAGTATTTTGTGGATTTGGTTCTACGCTTGGTTGGCCTATGTGGCACTGTAGCCTAATTCTGTACCATGATAGCATACAGAATTTAAGGAGAAGTATTTTCCTGCCAATGGGCTGGATTTTTTTGTATCTGGTTCTTCAACTGGCTGCTCCCTATACTATCTGTAGTAAAAATATAGACACATCATTTGATTTCCCTGAAATGAATGTTCCTAAATGCCAGCTCTTCTCATGTCTACAAAGATCAAAGTTCTGCATTTGCTATTAGAATTTCCTCTTCCAGAATCAGGAGGTAATGTAGGACCCCACAGATTGCCTTCAGAATCCAACAGTTAGTTCTGTTTCCTTTCGGAGTGCATAACAACCTGAGCACATGAATTGAATGACGTGGCTTGTTAGTCTGGTACAAACTCTGCTGTACACTGAAACCTGGTCCATTTGTAAGCAGGACTTTTTCCATCTCTGCAGGACAGCAGAAAACCCTTTGTGCTAATCATGATGCCAAGAAGCAGAATGCGGCAAATGGCAGATGATCCAACTGCTTCAGGTGTTCATTTCCTTAAAACTGTGAATAGTTTTGGACTGAGAGTTTGTAAGCAGAACAGAGCTCTTAAAGCTGTCAGAGATTATTTCTGCACTGTTCAATTCTATCTGCCTAACATACACCGGATCTCAGAACTGCATTGCTTGAACTGGTGGAACTTGTTGAAGTGAACTGGGATGAGCAAGTTTTAGAACTTAGTCAGAATGCAGTAAAAAATGGATAATCTCATGAGTATTAAGGTACAGGCTTGCTATTTCTGCACTGAATTTGTTTTTATTTTACATGGCTGTGATCTGAAAGTTGCTTGAAACGCAGGCACCTAGGCACTGTTGTGTAACTGAATTTCACACGATAGGTCCTGAAATATCCTGGAATCAAAAACTCTGACTTGTTTTAAGTCTGCTGCTTGAGTCTAATCAGGGTCATAGTGTCTGTGTGCAGTGTTTCTTTCCCTGTAATGCTCCACATCATTTCATTTTGGGAATATTGAAGGAAATGGACTATGTGCCATAACTGTTGTTAGAACAAAGTATGTCTGGTGTGATCTTATGCATAGGTTCTGTAACTGCTCTTCACAGCTCAGGTGTTTGACCTTCCTTTTGGTGAAGTGATGAAATACTGCTGGTTTCTATTTGTGCTTCTAGGCACCTTGAAGCTCTTAGGAATAGAACAATTGTCTCCAGTTCTTTTCAATGATATCAGTAACAGCTCGAGTGTTGCTGCCCACTAGGTAGACCCAAAGAAGCAGATTACAGTGAAACAAC
Source organism: Coturnix japonica (assembly GCF_054131305.1). Lineage (NCBI taxonomy): Eukaryota > Metazoa > Chordata > Aves > Galliformes > Phasianidae > Coturnix > Coturnix japonica. The sequence continues at coordinate 4,286,251 of NC_140687.1, read as the reverse complement.
TCACGAGCTGGACCTGAATGAGGATCACTTTCAAGACAGTGGCTATGCTGCTTCAAGCCTACTTGCTTCTTCCTGCCGCCACTCTATTACCAAGTATCAACAACCTTTCATGATTCAACTTGCAAATGTTTGAAACTAACCCTTGTGTTTCTATGCCTTCCTAGGTGATTCGAGCCCTTGTCAACCCCAAAGATCCAAACCAAGCAGTGTCTTTCCATCAATGGAGAGTTCTTATTAAGCATGAATCGCTGCAATTCGGATGACAGCCTTCCACATGGTAACAGTGATGGACACAAGGGGCTCATCCACGTTCATGCTCTCATATCTCCTGGCTCTGCTGAAGCTCGTGACCTGAGCCTGCCAGACACAGCAGTCACCTGCCTGGATTGTGACCCAGCGCCTTTGCAGTGCTGCCCATCCCAAGCACAGCCCGAGTGTCCCAGCAGCAGCACCACCATGCAGGAGCAGGGCAGCATCAGTGAGGTGAAGCTGAGCATCTTAGATGGGGACTTAGAGTCAGGCTGCCAGTCCCAGGCACCAGGCAGCAGCACCAGCTCTGAGCCACTCTCATCTTGACAAGAGGAGTCCCATCTTCACCCTTGACCTCTCAAGCCCTCCTGTGTTTTATTGAATAAAGTCACTCTCATGCTCAGTCATCGCCTCGACTGCATTCTGAGTCTTCAATCACAGGGATTGGGATGAATGCAACAAACAGCAAGGCAGCTCAGCTTGCAATGCTATGGCTGTGGGGTTCGTGCAGGCAGAGCTCTGGGTTCCCATTTTGCCTGGCTTTGGGATGTCTGCAGCAAGATCTCTACCATTTTGTATGGGAGCAAATAATCTCTAGCATCCAGGTTGCTGCTCATGATATATCCCAGTCTTCCTGGCTGTCACTTTGTGATACTTTTCAAAGCCTTCTGATACTCTTTGATGCCTTGGCTGCTCCCTAACACCTCTGTCCTCGTGCCATGTTGACTCACGTCTCCCACTTTTAAGCTGGCTTTGCAGATCATCTCCAGCCCTGTCATCATCACGCTGCAGCAGGAGGTGCTCACCTGGCCCAATGTCTGGCAGTACTGCTTGTTCTGCAGATGAGCAGCTGCCTCCTCATCTCTTCAGCTACAGTAGTTTTTCTCAGGGCAGTTAGATGCAGTCATGCTCCTCTGGATTTGGTGTGTTAAATCCATGCTGCATGGCAGCAGTCAGTGCAATACAAGGGTGTTCTGTGTGCCATAGCATTTCTCCAGGGGCTGCCAAAGGTAGAAGCACAACACAGCACCATCCTTCTGACAGTAATGTCTGTGAGTGTTAGACATGTGAGCACTGCATCATCCCCAGCGTGTCAGTGCTTTTCCACACCAACCTGACTCTCACACTCTGCACTGAATGTAACTCTGCTCTTGTGGAGACAAATGCTTTCTGTCACATCCTCCATCCCTGCAACCATTTGCCGGTAGGCAGCTCTTGCAGAAGAATCAAGCAGCAGAACCTTGTGCTCACCCTACAGCATGCAAATGCTATGAAAGCAGAAATAACCTGGCATGCTCTGGGTCTGCAAGGCTGCACAGATGGGAGAGGTAGATTGTGTTTTTGCAGTGGAAGTTTCCAGTATTTTCAGTACATAGTGTAGGCCCTAACTGAATGTATAACCCTCTTGTAAAACAGCTGTATAAGTAGTTTTTCCACCAAGAAAGTTGCTGAACAGAATTAAGTTCAGACTGGGGGCATTCTGACATGGGGAGAATTGAGACAAGCACAAGATAAATACAGGGTGGGTAGAGCCCAGCACAGGACAGAATGAATGTACTGACTTTTGGAAACATTGCCCTTCTCTGTCCGCAGAAAAGTACAAGGCAGACCTAAAAACAAGAGGTTGGTAATTGACCTTCTATGGAAATGAATCCTAGCCACAGTCTCGAGGAGTCTGTGAGCCTGAGATGCTCAACCAATGAGAGCCATGAGAGCATCACCTGCAGTGGGTTTAGGGCACAGAACAGAATTGATTTCACTGACTGGTGTGCAGTTTCTCCCTTGCCAATAGGGGATGTGCGCGCAGTATTGCAATAATGAATAAGCACTGCTGCTATCGCTGCCATCTTTGCCTAACTAGAAATCTTTGACTTTGAGAGTTTCTCACACAAGGGGAGAGGGTAAGAAAGTAAAGAGGCACAGAAAACTAAGGGAAACTGCTCTTCTTTATCTTATCTATAAAAATTGATACGATGCTGTTGTGCATTTTTTTTAATTTTATTTTTAATTTTTTGCTAATGTCAGTTAGATTGTTTTAAAATATCCACACACCAAAATCTGACTACCAAGCAAATGTAATGAAAATGAAATGAAGGTGAGTTAGTGGAAAGCACAAGGCCATATTATATTAGGCTCCAGCAAATTTACAGGCAGTCACTGCACGAAGAGGTAGATCTGAGTTGCACATTATATGATTCCCACAAAGATTAAGGAAATCTGAAGCTTTCAATATATTTTTTTAATTCTTTTTTCATTTCATTTTTAAACACCTGACCCAGACCCCAACCCTCACAGGAGCTGTAAAGATAACAGCATTAACCAGCAATGTAACTCTAATCCTAACCCTTACCCTGATTCTAAAATCGTCCCTAACTCCAAATGCAACAACAAAAATGATGCTAGAAGTTTGTAGCAAAAGGAACCTTAACCCTGATCATAATCCAAAAAAAAAATCATTATGGTAACAATAATCTTTACCTTAAGAGTAATATTAATCAGAGCCCAGATGATGCCTGCATCCAATCAGAAGCATGCTTTGCATTATTTAAGAGTTGTATTTTTTCCAATGAACTCTCTCTATTATCACGTTTATAAAGTAACAGAGTCTGTTCTTTTTCTCCTGACACTGTGCCTTACTCCTGACATCCCCTGGAAATGACCCAGATAGGGCACCATCAAAGTAATGCTAACAGTAATGTCAATCCTAAGGGTATCTCTAGCCTCAGTGTTAATGGGACGCTAACAACAATCCCAACAGCCTTAAACATTCTGGTGGTGTGAAAGAGGTGCTGCCTTGCACATGCTGGGCAGTCCCATTGCCTGTTAAATGCAGGCGGCAGCGTAGAAACATGATGCCCGTGGTCAGAATGCCCTGTGGCAGATCCTGGCACCGGAGAACTGACCGGAGAACCATGAGAGAACTGACAACAAATCACGCGACATCAGAACCGACCCAGTGGTTATTTACAAGCCTTGGGAGACCCAGACAGGATCTCAGAGTGGTGAATGTAGGTACAGAAGTTGTTACTACTCTGTTTTCTTCTAAAAGAAGTGTTTTTTTTTCATCTCAGAAGTTGGGGGGGGGGGGGGGGGGGGGGGAAAGGGATATCAATTTAATTACTCATTAATTTATTGACAGACATTCACGTTTGCTACGTTTGGAGAAGTTTTTATTTGTTTGCTGTGGTTTGATTTTTTTTTTTTCTTTTTTTTTTCCCCCTTCCCTCCTCTTCCATCTTTGTGTTCTTCTCCTATAATCAAAAGAACGGATCCCCAGGGTCTGTCCCGCAGACGTTCTTTCCGTGGTCTCTGCTGCCACCTGCTGGCCAATAAGCGGAACTGCCACTGTTGGGCGTTTGGTGCCGCAGGAAGCACAACGCAGATCTGAGTTCTGACCGGTCTACGCAGCAAATCCGCCAATCTTTATTGCGATAAGCCCTCCAGACAAGAGCATAAAGTCTTTGCCTGAGCGCAGGGTTAGTAGTAATGGATGTCAGTTTTGAAATTTCCAGTCCATTCACCATAGCACTTTCTGCCTCCATGTCCCATAACCAAAGCAGCTATGCTGGCATGCTCTCTTGGTTTCTGTCTAAACCACTGTACTATATCCATCAGTTCAGCTGCTGTATTATGGGCAGCAGGGTTTGGGGGGTGGACACTGGTCAGGGCACTCCCACCAGCCTATCCTGCATTTTTTTATTTTTTTTTTTTCATTTTTGGGTTACAATCAGTCAGATCTCAAATAGATCTAGTCCAAATGGAACCTCAAAATCTGACCTTTTAGTGCCTTCATTTACAGAGTCCATTTTATACAGATTCCCTTGTACAGGGCCCCCATGGTCCTCCAGACAGTTGTTACTGATCTTCCATAGGAGAATGATTGAATTAGGTTTTTTCCCATCAAAACTGCCACCTGTCTTTCCAATTTTTCAACACTATCATTCAATAGCTGATTTGCATCAGCCTGAGCCTCTTCAGTTATGTTCAGACAGTTCAAGGCCATTAAAAGTGGCCATGCCACCATGAACACAGCTAACTGTCATTCTCAAGTTGTAAGTATGTCTTTGCTAAGACCATGGAAATATTCAGTCAGGTGGGCCAGGGACTCATGGACCCTCCCTCCGTCCCACACAGGGCCCCATTTTTCAGTGACAGAAGCAGTGCTGCATTTTGAGGATCCTAGGAATCCCAGGACATGCCCTGACAAAAGGTCATTCAAAGGGGTAGTCTTTCCCCATCCAAACAACTCCATGATATTCACAGAATCACAGAATTGTAGGGGTTGGAAGGGACCTCCAGAGACCACTGAGTCCAGTCCCCCTGCCAAAGCAGGTTCCCTACACCACAAAAGAGGTACGAAGAGGTAGATCTGAGTTGCACATTATATGATTCCCACAAAGATTAAGGAAATCTGAAGCTTTCAATATATTTTTTTAATTCTTTTTTCATTTCATTTTTTAAACACCTGACCCAGACCCCAACCCTCACAGGAGCTGTAAAGATAACAGCATTAACCTGCAATGTATCTCTAATCCTAACCCTTACCCTGATTCTACAGGGGACTGTCTGAAACGGACATCAATTCAATTACTCATTTATTTATTGACAGACATTCAAGTTTGCTACGTTTGGAGAAGTTTTTATTTGTTTGCTGTGGTTTGGTTTTTTCTTTTTTTCTTTTTTTTTTTCCCCTTCCCTCCTCTTCCATCTTTGTGTTCTTCCCCTATAATCAAAAGAGAACGGATCCCCAGGGTCTGTCCCGCAGACGTTCTTTCCGTGGTCTCTGCTGCCACCTGCTGGCCAATACACGGAACTGCCACTGTTGGGCGTTTGGTGCCACAGGAAGCACAACGCAGATCTGAGTTCTGACCGGTCTACGCAGCAAATCCGCCAATCTTTATTGTGATAAGCCCTCCACATGGCATTGCGCATGCACTCGAACACGCAACAGGCATAGATTTCTCTTAACTCCTTGAGGAGCAGGCAAGCAGAACAACTGAGCGCACCACTGCTTGTGATTGGGCCACCCCCATCATAGAGATGTGTGTTAGATCTTTTACCCACCCCTGGACTGGCCTTGTTGTTTAACGATAACCTCTGAAATCTGAGCTACTGGTTCTACCACCTGTAGTGTAGAATAGGTAGCCAATAAATGCTTTTCAACTGTGATGTATCTTTATTCTGCTCCATGCCAAACCTGTGGCCAAAACCTCATAGGGGTTCACAAAGAACTCTGGCTCTGCCAGAGCCCCCATCCAGACCCTTCTTGAGTTACATTCACATCTAGTTTGGCTGAAAAGGTTGGACTATAAATACTCAGTGCTTGGGCCTGTTTAACAGATATTTTTTCCTGATTATGCTGTCCATCGATCTTTTTAAAGTGAACTCCTGCTCTAATCTGGTCTTTAAACATTTGTTGTCTCAAGACCCTAATGGGTCCAGACTGGATTACCTTAGGGGCTGGACGCCTAAGTCATGGCAGCAGATGGTTCTCTGCCTTTCTCAGACCTTTCCACCACCATTCAGAGCCTGCATCTGGCCGTAGGCACTCTTGTCTCCCCATCAATTGGGCAGCCTGTTGTATTACAGCACCTGAGGGCCACTGGGGGGTTTAGTATGGATAACATAGACCCATACTGATGTAAAGGTGATGGCTGTAGGATGAGATCCCTCGTTCCTGATGAAAAATTTATTGACTGGGCTCTCAAAATCATCTTCATAGATTGCCTCTTTCATGCCTAATTCTCTAATATAATTTTGTTAGTCCTCCATAGAGGACCACAGGCTGATATTTAATGGTATGTCATTCTTATTTGGCCATGTTATATGACACACAGCCATAAATCATTCACTGATCAAATGGCTATCCTCATTATGTTGGACAGAGCATACAGTCTTTGCCTGAGGGCAGGGTGAGTAGTAATGGATGTCAGTTTTGAAATTTCCAGTCCATTCACCACAGCGCTTTCTGCCTCCATGTCCCATAACCAGAGCAGCTATGCTGGCATGCTCTCTTGGTTTCTGTCTAAACCACTGTACTATATCCATCAGTTCAGCTGCTGTATTATGGGCAGCAGGGTTTGGGGGGTTGGACACTGGTCAGGGCACTCCCACCAGCCTATCCTGCATTTTTTTATTTTTTTTTTTTCATTTTTGGGTTACAATCAGTCAGATCTCAAATAGATCTAGACCAAATGGAACCTCAAAATCTGACCTTTTAGTGCCTTCATTTACAGAGTCCATTTTATACAGATTTCCTTGTACAGGGTCCCCATGGTCTTCCAGAGAGATGTTCCTGATCTTCCATAGGAGAATGATTGAATTAGGTTTTTTCCCCATCAAAACTGCCACCTGTCTTTCCAGTTTTTCAACACTATCATTCAATAGCTGATTTGCATCAGCCTGAGCCTCTTCAGTTATGTTCAGACAGTTCAAGGCCATTAAAAGTGGCCATGCCACCATGAACACAGCTAACTGTCATTCTCAAGTTGTAAGTATGTCTTTGCTAAGACCATGGAAATACTCAGTCAGGTGGGCCAGGGACTCATGGACCCTCCCTCCGTCCCACACACGGCCCCATTTTTCAGTGACAGAAGCAGTGCTGCATTTTGAGGATCCTAGGAATCCCAGGACATGCCCTGACAAAAGGTCATTCAAAGGGGTAGTCTTTCCCCATCCAAACAACTCCATGATATTCACAGAATCACAGAATTGTAGGGGTTGGAAGGGACCTCCAGAGACCACTGAGTCCAGCCCCCTGCCAAAGCAGGTTCCCTACACCACGTTGCACAGCTCAGCATCCAGGCAGGTCTTGAATATCTCCAGAGAAGGAGATTCCACAACCACCCTAGGCAGCCTGTTCCAGTGCTCTGTCACTCTCACCGTAAAGAAGTTATTGCACACATTAGTGCAGAACTTCCTATGGTGCAGTTTCTGTCTGTTTCCCCTTGTCCCGTCTCCACACACTGCTGAAAAGAGTCTGGCCTCAACACTTTGCCCCCCACACCTCAAATATTTATAGAACCTGGATCCTGTCCCCTCTCAGCCTTCTTTTCTCAAGGCTAAACAGACCCAGTTCCCTCAGTCTCTCCTCATTGGGGAGATGCTCCAGGCCCTTCACCATCTTAGTGGCCCTCTGCTGGACTCTTTCTAAGAAATCCCTGTCTTTTTTTTACTGGGGAGCCCAGAACTGGACACAATATTCCAGATGAGGCCTCACCAGGGCAGAGTAGAGGGGGAGGATCACCTCCTTCGACCTGCTGGACACGCTCTTTTTAATGCACCCCAGGATGCCATTGGCTTTTTTGGCTACAAGGGCACACTGCTGGCTCATGGTTAATCTGTCGTCCACCAGGACGCCCAGGTCCCTCTCAGCAGAGCTCCTCCCCAGCAGATCTTCCCCCAGCCTGTACCGGTGCATGCAATTATTTCTCCCTAGGTGCAAGACTCTACACTTGCTTTTGTTAAACCTCATCCGGTTTCTTACTGCCCAGCTCTCCAGCCTGTCCAGGTCTCGCTGAATGGCAGCACAGCCTTCAGGCGTGTCAGCCAATCCTCCCAACTTCGTGTCATCAGCAAACTTGCTGAGGGTGGTCATTGATGAAGATGTTGAACAAGACCGGACTGAGCACAGACCCCTGGGGGATGCCGCTCGTTACAGGCCCTCAGCCAGACACTGCACCGCCAACGACAATACTCTGCACTCTGCCAGTCAGCCAATTCTCGACCCACTTCACTGTCCAATCACCTATCCCATACTTCCTCAGCTTTGTTATAAGGATGTCATGGGAGACTGTATCAGTTATAGAGGTTATAGAGTTCAATTCCTGTAGTCAATTTGGCGGCCCAGGTGGGACCAGCTCTGTTCGCTGCAGGACCAGCTGAGAGGGAGACACTTTTGGCGCACCCTGAGATTTCTCTGAAGGACTCCCTTCCTCACCTGATCACTGCAGGGACAGACAAGGACCACCCATAGGTGGACCAGGTATGTGTATGGTAAGTGGAGCCCATATGTCTTGAGGAGACATCCTACACAGTTTACAGCCATACGTGCTGCTTCCAGGGAGGTGAGCTCATGGCTTTGGTTGCCAGCTGGGGTAGGAAGACTCCTTGGGTGAGTTCCTATGAAAGGGAACTGTATGTCATATGAATGGAAACAAGAACAAGTACTCTCTCCCAGGTGGGTGACAATAGGAGGGACCTAGGTTGGTCTCTCCTACGGGTATGGGATATAGTGGATAGCCTGTCAAATGGTAGCCTGGGTTCTCCAAGTTGTAATCACGGGGGTTATAGGTTGTATGTTCAATATTATCATCTGCTTTAAGTGTTTGGTACCGTGTGTCAAGCCGACTCTGGGAAAAACATTAACGTTTGCAACTGGTCGACCAGAGTATGAGTGTTATTAAGATTCCAGCTAGAAAACGTTGTCAGCATTGTGTAGTATGAATAAACCATGGTTTTTGATCTAAATGTCAGAGTGAGTGTGGTGTGAGTGAGACACAGAACAGCTGCAGGGTGAGTGCCGAGTCCCGATCCATGTTTCCTTCCTCCTGTGAGGGAAATGGCCAGACACGGACAAAGTGAAAGACTGTGTTGTCTGTCCACTCATATGTACTTTCTGCTTGTATGTAAGAAGACGGGAGTTTGTAGTCTGTAGATTAGTAAGATTGTCCTGAGGAGAGGTGTACATTCCACCCGACCAATGAGTGTCAACCCATTTATGTAATACTATGTACTGCTTGCGAGGAAGTGTGTGAGGGAGGTGGTTCAATCAGTGCTGGTTCTGTGGCACAGTGTTTATAACTGAAGAATACAGACTGTATTAAGGGAGTTTATGTGAACTGAAGAACTGTACGTTTTGACAAACTGTTTTGATGGTATAAGAAAGTGTAATTGTTAATGATATATGAAAGTGTAGTTGAGGGAATGTGGAAGTGTATCTGAGCATAGAAATAGAGGAAGCATTTACAGAGGAAAAAGGATTAAAGTGAGTTTACCTGCATTGACATGAGAGCAACACCCTGCCAGACCGCTGCCCTGTGAGCTGAGCAGAGCAGAGCAGAGACACAGTCCCCATGTATCAGGTAGTGTTATTCTGCTTACCGAAAGAATGAGTTCACTACAGAAGAGGCAAATCTTCCCCTCTGCTCCATCTGTGGCATACTCTGGAGTTCAAGGCATTGCAAAGCTGTGGCACATCTACTTTCTTTCAATGATGACGCCTTAGTATGCTCTGGGCTGTCATTTCAATTGCATCTAAAGAAGTCTAGGGTCATGCCAGCTGACAGGAAGCTGGCAAATGTTGTCTCATTGTAAGGAAGAGCAAGAAAGATGACATGGGCAATTATGGACCTGTCAGTCCGGAGCCTGGTAAAATTATGGAGAAAATGATGGTGGGAGTTATGGAAAAACAGCTGAAGGACAATTCTGTCATTGGTTGCAGCCAACACAAGTTTGTGAGGCGAAGGTCCTGTTTAATTTAAGCTCATTCTGTGACACAGTTATCCGTTTAGTTGACCAAGGGAAGCCAGTTGATGTAATCCTTGAGGATTTCAGTGGAGATTTTGATACTGTTTCTCACAACAACCTTCTGGACAGAATGTTCTGCATATGGCTAGACAGAAACACAATGTGGTGGGTGAGCAGTTGGCCAGTAGGTCAGTCCCAAAGGATTATAGTCAGTTTTTTCCATCAGGCTGGTAGATGGTCACTGTCGGGGTCCCCAGGGTTCCATTTTGGGGCCACTTTCCTTTCATGTTTATGCAGATGACTTGCATGCAGGACTAGAAGACGTTCTGAGCAAGTTTGCTGATGAGACCAGATGAGGAGGTGCTGTTGCCTCCACTGAGGGTGGAGAGGACTTGCAGAGAGATGTGGACAAGTCAGAGAAGTGGGTACCAGTTGGTACTAAGCACCAAGTGCATAACGTATAACAAGAACAAGTGCCTGATTGTGCACCTGGGTAGGGGCAATGCTGGACATACACACTGACTGGATATGGGACACTGGAGAGGATTCTGACTGGAAAGGGTTGGGGTGCTGGTCAGCATCACACTGAATGTGAGTCAGCAGTGTGCCAAGGCAGCCAGGAAAGACAACAATCCCCTGGAGTGCATGAAGCAACTTATTGCCAGCTGGGTGAGGGAAAGGGTTGTCCCTCTGCTCTGCATTGCTACTGCCTCACTATGTTCTGGGCACCACAGAACATAAAGGACTTCAAACTCTGGGAGAATGTGCAAAGGAGGGCACTGAAACCGAGAGATCTGAAGTTCAGAGTTTCACAAGGATTGGCTGCTTGTTCAGACTGGGCCCTTCTCACATCCCTGCTCACATCCTGCAATGAAACATAGGTCTCATATGGGACATGAACCTCACAGCGTCCTTGCACCACATGTAGAGCCTGGGATCTTCTGTCCCCATGTCTTTCATTTAACATCATACAAAATTCCAACCCATTGCCCCAGGAAATGCCAGGAGCCAACATGAGAGACAGGATCTCTCTACCACTGGTCTTGCAATCAGGGCTTGACCTGTCTGCTTTGTAAGGCAAAGGAGAGGTTTCTTAGCATGCCAGTGCCTTTGCCTGCCTGTAGTCATGGCTTCCAGTTATCTTCTCTAACAAGTCCCTTGGGAAGCTTACTTGGTAATGGCCCTCAGTGGGCCCATTAATACTCCAAGAAACATCACTGTTACTTCTGACTTTGTCTTGTTGAGCACTTTGTGCAAACTTCTCTCTGCACTAGAGGCTGATGAACTCAGCATCAAATGCACCCTGGGACCATTATAACCTAAAGAATCTCCTGTGCCTTATGCCATCTTGTTATCTTCTTCAGGTTATCAGAACTTGTTCAGCAAAAAGGAGGGATATCTGGAGAGAGCTTAAAGAATCCAGTATAAATTTATTGTCTATTTATTTATAGTTGGGTTTAAAGAAGACATTAAAGCAGCACTGTGCAACTGATACCAATCCAGGATGTCCCAATGAGTTCTGTACTGTTACTGTGTTGACAAAGGTCCTTCTCAACCTCCCCACCCAATTTCTGCTCACAATGGACCTATGGGACTTGCATCACTTTTCTTCACATCACTCTTCGCCTCTGCATTCATCCGCTCAGTGTTAAAACTGCTTTGCACCAAATCCCACTGGCTTTCCTCAGAGAACCAGCTACACATGGAAAAGGAAAGATTTCTCTTTTTTATCTGGCCAGCAAATGGAAAGAAAGGTGATGCAATTGAATGAACAGTAAAACACAGTGATCAACTGCATGCCATGTTCAAGCTGCATCTATTGAAGTTTGTCTTTCATATGGAATACTTTTAAAAGAAATGATTTATTCTGAGGTAGGATAGGATAGATTGAATCACAGTGAAGTAGTTGACAACAGAGGCCATCAGACTCTGGTAGATAGAGCAAATTCCAGTAATCTCCCTGGGATAGATCAGCCAGGTAGTTGAGAGGTATCAACTTAAAATTGATCAGGACTTGTGAGTATTTCACACATTGAGACGGGTTAACACATTCTCACTGATTCTCAGACTTTGGGGAGATGGAACAAATTCCAGTAATCCCCCTGAAAGTCAGAAATCAGACAGATAATTGGGAGGTATCTGACTGAACAAAGAGCAAGGGATGGAGAAATCTGGAGGGCAGTGGGAGTAGTTTGTGCCCAAATGGCCTGCTGAAAACATGCCCTTAACCATGGCCATTTCTTTAGGAGAGCTGAAAAAACTTGGAGGATGAGACACATCAAATAGGCAGCAGGGAAGAGTAGTGCTGGGCACCGGGCTATAGTCACAGGGCATTGGCACTGGCACCACTGTCTGTGTCTCTGAATCTGAAGACATTTGTGTCCAGCGAACACAGTTCTGGAAAACATTGTAGTTTCAGTAAAAGAAAAATAAAGACATCAAATCACCTCAAAGATTCATATTTACAACTTAAAATGGAACAAGACTCATGAGAATTTTTCATGTTGAGAAGGGTTAACACAATTTCAATGATTTCCATCTTTGTCTTCAATTATTTGTTTCAGTTTTATTGACATTTATGATCAACTATTAAGCTTACAGCCTCAAAATAAATAAAAAGAGATACATTTGCATCTTGCACGTGGCCTGATGCCCCTTTCACCTTCGCAGTTCCCACAAGTCCTTCCATGCCGGAGAGTATGAGATCCAGCAGAGCACCTCTCCTCTTTGGTTCCTCCACTGCTTGGTCAAGAAGCTGCCATCTGTGCTCTCCAGGGATCTGCTGGATGCCACATGCCCTGCTGTGCTGTCCCTGCCGCAGATAATGGAGTGACAAAGGCCACCAAATGGGACAAGGGACAGACAACATCAGATTCCCATCTGTCTGCAGAGGGCACCTTCCATTTACTCTCCCTGATCAGGAAGACAGGAAAAGACACTGATGGTCTCCTCTGTTTGCCATTTCCATTAGCTCTGACCTGTCTGCTCTTCCATCCCCAGGCAGAGCTCAGTGCACTCTCACAGAGGGCATTCACCCTTCTTTATCTCCTTGCCCATCCATCCTAAAGACTCAGTATCCCCCTTGTGCTACAGTGCAGTTGTGGAAGCCATTAAACTGTGTCCCCATGGTCCAAACAGGAGCTCAGGCCTGCAGCTCTATCAAGATTTCTAGCTTCTTGTGTGTTGGTGTTTGCATTAGTGCAAAACCACAGAAGTAAACATCCTAATTGGAAAGCATCACTGGACATTGCCTGACTGGATAGCTAATCTATGGTATCAGTGTGCAGAAGGTGGCACACAAACATTAGACTGATCGTGGGCCTTGGAGTTGACACAGCAACATGGTCACACCATGGGCATGGCTTTCCTGAAGGCCCTGTGCTGCTCTTGCAGCTGTGAGTGAATTCACCAGACAGCCAGTGCTATCCCCTCTCTGGCTCTCGGCTGATGCCCAGGAAGGAGCTGTCTATCTCAGGGATTTCCCACATGGTTTACAAGCACTGGCACACATCAGGAGCAGCCCAGGCACCTTGGGCATCACCCAGTGTCTGTGTGTGAGCAGCTGCCTCCCAGCTGAAGGTCCGAGGACTCAGAGCAGGAGCTCACATGCAGGCAACTCCTTGTGCTCTTCTGAACTGAACCAGAGGAATCCCAGCTCCTGTGGGTGTGTAGGGAGCTGAATCCCATTTCAGCTCCAGGATTTCTGTCAAGGGATGAGACTCCTGCACTGCCTCAGCTGGATCACTGCCCTGCACAGGGAAAGTCCAAACCTTGCCTTCCTTGTCTGGTTGCCCTTATTGTTTCATCAAACGATCTCTGGGAGCACTCCCCATATGTCTCCAATCAGTCACTGACCACTGGACATGTGGTGGTTAATTGAGCGAATTTCAAAGCACAGTCATGATGCTGTTGTCTTTCAGGAGCTGTTGGCCATGAGGACCCAGGGACATGTCAGGGGAGACAAGTCGGAAAGATAAAAATGACATAATCTGCTGCTTGCCTGTCCAGGCTCCTGGGACACAGGGAGCTCATAAAAGTGTGCAGGGCTGCAGAGAGACAGCTGTGCCCAGGAGCAGCTCTTGTGCACAGCACAGCCTGCAGGTGACAGAAGGAGAGGAGAGAAACTGAAGAGAGCTTGCAGGATGTGTGTGGTGTGAGCGGGCTGTGAGCTCACTGCAGGAGCATTGCTCACAGACCATGACAGGGTAAGTCTCACTGCAGACCATGAGCTGCTTTTCATAGAGGGTCAACTTAATTTGGGACATCCCATAGGAGATCTGGATGCAGGCACTGCATGTTTCTTTACTGTGGAAAAAGCCTTCTGCTCCAGCTGAGGGCTTCCATACTGCAGTATGAAATCACAGCCCTGAGGGCTGCATGTCCCAGCACGGCTGCAGGCTGTGCAGCTGGGGCTGCAGGCGGGTGCCCAGGGCTGTCCTGCAGAGCAGGGTCCCTGCTGTGCCCCAGGGGCTGTGTGCCGGGTATGGGACTCTGCCACCTGCCAGGCTCAGCACTCAGCCTGCCCGGGGAGCTGCCCAGGGTGCTGCAGGGAGACGGGTGGGGGGAAGGAGCCCCCCGGCAGGGCTTGTGCTGCCACAGCTGCTGCCTGGGGCAGGGGATCACAACTCCACTGCACAACGGAATGTTTCTGAGGGCACTTTGCAAGAGGAGAGCCAAGGCAGGGGGTTTCCATTTCCTGTTCTGAGGCAAAGAGGTTTGGAGTCAGAAATCTAAAAGGGGCAATAAGAGTTCTGAGAATTTTTCATCAATCAATTGCTTGTTTTGTGAACACTCACACATGATGTGCTTTCAGTCTCCCCTTTCTCGAAGGATGGAATTATCATCATTTTCTGTAGGCATGAATAATTCACTTATCCTACAAACAGGCAGCATTTTCTAACTGAAACTGAATGCCACAGAAGCTCAGGTAGGGGGCTCTAAGAGCACTTGGGGTAAAGATATGAGACATGAAACAGATGAAAATATCCAGGGAGAAGGCATAAGAAAATAAAAGGAAGGTTAGAGCTCCATATGCTGCTTCTGCTTAAGGAATGCTGAAATACATGAAATTAAATGCAAGTAATGGTGCTAAATGTACACTGTTGTAAGAGAATAAAAACATTTCATATTATAGCAGGAGGAGTGTGTCTGAGAATGGTCTGGACTTGTCATTATCTTCTGCACTCTGAGCAGGACTCCAAGCCCAACAACAGCAGATGTCCAACAGCAGCTCCATCAGCGAGTTCCTCCTGCTGCCGTTGGCAGACACGCGGCAGCTGCAGCTCCTGCACTTCTGGCTCTTCCTGGGCATCTACCTGGCTGCCCTCCTGGGCAACGGCCTCATCAGCACAGCCGTAGCCTGCGACCGCCGCCTGCACACCCCCATGTACTTCTTCCTCCTCAACCTGGCCCTCCTCGACCTGGGCTGCATCTCCACCACTCTCCCCAAAGCCATGGCCAACGCCCTCTGGGACACCAGGGCCATCTCCTACACAGGATGTGCTGCACAGCTCTTTTTCTTTTCCTTCTTACTCTCAGCAGAGTATTCCCTTCTCACCATCATGTCCTATGACCGCTATGTTGCCATCTGCAAGCCCCTGCACTACGGGACCTTGATGGACAGCAGAGCTTGTGCCACCATGGCAGCAGCTGCCTGGGGCACTGGGGTTCTCTATTCCCTGCTGCACACTGCCAGTACGTTTTCACTGCCTCTCTGCCAAGGCAATGTTGTCAACCAGTTTTTCTGTGAAATCCCACAGATCCTCAAGCTCTCCTGCTCTGGCTCCTACCTCGTGGAATTTGTATTTCTCTTTTTTGGTGTCAGTTTAGGCTTTGGTTGCTTTGTTTTCATAGTTGTGTCCTATGTGCACATCTTCATGGCTGTGCTGAGGATGCCCTCTGAGCAGGGACGGCACAAAGCCTTCTCCATGTGCCTCCCTCACCTGGCTGTGGTCTCCCTGTTTCTCAGCACTGGTGCTTTTGCCTACCTGAAGCCCCCGTCCATTTCCTCCCCACTCCTGGATCTGACATTCTGTATGCAGTGGTTCCTCCAACACTAAACCCTATTATCTACAGCATGAGGAACAGGGAGATCAAGCACGCTTTCAGGAAGGTGTTGCAATAAGCACTATTCCAGCTACAATAAAATGCACAACTTCCTCAATAGGATTCCCAGTGGTGGTTCTTTATGTTTTATGCATCTTTGTCTGTTTGATTATGTGAGATATAGGAATGTGCAAAAAAAAAATGTTATTGAACTTATAAATAAAAATGTATTTAAATTCTTTCCTACCTAATTTCCATTTTCTCACTCCAAGAACTCATGTAAACATGGAACCAGATTCCCTGAATATGTTATAAGATACCTAAAAAGCTTTCAAAATAGACTTACTTAGATTTTCTTTCTTCCTACTTTGCCTGGATTTGGGGAGGTACAGCCACAGACAGCAGCTCAACGTGCTCTTTTCATTCATGTGCTCTTACCAGTGCTGCAGTGCTCTTGAGTCCTCTCATTTGTGCAGTCCTGAAGGTCTTGTGTGTCTCACAACAGTCCTGTTGCCTCTACAGCAGCAATCCAGGGCTGCAGTCAGTAGCCGGCAATATGAACAGGTCTGTCAGAGCTGGTCTCCTTGCTGGCACTGCCATAACAAGAGGGCCCCTTTAGAGCAGGACCAGAGAACTGGAGGGAGGCCTCTTCCAAAGCTGGTGTAAGGAATATACCTCAGGAGCTGCTCCCTGAGAAAACCTTGAGATCTTCAGGTGCTCTTCACTGTGTGACCAGATCAGATTGAATAGTCCCAAGGAGATCCGTAAGCATCTCAAGGCAGTGCTGTGGTTTAAGGTTTATGGGTTGAGACAAAGAGAAAAAGAAAAGGATAATAATTATGACAAATGTATTTATACATATATAATATATTTAGTGTATTTTCACACATATACAACATATGCAGTTGCAAACATATATGAACTAATCCCTATGCGCATCTGTCTGCAAGTCCAGGATTAGTTGCAGGGGTTTTAACAGCCACAGGGTTCACTGTAGGAGCTGAAGTGGCTGTTGGGCTGTTGCAGGAGTTGAAGTGACCTCAGAGTTCATTGCCAGAGCTGGAACCACCACAGGACCTGTGACTATGTTGGAGCAGCCACTGGGCTCATTGGAGGGGTTGGAGCCACCGCAGGGCTGTACTTCCTCCCTTGGGAGGAATTTGTACCATTTTCTTATTACCATACTTGGAACAGCTACAGGACCCGTAGCAGGAGTAACTGCAGAGCTCATTATGAGGGGTGGAGTGACAGAGGGATCTGCCCAGAGCTTGGAGCAACTGCAGGACGTGTAGCAAAACCTTGGAGCTGCTGCATGGTCTGTGCCAGGAGTTGCAGAGGCTGCAGCACTGTCAGCAGATCCAGCTCTCTGGATCTGGCACACTGCAGTCATTTGTGCCTCTTGGGGGTTACCAGTGCCACAGCAGACCTGCCCCCAATATTCTACCAGTCTATCAGGATCCTGCAGTTGCTCGGAGATGAAGTTCCAAAGCCCTGGGGGTGCCCACCACTCCAGGCAGCTGCCCAGACCGTCCCACACCCTCTGCCATGCAGAGCCTTCTCACCTTGGGGCAGATCTCTCACTGATATTCCTGAATAATTGTTTAACCTCAATCATAGATTCATAGAATCACCAAGGTTGGAAAAGGCCTAAAAGATCATCCAGTCCAACCGTTCACCTATTACCTATAGCTCCCACTAAACCATGTCCCTCAACACAATATCCAGTACACCCCCGGACTCACAGAGGCGACAATGTAAATTGTGTAATTCCTAATCATATGGACAATATTACTTCCAAAACCCAAAGATGACCGCAGAGCTGAATGTGCACAAAACTTCACTTTGTCAGCTGCCAATTTTATCGTGGTACAAACTGAGGTCAAACAGCATAGCAAAATAAATACCCTAATGCAGCATCCAAGCACCAAGTAAGGAGCTGTGCAGTGAAGCTCCATGAGAAGACTCAACAAGCTCCACACATAGGGAGCACATCCACACATATCAGCACCATGGCCTGCACTTCTCCAGCTCCCACAAAGCCCTGTCCGCACTGGACAGATGTGCTGCTATCTCAACCCTTGGAGCCTCACATCAGGCACCAAAATGACAGTGGTTGTTGAACCCAACATGTGGCTCAGCAGCACACAGTGCTTTGTGCACTGCCCAATTCCCAGTGGGATGGGGATGAGAACTGGGAAAAAGAGTACAACTTCTGGGATGTAACAAAGCAGTTTACTAAGAGAGATAAAAGAAGTGGAGTAATAGTTATCACTATATATCCGTTGATATGGAATTGTATGTAACAACTGATGCACAAGCACTTGCTCAGCACCACCAGACTGATGCTCAGCTGGACCCTGGGCAGTGAAGAGACTGAGATGAACTCCCACCCCTTTCAATACAATTTCTGCTTGCTGTCAGCTGATAGAGAACGTCCCTTTGGCCACTATCAGTCAGCTGTCCTCACTCTGTTCCCTCCCAGCTCCATGTGCCCTCCACTGACCATGGCCTTGGCTCTGTACAACACTGCTTAGCAGCAGCTGTAAACATCAGAGTGTTATCAATGGTTTTCTCCTAGAACCAAAACACTGCACCACAGCAGACAGTCTGAAGAAAACAATTCCATCCCAGCTGTAACTCAGATTCCTGCCTGTCCCCTCTTCTTGTTCTTCCTGATCAGGAAGCAAGGAACAGAATCTGCCGCTCTCCTCTCTGAGCCCTTTCCATCAGTTCTCAGCTGGCTCCTCTGCCATCCCCAGGCAGAGCTCAGTGCCCTCTCATGGATGCCAGCAGCCTTTTCTCTTCTTCCTTGCCCATCCGTCATGCAGAATCTGTACCCCATTTGCTACAGTACAGAGCTGAGAATCAACCCACCATGTCTCTGTGAACCAAACAAGACCCTAGGCCTGCAAAGGCACAGAGATTTGGAGTTCGCTGAGTGAATGTTTGTGGTCCTCTCATTAGTGTAACGACTCTTCAGAAAGGATCCCCTTCCAGAAGCATGTTTTGATTTTGCCTGGCTGGGCCTTGCATCTACACCGTGCTACTGGTGTTCAGAAGATGGCACACAGGTACGAGACCCATTGTGGGGCTCACAGTTGTCCAGTGAACATTGTCACTACCCAGGGCATGTCTTTCCTAAAGGTCCTCAGTGGCATTTGCCAGCTGGCTGGGGGTGTGCTGGAGACCCCAGGGAACTGCCATTCTGTTGTAATACAAGAAGAATTTTACAGAGCAGCAGCCATGGATCAAGATAAGCACTTTACAGAGCAGCAGCTGCAGAGCAGGATAAACAGCATGAGAACCAAGGACACCTCTAGCAAAAGAGTGAAAGGCTCGTGGCTTTGAAGCGGGGTTTTAGGGTTCTTATTGCAGAAGCTTTCTTCCAATTAGTACGTGTGATTTTTGAACACCCTTGTTTGTTTGCTATAAAAGTACGGCTCTTCAGGCAATAGATGGACACAGCTATATTTAACTATATTGGTGTGTGGTTGTTTGTCCTAGAACGCTGACTTTTGCCTTCAGGTTCGCCAACACATGGGGGCCCGCAATGTCATGGGATTTAACTCTTGAACACCTGTGGGATCCCGAGAAACTAAGCCAGTATTTGAGTCAGGGATGGCGCAGCCTAGATAGATCTAAGGGGGTATGACTTATTTGGGGCTTGGCTTGTGCTTACCGTGCTCTATGTAACACTGTTCCGAAAAGAGAGAATTTCCAAGCTGAGGTTCTAGCCAAAAAGGGAAATCCCCAAGTCAATTTTGATCAGTCACAGGAGGCACCAGTAACAATATCAGTTGCCCTTGTGGAAGGCAAGAAATGGAAATGGGTGTCCTCACGTCTAGAACGGAAAAAAGAAGTGGAGGAGGAGGCAACAGAAGATCCAGGTGACAGGTCTGGATAAGTACCGAGAAAGGAAAAAGGAAAAGTGTCATGAAGAAGAGAGTGATGAGGAGGAAATCTCTGTTACTGTTTGTCGATCCCTGAAGATGACTGAAATCGAAGGCGTAAGAAAGGAGTTCACACGGCACCAGAATGAATCTCTTGTTACCTGGTTGCTTCGCTGTTGGGACAGCTGGGACGGTAGCTTGTTGTGATGTGACAGGCCCTTCCCCATATTCTGGAAGAATCTTAGTGTAATACAGTGGGTGTAGACAAAAAGGTGTAGGTTATATAAGGATGTGTCTGTTTCAATAAATCACCATTTTGCCACTTCATCTCCTTGGTGTCACTTGGTAATTGG
This sequence comes from Coturnix japonica, assembly GCF_054131305.1. Lineage (NCBI taxonomy): Eukaryota > Metazoa > Chordata > Aves > Galliformes > Phasianidae > Coturnix > Coturnix japonica. The sequence continues at coordinate 4,266,246 of NC_140687.1, read as the reverse complement.
CCTAGCTGCTGCTTCAGTTGAAGGCGAGAGATCGTAAAGAAATTAACGACCATAAAGCCTTCATGTGTATCATTAAAATTCTCAGCTATTAGACACAAGCGCTTTCCAGATTGAGCAAGGAACAACAGTAAATTGCACTGTGTGTTTCCTTGTGGTGTTACCTACGTGACCACAGAGAAGACACGAGGAAGTGGCATGACCAGACTACTCCTGTACTATGAGCACGGGTGAGGGAACTACAAAACAGTCCAACCACCAGTACGGCTGCTCCAGTTATCACAGGTAACCAATAGAGGGGCCCTGCCCTCATTCAAGGGAGTGGAAGGGATAATAGAGTTTATTGGACTGTGTGGATTTGATGGCCTAGCACATCAGAACCACAGAAATATAAGGCACTGGTGGATACTGGTGCACAGTGCACCCTAATGCCCTCCAGTCATGAAGGGACAGAATCAATCCATATTTCTGGATATCTCTCAAGAATTGACTGTGTTGGAGGCTGAAATAAGCCTCACTGGTAAAGACTGGAAAAAACATCCTATGTGAGTGGTCCAGGGTTTCCGTTCATACTTGGTATTGAGGATACCTCAGAAGAGGGCATTTCAAGGATACTAAGGGGTATCACTGGGCCTTTGGAATCGCTGCTGTAGATATGGACAACATTAAGCAGCTGTCTGTTTTGCCTGGCCTGTCAGAGGACCCGTCTGTTGTGAGGCTGCTACGAGTAAAAATAAAAGAGCAGCAGGTACCGATTGCTACAAAGACAGTGCACAGACGGCAGTATCGCACCAACAGGGATTCCTTGCTCCCCATTCATGATTTGATTCGCCAGTTGGAGAATCATGGAGTGATCAGTAAAACTCACTCACCTTTTAACAGCTCCATATGGCCAGTGCGTAAAGCCAGTGGAGAATGGAGGCTGACAGTAGACTACCGTGGCCTGAATGAGGTCACACCCCCACTGAGTGCTGCTGTGCTGGAGAGCAAATAATTCAAATTCTTCTATGAGCCAGTTTTGCTATTAAGTGAAGCAAAGTAAAAGGGCCTGCCCAGGAAATTCAGTTCTTAGGTATAAAGTGGCAGGATGGATGTCATCACATCCCAACAGTGATTGACAAAATCACTGCCATGTCTCCACCAACTAGCAAGAAAGAGACACAATCTTTCCTGGGTGCAGTGGGCTTTTGGAGGATGCACATTCCAAACTACAGCCTCATTGTAAGCCCCCTTTATCAGGTGATGCAGAAGAAGAATGATTTTGCATAGGGCCCAGAGCAGCAGCAGGCTTTTGAACAGATTAAACAGGAGATAGCCTGTGCCATGGACCTGGGGCCAGTACGGACTGGACAGGATGTAAAGAACATCCTCTATACTGCTGCTGGAGAGAAAGGTCCCACTTGGAGTTTGTGGCAAAGAGCCTCAGGAGGGACCCAAGGCCGACCCCTGGGATTCTGGAGCTGAGCGTACAAGGGGTCTGAAGAGTGCTACACTCCAACTGAGAAGGAGATCTTAGCCGCGTATGAGGGGGCTCGGGCTGCTTCCGAAGTAGCTGGTACTGAAATGCAGCTCTTTCTGGCACCTCGACTGTCAATGATGAACCGGATGTTGAAAGGGGAGGTTCTCTCCACCCATCATGCTACCGATGCCACCTGGAGCAAGTGGATTGCACTGATTAGACAACAAGTGCGGATGGGGAACCTCAATCGTCCAGGAATTTTAGAAGTGATCATGAACTGGACTGAAGATAAAAAGTTTGGAACATCACCAGGAGAAGAGGTGTCATGTGCTAAAGCGGCCCCACCATACATCGAACTACCAGAAAATGAAAAGAAATATGCTCTTTTCACTGATGGATCATTTCATATTGTAGGGAAGCATCGGAGATGGAAAGCTGCTGTTTGGAGCCCCACACGACAGGTCGCAGAGGCCACTGAAGGTAAAGGAGAATCAAGTCAGTTTGCAGAGGTAAAAGCTGTCCAGCTGACCTTAGATGTGGCTGAACGGGAGAGGTGGCCAATGCTTTATCTTTATACTGACTCATGGATGGTGGCAAATGCCTTATGGGGGTTGTTACAGCAGTGGGAACAAAATAACTGGCAACGGAGGTGTAAACCTATTTGGGCTGCTGAACTGTAGAAAAACATAACTGCTCAAAAAAAAGATATGATTGTAAAGGTGTGTCACGTGGATGCACACTTGCCCAAGAGTCGGGCTATTGCAGAACAACAAAACAACCATCAGGTAGGTTGAGCTGCCAGAATTGAGGTGGCTCAAATAGACTTGGACTGGCAGAACAAGAGTGAATTATTTCAAGCTTGATGGTTCCATGAGACCTCAGGCCATCAAGGAATGGACATAACGTATAATTGAGCTAGAGACTGAGGGGTGGACTTAACTATGGATGCTATTGCACTGGTTATTCATGACTGTGAATCATGTGCCATAATTAAACAAGCCAAGAATATGAAGCCTCTCTGGGGGGAAGGCCAAGGCAAAAGTATAAATATGGGGAGGAGTGACAGGTGAATGATGTCACCTTGCCAGGATCTCATAATGATAAGCGTTTTGTGCTTACCATGGTGGAAGCAACCACTGGGTGGCTTGAAACATATGCAGTACCCCATGCTACTGCCAGAAACACAATATTGGGTTGTTAGAAACAAGTCCTATAGAGACATGACACCTCAGAAAGAACTGAGTCTCATAATGGGACACATTTCAAAAATTCCCTTAATAAATACTTGGGCCAAAGTTCATGGCATTGAGTGGATTTATCATATCCCCTACCATGCACCAGCTTCTGGTAAAATTAAAAGATACAATGGGGTGTTGAAAACTATGTTGAAAGCAATGGGTGGTGGAACACTGAAGCACTGGGAAAAGCATTTGCATGTGGTGCAAGGATGCTGTTAAAGTTCATATCCCACATGTGCCCTGTGTCTCATCACAGGATGTGGGGTGTGAGAAGGGCCCAGTCTGAACAAGCAGTCAATCCCAGTGAAACTCTGAACTTCAGATCTCTCAGTTCCAGTGCCCTCCTGTGCACACTCTCCCATAGTTTGATGTTCTTTATGTTCTGCATTGCCCAGAAGTGCACCCAGTGCTCCAGGTGAGGCAGTAGCAATGCAGAGCAAAGAGGGACAAACCTTTCTCCCACCCAGCTGGCAATAAATTGCTTGATGCACTTTAGGGGACTGTTGGCCTTCTTGGCTGGCTGGGCACACTGCTGACTCACTTAAAATTTTATGTTGAGCAGGACCCCCAATCCTTTTCAGTCAGACGTCTCTCATGTGTCCAATATACAGACAGTGTTTATGTCCAGGGTTGCCCATACCCAGGTGCACAATCAGGCACTTGTTCTTGTTATACTTTATGCACTTGGTGCTTAGTACCAACTGGTACCCACTTCTCTGACTTGTCCACATCTCTCTGCAAGTCCTCTCCACCCTCAGTGGAGGCAACAACACCTCCTCATCTGGTCTCATCAGCAAACTTGCTCAGAACATCTTCTAGTCCTGCATGCAAGTCATCTGCATAAACATGAAAGGAAAGTGGCCCTAAAATGGAACCCTGGGGAGCTCTGACAGTGACCATCTACCAGCCCAATGGAACCCACGGACTATAATCCTTTGGGACAGAACTACTGGCCAACTGCTCACCCACCACTGCTGGTGAACCTGAAAGGCAAAATGTCAGCGTGCTGGGTCAAACAGAGAAACACCAATATAGTTACATATAGCTGCATCAATTTATTGCCCGAAAGCCAGACTTTTATAGGAGACAGACAAGGGTGTCCAAAAATCACACACGCTAATTGGAGGAAAGCTACTGCAATAACAACCCTATAACCCCCCTTCAAAGCCACGAGCCATTCATTCTTTTCCTAGAGATGTCCTTTGTTCTCATGCTGTTTATCCTGCTCCGCAGCTGCTGCTCTGTGAACTCCTTATCTCAATCCATGGCTGCTGCTCTGTAAAATTCTTCTTGTATTACAACACACCACGTTCTGTTTCTGTCTAGCTGTATGCAGGAATTTCTGTCCAGAAGGGTGCTGGAGAAATAGTATCAAAAGCTCTACTGAAATCCTCAAGGATTACATCAACTGCCTTCCCTTGTTCAGCTCAATGGATAAAGGTGTCATAAAAAGACCTGAAATTAAATAGGACCTTCCCCTCTGTATCTTGTGTTGTCTGTGACCTGTCCTTCAGTTGTTTTTCCATAACTCCCACCATCATTTTCTCCATAATTTTACCAAGCACTGTAGTGAGACTGACAGGTCCATAGTTGCCCGTGTCATCTTTCTTGCTCTTCCTTACAATGAGACAACATTTGCCAGCTTCCTGTCAACAGGTATGACCCTAGATTTATTAGATGCCATTGAAATGCGAGCCCAGAGCATGCTAAAGTGTCATCAGTGCAAGAACGTAGATGTGCCATAGCTTTGCAATGCCTTGAAATCCAGACTATGCCACAGATGGAGCAGAGAGGAAGATCTGCCTCTTCTGTTCTGAGCTCATCCTTTTGATAAGCTGAATATCACTACATACTCCATGGGGTCAGGTGCAAAAGACACAATGGGTGCCCTAAGCACGTGGCTGAGGTGGTATTTAGGATGGCCAAGAATACCTCCCTTCTGGCCCTCAGCTGATGCTCCAGAAGGAGGTGTCTATCTCATAGATTTTCCGTCACAGTTTACAAGCACTAGCACAAAACTAGGATCACCCAAGGCACCTTGGGCATCACTGAGAGACTGTGTATGAGTAGTGCAGTCCCTGTGGAATAAAAACCAAGGATTCAGATGAGGGACTCACACACAGACACCTCACTGTGCACATCTGAACTCAGCTAGGTGAACTTGTAGCTCCTGTGGTTCTTTGAAAAACTGATCCCAATTCAGCCCCAGGGTTTCCATCTGAGGATGAGATGCCTAACGCTAGAATAAGGATGGGATGGTCTGTTGATAACAGGACAAATGGAAACGGATTTAAATTAAAAAGGGGAGACATAGGTTAGATGTGAGGAACCTATATTTTTACACAGCAACACTGGAAAAAGTTGCCCTCAGAGGCTGTGCATGCCCAATGGATGGGATCCTGGGTTTACTCTGGGTTTACCCTCACGTCAGTCCATGTTTCTACTCATACTTTTGTCTAGGTGAACTCTCACTTTACTCAAGGTTTTACTCACAGTTTACCATCAGGGAGTGTGATCGGGAGATGGGCTGGTGGAGTGACTTGCTGGCATCCCCGAGGGAAGGCTGCCAGGCAGATACCCCCAGAAAAGTGGTTGACTCCCTGCCCTGTCACAGTCAGACAGACCTGACTGATGAGAAGGGTTGGAAGAGAGTCCCAACTCAACATCACAGGAGCTCCCCCATGCCTGCCTAGCCCTCGACCCCTGATCCATCTAAGCAACAGGTTTGACACTCTGAAATCTGAAGGAGATAAGAATGGGGAGGCAATGGAGGATCTGCCTAGGAGGAAACCTAATGCAAGGCAGTCACTACCAAGGCTTGTGACTTCCTCTGCCATGAAAGAAAGAAGGGTGGCCGTGGTGGGTGACTCCCTTCTCAGAGGAATAGAGGGCCCCATTTGCAGACTGGACCCCAGTTGTCAGTAAGTCTGCTGCCTTCTTGGTTTCAGGTCAGGGACATAATGAGGAAACTCCCAATGCTGGTTAGGTCCACTGATTATTTTCCACTACTCATAGTTTAGGTGGGCAGTGATGAAATTTCTTAGATAAGACTACAAACTATAAAAAGAGATTTCAGGAATTTAGGCCATTTAGTTCACAAAGTGGGAGATCAAGTGATTTTTTGTTCTATACCTTCAGTGGCAGTGAGGGACACAGAGCAGGCTTGGAAAGCAAAGCAATGAACAATTGTCTCAGAGGTTGGTACTGAGCCAGAAACTTTGAGTTCTTTGATCACAGGACAGTTTACTTGGCCCATGGTCTGTTATCCATGAATGGAACCCAACTGTCTCAAAGGGGGAAGTGAATCCTAGCATAGACGGTAGCGGGGCTTATCGAAAGAGCTTTAAACTAGCTACGATGGGGGAGTGGACAAAACAGGGCTTACCAGAGATAAGCCTAGGGAAATGCTGTTTGAGCTGGGAGAGAGGCAGATGCCTCAGCTGAAGTGCGTCTACACCAACGCACGCAGCTTGGTCAACAAGCAAGAGGAGCTGGAAGCAACTGTGCATCTGACAAACCATGACCTAGTTGCTATTACCGACCCATGGTGGGACCACTGCCATGACTGGAGTGCTGTGATGGATGGTTACAAGCTCTTCAGAAGGGATAGAGGAGGAAGGAAGGGTGGTGGTGTGGCCCTTTATATTAAAGAGAGTTTTGATGTTGAAGAGCTTGGGCTTCAGAATGAAGTGCATGTTTGTAAGGATCGGGGGAAAGGCCTGTAAGTGTGACATCTTGCTAAAGGTTTCTTATAGACCGCCTAATTGATGGGTGAGGCATTCTATGAGCAGCTTACTGAAGTCGCAAGATTGCCAGCACTCATTTTCTTGGGAGACTACAACTTCTCTGATATATGCTGGGAATATAATAAATAGCAGAGGAATCAGTCCAAGAGGTTTATAGATTGCATGCAAGACAGCTTCCTTACACAGCTGGTATGAAGTCCTACCAGGGGTGGTTCCTTGCTAGACCTGCTCTTCACTAACAGTGAAGGACTGGTAGGAGTTGAGAAGGTTGGGGACTGTCTTGGGCAGAGTGGCCATGAAATGGTAGAATTCTCTATTCTTGGAGATGTCAGAAGGGTGACTAGCAAAACTACTATCCTGAACTTCTAGAGGGCGGACTTTGACCTGTTCAGGACACTTGTAGCACAGGTCCCTTGGGAGTCGCTCCTTATGGGTAAAGGGGTCCAGGAAGCCTGGACACTCCTCAAGATGGAAATCTTAAAGGCACGAGATCAGGCTGTCCCTGAATGCCATAAGGTGAGCCATAGGGGAAGAAGACCAGTGCAGATGAACTGGGAAAAACTATTGAGACTCAGGAAGAAAAAGAGAATCTCCGTCCTCTGGAAGAAGGGGCTGGGTACTTGGGGAGATTACAAGGAAGTTGCTAAGGCATGCAGGGAGGAAGTTAGGAAGGCACATTACTTCCCTGTCCCTTAATCCATGCCCAGAGCTTCTCAGCCATGTCACTGCCAACTGTAAGCTCCATGCAGAGTTCAAGTGGGACACAGAGGGCACAGCCTTCTGCTGGGTGGATGCAAGTGTTGGTGGAACCAGATGGGACAAAGCCCTCCCACCATGCCCTCCTGGGAAAATGGCCACCCCAAGAATGGCAGTCTGCCTCCTCCATGACCCCATCTGAAATGCTCCTGCACTGATTGATTATAGGGCTTTAAACCAGGTCCAAATGGGGAAGGGTGGGGAATTGGATGTGACAGAGAAGGGCTGAGGGATATTGTTGCTGTTGGAGATTGAATGGAAAGCCTCTGAGTTGTTCTATAGGATTGTGTGAGGATTCCTCAGAGAAAGTCTTGTTGCCAATACCCCGTCCTAAATCTTACTGTGTACCCTCTGGGGGTAACCCCAACCTACTGCTGCCCTAAAGTGCCTGTAGACCAGTGCGGGTAGCATGGGAAATAAACGGGACAAATCAAGAGAAAACCACAGAGCTTTTCCTTTCATGCAGGCTGCTGATTCTGAGCAAGGCCCTGAACATCAGTACCACAGTGTAGATGCAAGACCCAGACAGGCTAAATCAAAGCATGCTTCTGGAAGGGGATGCTTTCTGAAGAATCCTTACACTAATGAGAGGACCACAAACATTCACTCAGCGAACTCCAAATCTCTGTGCCTTTGCAGGCCTAGGGTCTTGTTTGGTTCACAGAGACACGGTGGGTTGATTCTCAGCTCTGTACTGTAGCAAATGGGGTACAGATTCTGCATGACGGATGGGCAAGGAAGAAGAGAAAAGGCTGCTGGCATCCATGAGAGGGCACTGAGCTCTGCCTGGGGATGGCAGAGGAGCCAGCTGAGAACTGATGGAAAGGGCTCAGAGAGGAGAGCGGCAGATTCTGTTCCTTGCTTCCTGATCAGGAAGAACAAGAAGAGGGGACAGGCAGGAATCTGAGTTACAGCTGGGATGGAATTGTTTTCTTCAGACTGTCTGCTGTGGTGCAGTGTTTTGGTTCTAGGAGAAAACCATTGATAACACTCTGATGTTTACAGCTGCTGCTAAGCAGTGTTGTAGAGAGCCAAGGCCATGGTCAGTGGAGGGCACATGGAGCTGGGAGGGAACAGAGTGAGGACAGCTGACTGATAGTGGCCAAAGGGACGTTCTCTATCAGCTGACAGCAAGCAGAAATTGTATTGAAAGGGGTGGGAGTTCATCTCAGTCTCTTCACTGCTCAGGGCCCAGCTGAGCATCAGTCTGGTGGTGCTGAGCAAGTGCTTGTGCATCAGTTGTTACATACGATTCTATATCAACAGATATATAGTGATAACTATTACTCCTCTCCTTTTATCTCTCTTAGTAAACTGCTTTGTTACAACCCAGAAGTTGTACTCTTTTTCCCAGTTCTCATCCCCATCCCACTGGGAATGGGGCAGTGCACAAAGCACTGTGAGCTGCTGAGCCACATGTTGGGTTCAACAACCACAGTCATTTTGGTGCCTGATGTGAGGCTCCAAGGGTTGTGGTAACAGCACATCTGTCCAGAGTGGACAGGGCTTTGTGGGAGTTGGAGATGTGCAGGCCATGGTGCTGATAGTTTCCCTGTTTGTGAAGCTTGCTGAGTCTTCTCATGAAGCTGCATTTCACAGCTCCTTGCTTGCTGCTTGTTTTCCCTGCTGCATCATTTGTCAACTCTGGATGCTGGATTAGGGTATTTATTTTGCTATGCTGTTTGACCTTGGTTTGTACCACGATAAAATTGGCAAAGTGAAGTTTTGTGCACATTCAGCTCTTTGGACATCTTTGGGTTTTGGAAGTAATATTGTTGGTATGATTAGGAATTACACATTTTACACTGTCGTCTCTGGGAGACCAGGGGTATTCAAGGAGAGACTGGATATTGTGTTGAGGGACATGGTTAAGTGGGAGCTATTGGTAATAGGTGAACGGTTGGATTGGATGATCTTTCAGGCCTTTTCCAGCCTTGGTGATTCTATGATTCTAGGATTGAGGTTAAACAATTATTCAGGAATATCAGTGAGAGATCTGCCCCAAGGTGAGAAGGCTCTGCATGGCAGGGGGTGTGGGACAGTCTGGGCAGCTGCCTGGAGTGGTGGGCACCCCCAGGGCTTTGGAACTTCATCTCCGAGCAACTGCAGGATCCTGAGAAACTGGTAGAATATTGGAGACAGGTCTGCTGTGGCACTGGTAATCCTAAAAAGGCCCAAATGACTGCAGTGTGCCAGGGCCTGGCCCACACCTACTGAGCTGTGTTCAACACTATTCAGCATCTTCAAGGGGAAGAGAGCTGGATCTGCTGACATTGCTGCAGCCTCTGCAACTCCTGGCACAGTCCCTGCAATAGCTCCAAGTTTTTGCTACACATCCTGCAGTTGCTCCAAGCTCTGGACAGATCCCACTGTCACTCCACCCCTCATAAGGAGCTCTGCGGTCACTTATGCTACAGGTCCTGTAGCTGTTCCAAGTATTGAGATAAGAAAATTAAGCAAACCACTGAGTGCTGCTGTAGAGACGACGGGACTGCTGTGAGACACACAAGACCTTCAGGCCTGTAGAAATGAGAGGACTCAAATCCTCTGTGCACTGTATCAGTGTAAAGAGAGGAGGAATGAAAAGAACTAGTTGTGCTTCTATCTGTGGCTGTACCTTCCCCAAATCCAGACAAAGTTGGATAAGAGAAGAGCTAAGGAAAAGCGTATTTTGAATGCTATTTATTTATCTCTTAACCTATTCGGGGAATCTGGTTCCATGTTTACATGAGCTCTTGGAGTGAGAAAATGGATAGTAGGTGTGAAAGAAGTGAAACAAATTTTTATTTATAAGTTCAATAACATTTTTTTGCACGTTGCTATATCTCACATAATCAATCAATCAAAGATGCATAAAAGATGAAGAACCATCACTGGGAATCATGCGATGAAGATGTGCACTTTATTGAAGCGGGAATAGTGAGTATTGCAACACCTTCCTGAGAGCGTGCTTGATCTCCCTGTTCCTCATGCTGTAGATAATAGGGTTCAGTGTTGGAGGAACCACTGAGTACAGAAGTGCCACTGTCAGATCCAGGAGTGGGGAGGGAATGGAGGGGGGCTTCAGGTAGGCAAAAGCACCAGTGCTGAGAAACAGGGAGACCACGGCCAGGTGAGGGAGGCACGTGGAGAAGGCTTTGCGCCGTCCCTGCTCAGAGGGCATCCTCAGCACAGCCACGAAGATCTGCACATAGGACACAACTATGAAAACATAGCAGCCTACGTCTAAACTGATAGTAAAAATGAGAAACACAACTTCCCTGAGATTTGATTCTGAGCAGGAGAGCTTGAGGATCTGGGGAATTTCACAGAAAAACTGGTTGACAACATTGCCTTGGCAGAGAGGCAGTGAAAACGTACTGGCAGTGTGCAGCAGGGAATTGAGAACCCCAGTGCCCCAGGCAGCTGCTGCCATGGTGGCACAAGCTCTGCTGTCCATCAAGGTCCCGTAGTGCAGGGGCTTGCAGATGGCAACGTAGCGGTCATAGGACATGATGGTGAGAAGGGAATACTCTGCTGACATGAAGAAGGTAAAGAAAAAGAGCTGTGCAGCACATCCTGTGTAGGAGATGGCCCTGGTGTCCCAGAGGGCGTTGGCCATGGCTTTGGGGAGAGTGGTGGAGATGCTGCCCAGGTCGAGGAGGGCCAGGTTGAGGAGGAAGAAGTACATGGGGGTGTGCAGGCGGCGGTCGCAGGCTACGGCTGTGCTGATGAGGCCGTTGCCCAGGAGGGCAGCCAGGTAGATGCCCAGGAAGAGCCAGAAGTGCAGGAGCTGCAGCTGCCGCGTGTCTGCCAACGGCAGCAGGAGGAACTCACTGATGGAGCTGCTGTTGGGCATCTGCTGTTGTTGGGCTTGGAGTCCTGCTCAGAGTGCAGAAGATAATGACAAGTCCAGACCATTCTCAGAGGCACTACTCCTGCTATACTATGAAATGTTTTAATTCTCCTACAACAGTGTACATTTAGCACCATTACTTGCATTTAATTTCATGTAGATCAGCATTCCTTAAGCAGAAGCAGCGTATGGAGCTCTAACCTTCCTCTTATTTTCTTATCCCTTCTCCCTGGATATTTTCATCTGTTTCATGTCTCATATCTTTACCCCAAGTGCTCTTAGAGCCCCCTACCCGAGCTTCTGTGGCATTCAGTTTCAGTTAGAAAATGCTGCCTGTTTGTAGGATAAGTGAATTATTCATGCCTACAGAAAATGAAGATAATTCCATCCTTCGAGAAAGGGGAGACTGAAAGCACATCATGTGTGAGTGTTCACAAAACAAGCAATTGATTGATGAAAAATTCTCAGAACTCTTATTGCCCCTTTTAGATTTCTGACTCCAAACCTCTTTGCCTCAGAACAGGAAATGGAAACCCCCTGCCTTGGCTCTCCTCTTGCAAAGTGCCCTCAGAAACATTCAGTTGTGCAGTGGAGCTGTGATCCCCTGCCCCAGGCAGCAGCTGTGGCAGCACAAACCCTGCCGGGGGCTCCTTACCCCACACGTCTCCCCGCAGCGCCCTGGGCAGCTCCCCGGGCAGGCTGAGTGCTGAGCCTGGCAGGCGGCAGAGTCCCATACCCGGCACACAGCCCCTGGGGCACAGCAGGGACCCTGCTCTGCAGGACAGCCCTGGGCACCCGTCTCAGCTGGAGCAGAAAGCTTTTTCCACAGTAAAGAAACATGCAGTGCCTGCAGTCAGATCTCCTATGGGATGTCCCAGTTATAGTTACCCCTTAATTAAAAGCAGCTCATGGTCAGCTGTGAGACTTACCTTGTCATGGTCTGTGAGCAATGCTCCTGCAGTGGGTTCACAGCCCGCTCACACCACACACATCCTGCAAGCTCTCTCCAATTTCTCTCCTCTCCTTCTGTCACCTGCAGGCTGTGCTGTGCACGAGATCTGCTCCTGGGCACAGCTGTCTCTCTGCAGCTCTGCCCACTTTTATGAGCTCCCTGTGTCCCAGGAACCTGGACAAGCAAGCAGCAGATTATGTCATTTTTATCCTTCCCACTCATTTCCCCTGACATGTCCCTGGGTCCTCATGGCCAACAGCTCCTGAAAGACAACAGCATCATGACTGTGCTTTGAAATCCACTCAATTAACCACCACATGTCCAGTGGTCAGTGACTGATTGGAGACATATGGGGAGTGCTCCCAGAGATCGTTTGATGAAACAATAAGGGCAACCAGACAAGGAAGGCGAGGTTTGGACTTTCCCTGTGCAGGGCAGTGATCCAGCTGAGGCAGCGCAGGAGTCTCATCCCTTGACAGAAATCCTGGAGCTGAAATGGGATTCGGCTCCCCACAGAACCACAGGAGCTGGGATTTCTCTGGTTCAGTTCAGAAGTGCACAAGGAGTTGCCTGCATGTGAGCTCCTGCTCTGAGTCCTCGGTCCTTCAGCTGGGAGGCAGCAGCTCACACACAGACACTGGGTGATGCCCAAGGTGCCTGGGCTGCTCCTGATGTTTGCAAGTGCTTGTAAACCGTGTGGGAAATCCCTGAGATAGACATCTCCTTCCTGGGCATCAGCTGAGGGCCAGAGAGGGGATAGCACCGGCTGTCCGGTGAATTCACTCACAGCTACAAGAGCAGAACAGGGCCTTCAGGAAAGCCATGCCCATGGTGTGTCCGTGCTGCTACGTCACCTCCAAGACCCACGATCGGTCTAATGTTTGTGTGCCACCTTCTGCACACTGATTCTATAGATGAGCTATCCAGTCAGGCAATGTCCAGTGATGCTTTTCAATTAGGATATTTACTTCTGTGCTTTTGCACTAATGCAAACACCAACACACAAGAAGCTAGAAATCTTGGTAGAGCTGCAGGCCTGAGCTCCTGTTTGGACCATGGGGACACAGTTTAATGGTTTCCACAACTGCACTGTAGCACAAGGGGGATACCGAGTCTTTAGGATGGATGGGCGAGGAGACAAAGAAGGGCGACTGCCCTCTGTGAGAGTGCACTGAGCTCTGCCTGGGGATGGAAGAGCAGACAGGTCAGAGCTAATGGAAATGGCAAACAGAGGAGACCATCAGTGTCTTTTCCTGTCTTCCTGATCAGGGAGAGTAAATGGAAGGTGCCCTCTGCAGACAGATGGGAATCTGATGTTGTCTGTCCCTTGTCCCATTTGGTGGCCTTTGTCACTCCATTATCTGTGGCAGGGACAGCACAGCAGGGCATGTGGCATCCAGCAGATCCATGGAGAGCACAGATGGCAGCTTCTTGACCAAGCAGTGGAGGAACCAAAGAGGAGAGGTGCTCTGCTGGATCTCATACTCTCCGGCATGGAAGGACTTGTGGGAACTGCGAAGGTGAAAGGGGCATCAGGCCATGTGCAAGATGCAAATGTATCTCTTTTAATTTATTTATTTATTTTGAGGCTGTAAGCTTAATAGTTGATCATAAATGTCAATAAAACTGAAACAAATAATTGAAGACAAAGATGGAAATCAATGAAAATGTGTTAACCCTTCTCAACATGAAAAATTCTCATGAGTCTTGTTCCATTTTAAGTTGTAAATATGAATCTTTGAGGTGATTTGATGTCTTTTTTTTTCTTTTACTGAAACTACAATGTTTTCCAGAACTGTGTTCGCTGGACACAAATGCCTTCAGGTTCAGAGACACAGACAGCGGTGCCAGTGCCAATGCCCTGTGACTGTAGCCTGGTGCCCAGCACTACTCTTCCCTGCTGCCTATTTGATGTGCCTCATCCTCCAAGTTTTTTCAGCTCTCCTAAAGAAATGGCCATGGTTAAGGGCATGTTTTCAGCAGGCCATTTGGGCACACACTACTCCCACTGCCCTCCAGATTTCTCCATCCCTTGCTCTTTGTTCAGTCAGATACCTCCCAATTATCTGTCTGATTTCTGACTTTCAGGGGGATTACTGGAATTTGTTCCATCTCCCCAAAGTCTGATGGAATGTGTTGTCAACTCCTTCACTGTGATTTGATCTATCCCTTCCTATCTATTCTTTTTCTTTTTCTTCTTATACTTTTTCTTTTTCTCAATCACTGTCTCTTTTTTATTAAGGCACGAAGTCTGAAAGATGTTCATTAATGTCAGTAAAAGTGAAAAACAGAGTTGGAGACAAAGATATAAATCAATGAGAATGTGTTAACCCATCTCAATGTGTGAAATACTCACAAGTCCTGATCAGTTTTAAGTTGATACCTCTCAACTACCTGGCTGATCTATCCCAGGAAGATTACTGGAATTTGCTCCATCTCTCAGAGTCTGATGGCCTCTGTTGTCAACTACTTCACTGTGATTCAATCTATCCTATCCTACCTCAGAATAAATCATTTCTTTTAAAAATATTCCATATGAAAGACAAACTTCAATAGATGCCGCTTGAACATGGCATGCAGTTGATCACTGTGTTTTACTGTTCATTCAATTGCATCACCTTTCTTTCCATTTGCTGGCCAGATAAAAAAGAGAAATCTTTCCTTTTCCATGTGTAGCTGGTTCTCTGAGGAAAGCCAGTGGGAGTTGGTGCAAAGCAGTTTTAACACTGAGCAGATGAATGCAGAGGAGAAGAGTGATGTGAAGAAAAGTGATGCAAGTCCCATAGGTCCATTGTGAGCAGAAATTGGGTGGGGAGGTTGAGAAGGACCTTTGTCAACACAGTAACAGTACAGAACTCATTGGGACATCCTGGATTGGTATCAGTTGCACAGTGCTGCTTTAATGTCTTCTTTAAACCCAACTATAAATAAATAGACAATAAATTTATACTGGATTCTTTAAGCTCTCTCCAGATATCCCTCCTTTTTGCTGAACAAGTTCTGATAACCTGAAGAAGATAACAAGATGGCATAAGGCACAGGAGATTCTTTAGGTTATAATGGGCCCCAGGGTGCATTTGATGCTGAGTTCATCAGCCTCTAGTGCAGAGAGAAGTTTGCACAAAGTGCTCAACAAGACAAAGTCAGAAGTAACAGTGAAGTTTCTTGGAGTATTAATGGGCCCACTGAGGGCCATTACCAAGTAAGCTTCCCAAGGGACTTGTTAGAGAAGATAACTGGAAGCCATGACTACAGGCAGGCAAAGGCACTGGCATGCTAAGAAACCTCTCCTTTGCCTTACGAAGCAGACAGGTCAAGCCCTGATTGCAAGACCAGTGGTAGAGAGATCCTGTCTCTCATGTTGGCTCCTGGCATTTCCTGGGGCAATGGGTTGGAGGTCCGTATGATGTTAAATGAAAGACATGGGGACAGAAGATCCCAGGCTCTACATGTGGTGCAAGGACGCTGTGAGGTTCATGTCCCATATGAGACCTATGTTTCATTGCAGGATGTGAGAAGGGATGTGAGAAGGGCCCAGTCTGAACAAGCAGTCAATCCCTGTGAAACTCTGAACTTCAGATCTCTCAGTTCCAGTGCCCTCGTTTGCACATTCTCCCAGAGTTTGAAGTCCTTTATGTTCTGCGGTGCACAATCAGGCACTTGTTCTTGTTATACGTTATGCACTTGGTGCTTAGTACCAACTGGTACCCACTTCTCTGACTTGTCCACATCTCTCTGCAAGTCCTCTCCACCCTCAGTGGAGGCAACAGCACCTCCTCATCTGGTCTCATCAGCAAACTTGCTCAGAACGTCTTCTAGTCCTGCATTCAAGTCATCTGCATAAACATGAAAGGAAAGTGGCCCCAAAATGGAACCCTGGGGACCCCGACAGTGACCATCTACCAGCCTGATGGAAAAAACTGACTATAATCCTTTGGGACTGACCTACTGGCCAACTGCTCACCCACCACATTGTGTTTCTGTCTAGCCATATGCAGAACATTCTGTCCAGAAGGTTGTTGTGAGAAACAGTATCAAAATCTCCACTGAAATCCTCAAGGATTACATCAACTGGCTTCCCTTGGTCAACTAAACGGATAACTGTGTCACAGAATGAGCTTAAATTAAACAGGACCTTCGCCTCACAAACTTGTGTTGGCTGCAACCAATGACAGAATTGTCCTTCAGCTGTTTTTCCATAACTCCCACCATCATTTTCTCCATAATTTTACCAGGCTCTGGACTGACAGGTCCATAATTGCCCATGTCATCTTTCTTGCTCTTCCTTACAATGAGACAACATTTGCCAGCTTCCTGTCAGCTGGCATGACCCTAGACTTCTTTAGATGCAATTGAAATGACAGCCCAGAGCATACTAAGGCGTCATCATTGAAAGAAAGTAGATGTGCCATAGCTTTGCAATGTCTTGAACTCCAGAGTATGCCACAAATGGAGCAGAGGGGAAGATTTGCCTCTTCTGTAGTGAACTCATTCATTTGGTAAGCAGAATAACACTACCTGATACATGAGGACTGTGTCTCTGCTCTGCTCTGCTCAGCTCACAGGGCAGAGGTTCAGGGTGTTGCTCTCATGTCAGTGCAGGTAAACTCACTTTAACCTTTTTTCTTCTGTAAATGCTTCCTCTGTTTGTATGCTCAGATACACTTCCACATTCCCTCAACTACACTTTCATATATCATTAACAATTACACTTTCTTATACCATCAAAACAGTTTGTCAAAACGTACAGTTCTTCAGTTCACATAAACTCCCTTAATACAGTCTGTATTCTTCAGTTATAAACACTGTGCCACAGAACCAGCACTGATTGAACCACCTCCCTCACACACTTCCTCGCAAGCAGTACATAGTATTACATAAATGGGTTGACATTCATTGGTCGGGCGGAATGTACACCTCTCCTCAGGACAATCTTACTAATCTACAGACTACAAACTCCCGTCTTCTTACATACAAGCAGAAAGTACATATGAGTGGACAGACAACACAGTCTTTCACTTTGTCCGTGTCTGGCCATTTCCCTCACAGGAGGAAGGAAACATGGATCGGGACTCGGCACTCACCCTGCAGCTGTTCTGTGTCTCACTCACACCACACTCACTCTGACATTTAGATCAAAAACCATGGTTTATTCATACTACACAATGCTGACAACGTTTTCTAGTTGGAATCTTAATAACACTCATACTCTGGTCGACCAGTTGCAAACGTTAATGTTTTTCCCAGAGTCGGCTTGACACACGGTACCAAACACTTAAAGCAGATGATAATATTGAACATACAACCTATAACCCCCGTGATTACAACTTGGAGAACCCAGGCTACCATTTGACAGGCTATCCACTATATCCCATACCCGTAGGAGAGACCAACCTAGGTCCCTCCTATTGTCAACTACCTGGGAGAGAGTATTTGTTCTTGT
Source organism: Coturnix japonica (assembly GCF_054131305.1). Classification (NCBI taxonomy): domain Eukaryota; kingdom Metazoa; phylum Chordata; class Aves; order Galliformes; family Phasianidae; genus Coturnix; species Coturnix japonica. The sequence continues at coordinate 4,248,820 of NC_140687.1, read as the reverse complement.
TTCCATTCATATGACATACAGTTCCCTTTCATAGGAACTCACCCAAGGAGTCTTCCTACCCAGCTGGCAACCAAAGCCATGAGCTCACCTCCCTGGGAGCAGCACGTATGGCTGTAAACTGTGTAGGATGTCTCCTCAAGACATATGGGCTCCACTTACCATACACATACCTGGTCCACCTATGGGTGGTCCTTGTCTGTCCCTGCAGTGATCAGGTGAGGAAGGGAGTCCTTCAGAGAAATCTCAGGGTGCGCCAAAAGTGTCTCCCTCTCAGCTGGTCCTGCAGCGAACAGAGCTGGTCCCACCTGGGCCGCCAAATTGACTACAGGAATTGAACTCTATAACCTCTATAACTGATACAGTCTCCCATGACATACTTATACCAAAGCTGAGGAAGTATGGGATAGGTGATTGGACAGTGAAGTGGGTCGAGAACTGGCTGACTGGCAGAGTGCAGAGGGTTGTCGTTGGCGGTGCAGTGTCTGGCTGCAGGGCTGTAACTAGCGGCGTCCCCCAGGGGTCTGTGCTGGGTCCGGTCTTGTTCAACATCTTCATCAACGACCTTGATGAGGGGATAGTGACCACCCTCAGCAAGTTTGCTGATGACACGAAGTTGGGAGGATTGGCTGACACGCCTGAAGGCTGTGCTGCCATTCAGCGAGACTTGGACAGGCTGAAGAGCTGGGCAGTAAGACACCGGATGAGGTTTAACATAAGCAAGTGTAGAGTCTTGCACCTGGGTAGAAATAATTGCATGCACCAGTACAGGCTGGGGGAAGAGCTGCTGGAGAGGAGCTCTGCTGAGAGGGATCTGGGCGTCCTGGTGGACGACAGATTGACCATGAGCCAGCAGTGTGCCCTTGTAGCCAAAAAAGCCAATGGCATCCTGGGGTGCATTAAAAAGAGCGTGTCCAGCAGGTCGAAGGAGGTGATCCTCCCCCTCTACTCTGCCCTGGTGAGGCCTCATCTGGAATATTGTGTCCAGTTCTGGGCTCCCCAGTACAAAAAAGACAGGGATCTCTTGGAAAGAGTCCAGTGGAGGACCACAAAGATGGTGAAGGGCCTGGAGCATCTCCCCTATGAGGAGAGACTTAGGGAACTGGGTCTGTTTAGCCTTGAGAAAAGAAGGCTGAGAGGGGACCTGATCCAGGTCTATAAATATTTGAGGTGTGGGGGGCAAAGAGGTGAGGCCAGACTCTTTTCAGCAGTGTGTGGAGGAGGGACAAGGGGAAACAGACAGAAACTGCACCATAGGAAATTCTGCACTAATGTGTGCAATAACTTCTTTATGGTGAGAGTGACAGAGCACTGGAACAGGCTGCCTAGGGTGGTTGTGGAATCTCCTTCTCTGGAGATATTCAAGACCTGCCTGGATGCTGAGCTGTGCAACGTGGTGTAGGGAACCTGCTTTGGCAGGGGGACTGGACTCAGTGGTCTCTGGAGGTCCCTTCCAACCCCTACAATTTTGTGATTCTGTGAATATCATGGAGTTGTTTGGATGGGGAAAGACTACCCCTTTGAATGACCTTTTGTCAGGGCATGTCCTGGGATTCCTAGGATCCTCAAAATGCAGCACTGCTTCTGTCACTGAAAAATGGGTCCCTGTGTGGGACGGAAGGAGGGTCCATGAGTCCCTGGCCCACCTGACTGAGTATTTCCATGGTCTTAGCAAAGACATACTTACAACTTGAGAATGACAGTTAGCTGTGTTCATGGTGGCATGGCCACTTTTAATGGCCTTGAACTGTCTGAACATAACTGAAGAGGCTCAGGCTGATGCAAATCAGCTATTGAATGATAGTGTTGAAAAACTGGAAAGACAGGTGGCAGTTTTGATGGGGAAAAAACCTAATTCAATCATTCTCCTATGGAAGATCAGGAACATCTCTCTGGAAGACCATGGGGGCCCTGTACAAGGGAATCTGTATAAAATGGACTCTGTAAATGAAGGCACTAAAAGGTCAGATTTTGAGGTTCCATTTGGACTAGATCTATTTGAGATCTGACTGATTGTAACCCAAAAAGGAAAAAAAAAAAAAAAAAAATGCAGGATAGGCTGGTGGGAGTGCCCTGACCAGTATCCAACCCCCCAAACCCTGCTGCCCATAATACAGCAGCTGAACTGATGGATATAGTACAGTGGTTTAGACAGAAACCAAGAGAGCATGCCAGCATAGCTGCTCTGGTTATGGGACATGGAGGCAGAAAGCGCTGTGGTGAATGGACTGGAAATTTCAAAACTGACATCCATTACTACTCACCCTGCCCTCAGGCAAAGACTGTATGCTCTGTCCAACATAATGAGGATAGCCATTTGATCAGTGAATGATTTATGGCTGTGTGTCATATAACATGGCCAAATAAGAATGACATACCATTAAATATCAGCCTGTGGTCCTCTATGGAGGACTAACAAAATTATATTAGAGAATTAGGCATGAAAGAGGCAATCTATGAAGATGATTTTGAGAGCCCAGTCAATAAATTTTTCATCAGGAACGAGGGATCTCATCCTACAGCCATCACCTTTACATCAGTATGGGTCTATGTTATCCATACTGAACCCCCCAGTGGCCCTCAGGTGCTGTAATACAACAGGCTGCCCAATTGATGGGGAGACAAGAGTGCCTACGGCCAGATGTAGGCTCTGAATGGTGGTGGAAAGGTCTGAGAAAGGCAGAGAACCATCTGCTGCCATGACTTAGGCGTCCAGCCCCTAAGGTAATCCAGTCTGGACCCATTAGGGTCTTGAGACAACAAATGTTTAAAGACCAGATTAGAGCAGGAGTTCACTTTAAAAAGATCGATGGACAGCATAATCAGGAAAAAATATCTGTTAAACAGGCCCAAGCACTGAGTATTTATAGTCCAACCTTTTCAGCCAAACTAGATGTGAATGTAACTCAAGAAGGGTCTGGATGGGGGCTCTGGCAGAGCCAGAGTTCTTTGTGAACCCCTATGAGGTTTTGGCCACAGGTTTGGCATGGAGCAGAATAAAGATACATCACAGTTGAAAAGCATTTATTGGCTACCTATTCTACACTACAGGTGGTAGAACCAGTAGCTCAGATTTCAGAGGTTATCGTTAAACAACAAGGCCAGTCCAGGGGTGGGTAAAAGATCTAACACACATCTCTATGATGGGGGTGGCCCAATCACAAGCAGTGGTGCGCTCAGTTGTTCTGCTTGCCTGCTCCTCAAGGAGTTAAGAGAAATCTATGCCTGTTGCGTGTTCGAGTGCATGCGCAATGCCATGTGGAGGGCTTATCACAATAAAGATTGGCGGATTTGCTGCGTAGACCGGTCAGAACTCAGATCTGCGTTGTGCTTCCTGTGGCACCAAACGCCCAACAGTGGCAGTTCCGTGTATTGGCCAGCAGGTGGCAGCAGAGACCACGGAAAGAACGTCTGCGGGACAGACCCTGGGGATCCGTTCTCTTTTGATTATAGGGGAAGAACACAAAGATGGAAGAGGAGGGAAGGGGAAAAAAAAAAAGAAAAAAAGAAAAAACCAAACCACAGCAAACAAATAAAAACTTCTCCAAACGTAGCAAACTTGAATGTCTGTCAATAAATAAATGAGTAATTGAATTGATGTCCGTTTCAGACAGTCCCCTGTAGAATCAGGGTAAGGGTTAGGATTAGAGTTACATTGCAGGTTAATGCTGTTATCTTTACAGCTCCTGTGAGGGTTGGGGTCTGGGTCAGGTGTTTAAAAAATGAAATGAAAAAAGAATTAAAAAAATATATTGAAAGCTTCAGATTTCCTTAATCTTTGTGGGAATCATATAATGTGCAACTCAGATCTACCTCTTCGTACCTCTTTTGTGGTGTAGGGAACCTGCTTTGGCAGGGGGACTGGACTCAGTGGTCTCTGGAGGTCCCTTCCAACCCCTACAATTCTGTGATTCTGTGAATATCATGGAGTTGTTTGGATGGGGAAAGACTACCCCTTTGAATGACCTTTTGTCAGGGCATGTCCTGGGATTCCTAGGATCCTCAAAATGCAGCACTGCTTCTGTCACTGAAAAATGGGGCCCTGTGTGGGACGGAGGGAGGGTCCATGAGTCCCTGGCCCACCTGACTGAGTATTTCCATGGTCTTAGCAAAGACATACTTACAACTTGAGAATGACAGTTAGCTGTATTCATGGTGGCATGGCCACTTTTAATGGCCTTGAACTGTCTGAACATAACTGAAGAGGCTCAGGCTGATGCAAATCAGCTATTGAATGATAGTGTTGAAAAATTGGAAAGACAGGTGGCAGTTTTGATGGGAAAAAACCTAATTCAATCATTCTCCTATGGAAGATCAGTAACAACTGTCTGGAGGACCATGGGGGCCCTGTACAAGGGAATCTGTATAAAATGGACTCTGTAAATGAAGGCACTAAAAGGTCAGATTTTGAGGTTCCATTTGGACTAGATCTATTTGAGATCTGACTGATTGTAACCCAAAAATGAAAAAAAAAAAAAAAAAAAAAATGCAGGATAGGCTGGTGGGAGTGCCCTGACCAGTGTCCACCCCCCAAACCCTGCTGCCCATAATACAGCAGCTGAACTGATGGATATAGTACAGTGGTTTAGACAGAAACCAAGAGAGCATGCCAGCATAGCTGCTCTGGTTATGGGACATGGAGGCAGAAAGTGCTATGGTGAATGGACTGGAAATTTCAAAACTGACATCCATTACTACTAACCCTGCCCTCAGGCAATGACTTTATGCTCTTGTCTGGAGGGCTTATCGCAATAAAGATTGGCGGATTTGCTGCGTAGACCGGTCAGAACTCAGATCTGCGTTGTGCTTCCTGCGGCACCAAACGCCCAACAGTGGCAGTTCCGCTTATTGGCCAGCAGGTGGCAGCAGAGACCACGGAAAGAACGTCTGCGGGACAGACCCTGGGGATCCGTTCTTTTGATTATAGGGGAAGAACACAAAGATGGAAGAGGAGGGAAGGGGGAAAAAAAAAAGAAAAAAAAAAAAATCAAACCACAGCAAACAAATAAAAACTTCTCCAAACGTAGCAAACGTGAATGTCTGTCAATGAATTAATGAGTAATTAAATTGATATCCCTTTCCCGCCCCCCCCCCCCCCCCAACTTCTGAGATGAAAAAAAACCACTTCTTTTAGAAGAAAACAGAGTAGTAACAACTTCTGTACCTACATTCACCACTCTGAGATCCTGTCTGGGTCTCCCAAGGCTTGTAAATAACCACTGGGTCGGTTCTGATGTCGCGTGATTTGTTGTCAGTTCTCTCATGGTTCTCCGGTCAGTTCTCCGGTGCCAGGATCTGCCACAGGGCATTCTGACCACGGGCATCATGTTTCTACGCTGCCGCCTGCATTTAACAGGCAATGGGACTGCCCAGCATGTGCAAGGCAGCACCTCTTTCACACCACCAGAATGTTTAAGGCTGTTGGGATTGTTGTTAGCGTCCCATTAACACTGAGGCTAGAGATACCCTTAGGATTGACATTACTATTAGCATTACTTTGATGGTGCCCTATCTGGGTCATTTCCAGGGGATGTCAGGAGTAAGGCACAGTGTCAGGAGAAAAAGAACAGACTCTGTTACTTTATAAACGTGATAATAGAGAGAGTTCATTGGAAAAAATACAACTCTTAAATAATGCAAAGCATGCTTCTGATTGGATGCAGGCATCATCTGGGCTCTGATTAATATTACTCTTAAGGTAAAGATTATTGTTACCATAATGATTTTTTTTTTGGATTATGATCAGGGTTAAGGTTCCTTTTGCTACAGACTTCTAGCATCATTTTTGTTGTTGCATTTGGAGTTAGGGACGATTTTAGAATCAGGGTAAGGGTTAGGATTAGAGTTACATTGCTGGTTAATGCTGTTATCTTTACAGCTCCTGTGAGGGTTGGGGTCTGGGTCAGGTGTTTAAAAATGAAATGAAAAAAGAATTAAAAAAATATATTGAAAGCTTCAGATTTCCTTAATCTTTGTGGGAATCATATAATGTGCAACTCAGATCTACCTCTTCGTGCAGTGACTGCCTGTAAATTTGCTGGAGCCTAATATAATATGGCCTTGTGCTTTCCACTAACTCACCTTCATTTCATTTTCATTACATTTGCTTGGTAGTCAGATTTTGGTGTGTGGATATTTTAAAACAATCTGACTGACATTAGCAAAAAATTAAAAATAAAATTAAAAAAAATGCACAACAGCATCGTATCAATTTTTATAGATAAGATAAAGAAGAGCAGTTTCCCTTAGTTTTCTGTGCCTCTTTACTTTCTTACCCTCTCCCCTTGTGTGAGAAACTCTCAAAGTCAAAGATTTCTAGTTAGGCAAAGATGGCAGCGATAGCAGCAGTGCTTATTCATTATTGCAATACTGCGCGCACATCCCCTATTGGCAAGGGAGAAACTGCACACCAGTCAGTGAAATCAATTCTGTTCTGTGCCCTAAACCCACTGCAGGTGATGCTCTCATGGCTCTCATTGGTTGAGCATCTCAGGCTCACAGACTCCTCGAGACTGTGGCTAGGATTCATTTCCATAGAAGGTCAATTACCAACCTCTTGTTTTTAGGTCTGCCTTGTACTTTTCTGCGGACAGAGAAGGGCAATGTTTCCAAAAGTCAGTACATTCATTCTGTCCTGTGCTGGGCTCTACCCACCCTGTATTTATCTTGTGCTTGTCTCAATTCTCCCCATGTCAGAATGCCCCCAGTCTGAACTTAATTCTGTTCAGCAACTTTCTTGGTGGAAAAACTACTTATACAGCTGTTTTACAAGAGGGTTATACATTCAGTTAGGGCCTACACTATGTACTGAAAATACTGGAAACTTCCACTGCAAAAACACAATCTACCTCTCCCATCTGTGCAGCCTTGCAGACCCAGAGCATGCCAGGTTATTTCTGCTTTCATAGCATTTGCATGCTGTAGGGTGAGCACAAGGTTCTGCTGCTTGATTCTTCTGCAAGAGCTGCCTACCGGCAAATGGTTGCAGGGATGGAGGATGTGACAGAAAGCATTTGTCTCCACAAGAGCAGAGTTACATTCAGTGCAGAGTGTGAGAGTCAGGTTGGTGTGGAAAAGCACTGACACGCTGGGGATGATGCAGTGCTCACATGTCTAACACTCACAGACATTACTGTCAGAAGGATGGTGCTGTGTTGTGCTTCTACCTTTGGCAGCCCCTGGAGAAATGCTATGGCACACAGAACACCTTTGTATTGCACTGATTGCTGCCATGCAGCATGGATTTAACACACCAAATCCAGAGGAGCATGACTGCATCTAACTGCCCTGAGAAAAACTACTGTAGCTGAAGAGATGAGGAGGCAGCTGCTCATCTGCAGAACAAGCAGTACTGCCAGACATTGGGCCAGGTGAGCACCTCCTGCTGCAGCGTGATGATGACAGGGCTGGAGATGATCTGCAAAGCCAGCTTAAAAGTGGGAGACGTGAGTCAACATGGCAGGAGGACAGAGGTGTTAGGGAGCAGCCAAGGCATCAAAGAGTATCAGAAGGCTTTGAAAAGTATCACAAAGTGACAGCCAGGAAGACTGGGATATATCATGAGCAGCAACCTGGATGCTAGAGATTATTTGCTCCCATACAAAATGGTAGAGATCTTGCTGCAGACATCCCAAAGCCAGGCAAAATGGGAACCCAGAGCTCTGCCTGCACGAACCCCACAGCCATAGCATTGCAAGCTGAGCTGCCTTGCTGTTTGTTGCATTCATCCCAATCCCTGTGATTGAAGACTCAGAATGCAGTCGAGGCGATGACTGAGCATGAGAGTGACTTTATTCAATAAAAGACAGGAGGGCTTGAGAGGTCAAGGGTGAAGATGGGACTCCTCTTGTCAAGATGAGAGTGGCTCAGAGCTGGTGCTGCTGCCTGGTGCCTGGGACTGGCAGCCTGACTCTAAGTCCCCATCTAAGATGCTCAGCTTCACCTCACTGATGCTGCCCTGCTCCTGCATGGTGGTGCTGCTGCTGGGACACTCGGGCTGTGCTTGGGATGGGCAGCACTGCAAAGGCGCTGGGTCACAATCCAGGCAGGTGACTGCTGTGTCTGGCAGGCTCAGGTCACGAGCTTCAGCAGAGCCAGGAGATATGAGAGCATGAACGTGGATGAGCCCCTTGTGTCCATCACTGTTACCATGTGGAAGGCTGTCATCCGAATTGCAGCGATTCATGCTTAATAAGAACTCTCCATTGATGGAAAGACACTGCTTGGTTTGGATCTTTGGGGTTGACAAGGGCTCGAATCACCTAGGAAGGCATAGAAACACAAGGGTTAGTTTCAAACATTTGCAAGTTGAATCATGAAAGGTTGTTGATACTTGGTAATAGAGTGGCGGCAGGAAGAAGCAAGTAGGCTTGAAGCAGCATAGCCACTGTCTTGAAAGTGATCCTCATTCAGGTCCAGCTCGTGTGTTGTTTCACTGTAATCTGCTTCTTTGGGTCTACCTAGTGGGCAGCAACACTCGAGCTGTTACTGATATCATTGAAAAGAACTGGAGACAATTGTTCTATTCCTAAGAGCTTCAAGGTGCCTAGAAGCACAAATAGAAACCAGCAGTATTTCATCACTTCACCAAAAGGAAGGTCAAACACCTGAGCTGTGAAGAGCAGTTACAGAACCTATGCATAAGATCACACCAGACATACTTTGTTCTAACAACAGTTATGGCACATAGTCCATTTCCTTCAATATTCCCAAAATGAAATGATGTGGAGCATTACAGGGAAAGAAACACTGCACACAGACACTATGACCCTGATTATACTCAAGCAGCAGACTTAAAACAAGTCAGAGTTTTTGATTCCAGGATATTTCAGGACCTATCGTGTGAAATTCAGTTACACAACAGTGCCTAGGTGCCTGCGTTTCAAGCAACTTTCAGATCACAGCCATGTAAAATAAAAACAAATTCAGTGCAGAAATAGCAAGCCTGTACCTTAATACTCATGAGATTATCCATTTTTTACAGCACTCTGACTAAGTTCTAAAACTTGCTCACCCCAGTTCACTTCAGCAAGTTCCACCAATTCAAGCAACGCAGTTCTGAGATCCTGTGTATGTTGTGCAGATAGAATTGAACAGTGCAGAAATAATCTCTGACAGCTTTAAGAGCTCTGTTCTGCTTACAAACTCTCAGTCCAAAACTATTCTCAGTTTTAAGGAAATGAACACCTGAAGCAGTTGGATCATCTGCCGCATTCTGCTTCTTGGCATCATGATTAGCACAAAGGGTTTTCTGCTGTCCTGCAGAGATGGACAAAGTCCTGCTTACAAATGGACCAGGTTTCAGTGTACAGCAGAGTTTGTACCAGACTAAAAAGCCATGCCATTCAATTCATGTGCTCAGGTTGTTATGCACTCCGAAAGGAAACAGAACTAACTGTTGGATTCTGAAGGCAATCTGTGGGGTCCTACATTACCTCCTGATTCTGGAAGAGGAAATTCTAATAGCAAATGCAGAACTTTGATCTTTGTAGACATGAGAAGAGCTGGCATTTAGGAACATTCATTTCAGGGAAATCAAATGATGTGTCTGTATTTTTTACTACAGATAGTATAGGGAGCAGCCAGTTGAAGAACCAGATACAAAAAATCCAGCCCATTGGCAAGAAAATACTTCTCCTTAAATTCTGTATGCTATCATGGTACAGAATTAGGCTACAGTGCCACATAGGCCAACCAAGTGTAGAACCAAATCCACAAAATACTGGTAGACAAAGCAGCAAAAACAGGGACAATATTCAGCAGACAGGCCTTTCTACCCACAGCTCAGCATGTTCTGCCATCCGAAAAGCAAGGCCTCTTGTCAAGCTCAGCTATTTCCCTTCTCAGTGTATTCTAGCACCACTGATACCCACTGGTATCCTCCTGTAGAGTGCCATCATATTGTCATCATCCAAAGGGAAAACCCACACAGCAGAGCATACAGCACTACACCCATGCTCCAAATATCCGCCTGAAAAACAAAAAGACAAGCTTACAAACCTGAAGCACCTCAAATGGCTTCCTGACAGACTGGATTGTCTGCCCTTGCCAAAGCCCACATATAGCCCATGAAAAGCTGGCTCTTTCCCTCAGGAAATAAAACCTTATCGTCTCAGAGAAAGCATATAACCCCCATTCAATTGCCCTTCCACTCAGCTTAGAGCACTACTAAAACCAGCATCTTCACCTTAGCTCATCACACTGCTGCAGTTCCTTTTACAAGGATTTCACTGGCAAAAATGAAATCAAAGCCGTCACAAGGGATTTAGCACAGTTACATGTTACTGGCTACGAGAGCTGTCAGCACAGTCACCTGTCAGGCTTTGCTGCTGTTCTATTTATGTAGAGGCACAACAAGGTTCAGACAGCTCACAGTGCAGTTCTCACTTTGACTGTAACGAAAAAGGAGGCTTGAAAAGCAGTGTGTGGAAAACAAAGAAACAAGAATTAGAACAACAGTGGGGCCATGGCACTTGTAGGAATTGCTCCGCCTTTAACAGCGATTCAAGAAGGATGAGGGCATTCCAAACCAGACCAGTTTGGACAGATTAACAACTGCAAGTAGTGGGTTCCAAAATTCCTGACATGAAATCAAAGCTGGAAAAACTCTTCACATTTTTATCTCTCAATTTTTAGTACATTGTGCATTACAACGGAAACAATTCTTCACATACAACTTGGAAGCTAAAGACAAGTCTGACAAAACAGACTGCACAGAAATGATGGATAATTAACAGAGCAAATTGCTCTTTCAAACACTTAGTAATAGAAAGAGATCTCTGAAGTTGCTGTTCTGTAGAGCACCAAAGCAGTCGCTTGAGGCAGTTCAGGATTAGCCTGAGACGAACCAGCCAGCTGTGAACTGAGACCAATTGCACTTCTTCTATTTTACTTTCATTCTATGTGACCTCACTAAGCAAATATTGTCTAAGACCATGAGTATCACATAAATGTGCAGATCTCAAGCTGCTCACTTATCTAGTACCCTTGGCATGATGCTTTATTTTCCTCAGCTATTCATCTAGATTGTGTCTGTTGATTGTGCAACAACAGCCTGTTGGTCTCGATTACCTGTGAGAGGCTCTAACTTTGGCCAGGAAAAATCATTTGAGGATAAGTAATTATCTGGGACTCAGTAAGGCAGTCTTCCCATGCTTTCATAACAGCAGAGATACACACACACACAAACTCATGGAACCCCACTGCTTTGCACAATCCTGTGCACACTCACGTGTGTCATGCACTGATTTCCCAGCCAGTCCTCATGGGGTCTATTACTTAGGACAGGAGTGTAGGGGAGCAGCCAGAAGCTGTTTGCATTCCCTGCTGTCTGCTGGGCAGCTTTGCTGGAGATGCTTGGGTTGCTTTGCTTTTCCTTGGGAGGTGGGAAGGAGCTTTGGGTTGGAGGCACATCCCATGCCAGAGCATCTCGATGGCACGTGTGTGGCACTGATCTGCAGCAGATGAAGGGGAGGAGGTCCCAGCACAGCCCTGCACCATGCTCTGCCACACTGGGCAGCTTGTTCCTGGCTCAGCAGCGCCATCAGACAAGGAGCAGGGAAGGAAATCAAGGATGGGGGGTACCATCAAACGCAGTTAGTGCATGCCTGTGCAAGACAAACAGACCCAGAGCTTGCGGGTTATTCCTGCTTTTGTAGCATTTGTGTGCTGTAGCTGAGCAAAAGGTTCTGCTGCTCAGCTGAAGAATCTTCTTCTGCAAGAGCCACCTACCGGTAAATGTCTGCAGGGATGGAGGATGTGACAGAAGCATTTGTCTCCATGACAGCGTAGTTACACTTGGTCTAGAGAGTGAGAGAGACAGGCAGCACTGCCTGATGTTGGTCAGGGCGAGTTCCTCCTGCCGCAGCACGATGATGGCAGGGCTGGAGATGATCTGCAGGGACAGCTCACAGGTGAGAGCCAGGAATGGACACGGCGGGAGGACAGAGGTGTTAGGGAGCAGCCACGGCATCAAAGAGCATCAAAAGGCCCTGAAAAGCATCACAGCCACAGCCAGGAAGCTTGGGGTTTTCATGAGCAGCATCCAGGATGCTAGAGACTATTTGCTGCCATACACAACGGCAGCAGAGCTCTCGCTGCAGGCATCCCAAAGTCAGGCAAAATGGGAACACACCCAGAGCTCGGCCGCACAAACCCCACAGCCAGAGTGTTGTAAGCTGAGCTGCCTTGCAGTTTCTTGCACTCATCCCAATCTCTGCGAATGAAAACTCGGAATTCAGTCAAGGCGTTGATTGAGCACGAGCGTGCCTTTATTCAATAGGAGAAAGGAGGGGGTGTGAGGTCTGGAGGAAAGATGGGACTCATCCTCTCTTGTAATCATGAGAGCTGCTCAGAGACCGTGCTGTTGCCCGGAGCCTGGGACTCGTGTCCTGATTCTGTGCCCCCCTGCGAGATGCTCAGCTTCTCCTCGGTGATGCTGACCTGAGCCTGCATGGTGGTGCTGCTGTCGGGGTACTCGGGCTGTGCTTGGGCTGGGCTGCACTGCAGAGACATTGAGTCCAGGCTGGTGCCTGAGGTGTCTGGTGGGCTCAGGTCAGCAGCTTCAGTAGGGATGGGATGAATGAAGGCTTCAACGATGATGACCTTCTTCTCTTGATAGCTGATGTTATACGGAAGGCTTTCATCTGAACTGCAGCATTCTGTGCTTAGTAACAACTCTTCATTGATGGAAGATGCGTCATCGTAACATGCCCTGCGTCTTGGGGATATACAAGGGCTCGGGTCACCTAGGAAGGAGCAGATGTACAGCAGTTAGTGTCGAAAGTTCACAAGATGAACCATGGAGATTCTTGACATTTGGCTATGTAGTGGTGGTGGGCAGAAGCAAATAGGCTTCTAGCAACAGAGTCACTGTCTTGAAAGTGATCCACGTGCAGGTCCAGCTCTTGTGTTGACAAGAGACTCATTTGGGAAAGACAGGGATCAAGACGGGCTTGAACGCCAGAAGGAGGTACAAGCCCACTGAAAGCATGAATTCTACCTGTGTTGCTGACAAGCAGTGTTTTGTAAGCTGGACTTGCACCCTTACCTGCCAGGACCAAGACTTCTGCTTCAGAGGGCTCCCTGGCACTGCTCTGCAGTTGGCGTTTGGCCACAGGGGATGGTTTGCCCAGGCAGAAGCAGGAACACCAACTGCCAGCTGCTGACTCTGCCCTCTTCCTGGGAGAACTCATTCTGCAGAGAAAACAGAGCATGCTGTCAGACGTGGTGCAGGGTGATGGAAGAGCTGCACCAAGCCCTGGCCAAAAGTTGCCTGTTCTGGGCACTGCCTGCTTTCTGCTGAAACACAGCTTAGAAACGCCCTCTGTTTCAAACAGCAGAGGATGCTTCCATTCCTACAGCTCAGCCCTCAAGTCCTGAAGGCTAAATACCTCTCAACGATGTCAAGCAAGGACATGGATCCGGAGAATGTCAGAGGCTCAGGCTGCTTTGCTCTCCCGGGGCTGGCCTTCACCAGGGAACAAAGGCCGTTGATGAGCTTGCCCCATTTCTTTGGCTCTGCGCAACAAAACAAAGAAACCAGTTCATTTCAGGCCTGGCTCGGTTGGACGAAGCTGAGCGCAATGCATTCGACAGAGCATGTAACAACGGGAAGAACATTCCCAACAAGGACACGTAAGAATGGATTTTCCCCATCCCTGGAGGTGCCCAAGGAGATTACTGTAGTTCTCTTTCTAAGCTTGCTGAACTTGGGCATAAACAAACCCCCTGAAAGTAACGTTCTGACCCTATTTGACTAACTCGCGTTGTCAAATGTAAATTACGCACCTGGCTTTGGCAATGAATTGAGGAGGGAATCGGGAACTTTTCCGCTGATGAGTTCCATGCACTCACCAGGGAAAAGCCCAACCTGTAATTAGAACAAAAAGACAGGTGAGCATTAGCCCGAGCCCAGAGCCAAAGGGAAGGTCCACTGACAGTGACACAGGGCAACTGTTTGCATCCAGCAGCCATCCGTTGCAGGCAGAGCAGCTCCAAGCTGAGATTCCCAACTCTACTGAAGTTGTGCTCTCTAGTCAAAAACGTGTGCCTACCTCAAAGCCACGCTTGCCTCTCCACTAGGGGCTCAGCCTGTTGATATGTCCTCATATCAACAATGCTCACCAGATCTCCGACCTGAAAGAGTTTGAAACATCAATCCCAGATTCAGCAAATCTGGTAGGAAAACAAAGCAGAAAGGACTGCCCTCTTCTATGCACGACAACACGGAATGCCTGGAACTGCTTACCTCCAGAGAGAGCTCATCTGGCCCCTGGGTGACGTGGCTCTTAATAACATGGGCTGCCGCAAATGCTGGTACGTTTAAAGATGACATAGCACGCACCAGCTGCGGCTTCTGCATGTTATCAGCCTGCAAAACAGAGAACAGGCCGTGGTCAGGAGCTGAGGACAAACCAGGAGGATTTCAAGGTGAGGAGCACATCTGCAGAGAAAGCTGCAGCAAATGCGCTCCGTCCTTCTCAGGAGCACTTCAGAAGGAGCTGCACGTCTCATAGCTCTGGAGCAGCACTTCTTCCCCACCCTTCACTACTCCAAGCAGCTCCAACAAACTTCTCAGAAGAAATCCAGGCCAGCACAGACCTGGCAGACCAGAACCAAGTGCAGCTTGTGTGACGGCAGTGCCCACTCCTTGCTTCCACCCTGCTCCAGCAGGTTAAGGAGTCTGAGCATCACTGGCCTTTGACAACTCAAGACTTTCAGCACCTCATGCCAACATTTCTCACTAAGATACACCTAAGGCATTGAATTCTCTTCTCACTACCTCCTCTCAGTCCTCCCCTAGGAACAGAAACCATTTAGATTCTACAGCAAACTACAGCATCTACCCTGCAAGAGCACACTGAACCACCTGCAACAATGAAACATGGTTTTGGAGAGTGGGTCTGAAAACACACCTTTAGACAGCTGTCTCCCTGTAGCCAAAAGGAAACCAAGTAGCAAAAGAAGAGTCCAGCCTGAAACATGCCCATGCTACTAGCCCAAGTTTCTCACAGTGAATGCAGAATCCATCCTGTTCTTGAGGTAACAAATGACCAGTGGGTCTCCTCTTGCTCCACCCCTTCTCCTTCAAAGCCAGAAAAAGAAAAACAGGTAGAAGAAAACCCAGACGTACCTTTCCACACAAAGAGCAGAAAGTGGAACAGCAGTTGTCTCCTTCCTGAGACATGGTGGGGAGCATCCCAGAGGAAGCCCAAGTTCTTTGCTTCTCTCCACAGGGACTTCAAGCATTCTTGGCAAGAGCTGCTTTTGTTCTTTCTTCAATTGCTTCCATCACCAGAATCTCCTTTGGAAAAGGAACCCGAATGAAAGAATCAGCAAATGAAAAAGAATGAGCAATAGCCACTTTACCAGCTTTCTCCTAACATGCAATTTAGACCCCCAATTCGGGCAAGGTCTTAAAATCAGCTGGTTACAAGAACTGTCCCAAAATATATCCAGCTTCTGTACAGCTGCTGTTATTTCTGACAGCGAGTGTAATCACAGAATCATAGAATGGCCCGGGTTGGAAGGGACCTCAAGGATCATGAAGATCAATCACCTCCCTGTCCCTGCTGGCCATCCCCTCTTCTGATGGAGCCCAGGGGACCATTTGCTCTCTGAGCTGCAAGAGCACGCTGATGGCTCACGTTCTGTTTTTCATCCACCAGGACCCCCAGGTCCTTCTCTGCGGGGCTTCTCTTAAGGACTGCTCCTCCCAGTCTGTAGAAATGCCTGGGATTCCTCCAGCCCAAGTGCAAAACCTTGCACTTTGCTGTGTTCAACCTCATTAGATTCACGTAGGCCAACCTCTCGGTTGAGCTCCCTCTGAATGGCATCCCTTCCTTCCACTGCGTCAGCCGCACCACTCAGCAAACAGCAGAGGGTGCACTCCATTGCATCATTGGTGTCTCTGATAACCATGTAAAAAAGCACTGGTCCCAAGACAGACTCCTGGATGACACCACTTGTTATCGGCCTCCACCTGGACATCAAACCATGAATCACCACCCTCTGTCCTCTACAAAACCTCTTTGTCTTCTACTCCTGCTGCAGCTGCAATGGCTGCACCAGCATGACTCACGTTTGACAATCCTCCAGCTCTGGCCTAGCCATGCACAGCAGCAGTCCGTCTCCCTCCCAGCTCACTCACCAGTGTGCTGCTGTGCCCCAAATTCAGTGCAGTAGCACTGAGAGCAGGCAGCACCCATCACCCTCCTCTAACTCTCTCTGCCAGCTGCGATGAGGACTGACATAGCACGCCCACCCCAGCCCAGCTTTTCTGCTGAGACACCTCCCAGCAACCACCCAGCACCAATCCCAGTTGCTGCAAGCTGTCTGAGAGCCTGCTGGAGTGCACTGACAATAACTTTGTGGGTCAAGTATTAAGCACACCAAGCAGAAGGGAAGCATTACTGGACATGGTGCACAGCAGGGGTTAAGACTGGAGGTGGTCAGGGCTGTAGTGACCATGCCCTCCTAGAGTTCCTCATCTCAAGGAATGCAGGCCTGGCAAAAAGCAAAGTCAGGATCCTGAGCTTCAGGAGAGTCAGCTGCAGGCTGTTCAAAGAATTCTTGCATGAGAGACACTGGAAAACTGTTTTTAGGGGTAAAGGAATGGAAAAGAGATGGTAACTTTCTCAGAAAACCTTACTCAGAGCTGGAGCTCTGAGCTCCATCCCGACCACACGAAACACAGTAGAGGAGGCAGGAAAGCAGCATGGCTGAACCTGCTGGTTACAGGGAGCAACAAGAAGGAAATGGAGAAACAGCGGAAACGGAGACATGCAGCCTGGTCGCTTTGGTGGCCTTCTACAGTGGAGTGACAGCATCAGTAGGGAAAGGAAAAGCAACTGACATCACTCAGCCAGACTTTTGCAAGGCCTTCGATGTTGAGCAAGTTTCCTGTTAGAACTCAGTGTGAACAAATCTACCACTGAGCAACACCCTGAGCCCCCACTCACCTCAGCAGAGGTCAGCCTGCACCCCAGCCTTCCGCCTATTCTGCTCCATTGATGGAAGCACACCGGGCATCATTGCTACTCACCCGACCAATGATGATAGGGGCAGAAAAGGGAATTCCTCTTTACCTTTCAGATGAAAAATTGATGACTGTGTGGAATCTTCCCAGTACAGCTGTGGGGCCTTCCTTTACTTGTATCCTGCTGCTCCGTGTCACAGTGGGAGAGCTGCTCTGGCCTCTCCTCTCAGCCTGTGCCTCCTGCAGTGTGAGCAGCTTTGTGGATAGAGGAGACACCCACACAGACTTGGGCCTGGATAGAGAACTGTGCCCTACAACATAGGTACATTTACATCACGCTCTTTTCCTTGTGTGTGAGCAATCCTTGCTCTTTTCAGATGGTACTATGAGCGTGTGACACCCCAAACACATATTTAGCATCTGTCCATATCATTAAGGCTCTCGTCAAGGCAGTTATTTCAGCCTTCTGAGGGGTAGTCCCCATGGCTGATGGTTGTGCTTCCATTCCCTGCTCAGTAGCAGTTACTGCATGTCCTGCCTTAAAGCCTCCTTGTCTCACAAAACTGCAGCTGCTGGTAAATCAGGCGTCTTCTGCATCTTCTAAGGGTTCGTCCTTCAGCTCCAACCGACTGGATGTAATGTGCAGCATCAGTTGTTTCAAAGCAGTGATGTCATCCTGGTTCTCCACCAGGGGAGTTCCGCTAAGGAAAGATACTGGGTTGGCAATAGTAGTTACAATTATTTCTATATCACCCTGCTCTACCAGGATGGCCTGGTATTTCGGGAATCTTTGGGGTGAACAGATGCCATTCAGAGGGACCTTGACAGGCTGGAAAGCTGGGCTCGGGTGAACCTAATGAGGTTCAACACAGCAAAGTGCAAGGTTTTGCACTTGGGCCGGAAGAACCCCAGGCACCTGTACAGGCTGGGAGGAGTTGTCCTTGAGAGCAGCTCGGCTGAAAAAGACCTAGGGGTCCTGATAGATGAGAAACTTAACATGAGCCAGCAGTGCGCTCTGGCAGCCCGGAAAGCAAATGGGATCCTGGGCTCCATCAGGAGAGGGGTGGTCAGCAGGGATAGGGAGGTGATCGTCCCTCTCTACTCTGCTCTTGTGAGGCCCCATCTGGAGTACTGTGTCCAGGTGCGGAGCCCTCAGTACAAAAAAGATATGGAGATTTTGGAAAGGGTCCAGAGGAGGGACAGGAAGATGATCAGGGGGCTGGAGCACCTCCCCTATGAGGACAGGCTGAGGGAGTTGGGTTTGTTCAGCCTGGAGAAGAGAAGGTTGCGGGGTGACCTCATTGCAGCCTTTCAGTACCTGAAGGGAACTTACTCCCAGGAGGGGAGTAAACTCTTCGAAAGGGCTGATAATAGCAGGACTAGGGGAAATGGTTTTAAGTTGAAGGAGGGAAGATTTAGGTTGGATGTTAGGGGAAAGTTCTTTACTAGAAGGGTGGTTAGGTCCTGGAACAGGCTGCCCAGTGAGGTTGTGGATGCCCCGTCCTTGGAGGTGTTCAAGACCAGGTTGGACGGGGCCCTGGGCAACCTGATCTAGTAAAGGCGTATGTTTGGTGGCCCTGCTAGGCAGGGGGGTTAGAACTACATGATCCTTGAGGTCCCTTCCAACCCGGGTAATTCTGTGATTCTGTGATTCTGTGGGGTGAAAGCCAATGTCCCCCTTTTGCCTCCAATACAGTAAACACTGCATGAGATACTAAAACTGGTATCCTTTGGCCCAGTGTAGATTGATGGGCTTCTTGAATATTGAGCACCAGTGCACCCTGGATATCCCTTACTCACTTCAAGCTGTTTCAAGTTTACCATCAGTCCGTAGCTGTGTATCCATGGTTGGCACCCTCCTGTCATTCCTGGCAACGTATGGAGTTCCTTGGCAGTTTGCAGCTCAGGGGTTGAGCAGATGGCTTCTTTCTTGGCAGTCCTTAAGGTTCAAAGTCCAGCTGTCATCTCCTATCCCAAATACGTCACTTGCTGCTGAGTTAGTTGTGCTTTCTGTAAACCAAGAAACTCAGCAAACTCTCAGTCTATTGTACACAGTCCTTTTTTTGCTGTGGCACCCACGTGCTCCAGTAAAGTTCCACCCTAGGATGGAGGATCCCAGGTCTCAGGCTCACGAGTTGACCAGTTCTCAACAATCATTTAGCTGTTCTCACAACCCTGGGTAACACTGTCCAGGTTCACTGAGTCTCTTCTCCCTCTATTAGGGAGAACAGATACACGCAAGTACTCGTATGCTATCATGAGGAATTCAGTAGGTTACATTTAATTTAGAAGCATGATGCAATCAAAAGCTCGCTTAAATAAAAGCATACCCTTTTCTTTCACTCAAAATAATAGCCCAGAAAAAAATAAAAACAAAACAAAACTCTCATCATAATTGTTAAAGAAATTATCTACTAAATCTCGATGGAGAGTGGAGACACATGCTAGTTTTAGGAACACAGCACTTATCTCATTATCTGAATGCATCTCAAGGCATGCTCCTTGTGAAACTGTGAGAACTTCTATCATTAACAGACGTGTACCATGCCCTGATATATGGTTAAACCGCTTGCAGTGCACTGTCAGATGTAAAGGATGGCAGCTGTATGTGCTGTGACCAAATAAACCCCACACTGAAACCTTTCAGAATTTTAGGACCTACAAGTACTGCATTCATATTAAAAGTAAAAAATTCCTAAGCTACACATGTTCTAGGTTTCCATTTGTTAGATACAACATACCTTTGGAAGTAGGCGCCTAAAAAGATATGCCTTCTACTTGCTTCTCTGTCTGGCTCTTCGAAAAGAAGGCCTTTGGAGCAGGAAATGCAAAGGGCAGCTCATTTCTTAACACCGACTCTGCATCAACATTCTCTGTGTTTGCACGCTTCTTAGATGCCACTTTTCTTGTCACTGGAGTTGACAGTGTGAATTCCATATCACCCAGTTGAGTATCATGCCTCGAATGGTGCCAGAGACGGAACAAAAGGTTTTCTGATCACAGCCGGAGAAGTTACTGTCAAAGAAATTCTAACAGCTGAGAAGGTCAGACACAATGCTTATAAAAATATCATACATTATTTGGCTATTGAACAAAACAGTTGAAAACTCTGATTCTCTCCTAGAATAAGTTCGTTTCTTATAGACTGTCAAACACCATTTTTTTATTTGTTCATCTCAATTCTCCATTGAGGATTAACCCTCACCAGCTTATCTAAACATAAACATGAATTATCACTTGGTTTAGTTAAAAATTTGAATAATATCACAGTGGATTTTGTTGTCCAACACAGTAAGATTGAATTTCTTTCGGTACCTTTCAACCTCTGCCTACCTCCAGCCTAACTCCAGAATCTTATTAACTGTGCCTTATCGCTTCCCATTGTGTTTTAAAATCCTCACTGACTCCTTTACTTGTTCCCTTGCTTGCTGTTTCTGTGCAAACCAAACACTGGAGTTAGGGATCACGTCAAACCAACCATGGCCTACAGGTAGAAGGCAACAAAATTTATGCTTAACATACTTCTTTGCTCTATCTTTATCTTCCTTTGGTCAAGGTCCACTAGATACTTAAATATGGAGTAAGCACTAGATACAATGAGAAGCAGATTTCTAGATTAAGAGCTGTATTTTTTCTGTAAGAAACTAGCTGTACATCTTCACACACCTGCTTTGTTTTCTGAGTATTTAGATCGAGTGGAGATTCTTCAAACACTGAAGCTACATCAGAAAATTCCATGGATCCAAACGCATCTGGCACATGGCTGCAGTCTGGCACATCTTCATATGCCAGAGCCTTTTCAGACAGAAATGTTCCACCGAGATTCTTTTGCAGAATTAGAAGGAAGATTTCATCAGAAGATTTCACCACTAAAGTCTAAATAAGATTGGTTTGCAAGTTCCAAACTATGGCTAACAGCTAATGGAAGTCCACAGGCCAGCAGCAACAACTTTTATATTATGTTCTTAATATTCTAATTGTTGATATGACGTTCATATAAAGAGCAGAAGGGAAATTACTCTTAGAGCTCAAGTCATCTTTCACAGCCTGCGTCAACAAGAGCAGCACCTCATAGCCTTTGGTTTCAAGACCTGGACCACAAGCTAGCTAATGATTTTACACAGAATTCCAGAGTTCAAGTCACTGTTTACATTAGGGCTGAAATTGTACTGAAAGCCTTCAAGTTCATCACACTTAATTATCACTGGCATCACACATAACTCCACGTTACATATGTGATCACACGCAACCTGGCAACTTCAGACAATTCCCAAAGCACTCCACTTGCACTTGGCTACTAAAGTACAGAAAAAGGAATTAACATCAGAAATAGCTGCAGTCAAAACCATCTAAGAATCCAAGTCTCCAGGAAACAAGGAAAGCAAATCCTCTCCAGGACTGTGTTCTAAAAGGAAACAGATCAGAAAGGTGAGTTCTTCCCCCCTTTGACCACCCACTCATGTAACGTCCATGTCATTTCTAAGTATGCTGCCCAGACCAAGACTGAGGATGCTTCAGAAGAAGACCTTCCCTGCTAAGCCAAACAGAACAAGTAAGGTACCAAAATATGTAGAGCCAAACGAGGAAAGGTGCTCTAAGAAGGTAAGCATCACAAGAGACCAACAGGAATACTTACACAATCCAAACAATGCACAGTTTCTGTTCCACAAGCTGCCAAGAGGAATGTGTGCAGTACTCACAGCGCACCATGTACACTGCTTACTGCAGTCATACTGCTTCGTAGGACCAGCCCAACTTACTAAAACACTTTAATGAGCAATCCGAACTGTCTGGATCAGCACGGTTCACTTGGAAGGGACCTTCACAGATAAACCTGAAGAGGTGAGGCGACTGCACTATCTAAACCTTAAAGCATATAGGACCTTAAAGCATAAGCTTAAAGCACAGAAGCATGACCAGCAGGTCGAGGGAGGTGGTGCTGCCCCTCCACACTCCTCTCATTGAAACCCCATCTGGAGCACTGCACGCAGTTCTGGAGCCCTCAACACAAGAAGGACTTGGAGATGTTCAGGCAGGTCCAGAGGAGGGCCATGAAGGTGATCAGAGAGGGCTGAAAGCACCTCTACTATGTGCACAGGCTGAGAGAGATGGGGCTCTTCAGCCTGGAGAAGACTCCAAGGAGACCTTAGAGTGGCCTTCCAGTATCTGAAGAGGGCCTACAGGGAAGGCTGGGGAGGGACTTTTCATAAGGGCAGGTAGCAACAGAATGAGGGGAAATGGCTTTACATGGGAAGAAGGTAGATTAGGATTGGATATTAGGAAGAAATGCTTTACTGTGGGTGTGGTGAGACACTGGAGCAGGTTGCCCAGCAAGGCTCCAATATGATTGCTTTGCAAGTTCCAAACTATGGCTAACAGCTAATGGAAGTCCTCAGTCCAGCAGCACAAAATTTTATATTATCTTCTTAATATTCTAATTGTGGATTTGACGTTCATATAAAGAGCAGAAGGGAAATTACTCTTAGAGCTCAAGTCATCTTTCACAGCCTGCGTCAACAAGAGCAGCACCTCACAGCCTTTGGTTTGAAGACCCGGACCACAAGCTAGCTAATGATTTTACACAGAATTCCAGAGTTCAAGTCATTGTTTATGTTAGGGCTGCAATTCTACTGAAAGCCTTCCAGTTCATCACACTTCATTATCAATGGCACCACAGATACCTCACAAAGAAGCATTATGACACCACAAAGGGGCATTATGACGTCAGAAAGGGCATTATGACATCACAAAGGGCATTATGAATCACAAAGGAGCATTATGACATCACAAAGGAGCATTATGACGTCTCAAAGGGCATTATGACGTCACAAAGGGCGTTATGACACCACAAAGAAGCATTATGACATCACAAAGGGGAATTATGACGTCAAAAAAGGGTCATTATGACGTCTGAAAGGGGCATTATGATGTCACAAAGGGGTGTTATGACATCACAAAGGGGTATTGTGACATCACAAAAGAGCATTAAGACATCACAAAGGGGAATTAAGACGTCACAAAGGGCATTATGACGTCACAAAGAGGCATTATCACGTCACAAAGAGGCATTATGAAAACAAAGGAGCCTTATGACGTCTCAAATGGCATTATGACATCACAAAGGGCATTATGACGTCACAAAGGGGCATTAAGACATCACAATGGGTCATTATGACGTCAGAAAGGGGCATTATGACATCAGAAAGGTGCATTATGATGTCACAAAGGGTGTTATGATGTCACAAAGGTGCATTATGATGTCACAAAGGGGCACTGGGAAAAGATCTCTGTGTGGAGATTGCTTCTACTAGAGGTAGTTCTATAAGACTGTTATATAGAGCTGTGCAGGGGCTGTAAATCTGTCTGCAGAGGGTGATGATCAGTTCCAAGTGTCTGCAGTCAATGCTCATGGACAGAGCCCATCCAACCTGGCCTTGAATGCCTGCAGGCCTTGAATGGGGCATCCACAGCCTCCTTGGGCAACCTGTTCCAGTGTGTCACCACCCTCTGAGCAAAAAACATCTACCTAAGATCCAACCTATACCTCCCCAGTCTCAGTTTTAAACCATTCCCCCTTGTCCTATCATTATCCACCCTCATAAACAGCCATTCCCCCTCCTGTTTATACGCTCCCTTCAAGTACTCAAAGGCCACAATGAGGTCTCCCCACAGCCTTCCATTCTCCAGGCTAAACAAGCCCAGATCCCTCCACCTTTCCTCATAGGAGAGCTGCTCCAGCCCTCTGATCATCACAGTGGCCCTCCTCTGGACCCCCCCCAACAGCTCCACATCCTTCCCAGGCCTGGACACAGTGCTGCAAATATGGCCTCACAAGAGCTGAGCAGGAGTGGACAATCACCTCCCTCTCCTGCTGGCCACCCCTTTTTCAGTGCAGCCCAGAACACACATGGATCTATCTTTTCCATACGGATATTCCCATCTGTGTACATATATATACCACACCTACACCCCCACAATCTGCTACAACTCCATAGAATTTTCAAGGTTGGAAAAGACCTGGATGATCTTATGATCTTATGATCTCAGATCTTATGATCTGGATGATCTTATGATCATCCAGTCCAACCATCACCAATACTTCCCAGTTAAATCACATCCCTCAACACAACACCCAAACTTTTTGTGAACTTCCCAGGGTTGGTGACTCTACATGAGAGAAAAGGGCACTCAGATAAGGGATTCTGCATTTGCTATTAGCAGAGGTGGGATGAGACCGAGCACTGCCCCAGTTCCTGGGATAATGCAGAAGGGCTGAGACCTTCCAGCTGCTTCCACCCAGGGTCACACAGCAAAGCCGACCCTGCAGGAGTCTGCATCATTCTTTGCATGGCATTGCTAAGAGGAAGATCCCCCCCCTACCCTTGGCTCTACACTCCAGCTGCTGTCTGCCATCTGTAAAGCCACCACAGCTCTCCTACTGGAGTTCCCATCTGCACAGTGACAGCTTGGTTTCTTCTTACTGTCAAAGCAGCCACAGCCTCAGTGCTTCTCAAATCTCCCCTTTTCAGCTGATTTCCTCTTTCTTGTGGCTGGGCAATTCCTCCCTCTCACAGTCATCCCTCTGCCCCACTCTGTGCCCACAGACCCAGAGAGGGCACACAGAGCCAGCCCTGTCCCAGCTGCTGCTGCTTCACATCTGACAGTCTCAGGAGCTGAGATCCAGGCTGAGACAGCAATGCCCAGACATGGTTTGTAGGACGTTTGTGATAGGAAATAGGGAGGCTTGTGATTAAACCTGCCCCCTAAGGAGGAAGGCAATGCTGCCTGCAGCCCCAGCAGGCATTACAAAACATCCCCATTTACAGGAGGGTTTTAAATAGCACAATTCAGGAACTACAACTGCACAAATTCCCGCATGCCCTGGAATAAGTTTGGGAATGGACATGGTTCTACCACCTGTGCAATGCCATAGAAATAACAACCATCCACCTGTAAACCTCCATCCTCTCCCCTGCTGCACAAAGGGAAGCTCAACAGCAGTGCACAAATGTCCCAGCAATGTCTGAGCACTGCTCTGTGCATCCCAACCTGCTCATCCCATCCACTCCTGGCTGGGCAGCAGGATTGGGGTGGCACATTGCAATGGGCACAGAGGAACATGGAAGCCCCACACATGTGAGGAAGGGGCTGGCTGTGCTCCACACTCACGTTATCAGACGTGATTTGCCCTTCTGTGGGGAGCCTCTGCTCTTTCCCAGCTCATCCTCCAGCGTCTGGGACTCCAGGATCTCATTCAGGCTGTTGTTGGCTGCGGGGCAGCTCCATGAAGAGCCTCCCCTCCACCGACCGGCACACAACAGCCGCTCCCGTGCACTGCGGCTCAGCCAATCGGAGCCGGTGGAGCTGCCGCTGCCCGATGGGACCCCCCCCCACACATATTGACCCCCCAGACGAGGAAGAGGAGGAGCAGAGCGACGAGGAGCTGCCGCAGGGGCTGACGTTGGGGCGGGGGGGCAACGCGGGGGGGGGGTCGGCAGTGGGGGGTGGGGGAGGGGGTGGGGCAGCATTACCCCCGGACCCCGTGGACCCCCCCCAGCCAAAGTGCTGCTCTCCGACCCCCGCGGGCTCTTTGTGCAGCCGCTGCCCTCCAGTTATAGGACCCCCCCCCCCATATTGCGCTTTGCTCGCCCCCACCTCCGGAACCCCCCCCCCACTCACCACATCGCCCCCTCCCCCCCCGGGTGGGGTTATGGGGGGTGGGGTGGGGTCGACGATGTGCCGTAAGCCGCGCCGGGGTCGTGTGACAAACCCCCCACCCCATCAAGATGAATGGGGCGCTGTCGGGGGGGGGCTCAGCCGTAAGGATAAAGCGGGGGGGTTAATGACGGGGGGGGGCAGTGCTATAGGGAACGCAACTAATCTAAGCCCCCCCCCCCCACATTAACACCCCATTGTGTGTGGGGGTGGTGGGGGTGGGGCACACAATAACCCCCCCAAAGGCCAAACAGCCCCAACATCCCCCCTCAAAGCCGCTGACTTACGCTGTGCCCCCCCTGCATGAAGGGCCCCCCCCCATCGATTGAGCCCCCCCCAATCCCATCTATAGTTGAGAGCTATGCTTTTTGTAACCCCCCGCTTTTAAAGCCCCCCCCCCCCACAATGTTGTGCACGATGTGCTGCCCCCCATGAGCCCCTGACCCCCCCCCTTAAAAGATGGGGTGGGGGGGGTGGTCTCGGACCCCCCCTCCTTTAAACGATGGGGTGGGGGGGCGGATTGTCACTGCCCCCCAACACCAAAATGGACACCCCCCTTTTAAAGGATGGGGTGGGGATGGGGGGGTGGGGGGTGAAGGTGATCTCGGCCCCCCCCCCATTAAAACGGACCCCCCACCCCTTTAAAGGATGGGTGGGGGTCGGTTACGGGCCCCCCCGGCGCTGTGTGTGTATGTGCCCCCCCCCGTTTTGCTCCCCCCGTGGCGCAGTGTGCTGGGAAAGGATCTCTGTGTGGAGATTGCTTCTACTAGAGGTAGTTCTATAAGACTGTTATATAGAGCTGTGCAGGGCCTGTAAAGAGAGTTGAGGGGGACTCTAGTGGGCATATGGGGCTGTGGTGGGCAATAGGAGGACTAGGGGCTCTAGGGGGCTCTGAGGGTGTGTAGGGGTTGTGGATCAGGTTGGATCTTAGGAAGATGTTTTTCACTCAGAGGGTGGTGACGCACTGGAACAGGTTGCCCAAGGAGGCTGTGGATGCCCCATCCCTGCAGGCATTCAAGGCCAGGCTGGATGTGGCTCTGGGCAGCCTGGTCTGGTGGATGGCGTCCCTGCACATAGCAGGGGGTTGGAACTGGATGATCTTTGGGATCCTTTTCAACCCAGGCCATTCTATGACTGTACAGTTCCATAGTGGAACAAATATAATATGCTAACTATGTAAAACATGGAGTCAGACCTGTGTGATTTGTCCACACCAGGAGGTGATTAGAAAACAATTTGTAAGCTACAAAGCTGCTTGCTGGAAAGGAAAAGAAAATAAAACTACAAGAAAAAGGGAAATCATTTCTTCCTGAAAATAGGAAGAATTATAGATCTGACATGAAATTTCAGTGAAGCTCCTGATTTTATGAAGCTATTCCCATTATTTTCTTGGTGCTGTGTTTCCCAAATGAGTGGTTTCTGGCTCTGCTGCAGCACCAGTCTGCATGTGAACATCAACTCTGTTCACCATCTGGGAAGATTAGGACTTCCCTTCTCCTACCAGCACCACTGAATTACAGTTACTCAGTGGTTAAACAAAGGAATCCTTAAAGAAGGGTTTACAGCTGTCCTGTTGTCTGAAGTGCTTGGGGCATTCTGATGCTATTAAGCTCTATGTATTAACAAGTTAAAAAAGAAAAGGTAGGCATCTGATTGTTGTGACAGTTTCTAAGCGATTTGGAAAGCTGTACCACCCAACCACTCCTTCTATTTGATGGAGGTGACAAAGCTCAGTTTAATTTCTGACTGCTGTTTAAATTCTGAAGCTCGAGCTGGTTCCTGGAGCAGAAAAAGCTCGGAAGCTGTCCCTCCTACAAGCAGGCACCTCTGAGCAAAATATGACATCTCAGTTTCTGATGGTAAGGTCAGGAGATCTGATTCCAGCATCTAGCTTTTGGCTTAATACTGTGTTAGTGGGACCTTTGGCATCTAGCACTTAATGATCTTGAAGGTTTCTTCCAACCCAAGCCCTCCCATGATCCTATGATTCTGTGATTTCATTCAGGTTTATTGAGATGAGTTCTCCTGAATGTGCTGTTCTCCATATGATTATAATTGGAGTCCAGATGGGTGACTGAAACCAGACACCAAACTTTCTGATGGCCAAAATTAAATGAAATCAATCCTTTACTGTGTCAGTAGTCTGTAACTAGAGCCCATCAGGTAATTCCCAGCCTCCTGCCTGTATCAGTGGCTGCACACAGTGAAAAAGTCTGATGGGATTTTAACCTCTAAAATGTTCCAAAGCAACCAGAGGGTGAATATATTCACTATGTAAATACCTGCAGGAATAAGCTTGTCATGTATGTCCTCAGGTACCACAGTAGTTAATGGTGGGACTCAGTAGGTCATGCTGAAAGTTGAGTCTGCTGATTTTGAAGGTCTTTTGAAGGTCTTTTCCAGCCTACATGACCTTATGCTAATATTTCTGAAATTTATTTCTGTTCAGCTCCCAGAAAACCTCCCACCCAGCCCCCAACTGACCCCGTGGTGAAAAATAAAACAGAAACCTCAGTGACGCTGGCATGGTCCCCTCCAAAGATGCAACGCCCCATTCCAGTCGATGGCTACATTGTGGAATGCAGGAAACTAACTGGCTTCACCTGGGTGAGGTGCCACGAGTCTCATGTCCCCATCCCAGAGTTCACGGTGAGCAATCTGTCTGAAGAGGCTGATGATCAGTTCCGAGTGTCTGCAGTCAATGCGCATGGACAGAGCCCATCTCTGGAATTCCCAGGGAGCGTGCACCTTGGTAAGCACAAAAACCCCAATGGAAATGGGTCAGTGTGTGCTGAGCAGCTGTGTTGGTTCCCTAAAGATGCTTCCTTTGACTTTAAGGTTAGCAGTGCATTAACACACCAAAGGCTTTCCTTTATTCCTAGTTCTCCTATCTCCTATCAACCTCCAGCTACCACTAAAGTGATACGAGTTGTTTCTGTGACAGAGACATGAATATCCTTATCTTTTGATATCTCACATGTGCAAGAGGCAGAACTTTCTGTAACAGATCTTAAGCACAGAAGTGCTTCTTCTAGCACTCATGCAAAGGGAGAAGTAGAAATGTACCTATGATTTAATCTTCCATCTCTAAATGAGATACCAGACTTGCATCTAAAGAGCATTAAGACATACATGTTCTTCCTCAGACCCAGTCCTGGCTGTGAAATCCCCCCTAACAACTGGTGAAGCTGTACCTGGAGGGGATGCCATGTTTACTATTGACCTTACAACAACGTGCAAGCATGCCAGCTGATGAATGTCTGCAGTTCACAGCTATTGGCCAGTGCATTCAGTCACCAGGTTTACCACTGCATGACCATAGAGCAGTACTTTCAGCTGCAGGTTCAGACAGCCTTTCTGATTGCACTGGAATAGTTTAGAAGTAGGGGAGCAATCATTCCAATAATATCTCTATCAATCAGCTTTGCATGACAAAGTAGAACAAATAAACATTCATGATGGGAGGACCTGTTTGTCATTGGGTGGAAACCTCTGCAGAAGCATGTTTAGAGCATTATTAATCAGTAGAAGGAGATGTTTGGTTGATTTTTACTTAGTAAATCCAGCAAGAAGACCAAATGAAATATCGTGAATTGCTCAGCACTGACACAATGATGAGTGCAGGAACAGAAGGTGATACTTTTTCAGAGATGTTGCAGCAAACATTGACCACGTTAGCCTGATATAAATTGAAATAACGAGGCCTTTGCTCCTGACAGGTGCTGCAGTGAGATTTACCAAGAAGAGCAAAGATGTAGAAAAGATCTGCGCTTGGCTGCGTGAAGAAGCCAAACTGCAGGCTGAGCTTTCAGACACAGGCGCTACTGTGGAGTGGATGAAGGATGGGAAGGAGCTCAAGGCCAGTGAAAATTATGAACTGCAAATTGTGGGGAAGAAACACACCCTGAAAATTCACAACGACTCAATGGATGATGCTGCAAGTTATCAGTGCATCTGTGAGGGGGATAAAATGCTCTATCAGCTTTCAGTGAAAGGTATGTGACAGTCTGGGCTGTCCTCTTCCTGCCCAGGGCCAGCAGACTGCATTCACCTGACTCCCCGACAGTCCAGCTGTTGTCAGACAGCATCTGGGGTGTTTTCAGTGGCTGTTTTGACTTGAACTGGCCAATCTGCTTTGTAGAGCCATTTGATTTCTGTGTTCTGTCCTGTGATTCGTCCCTAAGATATAGAGGAAATCAAGGGAAAGACAGGAAAAAGAGCATCCCAGCCTTCCTGCTCTTCTGTCAGGGTGGCCACAAGAGATGATGTCAACATCTCTTTTTGTAGCAGTGATCCCAAATGTAGAAAACACCTGTGAAGAGTCACAGGGACTAAATTGATGGAGAGCAGAACTTCCTGCCAAGGCTTGTCAGCTAGTCTTAATTTTGCTTTTCTTCTCTCTCTTTGTCATGTTAGCATAATATTTCATACTGGCAGGTCTGCCCATAGAATTAACTGGCACAGGCTGCCCAGGTAGGTGGTGGGATCCCTGGAGGTGTTCAGGAGCTGTCGAGATGTGGCCCTGATGGATGTTATCAGGGGGCATGGTGGGGTGGGTTGGGGTTGGAATCAAAGGAGGACCCCCATGTATTTCATCGGGAAGCACTACTGGTAATAAGACCTTTGGAGCAAATCCTGGTAGGGCCACGCTCAGCTGGTCCAGTCTGGAGGCTGTTTCTCCTTACTGCAGTATCTGCAGTGAAAACCAGCAGCTGCTTTTGTGTGGTTGGGCTCACATCCAGCAGTGGTGACGGGACTACAATGATAAGAGACAGTTCCTGAAAAAATGAATGAAATTTGACTGTATGATAGGATGGAGTTAAATGTATTGACAGGATCTCAGTCATCCCAGTGTCCATCAGCTGGCTCTCGAGCTCCTAAATACAGGCATTCTGTAGAACGTTGTTGAATTTGTATTATACATGCGTGTTCTTGGAACTGCAGAACAAATGCATGCATAATCCAGACTTTGATTTTAGCAGCTCTGACTGCGCTGTCTCAACAGACCCAACTCAGTTGTGTGCGCTGTTTTGAAATGATATGTTAACAAGAAGTTGGAAAACAAGCTCAATTACCCTCAGTAAAATAGGACCGTGGACTTAGGCTTGAACTTTTGGCTAAGACAGTGGTGAGATTTTGAATCTTTGAAGTCAATTATTCCACTGTGTGTTAATAAGGGCCAGTTTTATCATCTAACTTTTGCACTCCAATTAATTTCCATAAAGGAATTCTTTTTTTTCTTTTTTCTTTTCAGTCCTAAGTGATATCTCTATCTTTTAGGCTTGATTTGTTTGCCAGGGGGTTACAGTGCAGTAATAGATACCCCCTCCATTGATTTCCTTCTAGTTTGCTTGTTCCAATTCTTTCCTCAGTTTTCCTATTTTAGACATTTTCTTGAAGCCTTGGGCTTCTTCCTTTGGCTCTGTCCCCTGTACAGTGTACGTCCTTCAACTTGTGGAGATAAGGTAATCTGGTACGTGGTTTATAAAAGCTGCCAATTTGCCAGCTTCTGAATTAGAATCTAGCAATTAGAACTAGGATTAAACGTGCACGTTTGATCTTATGATAAATGAATGCCTCATGGTCACCAATGTCCCTGCAGTTCTTTACCATCATATGTATTTTGTGTCTTCATATTTTGTTTCAGCACTGGCAAACTTCGTAATCAAAGAGACAAGTGGAGGAGTAATCAGGGCCGTTGCTGGAAAACAAGCTGAATTTGTTTCTGAGACCTCTGAAGCCAATGTCATGGTGAAGTGGTACAAAAATGGCAAAGAAATCAAGACCAGTAAGAAATTCACAATGGAAGATAAAGGGAAACTGCATAAGCTTGTGGCTTCAGCTGTAACGAAAGAAGACGAGGGAACATACATCTACACAATTGGAGATGACACTCTGATTTTTGATTGGAAAGTCTCAGGTAAGTTTGTGAGGCAAACATAGGATCACAATCCATGTAAAGCACTTCAGACTTAATTCATTTTATTTGTCCAACGCTGTGGGTTTCCAGTATTTAGGACAAAGATTGCATAGCTCTATTGAAGCAATTCTGACCTTCCTGTTGTCCCTATGCAAATCCACAGTATGAGCAAATAATGTAACTGTGTTGTGATGAATTCAAGACAGCCTTAGCTCCAGCTGGGGCTGGAGTCACGACTTGAGCCCTGACATCTGGGCTTCATTCATCTAGTTCATGTATTGCCTCAGCACTTACATCATCTTTAAACCTATGACTGAAATGGTCCTAAGTTATTAGCATGGGAATCCTGTCTCCTCTTTGGACAAATTAAACTCCACATTTGGAGAGCTGAGTGTCTCCTGCTGTACCCGAAGGACATTGTGATCTCTGAGGTGTCT
The DNA here is from genome assembly GCF_054131305.1 of Coturnix japonica. Taxonomy (NCBI): domain Eukaryota; kingdom Metazoa; phylum Chordata; class Aves; order Galliformes; family Phasianidae; genus Coturnix; species Coturnix japonica. The sequence continues at coordinate 4,216,773 of NC_140687.1, read as the reverse complement.
CCCTGAGGTGCTGTAAGCACAGCCATTAGCTCATAGTGCAAGTAAAGCACTGTTAGGTCAAGCCTGGAGGAGTAATGCTTGTCACTGACATGTTCCTGTTCAGGGTGGAGCTGGAGGGTAAAATAACACAAGAAATTGTCATTGAAATTCAATATCTGTGAAATTCAGCTGGTTGCATTCACAGAACCTGGCGTTAAGATCTGTTTTCTGTTTTATATCTTGAGCCTATTTTCCATAACCCAGTCCTCATTTATGAACTGAAGCTCTACTGAAAGCCTTTCGCTGTGTATGCTCATGCTGCAGTGCAGCGCTTGTGACCTTTAACAGCACATTCACGTTCCTCTGATCACAGGATCCTTACGGTTGATTAAGACCCTCTAGTCTGACTGCTCACCCATCACCACCGTGATGCTCACCAACAGCTTAGCTAAAAACTCAGCAGAGATGATAGATCAAGCACAACACTGGATTTGGGGTGGCTAGAGATTCCTAAGATATTGAAGGATTGCTTGCAGGTGGTGTTGGTTCAGGTATTCACCCTGCATCCCACCTGCTGTTCTGTTTGGTTGAGAATCATGCATTCTGCAATTTCACTTTGTAATTCAAAGACCCTGGCTTTATCTGTTGAAAAACTGATCTAAAACAAGCCAAGAAGACTCCGTTGGAACTGGTTGATGCAGAACAAAGGCATCCCCAAAGGACAAGTTGCACTGTTTGATGAACATTATTGGATGAGAGCTAAGCTAAGATTTAAAAAGTTCTGGGGCTGTCTCTGAGCATCAAATACAGAGGAAGCCTGCATGATTCCCTGAGAATGGATACCTCCTACTTTGGTGTAGGGTTAAGGGAACACTAGCAGTAACTCCTATCACAAAATGTCGCATGGCTCAGACAAAATGCCATCAAGAGGGCTTAATTAGGAGCACCAAATGGTCGCAAGATGGTCTTAGGGCAGGGAAGTAATCTATCTATGTGATATTGATTGATGCTATTAGTTCTTAACAGCTTGACTCTAGAAGGACTGTTGTTCTTTGGTCACCTAGTTATAAAAGAATAAATGGCTCCTGTCTATTACAATTTTTAACGCATTTTTTGTTCACTGATGCCATAAATGTTCCTGGCATAGTAATTGGCCTTGGTATATTCAGTGACTGAAAGCAACAGTTGTTGCTCTAAGAAATGCAGTACAAAGCTAGGTCTGCCTGTAGCTGACAGCCATCAGCTTGCTCCTCAGGCAGGTTCTGTCTGTGTATGGGAGATCACAATGTGAACCACTGATTGATCAGCTGAGGCAAGTGTGGGGTCAGCTGTGGGAGCACAGGTGAAAGTTATGTAGCTGTGCTCCCTGGAGGGGTGGAGTTCGACTCCACCTCCTCTGAGACCTCATTTAAGGGCTGACCCTCACTGAGGCAGCATCTCTTGGAGATTGCTCACCAGGGTGGATTGCCTCAGCTCTGGTGAGTTCCCTTTTCCTTATATCTTCTGTATTTCTACCATTTTACTTGTAATTGCTATCCTTGTTAATACCAGCATAGTTATTGCCAATACATTTGGCAAGCCAGGCAGGAGCCACTGACTTGGCATCTAGAAATATAAGGAAAAAAAAAAATGTCCTTTGTGTGGAAAATCTTTAATTGGTACAAGGGGGAGAAGACCACCCCCTTAGGGACATGCCTTCCTGGACAAATTCCAGGTTTTGAGGCGTCCCCATATTACCAATTAGCAACAATTATTGAACAATGGGGCCCTTTAAGAGTACCAAATAACATGGACGCCTATTGTCTAACTGATTACTTTCTAGGACTACAAAAAGATATCTTAATTACAAAAGAAAAGCGAATGGCTGCATCTATGGCAGCCTGGCCATTATTAAATGCTTTAAATCGGGCAGAGATAAAATCAAACAACATTGCACATGAAAATGAATTGTTAAAGGCCCGTATTGAAAAATTGGAGGGTGAGATCAATCTATTGACAGGAAAAAAACCGTCATTTTCTTCCTCCAACCCTCAAATTAGATACATTTCATTTAATGACGATCAAGATCCTGAAGAAATGAATCAAAATAAGATCACTAAATCTGATCTAGAAAAACCATCTGAGACGGACTCACTAGAAGTCCGTCCAGTAATAACTCAAAAAACAAAGAAAATTCAAGATCGACCAGCAGGAGTGCCTCCTGATCAATGGCCCCCTGCCGAATCTGTTTTACATGTAACAGCCCGTCCATATACGCCTACTGAACTCATGGACCTAGTGCAACGATTTAGGCAAAGGCCAAGGGAAAGTGTTCCGGCTTGGTTATTACGGTTATGGGATTCAGGGGCAGATAGTGTACTGGTTAGTGGCCCCGAAGTATCTAAGTTGGCCACAATAACAGTACATCCTGCCCTTCGGCAGAGACTGTATGCTGGGACTCAGTTCCCTGAAGAAAACCATTCAATTGTAGAATGGATAATGGCTGCTTGCCGCATGGTGTGGACAAATAAAACTGACATGCCAGTAAACACAGGGATGTGGTCTTCTATGGAAGACCTTCAAAATTATATACGCGAATTAGGTATGAGAGAGGCTATCTACGAAGACACATTCGATAGCCCTGATATGGTTAAATTTTCTGCGGGAATGAGGGACCTAATTTTACAGTAAGCACCCTCTCATATGTATGGAACCTTGGTTTCCATACTTAATCCAGTAGTATCCGCAGAGGCAGTAGTCCAACAAGCCGCCCAATTGGTAGCAGACCTCGGAGAAACTGAGCGTTTATGAGCTAAGCGCAATATCAGGGTGATTGAGGATGCCGAGGCTTTTCCAATAGTGCGAGCCAGAAGATCGGCCCCGCGAACTTCTCGGGCAGGACCTGTTAGGGTATCCCGGAAACAAATGTTTAATGATCTGCTCCGGGCAGGCGTTCAGTTTTCAAAAATTGATGGGCAGCCCAATCAGGTTCTCCTTCAGTTGTGGAAGCAACTGAAGGATGAACAAAAATTTCAGAATAAACCCAAAAGGCCAGGGATAAGATTTATAGAGCGGCGACCAACAACAACATGGAATTTAGAAGATTTTATAGTTCCAAATAGGAAAAAGAAGCCACCTCAGGTGCCTCGGGTTATGACACCGGAGGTATCGGAGGTAAAAGACTTGAATCTGGCTCAGTTCATGGCTTGACGAGGGATGTCAGTCCTCCTAGGGCCTCTAGACGGGACCGGAGGCCCTATGTGGAACTGACGATATACTGGTCCCGAAAGAATATACAGAAGGTTATGGCCCTAGTTGATACCGGGGCAGAGACATCTATAATATATGGAGACCCAACTAAATTTAAAGGTAATAGAGTGATGATTGGAGGTTTTGGGGGACAAACCATTCCGGTCACCCAAACCTGGGTAAAACTGGGGGTCGGGCGTCTTCCACCACGGGAGTACAAGGTATCCATTGCCCCAATTCCAGAGTATATATTAGGAATTGATATCCTGTGGGGTCTGGCTCTCCATACAACAGTGGGAGAGTTCCGATTGCGGCAGAGATGCATTAGTATCCGGGCAATCCAGACAATATTGAGAGGCCATGCAAAACATGAGCCTATTTGTTTGCCGAAGCCACGCCGGATTACTAATGTGAAACAGTACAGACTCCCGGGTGGGCAGGATGAAATAACAAAGACGGTGCAGGAATTAGAAAGAGTGGGTATTATAAGGCCTGCACATAGCCCATATAACTCCCCAATATGGCCAGTGCGAAAACCGGATGGAACATGGAGGATGACAGTAGACTATAGGGAATTAAATAAGGTCACGCCACCTGTTCATGCGGCTGTACCCAATATTGCCTCCCTAATGGACACACTAAGCAGGGAAATCAAAACATATCACTGTGTCTTGGATTTGGCGAATGCATTCTTCAGTATTCCAATCAGTGAAGAATCGCAAGATCACTTTGCATTTACATGGGAAGGGAGGCAATGGACTTTCCAGGTCCTACCCCAAGGGTACGTACATTCGCCCACTTTTTGTCATAATTTAGTGGCACGTGATCTGGCTAAGTGGGAAAAGCCAAATAATGTCAATTTATATCATTATATTGATGACCTCCTGTTAACATCCGATTCGTCAGAGGCGGTGAGACAAGCAGCAGATTTGTTGATAGCTTACCTGCAGAAAAGAGGGTGGGCTATAAACCCACAGAAGGTGCAAGGTCCGGGGCTATCTGTAAAATTCCTGGGAGTAATTTGGTCCGGGAAAACCAAAGTACTACCCAGTGCGGTAGTAGATAAAGTCCAAGCGTTTCCAGTCCCTACAACATCAAAACAATTGCAAGAATGTTTGGGTATATTGGGGTATTGGCGCTCCTTTATACCTCATTTAGCTCAGCTATTAAGGCCATTATACAAGCTTACAAAGAAGGGTCAATCATGGAATTGGGGAAAGATAGAACAGGATGCTTTCCAACAGGCAAAACTGGCAGTTAAACAAGCTCAGGCGTTGGGTATATTTGATCCGACCCTCCCAGCTGAACTAGATGTTCATGTTACTCAAGATGGTTTTGGCTGGGGCCTGTGGCAACGCCAGAGTTCTGTTCGAACCCCCATTGGATTCTGGTCTCAGGTTTGGCACGGAGCAGAAGAACGATATAGCATGATTGAGAAACAGTTATTGGCTGCCTATTCGGCATTACAAGCAGTAGAGCCGATAACGTAAACAGCAGAGGTCATAGTTAAGACTTCATTACCAATCCAGGGGTGGGTGAGAGATTTGACTCACCTTCCTAAGACGGGGGTGGCCCAAGCACAAACGGTGGCACGATGGGTCGCCTATCTAAGCCAGAGAAGCAGTCTGTCTTCATCTCCACTTAAAGAAGAACTACAGAAGATCCTAGGCCCAGTGACGTATCACAGTGATACATCAAAAGAACCGATGGTTGCTCCACCAGAGAAGAGTCCCGTTCAGGAAGGAAGATATCCTATTCCTGAAGATGCCTGGTATACGGATGGGTCCAGCAGAGGCAACCCGAGCAAGTGGCGAGCAATAGCATACCATCCCTCTACTGAGACCATCTGGTTTGATGAGGGGGATGGTCAAAGCAGCCAATGGGCAGAATTGCGAGCCGTGTGGATGGCTATAACTAAAGAACCTGGTGACGGCGTCCTGAACATCTGTACAGATAGTTGGGCTGTGTACCGGGGGCTCACTCTGTGGATTACGCAATGGGCTACCCAGGAATGGACTATCCACGCCCGACCGATTTGGGGTAAAGACATGTGGGTAGACATTTGGAATACGGTCAAACACAGGACAGTATGTGTCTACCATGTCTCTGGTCATCAACCCTTGCAGTCACCAGGAAATGATGAAGCTGACACACTGGCCCGAATCCGATGGATTGAGAATTCACAATCTGAAAATATTGCCCGTTGGTTACATCAGAAGCTACGGCATGCTGGACAGAAGATAATGTGGGCAGCTGCTAAAGCATGGGGGCTGCCTGTACAACTATCTGATATCGTTCAAGCATGTCAGGATTGCGATGCTTGCTCAAAGATGAGACCGAGACCGTTGCCTGAAACAACATCCCACATTGCTAGAGGATATAGTCCTCTTCAGAGATGGCAGGTCGACTACATTGGGCCCCTCCCTCGGTCTGAGGGGGCGAGATATGCCCTGACCTGCGTTGACACTGTAAGTGGACTGCTGCAAGCCTATCCTGTACCAAAGGCAAATCAAGCATACACAATTAAGGCACTTACTAAACTGATGTCTGCATACGGGACACCTCAAGTTATCGAGAGTGACCAAGGGACTCACTTCACTGGAGCGATGATACAGCGCTGGGCAGAAGAAAACAACATTGAATGGCGATTCCACCTGCCATATAACCCAACAGGGGCAGGCCTTATTGAACGTTATAATGGTATCCTTAAGGCTGCCCTGAAAACAGACTCTCAGTCCCTGCAGGGGTGGACAAAAAGATTATATGAAACCGTGCGGGACCTGAATGAAAGACCTCGGGATGGCAGACCCAGTGCCCTGAAAATGTTACAAACTGTATGGGCCTCCCCTCTTAGGATCCAAATTACAGGCACCGATAATAAGGTAAAACCGCAGGTTGGTACTGAAAATAATCTTCTGCTCCCTGCCCCTGAGAATTTAGAACCGGGAATCCATAAGATAAATTGGCCTTGGAAGGTGCAGGTAGGACCCAAATGGTGTGGCCTACTTGCACCTTGGGGGAGATTATTGGAGGTGGGAGGTTCAGTCACCCCCTCGGTGATAGGTACATGGCCTACTGACATCGTGGTCAATACTCCGGCCTTTATTGCTAAAGGAACACCTATTATGTCCCTATGGCAGATCAAGACTCCTCCTCTGGTGCCAGATATAGTTATACAGCCACAGATATCTGGCCAGAGGGTATGGTATCGGAGGCCGGGACATAATCCAGTACAAGCAGAAGTATTGACCCAAGATAAAAATACGGCCTGTATCTTGCCCTGGAGGGCGGATCTTCCCCTCCTAGTACCCTTGAAACATCTATATTACTCCCCTTAAGATTGATTCTAAGCCTCTAGGACCATTACTCTGGACTGATGAAACGCAGACGGACCTGCACTTCAAGATGATTTGTCTCCGGTAACATCTATCAAGCACTGGCCCATGGAAGATCATAAACACCCATCCAATCATCATCATTTGAATAATATCAACATCTAATGCGACGGGAGATTGTATCAGCGTCGTGATTGGGTCTCTGTAATAAGGGGAACTCACCTAATCATTGGTTCACGTTGTGAAGGGGTGGAGTGTATGGGAGATCACAATGTGAACCACTGATTGATCAGCTGAGGCAAGTGTGGGGTCAGCTGTGGGAGCACAGGTGAAAGTTATGTAGCTGTGCTCCCTGGAGGGGTGGAGTTCGACTCCACCTCCTCTGAGACCTCATTTAAGGGCTGACCCTCACTGAGGCAGCATCTCTTGGAGATCGCTCACCAGGGAGGATCGCCTCAGCTCTGGTGAGTTCCCTTTTCCTTATATCTTCTGTATTTCTACCATTTTGCTTGTAATTGCTATCCTTGTTAATACCAGCATAGTTATTGCCAATACAGTCTGGATGGAATGAAGGGCATGAAATACTGATGTGCTCATCAAACGCTGCTTGTTAGCTTAGAGACAAGGTGTTGAATTGGTTTGTTCATGTATTGCAAACAGGTTACTTAGCTGCCTTCATTTTAGCTTCAGAAGAACATGTGCAGAATACAGAATTGATTAAAAGAAATAAGAACTGTCTGCATAGAACTTACTCTTTCCTTACACAGGAGAATCAAGCACACGTTTGTATGTGAGTACCTCCAGAGGTGAAACTTGATCCCCTAGATGTAATGAGCAGAGACATTACAATCAGTTCTAACTGTATCTTAATGCTGTGCTGAATAAGCCTGAGTCAGGATGTAAACCACTTTCTCTTTTTTTCTTCAGATGAAGCCATTAATTTTGTCAGCAAGTCCAAAACGACTCCAGAAATATCAGTCAGTCCTTCTGAAGACCTGGAGCTGGTGTGTGAGGTGTCAGCTGCAAGCGGAGCTGTCGTATAGAAGAAAGATCAAATAGAGGTGAAGCAGGACCAGAGGACAACCATCATCTCCCAGGGGACGCACCGCAAGCTCATGGTCAAAAATGTGACCCTGAAAGACCAAGGGAGCTACAGCTGTGAAACAAAAGATGACAAAGCAACATTCCAAGTGAAAGTCAGAGGTGAGAAAATGCTTGGAATCCCAGAGATAAAGGAACACTTCATTTTGTGTGTCTTGCATTTGGAGGATCAACTTACAGCCTCTCTGGTGCAAAACATTTTGGCTATAGGACTTTCTTTGTCATCTAGTGTCATAGCAACACTTTTCTACATGTGCTTTTCCATCCAGGAATGAATTACTGCAACAAACAATAGGCAAGGAGGGTAACTTGTGCAGCTCTTGTAGTCAGCTGGTGTCTGCAGGGTTACAGTGCAAGAGCACACCAGGCATGCAAGGAGTGAGAAAAGGGGAGGTGTTTGATGAGATCTGGTTACAAAATTTGAATGACACAATGAGGTGGAAAGTGCCACTAATCAGACTCATAAATGGCCTGGGTTGCAAAGGCCCACAGTGCTCATCCAGTTCCAACCCCCTTCTTCCTATGTGCAGGGTTGCCAACCAGCAGCCCAGGCTGCCCAGAACCACATCCAGCCTGGCCTTGAATGCCTGCAGGGATGGAGCATCCACAGTCTCCTTGGGCAACCTGTTCTAGAGGGCCATTCCCTTCTGATTTACTGGAAATGTAGAGAGACATCAGAAGAAACAAAGAGAAGGGAGGAGGTTCAGCAGTGCATGCAGGTGTTCTAAATCTCATGTCCAAATCTGCTATCAGACTGCGAAATGTTTAGATTTATGATATGATATGAAATGATATGCCTATTCATTTCCCAAGGCAAAATAGAGGGGAAAGTATTTTCCTGTCTTAATGAGGCATCATGATGGTCCCTGTGAAGGGCAAGTATAATGAAAATGGGGAACTGGAGTAAGCTCTGCAGCAGACTACAGCAAAATGGTGTGACTGTTGTGATGTCCCTGCAGAGAAAGAAGACGTGTTTACAAACAAGGACAAGGTACAAAAGGAGGTGAAGGCTGCACTGACTCAAAATGCCACGCTGAGCTGCGAGGTGGCCCAGGAGAAGATGGAGGTGAAGTGGTACAAGGAGGGGAAACTGATCACCTCGAGCAAGAAGTTCAAGGTGGAGTCAGAGGGCAAACAGTGTCGGCTGGTGGTGATCCAGGTAGAGAAGAAAGATGCAGGGGAGTACAGCTGCGAGGCTGCTGGCCAGAAACTCACCTTCAAGATTCATGTCACAGGTGAGAGAGAACACATTTTGGCCTTTCATTCTAGAATGTTTTAGAAAACGGTCATTAGTTTGTAAGTTTTCCCTGCTATGCTTAAAATTTTTGGAGCTGAACCTTGGGGTGGTTAATTTCTGATGAGGAAATTGAACAAATTATTCTAAATACAGTTGTGAGGCAGCTCCATCTTTTAAAATCTTCAGGAATTTCCTTTTGCTGTGGGAATGAGGCCATAGACAAGAAAGTTCTGATTGCACTTCTCCATTCCCACGTGCCTGTACCACTAGAACAACTCTGCAATGCAGCTGCGTCTCAGGAAGTTTCAGAACAGGGGCTTTGTGTCAAGCACTAGGGGGTGTGCTCCATGTAACATGTTTTTGTCTTGGAAGGGCTCATTTAGCATGGGAGAGAATACTACAGGAATGTTTTGTATAAGTTGATGTTTTGAAGACATAAGTAAATGGCAGCTAGGGGACGAAAGAGTCATGAGAGTCATACAAGAAGCATCACAGAATGCCTTTTGTTGGAAGGGACCTGGAGGATCATCCAGTTCCAATCTCTGTCCTGGAAAGGAACACATTCTTTGAGACTAGGTTGCTCTAACACCCATCCAGCCTAGACTTGAATGTTTTCAGGGATGGGGCATCCATAAATTGCACAACTTCTCTCCACATCATTCTCTTGGGGCATCAGACTGGGAGAACTGATTCATTTTTCTGACTCCTTCCCCAAAACCTGCTCTTCTTTCAAGAGGCCAAACTAATGTATCTCTCTCTTTTCAGAGCCAGAATTTGTATTTACAAACAAGGAGAAGGTACAGAAGGTGGTGAAGGATGCAACAACAGAAAAATGCCACGCTGAGCTGCGAGGTGGCACAGGAGAAGATGGAGGTTGTCATCAATTTATAAGCAATGAGCCAATAATGTTCCAATTATAAACTTTTATTAATTGTAGCGGGTAAAACTAAAAGGCAATTCAGCGCTGGGCGACAGGGGGATTATTGTTCCTCCAACTGCCGCGCCGTCCCGTCCCTTGCAACTTCTTTTGTATTGTCCATCCCGAGCGTATTGTCCTTTAATTGGTCGGTTGTGATCGTGCGACTTGGTGTGTCGTTCCTTGGTTGGTCCTTCCGTGGAACTTTGTATCCATCGGGGCGCGCTTTGCCTGTAACTACGCAGAGTACACAATCTACCCATAAAATTAGAGTGTTCTGCAACCTTTGTGGCCTCCATATTCCACCATTATATCCCGGTCCTAATGAACAAGCACTCCACCACAATGCTACCACATCCCGGTCTTAATGAGCAAACATTTTATCACAGAGGTCAACTGATAAAAGGAGGGGAAACTGATCACCTCGAGCAAGAAGTTCAAGGTAGAGTCAGAGGGCAAACAGCGTCGGCTGGTGGTGAGCCAGGTGGAGAAGAAAGATGCAGGGGAGTACAGCTGCGAGGCTGCTGGCCAGAAACTCACCTTCAAGATTCATGTCACAGGTAAGACAGGTGTTGTATGAAATACAGCAGAGAACAGTAAAGTAAAATCTAGTTTCTATTATACTGCACCTGGATCACTGTAGTCTGTGCTGAGGTTTTTTCCCTAGACTTGATTGCCTGGGTTTGTAGAAAGTATTTGGTTTCAGTATGACACAAAGACCTGTTTCAGTCTGTCTGTAGAGCAATAATTAGTAATATATGTACAGTGGAAGCAATATTCAAGATATTATTCAAATCTCTCCTGTGCCTGAGATCCCAAACTGTAATTCTTGTTCACCTAAACATTTGACTAAGATAAGTATGTGCAGTGAGGCTGGAGTGCATGTTCTACGTGCAGCCTTTCATGGCAGGAGAAGCAGGAACTTCTCCTAGTAGTACACTGCCTTTTTACTATGCCTTTATGTTGGAGGCTGCATCTGGATAGGTGAGTCTGCTAGTCACAGTAAGAGACCTGGTAGAGCTGACTATTGCCAGAGCTCAAAGTAAGATAGATATCTGCAAATCACACACAAAGAACAAAGGACTGCGTTGGTGAGCATATTTCCTTTGTGCCTTTGACAGTCACAGTTGTGGCAATGGTAGAGGCCATGAGGAGTCTGTTCAGGAAGCCAGGAGTACTGTTCTGGGTCATGAAAAGGCAGCCAGTGGTTTGACTATCACATGTTTATGTGTTTTGATGTTTCACAGTGGGTCTTAAGTAAAAGGAACTCAGGTTTTGGTTGCCTGCAGGACAGATGTTCTTTTGGGTTCAATATGTTTGCATAGTGACTTGCAACCATGGGACTGGTGTTCAAGAACCCTCTTGGTTCCTTCAGTTCCTAGGTTCTTTCTTGCCTAGATTTGACACTTTGTTTCAACAGAAGAGCTGATATTCTCTAGTGAAGGCTATTAGTTTGGGCACAAGTGGTAACCTAAACCTGTTCCAACCTGTACATACAAACCTGCAAGTTGGTCTCATTTCGGTCCCTCAGTCAATACTTTTTCTTTTCTTCCCTCAGAGCCAAAACCTGTGTTTATAAACCAGGAGCAGGTGCAGAAAGAGGTGAGTGCTGCCCTGGCAGCAAGTGCCTCCCTCAGCTGTGAAGTAGCACAGGATCCAACCGAAGTAAAATGGTACAAGGATGGAAGACTGCTTGCCTCCTCCAGAAAGTTCAGAATGGAATCTGTGGGCAAAACACGGCGTCTGGTTGTGGAGCAGCTGGAGAAGAAAGATGCTGGAGAATACATCTGCGAGGCTGCTGGCCAGAAGATGACCTTCAAGTTGGAAACAACTGGTGAGCATTCGCTTTGGGAGCACTAAGCAGCTTTTTATGTGGCTTAGAGGAAGACTGGCTGTCTTCTACCCTGTGGGCATGGAACAGCCACAATTCCCCCCGGAACAACATCAATGACCCACACCACAAGTTGGATTCTCCTTTTTAATGTAGTGGTAGCGAGGTGAAAATCTGGCTGTGGAATATTTTTGACTAAGGAACTTCTACTTTAATTTCTAGATGCGCTGAATTACCCTCTGGAGTGTCTTTCTGAATATATAAGCAACCATGGGTGACTATGATCCTGATTTATATCTAGGTTCAGGCTTACTTTTTCAGTTAGGTTAGATCAATAGCTCCAGAGAAGATAGGGAAATACAGCAGTTCACTGATACCATGTGTCAGAAGAATGCAGCTCAGTGCTGGGCAGTTTGCTGCTTCATTCCCTCTTACAAGTTGCACCCAAGGCTGGAAAAGACCACTGAGATAGCTGAGTCCAACCCAGCCCACCCTCACTGGACTTACTAACCACGTCCCCAGTGCCACATACCCGTGGCTCTTGAGCACCTCCAGTGACTGCGGTATATCAGCGTGGTTGCTTCAGTTGTGGGAGTTTTCAGACACTGGCTGTTGTTCTAGCGAGACAAAAAACCAAAACTGATGGAACAGTGTCTATACAGGAAGCAACTGGCTGTCCTGATGGCTGCCAACAGTTTTACACAAGGTGTGTCATGCAAGCTTGCATGAGTCTGGTTTAAAAACTTGCTGTTCTGATGGAAGGAGAGGATGTTGGTACAGGATAACTGCGGGATTTGTGCTCTCCCGACATCCAGTTGCAATCACAGCTTATTGTTGCTATAGAAAACAGCTTCTCTGTAGACAAATTGAGTTAGTTCCAATAAGTGGCTGAAGCCCTAAGTGATCCAAGGTGAAGCATGATCCAAACTGGAATTTAACTAATTGTAGTAGGGAATCCAAGCCTTAATGAGATGAGTTATTTAAAATATGAGTCCTCCATCTAAAACAGCATTGAACTCTTACTCTGGTTTATGATAGAAGTGAGAGTTTAACAGCAGAAGTCTGAAGTTATGCTCCATATTTCTCATCACTCAAGAGAATATTTGAATATATGAATTCCTTTGGCTATGTTAGAGCTCATAATGAGGTCAGCTGATGTTCTTTAAATGCTCGGAGTCTAGCAATGTGGGGAAGTGGACTGCTATTTGCTGTTGAGCTTTAGGCTAAGAAGCCTGATTTTAGAGGACTGTGGACTTCCCCTTTCCCTTCCCCTCTCCTCCCCTTCTCCCTGGACTGATCCCACATGGTTTGAGAATGATTTCAGATCAAGGTAAATGAGGAATCGCTGTGTGAAAACCTGTTGTTTTACTGCACTATAAGAGACACTTAGTCAAAAGACAAGTGTGTGTTCCAAGCTTGAGATTGCAGGAGATCCTAGAAACAACTCAGCTGCTCAAACCTGTAGTCTGGCTGAATCTTTTATTGTCAGTTTTGGTCAGGAGGAGATGCTTGAGTAAGACAAATAAAAGGTCACGGGTAAGTTGGTCCTTCTTGTGATATACTTCTAGGCTTTCATCAGGGAGAAGCTTAATTAGTCCAAATAATCATAGCAGAAACCACACCAAGAGCATGAGAGTGAAATTTATACTTTCTTGACGTGAAGGAAAATTTTACCTGGTTCTGCCATTCCCCAAATATTTGTTTCCTTATGACAAGAAGAACTTTGCAGAAGTAATTTTTTTTTTCAGTCCTGCGTGCAACACAAAAAGGGGTAAAATCTAGGAGGCCACCTGAAATGTTTTTTCCATCTGGAAGGATCCATTTAACAGCACCCATGGACCTGGTTATGAACAAAACTAAGTTCCCAACTAAATCCACATTCTTCTTTCTCCTTCTCAGAATTGCCTGTGAAAATCAGCAAACCATTGGCAGACAGTAGCGTCATTGAGAAGGACAAGGTCACATTTGAGTGTGAGCTGTCCAGGCCCAACATGGACGTCAAGTGGTTCAAGGTATGGCATGTAATGGTATTTTCCTTTCTGACTTCTCTGGAAATGAATGAGAGCCTTTAATTTCACTTCCAAGGGATGCGAGTCTGAGCTTTTCCTTGATAGCTTTTTCACTGCTCTCTTTTCTTTATGCTCTTTTATTTGCCCAGATCAGCACTCTTTGTTATTATGTCCTGAGTTCATTTATCAAGTTGAAATTGAAGTTTGTTTTGGTTTTATTGTGAACTTTTTAGGTCATGCTGCACAAAATATTGTTGGTTGAACTACAGTACAGTCTTGAGCTTCAAGTCTAACACAGAAATTCTCAGCCGGGATTTTGTAGCCTTGTTGTGAACTGGGTTTTTGGGGTGAAATCTCAGTTTTCTTTGCACCTGACAGTGTGAGAATTTGCTCTGGCACTTTGTGTACCTCCCCGGTGCTCAGCTGTTCCTTCCCTTACTTGGGGATAACGTCATTTATTCAAGGTGATGTCCAAACAGGCTTGTTAACAGTCCTCCGCAGTGCTTTAAGCTGTCATAGGTCAGCCAGAATTTATGCATGTTCTATAGCCATTCCTTCATGTTGAAAACACTGCACTGTGCTTAAGCTTCAGCATATGTTCCAGTAAGCACAGTTCCATTAATTCTAGGGGAGTGGGTGAATTAAGCATAGATCTGAAGGCTCCCTTTGCTCAGTGCAGAGATGGAAGGACTAATGGAGATCTGACTTGATATTTTCCCTTCTAGGATGGGAAGGAGCTCTGTCAAAGTAAAAAAGTGGGCATTACTTCCCAGGGAAATAAGAGAAGTCTCATTATTCACAAGTGTGAATATGAAGATCAGGGAACATCCACATGCTGAGCAGCCTAAGACAAGACATCAGCTACCCTAAAGGTTCATTTTATGTTTAACTGAAAGAGCAAATAAATCCTCTTGTGGTATTTTGCACCACGGGAAGAAATGCTTCATGGGCAGTTTGGGCATTTCTTGGTTAGTCCTTTTGGATACCTTTCTCTTTCTTCTTTATGCTCAAGACAGATTTTCCCTCCATGTGTTGCATTGGTTAAACCCCAGTTTGTAGCTCATCATTGGGCTCTGAAGCATCAGACTTGTTACTGAACACACGGGTCTGCTGTGCCCTGGTAGATGCCACCTTCCCAAGGGACGTATGAAAGGATGCTTTTTTCTGATTTCCTACTAGATGCTGTCCTCATGTGGCCACTTGGGTTCAGTGTTAGCATGAACATGAACATGTGTCCTGTCCCATGACTTTGGTGAACTCTCATTTTCTCTCTCATTCTGCAACCAGGTTGGGTTGCTGTTTCAGTACTGGCTGTTTTATGTAGCCATTCCATTTGTTCTGGTTTACGTTCTTTTTTATTTTCTTTTTTTCAGGCATCATTTCTATACAGTAGACAAAGCCAGCCTATTACATTTGATTTACAGTTTTTAGCTTTTGCTGGTAAGCATTTCAGCTCTCAGGCAGTTTTACCAACAGCTTTGAAGAGCTGAAATGAACCAGCCTGGACACGATGGTCTGTTTTTGTTGGTGTAATGAATTTATGAAGTTAAACTGATTGACCCCATAAGGTTTTACAGTGTATGACTCACGTCTGGCAGAGTTATCACAGCAATGAGTTTATATACTTAGCATTTCAGGAGGCAAATGGTTGGGGATACTCTTTCATTTGCTTGCGTCTCAGAGTGAATCACTAGTATGTGAACCATCCTTCATCTCCTTTGTATTGCTTTTGTGTGTGTCTGTGTGTGGTTTCCCCTGTGAATTTCATTCTTTCCAGTTATATGTAAGTTCTCTTTTGAGCAGTGAAATTAGATGTTCCATCATCAGTCATAATGGTAAAGCTGAGTTGCCACGTTATCTGTGTCCTTTCTGTCTGGCGTCTCAATAACTGCTGCCCCACCACAATATCTGCCTAATACTTCAGCTCCATGGATGCCTCCTTGTGCAAACTGAGAGCCTGTATTTGGTGTGCATAGATCTGGGCTTACATCTGTGCTGGTAAATGCACTAGTGCATGGGCTAAGCAGTCCTGCCTCCTGTGCTGTGGGCATTGAGATGGGGCTCCTACAAGCTGCCCATTGCAAGATATTTAGAAACTAATTGCTGCGGAGGTTTCCATCCTCTTTTCAGACTAACTAAAATTTGGTTAGTGGGATCAAAACAGAAGGGGCAGGGAGGGAGAGCTGACCAAGGACTACTGATGGAACAACTATGAATCCTTGGTTCCTCAGGATTCCCTGCATCAGCAGTTGGCAACAGGAGTAAGGGGGCTCAGGAGGACACTGTGGAGTAGTGTGAAAAATGAGCAAAGAGAGTTACTAATTGATGCCTCTTGGAAAGTAGTCCAAGAGTGGTCCTCTTCCTAAACTCTCCTCTTGTGTGTGGTTTTATCTTTATGAGGTGTTCATAACAAGTGATGTGTAGATCTCCCTTATCTCATAATGTCTTTGCCTGCCTGCAGTGAATATGCAGGATACTGGATCATATACCAGCTTCTTTGAATTACTGCTCATGTCAGGAGATAAAATCTGCCTATTCTTTGAACTAACACTGGCGAGGGTTAGTTATTCTGGCTACCGAGAGAATGACACAGCAGATTAAACTCTTTCATTTCCTTCTTTGTCAAATGCCTTTTCATCTAACTGTGTGTCCCATAGAAATTCAGAGCAGTGTTGGCTGAGGGAAGTGGAAATATTTATCTCCTGTGTGTATCTGCCACCCTATTTAGACATGCTGGCAGAGCGCAGAGATTGGAGGAGTTGGATTAGGCAGTAGTTTCCCTATTGCTCACAGAACCACTTTTTCTGTGGTCTCCCAGCTACCCTGTGCCCAGTGGCCTATGCAAGATGGAGCGGAAAAGGCTCATTTTATGAACAAACAGGAACCTTTCTGGTCAGATTAATACCTGTGCTCTTTTAGAGAGATTTAGATACTAGAGATTTTAGGTACTGGAATAGGCTCCCCAGAAAGGTGGTTGAATCACCATCCCTGGTTGTGTTTAAGAGCCTTTTGGATGTGGTACTCAGGGATATGATTTAGTGTAGGGTTTTTAGAGTTAGGGTACTGGTTAGGCTGCGGTTGGACTTGATGATCTTCAATGTCTTTTCCAACCTGGGTAAATCTATGATTCTATGCAGGAACTCTTCTCCTGAGGTTAATCCAAGTTGTATCCAGGCCCTTCAGAAGGAAAGGGATATAGCAGCACAGAAATATGGCCTGATTCTGACATAACTAAATGCAGACCTGGAGAGTTAAAAGGGATTGTGTGATGTTCAAAGGATTTTGAAGCAAAGATGTCCCCTAGGTAAGATTTGTGGCTGACATTCCCCATACATTGTTTGTAGGCACACAAGCTAAGGAGAGACTAGTGATGAGCATGCAGAGAAGCCAATGGTTCAGACAGGTTTGTAGTGACACAACACTGTAGAGTTCTGTCTAGTTCTCCTTGGCATAGTTTGGAAAATAAAGATGAGGTAATTGGTGGTAACCAATATGGCTTCATCAAGGTCAAGCCATGTCTGACAAACTTGGTGGCCTTTCATGATGGAGTAACAGCATCAGTGGATAATGGGAGAGCAACTGACATCATCTACTTGGACTTGTGCAGAGCATTTGATCCCGTCCTGCATGACATCCTGGTCACCAAACTGGAGAAAAATGGTTTTGATGGATGGACCAGTTGCAGGATAGGGAACTGTCTGGATGGTCACACTCAGAGAGCTGCAGTCAATAGCTCAGTGTCCAGGTGGAGGGTGGTGTTGGGACCAGTGTTATTTAACATTTTTGTAGGCAACATGGAGAGTGGAATCAAATGCAGCCTCAGCAAGTTTGCAGATGACACCAAGCTGAGCGGTGCTGTTGATGTGCTAGAGGGAAGGGATGCTACTCAGAGGGACCTGGACAGGCTGGAGAGGTGGGCCCTTGGCAGCCTCATGAACTTGAGTGTGGCCAAGTACAAGGCCCTGCACCTGGGTCAGGGCAATCCCAAGCACAGGCACAGGCTTAGAGGAGAATGATTTGAGAGAAGCCTTGACCCTGAGGAGAAGAGTTGGTGTGGAGGGAGGTGTCCCTGCCTATAGCAGGGGGACTGGAACTAAATGACCTTAAAGATTCAGTCAGTTCTATTGTTTTTCTACCCTTAATTTTGCTTGAAAGGTTTTAGAATAAATGAGATTCTGGTTTCCATGAAAACTGTTTGCAGGGAGCTCCATTGTAGCTAGTAGGTCTGTCTTTAAGTTCAAGGGCAATAATGCATTGACTGTGTTGAAGAGAGAAATGACTCAGGAATGGATGATGGTTTAGAATAAAACATAATCCTACTTATTTTCTATGCAAATATGTGTAAGGAAAAGATGCTGCACTCAGTTCTGGAAATACCCTGACAAATATATCTCTACTGTTTCACAGCTGGAGATATCAAGATTGTTAAAGCACTGGAAGATGTGGAAGTGAATGAATATGGGAGTGCATCTTTTGTCTGTGAGATTTCACACGATGAGGTTCAGACCCAGTGGTACAAAGAGGACAACAAGCTGAAGGCTGATGACAACATCAGAATGCAACAAGATGGTAGGGTGTAAGCGGGGGGTCTTTCTCCTGAGTGGGGGGTGGGTTGGAGATCAAGCATATAAGACATCTGAAATGAAGTGAAGAGGGTTCAGAAGCGAGTTCCTCTTTTGTTTTGGGACTGAGGTTTAGGTGGAACAAGTGACATGGTGGGATGCTTAGTGTGGGACGTGTGATGCTATCCCACCATCCCACACTGCTGGGAGCAGGTAGGAAATGAGTGCAGTTATTTCCAAAGTGGGGGTGAACAGGGCAGTCAGTTCACCTCTCCAAAGAGGTTTTGTCTGACAGTGAGTGTGATCCTTCTGTATCAGATACTTTGAATTTGACGGTGGCCGCATTTGATCAGTCCTTGTAGAAGCCATGTTTAGATTCTGCTTTGGTCTGCTCCATTTCCAGTTCAAAGTCGTTGGACACTAAATGAGACAGCTGCATCTCAGTAAAAGATGTGTTTGAATAGCTGTGATGTGCTTACTATTCAGATTTACAGAGCTGAGGTTTTGTCCTTGGCTATAGCAAAGAAGTCAAATCAGGTGAAATTAATTGTATTTCTGAACTAGACAAGTTTAAGTTTGGTAGCACCTAAATTTGGTGCGGTTTGTCATTGATTTCATCTGAAAGAAACTTGCAGGCTTTTTATCTGCTGTTGTCCCCAGCGTAAGATTATCCATTCACATCCTAAAGTACTTGTTATATTTTCAACTCACTCTTATTTGAATAAAAGCCTCAACAATTGGGAGCAATTTAATAAGCACAGAACAAGAGCTGGACCTTGCATTTGGTAGATACTGTACAGTATTACTTCATAGAAATGTAGTCAATGGCATTCCCTATAGACAATCGTTTGTTTTATCTTTAGAGTCGTTCAAAGAACCATTGTGAACTTGACATTAATTGGAATGGAATACACGCAAGAGACTTTCCTCTTCTTCCAATTGTCCTCATCCTTTCTTCTCTTCCACTCCTGCTTTGCAGATTACCATATAGAAATCACCAGGAAGTTGGAGGACAAGACAGCTTTGGAACGTCATTCTGTCATCCTGTCCTGTGACTTCAGGCCTTCTCCAAAGGTTGTGAAATGGTTCAAGGGCCGCACACCCATCGAGCCCTCTGAGAAGTACAAGATCAAGAGGGATAAGCATTCAGTAGAGCTCAGAATTCTGAAGCTGAAGCCCGATGATGCTGGTGTGTACAAGTGCAAGGCAGGAATTGCAGAGACTGAGGCCACGCTGACAGCTGAAGGTATGAGCAGGGAGGGTGGCCTCTTCCATGTCCTATTTCACCTCAGATTTCTCTTCTCTTGGTTGACTTCTGCCGTTCTCTCCTGCTAACTTTATAAATGTATAATCTTCACTGAGAAGATTACACAAAGATCATCTAGTCCAACCATTCTACCACATCCCAGTATGATTTATAGTAACAGTGGTAACAGTTCACCTTGTTTCCCCACAGCCCGCAATGTAGAAGTAACGAAGCACCTGCAGGATGTAGAAATTGAAGAAGAGAGCTCTGCTGTCTTCTCCTGCGAGCTGTCCCATAATGACGAGGACGTGGAATGGTTCCTGAATGGCAACCTCCTTTACACCAACAATTACAATGACATCAAGAACGTTGGCAATTGCTGCACACTGACAATGAAGCAGGTTAAGCCTGAGGATGCTGGCACAGTGACAGTGAAGTCAGACAAGGTGTCAGAAAGCGCACCTGAAGGTGATAGGTGGGTCTGATCACACCCCTCCTGGATGTAAGAGATGCTAAGGAGCTCCAGTTCATTCTATTGTGCAGCAGTCCTGCTTCTAAAGCTGACCTCTCTGGGGTGACAAGTCATCAGAGGCTTTCTTCCAGTGGAAGGTTCCATTGCAGCAGATATCAAAGAAGGAGGATGGTTTTGGTGTCCTGCCAAAGCATTCCATTGCTTTTTATCATCATTTTACTTAACACAAGGAGAGTTACAGGAGCAATTTCTTTTACTGCTTCAGTAACATGCAGTGTCAATGCTGTTGTCTCCAAGGATTTATGACTGAAGGAGAGATCATTCAGTGTGTGTTTTGCCTCTGGGATGACTAATGACCAGGCTGTGAGCAACCTGATCTAGCTGTGAATGTCCCTTTTTATTGCAGGGGAGCTGGGCTAGATGGCCTTTAAGGGTCTCTTCCAATTCTAAGGAACTTGTGCCTGAAGTGCAGAAGTGGATGAATTATACCACTTCTTCATATCCTCCCCATGATTACAGAGGAAATACAACAAAACAACATGCATGGTCTTACTGTTGTCATTTGCTTGAATACGAAGACGTCTCTTTTTTATGGTTGAGATTTTTGTTGATATGGGTCAGGAGGAACTCACACTTTTTAGCTTTCTCAATAGGCAAAAAGTTCCAGTTGCTGCAAGCCACCGAGGTAACCAATAGAGGGGCCCTGATCCCCCTTGTGCCATCGGGATGCTCTGGCACGGGATGTGCCTCAAATTCAAAGCTCCTTCCCACCTCCCAAGGAAAAGCAAAGCAACTCAAGCATCTCCAGCAAAGCTGCCCAGCAGACAGCAGGGAATGCAAACAGCTTCTGGCTGCTCCCCTGCACTCCTGTCCTAAGTAAGTGACCCCTCGAGGACTGGATGGGAAATCAGTGCATGACACACGTGAGTGTGCACAGCATTGTGCAAAGCAGTGGGGATCCGTGTGTGTGTGTGTGTATTTGTGCATGGATGGTGTTGTACACACATTTGTGTCCATGAGTGTACAAACCAGTGGTGTTGCTCAGGTGTGTGTAGGTCTGTGGGTATGTGTGCAAGGACGAGCATGCACATATATGTACGTGCACAGGGGTGTGCAGAGTGTTGGAGCTGCACAAGGACATTGTGGTACCGGTGTGTGCGTGCACTTTGGGAGTGAAAGGAAGGGGTTACACATGTGTGAGTGTGTGTGCGCACAGGGCTGCACTAAGGGATGTGGTTGTGTGAGTGTGTGTGAGCACATAGATAGTGCGTGGATGCGGTGGCACAAATGTGTGCTTGCACAGGGCTGTGCTGAGGAGTTGGGCTGCACACAGGTGCACACAAAGGGATGTTTGAACCCTTTGCCCCTAAGAACAGTTTTCCAGTGTCTCTCGTCCAAGAATTCTTTGAACAGCCTGCAGCTGACTCTCCTGAAGCTCAGGGTCCTGACTTTGCTTTTTGCCAGGCCCGCATTCCTTGAGATGAGGAACTCTAGGAGGGCATGGTCACTACAGCCCTGACCACCTCCAGTCTTAACCCCTGCTGTGCAGCATGTCCAGTAATGCTTCCCTTCACAGAATCACAGAATCACAGAATTACCCGGGTTGGAAGGGACCTCAAGGATCATGTAGTTCCAACCCCCCTGCCTAGCAGGGCCACCAAACATACACATTTACTAGATCAGGTTGCCCAGGGCCCTGTCCAACCTGGTCTTGAACACCTCCAAGGACGGGGCATCCACAACCTCACTGGGCAGCCTGTTCCAGGACCTAACCACCCTTCTAGTAAAGAACTTTCCCCTAACATCCAACCTAAATCTTCCCTCCTTCAACTTAAAACCATTTCCCCTAGTCCTGCTATTATCAGCCCTTTCGAAGAGTTTACTCCCCTCCTGGGAGTAAGTTCCCTTCAGGTATTGAAAGGCTGCAATGAGGTCACCTCGCAACCTTCTCTTCTCCAGGCTGAACAAACCCAACTCCCTCAGCCTGTCCTCATAGGGGAGGTGCTCCAGCCCCCTGATCATCTTTGTGGCCCTCCTCTGGACCCTTTCCAAAATTTCCATATCTTTTTTGTACTGAGGGCTCCACACCTGGACACAGTACTCCAGATGGGGCCTCACAAGAGCAGAGTAGAGAGGGACGATCACCTCCCTATCCCTGCTGACCACCCCTCTCCTGATGGAGCCCAGGATCCCATTTGCTTTCCGGGCTGCCAGAGCGCACTGCTGGCTCATGTTAAGTTTCTCATCTATCAGGACCCCTAGGTCTTTTTCAGCCGAGCTGCTCTCAAGGACAACTCCTCCCAGCCTGTACAGGTGCCTGGGGTTCTTCCGGCCCAAGTGCAAAACCTTGCACTTTGCCGTGTTGAACCTCATTAGGTTCACCCGAGCCCAGCTTTCCAGCCTGTCAAGGTCCCTCTGAATGGCATCTGTTCCCTCCACCGTATCGACTGCACCACTCAGCTTGGTGTCATCAGCAAACTTGCTGAGGGTGCACTCCATTCCCTCATCGATGTCATTAATAAAGATGTTAAAGAGCACCGGTCCCAAGACAGACCCTTGAGGGACGCCGCTCGTTACCGGCCTCCACCTGGACATAGAGCCATTGACCACCACCCTCTGTCTGCGGCCTTTCAACCAATTGCTTATCCATCTAGTTGTCCACCCATCAAATCCACCTCCCTCCAATTTGGAGATGAGGATGTGATGGGGGACCATGTCAAAGGCCTTGCTCAGGTCCAGGTAAATGACATCGGTCGCCTTCCCTTCATCCACCAACGCCGTCACTCCATCATAGAAGGCCACAAGATTAGTTAAGCATGACCTTCCCCTGGTGAAGCCATGCTGGCTGTCTCGGATCACATGCTTGTTCTTTATGCGATCAAGCATGTTGTCCAGGAGGATCTGTTCCATAATCTTCCCAGGCACAGAGGTGAGACTCACCGGCCTGTAGTTACCCGGGTCGTCCCTGCTCCCCTTCTTGTAAATGGGAGTGACGTGACCCTTCCTCCAATCATCCGGGACCTCACCTGACAGCCACGACTTCTCAAATATGATGGAGAGCGGCTCAGCAACCACCTCAGCCAGCTCCTTCAGGACCCTGGGATGCACGCCATCTGGCCCCATAGACTTATACTCATTCAGTCTAAGGAGGCACTCTCGGACTTGCTCTACCCTTACAGTGGGGAGGGATTTACCTCCTTGGTCCCCACATGGAGGTATGGGGGTGCAAGACTTAGGGATGTGAAAAAGACTAGAATCCTGGCCACCAGTGAAGACCGAGGTGAAGAACTCATTCAGCACCTCAGCTTTCTCTTCATCTGTTGAAGCCATTTCTCCTTTTAAATTTACCAGAGTAGGCACGCCCATTTTGGCCTGTCTCTTCTGGCCAATGTACCTGTAGAAGGTTTTCTTGTTGTTTTTCACATCCCTCGCCAAGTTCAGTTCTGCCTGAGCCTTGGCTTTCCTGATCCCACATCTGCAAGTTCGGACGGCATCCCTGTATTCT
Organism: Coturnix japonica; assembly: GCF_054131305.1. NCBI lineage: Eukaryota > Metazoa > Chordata > Aves > Galliformes > Phasianidae > Coturnix > Coturnix japonica. The sequence continues at coordinate 4,193,352 of NC_140687.1, read as the reverse complement.
TCCCGGGTGACACAGCCTTGTTTCCAGAGCTTGTACACCCCTTTCTTCACCCTCAGTTCTCTTAGCAGGTCCTTGCTGAGCCATGCCGGTTTTCTACCTCTCCTGCCCACTTTCTTAATCAGGGGAATGGAGACCTCTTGTGCTGCCAGGAGGGCATCCTTGAACAGTAGCCAGCTCTCCTCAACGTCCTTATCTTTGAGGGCAGCGCGCCAGGGGATCTTGGCCAGCATTCCATTGAGTAGCTTGAAGTCTGCTCTTCTAAAGTTGAGCATCCTGGTCCTGCTCTTTGCCAGGCCCACATCGCTTGAGATCACAAACTCAACCAGGGCATGATCGCTGGAGCCCAGGCAGCCTCCAACCTTGACGCCTTTGATGATCTCCTCAGCGTTGGTGAGCAGCAGGTCCAGCAACGCTTGACCTCTGGTCGGTCTGTCCAATACCTTCCCTTCTGCTTGGTGTGCTTAATGCTTGGCCCACAAAGTTATTCCCAGTGCAGTCCAGCAGTCTCTCAGACAGCTTGCAGCCAGCCATGCTGATTTCCCAGCCTGACTGGAATCCCCCATCAAGTTGAGAGTCAGTGAGCGCGGTGCTTCTGGTAGCTGCAGTAAGCAGGGCCCATCAACAGGCTCCCTTGACCAGGCGGCCTGGAGCAGACCCTCACCTCCAGAAGCCCATTATTGGTTCAGTCCCGAATTTTACCCGCAAGTTCTCAACGTGATCGTGGCTGTTCTTAGTCCTTTGCAGTCAGCTTCTTCATAGAGAGGGCAAATACCTTGCCCTCCGGAATTCCATAGTAACAATCATGTCTCCTTTATGTCAGGTGAGGTGTTTTTTGTTGTTGTTGTTTTTTGTTTGCTTGTTTGTTTGTTTTCCATTTTCTAGGTAGAAAATTTAATTTCTGAGCCAGGAGAAGAAGAAGTGCAACATGTAACAATCTTCCTGGCACTGTGCAGTTTGCATGAGTAGCCAAGTGCTCCTCAGGTAACGTGTGCTGCAGAGCTGACCTTGGTGGCAGGGGTTGTGTCTTCATTTTCTTCCTGTCATGTGGGAACATAAGAAGACTCTTCAGAGCAGGAGCTGCAGAGGAAGATGAACGGCATGAGAAGGTAAGGCTAGGAACCAAGGACACCTCCAGAAAGAACAGAAAAACTAAGTCATTTAAGATGCATTATGGCCGTGTGATACTGTCCGTGACTGGAGGAGAAGCACATGGCTAGGAATGACTGATGGCTCTGGTGGGATGAGTGCCTACGTGCGCCGTAAAGGAGAGTTTGTGGGATGTTCTGTGGACATGTGAAGGCTGTGGGAAAGTTAAGAGAGAAAACGTGTGAATTCACAGAAGTGGTATTAGAACCTGGAATAAACCATTTGGATCACTCACATCTGAGTCCGTGCCAGATTGTCGCACTGTCAGAACCTGAGGCCTGGGATTTTCCTTTAGTAGTGCCAACTGCCTGTTGTAAATGAGAAAAGATATTACTAAACATAGCTTCCCTCCTTGTAGTTTTGATATTTCTGTCTTTGCATTCCTTTAGCACCCAGGGTGTTGATGCAGCTGCACAAATCCGCTGTACTGTCCTCCTGTTTTGCATGGAAGAATGGTAAAATAGCAATCTCTGGGTGAAATTTTGTTCAGGCGTTTTCCTTTCTGTGCCCCTAGGAAGCAATGGCTTGGAAATGGCAGTGCCGCCTGGGAACCCACACAGCAACCCAGTATCTCATTGTCTGGGTCTGTGAAAAACCACAATGATGACAAAAGATGTTTCAATTCTGTCTGTGCTGTCAGTGCAGCCCTGAGGAGCGGTGTGGGCATGGCATGGCAGGGAGAAGGGATTTCCCTTCCAATGGGAAAGTGCCTGTTCATGTGTTGGTATGTAACCGCTCCATGGCCTGCTCCATGTGCTTCTGAATGGGCAGCTCAACTTTTGTGTCACTCAGCCACCTGTGGCAGAGGTCAGGATTAGTGCCTTTCAAGGAGCTGAGAAGCATTTCTTGCTCAAGTCCTGCTTCCAAGCTTAACCACCTACAATGAAGTAGATGTCGTTTTTCTGGTGTCCTTCAATTCCGTGTCCGCATTTTCCCAAAAGCAAAAGAATTTGGAGTTAACCAGCTGCAGTGAAGTGAGCGATTTCAGTGCCTATTTCTGATGGTGGCAATGAGTTCAGAGGTCACACTTAATTGACGGTGCCTGTTTCCATTCTGACAAAGGCTGTAGTTTCAGCTGACTTCCCGAGGCTGCCATGTGTGGTGGTGACACAGCCTTGGGCTTGTGCGTTTGCATGACTCCCACCTTTCCTTTCTGTGTCTTGCAGGTCAGCTGGTGCTGGAAGCGGCCGGTATCTGAGTAGGAATGAAGGTGAGTGCAGGAGCAGCTGCTGAGGGGAGGAAGGAAGTCCATGCTAATGAGCTCTGAAGCATCTGCGGGTCCGGTACCAGAATAGGCAGCAGTGATGCAGGGGGCTCCTCGGCAGGAAGCTGGCTGATCCAAATGCTTGCTGAGAGTTTGGAAGCCCAAACCCTTATGGTCTCTGTAAGGGTGGTTAATAAAAAGATATTAACCAAGATGGTGGTAAATAGCCTAAGGTTATTAGCAAAGGGAAACTCACCAATATCGATACCTTGACTAGAAAGCTGAGGCAGCCTCAACTAGGGAGCAATCTCTAAGACATGCTGTCTCAGTGGTGGTCAGCCTTTAAATGAGGTCTCAGAGGAGGTTGAGTCGAGGTCCACCCCTTCTGGGAGCACAGCTAGATTACTCTCACCTGTGCTCCCGCAGCTGACCCAATACTTGCCTCAGCTGATTAATCAGAGGTTCAAGCTGTGATTTCCCATACAGTCTCTAAGCTGAAGGCAGCATCTCCTTGATCTGATGGTGGTGTGCCTGAGTGAGGGAGTGATCCAAGCTGGATGCAGAAGAGTCATCTTAATTTCTCTGCTATTTTACTTCAGATGACACCTATTGGGTGTTGGTTTCTTAAAATTTGGATCTAGGAGGTGGTCTCTTCCTTTGCTTCTGATGAAAGCACAGAAGTGCAGCAGGAGTAGAAGACAAAGAGGTTTTCTTGGTGACAGGAACACCAATTATTTGATTCAAATGTGTAACTGATGTAAATGGTGAAGAACAGATCTGCCTCAAAGACATGCTTGATCACATAAGAAATGAGCATGTGATCCAAGACAGGCAGCGTGGCTTTAGCAGGGGAAGGCCATGCCTAACCAGTCTGGTGGCCTTCTATGATGGAGTGACGGCATTTGTGGACAAAAGGAAGGTAACAGATGTCATTGACCTGGACTTGAGCAAGATCTTTGACATTGCCCTCCACCACATCCTTATCTCTAAACTGGAGGGATGTGGATTTGACAGGTGGACCACCTGGTGGATAAGGGATTGGTTGAAAGGCCACAGACAGAGGGTGGTGATTCATGGTTCTATGTCCAGGTGGAGGCCGATAACAAGTGGTGTCATCCAGGAGTCTGTCTTGGGACCAGTGCTTTTTTACATGGTTATCAGAGACACCAATGATGCAATGGAGTGCACCTTCTGCTGTTTGCTGAGTGGTGCGGCTGACGCAGTGGAAGGAAGGGATGCCATTCAGAGGGAGCTCAACCGAGAGGTTGGCCTACGTGAATCTAATGAGGTTGAACACAGCAAAGTGCAAGGTTTTGCACTTGGGCTGGAGGAATCCCAGGCATTTCTACAGACTGGGAGGAGCAGTCCTTAAGAGAAGCCCCGCAGAGAAGGACCTGGGGGTCCTGGTGGATGAAAAACAGAACGTGAGCCATCAGCGTGCTCTTGCAGCTCAGAGAGCAAATGGTCCCCTGGGCTCCATCAGAAGAGGGGATGGCCAGCAGGGACAGGGAGGTGATTGATCTTCATGATCCTTGAGGTCCCTTCCAACCCGGGCCATTCTATGATTCTGTGATTACACTCGCTGTCAGAAAGAATGGCAGCTGTACGGAAGCTGGATATATTTTGGGACAGTTCTTGTAACCAGTTGATTTTAAGACCTTGCCCGAGTCAAGAGTCTAAATTGAGTGTCAGAAGAAAGCTGGTAAAGTGGCTATTGCTCATTCTTTTTCATTTGCTGATTCTTTCATTCGGGTTCCTTTTCCAAAGGAGATTCTGGTGATGGAAGCAATTGAAGAAAGAACCAAAGCAGCTCTTGCCAAGAGTGCTTGAAGTCCCTGTGGAGAGAAGCAAAGAACTTGGGCTTCCTCTGGGATGCTCCCCACCATGTCTCAGGAAGGAGACAACTGCTGTTCCACTTTCTGCTCTGTGTGTGGAAAGGTACGTCTGGGTTTCTTCTGCTTGTTTATTCTTTCTTTTTCAGGCTTTGAAGGAGAAGGGGTGGAGCAACGGGAGACTCACTGGTCGTTTGTTACCTCAAGAACAGGATGGATTCTGCATTGACTGTGAAAAACCTGGGCTAGTAGCATGGGCATGTTTCAGGCTGGACTTTTCCTTCTTGGTTTCCTTTTGGCTACAGGGAGACAGCTGTCTAAAGGTGTGTTTTCATACCCACTCTCCAAAACCATGTTTCATTGTTGCAGGTGGTTCAGTGTGCTCTTGCAGTGCAGATGCTGTAGTTTGCTGTAGAATCTGAATGGTTTCTGTTCCTAGGGGAGGACTGGGAGGAGGTAGTGAGAAGAGAATTCAATGCCTTAGGTGTATCTTAGTGAGAAATGTTGGCATGAGGTGCTGAAAGTCTTGAGTTGTCAAAGGCCAGTGAGGCTCAGACTCCTTAACCTGCTGGAGCAGGGTGGAAGCAAGGAGTGGGCACTGCCGTCCCACAAGCTGCGCTTGGTTCTGGTCTGCCAGGTCTGTGCTGGCCTGGATTTCTTCTGAGAAGTTTGTTGGAGCTGCTTGGAGTAGTGAAGGGTGGGGAGGAAGTGCTGCTCAAGAGCTAAGGCTCTGCATGATCATCTTGGATGGTTTTAACCATGATATCTGAAGACATAGTTTCCATCAGAATGATCCCAACATTGTGCGAGTGTCTCAGATGTATGAGAGCACCCGCCTCCTCCAGCTGAGCCATAGGAAAGCTAACTGTGCCCAGTAATTACAGCTTCTGCAGATTGAATATGCTTCCAAGTGTTTTCCTTAGTGATCAATAATGTCCCAGCACTCTGAGATTCCATCTCTGGCACAGTCTGGAGCATCTCTGCAATCCTTGGTTGCTGGAGGGCACGTGGTGAGTGCATGGACAGGGTGGCACAAACGCGTGCGTGTGCTGAGGAGTTGGGTTGCACACAGGTGCACACAAAGGGGTGTTTGTGGAAGGTGTAGGCACGTAGGTGTTCCCAGGGATGGTTTGCACACGTCTGTGAATGCAAAGGAGGGCACACGATGCAGAGTGTGCATGGGGGTGTGCAAAGCAGGCAGGGTGGTGAATGGGTGTGCGTGTGCACATGGATAGGGGAAGGTTGGGGTTACAGGTTGACCTGTGCTGAGGTGAGTGGGGACTCACGGTGTTGCTCAGTGGTAGATTGGTTCACACTGAGTGCTAACAGGAAACTCGCACACCCTTTTTGTTTCAGCTGTGCCAGCGCTGTGATCCCTTGCTGCAGGGATGGGGTGTTGGAAGGATGGTGTGCGTGCCGAGCTCCCATCTCTTGCAGGAATCAAGTGTAGAGCAAAAGGGATGTTTGGGCCAGGTGACTGTAAGAAGGCTGGCTGCTTTGGATGGTGGTAGCTGATGGAAACAGGTGCTCTGGGGACCGTTCAGCTTTTAACAGAAGACAGGGGTCCTGCAGCAAGAACGACTAGGTTCTCAAATGGCTCCAGACGTGCACACCGACTACATCCCCGCAGACATTTACCGGTAGGTGGCTCTTGCAGAAGAAGATTCAAGCAGCAGAACCTTTTGCTCAGCTACAGCACACAAATGCTACAAAAGCAGGAACAACCTGCAAGCTCTGGGTCTGTTTGTCTTGCACAGGCATGCACTAACTGCGTTTGATGGTACCCCCCATCCTTGATTTCCTTCCCTGCTTCTTGTCTGATGACGCTGCTGAGCCAGGAACAAGCTGCCCAGTGTGGCAGAGCATGGTGCAGAGCTGTGCTGGGACCTCCTCCCCTTCATCTGCTGCAGATCAGTGCCCCACACGTGCCATTGGGATGCTCTGGCACGGGATGTGCCTCCAACCCAAAGCTCCTTCCCACCTCCCAAGGAAAAACAAAGCAACCCAAGCATCTCCAGCAAAGCTGCCCAGCAGACAGCAGGGAATGCAAACAGCTTCTGGCTGCTCCCCTACACTCCCGTCCTAAGTAAGAGACCCTATGAGGACTGGCTGGGAAATCAGTGCATGACACACGTGAGTGTGCACAGGATTGTGCAAAGCAGTGGGGTTCCACGAGTTTGTGTGTGTGTGTATCTCTGCTGTTATGAAAGCATGGGAAGACTTACTGAGTCCCAGATAATTACTTATCCTCAAATGATTTTTCCTGGCCAAAGTTAGAGCCTCTCACAGGTAATCGAGATCAACAGGCTGTTGTTGCACAATCAACAGACACAATCTAGATGATCAGCTGAGGAAAGTAAAGCATCATGCGAAGGGTACTAGATAAGTGAGCAGCTTGAGATCTGCACATTTATGTGATGCTCATGGTCTTAGACAATATTTGCCTAGAGAGGTCACATTGAATGAAAGCAAACTCTAAGATGAATGAAAATATGCACAGGAGAAGAAGCCTCTGAGGCTTCTCAAGTGTTATGACCAGAAGACATAAACTCTGTTAAAGCAAACGTTTCTCTCTATTTTTTGTGTTATTCCAGGCAGGCCTTGATTACCGCCTGAACACATGCTGTGGAAGCCCAGCTTATGCAGCACCAGAGCTAATCCAGGGCAAAGTGTCTATTGGCTCAGAGGGATGTAGAGCGGTGTTTGTTTTCCCCTCTTTCCCTTCCCTCTCCACAGAGCATTTAAAGGCAGTGGAGCTCAGGTAGGCTCTCTTGGTTTCCCTTCTGAATTCTGCTAGGTTGCATCGCTTGGTAGCTCTCAGAAGCTGTCAGTGGCCACAGACTAGAAAAGTGCAATTGGTCTCAGTTCACACAGCTGGCTGGTTTGTCTCAGGCTAATCCTGAACTGCCTCAAGCGACTGCTTTGGGGCTCTACAGAACAGCAACTTCAGAGATCTCTTTCTATTACTAAGTGTTTGAAAGAGCAATTTGCTCTGTTAATTATCCATCATTTCTGTGCAGTCTGTTTTGTCAGACTTGTCTTTAGCTTCCAAGTTGTATGTGAAGAATTGTTTCCGTTGTAATGCACAATGAACTAAAAATTGAGAGATGAAAATGTGAAGAGTTTTTCCAGCTTTGATTTCATGTCTGGAATTTTGGAACCCACTACTTGCAGTTGTTAATCTGTCCAAACTGGTCTGGTTTGGAATGCCCTCATCCTTCTTGAATCGCTGTTAAAGGCGGAGCAATTCCTACAAGTGCCATGGCCCCACTGTTGTTCTAATTCTTGTTTCTTTGTTTTCCACACGCTGCTTTTCAAGCCTCCTTTTTCTTTACAGTCAAAGTGAGAACTGCACTGTGTCTGAACCTTGTTGTGCCTCTACATAAAGAGAACCGAACAGCAGCAAAGCCAGACAGGTGACTGTGCTGACAGCTCTCGTAGCCAGTAACACGTAACTGTGCTAAATCCCTTGTGACGGCTTTGATTTCATTTTTGCCAGTGAAATCCTTGTAAAAGGAAGTGCAGCAGTGTGATGAGCTAAGGTGAAGATGCTGGTTTTAGTAGTGCTCTAAGCTGAGTGAAAGGGCAATTGAATGAGGGTTATATGCTTTCTCTGGGACGATAAGGTTTTATTTCCTGAGGGAAAGAGCCAGCTTTTCATGGGCTATATGTGGGCTTTGGCAAGGGCAGACAATCCAGTCTGTCAGGAAGCCATTTGAGGTGCTTCAGGTTTGTAAGCTTGTCTTTTTGTTTTTCAGGCGGATATTTGGAGCATGGGTGTACTGCTGTATGCTCTGCTGTGTGGGTTTTCCCTTTGGATGATGACAATATGATGGCACTCTACAGGAGGATACCAGTGGGTATCAGTGGTGCTAGAATACACTGAGAAGGGAAATAGCTGAGCTTGACAAGAGGCCTTGCTTTTCGGATGGCAGAACATGCTGAGCTGTGGGTAGAAAGGCCACAGCACAGTCTGCTGAATATTGTCCCTGTTTTTGCTGCTTTGTCTACCAGTATTTTGTGGATTTGGTTCTACGCTTGGTTGGCCTATGTGGCACTGTAGCCTAATTCTGTACCATGATAGCATACAGAATTTAAGGAGAAGTATTTTCCTGCCAATGGGCTGGATTTTTTTGTATCTGGTTCTTCAACTGGCTGCTCCCTATACTATCTGTAGTAAAAATATAGACACATCATTTGATTTCCCTGAAATGAATGTTCCTAAATGCCAGCTCTTCTCATGTCTACAAAGATCAAAGTTCTGCATTTGCTATTAGAATTTCCTCTTCCAGAATCAGGAGGTAATGTAGGACCCCACAGATTGCCTTCAGAATCCAACAGTTAGTTCTGTTTCCTTTCGGAGTGCATAACAACCTGAGCACATGAATTGAATGACGTGGCTTGTTAGTCTGGTACAAACTCTGCTGTACACTGAAACCTGGTCCATTTGTAAGCAGGACTTTTTCCATCTCTGCAGGACAGCAGAAAACCCTTTGTGCTAATCATGATGCCAAGAAGCAGAATGCGGCAAATGGCAGATGATCCAACTGCTTCAGGTGTTCATTTCCTTAAAACTGTGAATAGTTTTGGACTGAGAGTTTGTAAGCAGAACAGAGCTCTTAAAGCTGTCAGAGATTATTTCTGCACTGTTCAATTCTATCTGCCTAACATACACCGGATCTCAGAACTGCATTGCTTGAACTGGTGGAACTTGTTGAAGTGAACTGGGATGAGCAAGTTTTAGAACTTAGTCAGAATGCAGTAAAAAATGGATAATCTCATGAGTATTAAGGTACAGGCTTGCTATTTCTGCACTGAATTTGTTTTTATTTTACATGGCTGTGATCTGAAAGTTGCTTGAAACGCAGGCACCTAGGCACTGTTGTGTAACTGAATTTCACACGATAGGTCCTGAAATATCCTGGAATCAAAAACTCTGACTTGTTTTAAGTCTGCTGCTTGAGTCTAATCAGGGTCATAGTGTCTGTGTGCAGTGTTTCTTTCCCTGTAATGCTCCACATCATTTCATTTTGGGAATATTGAAGGAAATGGACTATGTGCCATAACTGTTGTTAGAACAAAGTATGTCTGGTGTGATCTTATGCATAGGTTCTGTAACTGCTCTTCACAGCTCAGGTGTTTGACCTTCCTTTTGGTGAAGTGATGAAATACTGCTGGTTTCTATTTGTGCTTCTAGGCACCTTGAAGCTCTTAGGAATAGAACAATTGTCTCCAGTTCTTTTCAATGATATCAGTAACAGCTCGAGTGTTGCTGCCCACTAGGTAGACCCAAAGAAGCAGATTACAGTGAAACAACTCACGAGCTGGACCTGAATGAGGATCACTTTCAAGACAGTGGCTATGCTGCTTCAAGCCTACTTGCTTCTTCCTGCCGCCACTCTATTACCAAGTATCAACAACCTTTCATGATTCAACTTGCAAATGTTTGAAACTAACCCTTGTGTTTCTATGCCTTCCTAGGTGATTCGAGCCCTTGTCAACCCCAAAGATCCAAACCAAGCAGTGTCTTTCCATCAATGGAGAGTTCTTATTAAGCATGAATCGCTGCAATTCGGATGACAGCCTTCCACATGGTAACAGTGATGGACACAAGGGGCTCATCCACGTTCATGCTCTCATATCTCCTGGCTCTGCTGAAGCTCGTGACCTGAGCCTGCCAGACACAGCAGTCACCTGCCTGGATTGTGACCCAGCGCCTTTGCAGTGCTGCCCATCCCAAGCACAGCCCGAGTGTCCCAGCAGCAGCACCACCATGCAGGAGCAGGGCAGCATCAGTGAGGTGAAGCTGAGCATCTTAGATGGGGACTTAGAGTCAGGCTGCCAGTCCCAGGCACCAGGCAGCAGCACCAGCTCTGAGCCACTCTCATCTTGACAAGAGGAGTCCCATCTTCACCCTTGACCTCTCAAGCCCTCCTGTCTTTTATTGAATAAAGTCACTCTCATGCTCAGTCATCGCCTCGACTGCATTCTGAGTCTTCAATCACAGGGATTGGGATGAATGCAACAAACAGCAAGGCAGCTCAGCTTGCAATGCTATGGCTGTGGGGTTCGTGCAGGCAGAGCTCTGGGTTCCCATTTTGCCTGGCTTTGGGATGTCTGCAGCAAGATCTCTACCATTTTGTATGGGAGCAAATAATCTCTAGCATCCAGGTTGCTGCTCATGATATATCCCAGTCTTCCTGGTAGTCACTTTGTGATACTTTTCAAAGCCTTCTGATACTCTTTGATGCCTTGGCTGCTCCCTAACACCTCTGTCCTCCTGCCATGTTGACTCACGTCTCCCACTTTTAAGCTGGCTTTGCAGATCATCTCCAGCCCTGTCATCATCACGCTGCAGCAGGAGGTGCTCACCTGGCCCAATGTCTGGCAGTACTGCTTGTTCTGCAGATGAGCAGCTGCCTCCTCATCTCTTCAGCTACAGTAGTTTTTCTCAGGGCAGTTAGATGCAGTCATGCTCCTCTGGATTTGGTGTGTTAAATCCATGCTGCATGGCAGCAGTCAGTGCAATACAAGGGTGTTCTGTGTGCCATAGCATTTCTCCAGGGGCTGCCAAAGGTAGAAGCACAACACAGCACCATCCTTCTGACAGTAATGTCTGTGAGTGTTAGACATGTGAGCACTGCATCATCCCCAGCGTGTCAGTGCTTTTCCACACCAACCTGACTCTCACACTCTGCACTGAATGTAACTCTGCTCTTGTGGAGACAAATGCTTTCTGTCACATCCTCCATCCCTGCAACCATTTGCCGGTAGGCAGCTCTTGCAGAAGAATCAAGCAGCAGAACCTTGTGCTCACCCTACAGCATGCAAATGCTATGAAAGCAGAAATAACCTGGCATGCTCTGGGTCTGCAAGGCTGCACAGATGGGAGAGGTAGATTGTGTTTTTGCAGTGGAAGTTTCCAGTATTTTCAGTACATAGTGTAGGCCCTAACTGAATGTATAACCCTCTTGTAAAACAGCTGTATAAGTAGTTTTTCCACCAAGAAAGTTGCTGAACAGAATTAAGTTCAGACTGGGGGCATTCTGACATGGGGAGAATTGAGACAAGCACAAGATAAATACAGGGTGGGTAGAGCCCAGCACAGGACAGAATGAATGTACTGACTTTTGGAAACATTGCCCTTCTCTGTCCGCAGAAAAGTACAAG